>NC_086012.1:14507956-15749206 GCF_030014385.1 Trichomycterus rosablanca
TCTAAAAGCTTTGTAAATCCAAAACCCTTCTTAAAATGTGCAAAAAATTCAGAACTGAGACTGTGGGTCTAATTGACAAAAAGCCGTCAGCGTATTAACCCACTAATAGTAAAATCACCCAACAGCAGGTATGTCAGGTTGCCCTTTTACATTATCACATAGTGTTTACATAACACAAACCCTTCCGGGTTGCTTCTCCACAGTGGTTTCGGGTATCAGCGTTTGGAAGTATGCACTTGGCAGGCTTGATGAGTGTGATCGGTTGCAGGTGCAAATGGAGTCGGTATGTCCTCAAGGCTAAGAGGGAGAGAGAAAGAGAGAGAGAGAGAGAGGACATTCCAGCTGCAAAGATTAGAGAACACTGTGATATGAGATATAAGAAGAGTCTTCACGGGGTTTGCTCATCAATCATGTCAAGAATTCATTCATGCCTTTCTTCTTCAGCTACACAAAAGGGCATTTTGCCCTTGCTGGTCAAATTGCCCCGTACTTTCCCTCTAAACTGCATTTTTTAAAACTTTTTATTGGTGTCACATTTCAGTTTGTAATTGAGTGTCTTGTTAAACACTAGACTCACACTAGACTCTATCTTTAATGAGATTAAAATTTAGGGGAAACAAATTGCACCCCTTTCACACATTAGTGAACTTTTTAACTCGCTTTGGGACGCACCCACAAAAACACTGTGCATCTCATATGTAATCCCCGATGGCTAAACAATTGAACAGATTCCATGCCAAGCACACAGTATTTACATGTGGTTCTAGACCCACCCTGTCCCAGATCAGGATGAAGCGTTTGCTGGGAAGATGAGTGAATAAATGTAGAGTAACATTAGGGTTGATTTCAATGTGTTTACTCAACTAAATCTGTTAGATACAAATGGAACTACATTTATTAAAAAATGCGTACAGGGCGCCCAGGTGGCGCAGCGGGATATTCCGGTAGCACACCAGCACTGAGATTCTGAACTCCTCGGTTTGAAACTCCAGAAGTGTTGCCACCAGTTGGTTGGGCGCCATCTAGCGGGCATAATTGGCAGTGCCTGCAACAAACACGTTTCTGCTAGGGAGGGATGACCGGACTATGGGGGTGGGGTCTTCAAACGCTGTGTAAGGACCCAGATTAGCAGATAGAGAGGCGCCTGTGCAGAATGCATGGGTGAAAAAGGGTTCCGCTAAGGGCTGCATGCGTAAGTAAGGGAAGTTGGTAGTTTATGACCCCCTGCAGTCAATTGGTGTTCTGCCCAGGCTGTACATTCAGTGTATTATTTGTTTATTTAATTTGCTTCTTATTTAACTCCCTGCATGTGCTACGGACAGAGCAATATAGAGAAAAATATATAATATATAGAGAATATAGAGACAAATAATGAAATAACAAATAAAATGAATGCATATTAGCTGAGTATGTTTTGAGAGCGGCTATTATTAAATATAATTAAAAAAACATGCAGTATGGTCTGACATAAGAGTCAGAAAAGTAAATCCAGTACTTATTTACTAATGTGGTCAGTTACTAATAGCATGCAGAAATGCTGCTGCAGAGATACAGAGTTACTTGACTTTAAACAAAAAGACGTGTGGGTTAAAGAATAATCCCTTAATAGCAGGAAAGGCTGTGAGGTTCGAATAAAGAAGACTATTTTGAATAAACAGTTTATGAAAGAAAAGCCAGAGAAAACTGGACCAATGACATCATTAAGTCTGAATAAAACAGGGACGGAGCTCTAAGTTCTTCCATCACTTATTATTTCTGGGAGTTAAGTTCTGCATGAGCGGACACACTGACATCATTGTCTCAGATGTCCCTGTTTTTCTTGCTATTTGCTTTAACAATTGCCAAAACTAAGGACCATTAAGAATATTAAGTATTATTCGTGCATAGATTTTATTTTGGTAAGGGAAGGGGGTTAATTACGTCCAAATGAAAAGGTGCATTTTAAGGACTTTGTGCTCTGTATGTATAGCTTTATGTTTTGTTCCCTCACACCCTTTCTGTGACGTACTCAATCAATCATGTCTGGCACCAACAAACATGCGATGGTCAAAGTCACGTAGATCAGATTTTTTCCCTTTATCTAATGTTTGAGGTGAACTCTAACTGAAACCCATAACTCATGTCTGTGTGATTTCATGCCCTGCCTCGCAGCCACATGAACGGCCGCAGGGCAGTGACTTTTGACTTCTGACTTCATCCTTTGACTTTTCTAAAGATAAGTGGCCCAGACATGTAAACTCTATAACAAAAAGTCAAAAAGTATGTGGAAATCCTTTCTAATTAATGACTTTCTGTGTTAACATTCATGCCTGAGCTCACAAATGCACTTTTGAGTGGATAGCCAGAGATTCTCACAGACAAACCAGTGCAAAATGGGGGGAGGGCGATTCTGTATTAATGTTCATGGTTTTGCAATGGAATGTTGAACACGCTCATGCTCAGGTGTCCACTTACTGAAGTCCATGTAGTATGAAAATGTATGAGTTCATTAATAGACCACAAGTAGTCCAAAAAGTAGTATCATTTTTATAAGAGCAGCACATTCCTTAAACATGTTTTACTCATGGTAGCAAAAACCCGAGTGACATTAAATGCTAAGCATGTTTTTTTTATGTGTGTTTGTCAGGCTGGACAGAGAGCTCGTCTTTGTACGTGATGGATGGCCGATCTCCTCGTCTGGCTCTGGAAAAGAGTATGAGCTGGTCGTCCAAGAACACCCAGTGCCAGCACATGCTGAAGCATTTGCACAACGGAGCACGCATCGCAGTGCAGATGCCACCCAACATTGAGGGCCAGTGGGTCTCCACCAGGTGAGCGAATGACCTGAAATAAGATAGGACTTGGAAGCATGATGGTGGGAGTGCAAGACATAATCAGAACAAAACTGCAGATGATTTAAGTCAGGGTTGTTCATCTTTTTTTAAGCGACCCACAATTTGTCCATGATTTTTACCACAAAACAAAATATGGTTAATTAATAAAAATAGTGGCAATCTGGTCCCACTGTGGTTTACAAGATGTAGTGTAAAGCCTCCACAAGGGGGCATTCGTGAACAAATTTGTTTTGTGTTTGTGCCTGTCAAAATTTGTTTATTTAATTATGATTATTTTTCTCTGCGACCCATTTTTTAAGTTATTTTATGATTGTTTAGAGTTGGTCCTGGAGTCCCCGGCCCTGTAACATTTTCCTGCTCCCAGCACACCTGGAGGACTTAATAATTACCCTGGCAGAGGTGGCACAGTGCTTAAAATACTTAAAAAATTTTATTGAAAGTTGATTTGTCTGTCTAATTAAAATGTAATTCATTAGCTTATAAGCTAAGTCTGGTGTCTTGGAAGTGGTGAATACTTGAAAACCTGCAGAGCATTTTGCCTCCAGGACTGTATAATTTAGGCACATACATTAATCGAAGTGAATTTTACATTATGCAGTATATCAGAGATTAAAAAGTTTGATTTTTGAGAAAGCTAACAGTGTTCACTGAAGCTAAACGTTAAGCCCTCTTCTGTGGCGCTCCCTCCAGAGCCGTGCCCCAGAGCAAAAAGCAAACATCACTGACAAGCCAAACGGACGTCTCAGTGAGCTGGTAGGTGGTAGGCATGTTTGTTTGGGTTGTGGCTTTGAAGGAAACACAAAAGAAAGGAGCTTTTGCTTGTTTAGTATCAAAACAGCTTTAAACGGTTTACTTTATTTTTCAAAAAATTCCTAACGTCCCCAAACACAAAGAGCTTTTATTTATGTAATGCCATCTTATGATCTGAACGTACAACCTTTCACTCACACAAGTTCCTTCTTTTTTGTTAACCTGGCAGCTGTGAGGTGCGTCCTGGGCCCGAATTTATCACCCGCCTCTACCGCTTCCAGCACAACCACATGTTCCAGGCCCACCAGTTCTACTACGCAGACAACCACTGCACGGTGCCCACCTACACTCTGGTGATCTGGGGTCGGGTGCGTATGCGCCAGGCCTCATGGATCATCCGGGGTGGGACGGAGGCTGACTACCACATCCACCGCATCCAGGTGAGAGCTGGGATCATGTGTATGTACGACACTGAGATTATGTACGAGAGCATTAAAGCAGTATAACAGTTTGAATAATTAGAATTATACGAATTATAACGAATTATAATTGGGTGGTGTTTTGGGTTTATTCATAACAGTGCATTCTGCAGTACTTTATTCTTCAAATAGCAGGGTGATTGCCACAGTTTTTTGCAACATGAGGAAAAGATGAGATGAAAATTAAACTGTTTCTGCAAAACAGCAAACACTACATCTGGCACTGGTTTATTACCATCCTTACTGTGAAACATGGTGGTGGCAGCATCATGTTATTTGGTGTTTCTCAGCGTCAAGGACAAAGAGACTGGTACGGGTTGAGGGATGGATGAATGCAGCCCAATAATGAAAAAAAAAAAAAAAAAAAGTACATCTGTTTAGAGAGCTGAAGACGGCAGTTTAAATATTGAGTGCAGTTTGAGACAGTCTGCCATAACAAATGGAATCAACTGCCAACATCCAGGTGTACAAAATGTGAAGATGTATTCAAGAACACTTGCAAAATCATAAGCATATAGCATGATGTACGCTTATTAAACAGTGCTTATTGTGCTTATTCTACCAATAACCCAGGTTGTATGCCATTCGGCGGATGTAGCGGAGGAGCTGAGTAAGAGGATGGCTCAAAGCTGCGGGGCGACAGAATCCGTCTCACTGGAGCCCAACATCAGCTACGAGGTGTGCAGCGAGCAAAGCGGCTGCAACTGCTCACGCATTCTCAACTTCGCCATGCACGAGCTGCAGCTGCTGCGTGTGGAAAAGCAGTACATGAACAGGAACATCGAGCAGCCGGTAGAGGAGCTCTTCCTGGGTGATATCCACACTGAGCCCAGCCAGAGGATGTACCACAGACCCTCCAGCTATCAGCCACCGCTGCAGAATGCCAAGGTCAGTGTGTGTGACCCTCGCGATGGTCTTGTATCTGTCTTTAGAACTTCGCTTGTCTAAAATCAATGCTCCTCAAAACATTTCCAAAACTGTACATTTCATATGAATTCAGATCCTCATTTTAAACGGCTTCTCAAAAAATTTGACAGTGAAATCACTCCGCAGATTTGCCGATTTATTTTGTCTTGTCTCTATATCTTTATCCTCCAGCAAGTCCATGCTTGTCTAGCAGCTGTCTTATTCGGACATGTCTCAGAGTACCGGTCACTGCCCCGGAATTACCAGCTGTCTAAATAAGCCCAGCCTCATTTCAGATGATGTAGTGTCGTACACTCAATGCGGCCAGGCTGTGTTCTAATAATCTTAGTAATCATCATAAATGATATGTGATGTTATTGATAGTGTTGCACTAATACTGGTACCATGTATCCAACTGCTTTGTCTGAGCTGCAGTTCATCCATACTGTTGGTATTCCTCACAGGGAACACAATGTCCAAGCACTAAGCATTACAGTGTTAAGCCCCTCCACAACCTGGACATAACAGGCGGACCTGATTCTATCTGCCTGACCGATCTACATGTGGTATTTGCAGAATTCACAAATCCTTATGAAGTTTTCCAGCCAGTGCATTCCAGGACTGATTTCATGCATGCTTGGGGCAGTATCAGTAACCCCACATGAGCCAAAATTCCTTTTTTTTTAACATCTTTCACACTTTCTTTGTCTACAGAAAATAATTGCCATGTGTAGAAAGGACTTAAAGAAGATTTTTGAGCATTTTAGGTGATGCTTTAAATGCACAGTGTAACCAGCTTTAGTCACCAAAAGTACCAGGGTTCTGCAAAAAGTTTCCACATTTTTAAACTGTATTTATTAAGAATTTTAAAAACAAATAACATCACTTTTCTACACAGTCACCTTCCAATACATTTTTCCCAGCATCATACCAGCTTTTTAATGGCATCAGCAAAAAATGTTTTTGGTTGAGCGAGTAGCCACTGATGCACCGCTGCTTTCACATCATCATCACATGAAAATCTTCTTCCCCTTAAAGCTTCTTTGGGCATCCAAATATGTGGAAATCAGATGGTGCTAAATCCAGACTATAAGCGTCTCTCAGTCTCTCAAACACGACCGATTACTGCTTCTCCCACACTCACCGCTTCCAACCAAAATATAAAGGTGTGGAAACTTTTTGAAGATCTCTCGTATTGAGACACCTGAACATCGTGTCCATGGTGGCTTGTTAAAGTTACACTCCACACCAAAAATTGGGACATATTGGGTCAATACATAAATTGCAATCCAAACAGAACAGAAAACAGTGTTTTGTAACTACTCTGACCAACATTGAAGTAATAAAAGAACTCAAGAAATATATATTATCAAATATATATTATAAAATGTATTTATTTATTTTTTTAAATGAACACTTATTCTGAAAATAATGCCTAATTAGGACAGAGTAATTTAACTTTGGGACCTGAAACTAGCTTAAACTATTAAAAACAGCCTCTGACCATTCAAACCAGGTTTGTTCATAAGCTTACCACATGGTGCAGAATGATTTATCACTTTAAATTCACTTTCAGTATGAAAATTTGTAGTGATGTTGTAATCAAGAACGTTTTCATTTTTCAAGCTTTAAATTTCTGCTGAACAATAACACTTGACTGATTGATTGATTCGTTTGTTGGAAAAGTGGTAACTGTGATGACACTACATTAAAAGTCACACAGCCAAGGTTTGGTTATGGAGAATGCATGTCTAAATCCTTAATTTTATGTTCCCGTTAGCAATTGATGTGGCTGAAATAGCCAAACCCACTCATTTGAAAAAGGGGGGTCTACATACTTGAGCAACACAAAACAGAGAGCCCGCTTTAAAGAAAGATGTTCAGATAAACATAAGCTTTAAAAAATGGTTTTTCACAATCCAGTCACTCATAATTCCAAACAATAAGCCACAGTTTGGATTTATAGCAACGAGGAAAAGGAAAACCTTTGAAGCATGTGGCGCTGATTTCTATTGTAATCAAGCTCTGAGATTTTGTCTACACTTTGGCAAGGACAAACTGTAAATAACAGACGTTTAATGACTGTGCCGTCAGCAGTAAGAGCAACCATTCCTCATTTAGAGTCTTTATAGCTGTAATGACAATTCCATTCAAGAATCACAAATAGCACAGGCCCAGATTCGGACGTTTCCTCTGGATGCCAGAGTGCCAGTGTGTTCATTTGTGGTTATTGGGTGGATCAGAGTGGTATGGTCAGATGCCAGCAGCAGTCATGGCTGTTTTTCCTCTTTCTTATTCCTCTGCCACTACATTACATTCTCCCTTTCCAAAGTAGTTTAGTTCAGTCTGTGGTGGTGGTAGTGATGGGTCATTAATTGGCATATGTTTGTTAAAACTGGGATTATTCTATGTCAGTGTGTTGTAGACATGAAAAGAAAACGTTTACATACATGTGTAATGGATAATCACGTCTTGGCAGCTGGAACAGTTATGTACAGATCCAGAAAATCGCATCATAGATTTCTAGTCAGGAATGTCACCCTCAAAACCATTTCTAAGTCCCCATCTAAACAAACAACTGCCTGTAAGTCCAAAACACTTTAAGCAGTGTCTCTTTGCCAAGGATGAGTATAAAATCCAACCTGTCTGAGAGGACGTTGCAGATCTGCCATTAATAAGAAGCTGCTGTAAGTTTCATTGTACACTGTACACAGTCAAGACAGTTTTATAGCTATGGGCCTAGAATGTGCCATTTAAAAAAATCAGCATCTCATATTTTTTAATATCTTTTGTTCTTGAGGAGATGTTTGGACTGTAATGACCAGAACTACATTCAGAAGAAAAAAGATGAAGCATTTAAACTAAACAGCTCTGTACCTACTATCACTGCCAGGCCAATTATAAAAAGTTGTAAGGATATCATTGATATATATAATTAATATAATGTACCTGTTTTATGGATATGGTTAAAATGCCTAAACTCAGTAATCAGAAGGGGTGTCCACATACTTTTGGCCATGTAGCGTATATATTCCAGTTATCTTTGAAATCCCAGGATTCCCTTGACATATATGTCCCTCACACGTGTATATAACCTTTTAAACTCAACTGTATGATGTGGTGTTGAATGTGTATACATTTCATAAAGGCTGAAATGAACACATCTTGACCACACATGCGATTCCTCCTTGTGTTGAGTCTGCACTGGAGCCACAGAGACGTCTTGTTTGACCGGATTATGAAATAATTCCTTTTTCCACTGCCTTTTTATGTGGTTCATTAAATTGCAGTGCAGAAACGAAGATGTGTAGAATGGATGAACATCACTTGTTTGGTTAACAAACAATTTTGCTCTCATACTGGACAAACCACTTTGTTTAAAAAGGGGGCGGTCACTTCCAGTCAGGTTGTTTTTCCCTCAATACGTGCCTGAAGCCGACAGTAAATTAAATAGTCTTTGTGAAATCCCCAGTTTCTGTAAACTTGAGAAAGGAAAAGTGTCCTCATATTTTTGGAAAGTTTTAATTTATAACATGAATTGTCTTTCCCCTACAGAGCCACGAACAGAGCTGCACTGCCTGTCGGATAATCTCCCGGTCCGACGAGTTCCACCCTCCGATCCTTCCACCCCGTCCAGAGCTTACACTGGATCTGCACGGCCAGTGGGTATCGCAGAGGTGCGAAGTCCGGCCCGAGGCTCTCTTTCTTACCCGCCATTTCATCTTCCATGATAACAACAACACCTGGGAGGGACACTACTACCACTACTCAGACCCGGTTTGCAAGCACCCCACCTTCAGCATCTATGCCAGGGGGAGGTACAGCCACGGCACACACTCCACTCGTGTCATGGGGGGCACTGAGTTTGTTTTTAAAGGTAAGTGGGGGTACACAGACACCACAGCGACCTTGTCTTCAATGAGTCTGCCTCATTGGCTGCCTATCAACCTGTTGCGATTTTTGTTGCTTGTCCATCAGCCCACCATTAGATAACGTTTAATAAAGTCCTGGCTGTGACATGAACAAATGTTACAAAATAGTTACAAATTGTGTTTCGGCTTAATACTGAATAGTTCCCCTCCAGAATTATTGGCACTTATGAAATATGGTTGGGTTTTGAGTATAGTCTATAAATCAAAAATGTGTGTATACCAGCATGACTTTCACCATTCTAATGAAGTAGAAGAGTAGAAGAAAAACAATGTGCAAAACACCAGATGGACTAGAAATGTGTAGCTATACATAAACTGCCAATTAAAACAGGTACAAAGTTAATTGTACCTAATAAATTGCCAAATCTGTGCCTAATTAATATAAAATCCTTTTTTACATCTAGTGAACCACATGCATGTGAGGCCAATGGACCTGGGCACCACATCCCTGCTGAACGTCTTTAAAGGGGACGAATGTGGCGCTCAAGGCTCATGGCAGTTGGGAGTGGAGCAGGACGTCACGCTCACCAATGGCTGTATGGCGTTAGGGATCCGCCTCCCTCACACAGAGTACGAGCTCTTCCGAATGGAGCAGGACAATCACGGCAACTACCTGCTGTACAACGGCCAGAGGCCCAGCGATGGATCCAGCCCTGATCGGCCTGACAGGCGCACCACCTCCTACCAGACTCCGCTGGTTCAGTGCTCGGCTAACAGCCAAAGGTCAGAGGTCTACCCAGGGCACCATACAAGGCAACATAGGCAGCAGAAGCAGAGTAACGGCAGCAGCAGAGTTGGACATGTCTGCTGGATGAAAGCTGCGCTGCTTGTGGTAATAAAACTGCTGATGTTGCACTTCATGGATTGAGGGGGAAACTCTGTACATACGGATACAAGGACATTCAGAGAACTTAACAGACTCTGCTCATTTGGGAGGAAGTTTACTTGATGTACTCGGGCAGTCAGCTCATATTCTTGGCCCACAGTAAGAATGGATAATAAAACGGAGACAGAAAGAGTTCTGCCCTGTTTCAGAACTGGCGTCAAACTTCAGAAAACTGAAACTGCTGCACCACATTATTTGCACTTTAATAAAGCATGATTGAAAACGTACTTTTTAAATTACGTTTTTGGAAACCTGTATTTTCTACAGCAGCTCCAGACAATTTTTCCTGCTTCTTTTTTTACAACCTTCTTTTCTTTGTACTGAGGTGACTGATTCCTCTAGATAAATACATTGATGAAGATATTTTTATACAGTGTGTGGGGTTGTGTGAGTGCATTTTATTGGCAAAATAAACGATTTCAGGGCTGTGTTAAATAAAGAAATCGAAAAAGAACATGAAGTAGAATTTCACTTAAGAATTTTCTAATACCTGATTTCCTGATACTAATTCTGTCCTAGAGGTATTATAATATGCAGTATAATATTTTTTTTTAAAAGAGTAGCAATACCATTCGTCCTTCAACTTAAAAACAACAGGGTTTATTTAATATACACGATACACGCACGGTTTCGATGTTAATCTCTTATTGTGGCTAATTTCTAAATTATCCAGTCAACAGTAACAACCAGTCAACCAGTTTACTAAACTTTACCAACAAGGTCCAGCAGGTAACTTAAGATCTCTACAGAAACACTAAGCCATGATCTTAAGAAAATCCAGAAGGCTTACAATTTCCTCTTTGCCAAACTTTAAGGACCAAGACCGCCCCACCTGGGGATCGAACCCAGGACCTTCTTGCTGTGATGCGACTGTGCAGCCCACTTAGCCACCGTGCCACCCTGCCACCCTGCTTTAAGGTCAGAAAGGCACAAAAGGTCCTAAAGGTGAGACTTAATCAGCAGTTAATGAATAAAATGACCAGTTAATGCCTTCAAAGTATTCCTGCAAAATTGAATTGAGTTTGAGTCGTTGCTGCTAAAGGTAGACATTTATGAATGCATTAATATAACTTTTGTTTAATGATCTAAACTCATGTAGTGTGACTAATATGCAATAACAGGAGCAAGAGAAACGGGAGCTTTTTCACACATCAGTTTAAGTACAGATTAACCGAATATAACAATTTAATATCACCAACTACACCAGCAAACTGATGTGAAAATTACATAAAGCTGCTTCAGGTAAACACAGTGAAATATAATAATTCATTTGGTTAAGAAAAGCTTCTCTAAAGTCGTCCACGGTTTTACAAACAAAACAGTTCATGTGAACTGAGAGAACATAGCCAAGTAAATTGGTGCCATTGGTGGACTAATAAAGTGATGGTCTGGTGCAATCTGCTGGTAAAGCAGTAGAATTGCATGTCCATCATATAGACTGCACAGTTTTGCATTCAGGCATTTGCTCATTTAGTAAAACCAAATGCTGTCCTAAATTGTCCAAGTTGGATTTTTTTTTTCCTTCAAACTTTTTAAAGCGGTAACAGTGTTGACAGGTAACAGCTAAGTTTGGAGCTAGAATGCGACACACAGGCTGGAAAGTGTCTGTTCTAATTGTACTAATGCTTTATGATGTCTGTATGTGAGTGTAAAGATAAAACCAACAAGATTTTTCCATGGAGAAGATTTCAAAACAGCTGCAGCTTCATACATTCCACCAGTTCATATTTTCTTCTGCCAGTTACAGTTTGATTCAGGACTTCTTTGCCATGGTATGAATTGTCAGCTTAAAAAGCACACAGAGATTAATACATGTATTATAGGCTGTTACTGTTTAGGTTGTTTTGTGATTTGTTGAGGTACAGAGTATTATTTTGTTAATAAAGTTTATGTAGACCACAGCTGA
Source organism: Trichomycterus rosablanca (assembly GCF_030014385.1). Classification (NCBI taxonomy): domain Eukaryota; kingdom Metazoa; phylum Chordata; class Actinopteri; order Siluriformes; family Trichomycteridae; genus Trichomycterus; species Trichomycterus rosablanca. Next base: position 14,519,650 of record NC_086012.1, read on the forward strand.
AGTCCATGCATCAGTACCTATAAGTATTGTTGATAAGCAAAAATGTCATATTTGATTTTATTCCATCCATTCATTGTTTTTAGTTTTAAGTCAATAATGTAATTAAAGAGATAGTGTTACATTTTGTTATATTTATAGTGGAAAACATGTAATACCAGGGTGTAATTTACCACATAAAACCCAAACATACATGTAAGCCGGTAACATGTATTTATTACTTATTAGGTTTTTAATGTCATGTTTTACACACTTTGGTTACATTCATGACAGGAACGGTAGTTACTGCTTACACAAGATTCATCAGTTTGTCAAACACAGTCACAATTTTGTACCTCCAATTCACCTCACTTGCATGTCTTTGGACTGTGGGAGGAAACCCACGCAAGCTTCACACAGAAAGGACCTGGACCGCTCCACCTGGGAATAGAACTCAGGACCTTCTTGCTGTGAGCCACCAGTCGTTAACATTATGGTAAATGTTTTATGTTTACTCCAGGTTTACCATTCCTGTCTGCATGGTTGTGTAAAAAGTCTACACGTTGGACGCCCTACACCCTAGCCGGTGTGCTAAGCCTTTTCCAGCCTGTCTGTGTAGCCTCTTGCATTTGGGACTACATATGTGCATATGCATAAAATTTCCAACACTAAATTCATAAACTGTGTGGGTGAGGGGAAGGGAATGGAAAGCATTTACAAGTCTGTTTAGACGCCTAGCTGGCCAATAGCATCGCCGAGATCCAAGGTCCAAATAATGGCTAGAATATTTTACCCCAAGTGGACAGTAGAACTAAACTGTTAAAACTCTAAAAACATCCCTGTAAAACTCTGGTTGTATCCTAACAACATAATGGTTTGAATGTGTGTGGGGAAGTAAATTAAAACAGAACACGTTTTGTTTTTCCCACTTTATTTATTTCTTCAATGTTGAATAGCATGGGACAGAACAGGAGAGGTGTAGACTCAAACTTCAGTCAACATTTGCCTCGAGTAGGAATAAATGCTTTGTACTGAGGGAAAAATAAAGAACATTAATAATATTAAGAATATGATAACAGTAATAAAAGTCTGCATTGGTATCATTAGGGACAGGAGGGAAGAAAGACAAATATACAAAAGGAGGCATCTTTGTTCCCGGCCCAACTGTTGACGTTCCTGTGGAAATGGAGAGGAGGCATCGAGGGGTAGAAATAAATCTGCCGTCTTTCTGAGCACGCCGGGTGAAAATGATTCGTGATGTCTTTTTCGTGTCGTTTTGATGGAAGTTGCTTTTCCTTTTTTTTAAAAGGATTAAAATTACATTTACAATACAACTAACATTCCATTGTACGCTTAATAAAATGAGAGAGAGTGAAGTGTGGTGGTAGCAGGGGAACAAAAATATTTATTACACTGCTTTACTTAATATGTGGTTTTTCTTGCTTTTCTTTCCTGTGTGAGACAATTTATCACTCTAGTAAGCCACTGCTGTGTAATAAAGCTGTTCAGTGAATCGATATTCTGTCCATCGCACAAAGAAAAGAACATAACGGAAAAAAGAGAGAAAGATAGAGGAGAGAGTCTGTCTTCTGCTCCTGCTCGGCTTCTCTCTCTTCCTTAAATCTCTCTCTTTCTTTCTTTCTCTCTCTCTCTCTCTTTCTCTCTCTAGTTTGACTAACAGTGTGTGAAGCTGAGGACGTTATGATGCCGGACAGTTGGGTGTTTCTGCCACTGGCCCAGCTACCAATGATATGGCAAAGTCAACAGAAAGACTTTCTCCTTTCATCCAGGCCATGTGATCTCCCTCTCTTTCCCATTCTCTCTCTCTCTCTCTCTCTCTCTCTGGAACTGGTTGACAGGCAGGCAGACACGTCAGACTCCCTCACGTCGTCCATCTACAGGATGAACTTGCCGAGGAAGAATCCGATGAAGATGGCTGCTATGACGACCAGGAGCGATGGGAGGGAGCTGGTGGCCACATCTCGGCCCATCAGAGAGCTGGAATTGGAGGCCGTGTGCTCGGGCCGCTGAGCTTTCCTCAATCTCAAGCCATCGTCCTGGAAAAAAAGGTAAACAGAGAAACGATTCGAATAATTGATTTTTTTATGAATAACATTTACACATTTAAATGTATAAAATATTTGACAATACACCAGTTTTATTCTTTATTTAGTCATGCAAGAGGTGTGATGTTTTAATTTATAGCCTAGTGGTTAAAATACTGGACTAGTAATCAAAGATCACTGGTTCAAGCCCCACCACTGCCAGGTTCCCACTGTTAGGCCCTTATGCAAGGCCCTAACCCTCAATAGCTTAGACAACAGACTGTCACAGTACTGTAAGTCACTTTGGATAAAAGCGTCTCCTAAATGCTGAAAATGTAAATATAATATACATCACTCCACTCGTAGCTACGATCTACAGACTATAAAATTACCCTCAGCTGCCGGTTCTCATCCTGCAGCTTGCTCAGTTCACTCTGCAGCCGCTTGCACTCTTCCAGAACCTTCTTCATCTCTGTGTCATCCAGGGCAGCACTGCTCGGTTTGGGCACAGCTGATCCGTCCACCTTGGAGGAGGCCAGCATGGGCGCAGCCTTACTCACGGCATCCACGTCATTCTGAGATTGGTGTTAAACACAAGTTAGACATGTGACTTGACGTGTGGTACGATCCTACAGCTTTGCCACATATCTTAAGACTAATAGCCATATAATCTATATAATGATTTCATTCTGGAATAACTGTTTAATATTAAGATTCACTTTTCTGATTATGGAGGTGCTAGTACAAAATATAATACTACTGTAAACCAAGGTCACACTAGGTGTTTGATTTGCTAGGTATACTTCGCTTGATTAATGGCTCATCACAAAAAAGGTGTATGTAAGTGTGCATGTGGGTGCTAGTCTGCAGCTGTTAATATTAATGCCCATTCATTAAAATCTTCCAGAACATTTCTATACTCACCACTTCGTTTTCAGAAGGCAGCTCAAACACACATCTCAGTTTGGAATCCATGAGCTCTTCGGGTTTCGCTTCCTTCCACTGCAAAGATAAAACACAAGCATGCGATTCATCAGCTTTAAGAACTAGCAGCTGGAACCTTATCCCACAAACATAAACAAGCTGTTCAGGGACTGGAGTAGTAACGCTGGAGCACATCCAAGACACCGCATATTTACACATGCCAGCATATTTACACATGGGTGGCACAGTGGTCTAACACCCTAGCACACTACTGCGGGGTGTTTGAACATGCAAGTTTGAATCTCAGCAGAGCCGATGCAATCAGCAGGACCGGTCCGGGTGCCTGAGCATGGCTCTTTATGTGCAGTACGGCTCTGTGTGGGAACCCAACAATGGCAGCTGATAAGACGCGGCTGGAGACTGGACACGTGTCAGAGGGGACGCGCGGTGATCCAGCTCTCCTTGATCAGATCGGAGGTTGTGCAAGCAGCAGCGGATTCACAGTCGGGAATTGAAAATGACTCCATATGGAAGATTAAGGCGGAAAATACAGGAAAAAAGTCTTTGAGGTTAAAAGCAAGCCAGGAAAATGTCTCACACATTAGTGTAACACAGGTGCAGTGGCTGCTGGGAAAAGCACTCAGATTAAATCAACTAGTTTATGGCTGGTCTGGCTGAAATGTGGGTAAACGTTTTAGATTTTAGTTGAACAAATGAAGTGAAAACATGTGGAAAACTAGCGCCTGAGAACCCCAGTCCATGTTTATATTTCTCCTCTCATTCAAAGTGAAAAACATGGCAGAACAATCGCTGAACTAATAGCGTTTTCAAATAGTGTTTTTGCAAAGAAAACATGAGCTTTAAATACACGCCAACAATAAAACAAGAGTGAATGTGAGCTGCTTTTGCATGATTTACTGTACATTAATAGATAGAACTTATTTTATTGGCTATATTACTTTCTGAAAAGGTAATGCAACATTTTACTTTATAAACTGGTGAACTAATAAATCATAAAGTTATGTGACCAATACTTAAATATTTACATACAGACATTTAAGATGTAAAAAAAAAAAAAAACAAGAAGACTGCTTAATTGCTTAATATACACTATAAAATAAATGAATGATTTATTTCGGCTACTCCTGTTCGGGGTCGCCACAGTGGATCATACTTGATTTGGCACAGTTTTCAGGCCGGAAACGCTTCCTGATGCAACCCTCCTATTTATCTGGGCTTAGGTGCACTAATGTGTGCCCACAATGGCTAGGTTAATGTAACACCATGTGTCTTCTGTATATGTGAGCCCAGCCTGGGGTTTGAACCCCTGGAACTCAGGTACTGGGGGATTCTTATTAATGCCTGTGGTTTTGGGATGAAAAGCTAAGGCTAACATTTTAAGATCTGAAACAAGCGGAAATGGCAACATCTATGCCTTATTTGCACAGATTAGCTTTTTTTTCTCCAAAATGTATGTAAATAAGCTGATGAGTTAGATCAGGTGTATAGGAACCAGAAAAAAAGCAGAGCAGGGCAGGTCTTCACCAGAATCACCATTATGGAAAAGCTGACGGTGCAATAACAACATTGTCTTTGCTGCCCCCTACTGACCTAATTGAGCAATAGAATCAAACTGACCGCTCCAGTAACACATGATTACTGTACATGGGTGCAAAATATTGGAGGCTGCCGTGCTAACACTAAAAGTCTTTAAAAAGCTACTGTTTGATTAAACCAGGAGTGATCGGACAGACTCTTACCATGGTCTCTGTGTCTGAGACAGAAGCCGGTGCAAAGATGGTCTGCACCATGAATTTGTGTTTACTCTTCTCATTGGGATCGTAGTCAAACGGCTGCAGCATAACTGCAACAAGAAACCATAATTACAGAAAGGTGGGTCACATAAAAAATCAATACAAATTAAATAATAAGTAAAATCATAATTTAATAATTTAATACTTAAAGCAAATCTATAACAAAATTAATTGTGCAAAATGTCAAGGGGGTCTGAATACTTGAATCTATTGTGTGTGAGTTTTTATTTTAAAAACAATTTAACTTTAATAATAACTTTATTTCAGTGTTTCTCAAGCTGTGGTACTTGAAGCACCCCCAGGTGGGACTCCAGAGAACTTCCAACAATCGGTTTCAAAAAGTATAAGAAAGGTTTTATATTTCTATTTAAATAAAATTACGTGTAGGATGGGTAAATACTGAAGACAGTTCTCAACAGGATCACCCACTGCATTCAATGAACAGTAAAAGCTCACTGCTCATATAGGCAACTATATTAGCTACATACATGCTACTGTAGAAGTTTGGTGTGTGTGTGTGTGTGTGTGTGTGTGTGTGTACTAGGACTTTTAAGGAGTGGTACACAATAAATAAATAAAGTCTGAGAACACTGAGGGCACATGTTCACTCACCTACTTATACCCTCTGAAATGTACATTTTAAAATAAAAATGTATAAAATCCCTAAAAGCAGTTCTATTCATCATTTCATATGTTTATATATTCATCAGAAAATCACACAGGAGGTGAAAATCTTAACGCGAGGTGGTTGTTGAAGCTGACCTGAGATAGTGAGTGAGGCACCGGGGTCGATGGAACCGCTGTTGGGTCGTACGCAGTACCTGCGTGGCGCTGTGGTCTTCACTTTGAAACATACTCTTTTATCTGACGGATTTGTCAGCCTCAGGTTAGCCGTGACAACATCTGTAAACGGACCTAAAGAGAGAGTGAAGAAAGAAAGATTGATTTGAACAATTATTTACAGTCAATACCAAGGGGTATGGTTATTTGTCATGCTCTAGTATGGTTGCTTTTTCTTTCTTTTGTGTTACTTTTTTGTGTTGAATATAGTAAATATGGACACAGTTCCAATGTGTTTGTCTCTCTTGAGATGCAAGACAGACAATCGCTTGCCTGAACTCACTAATGCTAATCAGTTATGTGCACTAAAGGTACAGGTTACATAAACTACCCTGCGCTAGTGACTGCAAAGCTCAGCTGTTCAAGTGAGTGATTTTTTAATGTGAATGTAAATATCATCTCTCCTGGGGACAGTCGTAGCTCAGCGGTTAAGATACTAGACTAGTAATCAGAAGTTTGCCAATTTACTGGTGGGCCCCTGAGCAAGGCCCTTAACCCTTTAATGGTCTGCTCAAACAATACTTGGGTAAAAATAAGCTGATTGAAATAATCTTGTTTGGGCCGTATCTACGACGAGTGTTAAACTCAAAAATATTGGTAGATGGTTTTAAGAGAACAGCTTTTCTAACCTATATGTCAACCTGAAGCTAGTAGCTGAAAAATCATCAATTGTTTTGATAATTTCAACTGGTTGATAGAGGCTCATTAAAAATACTGTGTGTACTAGTAAAAATATTAATTGTTTGTCGTTGGCATAGTCCCAACACTAAATAATGCATATAAATAATCCTTAAAGGGTCAACCCTGTACTGCTTGACTTGTATTCAGTCAGAATTGTAAGTCTCTTTGGATAAAACTGTCTACTAAATGTAAATTTAATCATTTAAACCATAAACATGGAAGCCGTTTTTCAACAGTGGCGTCTGGAACAGCAATCTAAAGCTTTGTCCGCTTACTCCATCTGAGAAACCAACAGTGGGGGATAGAGAAATCCGAGAAAAAAAAGAGAGAGAAAGTTCAACTTGAACATGTTTACATTTCACTAAACATTGTTAGGCTGTTTCGTTCTCCTCCGCTCCTTTTTTGGTAAAATAAATGTCCCATTCTCTGCTTGATTCATGATAAATATAGACTAATTAACATGTTATGGATACTGTTGTATATACTGTATTAAGACAGCTTCATAGGTTGACACTTCTTTTAAAGATGCAAACTCTCAAATACGGACTCAGTAACGTACACTAAAACCACATGCTACACTTACTGTTCTGTTTCAGTGACTGCAAGGTTAAAAGTATAAATATTCCAGTGAATGACATTGTTACTCTGACCCTGATTACAAAGACATAGTTATAGACCCTACCATACACCATCTACTGTTCAGTAAGAACTAAGCAGCTCCATTGTTTCCTCACTACATGTTGGTTTACAGCTGGGCGTGACTGTTATGAAGCACTTTTGTTGAAATTCCAGCTGTGTAGCATTGTGCAAGAAAAATGAACTGAAAATCTTCCACGTCTTCAAAGCACCACAGAACCCCGTAATCCGTTGAAAAAAAATCCCTTAAATTGACTTTGGCCATCCAAAGTCCAGCTTTTAAAAGTGTTCCAACAGTAAATCCATCAGAACAGATAATATCTGTACTGTTCCCGACCACAAAAAGACAGGAGTGGCATTAAGGAAAAGCAATAAAAAGTCACATTATTGGGTCTGGAATCCACCCAACAACACTGAGTGCAAGGCAGCAATCAAATTCAGAGCAAAACAGATCGCAGTGTCACAAAGTCACCCGTTTATTTATTTATTTATTCATTCACCTACTTACTCAGTCAGCTAACTACTAATTTACCCACTTGGTCAATCACTCACCTTGTTACATTGCCTAGTAATTCACTCACTTCACTCACAGTCAGCCAGTCACCTGGTGTTTGTTTTGTTTTTTACAAAAATATTATATGGATATTTTGGATCATGCTCCAGTATAAAGGTAAAAATCTAACTATCATAACAAGACTAAACTAAACTTCCCTGCATCCAATGCTACAGTTCTTCAGGACTTCTTCAATTAAGAACTGGATTTAAAATGGATTTAAAAAGGAAAATCTTTATCGATTTTAAACATTTTTATTGCAAAGGCGTCGTGGCTTCCATTCACAGACAGATATGATAGTCCACGGCTTTGCTTACAGACATACAAGAAGAGACAGGGTTTCGTGAGACCACTCAGATCTTCTGACCCAGCGTGTCTCATATTAGCGTATTAGGCACTCCAAAATCGCTCCAAAACTATCAGATAAATTTAAAAGACTCTCGCCGGTCAGAGCAGGGGACTGAAGCAGTGATGGAAGAAGTTACAACCAGAAAAACTAGTTTGGGGGTAAAAATGCAAGAAGTGATAAATGTACTCATATTCGAGAAGCTGTGCAGCAACCAAACCTGCTGTCCTACTATGATGTTAACTCATGTTTAACTCGCACTAATACTGCACCTTGAACCGGTCAATGTCTTTATAATGAAATCTTAAATTTCAATTTAAGATGACTTAGCATAACTGTTGGGTAAAAGTTGATTTTTCATTCAATTTTTAATTCCAGTTTTATTAGCCACTTTATCCTGATAAGGGCACAATGCATGAATACCCTGGACAGGACATAAATCAATTGTAAGGCTTTTCCCAACCACCTCAGACATAGCCAGTCATATCTGTGTACATGCCCGGCCAGGCTAAAGGAAAGCTAAGATTCCAACCCAAATCTCGGCAGTGGTGGGCACCACCCCAGCGGCCATGTCTTCATTGATTTTAATTTAAAGCAACATTAAGTTAATGTGAAGCGGTTCAAACTGGCTAAATGATAAATACCTCAAACTACAAAATGCTTTTAAGCTAATGGCACATTTGAAGCAAATTTAAAAAGGATTCTCAATCATATTTTTATTTACTTTTCCAAATACTTCCAATTACCTTGACTCTAATGGCATCACACCTGTCTGATGCACTTTACATCCTGTTGGCTGAAAGCACCTCATCTCATCAGACAGACAATTATTTAAACAAATCCTACTTATCTTCAGCTTCTAAATAAATAGATGAATATACAAGATATAATTCTATGGAGCAACTGCATGTTTGTTTATTGGAGCTATTCCTAAATAAAATACAGACATGAAGCTGCATACAGACGTATAATAAACTGTCTATTCTTAAAGCACAGCTTCAATTACAAATGACAGTGTACTTAAGATAGTCAGAGGACTAGTCTACTAATGCCATATCTAATGGCCAGGGTGAAGATATTTCTGACCCCACATCTATCAGCAAAACCTTTACAAATGACTATAGATAAAAATATACTTCAGTGGCACCAATAATTATACTGTATCCATAACATAACAACAATCAAGATCAATCAAGAGTCACTATCAGCAAAATAAACTACCGATAATATGACAGCAGTGATACACACTTTTTTCCCCATTCCTTATTGTACCATCTTGGCTAAACAATTCTAATTGAGGACCACTGCTCTAGTACTCTATTTTAAATTGGTACTCTACAGATGTAAATGTGAATAATGTTGTTTCTCAATGAAATGATTTGGATATATTGTATAATATTCTGCCAACTTGGCAAGTCCATGTTTATTTAGCGCTGTTAAAGACGGCAGTAAAAGCGTGTTAAGCAAATAGAAACTCATACAGGATCAATCACAAGCCCATTCGATTAGGTACTGACCAAGCATAATTCTGCATAATTCATTTCTCTGGGAGCACTAAAAGGATTTACTGAACTTTTAACCCTTTTCCTCATTTCCGCCAGCCACTATGTTCAGTCCTAGATATTTTATCAGCTTGAGTTCCATCTGATGGGTTAAAACCACCAATTTAACTTAATAAATAAAAGGCATACAAGTGTGATGTTCTCCCTCCACCAGCCCCCTCAAACAGACTGGAGTTCAATCTCTGTCCATCTCTGTACTGGAAATTCAATCTCAAGAAAAAACTGCTAACGATGGATGGCATTACAAAAACAGTTTGTACTAGGAAGGCTGTGTCAGCTCGGTCCAGTTGTAAGAGCAGGCTATCTATCGCCTCCACTTTCACTCTGTACCAGTCTCCCAGGCCTTCCTGTCACTATAAATAACCCAGAGAGGAAAGGAGAGACAGCAGCCAGAGAGCAAAGGACAGAAAAATAGAATAAAAAAAGAGGGGGAAACAAAGACTGAGAGGTTAGGAACCCTGTATGTGTGCTGGATGTTTGCAGCTGAGACGATAGTCCTTCTAGTCCTTCATTAGGCTTTGGTGAGCACCAGTTCAGTTCTAAAGCTGGCTGGGTGCTGAAAGAATGGTGTAAATGTGAGCACCTGTGTGCCTGTGTGGGAGAATTCTACACTCCTGGTTAATGATACCAAGATCCATCAGTCAACTGGCACCTGCAGGCCAGAGTTTGGTAAGGTTTACTGCCAGGTCATAAGAGTATAGGTGGAAACCACAGCGCAGATCGAGTCGAGGTCGAGTGAGGGCTAGTAAATATATAACTTAAGGGAAGGAGGTGTTTACAGTGGCCAGATTTCAAAACCTCCCTGCATTTTTCTTAAGAGGGAGGGGTAGCGCTGGGTGATAGGAAAACATGATATAAGTCTTGTGTTATATTTGCTTTATGATATGCTTTGAGTACGCAGGGTGCATTCTCTTTTAAAAATGTCCATTTAGGTTTGAAAAAAGAAAATTTTAAAGGAGGCAACCTGGCAGTAGTGGGGCTTGAACCAGTGACCTTTTGATTACTAGTCCAGTACCTCAACCGCTAGGCTACAACTACCCTAGTTCAACAATGTCAGTCACCTTTGTGTGGCACGGCCTCTAAATTACTTATTTGTGAATATGCCTGACTACAGCTTATGACTTCTCTGTGCCCATATAAAAAGTGTTAGTTTTCCAGCCTGAAAACACAAAAGAGTGGTTTCTTACCAAGGTTGAAAAAAATACCAATACCCATGCTAAGAGCTTTAACAAGTGTGTTAATAAACACATGGGTAACACTGTCCAGCTCTTTTCTGTTAAGTGTTTTTTTATTGCTGTCTTTGTATTACATCTGGACAGATTTCATCTCAGAATTAAATGATATTTTGTGTCTTTTTAACCTTGTTTTGTGTATTTTACTTAATTCTTTGTACAGATGTAAAACTGCAAATGTAAAACACACACGTCTCTTTGGACCTTGAGTTTAGCATGTCTGAGCATGTGTTAAAGCGGTTTCTAAGCCAAAAAGGGGTCTAGGATTTACATAAAGTAGGTTTGGTTGTACAGTGTGTGGTACTTTAAAGAGAACTGGCAAAACAAAAAGCATTACTGTTTATAGATATTGTTAAATATCCATGTATAAATGTGGACATGTTCTAATTGGTTACAACACATTCCCCCACATGACCTACCCAAATTAAGCACAGATCTCTGTTTGGCCAAACACACTGATCACAGGATTAATTTATCTGATTACAGCAGATCTGGTCCAACTGCAATAAATCTATTTAGTTAAACTGTTGTTGTTTTTCTAAATCTTATGCTCCTTGTACAGACTACTGAGCTAACTCAGGCTTAACAAAAGCAAGTTTATCATTAATTAAATTACCTGCATATCTGATGGCGTTATTGTTCGCAGTCTTATGAGTAAGACTTTTTAACTATGCTTTAATAGGGGTTGAGAGCTCATTAGCTTGACTGTGAATCTTGCATAATTCAAAGCTCCTTCACAGACTGCTGATAGAATAAATGAAAACTAGAAAAGGTAGAGATGATAATCGTGCAGATTTGAATTCTGTACACACTCAACTTCCAAAGCCTACCAAGAAGCTTGGGTCAAGAAGCTTTTTATAACACACACACCTAACAATTCCAGTACCCCAGTTTATCTAAAAACTGTGAATCCTGGACATATGCACAATAATGAGTACGGTTATTTGAGACCCGGCTGCCTTCTGAAGGTTGAACGTTGCACCTTGCTTGGCAGGACATCAAATATTTATCATGCTGGCTATCTAACAACCTTCATGAACCTGAGAGGAGCTGACACTTCTGCTGTCTTTACCAGCTGCAGGAATTATACTTCTTTCCATATGCAAAGTAATTAGTCAATCTTTACTAAATCAGTGTGTTATCTATCCTGTTTGGTATCTTCTGAATATTTCTTGTATTCGGTAGTGTTAGTTAGACAATGTCTATGATGTACTTAAATTATGGTGTGTACAAAACTTGGCCTGGGCCTTTACTACTCTGTGAAAACAGGTGAGAATAGTAACAGGTGAAAAATTACTCATACATAGCTTCTGGGTCAGAAACTTGTTAGTAATGTTAATCAGTTTAACAGTGCATTAAGGAAACATTAACCTACAAACATTTTTACATTTTATAATAGGATCTTTATACCTTTAGCCAAACATGGTGGTACAATGATGGTATGGAGATGCTTTGCTGCTTTAGGCCATAATAAACAGAACTTGATCAGGTTCTGATCACCTGTGAAGTGAACTGGTTATAATCCTGACTTACAGTTCATGCTCAAAGCACTACAAAGTGGATTCATTAAAGTAAGTCTCTAAAGAATTTACTGAGCCAAGATTCCTTCACAGCAGCGTAAAAGCATGATATCCAATTCTCTGTGGTGTTTGGTTGCACTTGGATGCTGCTCGTGATGACACAACTAGTTCAAACGTTTAGGGAGTAAACTACGTTTTCTACATCACCATACATCTGATGCATAACCTTTTTTTCTTAAAAAAAGAAATACAATAAAGAATCACCTAAAACGGTGTTTGTTTTCCCAGTTTATTGTATTATTGTATTTAGGGATCACAACAGTGGATTATTCTGGTCCACACCCCCGATTTGGCACAGTTTTTTCTTCCAGATGCCCAGCCTGACGAAAACCTCCTTATTTTTATCAACCCGGTAAAGTCCAAGCAGAATATTCAGTATAAGTGACAGTTCACAGTCAGAGATTAATTTATTTTATTATTGCCTAATATATGTAATATTTGGGAACAAAGACTCAGGTTGGGAGCTCTGTCTGAATTGCATGAGCCAGTTTATGCCTCCCTAATGCAAAGGTCAAATTTTTTGCCTCCTTAATGCAGAGCTTAATGGGAATCAGTGTGTGACTCTCCATACGTGATACGGATCCCCATATGAACCTGCCTCTCCTAAGAGCTTGAGTCGAGGATTGCAGAAGTGGAGGCCGTCATACAAGTCGAGTAATTGGATATGACTAGATTGGGGGAAAACTGGGGAAGTAAATATAAACATTGTTTTGTAAGATATAGACGGCAGACAATCATCTCTGTGTAGATGCCCGGCAGGCCAATATCACAACTGAGATTCAAACTTCTCTCTGATCTCAGCAGTGGTGGGTTAACTTATAGACTATTGAGTCACCCAAATGCCCACTTCAAACTTGTAAAAAGAATGACAGCCTTCTCAGTAGAATAACCTGCACATGACTTTTCCCCATTCTTAATTCTTAATTTCTTCTAAAAACACTTACAAGTTTCCACTTTAAATGTAGAAGGAATGCACAGATCAACAACAAATAACAGATCAAGATTTTGAAACAGAAGCTTCTTTTCTTGCAAATTTACAGCTCACTTGGCTGTAGTCACCAGACCAACCACTGTTCATCGTACTTAATATTATGATCTGTTGATTGTATAGATGATCCAGGGACCTAAATTGCTTAGATATGGCTCCAACTGACATTGCTGACTGGTGGAAATCTATTATCTACTTTCTAAGACTTACACAGATGTACATAGACATATCCATTATAATGTGTCACAGTCTAATGGGTGCAGGCAAACTAGCCCTATTTATCTGGCCACTGCAAGGTCACCATCATAGGTGAGGACTTAGAAAAGTCAATGCTCAAGTTCAAATAGGTAACTTTACTTTCAACACTAACAAAATATCAATCCACGCTGCAGTGTGTATAATTTTGACCCAGACGATATTGTCATAATAATGTAATAACAACTCGGATGTGAACAAAGCAGTATGTATCTCAGTCATCTTAATACCAACATGCAATTACCATGACATGCAGTACATGTATATTACAAGAATATGTAAATTAGATATCTGTAAATTGTTAATCAAAATCAATCATTGACATGAGGTTGTCAGCTAAACCGTGTTAGGAATTAAAGTGGGTTTTAACAGGGTTTCAGTGAAGTAAAAGTGAAACCATTTAGGTGGGTCATCTTCTCTTTACAATAGAAAGAAATACATCTTCTAAGTGTCAGTGTGTCTTTCATATTTTGGTTGAAGCCCATTTTGACAGTCTGCTTGTCATTGACCCATTTACTGTCATTTCATTCTGGCAGCACTAGGTTAACTAATTAAACTGGGCTGTGTCCCAAATCGAATAAAACCATACTAAACAGTACACACCCAATAATGTCACTTCGATTTTAACACACTTATTAACTAGGGTAGAATGCTGTTTGGGGCGTTGGCACCGCTGTAATGATCGTGTGTGTGGAATGCACTGGTTAATTTTATAGCTACATCAGCACCTGCTAGCTGGCTAACCAGCAACATCCACGTCGTCGCTGTAACCCTATCCACTCTGGTTAAGCTAATGCTAACTGCTAGCTAATCAAAACGATGCCAAAAAAGCCGGGTACTGTCATAACCGAAACGAAAATGCACAGACTGGGAAAGAGAAGTGAAGTAAATACCAGCTAATAACACATTTGAACGAAATTATGAGTATTCCGATGGGTATAGTGTAGCTAACATGCTAACAACTCAGCTAGCTAGTCCGTGTGAGATTCAGCCGCACCTTCGTGTCACTTCAGCCCGGGGATCCGCAGCGGCCCTCCGTCTCAAACATGGCGCCGCTGCAGTCAGTCAGGGTGTGAAGTGTTTGCGCTCGGTTTAGTTAGAAATCTGTCGCTTAACAGATGTCAGTTATCCAGCGAAAGCGCTCCGTTCTTACCTTTAAATTTGAGGTCGGTAGAAGGATCGAGGATGAGGATCTGCTCCAGCTTAGACATGTTTATTACCGAACACCCGATCACTGCTTCCACACAGACACCGGGAGCGCGCAGCAATCCCAACCCTCACTGGTGACACACACACACACACACACACACACACACACACACACACACACACACACACACACACACACACACACACACACACACACACACACTATCTACATAACACACACACACACACACACACACACACACACACACACACACACACACACACTATCTACATAACACACACACACACACATTCTCACACTATCTACATAACACACACACATACACTCCCCTCTAGAGACCCACTCATTACATAGTATATATACATAAACACTTAAATACAAGCACACTATAGCCTATATACAGTATACACACACAAGCACATTCTCACACTATTTACATAACACACACACACTCTCCTCTAGAGACCCACTCATTATATAGTATATATACATAAACACTTATACACTATAGCCTATATACAGTATATATACACGCACACACAAGCACATTCTCACACTCTCTACATACACACACATACACTCACCTCTAGAGACCCACTCATTACATAGTATATATACATAAACACTTATATACAAATACACTATAGCCTATATACAGTATACACACACAAGCACATTCTCACACTATTTACATAACACACACACACTCTCCTCTAGAGACCCACTCATTATATAGTATATATACATAAACACTTATACACTATAGCCTATATACAGTGTATCACAAAAGTGAGTACACCCCTCACATTTCTGCAGATATTTAAGTATATCTTTTCATGGGACAACACTGACAAAATGACACTTTGACACAATGAAAAGTAGTCTGTGTGCAGCTTATATAACAGTGTAAATTTATTCTTCCCTCAAAATAACTCAATATACAGCCATTAATGTCTAAACCACCGGCAACAAAAGTGAGTACACCCCTTAGTGAAAGTTCCTGAAGTGTCAATATTTTGTGTGGCCACCATTATTTTCCAGAACTGCCTTAACTCTCCTGGGCATGGAGTTTACCAGAGCTTCACAGGTTGCCACTGGAATGCTTTTCCACTCCTCCATGACGACATCACGGAGCTGGCGGATATTCGAGACTTTGCGCTCCTCCACCTTCCGCTTGAGGATGCCCCAAAGATGTTCTATTGGGTTTAGGTCTGGAGACATGCTTGGCCAGTCCATCACCTTTACCCTCAGCCTCTTCAATAAAGCAGTGGTCGTCTTAGAGGTGTGTTTGGGGTTATTATCATGCTGGAACACTGCCCTGCGACCCAGTTTCCGGAGGGAGGGGATCATGCTCTGCTTCAGTATTTCACAGTACATATTGGAGTTCATGTGTCCCTCAATGAAATGTAACTCCCCAACACCTGCTGCACTCATGCAGCCCCAGACCATGGCATTCCCACCACCATGCTTGACTGTAGGCATGACACACTTATCTTTGTACTCCTCACCTGATTGCCGCCACACATGCTTGAGACCATCTGAACCAAACAAATTAAACTTGGTCTCATCAGACCATAGGACATGGTTCCAGTAATCCATGTCCTTTGTTGACATGTCTTCAGCAAACTGTTTGCGGGCTTTCTTGTGTAGAGACTTCAGAAGAGGCTTCCTTCTGGGGTGACAGCCATGCAGACCAATTTGATGTAGTGTGCGGCGTATGGTCTGAGCACTGACAGGCTGACCCCCCACCTTTTCAATCTCTGCAGCAATGCTGACAGCACTCCTGCGCCTATCTTTCAAAGACAGCAGTTGGATGTGATGCTGAGCACGTGCACTCAGCTTCTTTGGACGACCAACGCGAGGTCTGTTCTGAGTGGACCCTGCTCTTTTAAAACGCTGGATGATCTTGGCCACTGTGCTGCAGCTCAGTTTCAGGGTGTTGGCAATCTTCTTGTAGCCTTGGCCATCTTCATATAGCGCAACAATTCGTCTTTTAAGATCCTCAGAGAGTTCTTTGCCATGAGGTGCCATGTTGGAACTTTCAGTGACCAGTATGAGAGAGTGTGAGAGCTGTACTACTAAATTGAACACACCTGCTCCCTATGCACACCTGAGACCTAGTAACACTAACAAATCACATGACATTTTGGAGGGAAAATGACAAGCAGTGCTCAATTTGGACATTTAGGGGTGTAGTCTCTTAGGGGTGTACTCACTTTTGTTGCCGGTTGTTTAGACATTAATGGCTGTATATTGAGTTATTTTGAGGGAAGAATAAATTTACACTGTTATATAAGCTGCACACAGACTACTTTTCATTGTGTCAAAGTGTCATTTTGTCAGTGTTGTCCCATGAAAAGATATACTATCTATCTATCTATCTATCTATCTATCTATCTATCTATCTATCTATCTATCTATCTATCTATCTATCTATCTATCTATCTATCTATCTATCTATCTATCTATCTATCTATCTATCTATCTATACACACAAGCACATTCTCACACTATCTACATAACACACATAAACGCACACATACACTCACCTCTAGAGACCTACTCATTATACTGTATTGTATACACACTCATACAAATACACTATAGCCTACACACACACACACACACAAGCACATTCTCACACTATCTACATACCACACACACTCACCTCTAGAAACCCACTTATTATACAGTATGTATACATAAACACTCATATACAAATACACTATATCCTACACACACAAGCACATTCTCACACTATCTACATAACACACACACATACATACACTCACCTCTAGAGACCCACTTATTATATAGTATATGTACATATACACTTATATACAAATACACTATAGCCTATATACATGTGTATATATATATATATACACACAAGCACATTCTCACACTATCTACATAACATACACACATACACTCACCTCTAGAGACCCACTCATTATATAGTATATATACAGTACATAAACACTTATATATACACTTATAACAGCAAAAAACTGTTATATCAAGTTGAGAGGCAATTTGTCTGGGTGATTAGTGGTAATCGATTAGTGGTAATCCATGAAGCTGCAAAAAAACACTGTGTTTAAGTGAGCTGTTCGTCACCATGGACTTAGAGGCTGACATGCAAGAAATACACTCATGATTCAAAATCAGGACCTCAAAGCTTGACTAATGTCTGCTGGTGATGACATGGACAAAAAAAGAAAGAGCAGGAGCTTCTTACTTACACAGCAGCCTTTTTTAGCCCACAGCAATGTAATGCTTACTTGATTCTGGACAGTGTCACCCATGTTCCAGCAGCTTCTAATTCTATGCAGACTCTTATTTGGTGGTTGTAAGATTACATACTTACAAAGAAATTTGCACTTAGCACAAGTTAACAGTTTGCGTTTTCTTTTAGCCCTTGGCAGAAGGCCGCTTTTAAACAAGCTAAACGATTAACTTTCACTTTGTACTGCTGTCTTGTTTTTGAAACTAATTACTAAGTTTTTACTTCACAGTTTTAAAGGTCACTGCAAAATCTCTCAGGCAACATTTATATGTATATACGTTTTTAAATGTATCCCTAGTACACATTCAAAAGGTGCTCTGTAATAAGATACTATCAAAGTGATAATAAAATAAATTGAACAGCCAGTAAAGTCGCATTTACGAGACACAGGTTTATGAGATGTAATTCATAATACAAACTAACCTTTTTCCACCAATAAAAATGTGAATGAAAATTATGTACACATTTAAATAAACCAGATGGTGCAGCTGACCTGTGGTTTGAGTTGGTTGAGTTTATCTTTTCTTGATGGCTCTTTAGACACAGTGTTGTTTTACCTTGGTTGACAATCCTACATATTGGGTTCAATCTTACAGGTCTTGCAGGTGGTGAGGTATGTTCCGCCAGGTTACAGATAGATTGGCACCATGAGGACATCCTATTTTTAATAATATGTGGACATTAGTGGTGGACAGTAATCAAGTACGGTAACATGAAATGTAAATATCTGTACTTCATTTGCACTTGTAAGTAAAAACAAACTTAACTTATTAATGCTGTTAAACACACGTGACTGACAAAGACCTCTGTGCATTACAGCTTAACTGAATAGAGGTGAGTTAAGAATAGGGGTGGGTTACAAGTAGAGGTGGGTTATGAATACAGGTAGATTACGAAAAGAGGTGAGTTAAGAATAGGGGTGGGTTACAAATAGAGGTGAGTTATGAATACAGGTGGATTACGAATAGAGGTGAGTTAAAAATATGGGTGGGTTACAAATAGAGGTGGGTTATGAATACAGGTGGATTATGAATAGAGGTATGTTATAAAAACAGGTGGGTTATGAATAAGGGTAGGTTATAAAAACAGGTAGGTTATGAATATAGGTGGGTTACATGAAAACTGCAAACAGGCAGTTGTGTAATGTAAGTAATAATACTTCGTTACTTCGTACTTAAGTATTTTTGGACTATCTGTTGTTACACCGAGTTTATCGTGAAATTTGGTAGCTAAATGATGATGTGTGACGGTACTAAACAATAACAACAACAAATAAAACACAGTTGTCCCAAAAAGAGCACAAGTCCGGAAAAAGAGGAGGTATGGTCACTCCAGGTAATCGCTTCTCAAAATAAAATGATGTTAAAATCCACTTAACTGCTGCAACTGTAGTGAAATGTCTCCATCTAGTGAAAATGAAGTTTGATTTTTGACTCTCATAACATTTCATTGTCGTTGTTTTACCACCGCTTTATCCTCTTAAGTATAAAGCAATAAGCGTTTGTTTCAGAAGCTTATAATTCATGGCAGACCTGTTTTGTGGTTTGGTGGACACATTAGTACAATAGAAAACAATAGAAAGTAATCTCCTCTGCAAGGTTTTTGTTTAATTACACATGCTTTATTAATTATAAAACCAGTCCAATATATTGAATGTGGAATTAATGTACAGTAGAACATTAGATGAATGCACACAGTGACAACAAAAAACAAATGAATGGTGCCCAGCTCTGCCCTACACTGAGTTCACATTGTTATGTAAGTTTGATGATAAAAATATAAATTATTTGCAATCATGCTTTTACGGAGTTCTTGTTGAACTGATTGACAATTCTCTCAAAAGACTTTGATGATACTACTTTTGTATCCAATCATAACACCCTCATCGGTTACCACTTCCACCTGCTTATCATGAAATGTTTCAAAACTGTGTAACTTGAAAATTCTAAACAGTTTTTACAATTATTTTGCCCTACTTTTATTAGTAATGTGTTTACATTTACTAAATACAATCAATGTGATTAGCTAAAACTTTAAAAGTCATTTCTTTGTACTATTATCAGTTAAATAAAGCTTCAAGAGGATTAGCAAATCATAGATTCTTGCTTTCATTGCATTTTACAAAATGCCCCAACTATTCAGGAAATGGGGTTTGCGTATCTAATGTATGTACAATGTTGATCTGGGCAGATCTTCTCCTTTTTGGACCAAGAAGTATGTGTTTATTAGAATCCACAAATTGCAATGACATACTGTACATCCTTACATGTGGTAAGTAAACATACAACTTCAGCAAAACATCAATAATAAAACGCCAAAGGACCTGCAACCTGTTTGCAAGGCCGCAAAGTAAATGCCTGTAACTGGAGCTTCAGCTTGAGATTCTCTGGAGTTTACACTTGTTAAATATAACCACTGGCCAGCCAGCTAAGCAAAACGAGCCAGTAGACGACCCAAGCCTAGCACTGGCAAAGAGAGCACTCTTACTCTGGGCTGGCTGAGCAACTTTGACCTCATGTGGCAGTAGATATGTGTAAAGTGTAAAGAGGAGCTGAACATACTGGAAATAAAAGGACAATTACATATACTGAATGTATACAGAGTGTTCAGTATTTACAAAGATTATAAGAAGTATGTACAGCGAGTGGAAGGAGGAGCGTAAAGTAAAGTGAGAGTCAGGAAGAGTGTAACAAGTAAAAGAAATAAGGGTGTGTAATGTGTAAAGAAAATGTATGAGGAAGTATAAGATACAGAGTGTAAGTTAAGGGAGTGTAAAAATACCGAAAATATAAAAGGCTGTAATGTACAGAGAGTTTAGGCCTGTTACATGCACAGAGAATAAGGCAAAGTGTAACATATTTTGGGAGTAATTGAATTGTAATTAGACGTAATTGAATTGTAACATACTGGAGTTAAACTGGGAGGAATATAACATACTGGATTGTAGATCGAATTGTGTTGTATTGGACTTCAGGGCAAACTGGTTTTTGTATTGTTACGTACTGGAGTGTTTACAAAAATTAAAGTAACGTACTGGAGTGTTGACTGGTTTGTATTGTAGGGTACTGTAATGTAAACTGGTTTGCATTGTAGGGTACTGGAGTGTAGACTGGTTTTCATTGTAGGGTACTGGAATGTGGACTGGTTTATATTGTAGGGGACTGAAGTGTGGACTGGTTTGTATTGTAGGGTACTGGAGTGTAGACTGGTTTTCATTGTAGGGTACTGGAATGTGGACTGGTTTATATTGTAGGGGACTGAAGTGTGGACTGGTTTGTATTGTAGGGTACTGGAGTGTGGACTGGTTTGTATTGTAGGGGACTGAAGTGTTGACTGGTTTGTATTGTAGGGTACTGGAATGTGGACTGGTTTGTATTGTAGGGTACTGGAGTGTGGACTGGTTTGTATTGTAGGGGACTGAAGTGTTGACTGGTTTGTATTGTAGGGTACTGGAATGTGGACTGGTTTGTATTGTAGGGGACTGAAGTGTTGACTGGTTAGTATTGTAGGGTACTGGAGTGTGGACTGGTTTGTATTGTAGGGTACTGGAGTGTGGACTGGTTTGCATTGTGGGGTACTGGAATGTAAACTGGTTTGCATTTAAGGGTACTGCAGTGTCGACTGGTTTGCATTTTAAGATACTGGATTGTTGACTGGTCCTCATTGTAGGGTACTGGAATTTAGACTGGTTTGTACTGTAGGGTACTGAAATGTAGACTGGTTTGCATTGTAGGGTACTAGAACGTAAACTGGTTTGCATTGTAAGGTACTGGAGTGTTGACTGGTCCTTATTGTAGGTTACTGGGGTGTGAACTGGTTTGCATGTTAAGGTACTGGAGTGTAGACTGGTTTTAACTGTAGGGAACTGTAATGTAAACTGGTTTTCATTTCAAGGTACTGAAATGTAGACTGGTTTGTATTGTAGGGTACTGGAGTGTAGACTGGCTTGCATTGTAGGGTACTGGAATGTAGACTGGGTTGCATGTTAAGGTACTGTAATGTAAACTGGTTTGCATTGTAAGGTGCTGGAGTGTTGACTGGGTTACATTGTAGGGTACTGGAATGTAAAATGGTTTTCATTTTAAGGTACTGAAATGTAGACTGGTTTTCATTGTAGGGTACTGAAGTGTTGACTGGTTTGTATTGTAGGGTACTGGAGTGTGGACTGGTTTGCATTGTGGGGTACTGGAATGTAAACTGGTTTGCATTTAAGGGTACTGGAGTGTCGACTGGTTTGCATTTTAAGATACTGGATTGTTGACTGGTCCTCATTGTAGGGTACTGGAATTTAGACTGGTTTGTACTGTAGGGTACTGAAATGTAGACTGGTTTGCATTGTAGGGTACTAGAACGTAAACTGGTTTGCATTGTAAGGTACTGGAGTGTTGACTGGTCCTTATTGTAGGTTACTGGGGTGTGAACTGGTTTGCATGTTAAGGTACTGGAGTGTAGACTGGTTTTAACTGTAGGGAACTGTAATGTAAACTGGTTTTCATTTCAAGGTACTGAAATGTAGACTGGTTTGTATTGTAGGGTACTGGAGTGTAGACTGGCTTGCATTGTAGGGTACTGGAATGTAGACTGGGTTGCATGTTAAGGTACTGTAATGTAAACTGGTTTGCATTGTAAGGTGCTGGAGTGTTGACTGGGTTACATTGTAGGGTACTGGAATGTAAAATGGTTTTCATTTTAAGGTACTGAAATGTAGACTGGTTTTCATTGTAGGGTACTGAAGTGTTGACTGGTTTGTATTGTAGGGTACTGGAGTGTGGACTGGTTTGTATTGTAGGGTACTGGAGTGTGGACTGGTTTGTATTGTAGGGTACTGGAGTGTGGACTGGTTTGCATTGTGGGGTACTGGAATGTAAACTGGTTTGCATTTAAGGGTACTGGAGTGTCGACTGGTTTGCATTTTAAGATACTGGATTGTTGACTGGTCCTCATTGTAGGGTACTGGAATTTAGACTGGTTTGTACTGTAGGGTACTGAAATGTAGACTGGTTTGCATTGTAGGGTACTAGAACGTAAACTGGTTTGCATTGTAAGGTACTGGAGTGTTGACTGGTCCTTATTGTAGGTTACTGGGGTGTGAACTGGTTTGCATGTTAAGGTACTGGAGTGTAGACTGGTTTTAACTGTAGGGAACTGTAATGTAAACTGGTTTTCATTTCAAGGTACTACTGTAGACTGGTTTGTATTGTAGGATACTGGAGTGTAGACTGGTTTGCATGTTAAGGTACTGGAGTGTAGACTGGGTTGCATGTTAAGGTACTGGAGTGTGAACTGGTTTGCATGTTGAGGTACTGGAGTGTTGACTGGTTTGTATTGTAGGGTACTAGAACGTAAACTGGTTTGCATGTTAAGGTACTGGAGTGTAGACTGGGTTACATATTAAGGTACTGGAGTGTGAACTGGTTTGCATGTTAAGGTACTGGAGTGTAGACTGGGTTACATATTAAGGTACTGGAGTGTGAACTGGTTTGCATGTTAAGGTACTGGAGTGTGAACTGGTTTGCATGTTAAGGTACTGGAGTGTGAACTGGTTTGCATGTTAAGGTACTGGTTAGGAATGAATTGACGCAGGTTGGCATTAGCATTGCGCTGTGAGACACGGGGGGAGGTAAACAAGATGGCGGCTGCCTTGAACCAGCTGCAGCATTAAGATCAGAGTAAAGGATATCTGAGACTGCAGTGACAACAGAAAGGGAAGAAAATCTGAATAAATGCATCGTGTACGCTTATTAGTATCACTGCGCTGAGGTAAGACTTCTGTATTTAACTTTTGTTTTACGTTTCTACCTTGAACTCTTGTCATGCAGCAACTGTTTGATTAGCGGTTAGCAGGTTAGCTTAGCACTGGTAGCTGGCTTGTAAACATGGCTAACAAGCTAACACACCGTTTCAGCGACTAACTTGTTTTTTTCCACCGAATTATTCTCACACCGTGTAATATGCTGTTTTATAGGACAACTTTTTCTGATATACTGACTGGTAAAACTAGGTAGGTTACATTTAGTAAAGCAAGCCCGGTTCGGTTTGACAACACAGCGGCTGGTGGGTAACTTAGCGCTAACGACTAAACAGCTTATAGTAAATAGTTTTAGACCTCAGTGCCCAACATGCGGTCATTTAATCATTAAAAAAGCTGAATTATTTTAGTTATGGTGGTGGTATGAAGGTAGACGGTCATTTAACGTCTGCAAAACTGTTCACCTGCTTTGAAAGTTGTATATTAAGGGTCTCAGGATAAGCATAAGACTAACTTTGGTATTATTCTAGTAGGGATGGATCACATACCCTCCAAAAGTCATTGATATCTGCGGCAACAACACGAATATCTACAGAGAGAATATGCTCAACAAAAGACATTATAATCTTGCAAGATTTATTTGTCGAACATTAATGTGCTTGTCTCTGTACATAAGGGATTATGCCCAACATCAACAGAAAGTAAGCATATATGTGCTTAAAATACATATATATCCAAAGAATGTCCTCTGTTCTTTTTGTTACTCAGCAATACTATTTGTTTTATATTTGTGATCATTTTGATGAATAAATAGATGCAACCAACACCACTGCAATAATTTGATTTGGAGATTTTTTTCTTAATGCTGTGTTAAAACATGTATAAACCCAGTATTTTGCATATATTGGTAACATAAGCTTTAGAGAGGCTACTCAGTTCACTAGAAGCCTGCCTTTTTCTGTTTTCAACTGTGGAATGTACAAGGCATGATAGCAATCTTTAAAATAGTTTTTGTTCATGTGGAAGATTTCTTTTCACATGTTCACAGCAAAGCATGTTATCCGAGTTGCTACCTGTTGTTTACGAGTCAGTTAGTCTTGGGAATGTTATGGCGTGTTGTGAATGGCCCACGTATCGCCAGTATCACAATCCAGATAACTACCTAGCCAACAAGTCTAAAAGCAATTAGGTTTTGTTTTTTTGTTCTAAATGGGTGGATTGGTTTGAGCTGATATGAAGAAAGCTTTCCAGACCCAAAACACATTTTGAGCTTTACCAAAATGTCCATTTTGATGGACTACAAAAGCAGAACTCCTGTCAGTCCCAAATAAAAAATCTCAGGCTGCAGTGGGCACAGTCTTAATAATACATCTTAATTTGTTCTGTGACATTTAGGTGGTAGAATCAGCATAGTTGGTAGGCTGATAGTTAAAGTTAAAGTTTTTTGATATTTTAAATTTGATGTCAGTTGTAGTATATTGCGGGTTTAAATTGGTAGTGCTTTTTATACTTTTATTGTAACTCACTGTAGTAAGTAACTACTGTTGTTACATTGTCTACATTGTTTTAAATCTGATCTAGACCCTTGCAAACAAAACCTGAGTAAAACAAAACATTAGAATAAATATAGTCTTGTAAGTTAACATTTTTCCATATATTTTATTACTAATTAATATTGTATTCTTTTGTTCTTTTCCCAGGCTTTGAATATGTTTTGATGTGCTGGTAACAAACAGTCTTAAAATGACAATTGGAACAAACCAAAGAAGCGCTGTTAATACTCTGGACCTGCATGTGTATTGCCGTCATCGGAGTGAAGACGTGTGACTGCCTGATGGACCTGATGATCTAGATTGCATCATATTGTGGAAAAGAAAAAGCTATTTTTATGCTGCTGATGTTGTCGGAGATGAATAAGTGTCCAGTCATACCAAATGTTGGCTAATACCAGCCTGGACTCAGCTGGACAGTGTTTTGGACAACCAAAGGCCAGTGCTCTACAGTGGTGGTCTTTATTCTTTTTTTTTTGCTATTGTCTATTGCACCATACCTTTAGCTGCCACTCAAGTTTACTTTTCGTTTCCGTCTGGGCCAGTTTAAAAGCAACACCATCGTTGCACATAATGAAGCATGAGTTTTCCCTGATGCCAATATAGATATTCCTACAACCCAATTAGACATAAATTCCTGTTTTACCAGGAATACAACCCACTTCCCTCAGCAGTACCGGACACTGCCAGAGTAACTGAGGGAAGAAGTTAGTCCGAAAGAAAAGATGAGTGTCGGTGACCTCCAGCACTCAGTGTACATGCCTGAGAATGAGCTCATGGGCATGGACACCTTTATTCATCGCATTGACTCCACCGAGGTGATATACCAGCCTCGACGCAAACGCGCCAAGCTGATCGGGAAGTACCTGATGGGTGATCTTTTGGGGGAAGGCTCGTATGGCAAAGTAAAGGAGATGTTGGACTCAGAGACTCTTTGCAGACGAGCTGTCAAGATCCTTAAGAAGAAGAAACTGAGGAGGATTCCCAATGGAGAGGCCAATGTAAAAAAGTAAGAATTCTTTTTTTTTTTTCTGTCCAGTGCTCTCAGTGGTTTATGTTGCTGCAGTACACTTTCTGATGATTGTGCTGTATTAAAAAGAAACTCTGGTTTCAGCGTTGCACTGTTAGTTTGCTCAGCACTCAGACATGCTTTGCTCAGACATCTACACTTGGTCCATAGTTTTCCATAGTAAGTTTTGTATTTGCATTGTACATTCTGTGAGCATTTGATTGTATTGGTAAATCAGATAGTGGTTAAGTAACCTGCATCAGCCACAGATTCATTACAGATGTAAATGTTTGCTTTGCTTGAGCTTCTTACAAAAACGCTTTTCTTTAGGGCACTTGGGTGGAGCAGCTAGTTAAAAGCTTGACTGGATGGTAGTTCACCTCCCACTGTTGACAAGCTGCCATGATTAGTGGAACAATATGGACTTGTGTTCACTACCCAGTATAAAGATGTGGCTGGCAGTTCATTACATGTTAACGTGTTTATACGAGCGTTCTTCAAAAAATTTCCTCACTTTTAAAAACTCTATTTATTAAGAATTTCAAACACAAATGACATCACTTTTCCACACAGTCACCTTCCGATGCATTTTCCCAGCGTTGTACCAACTTTTTAATGCCATCAGCAAAAAATGTTTTTGGTTGAGCGTGTAGCCACTGATGCAGCGCTGCTTTCACATCATCATCACATAAAATCTTCTTCCCCCTAAAGCTTCTTTGAGCGTCCAAAAAGGTGGATATCAGATGACGCTAAATCCGGACTATAATCGTCTCTTAGTCTCTCAGACACGACCAGTTACTACTTTTCCCACCCTCACCGTTTATAACCAAAATATAAAAGTGTGGAAACTTTTTGAAGATCCCTCGTATGTGTCCAGTAAGGCTGCTGTGTGGTAGGTGGAGGTTGTCAAAGTAGGGGAAAAATTTTTTAAAAAAAGGTTGCCAGGTTGAATTTAAGGCACTTTTTTAAAAATTTGTTTGATGAGTTAAATTCTAGATTAATTGTCTGATGTTTGGCAGTATATTTGCCATGATGCATGCCAACATTTTTATCCCTAACTGGTTTTGAAGCAATGGTTTTCAACCATGCAAACACACCATGCATTTTAATAATAAACTGCTGCAGTGTGGAAACTTAGGACGCCTTTTTTACGAAGTGCTTTGGGTTTAGAATTATTTTTAAAATTCTCCATTTGTGTGTGGGTGTCTCGGAGCGTGTGCTCATTATTCCGTTGCATTGTGTTTCTGTCATTGGAATCTTCAAGGACTGTTTGGACTATTTTTGTGTGGAGCTGCATAAATAGCTGACAGTGGAAACCAAACAGTTCAATTTTGCCTTATATAGACTAATACAATGGCATAGTAGCCTTGTTACTCACTGCAGCAATTAGAATTCTTGGTGTCTGAAGGCTGCATGCCTTGACCGGCTGAAGCATGCTGCAGAGGGCCGCATTGCATAACACAGCTTCCGTTCCTATGGTAGCATCTCAGAATCCTGGGTACGAGTCTAGACTCTAGCCTTGATTGTCAGGGTCATTACATTTGAGCGAGAAGGGAAAGACTTTTATTTTGTAACTTGTTTTTGAAAATGGTCAGTACCATTAAATGTGCATCTACAGTAGTATAGAAATGCTTATTCTTTAATTTATTCTATATTTAGCTCATTTTGCTACATTCAATTAGTATATCAGAATATTTATTGATACAAACAAGCACACATGTAAAGTTTAAATGAGGAAAACTTTTCTTTTCATTATTCAACCCCCAGCTTCAGTACTTGGTGAAACAACATTTTTACCCCTTCACCTATTTTTAACTTATATCCAGCAATTTCGGTAAGTGTTAACAAGCTTCTGACACCTTTAATGTGGAGCCTTCACCTTTTCTTTTTGTGCAAAAGCTTCCACCTCGTTTGTCTATTAAACTTAAATCTAAAGGCTGAGAAGGTCACTACAGAATATTCCAGGACTGATTCCTTCCATCCCTGATCCACCTCCATGCTTGACCGTAGGGACTTTTAAATGTCCAATGCATTCTTCTTTCATATCCAACAATAAATCCGCCATGCTGTTTTAATGAAATAAATGTTGAGAACATATAATGCATTCACTAATCAGTGATTTATTACCCTGGCCACCCTACCATTTTTGTATGATTCACCAATGTGACTTGAATAATAAACTCCAATTAAGATGTAGTGAGTACATGCAGTGAGTCACTTCCTTTATGTCTCTGTGCTGTTCTCAGAAGTCTTACAAATGTAGCTGTGACGTTAGTTGTGATGTTCACCCTCTTTCTTTAAAAAAGACATATTGCTGCAGCTGTCTGTCTATTTGCAAAGTTAGAAAATGACATAATCTTCTACTTAGCGGTAGCGATGCAGTCAACGTAATGTTTTGACTTAAAATTTGTCCAAGGCACTCTAAAATCTTTATAAGTCTTTTTTTCTTGTAGTTAAGTGTCTCTTAATCACGGGGTTTCTTTGTGTTTGCTGTTCACCCTTATAACTGCGCTATTTTTCATCATACAGTTCAGTAAAACTAATTTCATTGTTAATTGCATAGATAACAAAGTCTGAAGAGAACATCTCACAATTAAAAAGCCAGAAAATAATACACATTGTTTAAAATTGAGTCTCATTGGTGAAAAATCCTAAGTTAATTAATCTAATGAAGCATTCCCCTTAGAACATAACGGCTAAATAAATGATCTACAATAGCCCTAATAAGTTTTATCTGCACTTTATAGAAACGTCTTAAAATTGATGTTTTCATTTTTTATTTGCATCCCCCTCAAATGTGCATCATTTCTGTATCTGAGTGGAGTAGAGACTTATCTGTTGTTTTATTTACTGAGATTCACACCCACAATCTTCTGATTGATACCCTAAAGTTCTTCCCACTAGGCTGCCACCATCCCAAATGTTTTTATTATAATGTACTGTGTTTTTCCTCACAGGGAAATTCAGCTGCTACGGAGACTACAGCATAAAAATGTGATCCAGTTGGTGGATGTATTGTACAATGAAGAAAAGCAAAAAATATATCCTTTCCAAAGCATGTCTTTCCCTTTTCTCTTCTTCTGACGCAGATGTGATCTAATCACTTTTTACACTCTAGTCTCAGTTAATTCTTGGTGTTTCTTCACATAGGATCTTTATCTTTCTCTATAAATGAATCTGGACTGTGTAAAATGTGTATGCTATCACCTACATGATTGTGTAACACATTTCTAGCTGTTATTTAGCTGCTGCCAAATTGTCTGCAACAAGGAATGACATCAAGACTTAAGAAATCTACAAATAACAATATAAAATATAAAAATAACAAAATATAAAAGTTAAACAAACTTTAGTTTGATGGTTAAACAAGTCGTTGGGTCCAAGTCATGTCAGAATGTACATAATGATCCCTACGTTTTTTGGGACAGAAGTATTATTTGATTTAGTAATTTTGCTTACAAATGTGTAATGTGTTAATTAAAAAGCATTTCTTCTGGTTTTGTTTCACAACAATGATGATTTTCTTCCTTGACCATACCAATACGTATATGGTAATGGAGTACTGCGTTTGTGGCATGCAGGAAATGTTGGACAGTGTTCCAGAAAAAAGATTTCCAGTATTTCAGGCTCACGGGTAAGGCAGCATTGTTCCACTGTTTAAATTATAACACTTGTTTATATATTATTGCTACAGAAAATCTTTCCACGATGTTTAACTTTTTTGGATTGCAGATTTTCTGGTTCTCCAAATTCTGCCATCATGTTTTAACACACATTTCTCTATGTATATGCTATAACAGCCTCCGCTCTTTTGGAAAGGCTTTCTACACGTTTTTGAATGATCTCTGTATTTATGTACATTTTAAGAATTAATTTAGGAGAGGTGTCCACATACTTTTGACCATTTAGTGTTTAATATTTTACATAGTATTCTACCCAGTGTTTTATACAGTTGATTGCTTCATGTTTTTTAAATTTTTTTTTATTATAAGGATGTCAGTGAAATTAACATTACTATAATAAGAATTCATGCCCTTTGGTCCTTGTAATATGAGTAACACCAAGGGAGCGTCTGCGAGTTTAGAAGAAAATGTAATGAAGGGATATTGAAGGAGGGTATAAAAATTAACCCGTGTGACACCTTTCATTTGGCTTGTTAAAAATAAGTATTGTGAACTTTTATTAATATACCTGCCCATCAACACCGGGCCAAAAATGTGGTTTGAGTGATGAATCATTCTCAGCACAGCAATGACAAACGTTATGGATATGAAAATGTAGAACATGGTGCTGGTACAACAGTGTAGATGAATTTTTTCTAAACCTTCATGTCACTGTTTTAGAATCAGCCAGCAAGCAAAAATATCCTTAGCATTGTGTTCTGAGCCTGAGCAATGAGCAACGATTAGAGGAGAATAAACTCAAACAATACACCTACAAGCTGTACCAGCAGGCTAGGAATTGTTTAATGTAGCAGCAAATAAGTGTGTTTAAATGACAATCACTGCTGCACCCTGTAGTAGAGAGAAACTCACAAACTTACAAAACTCACTCATGAAGAACACATACATGGTAGATACATCAGACAAATTATAACTTGTGGGTGATGAGTACAAGGCAGGATAACAAAATCCACGTGCACCTATCTGTATTACCACTGCTAGCTTGACATCTGCTTTTAAAACCTTTCAGAGGAAAACTGTTAATGCAACCCTTCTTGTGTCTCAGGTACTTTTGCCAGCTTTTGGATGGCCTTGAATATTTACACAGCCAGGGAATCGTTCACAAAGACATTAAACCGGGAAATTTGCTGCTGACCACAGACGGAGCTTTAAAGATCTCAGACTTGGGTGTAGCAGAGGTGAGATTATTATTACTGATGCCTTTTCTGGTAACATTAAGAGATCCAACAAAGTGCTCTAGGAGCTACTACAATCTGGCATCTTCACAGGTTTTTTTTCTTTTGGCTGTTCCTGTACGTGCTGTGTGAGACAATCTGCTGTGTTAAAAATATACATACAGCAGTTTGGATTGATTGATTTTGATTGATTGTTAATTTGATGGTATAGGACGTTTTTCAATATCTTTAATATTTTTTAACCTAATGGCTTGGTGTCTATATTACTCATCAGTGATTGATTGGCTACAGCTAATGGGTGGTAATAAATACCTGCCTACACATGTGATTCAAATATTATTCTGTATCCATACATAATACATAATGCTTCTGATGAACTGTGTACAACCTTGTTTGGAGACCCAGTGACAATTAAGACAGTAGGTTAACATCTGATTAGTGTAAAAGCCTTTAAGGATTCACACTGTGTTAATTTACTGCTAATTAATGGCTCTGTTGTCAGAAGCACTCAAGCCTTCACTTGACTACTCTAGTATTAGTCATTTAGATTTGCGTCAGACATTGAGTTCATTGCTACCTCACTGCAATTAATTCTTCAAATTCTTCAACACGTTTTATGTGTTCTTTTATTTGGGTTTCCCTATTACCTCAGGCTCTGCACCCATTTGCAGAGGACGACACATGTCGGACAAGTCAGGGCTCACCGGCGTTTCAGCCTCCTGAGATCGCTAACGGCTTGGACACATTTTCAGGGTTTAAAGTGGACATCTGGTCTGCTGGAGTAACACTGTAAGTAACACACAGACACAGATCAGCATTGTTAGGGAGAGAAAAACTGTATTTAGTTAAAGAGAATTGAAATGTCAGTAATTCACAACTGTTCACCCTCCTTTCTTTAGCAGAAGGTTTTACAGCAAATTTTTTGATACATTCTTTTTGCACATGTTCAAGTTTGGCTAGTTACTCTTTAAATCATTTAAATAATATCAGTTTTTAGATCTCATCACAGTGTAAGATAAGCTCTAACTGCTCAAGTACATCAAAGGAAAACTAATCTTATCAGAACACACACAGCATGTTTTTGCCACAAACATTAATTCTCACTAAGGGCTTCCTCTGGGTAACTCTTTATAAAGGACGTTTAATGTCACACCTTGGACATGGCTGATCCTTAAACATTCACTTTTGTCACATATAAGGACTACAAAACAAATTCTCCTCTAGACTTCTTTTAGAACGCTAACCTGCCCTATGCAGTATGGCTGTAGTTTCACATTTTTACACCCGACTGAGTGAAGAATTTTCAGTGTGTTTTAAATGTACCCATTTTAAAATGTGTGCTTTTCTGTGATGAACCTGAAATCCTAAACCGTGTGCTTCTCCTTGCAGATACAACATCACAACAAGCCTGTACCCATTCGAGGGGGATAACATTTATAAGCTATTCGAGAACATTGGTAAAGGAGACTACACTATTCCGGAGGAGTGTGGCCCACTGCTTACTGACCTATTAAAAGGTATGAAAGATACTCCCGGCAGTCATTCTAGCGTACTTTATTATTACATTAATAATCAACTGGTGGATGTTTAAGAAGTCATTACAAAGTCCTATATTCATTGTGTAGATCTGCAGGGCCAGATTAAGACAAGATTACATCTGGTAAATGTCTTTGTAAATGTTGCCTCTGAAATGGGCTAAAAACAAGCACTACTACATGCACAGTGGTACTAAAACCAACCCATTAAATACTGGATGAGTTTGAATTAAATGGAAACAAATGCTGTGTGAATTTAATTTGAACTAGAACGGTGCTAAAACCCTTAAACACTTTTTGGAAATATATTTGGTTATTTGATTAGGTTCTTCTGCTGGTTTAAATTAAGCATTAATGTACTGTTTTGTATTTTACTCGTGGTGATGTGTAGCCTGAAATACAAATTCTATATTATATATTTATATCATAATTATGCATTTACTTTAATTGTGGTGAGCAGAGACACTTATTTCTTTTTTTTTTTTCCTCTTTAGAGATTTTTGTTAATACTACAATGCCTTGCACAAAATACTTAGAGCTTCATGGTTGTCACAGGCTGACATTTGTCACACGGGTTGAGTTTGTAATCAAGTTTAAGGCGAAACTGCTCTATGCAGCATTTTGTGGATTTGTGCACTAGATGGCACTCTGCCATCATTCTGCTATATCTACTGTATATACTCTATGGACATATACTGTTTACATTCTGAGTCATCATAGCTCCCTAAGGCACTCCCTCTGCATCATTTTTTCTTAATCATTTCTTAATTAATATATGACTGTGGAGGTGAAATGTTACCCTTACTTGAAATAGAAAAACTCAAACTGCACACACACACACACACACACACACACACACACACACACACACACACACACACACACACACACACACACACACATACTCATACTGTCTCAATGGTTTCATGCCATTTATTATAAGTTCTGACCTTTAAATGTACCGCAGTTATTTTTGATGGGTTTTTTAAATGAATGTATTTGTGGGATTGTTTTCATTGCTCAGATCAGTGCAAAAACAGTTACTGCAAAGGTTTTGCACATGACTAAGAAACCAAAAGCCAAAATCTTACTCTAAAGTTTTAGTTAGTATTAAACACATAGCAGATAAGCAGTGTTGTAGCTATAGGGGTAAATGGTAGGGGGCACAGTAGGACGTATTAACAGTTAAGTGTGTAAAATTAGTGAATGCAGATTCTGATAGCAAATACGGGAACGTGTTCTCCTCTAATGTACTTACTTGGTACATGGGCTCTGTCTCTCTCTGTCACTACTTGTTACCATCTTTACCACTTTCTTTCACCAACTCACACATTCATCTTCATCCAGGCTCTGTTTTCAGTTAGCTTTGCCCTCGTCATGTGCCCTTGAGGCAGCTCAGCAGCTAATGGCCAATACAATTTCTCTAATAATGAATCTGTGACTCTGTTGCTGCTTCTATTATTATATTCATCTTGCTGTAGAAATTCCTTAAGTTCTTTGTTCGCTTGTGTTTTGCAGGAATGCTTGAATATGATCCTGTGAAAAGATTCTCAATACAGCAAATTAGGCAACACAAGTAAGTCAAGCTTTTATTTTAATGTCACGTTAATGAAAACATTGTCACACTTATTTCTACCTACCATGCATGTAATTACCATTTATTGTAAATTCAATATCTCTCAGTAATGAGAAGGCTAATCCAGTTATAAACCATAATTGAAATAAATGTTAGAGGTAAACAGTTTAATTTAGTTAATAAATGTGGTGGCTTAATGGTTAATTAACTAGATTACTGATCAGTTGGTTAAGGGGTTCAATGGCAACTGCTTTTAAGTCTCTTGACTCAATATGAACTGTCCACAATTTAGCCTTGCACATTTTTTACCTTTGATTAATGTGCTTTGGTTTTTTGATGGTATAAACAAATTGTTGTAAACATATTTGTAAAATTCATTAGGCACCTTTGAGATTTGAATTTGAGAGCATGAGGTTTCTGAGATGGTACACTAGTGTATTATACTGTTGTTGTGCATTAGTGTATTGTACTTACTATCACAACATTTATACTATGTCATTTGATCCCTTAAATGTATGTAAATTAAATGAAAGCCAAAATGACTGTGACCAAGTTAAAAAGTAGATATTCCTACCTTTAGATTGGAACTTCAGCTGATCTAGAAATGCTGTTTTGTTAAAACAAATCAATGTTGTACCTGCTGGAGAGCTTTCTACAAGTTGCTGACCATATTACTTGCCTCCTTATAAGCACTTTCATGTTCATATTCAGCAAAAGTTCTCTAAAATATCACAATGTTTAGTAGCACATTAAAACAATTAGTGAATAGCTACAGATGAGGTTATGTTTAAGCAGATCACACATACTGTGGTGCTTCTTCCTGCAAAAGGAGAAGAGAATAGCAATGATAGAGTCTGAAATGAAGAGCAGAGTGGGAGGAGATCAGAATAGAAAAATGAGCCGAGGAGTAAATAGGTTAGATTAAAAGGGGAGGTGTAGGAATAGAAATAGACAAACTGTAGGAGTGAGTTGAGGGAAATTGAGTGGCAGGTAGGAAGTAGCAGAAAATAGGGAGGGAAAAGCATCTTGATTGAGAGACTGAGAGCTTTATATACTCAGTTTAATGAGCTCTGAGAAAGAAGAACCATGATTTCTGTGATTGTTAAAAACCTACTTAATCTCCAGTGCTGATTAAATTTGGCAGAGCTTTTAATATGTGGAGAGAGAGAAATGAGTTCTGGAACAGAAGGATAGGAGCAGGGGGCAGAGGGATATAGAACAAAACACAGGGGGAGGGACAGAATAAATACGATTCGGTGGACCAGCTTAGACCTGGATGACCATTCAAAGACCTTACATAATATTGTAAAAAGTTTCAGAAAAAATAAAGTCGTCTTAGTCAGTGTTGGGTAAGACCTGAAACCACTGTTAAATGTGTGTGACCTTGAACCCTCAGACGGCAATCCATGAGAAACCATTATGCTGCTCTGGGACAGTGTTAGACTAGTGGGTAGAGCTTTGGGCTATCAATTAAAAGGTTTAGAGTTTGAATCCCAGCTCTGCCGTACAGCCACTGTTGGGCCCTTGAGCAAGGACCTTAACCCTCTTGTCTCCAGTACAGTGGCTGACCCTGCGCTCTGACCCCAGCTTCCAAACAAACTGGGATATACATGGAACGAATTGTATATATGACATAATAAAGGCATTCTATTTTATCGTAGTCTGTAAATAGGCACAGGGGCCTGCGAGTACTTTGGAAAACGGTTTACACTTAACAGTGTCCATCGCTGCATTACGAAATGCTTTGTAGACACAGATCCAGATCTATTGAAAATGCATAATAAAGAGGAGAATCAGACAACAGCGATCATGGACTGTTAAGCAGGCGAATTAAGAAAGAATTGCCGATAATTGCTATTGGCATCCAGGTTGTTCAGGAAATTCTTTTTGCACTTTGTTCAGTTAAATAAATATTCAAGAGAATAAACAATTCTTGTTTTTATTGCATTTTACAAAATGTCTCAACTTTTCCTCGAATTGGGTTTGTAGAAGTTAGAACGAATAACACTGTGAGTTATGAGTGTTGATTAGATCACTGTTGTTAACATCTGTATGTGGGTGCTGCTTTGGTATAGTTGGGTGAGGAAGAAACACCCACCTTCGGAGCCGCCCGTACCAATCCCACCCAGTGCAGAGACTCGTGATGTCTGGAGGAGCATGACAGTGGTGCCCTACTTGGAAGATCTTCATGGTTACGGTGAGGAAGAGGAGGACGACGACATGTTTGACGGGGAAGACGACATCATCTACACTCAGGACTTTACCGTGCCAGGTAAACACACACTTACACACACTCTTGGCCTTTCTGTTTAAATCATTAGCATCTGCACTAGTTGCCTTAAAGGCTTAGAATTGAGGGTTTCAGGGAGTATTTAAACTTTTTCTAATTGTTATATTTACTTCTTTATATTTGCTATATAATTTATTAATGTATCTGTAGTGTGGATGGGTAATTAAATTATGTAAGTGTCCTTCTGTGTATTTTTTAATTTTTTTTAATTTTTTGATAACATTTGCTCACAGTGTCTTTATATATAGTTTATTTGATAACTAATGGTTTAGAATGTTCTGAAAATTGGGTGACTTAACCCATATAAATAGGGTTAGTTTGACTGCAGTTTGCAGAACTTAAAAGACGTCTTGTGGAGTCTTAGTCTCGGCAGGTTAGAACTGACAGCATAGTAGGCGGTTGGT
This sequence comes from Trichomycterus rosablanca, assembly GCF_030014385.1. Lineage (NCBI taxonomy): Eukaryota > Metazoa > Chordata > Actinopteri > Siluriformes > Trichomycteridae > Trichomycterus > Trichomycterus rosablanca. Next base: position 14,556,513 of record NC_086012.1, read on the forward strand.
TCTAATTATTTGGCTCATTGGTGTATCATCTTATATGTATGTTTTAATAAACAGACACCTTATAGATCAACATATTCATTAAGTAAATGTAAGTGTTTTATCGGTTTACAGGCCAGGTTGGAGAGGAAGAGGAGCAGGAGATGCTGGAGGAACCTGTTCCAGAGCGAAGTCGTGCCATGGTGAAACCGGTTTGCGTAAACGGGACTGAACCGGCGGCTCTAAAGCCCAAATCGGAGCGGCGCTCCAGCTCCTCCTCCAACCCCTCTCGGAAGGGAGTGTCTACGGCTAGCAAGATCCGCAAACTCTCCACCTGCAAACAGCAATGACCTCGCCCCCTTGTCACAGCTCCACCCATCTGTCGCTTTCTCTGTACAGGTGAGCGTAAAGAAAGAAAGGTATTCTGGGAAAACTTCATAAAAAAAATAAATTCATGAAATAAAAATCTCCTGCCACAAACTAATTAATTGATTAGTTGTTGGTCCAGATGTTTCTGGATCGGTGAGGCTTAACGTTGAATTCATTTCATTTTAAAACGTCATTACTCTACATTAGTTGTGTCTTAGACTAGCCTGCACAACAAGCTGAAAAACTGGGTTGTCTGTTAAAAAAAAAAAAAATATTTGGCAACCCTATGTGTTGTGGTGATGTGCCAAGTGACATTGTGAGGGATTAAATATGAAGTCCTGTGTAAAAAAAAGTTTTAGTTCCCTTCCAATTTCTTATTTTGTTCTTTTTTTGCTAATTTGCCACATTTGAATCTTCTAACTAATTTTTATATAAGAAAAAGACAGCACTACACACAGAATATATCTTTTAAATGATTTTATTTATTAATGGTAAAGATTTATTCACAACCCAGATTACCCCTGTGAAAAAGTAAACACTGCCTTGGATACTTAACCAACCAGTTAACCAATCTCAATTGCCAGTTGGGTTCAGTTTCATTAGCCACACTCAGGCATGACTTGCAGACCTGTCGGATCTAAACGTTATTTAAATTGAACCTGTCTGGCAATGTGAAGCAGCCTATGCATTGGAAGGTGCACTTCAGTGCGTCCTCAGTGACAGTGATGCAAAATTGCTCTATTTGTTTCTGAATAAACAGTAGTGTGGGTTGGAAAAGCATAAATATAACATAGAAACAAGTATTTTTGATGTCTAAGTATTAAACTATCTCTTAAATTGCTGTGACGAATGAATAACAAGGTCCAGTCCGTAGTGACTCATTGTTCACACTGTATGTTCACCCCTGCATCATCAACCCGTGTGCAGGGCTTCATGTGTGTGTAAGAAAATGCACCACTGAATGACGGCTAGAAAGCATAGAATAATGTGAGGGCTAAATCTACAGTGGAGTTTATGCTGGCCAGAGGAGCACCAGCTGAAGTGAGTACGTGGGTGTGAGAGAGTGTGTCACTCACATTAAATGAGAAGCGGCAAACTCGTGTTGTCGTGCCCACTGTAGCCTCTCGCACTGATAAGCTACGGCAGTCGTGATGACTCACTCGCTCTCTCCCTGCGACACCCCTCCCTCCCTCTCTTATCCGCTCACGTCACATCATCTTCCATCTGGCAGTTCACCCTAATCCACACTACTGACTCCCCCCGGGGGTTTCTCCGACAGGCGGGGGTGCTCGGGACCGCGAGGGCCAAAGCTTGCGTGGTGGAGGGGAGGATGTTAAAATGCTTTTCTGATTCCTTTCACACACTGCAGAGACAGTATTAACTTTTTATGTGGAAGCTGATGATGACTCAGACTCTTCACTTAGTGATAAAAGGTGCTGCTGGTGGGAGTGAGAGAGGACAAAGCCTGGATAGATTTCTGCATCTAAATTTAGCAGCTAAGCATAGGATCTAAAATATTTTTATATTTACTATTCATTCTACATTAGCTGGTTTTAGTGATGTAATGACCTTGGGGCTATATGTAAGAGTGGCTGTTTTAATTAGTGCAGAAAAGGTAAATATTCAGATTATATTAGAATTATTATTAATAATAAATCCTAGACTCATTTTGAATTAGGGAATACTCTCAAAAGGAAGTATTGATACCATGATGCTATTTCTAACATGCAATCTTTAATTTTTTGTCATGGACAATTTTGTATCTCCAGTTCACCTCACTTGCACGTCTTTGGACTGTGGGAGGAAACCGGAGCTCCTGGAGGAAACCCACGCAGACACGGGAAGAACATGCAAACTCCACACAGAAAGGACCCGGACCGCCCCACCTGGGGATTGAACCCAAAACCTTCTTGCTGTGAGGTGACAGTGCTACCCACTGAGCTACCGCCGCAGTGGGTTGTTACTTTATATTAATGCTTAAGGGCCGCTCGCTGGGTAGCACTGTCGCCTCACAGCCATAAGGTCCTGGGTTCGATTCCCAGGTGGGGCGGTCTGGATCCTTTCTGTGTGGGGTTTGCGTGTTCTCCCCGTGTCTGCTTGGGTTTCCTCTGGGAGCTCTGGTTTCCTCCTACAGTCCCAAAACATGCAAATGAGGTGAATTGGAGATACAAAATTGTCTATGACTGTGTTTGACATTAAACTTGAACTGATGAATCTTGTGTAACCAGTAGCTACCTGTCCGGACATAAATGTAACCAAAGTGTGTAAGACATGATGGTAAAATCCTAATAAATAAATATAGATACATATAATAATGCTTATGGTTTTGGAATGGGAGGTCAAACAAGCTCATGGTCAGGTGTCCACATACTTTCGATCATACAGTGTAGAAACATTATACAAGAATACATAAAACATGAATGGTTAAAATGTGTACAAACCATGTATTCATTATTTTTTTTATTATGTTTTTTCCAGCTTCTTCTGTTTTTGGATTTCCAGCCATGAATTTGCGCCACAGTTTCTGACACATGCTTTGCCATGGACTATGAACCCTAGAGGAAACCAGGACGTGTGAATATCAGACTTTTTAAAGGTCTTTTCCCTGGAGAGGATTAACTGATCGAGTCAGGGATGCTGTTACTGAGGAAACTCCTGTATTCTCCTGCCCTGGATATTCACTCTCTTTCTCTTGCACTGTAAAGCATCAGAGTTATTGTTTTGGAGTCTCCTTCTCTCTTTCTCCCTTTACATTCACTCGCTTTTTGCCAACGATCACCACCCAAAGAGGCGTGGCCAAATTCCTCTTATCCCCTTTGTGCCAGGCTGCTGGTGCCCATCAGATCTGACCTCAATATTTAGTTCTTTAGACGATGATTTTAATTTGACAGTAGTGAACTGCAGTTTAAGGTGTACATTGAATTATATTAAAAAATGGCATAAATGATGACAAAATATATCATTTATTATGTAAAAGCCATGGTGAGAATGCAAATGAGTGATAATTATTCCCCTATGATAAAAACTGCATGCTATGAAGTGCTTTGTTGGAAAAAAAGGGTCTGAACTGTACTGGCAATGTACGTGGTGCCGACGCCTGCTCAGTGCAGGAAGGTTTGGTTCAAGTTTTGTTTTGTCTTACATTAGGTTTCTGCTTTTTTTTCTTTCTTTTTTTTTTTTTTTTCCCTTTTTTTCTTTTAATAAATATTTTTTAATTATTATTTATATAAAACACCTCCCAACCAAACCAGTTTCAGTGGTCTTGTTTATTTTGTCATCCATAAAGCTGTTGTTTTATTTATTAAAAGATAATTAAACTATTTCTATTCATTTGTGCCACGTTTGTGCTGTTAAAAATAGTTTGTGCTTAAGTTTATATGTTAGGGTGTCTGCAGTCTTCAAACGATGCTAAGCAGTCAGAATAATTAGATTAAAAAAAACAGCTTCTAAACTGTTAGATTTCTTAAGGTTCTACATTTAATTTGATGCTAGGCACTATCGTATTAAGTATTTTTAACACTTTGAATTAACTTTAACATTGTGTATTCCTTCTTAAAAAGAAACTGAGAGCCAAACCAAAAGGGAAATCTGAGCTTAAGAGAGCGCTCCTGTTTCCTCAGCAGAGATGGGGTCATTGTTAGTGCCTGACCTCTTAGGTGCTTAGTGCTGTTACCATAGCATCAGTCCATCCTGTTGGTAATGCTGTGGACATTAATGGGAAGTAATGGAGTACATTAATTGAGGAATTCAGTTCCATCATTTGTTTCCTTTCTTGACTATAGCTACTCGCCTAACTTTTCAACTTTTGCTCCACTATTATAAAGACTTTACCTAACATTTTAAACGTTTTCCCCCCCCTCATTATAGCTTAAGAAAACTTAATTATAATGTGGCAATTGTGTACTTGTATTTGACTCGGCTAGTCACCACACATCATTTACAAAGTTTCCTGTTTGCTTCTTTAATTAAGGTCTAAGGGTCAGCTGTTGTTCGTTCTAAAGTATTTATCGATCATTGTAATATCATGAGTTGACAATACAATCTTGTATTGTGTAAACAAATTTTTTTTCATAACCCAGATTTTACTTAATGCGTGAGTCAGTGATGGTCTCTAGTATTGATGCTCACACTAGTTCTATCCTCCCAATTCAGGCATTTTCAATTCCCATTGGAATTCCTCTCCACTCTCAATTATTCACCGTCTCTGTGCAGGTGCCTTCAACCACTCAGCAGAGGTCGCAACTGCAGCAATAATGGGGAATCTCACAGATCCATCGACCATCTATTCTGGGTGGTTTGTATTGCTGCAGTGTAATACACTAACCCACCACATCAAAGAGCCTGAGCTTCAGAATTTGACTCTCAGCAGTACTACCAACAAGGTCAGATAGTATTTCTCCTCCCTGTCACTGAGTAGTGAAGGTACATGTAGAACATAGTGTGATGTTCTGTGTGCACAGTGCTGGTCTGCAGCCATAATTGGGGGAGCAAGCACCAAAGGGATTGTTAGAAGGAATCAGTAGAGGCTTTTACAAATAAATATTATAATATGTAGTTTTAATACATTTGTACAGGTTAGTTCTAGCTGCCAAATTTAACTGAGTTATAGAATACCAATTTAATAGTCTGCTCTGTGCATCATATATCTATAAGCAAACTATTACATGACCGGCTTGAGGTTCAGATTTATGTAATGTCATTTTAAAGTTCCTGTCAATGCCTTACTTAACCTCAGGCTTGTGAACATGTCTGTCACTGTTCTCATCACTCTCATATCATCGCTATTTAAAAAGCTGTCTTTTCCTTGATGCTAATCAATACGTAATGTGAGAACTAAAAGAAAAATGAATAATGGGCCTGGTATTGATTTCTGACTGACCATGTTCCGTCCACAAGGACTAGAAAAGGCGAACTTAATATGCTTCAAGTGTTTGGGTATTGTGTAACAGATTGTCTATGAGCCTCCTTAAAAGAAACACCATAATAGTATTTAGTAACGATCTGACCCAGATTATTAACAAAACTAAACATTTATCACAGTGAACCAGTATAGGAAATCTTGATATTGTCATTTGCAGAGATTACAATAAACCAGCTGTGAGGAAATGTTGTGGCACCTCTGAATGACATATTTTGTTGACTTTTAAAGTAAAGAAAGATATAAACACAACCTTTGCCGTACATTTATTTAAAATAATAAATTTTCTGCCAATGTTCATGCATACTTTCTTTATAAATATAAAAATAGTAAGAGTGACTCCCCTAAGTCAGTATTTAATAAAACTGTGCAAACAAAGTCTTTTTTTTTATTGTTTTAGGAATTTTTACCCACTCTACCCTGCAGAACACTTCAGGTTCTGAGATATTCTGGGCTGCCTCGAGTGCACAGCATGTTTAAAATCTGCCCACTGATTTTCACCAAGTTCAGGTCAGGGACTGTAAACGCCATTCCAAAAGCGTTATCCTGTGTTTCCTAAATTGGCACTTGCTTCTAAAAATGCCTCTGGCTCATCTAGACGTTGTCTTACACACTTTTTTACACACTTAACTTCCAAGGTTTTCCTTAACTATCATTTATTTATGTCAGTTAGGAGAGGGGATGTTTAGCTGTAAATACTTAGATATATTCTTATAGGTTTTCTCTGCTTCAAAACCATCAATTAGCTTCATTTTAAGATCATTGTCATTTTAGAGGAGATTATTGTTGTTGTGTGTTCGCACAAGGATTGGTCTTAAATTTTGATTTGAAATTCTTAACCCACCTAACATGTTAAGCATGAAGTACGATACTACTTGTATTCAAACTTTTATTATTCATCAAATATTAAGTACCTTAAAATATATCATACAAAATATGGCAAAGGTGGTGTTTACTTTTACTTTTAACTTGAAAAAGTCATGATTGTTTTTTAATGAAATGCAGGATCATAATGGCCATTAAATGTGTCTGTTTGAGGTGAAAAAAGCTGAAGGATACAAACCTGTATTATGTATGCTGTATGTGTATTTTTAACCCAGCAGATCCCATCATATTTTATAATAACAGTAACTTTTTGAACATCAAAACATGGTGTATGTAAACCTAAACTGTACATGTTTTCCCTTTTTATAGAACATATTACAGCAAAACAAAATGGCATTGATACACACAGTAATTAATTCAGAGTAAACAAAGGCAATAAATTATATTAATGAATAAAATAAAAATGGACAGCATTATCTCTCAGGATTGATACCAGATTAATCAAATGGATTTATTACAATGCCACAATTAAATGAGACAAAGAGAGTGAATCACAGGAAGTAGTAAAGTGAAGTTTCGTTAATTAAAAGTGTTGTGTTCATTTAATTTCCATCCCCATCATTTTTGAGTTATGCTATTGACATTTACAAGAGACAACTCTTCACACGCATAACATGCTGTGCTAACAACAAAAAAGGTTGAAAGGGCTTTATTAGTGGTATAAAGTAGTATTAAAATGGGGAGTTCTGAATAAATGACTATGATCTTAATTCCATATGGATAAGGAAAAAAGGATTATGAAACAGCAAAGCGGTAAAGCTGCTGAAGCCGGACCCATATTTGAATTTAATTTAATTATAATTAAGTTACTGAGAAACTCCTGACATCCTCTGGGAGAAGCAATTTTTATACTGAACGTTTCTTCTCAAAAGGGAATAAAGCTCTGCACTGATTCTACTGTAAATTTTAATTAATTAACAGAAGTGCAAAGTGAGTGTTTATCAGCAGAAACCATTTACAAAGAGACAGGTCATTTGGGAGTCATCTTTGCAAATCTAATCTCGGAAAAAGTCCCAGTTTACAAAATGTCTTGGGATTTGGGAAACCTTTAGAGGCAGTGACTTACTGACCAGAGGGGCCACACTTTGCGGCATCTCTCATTAATGCTACAAAAGCAGCTCTGGAGATGATAGAAGTGGAGTTAAGGAGTCAATACTAGGCTGTACATGGCAGATGCAGGAAACACTGTAACTTCATATTTAGCTCTGTCTGATCTATGATTAGTTCTTTACATTTGTCTCATGCTGTCATATATTTTCCCCCTTAATAAACAAAACTGAATTCTAGAAATGTAAATCCTTAGAAGGATTGTTATAGTTCACAGAAAAGGCAGTACTTTGGGGTCAATGTGGGATAAGAAGACACTTAAAATAGCTAAAACACACCCAGAGAAGTGCATTCTGTAAACAATATTAAGTCTATTAGGATTTGACCTGTCAACAAGGTTTTTCAGCTCCAACTACATACTCCTATACTAGACTTTGGGGATTCTGGATTTTATAAACATTTATGTTGGTTGGGTCAAAATAAAAGCTAAAGAGTAAATATGTAACTCCCTGTAATATAACCAGCATTGTGAGCATTAAACACTTTCCATTTATATTGAAATCAGTGACCCATCTGCAGTTAAACCCATATATATTTATTATTACTTCGAACCGAGGTAAAATTAAACCTTTCAGAAAGCACCCTTATTTATCTTTTATCACAGTGCAGTTTGTGAGAATTATAATTGACCTCTTTAAAAAAAATGTACACACTACCTTTTAAATGTAATTGTCTGCATATTAATCTCTACTATATCTTCTCTAGTTTGAGACAATAGCATGCCCTGTCAACCCTGCATTAAAAAACAGAGTGACTGTCGATACAACACATGCATTAATAATGAGGACCTCTGAGATTATGGGAGAGGGAATTGGCTTGCTTTCATACTTTAACCTTACAGATAAACATGATTCACCTCTTCCACAGTCTCTTCCATACTCTGGGGTTTCCTGCTAATCTAGACCGTCTACTCATCTCAGTCAGATTACTGTTGTTCATCAGGCTATTAGTCCTGGTTATGATCTGGAGAGACGTGGGTCACGGATACCATGCACTCCTGACTGCTTTGAGTCTTCCTCAGGCTGGTGTACAGCCAATCATCTAGATTGCTTACCAGTTTATTTGATGGGCTGGTGTCCACTACACTATGCATGTAGTTTTTGTCTATAGTGTCCTTCTCGAAGTGATATATATTTTCTGGATTCTGAATGTCAGCATCCATATGTGTGTGCCATTGGCTATGTCCTGTAGCAGTACCACAGTCTTCCAGTATCCCAAAACTATCCATGGCATTGTCTTGTGAAGGGGTAGAAAACAGCATGATGGGATGCCCCTCTATTGCTGACTTAAGTCGAGGACTAGTATTGTTACTGCTGTTGTTTGAGTTGTCCTCAGGTGCCGGACCAGAGCCTTGTTCTTCTGGTGATTCTGTGCTTTCATTGGTTGCTCCCTCGCTGACCTCCTCGTCTGCAGCACTAGCAATACGTGGAAGGGTACTGTGGTATCGTGTATCCAGTGGGTAATTGGCACTGTCACCCCTCCGCAAAGTGTAGCTACGCTGTCGCTCCAGGGAGTATCGTGCACCTCCAGGGTCGCTGTACTGCTTGGTGCGTTGCCACTGCTTGCGCAGGTGAATCCGTGAGCGATGCCGGTGGCGCAGCAAAGGTGAACTTTGCTGATCAAACTGAGGATCGTGACGTAGGAATTCATTAAAAAGTGCCTCTGTCCTTTCATCAATGCTGTAGTCTCTGCGACGGAAGTGTTTCCTGGCTTTGGTTTGAGCCTGTAGTTCGGGCGTGTCTCTGACTAAGGTGCTTGGTTCACTTTGTGGTACAGTAGAAGGAGCCTCTGACTCTGTGCTAATGCTGCCTTCCGATGCCTCTTCTTCCAACTCCTCTTTAAACAGCCGAGTCTCAAAACTCTCACAGACCGTCTCCTTCCGGCCAGAATTAGTGAAGAATCGACGACGTTCTGATGCTGTCTTACCAGGATTGCTCCCAAACAGGCGCAGTTCCTCAGGTGCCTTGCATGGAGCCTCGATGGAAGCGTAGCCGCTGTCCATCTGCAGAAGCTTCCGGCTTCCAGCTTCACTGTCGGCGCCTCTCTCCGAATCCACGCTATTCCTGCCATTCCGCCTACTACTTCCTTCTCTAATCACGTCATCATATGGCAGCTCGTTATCCTCGTCAATGTCATCATCGATGTCTTGTGATTGGTAACTTGTCAAGCCTGTTCTAGAGGCACCAGGGCCTCCTAGCGAAGAGACACTGTCAGCATCACTACGTGTGGAGTCTCTGTCATTGCTGCTAAGGTCTGAGGACGCATACTGTTCCAGTGATGCACGTAGGTTCCAGATGTCCCGGTACATGTTGGGATGATCTAGGCTCTCCTGTCTTGTCATCAAACCAAACTCCAAAGTTCCTTCATGGCTAATGCCTTCACCTCCTGTTGCTCCTAATATGTGCTCATTATTCTCCCCATTTTCTTCTACTTCATTTTTCACCTGAGACCTAATGGACTGCGGGATCTTTTGTTCTATTTGAGCCCGGCTGTCTTCAGCTCCAGGGTTGACCTCCAAAACAGCCTTCACCTCTAATCTGTGGGGTATGAAAGCAAGGTAAAGACAAATTAAATGGCTGTAGCAGTAGGAGCTGAATTATACCGGTCATTTGTAACAAGGCAGCATTAGTCAGCGTAAGCAGCTTTTTAACTGATGGCATGATTATAAATGTGGTGCCAGGAGTCCTTTCTGTTCTACCTAATCATAAATGATTACCTTGTTCATCGTTTCCATTGATAAATAGAACTGCACCTAAAATATCTGGTATATAACATTCTTTGAGAGATTAAATACTTTACCACTGTTGTTAGTTAACTGGAATAAATAACAATTTTAAAGTAGTGCCCAGACTATCAACGCTAATGCAGGAGGCCATAAGTCATGTAAGTAAAAGTGCTGTACCTGCTGAGTGGGGCTGGCGGCATCGAACAGCTTACACTTGATGTTTCCAAGGATCTGGCTGAGAGTCGTCTTGGGGGTTCAGTGTTTGGGTGATTGGAAAGGGCACACAACAAAAAATCCCTTCCTCCGTTTGCCACTTGCTGCTGGGAATCCTCCTCCGCCTGATCTAGAGTCTCACTTGCTGCCCTTTGCCTCTGAAATGCTCTCCTCCTAGGAGAACCTGTGACAGACGGAGGCACTGAGAATGTAAGTGAGAAAGCAAAAGCCTCTAATTTCCTATTACATTATGTTTGGTAATGTTGCAGGGGAAAAAAATAAAGGTATGCACACAAGGAACAGAAAAGACCACGTCATCATGAGTTCAGCCTGTCTGAGCTGTGTGGTTGACCGGTGCTGTAGTGATGACAGGATGTAATAGGATCTAGAGCTCATTAGAAAGAAATGATCATGTCATATTTGCTGACCTGTCATGTCATGTTTAGCATAATACAATTGTTACATCATTCATTAGCAAGCAGAACGTCTCTATCGTTCCTGCTCTGTCTGCGCCTACTCCTGAGCTTACTGTCAGCCTTCATTTAGTTATCAGCAGAGCTACTCTACCTACACACGTTATTGATCCAGGAATGATTGGTCTCAAAGGCCTTTTCATTGAACCATGCGTAGTGCTTAAGCCTGACTTTCCAATAAGTGTTGTGTTGCTCTTGAATAAAATTTCCCAGTTGAGTCATCAGGGAACACAGTCAACATTTTTTCTCTCATTTGCTCTCAAAAACTTCACTATGTATACTGGTTTAACTGTTTTATAAACCTGAGTATGGCAAACATGGTTCCTAAAACTTTTCTAAGAACTGAAAGGAAAAACAATTCAATAGAGTAATCACTGGTGTAATTACAATTGAATTTCCAGTATGGTGTAATACCGGTATTATAATATGTGCTAATGTGTACTTTTCATGATACAAGCAAAGCCAGCCACCCTTTTTAATCATGCAATATTGATGAATACATGGTTTCACACTGTGATAGATGACATTACGTTCGCTCATTACGACCACTACTTTCCACAGACAGCAACAGCATTCTGAGTGCCAAAACATGTGTACACTGGTTTGATTGGTGTAGAGTTTTGTGCTCCCATGTGTTCAATTGAGTTACGATCTGGTGTGTGTATAAAAACAATAGCATAAAATTTCTTTTATTTTCACACGTATAAACCATTCAGTGATGTCTCATTTCCTGTGGATGGAAACAAAATATTAGAAAGATATGAATTCCCCTACAATATAATGTTTCAATACACTGACCAGGCAATTAGCCAGAATCGGGTTTGTATCACTTTGCAGTTACCCTTCACTGCAAGATGACAAGTATGCTCAAATTGTGCCAGAGATATGCCCTGCATAGTATAACATAGCTAGTGGTCCTCTCACTGCAGGAGTCACGCATTTAGACCACAAATACACTTCGCTTGTCAAATATATGGTGAAACATTCCTTATCTGAGCATTTTAATTATTGCAATGTCTGTAGACCAGTACCTATGGTTGCAGTTCTAACCTTGGGGTCTGGGCACCATGTGGGCTCGCCTAAGAGACTCAGGAGTTAACATGGGGCTGTTAACATCCAGCCCCATGCACTAAAGGGTTCGATGCACTGTGTGTTGTGACATGTTGTTGTGTTGTGGCACCTCATCACCAGTATTTAAATGACCTACAATTCGAGCTAAAGGACAGTACAGCATTGAGAGAGCTTCTCTTGATCCATACCGGATGCCATAGTGTTCATGTCCACTGGCATCAATGAATCTTGGCCAGCCAACAGTCTGTTGGCAGTTTGTGGTTGTCCTTCCTCAGATCACTGTCAGTGGGACCACTGTGAGCACTTGCCGTTTTTGAGATACTTCAACCAAGTCACAATCAAAATAGGACTGTAATGCACATTTTGGAGGGATTGTCCTAATGCTTTAGCTCAAAAATAGCGTAATTATGTTTCCATTAAACATTATTGTCTTGATTTAATAATGACTTGATTGTTCTACAAAGAATGACCAGGTTAATACAGCACTCCTCACCTCTCATGTCCAGACTGGCTGCTCTGTTCCTGCTATGTAACTTCCACTTTTTGATGGTAAAGTACGGGCTGGCTCCTTCCAGACTTGCATGGCGCCTCAGTCGGGACAAAAAGTGAAGCATGCTGCCCTGCCCTGAAGACGAGCCACCTACTCCTATAGCTGTTTCATGTGGTTCTGCTGCTGGGCTGAACACATGGTCACCCTCCATCCTTAAACCAGCACTTCCCATCCCGTCCATCTGAGAAAAAGGTAGACATGGTAAATAGTTTTGCATCACAAATGCTTTGTGCAACATATGACTGGCAAGCAAGAGCTTTGGACTAAAGACAAAACTAAATTTCTGCCTTTTTCACTTTTAAGCCTTGCAGTCTGGGAGATGTGCAAAGTTTTCCTCAATAGGAGACCAGTGCTGCAGAGTAATGAGGTAAGTCTGATGCAGGTAAAGAAGTTCAGGTAGTGGTGACTTATAAGTGAAGATATAAAGTGCCACTTTTCGCCAGTTCTTCAGAAAAGTCTACTTTTACAACAATATGGTGGCTTAAAGGTATAATAAGAACTGATCTGGTACTCACTGTCCTTGATCTTGGTGTTTCAGAGCTGCCTTCACAAGTTATGGAAGAAAAACTGGTGTCTAGTACAGAGTTTAGCGTGTCTCCAGGCAGTGCACAACTTGGGTTCTCAGGTGGGGTACTCTCACCAGTCTACAGACACACAAATCCAAGTATTGATGCTTTCTTATAGAATACAAGTGTTCAAGCATTCAATGTGTATCCCATGGTAAAACATGTTGCTATGTGTATATTTTGTCATAATTTTAGAAAACTTATAATAATATGGCAAATAAGTGGCCATATATGGGTGCCTAGGTGGTGCAGCGGGATATTCCGCTAGCACACCAGTGCTGGGGTTCTAAATTCCCCAAAATTGGCAGTGCCTGCAGCAGACAAAATTGCTATTGGGGGGAAAAAAACAAGTAAAAAGAGGGCAGGATCTTTAATTGTCTGTCTAAGGACCCTGGTTGGTTGGCTACGGTAAAATTAGAAGAAAAAGTGGGGAAAAGGCACAAATAAAATAACAAAAAGTGGCCAAATATGAAAACTCTCTTATGGATGTACGTGAACTTTTGACCTTGATGTCTCTTAAGCGAAGCGTGTGCACATACAGTACGCATTATAGATGAATTAACTTGAAGCAAACCACTGACCCCTATTTTAAGTGGACCAGCTATCAGTACCCAGACTCACTAAAATTGGAAGGAAAGGACCTGGTGCATTAAACCACCATTACCAACAAACAAGCACATAGCAAATGCTGAATGGTGCACATTAAACACACATTTTCTCACCTACACGCCACACTTATGCAATTTTTGTGCTCTAAAATGGCTTTGGAATGGAGCGTACCGATGTGATTACACGTGTGTTACCTGAAATATAGAAATGGAAGGTTTGTGATGCTGTTCTCGCAGGGTGATGCTATTCTTTGGTGAATCACACTCCATGATGGTCAGGATGTTTAGCGCTGGAGTGGGGATGTGTAGGTGGGTCAAACGAGCCTTTTTCAGATGGTGGAAGTCACCCTCTGTAAGAGTATACCTGAGTGAGAGAGGAACAAACGTTATCTAAATGATTTAAAGGAGGCCAGCTTGAAGCTGAAGCTTTACAGGCCTATTTCCAGAGATGCAATGTCATAAAATATAAGTACTTTATTGCTGTATTTAAGTATTATATATAGCTTACTACATTTTAACACTCATTCTAGAATTAAACCAGCTTTTTAATTTGTTAACAGACTTATAGACATTTTAAATTGCACTGAGGAGTTTGATCCATAAGCTGTCTTCAGCAGTAGTGAGCAAACCAAAGCTCTAAAAGTAGACTTACAATTTCATTTATCTCTATTAAGGGTTTTTGAAGGCACTCTCATCCCTTTTGTATTGGGCATGTTGCTTATTCAATATCAAGCAGTAGCTACATTATTTTATATACATGAGCTAACAGATGTCCAGACTGACCAGAGTCGCTCTAATCCATACAAGTTAAAGCAATGCTATCCTTTCAACCCAGAGAATGGACCTATACATGCTCTCTTGGACTCCTGATCCACAATTTTGCTGCGCTACTGTCACAATTTTTTGAGACAAATCATTTTAACACCATATATATATTTTTTTAATTATATTAATAATCATTTTTTATCCCCCAGTCTAGTCATGTCCATTTACCCTGATTGCGTCCTCTATACTGATTCGACCCTTCATCGCTGACTGAGGATGCCTCTCAACTGACATACGCCCCCTCCAGTATGCACAGTCAGTACAGATAGTGCATTTTTCACCTGCACGAGTTGAGTTCATATACTTGACGGGCACTGTGCACGGAGGGCCACACCCCCATCAGCATTATTCCTCAGCCCTGTGCAGGCGCCATCAGTCAGCCAGCAGGGGCCGCAGTCGCACCAGTTATGAGGACCTATGATCCGACTAACAACCCTGAACAACAGCCAATCGTTGTTCATACTGCCGCCCAGCCTAGTCGGAAAGGCAGAGCTGAGATTCGATACGATGTATTCGAAACCCCAATTCTGGTGAGCTAGCGTACTTTACCGCTGCACCACCTGAGCGGGAACACCATATTTTTGGTCCTTGTTTTTTTATTCTTGATTTAACACAGTTTGCCACATTCATTACACTGCCTGACCTTCGACCTTTTTCCTGGTCCTTCTTGTTCTGCTCGTACATAGCCGCCTCGTTGAAGGAAACACGCCGGCCCGTGTACACCGCGGACTGGAATCGTTCTGTGTCTGCTTCACCGTGACAGCTGGAGGAGGCCAGAGTGTCTGCACTCTCCATCCTGATGGTAATATCTGAAAAACATGAAGAAACAAGAACATGAACAAATGTAAATTATGCACCGGTCCTAACTGAACTAATTGTCTTTATAGTTTGTTCTGTAAAACAAACATTACAAAGCTAATGGAGAAGCATGTAGTTGGGATTCTATACAAAATTGACCACACTGTTGTTCATGTTTTATTCATTTGTTAGGGACATGTACATAAAGACCATCCATTCTTGTATCTCAGTATATGTCATATATATTTAGTCCTTACCTTGAGTAGGCTGACTTTCCTCCACATATGTGGTGTTGGTTTTCTCCAGATCATCACTCGCTCTAAACAATTACACACAAATTGCAAAACAAAAATGAATTATAATTATTATACTTTCAACTCAGTAACTAACACAGAATAAATCTGCTTTATGGCCACCAAAGTCTTTGTTCACTGACAAAATATGCATACAGTATGTTTTTACATACACTATATGTCCAAAGGTATGCAGACACGCCTTTGAATGATTAAGTTGAGGTGTCATTGCCAACAAATGTGTAAAATGAATTATATAAAATATGTAATATTTTTCTAACTTTGTGACAACAGTTTGGGAGAAGCCCATAAAGAAGCCTGGTGTAAGGAAATTCTAATGAACTGCAAAGAACACTATCAAAGAAAATACTGCCTAAATTTCATAACAACAATAATAAACAGTCATGAGAGATCACCTGGAGTAACGGCGTCCACTCTGACAGCAGCGATGGCAGCAGATGAGGAGGACAGAGAGCAGGACCAGTGTTCCTCCAGCAAACATAGACAGCATCACCAACAGCAGCGCATAGTTCTCCTGCCTAGCTGAGGCCACCGGTACATCCTACACACACACACAGAGTTCATATAACAAATCAGAAAAGTAAAAAACTATAAGGGTCTTATCCATTAGTATTCACATAATAAACACAAAATGGTGTAAACAAAACAAACCAAACCTTTAAATGATGTTTAAAAAGTATTTACACCCCTGCAACTGCAACTCATGCAGTATACACCAAAACAAAAACATTAAAAACAAGTAGAGTATCCAAACGTAAAATAGAACCACCTTGGCAACTCTAACAACCTCCACTGTTCAGAAAAGGCTTTCCACAAATTTGTGTCTGTTGGAATTTGTGCCCACCAATCAAAAGAGCATTTCAACCAATATTTGTGCATGGGGGACTGAAACAGAATTGTGTCTTTCTAGAAATGTTGCCACAAAGTTTAAAGCATCTCATTAATTTAAAATAATTTAATGTATACACATTTAGCAATGAATGAAATTGAAAATTTTGAACTCTACTAGTTGGGGTGTCCGTATACTTTTGGCCATATAGTCTACATTGTGTGGAAACACATTTAAGTGTACTTTGTGTGTGTGCGTGTGCGTGTGCGTGTGTGTGTGTGTGTGTGTGTGTGTAAAACTGTGAGGCATCAGAGATCAGAGAGTGTGAGAGATAAGGGGAAGCACATGCAGCTGTTTGGTCTAAAGGTGCTCGTCCAGATGTGTCCCTGGTACGGTGTTATTAAATGGGCTTTCCATGGCAAAATCTGACAAAGCATGTGATACCAGGAGAAAAAATTCCTGCATTTTCATTATTTTAGATAACTTCATGGAAAAAAGCAGATAATGCTATGTGCTAGTCTGTCACTGAGATCTCATCTTGAGTTTAAATCTCAGCTGAGCTTTTGACTGACTGGGTATCCATACACTCACATAACATCACAGCTTTTCAACAGGGTTTCAGTTAGGTGACCGTGATGGAACAAGAAGTATTGCAGATAGAAAATGCATCAACTTTTAATTACCGTGGACTCACTTACAAATCAAAAGCTACATTTAAAGCTTAGAACTGACAGGAGAGTAAAATCTCATGAAATAATGTTATGAACAAATAGAAATTCAGACAGGAACACCATCTGTACACCCACAAGGATTTAAACACTGCCTGGAAAAGCAATGGAGCAAAAAATATCTTCCAAACAGCCTTATGCTGCAATTCCCAACTGCTTCTTTATTACCAAAATCAGTTAATTACGCTATGAAATGGTCCCTCAAGCAGTCTGCAAAAACAGCTCGTTATAGCCTTTATTTCAGTATTAAATATAACTTGTACTTTTTAAAATTCATTTATTTATGTTTTTCTTCTATCTGGTAGAGGATGGATGACTGCTGACACCTAGAAACACTGGGCACAAGTAAGTACAACACCCTAGACAGGGCACCAATTCATTGTAGGGCAACACACACACTCACTCTGTCAAGGGGCAAACTTGTTCATTTTATGCATTTTTTGGGGGTTGGTGGGGAAACCTGTAGGAAACCCCAACAGACAGAGACATGTGAAACTTCTCTCAGACAGTAATGATCAAATGCAAATCTGCAGCTATGTACCTGTGTTACTGTGTGGCACCTACTGTACCAGCTGAAGCCTGACTGCTTCATTAAGCGTCTTTGAGTATCTTGAAAAGCGCTATATAAATAAAATGTATTATTATTATTATTATTATGTAAACTATTTAAAGTTCACAGTGTTATTAAACCTAAAATCCGATGCATCTTGACACCAATTAAAAGAACAATTATAATTACATTTGCACTTCACAGTTAATTAATAAGTTCTGGCTCATAAGCCTGAGTCTGTGGTCTGTAATTAAATCGGCAATGAGATCCTATATTTAATTTTGCAGCTCATTTGAATAAAAAATGAGGGCAACAGCTACTAATTTTAGCATTTAGGGCTATAGTGATGGATGCTAGTCACCAGTGGTTTCGAGAAGCAGAGGAAAATGTGCATGGTAGATGTGCAAGGTAAGTATTAATTTTACTTGTTCTTTGATGTTTGTGACATATCCCAGCATTAGCCAAAGTCCAAAAGCGGCAAGATATTAGGGCTGATATTAACCAATGCCTGATTAGATTTTATATATTTTATATATTATCTTTGATCTTATCCACTGACATTATAATAGTATATCTAGCAATCAAAAATGAGCCGTATAAGCATAACAAATTTCTGGTTTACTGTTTTTAAGCTAGTTAAAGTGTTGTCAAAATGAATTTGCCACTTCTTACGTTTTTCTATTTGCATTTGTGTCACAATAACAAAAGGGGGTCTTTTTACAAAATGTAAAACAACATATATGAAAACAATAAAACACAAAACACAGTTTTATTTAGACCTCACAAATGCTTGTTTGATTGACTAGACAAAAGTCTTGTATTTGAAGCTGGAGTGGGTACTTAGCAGGGGTCTTAGACTATACGACTGTTTGGGAACACTGATCTACAAGGATGGATTTAGAGCAAGAAACACTATAGGCTATATTACACTATAACACACTGTGACATTTCATCTCACTAAAACAACATC
Organism: Trichomycterus rosablanca; assembly: GCF_030014385.1. Taxonomy (NCBI): domain Eukaryota; kingdom Metazoa; phylum Chordata; class Actinopteri; order Siluriformes; family Trichomycteridae; genus Trichomycterus; species Trichomycterus rosablanca. The sequence goes on from NC_086012.1 coordinate 14,574,988, forward strand.
ATTCCTTTCACGCCATTCAGTCCTTTATTGGGTGCAGTTAAAGCTGCACCGAATGATAACATCGCTTAACTTCACGACTCAGGCAGATAGGAGTTCTGACAGTAATGTAGGCAGCAACTCTGGTGAGCGAGATAAATAAAAGAAAAGTCATACAGCGAGAGAGGAATTCCTTTAGGCCATCTCTAGCATTTTAAGCTGCTGTATTGTGATGCAGAATTCAGGCTTAAAATGCAGGTTTTAAAGCAGAATATAGATGATGAGCTGGTTTCATAATAAAGCGAAATGATTAGCATGGAGTCTTTACTAAGAAATGGCAAAGCTCATCAATTTGTTCATGTTCACTAAATACTTTGTCCTGCTCAGTGTTCTGATGGGTCTGCCACCACTTGAGAACATGTGGAATACACCGTAAAGAGGAAACATTACATGGTAAGGATTCATGGTGCAACCTCATAATGAAAGACTATCAAGTATGGATTTTTTTACATGATTGCAGCAGCTCAGCCCTGTTTCTGGAGATCTTGTTTCAACTTTGATCTGGCTTAACTTGATTTGATTGTTGACAAAACAGCCCAGATGTTTCTGTTCTTGAAAGTTGTAACTGGGCATGTTCTACGTTCTGGTTTAGAAGCATTTTGCATGATGTAAGTCACCTGTAGCCATATTTGCTTCATTTGTTTGTAATTATTGTATTTTCTTATTATAAAAAAGAACATGATAAAATAAGTAAATAAATTAGTGGGAATTACATGCTTTAGCAGTAATAACCCCACTCTAAAAACAGTCCTAATTAAAATAAATAAAATATAAAAATAAATACTTTTAGAGTCACCATTACTTGTTTGCACTAGGCCTGTATTTTGTTGTTTAATTATTTTACAATATTAAAGTAAGTAATATTTGTGTAAGTAAGTACATGTGTAATCATTATTATATGAATGCAGAGGTACTTACTGTGGCGTTCTCCGTGAGGCTGGTCTGCAGTGGTGGCTCATCGCTCATGGTCCTGGCGACAGTGTGCACTTCCTGGACTGGGAGAAACACAAAAGTGACAGGCTATCCAAAAGACCATGACTTTTCATTTATTGTTACCAGTGCAAGTCCTGCTGACTCTGCTAATCTGCTAGCAGCTGCATTACAGTCACTTGGCTCATACGTTTGCTTCTTCCTCTTTTTTTAAAACCCTTAGTTTTGGGTTTGTGCCAGAGACACGTATGCCAAAAGATGCCAAAGCATCCAAGTTATGGATACAGTGCGCAGTGGTCAACGCTTTTGCCTTTTTAAACAAGACGCCAAACAAAAGACTTCATAATAAGGAGGGATAGTGGAAAAATCACATTAGCTGACAGACGACCTTAACTGCTGAAGGAGGAAGACAAAATATTTATTAGAAGATTTAACTCGTCCATCAATGTCATTTCACTTCCTTCCTCTTATCAGTTATTTTGATAAGTGCTGGCTTCTAATGATGCTTTTTACAGGGCTTTATTGCACAAATTAATAATAATCCCTCAGTCAGTTAGAGAAAGAAGATTCTGCTTCTGCTTTATCTTTGTCTATGTGATTATCAACAATCTTTTGTTAAGCATCAAGGTGCTAATTTTGAAGCAGCCCGTTTTATATTGGCACCTTGAAGCTCAACTGTAGTTTGTGGCTAATCACTTGGACAAAACAAAGCAGAAGTAGGGACTTCCTTCCTCCACTGGACACTGCCTGTGGTGAAGCTGGTTATTTCTGATGGAATCATACACTCACAGATTTACTCACACATTAATATCTGGAAGAAAAAAAATGTAAATTCACAAATCCACTTCCTGCATGTTTTTGGGAGTGTTGTAAACCAGACTATGGAGAAAAGCTGCACGCCCTGGCAAACATTTACTCTGTCTCTTACCTGGATGAAACGGTTAATTGATAAACATTTAATTAAATACCTTCACTGTTAAAAACATGTGCATGATTCACTCTGTTAACTTTTAATTCTACATTGCCTAATTATATATTTCATATAATGCTTGTACCCTCACTTTTTAATGCATTAATGCACTTGTAATTATTTTAATGACAGACTAATTACATTAAGCATGTTAATAAGAGTTGCCCTAATAAACACAATGTTGCTGTTTGGTTAAAGCACTTTCCTCCAGGCAATTTGCTCCTAATAAGTTCCAAATGAGCTTTCCAGTCTTTGTAGGCACTAAATAATCAGAATATTGTATTACATCATTTTGTAGGCACAGTAAACACAACGTTCATAAAAACATTAACATGGCAGTTGTAACTTGTGTTTGGACTGTAAAAGCTTGGTAAGTGCTCCTGACATAAGGGTTACAAATGGAAAAAATAAACTAACAAATGAGTGGAGAAACATTGAGAAACAGTGCAGACGCTTCATGACTATTCTACCACATAATACACATAATACAGTCAAGCTATTAACCACCTAACATGCTCTGCAGCACTTGTCACATGTTAAAATGCTAGTTTGACCAGTCAGTCCTGATATGGATTCAGATGGCAAAAGATAAAATCTTAAATCTCTAAAGAAGAGGATTCATCTCTGGTACAGAAGCTTCTTCTATAGGGGCTGTTTAGCCACCTAATGTTTTAACTAATGTGTTCCATATTAGTGTGTGGCTGTGTGCAGGTGTGGCCTACACCAAGAGGACAGGTCTGTATTGTTGAGCTATACAGTAAGGTGTTTTGTGGCTTTGCTAGGCTGTAGCAGGCATTATGGTATAAGTTGACTTTAACTGCATAGATGACGATCACTGCAAATCAATACGAACTCCAGGATCACGGCCCTCCTCCTGCAGGGTACGATGGTAACTAAATGGTATAAGAAAATGCAAACCCCATTTCCTAAAAATGTTTTTAAAAGTAGTAGTGTAAAATTTAGAATGTAGATATACACCCACCTACACACACTTACAGAGCAAATGGAAAACAACCAGGCTTTGAAGAACATGAGCACTTCAAAGCCCACCTGTCCTGATTACACTCATCATCATTTTCTCGTCTTAAACGAAAACACAAATGCACCCTGTCCTCTCTGTCTCTTTCTCTTTTTATTCTCCACATTCATTTTTTATTCTTCAAAATTAATGTTAAATGTTTTATGGGTAAAAATGGTCCTAATCTAATAAACTTGTTAACTCAAAAATGAAAGAAATCCATATGCCATAATTATTGGCCCTTTCCAGGTCTAGCTGTCTTCGCTGAGCCCACTATTTAATAAAATGCCTTATTGTTCTATAAGATTTCATAGTCATGCGATCAGTTTACTTCAATTTAGGATAAGATTTCCTAAGTTAATTAGCCACACATACTTCATCAATATTCATATTTTCGGCCATTAGAAACCCATAGACTTATTTACCTGTGGACAGTGACAAAACCTAAAAAAAAAACCTTAATAAACACATTCTAAAAAATATTAAATGAGTGCAACCACGGATAGATCTGCATGGATAGATATGGCTTCTATAGAGCTACAGAATCCACATATTAAATTATTTCTATCACATCCTGACACGTCCTCTCTTCATTCTGACAGAAATATACAGACTTGGCTACAGTATGAATACAGTGTTATATAACACACTAAGCTTTTTTTTTGCACTGATCTGTAGAACAAGAAATCTGTTACACTATAGACTAGGGTTTGTGCTAACAGCTGTGCTAAATCTTTGCATACAGATCATGACAAACTAAATATACTAAACCCACGGGAACGGTTGAGTCTCTCAATAAATAGCCATCTGACTATTTAACTCCAGCAACAACTCATGCATGGTACACAGCAGCCATAAAACCACTCCACCTGAATGTACTGCAAACATCCAATTCATTTTCCGGCCAGACCATTAACAAGCATTAACATGCCTCCATCCTCGCCCCCTTGCATACAATCTCCATTAAGCCCTGTCGTAATGGCTCCCGAGCATGAGCAATGCACGCTGACTCCGGACCTAGAGTGGCCTGTTCCTGGCTGATGTGTATTCATGAGGAAAGAAAATCTCAACAGGGCTGTAAAGCATCTCTAAAGGCTGCCTCTTTTTTAAACACACACATTTCCTCACCCAAGAACGACTCAATTTATTGAAAAGTCACTTGGGTCAAGAACACGTAGACCGAGGTGTAAACAGAATAATTTATTGAAGCCGTTAGGCTATTGTAAATCACAATTAACTGAGGTCTATATCACAACAAATTTTCCTTTTTTTGATGAAAGAAATTTCCATTTCTGTCCATTCAGCCTTTCTGTGTGGAGTTTGCATGTTCTCCCTGTGTCTGTGCGGGTTTCTTCTGGGTACTCCAATTTTCTACCACAAGCCCAAATACATGCATTCAGGCCAATTGGAGCTTGTAAAATCGCCCCAATTGTGAGTGTTTGTGTGAATGTGTGTGTGTTAGTCTGCCCTATGGTAGACTGGCAACTTGTCAGTGGTGTTTCCTGCCTTTCACCCAATTAATCGGACAGACAATGAATAAATGCATGAACTGTTATGTATCATAGTATCATTGTATCAGATGATCATGATAAGTTAAGCTATAAACATTTTCAGTTATGTTATACACCGACCAGGCATAACATTATGACCACTGGTCTGCAGTGGTCAGTATCTATTAAAAGTGGTCCAAGGAAGGAACAGTGGTAAACTGGCGACAGGGTCATGGGCGGCCAAGGCTCATTGATGCACGTGGGGAGCGAAGGCTGGCCCGTGTGGTCCGATCCAACAGACAAGCTGCTGTAGCTCAGATTGCTGAAGAAGTTACAGCTGGTTTTGAAAGAAAGGTGTCAGACTCCATGCCGCGACAGGTCAGGGCTGTTTTGGCAGCAAAAGGGGAACCAACACAACAATATTAGGAAGGTGGTCATAAAGTTATGCCTGATCGGTGTACAAAAAGAGACAACACATTTTAACAATTGACTGAAATTAAAAAAGAATATAATAGGATTCACAGATTATTCAGACCATTTGTAATTCTAATCTTATTCAATACATGAGTAACTGACAGTCAACATCAACTGTCAGAAATTTGTAGATCTGGTTTCCATGAATTCACAAAAACAAATAGCCTGTCTCTTTGTGAGGTGTAGTAGTATGGTAGAGACTGTTCACAGAACAAACTAAAACTAAAAATTGTAAAAATAGGTCCATCTCATATGAATTGAACATACTTTGGACTTCAGTGTGGCACACCATAAAGTGAAGAAACCCTAAAACTACAGTCACACTGCTTTAGACCAGCATTGAGAACTTACTTGTCATATTAGAGGGTAAATTTTTAGAATGATTTCAGTGAAAATGTCACTCTGACTGAGTATCAAAAGTCTGTGGCTGCAGCGTAAGCCAATGTTCATGAATCACCAATATGTGTTTAACCAAATAGCTTATACAGAACAATGCAAGACAGAATTATTTCAGCTTGGATTTTATGTATTTAAGATGTATTTGTATTGTTGATTTGACTAGGAACATCAATCCACTATAAAATGTGGTGGTGTTCGCATTATGTTATGGAGATGCCTTTTTGCAGATAAACTAGCTGTGAAATGCATAGTGCATTCCATTCTCCCAAAAACCTTGGAAGCCACTTGGAAGTTTGTTTTTAGACAATGAAGCAAAGCACTGTCAGCAAAAAAGTGGTTTAAAACTAAGGGGAACATCTATGTCCATGAGGGTCCTGAACTTCACCTTATCCTGAACTCAGGGTCTTAAACTTCACCCTATCAAGCATTAAAATTATCTTTGGTTACCACCTGACCTGCCAAAACACCATATTGTGCATAGGGTTTGGAAGCAGATTTGGAGTAGATTTTCCAGGGCACTGTACACAGAAAGCTTTTAATCTTGTGAACCTTCTTATAACAATAATCTGCTTTTTGTTTTTTTGTCCAGCAAACCTATACAGTGAAATGGAACAATCTAGCAATGCGCTTTTTTGTGTATGTGTCTGGTTTTGCACCTTGTGGGGGGGGTGGGGGGGGGGGGGGGGGTGTGTGACTGAGGATCCCCATTTCTCAGTAGGAGAACACTTGCGCATCCCCAAACCGGCCAATGGCTGGAAACACACTCAAGTGTGTCTTCTACTAAAAACGGCAGCATACACACGAATGAAGACAGCAGAGATAGAATACTCAGTATTATTCGTTTGATTGTCGCTCTATTATAGCTACATTCCGGGCTGTATCTTTTCCAGCATCAGGACCAGAGCGCCTTATCCGCCCGCATCCCAGCATCACTAAGCATGCAAGTGTACCCAGCGTGTTCAGCATGACATTTCTACATCACATTTCCTAATATGCATCTGATAGACCATAAAATGCGATCCAAGATACAGCCAAGACATGACAACAATAATGCCAGGCTGCAAACCCATCAGAAGTGAGGAGAGCATCACTCACCTATTTGGGATTCATGTGCCTCCTCTCTGGGTGCATCGCTTGATTTTTTTGCTCCTGAAGCTGAACGGAGTTATGAATGAAGCTCAGGCAGTGATGGACACGCCCACCAGCCGTTTGTGTATCGGTACCACGTGACACCTGGAGGTGCGGCGGGATTCCGACGCGCACATTGAGGGCTGCGTCCCAAACCGCATACTATCCTTACAGACAATATGTGGGGTGCGCGTACACAAGAGTTGGACGATTTATCATTAGCAAAACACCGGGGGCCGATTTTACCTACGCAGCAGAAAGTTCATTGCATTATAAAACTCACTTGACTGTGAACATTAGACATCTTTTTTTACTGGGCAGTTAAGGTACTGGACTAGTCATTGAAAGGTCGTTGGTTCAAGCCCCACCACTGCCAGGTGGCCACTGTTGGGCCCTTGAGCAAGACCCTTAATCCTCAATTGCTTAGACAATACATTGGCACAGTACTGTACTTTTTGAATAAAAGGCGTCTGATAAATGCCAAAAATGTAAATGATACTGGACACGACCCTACGCAGCAGAAAGTTCATTGCATTATAAAACTCGCTTGACAGTGAACATCTTTTTTCCAGTAGCTTCTAATTCATTATAGACCTTTGTTTTTGATGGGTTTAACCATCCGGATTCTGACCAAATTCATCTAAGATTAACATTTACATTTTCAGCATTTAGGAGACGCTTTTATCCAAAGATTTACAGTACTGTGACAGTATACTGTCTAAACCATTGAGGGTTAAGGGCCTTGCTCAAGGGCCCAACAGTAACAACCTGGCAGTGTTGGGGTTTGAACCAGTGACCTTTTGATTACTAGTCCAGTACCTTAACCACTGGGATTAACCACTGGGCCTACTACTGTAAGGTCCTGGGTTCGATCCCCAGGCGGGGCAGTCCGGGTCCTTTCTGTGTGGAGTTTGCATGTTCTCCTCTTGTCTGCGTGGGTTTCCTCCGGGTGCTTCGGTTTCCTCCTACAGTCCAAGGACTTGCAAGTGAGATGAATTGGAGATATTAAATTGTCCATGACTGTGTTCGATATAACCTTGTGAACTGATGAATCTCGTGTAATGAAAAACCACTAGGCTAAAGTTAGCCAGGTTTATGGTGTTTATTATTCCGGGCTGTCCTAATTTGGCGCAATGTATTGCCCAGATTTTGTGGACATTATAGCATGTACTGTATGTCATCGTTTTCTGAAAGCTACTGAGTACACACGGAGCAGTGTGTAGATTACAGTTTGGGCATGTTGACTATCTAGTTCACTAGTTTACGGATTGGGACGCGGCCTGAGAGCTCGAAGTGCGTCAGAGGATGAAATCAGAGCCGCGCTGGTCAGATGATGCTGACACACTCGGTCCTCCTTTGTTCAGTCTGATTCAGAAACACCTATCTGCTGAATGGGGACTTCAGCTAAATATAGATCCATCATCTGCGACATAAACAGCCTGATCTACGTATAATTTAATATATTTAATACCATCCACTGATGATTTGCTGTAATGAACCTTTTATCTATCGTTTAGAGATATTTACAGTGATGCTTGAGAAGAATATTAACATTTGGGTTCTCATTTGGGTGAAGATGTGTGGAGTCTATGTCTGTGTTATTGTCCATGAATAGATCTTTGTTCTGTTTGATCCTGCGGTGATTAAAGCACTCGGTCACTTAGTTCATTTCCGCTGAGAGAATTGCAGTTGGGACTGTAATGATGTGCACAGTGCGTCACTTTCTACGCAATAGGAGGTGCACCTGGAAACAGACATCAGTGATGTAGAATAGAGCTTCAGGAAAAAAGCCATTAGCACAGTAAAACAGCCCTGCATACTCGCAACACTGGCAAATCGATTACATTAAACAATTAATAATAATAATGTAATTGTTTATTTCCTGTCTGTCTCTTTAATCGTGCAAAAATGAACGCTATGTGTTCTACATTATGAAAGAGAAGTCTTGGAATTCTGTAGATAGTTTGCGCCATCGCCTGGTGGATCTTTGAACAGCACTGTGTTTGTTTAGACCTACGATTTGATTTTTAATGCTGTCAGAGGTTTTTGACAGTAGGCTAGTATATAACATTATAATATACACCGATCAGCCATAACATTAAAACCACCCCCTGGTTTCTACACATAATATCCATTTTATCAGCTCCACTTACCATATAGAAGCACTTTGTAGTTCTACACAGAGGCGGTTCTGGGGGGCTGTAGCGGGGGCCAGTGCCCCTGTGACAACCAGCTTGGCCCCCTCTACGGCCCCCCTAGGAATACATTTACATTTTCAGCATGTAGTAGACGCCTTTATCCCAAGCGACTTACATTACAGTTACAGTATACAACTGAGCAACTGAGGGTTTAGGGCCTTGCTCAAGCGCCCAACAACAGCAACCTAGCAGTGGCGGGGCTTGAACCAGCAACCTTTGGATTACTTGTCCTGTGCCTTAACCATTAGGCTACGGCTTGCAGTATATGTAACTCAAATTGAATATGAAAAAGAAAAGGACTGAGTAAATGACATTTAAGCAGAGCAAATGCCTTAAATGGTGATCCCCCCCCCCCTTCTTTACAGAACAACCTTAAATCTGACTTTTTAATTCTATTTTTATTGCTAATGTTCTGTTGTAGATCTTGTGGCAGGCAGACAGATACAAAATTGAAATGTACCTAAAAGAAACTACAGTCTTTATTATTATTATCCAAGGGTAGTACTTCCTGCTATTATCAGTTGGGGTCAGTGTTGTATTGTTTTTATTGGATCATAACTATGTCACTTCTTAAACAACTAGGAAAGTCAAATGAATAAAATGCAACTATACATTATTAATTTATAATAAACTGGTAATGGAACATCTTTGTACATGATATCAGACACTCATCAATCTGTGATCAGTCAACCAAATGCAGATCCTACAAAGTTATCTCTTGGACAAAGATGCTTCCTGTGAATTTCCTGTGAAATTGCCGGAACTGGGCACTTTTTTGAAGAAGTTGATTTGTTTCTCTTGCCTAATATGGGATGTGGCTGGGAACATACAGGCTTGTACTTCTCTTTATCACATATCACACAGAGATCTTACAACACCCACAAACGACTAGGACCTTTCTTCCCATTTCCTTTCCATACTGATTTGCTGTGTGCTCCAATTATCCCCCAGACTTCCAACCCACTTAACCATACTAACCTATTTCTTGTTTATTAAGACCTGGAAACTGCAGTTTATTAGTCTAAAAGAGGTCTTGAAAGTTCTATGGAAAGAGAGTCCAGGAGGGACTTCACCATAGAGAGTTCACCATATCACACTGCCACTGGATTACTGAGAAAGTACACACCTGTGTATACAAACCCAACATGCTGTAAAATAAATACACACCTGTATATATATCAAAATTAAAACATTTTTATTATACGGTAATATAATATCCTAATTTACACATTAGACTGTCTAGGCTTTGTTTGTAGATTCAAGTTGAATGAGTCACCTAGCAATTGGTATTGGATATGGGCTGGTTCACAAACCTCTTGTCAATGTTTGAGCAGATTTAGTTGATTAATAAAGAATTTAGTCCCTTGTGTTTTTGCATAGCTTATTGGATTTTGGTTTTGGATTTGATTTTGAATGCATAGAAATGCAGTATAATGTAACCATAAAGATAAAGTGAAAACATGATTTTAGAGTTTTTGTAAATGTAATAACTGAAATCTCTTTTTTACAAAAGTATTCATATCTTTTTTTTTGGCTTGTTGGCTTTTTGTTTCGGCTACATGTTTTTGGTCATCAGCGTGCTGTCATATCCCAAAGCTGAAGATATTATTTCACTACATATCATGTGCAATTTTTACAAAAACAAAACTCATTGAACACTTGTTTCTCCTTACTGTATAGTACTATAGTATTAAAAAACCTAAAGTTTTGTTTCAGTCATGAGAAAGAACATGACTCTGTATTCAAATGTTTCAGTAAGCATCCAGTCTGTTTTTGAACAAAAATAATATTGGACCCTAAGCAGGATGAGTGGACACACAGGTGCTAGACAGACATGCTGGCAGTAAAATACTGCTTGGACAGACTGTGTGTTTGGTCAGGATGAATAGATGGACACAATGCTGGTCTTTTGTCAGTTTTTTCCACTTAAACCGAGAAAACTGACACCTTAATAATAGAAACTGAAATGTGTGCAGCACATTTGTGTGTCAGGTGGTGTGTGTATCAAATCGTGTAGAGTTTGGTATGTACTTTCCATGTCTGTGTAGGTATGTTCTTTCCAGTATTCTCCCATTATCGCCTCAGACATTGCCAATCATGTCTATATGTAGACGCACGACCTGCTGTTAGCACAGCTGGGGATACGAAGCCTGAATCCCAGTAGTAATAAGTTGGTGTAGTTTACCACTGCATCACCTGAGTGACTAGCCTATTAGTTTAATATAATTATCTTTATAAGATAATGCTTCACAAATAACACAGATTTCTTACTTTTTTCTAAAGTAAATTTAAGTATGTATTTGTAGTGTATTCAAGTAAAGATTTGTTATTGTATGTTTGAACACAGTACTTCCAATGTGTGACTAAGAAGAGTAAATCTAAACATGACTGACCTCAACCCAACAAATGTTCATGGTATTATGCTTAAATTCCTGCCATGTGGTCCTTTACTGTCCTCCACTGTGTCCATGTGTGTGTTTATTTCATGTGTTGTTTATCTTGGCTTGTCTAATAGTCGTTGTTGACTGGCCTGATGGCGTGTCAGACACACCAGACTGCGTGATTCTTCTTGCCATCACTTGGGAAAATTCTAGTTGTAACAGTACATGGTGTTTTGGTTTAGCAATTCACAAAGAACAAAGTGTGTGACATGCTACAATTCATCACATTACAATTAAATTATACATGATCATGCTACATGTAATTTATTCATACAATGTTTTTAAAAAGCCACATTCATGACAGAAAATGGACAAACAGACTGGTTCCACATTGACAAAGGAGTTAAATAATGCTGCATTCTGTCACTATTTAATCTGTTCAAGTTCAAGTAGGACTGAATGAAAATTATCAGGGATTTAAGACTGGTGGAATTAATGACCTTCAGTACATGGATAATCCAACACTTATTGCAGATAATAAGGAACTGAAGGCCCATATAAGTTTGAAAAGGTCGGACTACATCTCAATATAAAGAAAACAAACACTTTACTATTAATAGAGACAATGTCATGGTGGATAGCGTTTGTCTACTTGGATTAATCATTAACAGCTAAGGATCTAGCACTCAGGAAATATGACACAGACTGCACATTGGCAGAACAACAATAAAGGAAAAGGAAAAGACCTTCAGATGAAAGATTTGTCTCTGCAAACAAAGATCAGAATTGTCCCTATTTTGTCTTTATTGTTCTGGAGAAAAACAATATATATGATCAGCAGGACCATACGTAATATATAAAAACTGACTTGACGGCAAAGGAGCATATTCAAAAACTTGCAAAAACTGGATACCCTGACCATGGACGGAGAACCAGTACATTGCAGGGTATCATACACTCACACATTTATTTACTCAGCCCCACCCAGGGCAGTTTAGAACAGTAGGTCCACCTTCTGTATATTTTTGGGAAGTGAGAGGAAACTAGATTTCCCAGAAGTAACTGACAAGTAAACAGGTGATGAGTGACTCAGCTGGAGTCCTAATTTAATCCTCATGGAACAATGTGAACAGTTACTAGACATATAGCACTGCTTCCCAACTAACCGGACAGAATTTTAAGAATGTTAAGTATGATTTTATTAGACTTACACTTAAGGCTGATGTGAATTATCTGACTATAATTAGCTGGGGGCAAATTATAATTATAATTATTTCATTATAAGGTGGCCTAACCAAATACTACCATATGGACTTAATTATATCCATATAAACTATGAATTGTTGACGTTTCTTTTTTAAAGAGACACCATTTTCTTTCTTTTTGTTTGTCCCTAAAAGAACGGCTAGGGTTAGGGTTAGGGTCAAATTAATACAGATTTTGGGTTGTAACTATCTAAAGAGAAAATGTCATACCAGACAGCACATACAGTATTGATAAACATCAGGTTTTGTCTATTGAAAAATCATTAATAGCTAATGCCGTATGCTAAGGTGAACCGGTGCACATTCCTAAGCGGTGAGGCACTAGCAGAGCGAAAAGGCAGAGGAAGCGGGGGAGGGGCAGAACAGGAATGTCTCCACATGGGGATCCACTGGCAGAATCCGGCTTGTCCCGGTTTCTCTGACGTCAAAAATTGCCAAGATACAAGCTCAAGCCAAAAAAGGCTTAGCTCACGCTGGTCGATCTCCCAGATCTGACATGTTGCTGACATCACATCAGACGTGTGCTGCGTTAGCATTAACAAATTCTGCAGGGTGAATTAAGGTCAGAAAAAATGCTATTTAGACAGATTTAAAAGACAAGGCTCCTGTTTGATTCTGTGTGATGATTTGGTAAAAGAAAAACAGGATATATTGTCATATTTTAAGAACTGGTCTCCTGAAGTGAGTCAGTTAGTATGCATTGTAATAGATTGATAGTTTATAGAAGTCCACAAGACTTTAATAAATGCATACTTGATCATTCTTGCAAACTTTAAAAAGGACCTTGTTAGGCAAATTGCTAGGAAAATTTTGTTTTGAAATGCTTTAGAAATGGACAGATTCATAGATTCAGTTAAATGAAACTCATTAAAATCAGACACTTGTGCAAAAATGTGTTACATTACAGATATTAGATCAGGACATTTCAGTTGTTAGCTATGTGGTGGGACGCCACAAATTTCCACAGACCCACTCCAAAAACTGGTGTTCATGTGTATGAATCGGATTCCCAACAAGCTCACAGTCAAGTGTTTACATTCCTTTGGTCAGCAAGTGTATATTCCAATAGAGAATAATAATAATAACAAAAACCAGAACAGTGAGCGAGAGAGTTGGAGTAAGGAGAGAGTAACAGTAAAATCAGTGTTAAAGACACTCCTACACAGTCAGAGTTCCTCTATTTAACTCTGCAGTTCATCGTAGGAGGTAATTGGCACTGGTGATTTGACTGTGGCAAAAGAGAGAGTAGACAAACTCTCTCTGGAGAGAAAAGAGAAAGCGAGGGAGAGAGATAGCATGAGGAGGTGGGCAGTGAGGGCACTGACGCAGCCGGCGAAAGGAAGAGAGACGGAGAGAGAGAAAGCTATTTTAAGCCTGTGATAGGGAATAGTGGAATATTGCTGCTGTGTCTGCTGCTTCCTACGTCAGGGCTTTGGCTAACCCATCTAAACATACAGGATAGGCACACACACACACACACACCAAAACAGAAAACAAGACCTTTATGATCACTTACTACATCTCTATATTGCCAGGCAGCAATGGGTGCAACGTTTCTATGCAGCCAAAGCGATGCTACTTTACTGTAGTAATGATCTGCTGGTGGGCATATATATTTTATTCTTTGTTTCAGCTAAAAATATATGACAGATCTTTGGTACTGGCACTGGGGCATTACATGCCATTTAAGAAAACACATAAGAGACATTTTTATTTCACAGTCAAGTAACTAAATGTGGTTGTGTGAAGAGAACAATCAAATAATAAAGTTGCTTGCATGGTCGTGCCAACTTTTCACTTGAAACCCCTTGAAAAAGTATGGTGGATTTTAAAACTGTCTATGAGGATGAGCCTAATATGCATAGCTAATAAAAGAAAATGAAAAAAGCCAAACTGCAACTTCTAATCATTTATTACTAAAGATATCTCAAAGATGGAACTACCAACAACAGCTTAGCAATTAGGTGCTAATGTTGTTTATCTGTGGTGTCTAAATACTTAATGACTACTATTTATAAAAAGGACAACTGCTTGTGCCAGTGCTAATCAAGTTCCATTCCTTCCACCCACCTTGCTGCATTTCAACAAGGCTAGTACATCCTTACCCAGCCTGTAAACAACCCACATGATCAAATGATGCTTGAAAGACAAACCAGTCCTGTTTATCCCGACTGATGGGTGTGGGGCCACATTTCAACCCCATAATCTAAGGCCTAGCGACAGACTGCATCCTTATTTTCTTGTCCAGCTGCCAGAATAAACTGATACACAAGTGAATCACTTTACTGTAACCTGGGCACGCTACGCCCAGTTTGTACGACAAACACGAGAAGAATGCTGTTTCCTAAGGCCAGAATGTCCTGATCGAAAGCCTCATGGGTCTGGCTGTTTTGATTACACATTCATACTAAATTCCTTACTGGCTGACTTGGCTCAGTGAGCAAGTCTTTCGAAGGCCGCCTACACTTACACTAACACTCGAGCACTCACACAGAGCTGGACGGGCAGCCGAAATATGAATAGCATTTGGCAGGATAAGTCTGAATAACAGCTTTACAATACAATTACAAACTAGCAGACAACGTGTGCCACTTTGTAACAAGGAAGTTGGCTCAGCCGGGAGGGCACACCCATTTAGCATTACACATTAAGTGAGTTCAACTGCAAAAAGGTGAGTAAAAAAGTTCATCTGGTACGCATGACTCATTGCTCTTGTTACAGCAGACGGCTTGTGCTTTGTGTTTGTCCTTACATGACCTTCATGTCATCCTGTCAACACCTGTCTACACCATTTACAGCAAAACCACATCAGATTCACGCTTTTAAACATGTTTTTACTATGTTTTTATGTGCTTCGATGCAGCTCACATGTTACATTAAGTTGCAATAGATTTATGTATTTTTTAAAAGAGTATTGTAAAAGTTATTTTGGGCGGCACAGCGGCTCGGTGGGTAGCACTGTCGCCTCACAGCAGGAAGGTCCTGGCTTTGATTCCGAGGTGGAGCGATTCTGGTCCTTTCTGTGTGGAGTTTGCATGTTCTTCCCGTGTCTGCTTGGGTTTCCTCCGGAGCTCTGGTTTTTACTTAAAGCAGGTTACTAGTGTGACCATATATAATCCAAGAAATTTGGGTTAAGGGCCTTGCTTAGGGGCCCAACAGTGGCAAACCAGCAGTGACAGAGTCTGAACCAGCAACCCTTTGAATACTAGTCCAGTACTGTAATCGCTGAGCTGTCCTTTCGTTATTTGATTGATTGATTGATTACTTTACTGATCCCCAAAGGGAAATTGAAAGTGTTACAGCACTCACTCGCTCACTTTCTTAACCGCTTATCCAATTAGGGTTGTGGGAAGGTGCTGGAGCCTATCCCAGCTTTTCAATGGTCGCAAGGCACACAGTAACACCCTGGGTGGGGCGCCAGTCCATCGCAGGGACACACATACACACACCCATTCACTTATAGGGCAATTCAGTGCCTCCAATTAACCTGACTGCATGTCTTTGGACTGTGGGAGGAAACCGGAGCTCCTGGAGGAAACCCACACAGACACGGGGAGAACACGCAAACTCCACACAGAAAGGTCCCGGACCGCCCCGCCTGGGAATCGTACCCAGGACCTTCTTGCTGTGAGCCACCGTGCCACCCAGTGTTACAGCAGCAATTTACAATTATCACAAGCATCAAACAATGACATGACAATGTAGTACAGGATTTAAAAGTAATGTAATGCAAAAATAAGATATCTAAAAAATATAATAATATAAAAAAGAATAGAATATAAGATAAACACAGAACTAAAACTAAGGGGGTCATTTCTTATTATGCTTATGAATACATACCTATGTGTTTCTATTTATAGTGGTATTATTTGCACAAAAGTGTTTGAATATTTGTTTTCCCCAACTGTATATGTTTCGTTGCTATCCAACCCTGTGGACAGATTATCAGAGGGGCTGATAAACTGTATTGTACACATTAGTAATTACAGTCAGTTATTGTATACCTGCCTACTAACTGCACCAGGTGTTTTTTCGGTTTGAGGACCGGTTGCCAGGTTACGGCTGGAGTTCAACTGTTATGAATGACGAGTGTGGGGAGGTTAGGAGCTCTCTGATTGGCTGGGACGGTTCTGTCGTGAGAGGGGGAGGGCGTCAGTGAGGGGGGCGTACTCTACATGTGGGTGTTGCGCAAACGCACGCGATTGGCTAGATTTCGAGTTAGGAGTCGATACGGACGATTCTATTGGTGGAGAGTCGCGGTGGGCTGGATTTAGGATCGGGTCTGTGAACAAATGGAGCTCGGTACGCGTGTACGGCTCGAGATCAGACGGAGAAAGAGACAGAGAGGACCGGCAGCGAGACTCGGTACGTTATTGGCTCATCGGCTTCAGATCTCTGCCTACATCCCACCGGACAGTGCGGATTGTAACACCGCAGGAGTAAACAAACATCTAATCCAAGGAGATCAGCGCAAGTTCATCCCGAAACAAGCGGAATACTGAAGTGGCTCGCGAGTCCGATGGAGCGGCACGCCGACACGCGCAGCTGCACCGGTGCCGAAGCGCGCGCCCGCTGTCCAGATCTGCTGCACCCTGACCACTGCATGCATCTGTACATCCAGTCCACCACCGGCACCCAGTTTGAGCTCGCCGTGCCCTCAGAGGAGACGGTGGAGGGACTGAAGAGGAGACTTTCCCAAAAACTGCGAGTACCCAGAGACAGACTGGCACTTCTGCACAAAGACACGTGAGTGCCTGCGTACGACCCCCTGCATATAACAGCTACAGTCAGCAGTTTTTTTGTTTATTTATTATTAGTATAACGTCATGTTTTTACACACTTTGGTTACATTCATGACAGGACGGGTAGTTACTGGTTACACAAGATTCATCAGTTCACAAGTTTAACACAAATCAAACACATTCATGGACAATTTTGCATCTCCAGTTCACCTGACTTGCACGTCTTTGGACTGTGGGAGGAAACCGGAGCTCCCGGAGGAAACCCACACAGACACGGGGAGAGCATGCAAACTCCACACAGAAAGGACCCGTACCGCCTGGGCATCAATCCAAGGACCTTCTTGCTTTGAGGCGACAGTGCTACCCTGTTGACTGGGTCACTCAATCATTTATTTTCCTCATTTAAAACCCCTCCAGCATTGTGTTCTTTCCAGTTTGTGTGTTTATTCATATATTTCTCCAGCAATTCTGACCAGAATGGCAGTCAGTTCTTTAAAAATACATTTTTAAAACCTAATACTGCCTTTTAATAACTGTAATGTGGCAAATTTGCACCAAAAGTGTTAAAGTTGCACTAGAAAAAATTCAACCACTGGACCGTGCAACTTGCTCAGTAGCTGTCACAGTAGCTACTATTTCCCTTCTAGTATAATCATCAAACATTGAGCTGTCAGGGTAATGTTTGCTTTTAATGGTGTATGTTCAATAAATGATCATATAAAGGTATGCTTTACTATTACTAATATGTGCAATCTGAGACAAAAAATATGTAATTTATTTTTAAAACACTGTACTTAGAGCAAAAATACATTTTTGTGGTGGCACGTCAGTCATGTTTCCTGTCAGCTCACAAAACCCCACCACCTCTCACATTGTAGCTTTGGCTAACATCTGGCAAATCACTTATGGTACCTTTAAAACACTGCACACTCGGTTGTGAAATTACCAGTTTTGAAATTACCAGTGTTCAATGAAGTAATTTTAGTTCTAGTAGACTAACGGTTAAGCTTATAGAGCTGAGCATGCTCAGCCGTGCCACGTCTACAAGCTATAAACGCTATGTTATTTGACACATCATCCTATAATATAAAAGCAATAGCTACAGTATATCCACTGTGCAAACACCAAATGGCAATGTGCATGATGTGGCCTCCAGTAGTTTAGATAAAACTGATTATCTGATTCGTGTCACAGTTCACCAGATCATTAAAGATGATGTTTTCTTATCCTGTAAGCCTAGGAATTATCATGTCTGAGTTATCCTAAAAACCTGGGAAACCCTGACCGATGACATCACTGTCTCTGTATTAAGCTGGGACAGGATTCAATCCCCATAACAAAGCAGCTGCATAAACATACTCCCAGTACACTCCCAGTCAAAAGTATAGACAATACTGGGAATGGAGTGTTTTCCCTTTATTTACATGAGTCTGCCTTTTAAAAAATAATATATAGTCATCTTGTGTCTGTTGAGGGCTTAGGTAGGCTGATGGCACGGCCAAGACTTAAACTCTGGTGTCTGTGGTGTGGTCAGTGCATTTGTTTGCTGTGCTGCCTGAGAGTTGTGCAAATCATTGTTACCATTGTAATTGTAGGTTTTAAGTACATGTGTGTACTGTAATCTTCTTGGTTCTAGTGTTTCTTAATTACCTTACATCTGACACATTAATGTAAGATTTGGTGACCCGTCTGTTGGTCAAAGTAAAGAAACGTCTGTTGTCTGTTAAAGGAAACAGACAGCATGGAGCTTGCATGTGAACCTATAACAAAAACAGTCCTAATTGTCACTGTCCCACCTGTTATGGGCTGACGAAGGCTTGTTTTTTCACACTCCGATTCCGATGTAATAGATTTGATGTCAGCTTGTACTGGTTCTAATTTAATAATGATGTCCTTGCAGTATAGATTATGAGCTGAGATGCTGCATGCAGTTTGTCACAGGCTTAAATAAAGAGTTCCTTAAAATAGTTTCTGTCCAGTTCCTAAATGGTTGATGAGTAATGTCAGTCACACGCATTCAAGTTTGTAGCAATTCAGCAATTTAGGACAGTGTCACCCCCAACATTAATACTGAAGTCTAGGACATCTATAGTTACTTGTATTTCAGTTCTTAGTCAGACCATATAAAGTCCAGGTGTACGTTATAAGACAATAGAACGTAACTGACCACATTCATGAATGTTTTCTTAATCATACACTGAGTCTGGAACTGTCATATCTAATCTAAGAACACACAGCTGGTTTCTACATCAGTGGTACAGAAAAGGAATAACATTCAGCCTGGACTGTGTCAAACATACAAATGACGTAAGAGTTTGCCACAGGCACTTCAGTAAATGGTACTGAGGTGGAGTTTTTATAAACTGTTATAAATGCTGGGCTAGTTTCCCAGACTTTCGGGCTGTATGTCATATTGAACAAAGGTAACACTTAAGCTTTTGGACCTTCGTCTGGTAAAAGGCTTTTCCCCCTGGTTCATGTGAGATTCCTTCCATTGATATTTTCTGTAATGAATACTTAACTTGACTGGAAAATGTTATTTGAGTCTTTAACACTAAGCTTTTTATGGAATATCTTGCCTCGACTCTATTGTTACTCACAGTGACATAGTCAAGATGTCAGGATGATTGAATGTCAGGAGTGTTTTCTTATTGTTTAAGTCCTCTGCCTTTGTGATTATCCACTGATCACAGCTTCCTGTTACCCACCAGTGTCAAACTTTAAATAGAAAATAGCAAGACATGTTTGGTTGGCCAATTTCATTACTTTATGTACTGCTTTAGAAGCAGACTGCTTTCACACAGCAGAATCTGTATCAAACTGCCTCAAAGCAAAGCCTAGTCCATCATTTAGGATGACCACATATTGCTTCCCAGTAAACACACCCAATCTATTTTCACACATGGCCTGGCAATGTTTACACTGGGTCCAAATGGTCTGTGGTCATTGTCACCTCTGTTCCCACAGCTTCTTATTTATGGCAGACAAATTCCCAGTTAGTTATCAGTAGTTTGGGTTTCATATCTGTCCTTAGCGAAGAGACCACTGTTCCACATACGTTTCACTTGTAGAAAAATGTTTGTACTGATGATCTGAAGTTTCTGAAGTTTCTTTGATCTTCTTCTCGAGATCTATACAGAGGTTCCTAGACTATTCCATCGTAATGCTTGCGGCTTTAATGTGTGCAGATAAACTAGCTCTATTTGCATGGGCACCGAGAAGTCAGCAGCCTTTGTTCATTCCGATCAATAATCACCAAAAAGCACTAAAACTATGTTCAACTGTAATTAAAATATATTGAACATCTACTTCACAAGCTTTTTGTTTTGTTGTGCAGGAGACTGAGTTCGGGTCGGCTCCAGGATTTTGGGGTCACAGACCGAAGTAAGTTGACTCTGGTGCCATCGGTGGAGGCAGGATTAATGGTAAGTTGTAAAAATAGGAATAACTGGAAAATCTATGACTGTATTACCAGTTAAATGACAAATTTATTCCATCTACTCCATCCATGTTTGCTAACTTATTGATGTTTTTAACCCAGTCTCAGGCATCTAGACCGGAGCAGTCCATCATGCAGGCACTTGAGAGTCTAACAGAAACTCAGGTAAGGAGCAAAACATGAGTGACCGACACCCAGACCAGCACAATACACAATTCAGAGGAACAAACACCCACGTTACAGGCTGTTGCATGGCATTTCCCACCCGCAAACTCTTACTGAAACACAGGCACACCCACAGACGTAAACATCAGTCTACATGTGCACATACGGCATTACCATTTCACTACAGTACAACTAGCACTATAAGACTCTCTAAAAACTGAAATAATATGCTTGATGATGGTTATCTGGTCACCAGTTGAGGAGGAAAAAGCTGATATGTAACTAAATAACACACAGGTTTAATAAAATGCAAATTAAAAGTGCAAAAATACCATTACAAGTGTATATAAACTTTAAACCTGCACTGTATACACATTACAAAGCACAATTTCACTACTGTACAACGTACTACTGTATTTGTGATGTTTGTGTACGGTGTTGTATACTGTGTGGTGAGGTATAGTTTTCATATTGATTGTTTTGAGGTTCCTAAGTAATCTCCTTTGGTTTCATTTAAATGATCAGTAGCTTACTATCAATTAAAATACAGACAAGCTAAACAAGCAGTAGAGCTGCATTTTGTCATCATAATCTATAAAAACTGACTGGTCACATGACCAAAATTTGGAAACACCAGATTATCACACCCCTGTATGCTTGTTGAACATCAATCCATGTCCATTGATATGGAGTTAGTCCCCATTAACTCTAGTAGCGTGTAAATTCAGCTAACTGACTTCATGGAGGGTGGCATCCTAATACAGTGCCACATTGAAAGTAACAACGCAATTTCATTTTCTAATTCTGTTTAGTTTTTGTTTTATATGTTGAAGAAGATACAACCTAAGAGGGCTACTTAAACCCGTGCCTAGCTGGGTACGAACTGTGCTTTTTATGAATGTAGCTCTGTGTGTTAAAGTCAGCTCAGGATTTTCATGTAAGCAAATTTCACAGGGTGTGTGAGTCATGTTGCTGAGGAAATGGCAGTCTGCCCGTTTAAATGTCCGTGTGTGTGTGTGTGCACCACACCATGCAAGCCCAGACAAACTCCACCCACTGTGTAGTATGAGTAGATGAGTTTTGGTTTTGTTCTGTGTGTGTGGTCAGGTTTTGCTTTGTGTGTGTCTAAAACTGATCACCAGGGTTTACCTACTTACCTACTTATCACACACATACAGGCTGGGGATGAAAATATATAATTAACATATATTTGGAGAAACATAACTTGTACAAAAGGATTTGGCTTAAATAATTTGGGTCCACTTGTCCCCTTAAAGGTAAGTGTCACTGCAAAAAAGGACAAATTTATTGTGACCATAATCTCATCAACATTTGGTCACGTTTTTATTCTATTTATCGTACAGTTCTAGAGATGCGCTAAAGACACGTTGATCACAATACAATGGACCAAAAATACCTACAAAGATGCATTCTGTTTCCCAATGTAACTGGACACAGTCCCCGCTGGCAGGTCTATGTGTACAAACATTAACACATTTATTTTTACAAACACAACGTCTTATAAATGTATTTTAGTCATGTAGGGAAATTCATGCAAACATAATAGGTGTAATTTATGTGAGAGTACTCATTAAGCCCCTTTAATCATCGAGGGTGCACGTCCTCCCTGATCCCCTGCTTGTTACACCCTTGCAGACGCACAAGTGCGTGCATGTATGGTATTTTTAAGCTACAGATGTGGTTCGGTGCGAGACTCAGGCATCGCCTCTGTCAGGAGAATCTTCTTTGCTGCAGATATTTATAACCTGGAAATCCTACCCGTGTGTGTGTGTGTGGGTGCATGTAACCACTTGTGCATACCTGTATCTGAGGAAAGGTTTCCTTCAGTTTTACCTTTTTGTAGTGTGTTGACATGCTTGTGTATGTGCCTGTGTGTCTGCGCACACATGCAGGGGTGGGGAGTTCAGGAAGCATGTTTTTTTTTTTTTTTTTTTTTTTTTTTTTTTTTTTTTTTTTTTTGGTTTTTGCATATGCGACGTGACTGCTTTTTCCACTCAGACAGAGACTGAGACTAACCGAGAGTGCGAGTGCTAGAGCATCAAGGTTGAAAAAACTATTGTATACGAGTGAAAGTTTTCATAAACCCCTAGTGTCATGTACATTGGGGGCTTGTGGTTATCCTAAAAGAGGATATTCCCAAAAAAGAAGAAATGCTTCATTATATTTTGTGATCTGTCAGAATAGTTTTGTATTGATTTGTAGCTTCTCAAAAGAGGCAATTGACCAACAAATCATGTTGTTATGTTTCTCTTTCTGCCAATGTGGAGTAAAATTGAGCAGTCCAAGCAATTGAGGGTTAAGGGCCTTGCTCAAGGGCTCAACAGTGGGTTTAAACCAGCAACTTTCTGCTTACTAGTCTAGTACCTTAACCGCTGGGCTGCAATTGCCCTTATTAGACTGGCGCTCACTGGTCAATCGTTTGCTTTAAAAATGTGATCCTAACCAACAACACAGATCATGTGCTCAATCACGCCCTGGTAATTGGCCAACACAGATGGCATCCTGAAATGTCACGGGCAGGATGGTGGTACGCCTTTGTGTTCACCTGCAAAATAGCATTTACATACTCCTGCTTAACTCTCAATAAATGCTTTCTTACTCGATTCATCCCTTTTCTGTTCATTTTGTTATTGTTTGTAGAACCAGCTGCCACCTCTCTGTTTAGATTTAAATTCCTTCTTTCTCTTTCACACTTGCTACTAACTCAGCAGGAGATTCTCATTGATTCACAAAAGGCGAGCAGCTAAAACAGGCACTGAGGGAAGCATAGTGTGTGTGGAGTGTCTATAAAGATTTCCGGAAATATCGAACCAGTTCTCTGGTGATGAAATAAAGAACCGTGCTGGATCAGCTCGGCTCTTAGCAGGACTGCTCGATTTGATGTGATTGAGCCGGAGTATTGAATTTTCTTCATCAGTCGTAGTGAAACCCCCTTCCCCCTCCTCATGCACACTCTTAGAAACATCTGAACAAGCGTACGTCCACGGACACAAACGCTCCATACACAGTCCCAGATCTGTGCTATTGTACAGGGTGTGAATTAGGAAGGGCGTGATTTGTATTCAAACAGCCCCCCATATGCAGGCATGCTCCATTCAGCTTTGCTACATGTGGGTGGGTGCATGTCAGAGCTTTACTTCTATTGATCACCATATGGAGGAACAGACCGAACGGAGATGCTTTCCCGAGCTGATAAGATGAACACGCTGCTTCCGTGGTGAACCGAGTAGAGGGCAAAGATAATTTAATGACAGCAGCCGTGCGCACACACCTCAGCACGAACTAAATAGATTTCCTAGCTTATTGTATTTTCTCACTGATGGTCCTTTCTATATGGTCAGATAAGCTTTTTAAAGAGCCTGTGTTTATATACAGTGTGTGCATATGTATAAACTATACCTATAAGGTCAATGAGCTGCATTTAGCAGATGTTTCCTTATCTTTTCTATTGATACGTATTAATCTACAGGTAATTTGTTTGGATGTACAGTTTGGATATTTGGGTCAGCTTTAATCTTAAGTCCCTAGACAGATTTGTTAGGTTTTAAGTAGTGTTTAAATGATTTCAACACCACTGGTGTTGGTTTTAACACATTCTTCCCTCATACAGTTCAGTTATGTGAAACTACTTGTGCTCTGGTCAACTGCCTGTTTCCATTTAACACCAGTACCTGTAAAAGTAGGATGAATTCTACAGTGGTTGTGGGAAGATGACGTGCTTTTTCCATATGCAGCCACAGGTAACAGTAAACATTAACAGCAGTTATGGTAGTGGAATCAGATACTGCTACTGCTACTAATACTGCTGAGCTGGACCAAACAAATAAAAGGTAATTGTTAACAGCTGAGATCTTATCAACATTAATTGACAGCATTAATCAGAGCTTGTTTGGGTTTATTTGCTGTAACATTTGTGTCCAGAACAAGTTTGGATGTTGAGTAATGGAGATGCTATTGGGTTTGTTTGGGGAAATGGTGAAATGGTGAAATGGTGAAAAGGTTTTGTTTGTGGTCTAAACACCATTTGTGTTGGGTTTATTGGCCTGACTAGTAATTCTGTTGGTTGTTTTGTTTGTGAACCTGGAATTGCTGTTTGGTTTGTTTGTTGGCAGGTGATGCTAGTGGTTGTGGTGTAAACAGAATTTGTGTTTGTTGGTTTGAATAGAGTTGATATTGAATTTGTTGGTCTGTGTCTGTGCGAAGGGTGACTACTGATTTTGTGGGAATGGGGATGTGATTAGCATTTGTGTTACATTCATGTCATGTCCTGACTAATCCCACTATTGGGTTTGTTTGTTGGAATGAACAGGCTATTGGGTTTGTCATAGATTTGATATTGGATTTGTTAGTTTGAATAGTGCTGCAATTGGGTTTGTCGGTCTGAATAGAACTTGTTTTGGGTGGTCAGCACTTCAGTTTCTGAATCTTTGTCTTATGTAACAGTGGAAGCCCAGTACATCTGGTGTTTCAGCCACTGCCCTGTTTATTGCCCATCGTTAGATCTATTCCACAGCTCGGGAAATGATTAGGCTTTATCTCATTCTTCTGTTCTGCTCTCTCTCTTAGTGGGTAATCTGCAGTCCAAGTCTGCTATAATTGGAAATCATTGGCTCTTAATAGCACTGTGCAGGCAGTGGGAATTAAGGGCCATCTGTGTGGCCTCAGGATCAATGGTGAAACGGCCGTGTGGAGGCTCTGACCTCTCTCACCCTGGGTGGAGCTCAGTCATGCAGTTATTTACCTGCTGTAAATAAAGACAACCAGAGATACATGTCTAATCTTGTGTGTGAATTTGCATATTTGCTATGCCTTCCTGGCATGAGCTGTACATGACTGAGTGTTGATATGGGTGTGTGTGTGTGAGTGTGTGTGAAATGAGGTTTTCAGTGGGGGTTAGCTTGCCAAATCGGTGTGATGTATACAGAAGGGTCAGGGTCGTGATTATTTTTGGCTTGTTTTCGCTACACATCTTTGTGTGTGAAGTGGTCAGCATTGTGACTGGGCTTTCCCAAACATAGAGGGCATGAGGAAGGCTGGGATGATGGGGGAAGGGCTCTGAAAAATCTGTTCTCAGCTCTGTAAGCTTGCTAGTGGGATCCGAGCTTAATAGTAATTACCCTAATTAAAGATAGACCCGGTGGTGAGCTCATGATTTAGAAATGGTCTGCATAAATATGAAGCAGAGATCTTGTTCAGATCTGGGTATTGTCCGTTCATGTTCACGAGGGATGTAATAACAATGTTGTAGCATGATTACAGGGTGATGTGTGATAATTAAATGTTTGGTATAATGTGGTTCAAGATCTATGAAGGTAAAGCACTAAAGTGAGCAGAAGTAAGTCTTAAGAGGTTCTTGAAATGTCCTCATACCAGCCCTGATGAAGATACCCCTTGCAAAATTGTCTTTTTATACTTTACAGAGAATAACCTGGTCATGCTAGCTTTTAATAGGTCAAGTAGAAATAAGTACATCTCATTTAGTCAAAGAATGAAAACATATTCCAGTCCCACTTTGTTCATACCTTTTGCTAGGCTCAACTTAACGTTTCTATATCAGAGTTTCGTCCAACTTACTGACTGCAGGATCAGAAAGAAAAGATAACTTTGAGTTTTGCATTTGAAGCTAAAAGTTTGATGGTGCTAAGCTCTTTATTTCAGAGCCTTTCTTATATTTCCATCAAACAAAGACACGCTGCTCCATCTGACAGGTTGAACACCCCTGGCTCTGAGCGCCTCCCCGTCTCTGTGGTATTTTTCTCATCGTCTTTTCCCTCCCCCTCCCTCTCATTCTTTCAAAAACAGCCTTTAAGGGAGGGATGCCTGCAAACGATTTCTTTGAGCTTCAGGCTTTCTTAAAAGTTGCAGACACCCCTACCTTCCCCCAATGCCTTTTTTTTCCACTTGCTGCCTTCATTTGCAAACGTAGACTCACAAGCATACACCCACGTACAGTGTTTTCCTTCGCCTCCATCTGCTTCTATCATGTCGTGTGATCTGCATACCAACAGGCCTTCTTAAAGAAGCAACCCAGACTTTTGGCTCTCAGAACTCACTTGTAAGGGACGAAACAACTCAAAACACAAAAGCATAGTGCACACTCTGCGATTTTCAGCACTGCTTTTTCACTTATGTTTTTTGTCGGAGATGCCTGCTTTGAAAGTTCCTGCTTTGTCAGTGACCAGACTTCTTCCAGAATCGAGAGAGTCCCTGTCATTAAGCCTCAAATATTTTCAAGCATGTTTAAAGTCTGTCATTTAGTGTTCACTGCTCAGTAACTAATCAAAGTCCCAATGATTACAAATGACCAATGGAACATCTAGAAAAACTATGAATGGGTGTGAAAAAATATACATATATTTATATATAAGCGCTTACCACTGCATGTTTCATTATGGTTATAATATCCAAAACTCACTGTATCTGGCTGCATGTAAAGCAGTTGAGTATAAAACAGTAGGGCAAAAGTGCTGCCCAAATCCCAAAGTATTTACTAAATAGTGTGCTAAGTTGTTTTTATGATCATTGATGAGGTTAATATTGTCATCACACTGCACAGTAATTAGAGGGGAGTTTGAGACTAACCTAACCAGCTAAGTTAACCAGTCAACTCTGGTCTATGTGCTGATTGACAGAAGTTTTGGATACTGTAACTAGTGAATGGTGAATTTTTGCATGTTCCCTGTAAGACAGCCCTCATTCTTTAGTGTTTGGTTGACCATAGACGGTTTGACCATACAGTGTATTAACAGCTGCTCCTGCTGGCTGCACCTCTAGCACATTTCTAATTGATTTTTTTTTTCTCATTAATACTTTAAAGAAGTACTCCAGGATAAAATACTACAAGAACAAAGAGTTCATTTCATCCTACTAGGTTTCCTTTAGTTAAAACCCTTAAGCTTGGTCTGTACTGCACACTTATGAAGGATTGCGGTGGGTATTGTTGCACCGTGTACTGTATGTACAAGCAGTATTTACTACACAAAGAGAGAAGACGTCAGCGGATGTGAAGGCTTAGAGTCCGTCTTGTGAAAGGTTACTGTGGATTTTGCTGCCTCCTCTTGTTTCACGCTCCGCCCAGAGCCGTGACTGATGCTCAGCGAATACAAGAGCCATCAATCAAACTTAAAGCTGCCTGCCCACATACAAGCTGAATAGCAGATACAAACACGTATTCACACACCTACACGTGGGTAACCTTTACGCTTAAGGTTCCCAACAAACTGTTCAACTGGAGGAACCAGCTGTTATAATAGAGAACTCAATTCTGTAATGTTTGGACATTTATTTTGTCTTACTGTTACTGATTAGGGTCATTTTCAGTCACATCCTTCACTCGCATCCTTATTCTCTTATCACTACTAGCACATGATCTTTCTATAAACAAACTGATTAGTGCTCAAACATTTAAATGTCATCCGAGCTGAAATGGCTCTGTTTCTAATACTCTGCACATTGTCCAGCATTAGTCACACACATACCAGCTCTTGGTATTATCTCTTTTTCACTTTGTATGCCATGTTCCAGCCCCAAAGAGAATCAAGTTTTGATAAGCGTTACTAAACTGGCGCTGACTTTACCCAGGGCTATTTGAATAATCTAGTTTTTTAAGGGCCTAATATGTTTTATTAAACATTACCAAAACAATAAATCTCAATTGCTTTAGGGCATTAAATGAGGGATCTTTAAAAAGCAATAATAAACAGCCAATTAATTTATTTATCTGTGCCAGTGCTCCATTCACTGCAATGTTTTACATGTGAGTTATCTCCCAAACTCCTGTGTGTTGTAAGAAAAGAGAAGTTACACTAACGTTCCTCTCGTCTCTCCTCCTTCCCCAGGTCAGTGACTTCCTGTCTGGCCGCTCACCGCTCACGCTTGCCCTGCGAGTCGGGGATCACATGATGTTTGTGCAGCTGCAGTTGGCCGCCCAGCACTCGAGCACTCAGCAGTGTGCTGCCCGAGATCCTTCGGGAACGACCGGTACACCCACCGTGTCCTGCGGGGGCAATAGTGGGCACCCTCATATCACACCCGCTGTGCACAACCAGAGGTCGTCGGCCATGCACCACCAAGCTCACCGGGCTAATCATGGTCAGCATGCTCACTTGTCAACTCCATCTAGTCCTACACTCTCTCCAAGCTCTGTGCGTTATCCTGACCTGGCTACTAGTGCTTGTAACCCTGGCCCCAGAGCTGCCTCGCCTTACCAACAGGTAATTTTCATTAGTATTGATAGTATAAAAAGTAAAAGCATAAATAGTATGTAAACATTTGCATTTATTGGTGTATTTACTGCATAATATTAAGAATAGAGTTTTATACTGGTATCTTGAAACGCAATGTCAATTGGTTCTGGGAGTGGCATTGAGTTTTAAGGAGTATAAGGATGTATGGGGAAACCTGTTAATGCGTTCTATGGTTGGGTGGAACTGCATATATTTTAGGCTAATGTAAAATACTGGGGTTGTTTTTGACACTTATACACTGAAAATAACACTGATATAAAAAACACTAAAACTCCATGCCCTTCATTTTCAATTGTATTTCAAAGATTTTGATTACCTCCTTGCTGCTGGGTTACTTTCTCTCATTATCTGTTTCCTTCCAGCCCTCTCAGCTTTATTATAATTTTCTCTTCAGATGAGAAACCACTGATCAGCCTTTATGTAATGTGTCAAAACATCTCCCTAATGAGCAAGGTGTCTGCATGACTTCATCCTTAAACTAAGGAAAAATGCATTAATGCACAATTTGGATCTGTGTGCCTTTTCAGGGCGACTGTGGGACTCAGAGTTTCAGTGGGAGCTCCAGCTCATGGCCTAGTCATAAGCCGGGTGCAGTGATCGAGAGCTTCGTTAATCACGCCCCTGGGGTTTTCTCCGGGACCTTCTCAGGTAGCACACTTCACTACACCTAAAACCTACACCTGATTCTAAAGTCTAAGACTGAAAGTATTTTAATATAATATTTCTCTACCTCTTTAGGCACTTTGCACCCAAATTGCCAGGACAACAGCGGCCGTCCACGCCGTGACATCAGCACCATCCTGCAGATCCTTAACGACCTCCTGAGTGCCACACGTCACTACCAAGGCACACCGTCCGCCCTGGCCCAGCTCCGATGTCATGCCCAAAGCCCCGTGTCTCCTCGGGCAACACCGCCGGCTTCACCATGCCTGCCCCCTTCACCCACCGCTATGGAACTCCCATCAGCGACATTCTCACCATCCTTACCTACCTCAGACAGACCAGTTCTTAGCCACACCCGGATGACTAAACTGACTGGTAAGTCAGAGTTAAGATGTAGTCACATGCACAAAGATTATTTTCTTCTCATGCTGGAATAGGGCGACACTGACCAGTCTGGTGGACTCCCATGCAAAAAACATGTTCATTCAGGTTACCAGCAACAAACTGTTTAATTGTTCAAGCTTTAGATTGTCAATTTTGAAGCAGGAGCTTTTTGTGTATGACACGCTACTGAACACATGATTATGAAGCTTGTTTGACTGTGGAAAGTCACGCCTGTGTTCCAGCAACTAATTCATGAAAGACTTTTTTTGTGGTTTTCTGATTTCATTTGACCATCCAAAAAGTGCTCCTAGTACAATGTGGGTATTATTCAAAAATTTAGTTAGAACACATAAATTTTCCCCCTCAGTTGTGAACAATGAGAAATCCAAGCCCCTGATGTTAAGAATTGTGTCTGTACCTTATATATTATTTGTCTTAAACATTTTCTCAGCTGTTTTTATTTCACTGCTCCAAATCTCTAACCTCATCTGTCAAACATGTGCACAGACTGCCTGCCAGTCTGCTTTTGCCTTATATGGAGCACACGCGCACTCATATACGCACACACATAAGCTCATTGCTGACAGACTGTGCATTGTGGGGGCGTCAGCAGGCAAAGCACCATAAAGCTTCATTCCTAAAGTGTTTGAGTCGTATTTGAGCAGCTCTGTGGTCAACAGTGCATTTAACCCCAGACTTCAGGACTGAACAGACTTTTTTTTTTTTTTTACTCACACACAGGCAGACTGCAAAATGGGAAGAGGAAGGTCTGTTTTTTTACTACTGCGAGCTCCACACACACCTCCACACACACACACTCACACGTGAATGGGCCCTGAATGGGCTGTGACCCATATCCGAAGTGCTTGTGATAATCTTTTCCACTTGCACATGCATACAGATGGGTTACCAATTAAGGTTAATACCCACTGCAGTCAAAAGCAGGTCAGCATGACTGACCAGAACAGCTTCAGTCTCTGAAACTGTACTGGGGGTGGGTTACAACATTCTTCCCAAATGTATTTATTTGGGTAGGTAGGTAGCACATAGTGCTTTTGGCTGCTCCAGTATTTAGTGGTCGCCACAGCAGATCTGGTCTGCATACCAGACTTTTTTTCCTGATGCAACCCTTCTATTTCTATCCGGGCTTGGGACCAGCACCAGGAGAGCACTAAGTTGGCCTCCCAATGGCTAGGCTGTTTCAGCCAAGGATGACTTGCCTGACAGTCACTTTTTTCAATGTCTCTGCACACAAGTGCCCATGGTTTATGTACCAAAGATCTTACTTGGATCTTTTTTAGTCATCTTAATTGTGAATTGTGCCAGTTTAGCATTTTCATTCATGCCACAGGACATTGTTTGGCGTCCAGTAAAAGCCTGGCATCAGGGTGAGAGTTTTTAGGGGCTTATTTATGTGCGATCACACTGTGTGTGTATATGTGTGTGCTTGCAGTGGAAACATGCTGATAAAGTTTAAATGATTCATGAGCTGTGCCAGGCCCGTGGAAAGAACAGACCTTTTTCTTCTCCAGTGACCCGAGACTGCATCCTGTCTTCCGTGCTGCTCTTGTCCTGCGGCACACTTACATTTCCAGCATGCTCAGTGCTCATGCATGGTTTTGATTACTAAAGACAAAAAAGTGCCATAGGCTAACACCTCTCACCAGTTCTCTTTTCTGTATACACTTATACAGGATCTCCACTGTTTAAGACTTGCTCCTACTGTTGTGTGGCATGTTTAATAATGAAAGCAAAGCTGAGTGGGTATAGTGTGGAATTCCTTACACTGAATGTTGGGGCAGCCTGATGCCAAAACCTCATAAAACATAAAACATGCTCCTGAAAAAAAAGCAAAGTTCATCAACTGTGCAATGATGCACGTCCATCTACACTTTACTGCCCTATACAAATATATAGCAGTCGCTATAAACAATTGTTAATTAGAGTAGACAGGAATTTTATCCCCTTCATCCGGAGAAAATGGCTAAATTGCTGCCAGCTCATGGCCACGGATGGCCGATGGCATTAAAAAGGATTAAATTCCCAACCCTTGAAACATAAGGCAATTGCTTTTAATATTGCAGCAGCATAACATTAAAATAATTCTCTTTTTCCTCCAGGTGAACCATCCAGGCAGACTGAAAACAGGGCGACACGCTGTAAGGTGGAGCGTCTGCAGTTGTTGCTCCAGCAGCGCAGACTCCGGAGACGGGTGCGGCGAGAGCCACGCGCTCCCTACCACTGGCTGAGCGATCGCAAAGCAACAAGGAGCCACAGCAACAGCAGCCTGAGCAGCGACAGCTCCATCGATCTCGACTACGATGAGACGCTCTGGAAAAACGAAGTCCAAGCTGACATGGCATCAGAGTTCGTCGTGGCCTGAAAAGGACGAAGAGATTAAATACAGCTGAAAGAAATTGTGATTCTGATGGGGGGGAAAGGAGCATGCCTGGCATTGGTGTAATGCTGAAATTCATGGCACTCAGATGGTTTGTTTTGACGACAAACAAGCAGTAAAATTGGACTAGGAGGAGTTTAAAAAACAAGCATGAATTCTCTGAGCTCTGGAAAAGTCGACACTGGTTCATACACAGTCATTAGTTTCGGACACTATTACACTTGCTCACTGGACAGTCTTAATGTTAATGGTGGTGGTTTGATGTTCAAAAATGCGTCATGTAGCAGTACAAAGCAAGAATTCAGGTGTTTGTCTCCAGTTGATTTCATTTTGCACACTTCCTGACCTGTGAGCATTAACATTTTTTTAATTGCTTGAAAGTCTTGGTCAGAATGACCCCAAGAACTTAAAAGCTGACAAATTTAAAGCATTTATTACAGACACTTTGTTCTCTTGTTTTTATTTATACCTGGAGCCACCATTTATTCATTCTGTGTACTGGACTGTTTTCTGTGTTTCTGTATCTGCTGGTTAAAGTATTAAGGTCATATCACAGTGCCTCTGTTTACCACGTACGTCATTGAACTGAAGTGTCAGAAAATCATGTCTGGATATTTTTTTGCTGCTACGAAGGAAGAGCAGAAAAGACTCCTGCTGTTTAGGTTTTGGTTTCATTTTAACTGATCAATTTTGGAAAGATTTGGGAGTAGCATGCTTCTATTGCAAACAATGTCCTTTTTAAATTACGTCTGGCTCTGTAGCATCATCTTAGTTTGGAAAAAGGAGGTGGGAGTTTTTATCTTCCCTGCAATTTAAATATCCATTTTGTTAATAACTAGTATAATAATAATAATAATAATAATAATAATTAGTATTAGATATCAAAACAATATTTTTATTAAAACTAAATTTAAGAGTGTACTTAAAAATACAGAAATGCAACTGTAACTTTGAAATTGCTTAGATTTTGGTAGTATCATGCTATCATTGCATTTTTTTTTATCTCCCCTGTAATAAAACTATTACATTTAGACAATGACATTATTGTGGTAAGAACAGGTCTTTGGCCAAACCTTTGTTTGTTTATTCATTAGCTTTTAAATATAGAGAACATTATTGGATCGTGTCCACTAACATTTACTCATTTGGCATTATCTGTGATACAACTACGTATTATAAAATTTCTATAAAACTAAAACTTGCATGAGATGACATTAATATAGAACAAGGCTTTATAAATGTTTATTGTAACAGTCCCTTTAACCATCCCGTGGAATAACCTGCACCCTTTTGACTGCTTATCAGATCAATTTTTCTGAAATTAGACTTACATTGTGATTATGCAAAGTAAATCCAATCCAATCAGACCGAGTAAATGCTCTAGAGAGTCTCAAAGTTTTTCCTCTAAGTTTTTTTCCTCTTAACACAGCAGCAGACATCTGCCCTGATAATCACAGCAATCTGGACTGCAGTCATCAAACCACAGTAGCTAAATTTTCTGGAGGATGAAAAGGAAAAAACAACAACATGGCTGATCCAGATAAAACTAAATAACAGACTAAAATCTACAGAAGGTGTAATTACAAAAAATTTCAGTGTAAAAATAGGGCTACTTTTCACTTATACTTCGGTACATTTGTTTTTATGCCACATCTTCTGTAGGAAATTGGCTTTAAATGGCTTTCTTTTAGGCATATAGTGCACTATATAATTTGTGGAGTGCCATTATACTGGTCTATACAGTATGTAGTGAACAGGATTTCTTATTAAAACAGCAGATTGATTAAATGAGAAGCTACATTAGTCTGAATATTCAAAATGCCCAATTCTTTAATGAGTTTTTCTTGAGTTTTAAAAGATCTTAGCAAATCTTTGCTGCGATGTATCTTAAAATTCACAGAAACGCAGTAAAAAGGTGCAGGCCCTGAAAACTGAAGGTGTAACTTGCTTGTTTTCTCAAGCACATACATATAAGATTAAAAAAGAAACTGGTATTAGGCAAGTGCGCCTGAACAATGTCCCTAAGATGAAAGGAACAAAGACATTTGTCACCTGTCCAGTCAACCTCTCGTGATAGAAAATAATGGGGAGTCTGTTCTGTTCTGTTTTTTTTAAACCTGATTTAACGACTGTCAAGTGTCTCTGAGCTTTTGTTCCCTGTTCATGTGTCTTGCATCATAAAAACTGTATGTAAACCTGTCTGTAAACCTGTACAAATGTACGAAAGAAACGAAACAATTTTACAATGTCAAATGTCTCAGCACCAAGTTCCCTCTTCGGTTAGCAGGATGCATGAAATATAATTAATGTTAGATTGAACTGATTGCGTAGTAAATTAGGAAATATGTGTTCGGTTGAGATGTTGCTTTTAAGGCTGATGCTGTGCCAGTTTTCATTCATGCTGCATTTTCATTGTCTTGTGAACTCACAGGTAAGGAGCCTCCGCTTGTGTAGCACATTTTTTATAACCGTTTTAATTTATAAAGCCGATTTGGTAACTGTGAAAAAATTATCTTTGACATTTGGTTTTGTGTGTTTTATCCCCTTATTTCTAAAAATAAAAACTGGTATTGTAATAAATAAAAATACAACTGATTTTTGTTCATAAGCAATACATTTCAATGTGGCTTGCTGTAAATTTTTTTCTTTTGGTTGGTTGGTTTTTAGGTAATAAATTTAAAACAAATTTAATGATGAATTTTTTTGTGTCTATTTTGTCTTTTTTGCACCAACACAAATTATACAAATTATGATTGCTACTATGGAAAGTACATCACAATAAAATGATTAAATGTATGAGAAAACTTGGTCATTAGCAAACTGTACCTGCAAAACATCACAATTTGGAGTTAATTCTGGAACAAAACTGCAGGGATTTACTTTAATTCAGCCACCCATGACAGTAAAGTTAAAAACTGATGTTCTGTAATAAGACCTGCCTGCGTTTGATGTTTTAATTCATACCAAAGACTGGTATGGATAAGACTGAGGTCAGGTTTCTGCTTTTTACAGAACAAATTCATTATTTAGGTCTCTTTATACATAGTGGCAGTATCACTGAAATGTAAATAAAAAGTGCTCAGATAGCACAGATTAATTACTAAGTTGAGAAGTTGTTGTTGGCAATTAAGATGGTACAGCAAAAGTTAGCTCAATTCCCAAGGTAAATTGTCTTCAATTCTCTGGTGTTACAAGGGTACCTCTGATGGACCCTCAATTTCAAAATCCTCTATACAAAATTTAAGTTAGATTGGCTAAGGTCTGCGTCTTCATTTATTTTTAAAAAACTAGTCAAGGTATTTTTCTATATTGAATTGATTACACATTTTTTATTCTTTCATAATGTATCCCAGTGCATTTATTTTGCCTTCGATAATATTTAATAGCCCACAGAAACTTCACTGTGGGTGTGGTGTCCTTGGAATCATATGCACACCTTTCCAAATTATTGCCAAGTAGTTTTATTTTTGTTTAATCTAAACCTTGTTCTGATTAGATGCAGATATAATATTTTTGCAAAGGCGATTTACATAGGATATAAAAAGTAAAAGATTGGCAGTTTATTATTATTCAATATTGAACTGTTGTTCCTGCTGCTATCAGGTTATCCTGTAACTTTTTGAAAGATACTGCTGATATCTCTTTTACACCCTTGTTAATTCTTTGTTAGTCCTGCATGGCACACCTGTCCAGTCCCTGTTTGCAGTAATTTATTTTCCACATGCAGGTGTTTGCTTCTCTGACGTTTCCCATTTGTTTGTAACTATTTTTACTGTGGGAAGCTCCTCCTTACCTTTTTCATGATTGCTACTCATTAGTTAAAATCTTCCCAATTCTTGGTCACGTTTTTAATTATGAAATCAGGTGCAATTTGCATAGAGACATTAATATCTAGATTTGTATTTATTTAATTTCTACATTTGAATAAAGTGTACAGTAAGATACAACTTTTGAATTAGTTTCCTGTGTTGAACATGCTTATAAATACTTTTTGTAGTACAAAGATAAAATTATTATTCATTATTTGTGTAAATGTAAAATGGCAAAAACAAAAGTGTTTGGATATTTCTTTACCCATATACAGGGGTTGGACAAAATAACTGAAACACCTGGTTTTAGACCACAATAATTTATTAGTATGGTGTAGGGCCTCCTTTTGCGGCCAATACAGCGTCAATTCGTCTTGGAAATGACATATACAAGTCCTGCATAGTGGTCAGAGGGATTTTAAGCCATTCTTCTTGCAGGATAGTGGCCAGGTCACTACGTGATGCTGGTGGAGGAAAACGTTTCCTGACTCGCTTCTCCAAAACACCCCAAAGTGGCTCAATAATATTTAGATCTGGTGACTGTGCAGGCCATGGGAGATGTTCAACTTCACTTTCATGTTCATCAAACCAATCTTTCACCAGTCTTGCTGTGTGTATTGGTGCATTGTCATCCTGATACACGGCACCGCCATTGGATGCACATGGTCCTCCAGAATGGTTCGGTAGTCCTTGGCAGTGACGCGCCCATCTAGCACAAGTATTGGGCCGAGGGAATGCCATGATATGGCAGCCCAAACCATCACTGATCCACCCCCATGCTTCACTCTGGGCATGCAACAGTCTGGGTGGTACGCTTCTTTGGGGCTTCTCCACACCGTAACTCTCCCGGATGTGGGGAAAACAGTAAAGGTGGACTCATCAGAGAACAATACATGTTTCACATTGTCCACAGCCCAAGATTTGCTCTCCTTGCACCATTGAAACCGACGTTTGGCATTGGCACGAGTGACCAAAGGTTTGGCTATAGCAGCCCGGCTGTGTATATTGACCCTGTTGAGCTCCCGACGGACAGTTCTGGTGGAAACAGGAGAGTTGAGGTGCACATTTAATTCTGCCGTGATTTGGGCAGCCGTGGTTTTATGTTTTTTGGATACAATCCGGGTTAGCACCCGAACATCCCTTTCAGACAGCTTCCTCTTGCGTCCACAGTTAATCCTGTTGGATGTGGTTTGTCCTTCTTGGTGGTATGCTGACATTACCCTGGATACCGTTGTTCTTGATACATCACAAAGACTTGCTGTCTTGGTCACAGATGCGCCAGCAAGACGTGCACCAACAATTTGTCCGCTTTTGAACTCTGGTATGTCACCCATAATGTTGTGTGCATTGCAATATTTTGAGCAAAACTGTGCTCTTACCCTGCTAATTGAACCTTCACACACTGCTCTTACTGGTGCAATGTGCAATTAATGAAGATTGGCCACCAGACTGGTCCAATTTAGCCATGAAACCTCCCACACTAAAATGACAGGTGTTTCAGTTATTTTGTCCAACCCCTGTATGTATTAATTACTTTTATTTCTGTTATAGGTGATACACTTCTGGAATACAGTAGATGTAATGTGTGTTCTGATACTTTTAACTAGTAAAACAATGCTTGTTTAATGTAGGAGTTTTGTAAAAGTGTTAAAAGTGTCTGTTAAGTCTGGTAATGGTTTTCACACACACACACACTCACACACACTTACAGGTGTGTATTTTGGCCGTTGCTACAGGTGTGTTTGTCGGTTGTTGGTTTAGCTGTCGCTGTGGCTGTTTGTGGCTGCACAATCTCTGAATGTCATGTGTTAAAAGAGGAATAAGGAACACACATGAAGTCACAGCTTCACACTCACTGAGCTTCAGATCACATTTTCCAACAGACAAAACATTTCACGTGCTATAACACAGGAAAACACTTAGACAGTGTGCTGCAAGGCCGGAAGAGGTTACAGAGCTTTTTACTTCAAATGCGGGATATTAATTCATTTATTTTCACTAACCACCTGGCCTTGGTCAGTGAGTGTGGTGACAGGTCAACTGCAACCTTAAACATCAGGTTTAAAGCAGAAACAAACTGGGACAAGATGCCAGTCCATACCATCCGTCTTTCACACGCTCACTTACTACTAAAGGCAATTTAGAGCAGCCCATCCACACTGTGTTTGTTTTTGGGGAAGTGGGAAAAAAACTAGAGTACCAGAAGAAACCCACATAGACATGTGAACATGAACATGGGACAGTGGTAGCCTAGTGGGAAGAGCTTTGGGCTATCAATCGGAAGACTGTCGGCTCTGCTGTTGGGCCCTTGAGCAAGGCTGTCTGCTCCAGTGGTGCCATACGATGGCTGACCCTGTGCTCTGACCCCAGCTTCCAAACAAGCTGGAATATGCGGAGAAATAATTTAATTGTACTGTACACATGTATGTGTATATATGACAAATAAATGTATTCTTCTTATTATCCTTCTTCTTCTGATTAAAGTTATTTGAATGAAACACTGGGTTGTCAGGACCCATGTCACTCTTAGGCACCCGTTTTATCAGCCATACCACCACACAGCTGAATAACTAAGGGTTAGGGTTAGAGTTAGGGTTAGGGTTAGGGTTTCTCTAAGTACATTGACATTGACAGTATTTTTTTGATATGACCTTTTATCAAAACTAAATTACTACCAATAGTTTTAAACCCACCAATTTTAATAGCTTCTTACAATTTTGGGATTTAAGCTCACAAAAATCCAGTCACAATCAACAGTGCCCTACAAATGACCACCCTACTTAAGTGGTCACTTAATGTTACTAGTTAGAAAGTTTGAGATGAGTCTACAGTTTACTAAAATGACTACTCCCAAAATAAAAAATGGTACCAGTGTTAGGCAGTAGCATGTTGTCTTGCATCTATTTAGTCTTTATTTTAAAAAAGGAATTAAAGAAAATCAGTGGTGGGGTTCCAATTTTCTTAATACAGAAAAACATACTTGTTTAGGTTGTCGTTGGGTTTAACATTCGTATTATTTGTATGGCTAGATAGTAATAGCTGTTTTACATTCATTTCTTTTCTGTTATGTGGAATATAAACATGATTAATAAATTACAGTTAGGTTGACCAGTGTTGGACAGCAAACTCAAAGTATGCTCGGCTATAGGCACAAACAAGAAAATGTAGCAAACGGATCTAACTGACAGCCACAATATGAGCCAAAATAATAATTAACTGGGTTTGACTGTGTACAATTAATACAAATAAACAACAAGTTTAAAGCTTCTATGTTTCATAGACAAAACGTCTTTGTTTTGTCTACAGATTTTCAAAGCACGCAGGTTTGCATTTCGATAAAAAAGGCAAACAACAAACTGAAATATGTTTAGCACCTGTCTGGTAAACCATAAAAGTGTGTGTGTGTGTGTGTGTGTGTTTGTGTGTGTGTGTGTGTGTGTGTGTGTGTGTTTCATTATGCATGGTTGTCCACCTGTCAATAGGTTATAGGTTATTTTCCTAATGCCATGCCCTGCCCGCTGGGAAATGGCTATGATTATCATGTTCAGTATAATTTGGATTTGCACTTATTTCATTCTTAATAATTCTCACTATCCAATGATTTGAGCAATTCCCACAGGAAATATCAGATCCTGGCTCGTTCAAGTCCACCTTGGCTTTTCTGAAAAAGCAAATCTAATTAAGATGGTGACCATAAGAAAAGGTTGGGGGTGTAAATGTATGGGGTGGAGATTCTCTGAGATGTTGGAGTAATCAATAGCCCAGGACGTGCTTTATAATGACTGCATTAGGCAAGAAGTCGAGGATCAGCTATACCATCGACGTGTTCATCACAAAGCAATGACCAGATTGTGGATCCTGTGATCATAAACCACTCCACACTTTTATCTGCATAGACGATTCACAGTCTGGGTATAATGAAGCAATTCAAAGGTAAAGTTATTTACCACTGCAATGAGCTGAGCTTGCCTTCTGAGCTGGAGTAACTACTTTAATGGACCAGATCAGTTAATGTTAATGACAAAGCCTGACCTTACTGAAGTGCTCCTGGAGTCTGTTTTATAATTGCACATTTTTTAGCTTGGAAATGTGTTTACACAGACATAAGTGAACACATTAGATCATTCAGAGCTGTAAACCTTTCCACTTGTGTTCCACTCACTGGATTGGGTGTAATGACTTGGGGCTTGCTGTTGTTAGCTGTGGTGCTTGTGATGAAGTGTTTAATCTCAATACACCAGACAAAAAGTATCTGGCCACTTTCACACTCAAAACATGTGGAAATACCAGTTAACTTTACCACAAATTATCCAGCTTTGAGGCAGTAAAAAATGCGAAGTTCCACAGTGAATTTGAATTAGTACCCTTTCTTACAAGGCTGTCTTAGTACAACATTAATTGTTCCTTATTACACAAGTAATACAGGGTATAAAAGCAGGGCATCAAGCAGGGCTGTATTTTTAAACTGGCACTGGCATATTTAAAATTATAAACTGGCACCCTGTCCAGGATATTCCTGCCTTTTGTCCAGTGTTTTCTGGTGGAACCAGACCTGCTGTAACTTGATGAAGTTGATTAAATGAAATGAAGGACATGAAAGGAACTTACTCTGTCTACTATGATTGCAAAATGTAATGTTTTAAATCTTAGTAAGCTGGCGCACAGTTATGTAGATACTTCCCTGAGAGGGACAACAAAAACTGCTGCCTATACCTTTCTTACTGCTGCACTTCACTAACTACATTCTAAGCCAACAAGCCTTAAAAAAAACCCTGCCAAGTCTATAAATTGCATAGGAAATAATAATTTAAGAATTGTATAGGATTAATGCAGTCTGCAACAATGCTTCCATGCCCTGACTAGCATGAATACTAAATACAGACATTGAAAACATTACAAGACTGTATAAGAACGATTACATTATATAATATGAAACTGTCTTTGCTTTGTAAATGTGTAGGTGTACAGAGCTAAAGGGGGAAATCAGACTGAGATTTCAGGTATCAGGGATACAAAACAAAAGAAGTCTCATATATTCCAGAACTTTCCAAAGAATTAACAAATCAAAGATTTTTGTTTAATGCATTTTACATCATTTCCAATATTTCCCTAGAAATTGGGTTTGTAAAAATAATTGAAAAATGAATTTGTGGCTTTTAAAGCCATTTTAAATGTTCGTTAGCTCTTCTTTGGGTGTGGACATACGAATTCAGCCTGCACCTATAAATCGCTGAGCTCTGTCTCTGAAGAGGGGGATTACTGCAGACCCAGGCTGTGTTTGGAGTAGACTCAGGGTGCCCTCTCTGATCAATATGGGTCACATCAGTATTGGGCTGACATTACATATTGATGTTTGCATGTGTGTTCTTCTCTCTGATGAGCTCCAGACTGACCTGTATTCTGTTATTGCCTCAATCGTCATTCCAAACAGCTCCACCAGCCACCCAAAAGGGCTGACCTCATCACAGATACTGAAAGAACGTCATTTCCACCTGGATAAATACTGGACACTGATTACAGCTCTCAGGTGTCTCTGCTTGTAGCAGTAATGGTGCATTTAGCATAGCAATCACACAGCAATTTAATCAACTGGCACACCTGAAAACTTCTTAAACCACACGCATTTACTCATGCCAAATGTACAAGCATGTTTACATTATCAACAACAAAAAAGTCCCAAAGCAAAGCGTGTAAATCCAGTGTTGGCTTACTATATTCATGAGTGTAGATTATTTAAAATGGCAAATAAAACCAGATAAATCAAATACTGCACAGGGTTTTAATTTTTTAAGTGAAAGCTTTGTTGTGTCAGGTCTGTCAGGTCCAGGATGACTTTACACTGTGGCCAAATTCACATCTGAATGTCTACAGTGTAACAGTTTTGGATTGGTCTAGTTAAATTCCTGAGTTTAACAGAGAAGTTGGGATTGTGAGAGTTGTGGCAAATATGTCCTACAACGAATAGTTCATGCATGCAAACCTATCAGTGTATTTGAAGTTCTGCAGGGTAGAACAGGCTAAAATTTCTCCACAGCAATGTAAAACACTAATAAAAAGACTGATATCAATTTACAGAAAGTGTTTAGGTTAAGTTATGTTACACAATTTTTATGTTTTACCACCACATTGTGGTCAGGGTCACAATAGGTCCAGATTCACCTGAAACACTGGGCATTAACACACCTCAGACAGGACACATAGCCATCGGGGACCTCCGCGTGTGTAGACACCCAACTGGCCGATAGCATTGCTGAGTAGAACAATGGATCTCAGCGGAACTGGGCTAGTGTAATTTACTGCTGGACCATCATTCAGGATGACAGATATTAAATAAAAGGGAGTCAGAAAAGGATATATGACTTTTTATACTGCTGTATGTGAGTAAATCTAACAAGAACAATTAAATGTTTGCCTCCTTTCTCTGATTCTGGAAACAGCGTATTATAAGTGCATAAAGGCACCTACATCTGTTCCTCCATATGCTGCATAAAAAGCTTGAAGCCAACACACAAAAAAACCCAAATATTTTCCTCATTGTGCACTGAGGCTGAAAGCAGAGCACTCTCAGCTCAGGAAGTGAAAACTGCTGCCGTCACTGAACAGGAAATGATGGCTCTGTGCCTTCCCGTCTACGTTGTGCGGGCAGATTATACACATTTACTGACCCAGAGAGAAGCAAACAGAGCCCATGGTTTACCCAACTTCCTATAATGATGTTCTGCCTCATCAGATAAAGACAGGGGGTTGGGGGACAGGAAGTGAACATTTCCTCAGTGATGCAGCAGATCCGGTCTCGCAGGGTCTTCTCTGTTAGCACACCAGGGCTTTTCACAACATGTTAAGAAATGCATCATGAAGAAATATGCTGTCACATGCATATCAGGCTCATTCATTTCACTTGTGAATGACTCAAACATAAAAACATCCTCATATTAGGTTTTTTTTTCATATTATTAAATTATTTCAATCTTATCTCTTGGGTTGCAGTAATCAGGTCATACAAACCTAATTAAACCTAATTTATAAAGCTCTTAAAACCTTTTGTGCAAATTTTTTGTGTTAAAGTTGTTTGCAAAGGCAGTTTAGAACGCAGTAATGATACACAGTTCTTACACAATATACATATTCCATCAAAATGTGGACATTAAGACATCCTGTGAACCCCCCACCCCCAGAATATAGCCTACACCCACAACAGACCCTCTTGGTGCCCCGCTTTCCCCCAGCATGCTGTTATTCATCACACAGAAAAGAGGCTGCCCTCTTGACCTCTGCTCCACAATGGGTTGCTCCACTGGTGCCATATGTCCTTTCAACACAAACTTTTAAGGCTGTGAAACACCGTAATAGCACTCAAAATGTAAACATAGTGCACAAAAACGTACTGGAACCCCAAAGACTTCTACAAATAAAATGTAATGCTTTACAGCATGTTTTTCATCCAAAGTTTTTCCAAATATTAAGCAACTTTTAAGTGGCAGTCCAAAGCAAGTATAAATATAAGGTGACATTGACTTATTTATACATCAACATGTGGAATATCAGAGAATACACAAATTAGCTCATCTTAGTAACCTTAAAAGTAGCACTAACCCTAAGTAATAATAACTGAGTCAAGGTGTGTGGGTTAGTGCCATGTTTTGGGTATTTCCACTCTTTGTGATCATGGGATGGATTCGGGTTTCACTACGTCCCTAATTAGTATAAAGCGCTCAGGAAAAATGAATGAGTACCATCTATTATTGGATTAAAGCCTCTATATTCCACCTCTAAGCCATCTTCCAGGAACACACACACACTGCATCTACTTTAGGCCTATATGCGGTGACCAAAGTCATTTTCCCAAACTTGCATAGGTGACCACGGTATTGTTTTCCTCAACGGATGTGTCTGATCTGTCAAAATTGCGTCAGGTTTTACTGTACATTGTTGCTTCAGCCATGACATCATGCACAGTGTTTGTAAAATATATTTATATTGTTAAAAAGATAAGTCTGGTTGTATGGTTTTAATAAATATACTACAAAGTATTTTACAATAAACAAGTTGGCATGAAATTAATGATGCAAATAACCTGATTATGTTAATTAAAAATTATAAATTTTTAAAAAGAGTTTTCAGAGAACACATGAGTATTCCAAGGTCATCTGTTATACTTCTCTGGGTACTTCGTGTACTGCATTTGGAAAATTACTATGAATCGCTGAGTTGTGTGTGTGTGTGTGTGTGTGTGTGTGTGTGTGCGTGCGTGCGTGTGTGTGTGTGTGTGTGTGTGTGTGTGTGAATAAAGTGACACCTCTTGACACAATCATGTTCTCTGAAGGCTACGAACATCACTTCAAGTTGCTTAGCAACTCCTCCAAAATAGCTTTTTAAGAGCTAGAGGAGAAACACCACACACACACACTTTTGTTTGATGGCCTATTTTAAACTCCCCACTTGTTCTGGTCCTCTCC
The DNA here is from genome assembly GCF_030014385.1 of Trichomycterus rosablanca. Taxonomy (NCBI): domain Eukaryota; kingdom Metazoa; phylum Chordata; class Actinopteri; order Siluriformes; family Trichomycteridae; genus Trichomycterus; species Trichomycterus rosablanca. Next base: position 14,619,600 of record NC_086012.1, read on the forward strand.
TTTCCCAAAGGTTACAGTATTTTTAGAAATCAATGTTGTATTTTTCCTTTGTGTCATATTCTGTTTCTGTTGACTTTTTTCTGTACGAATCTCTGTGTGTGTGTGTGTGTGTGTGTGTGTGTGTGTGGAGAAGGTTCTCCATTCATTTCATTGAGAGCTTTTAATGAAAGTGCTTGTTCTTTTACACACTCTACTCACTGTCATAACAGTGACATTTTGATGGCACCTGTCACATTTTCACCTGCAACCATAGTGTAATAAAATGCTAGCTATTTGGCAAAGGAGTCTGTCATGTTCTTACTTGTGAATAGCTTACACTAAGGTAAAAAGAATAGTCCTAACAATTAAGCCCCTGAGCAAGACGTCTTAATTGCTTGTATTGTATTCTGTTACAGTTGTAAGTCACTTTTAATCAAAGTATCTGCTAGGGCGGCATGGTGGCTTGGTGGGTAGCACTGTCACCTCACAGCAAGAAGGTCCTGGGTTCGATTCCCAGGTGGAGCGGTCCGGGTCCTTTCTGTGTGGAGTTTGCATGTTCTCCCCGTGTCTGTATGGGTTTCCTCCGGGAGCTCCGGTTTCCTCTCACAGTCCAAAGACATGTAAGTGAGGCAAATTAAAGATACAAAATTAAAATCTATTCTTCAGCCTTCCACTGATGCTTGCAAACACATTTCACATTGCCATGCAAAACAGCAAATTAACGAACTATACCTGTATTACCATTATATTTGTCATTAATTATAATTATTTAACATTTATTTATTTTATCAGCATTATATATCAAATACAGCTAATGCCGGATCTCCTAAATGTATTTAGTAAATTAATGATTGTATCATTTTTTAATTTCTACATAATTTAATTTTTCTATTCTGAAATCTGATTATACCTCATAAGTCTAAAATAAACGTTGCACTGAGAGATACATTATTATATTTCCTTTCCTTTGGACATCAAGTTCCATCGTGCCATATTGACAGCGCAGGTTACAGGATGCCTCACGGTTTAATTATATTGTTTATGCTGGTTACTCTGAACTTGTCGTGTCACAACCTGCACATTGTTACTCCAGTGAATGCAGACTGTTATTTGGAAACCCAACCCTTCTTTTTTGACCTGCAGCCTGTCCTGAAACAAAGTCATTTCCTGTTTAGCACACATACACACAAACATACAGAGACAAAAAGCATCTGATTCTTGACCGCATGTGGGTGGTGTGTGCGTAGGCCAGCGTGGGCAGTTTCCTAAGCAACATATTTTGAGTCTGAGCGGGCTGTGTGTATTGGTGTGTGTGTGCGTGTGTGTGTATAGTTGGTAAAGTTGTCAGAAGTTTACCTTTTACCTAAGTAAGAACAAACATCTTGGGATTGTAATGATTTCTGTAATTGTTATTTTCTTTGACTAAAAGATTTAATAATAGTACACATACTTTGATCCTTTATACATACCTTTCATTGTATATATGTATATATATATGGTGGTGTAGGGACATTTAAAGTCCTTTATCCATGCAGTATGGACTCCTAAATTGTCATTACTGCTGATTGGCGTTAGCATTCTGTATAATGACGTATCATAATCATATTTTACAGTAGGCATGGTGTTGCTTAGTCAGTGTGACCTGGAGATGCCACATACACACGCTGTTAAGGAATCAGACCACCAGTACACACCAGTACACACCCAGAACCATCCCAGTAGCAATAAGAAACTGACTACAAGGTAAGTGGTACATAAGTATGTGCACACTTTTGTGTTTTAAATGGATATAATTGGCATTTTCATCAACTTTTCTACTTTTAATCAACCATAATAATGAAATGAAAACAAGTAATGGATGTTTATAAAGAAATGAAATACCTTGGTTACCAAATCACTCACTCACTCACTCACTTTCTTAACCGCTTATCCAATCAGGGTCGTGGGAGGTGCTGGAGCCTATCCCAGCTTTTCAATGGGCGCAAGGCACACAGTAACACCCTGGACAGGGTGCCAGTCCATCGCAGGACAGACACACACACACACACACACACATACACACACCCATTCACCTATAGGGCAATTCAGTGTCTCCAATTAACCTGACTGCATGTTTTTGGACTGTGGGAGGAAACCGGAGCTCCTGGAGGAAACCCACGCAAACACGGGGAGAACATACAAACTCCGCACAGAAAGGGGATCAAACCCAGGACCTTCTTGCTGTGAGGCGACAGTGCTACCATGCCGCCCTACCAAATCATTTAGACCCTTTTTTCAATACTTTGTAAAAGCCCCATTGGCAGCATGTGACAAGCTTTGCACATGTAGTTTTGGACAGTTCATCAGTCAAGGGTCTGAATACTTTATAAATCCTCTGTATGTTACTCTTTTCAGAAAACTAATTGAAGACTTTAGGAAATACATGTAGGGTGTTGTATTCAGCCAGTAGCTTTTAAGTATTTCGTCCAGTCTTATTAAGAATGTAAGAACTTTGTAATTGGAGTAACGTAGTCAGTGTAAGGTGTGGAGGAGTAAAAGGGGTTATGGAAGTAAAGAGTACATGTTATTTGACAGATTGCCCATTACTAGCTCTGCATGTTCTACCAGGGGGGATGGGACATCTTGTTCCTGTACTTGTTACCGTTCCTAAATCTGTTCTGCCAAGTCAAACAAACAGACTGGAGGTTTAGGGAGTTAGTAACATAGCTTTCAAGGACAAACAGATTAAGTGAACTGAACCAGTAAAACTTGGACTGTTTAAATAATGAAATGCCTTGGCTAATTATCAGCACAAAATCTCTCCCAGTCATTCTCTCTTTCTCACTTCTACCTGCTATTGTCTAACTTTTTAATAAAAATAAATTCTAGTCTGTGTAGGTCAAGGCTGGAAATCACTGTTAAATTGCTGTGACCTTCAAGCCCTCTGATGGCCTTTCATGATGAACTGTCATGCTGCTGTGATAAATATAGACACATGGGCTCTGGAGTACCTCAAAAAAACATTTGCCAATTAACACAGCCTCTGTCCCAACTTTATTTGAGCGTGTTGCAGGCATTACATTTTACATTTGTTTAAATTGACAAAATACAATTAAGTCAGCCAGGGAAAACATCAGAAATCTTAGTACTCACTCACTCACTTTCTTAACCGCTTATCCAATTAGGGTCACGGGGGGACGGGGGCGCCAGTCCATCGCAGGGCAGACACACATACACACACACACACATGCACACACCCATTCACCTATAGGGCAATTCAGTGTCTCCAATTAACCTGACTGCATGTTTTTGGACTGTGGGAGGAAACTGGAGCACCCAGAGGAAACCCACTCAGACACGGGGGGAACATGCAAACTCCTCACAGGAAGGACCCGGACCGCCCCGCCTGGGGATCAAACCTTCTTGCTGTGAGGCGACAGTGCTACCCACCGGGCCACAGTACTTTTGTCAGTTAAATAAATCTTCAAGAGAATTAACAAATCACAGGTTTTCTTTTATTGCATTTTACAAAATGTTCCAACTTTTCAGGAAATGTGGTTTGTACTTTTGCCATAATCAAGTTTAGCTGTGGCATTTAGTCATAAAAAGAGCCTGTTAGCGAGTCAGGGTTCATTTTCTTCAAAAAGTGTAACTGTGTTTCAGTGTGTAACTTTTTGTAAGCTTTTACATTCATGATTTCTACCTGTTAAATCCTTATTGTTGCTGTTTTATCAGTTCATTAAAGCTAATTGCTGCCTTACAGTTCTCCCAGGCTTTGTCCTTTCAAAGGGAATTAAATTAAAATCCATGACATTCTTCTGTTATTATATTGGTTTAGTGGCACAATAGCAAAACATGAACTTGGATTCTAAACTCTGTGTTATTATTGTTTATTGTAATAATAGGCCAGCTTATTGATTTAGAGCTGTGATTAAACTCCACAGTTTCCGGATCTAATTTAGAGCTTTTTTCAATCCTAAGGAAAAGATAAACACTCATAAGCCAATCGGAAATAAGGATTTTCTCGGATGTGGATGCCCATAGTATTATACACAAACACACACACATTTCCAGGCTGTGTAACAAAAAGGTTATGGGAGTCATAAAGGACTTCAGGCACAGAGGTCAAAAACTCCTCTAAAAGACAAAAATCTGTTTTCAATAAAGAAGTCTTGAATTTATCTAATCTACGACCAGGTTCACTTTAACCAAAATCCAGTTCAAAGACATAATGACCTAAAAATGTCAAAAAGGAGGAAGCTTTTCAATGTTTAAAAAGCACACACACTTTTGAATGATGTTTTATAGCATGATAACGTGTTATGAATTCTGAAAAAAAATCAGGGTCCCCATTAAACAAAGCTGGTCATGTTCAGCACTCATACTTACTGGTGGGCAATAAGCCAGTGACTAAACATTAATAATGAGCACTCGCTGCAGTTCTTGCATTACATTTAAGTGTGCAAACCCCTGCTTTTAAATAACCTCTTTAACCTACTTTAAAAGCTTTATGGGGATGCTCTTCCTCAAGATGCCCTCCTGCAGGCTAGGTGCATTCCTTTAAAAATTACTTCATTTCCTTCGACTTTACAAGCCACGTCCCCCCGGCTTCTGTGTCATACAGACTATACGATGTACTGTTGATGTCAAAAGTTTACAAACCATTGGAAAGGACGTAGATCGGCAGGTCGGCGGTTGGCTGCGTGGCACAGTTCTAGTAATTATAATGAAGGTAAATGAGGTTTCTAAAGTTATCAAGGAAAGAATTATTAAACAACAATTAAATGAAAAAACTACAGAGCCATAGCAACCACCTTTTTTAGCTCTGCGTTTCCCTTCCAACACCCCACGCAAATATTCTCAGCTAAAAAAGAAGCACAAAGGGTTGTATCTAAATTTGCACACAAGCATTAACACTACTCAGAAAAATGGTCGGATAAAACAAACAAAAAAAAACTTTTGGAAATAGGAAGTATAACTGGAACAAGAATTTAATCTCATTTGACAAAATATTAAATCTGGATGTTTCAAACAGGACTAAATAAATCTGGTTTTAAAAAGGTGAGGGGATGGGATTCCTGAATTCCTTCCTTACAAATACAATACATTTACGATACAATACAAATTCTATCTATTTACCAAAAGAAGTCCGAAAGAAGCATGTCTGTAATGTGACCAGCAGCAAGAAAAAAACAAGTCAGTCTAGCTTTGTTTTATTCAGATACTGTTATTTAAACTATTCATTTTATTGGCTTCTTATGACCCTATTTGCAATATTAAGACAAATATTGATCTGTGTACCTTCACTGACAAATCAACAATATGGTTAGCAATAAAGCTGCTCTCATTCATTCGTTCTTTCCTGAGGGAGATTTCCGCTCTGCCCTGACGCTCTCTGTCATTTCAGTAGTGAGAGAAAGTGCTTGTGCAGTGGGATGACAGGAATGTACAAGAACATATAAGACTAAAACAGCAAAAGAAAGAAAGAAAGGGGTGTGGGTGTGCACACAGAGATGGGAAAAGGGTTCAAACAGTAAGAGTGGGATGCTGAGGGTGGAGGAATGTCAAGAGTAGGAGACAATCACTGTAAATAAGGATAAAAGGACAAGAACAATGACACAAGAGACAGAAAGACTGAGAAAATAAACACATTAGTGGCCTCTACTTATTTTGGTCTTGCCTAAAATACATATACTTACATATACTTATATGTAGGGCATGTACTGGATTTGATGGCAGCCTTGAAAGTATTATTATTATTTTATTTTTTAACCTCTGCTGCACACACAATAGTCAAGCTGTGCATGAAGGACCACAGACCAGAACACACCTTTTCTAACCAGTGTACAGCCAGCCAGTCCTCTTTAAACAGGACACTGGGAGATTTTTACAGAAAGAACTACACGAATAGAAAAAGCCCAGGTCCATAATTAATGCAATAAAGCAAAAATTGATAGATTAAATTATTTTGTCTTTTAGATTAGATTTAGATAGGAAAGTTTTTTCTTTTTTATTTGTTTTCAGCTTTAGTTTTGTTCAAGTTGCATTTTATGAGTCAGTAGAGAGTGGTACGTACCTTGACACTACCTAAGTATACATTAAATGTGTTCTAACTTGTTTCTTTTAACCAAAAGATTAATATAAAGCAACTAGTTTTGCAAAATGTTCTTACACAAAGCACTTGCAGTACACTATTTTATTCCAAACAGGTCTTTAAACTCCCAAACATTAGGTATTGTAGCTTTTTTTGTAGTATCTTTAATATAATGGCCCATAATTAAAACACAGAAGTAATTGCAGACGCCCTTTTAAATACAATACTACTTGTGCTTTATCTATTACACGAAAACCAAAAAAGCATTTTGTAGTTTCTATCCACACCTCCTTTATCATCTACATCTTCTCACATTGCAGGAAACTCCGGTGTACCAGCCATCTAATTTGCTCGTGTTTATATCTTGTTCATTGTTTCATTTTCACTGTATGGCTGGGATTTTTTCTGTCACAGTGAGAGCCAGTAAAGTCTGATCGCTTACTGTAAGTACACGTTGACATGATTACTTTCATGACAAAAACTTCCTTTTTCTCATAGGAACTGTAGCGGCGTCTACTTTACATGAAGGCAACAGCAACCACAGAGTTGCATAAACTGGGGCTGGACAAGTGAAATGTTTAGCATGTTGTGTTAATGTTAGACTTTCATTAGGTATGATGTGTGATTCACATGAGGAATTACTTCAACATATGTCACAATAAAACTTAATGTCAGAGGAACTAATTTACTACCGTTAATTTTCTGGCATGTTTTTGGTCCTAGTCCTAGAGGAAACACAAACTTTGGGAGGAAGAATTAGCTTAATGATCTGTTTAAACTAGACTGATCTGTACTGCTGGCTTCTTTTTGATTCAGTTCAATTCAATATTCAAGTTTTGAATGAACATCGTCTTTTTTATATATAAATATAAATTAATTTTAAATGTGATGCCTGTAAGACACTCAAAATGTCTCATATATTTCTCTAAAATTATAATTTATGCCTCCATGTCAATAGTGCCTGATGTTGCCAGATGTTGGCACTCACCTGAACACAGCCCACATTTTACTGTCTTTTGGTCCATCTGAGATGAGCATGGGCCCAGAGAACTTGCTGCATTTTTGTGTAGAATAGATTTTTGCCCTTCTTTTTGCATAATGGATTTTCATGTTACATTTCTTGATACAACAGATTCTGTGTTAAGTGTTAATAGTTTTTCAGAGTACTCCTGAGTCCATACGAGCTTGCTTAGCTCATGGTTGCATCACGGTTTCTCGTGTAATGCCATCTGAGGAGGTCACACACATTCAACAGTGATTGCTGTCCAGTCATCTTTTTAGAAACCTATGTCCATTTGATAATACCACTGATTAGACCAGATTTTTGCAGTCTGGTGTGGAGAAATATACTTTTTGAACTGATTGACAGTGTTGGGTGAATCAAATGGTGTCATTTAAATGTTGTCCCAACATTTTAAGTGTGCATACATCAAATTTAAAATTTGATTATGCTTACAAAATACAAAGTTGGTCAGTCAGAACATTTCTTTAACTATTTGTCAGTGACATAAAGGTTTAAGAGAATTAAATTAAAAATTCAATGACAAAATTTCCCAGTTTTTGCATGAATGGGGTTTGTATAAACCACTGTGAAAACCTGTCCACAACCTCTCCTTTTCCATGTAAAGTCAAGTAAAAGAGGCCATGCAAATAGACAATATAATGTGGGTGTGTGCGTTTGTGTATTCGGTCTTAGACAAATGACTCAGTTTGCCAGAGGTGGTACCAACAGCGCTGACTCTGTCCTTAGTCGTGTGTGTGTTTCTTCCCAATCCTATCTGTTATTATTAATCAGTGGGTGACTGATATTATCTCCCTGGCCTGCAAATAGCACATGGCACTTAGTCATCATCACACTGTCACACAAACACACACACACACACACAGACACTCACCAATGTACCCACACCCTCATGCACACCCACACACAGGATTCACAGAAATACTTTTTAAATTCTCTACTTCCTCAGTCTTTCTGCTATATACCAGCTGCTTCAGTTTGTTAATTGAAACTCAGAACTCATGAGCTGACCGATTTGATATTTTTACAAACTCTCTTAGATTTCCAAATGTGAAAGAATTGGCAAAACAATGTATGGAATTTGTTTGGAACTCAAAGCGATGTGAATTGTAAACAGCATTAGTGTCAGCATTCTCCATTAAGAAAAGGTTTGTGAGATATGTCAGTATCACAAAACATAAGATCATGTGGACACAGGCCGAAAGCTTCAGATAGTGTTTACATTAAACATCATAATGAGGAAAGTGTGATCTAAGTGACTCTGATAATGTCAGAAACTGCACAAAGGTGTCAACACTTTATAAGAATTTGCAGAAAACAAAACATTCAGCCCACCAAACACCTTACTGAAGAGAAAGTTCAAAGCCAAATGGACAGGCTGGGGAGGGCTGTAGTAACTCAAATAACCACTCTGTAAAACCGTAGTGATCAGAAAACATCTCAGAATGCACAACACGTCCAACCATAGGCTACAGCAGCACAGGACCAAACCAGTTTCCACTCCTGTCAGTCGAGAATGGGAATCTGAAACTACAGTTGGAACAGGGTCTTAATTTGTGCTGTAATATGAAGATGGTATAGTCAAAATTTGCAGTAAACAAACTATGGACCTAATATACCATTGTGTCAACAGGTCAGCCTGCTGCTGATCGGACCCTTTAAGACCAACTGTATGAGCTTTGTTACTGATCATCTGCAATGCTTCGTGGCACAATTTATCATCTTTTTTATTAAAAGCTACTTTTAGTATGATTATGTGCTATTTTACAAAGCATAAGTCATCTAAAACTGTTCTTTATTGACCTCCCCAGTCACCAGATCTGAATCCAATAGAACACTTGTACTGATGTTGTACTGTGTTGATTTTGAAACAGCAGCTTCTTTCATGCACAGCAGCCTCTAAGCGTATGGTAGTTTTAAGCTCACTTGACTGTGCACAGGGACCCGTGTTACCGCAGCTTGTTATTTATGGCGGATCTGTTTTTTATGGTTCTTGGAATACTTCCAATCATGCTGATTAATTTTCACTCAGCATAAGGTACAGTTTAGGTTTCCTCCCCATCCTCTGTTGTCTGTACTGTAACCATACAGATGCAGTCAGGTTAATTGGACACAGTGAATTGGCCTATAGATGAATGGGTGTGTGTATGTATGTGTCTGTCCTGCGATGGACTGGTGCCCCGTCCAGGGTGTTACTGTGTGCCTTGCACCTATTGAAAAGCTGGGATAGGCTCCAGCATCCCCCCGTGACCCTAACTGGATAAGCGGTTAAGAAAGTGAGTGAGAACTTTCTGCACCAATTCAAGTTTTCTTTTTATTTTTTGGACAAAGACATATGCACCTTCACAAACTTTCTCTCTTCTGTAGACGTACACTTTCATCTTCTGCTCTCTCATCTTTTTTTATCTCTATACTTTAAAGTATCTCACCCACTCACTCTTTTTTCTGCTCTCTCTCTCTCTCTCTCTCTTTTAGAGGTTAACACTTCCTTACTGTACAAGCTTACTCTTTTCCCTTCATGTGAAGTGTACTGGTTTTATGCAAATGTTTTCTGAGAAAACAGGACATTGGCACTCAGATATTTTGTGAAGTGGGCCTGTTCTCTCTTTTCTAAACACACACAAACACACACTCATGTGTTAAAGCACATGCATGCACATGCACGCACAAGCGAAATCTTTCACAATTTTCACCAACAAATGCTTTTCACTTGCTCATGCCCTCGCCCCTCTTCCTCACACGTACTGTCATAGCTCAGAATCGTGTGTGTCCGGTCCTGCATGTTTCACTGTGACACACTGAGCGTGATGGGGCAGCCGTAACACTTCCTCCCTCATTCTGATTCCTCTGGACAGCTCACACTTGAACAAAAAGACACATCGTATAGCTCAGAAACACACAAACATGCACATAATTAATCATCGTACCCACAAGTGTACATTAACTCACTCAGATTCACACATTCCTACCTATGCTTAATTGCAGACTAACTACCTCTCGCTGGTGTGGCTGATGATGGCTGATGTGCTATTCGGTTCTTATACAGTCATAATTTTCTCTCAGTTTTGCAGAGTTCTTAGAAATGCTGGCACTAATCTAGAACTCATGCACATGATCCTGCTGCATCCAATTTGCAAGCCCTATAAACATGCCATGACACATCAAGGATTTCTTAAAAGTGTTTGAAATAAATAAGGAAAAACAGAAACTCATCCTAGTACATCATGAGTTTGCAATGGAACATTTGTTCATTTGGTACAGAACCTTTTGGTATGTGGATTTTTTGTGGTAGAATAGGTTCTTTAATTTGACTCCAAATCCCTAATTGTTAAATAAAAAGTCATCTGTAAAAGTGGGGAAACACTGTGGAGTGAGTTTGGTTCCATTAAATCCTACTTTGAAGGTGAAAAAGTTATTTATAACATACCAGCAGTTATCCAGCTAATTAGTAAGCTCTTGTTAAAAATGAATATGAAATAGCTTACTGGTTTAGCTTTCTAGCCAGCTATCAGACTTGCCAACTTTATAGTTATAATACTGTATAACTACACTGCTCAAAAAAATAAAGGGAACACTAAAATAACACATTCTAGATCTCAATTAATGAAATATTCCAGTTGAAAATCTTTATTCATCACATAGTGGAATGCGTTGAGAACAAAACAACATAAAAATGATCAATGTAAATCAAAATTATTATCCCATGGAGGTCTGGATTTGGAATCATACTCAAAATCAAAGTGGAAAATCCAATTACAGGCTGATCCAACTTCAGTGGAAATTCCTTAAGACAAGTTAAAATGAGGCTCAGTAGTGTGTGTGGCCTCCACGTACTTTTATGACCTCCCTACAACGCCTGGGCATGCTCCTGATGAGGCAGCGGATGTTCTTCTGAGGGATCTCCTCCCAGACCTGGATTAAAGCATCAGTCAACTCCTGGACAGTCTGTGGTGCAACGTGGCATTGGTGGATGATGTCCCAGATGATGTGCTCAATTGGATTCAGGTCTGGGGAACGGGCAGGCCAGTACATAGCATCAATGCCTTCATCATGCAGGAACTGCTGACACACTTTAGCCACATGAGGCCTAGCATTGTCATGCATCAGAATAAACCCAGGGCCCACTGCACCAGCATATGGTCTCACAGTGGGTCTGAGGATCTTATCCTGGTACCTAATAGCAGTTAGGGTACCCCTGGTTAGTCCATGGTGGGCTGTGCGGCCCTCCAATGAAATGCCTCCCCACACCATTACTGACCCACTGCCAAACCGGTCATGCTGGAGGATGTTGCAGGCAGCAGAACGTTCTCCACGGCGTCTCCAGACTCTGTCAAGTCTGTCACATGCTCACTGTGAACCTGCTCTCATCCGTCAAAAGCACAGGGCGCCAATGGCGAATCTGCCAATCTTGGTGTTCTCTGCCAAATGCCAATCGCCCTGCACGGTGTTGGGCTGTAAGCACAAGCCCCACTTGTGGACGTCGGGCCCTCATACCACCCTCATGGAGTCTGTTTCTGACAGTCTGAGCAGAAACATGGATATTAGTGGCCTGCTGGAGGTCATTTTGCAGGGCTCTGACACTGCTCCTCCTGTTCCTCCTGGCACAAAGGAGGAGGTAGCGGTCCTGCTGCTGGTTTGTTGCCCTCCTACGGCCCCCTCCATGTCTCCTGGTGTATTGCCTGTCTCCTGGTATCTGCTTCATGCTCTGGACACTGTGCTGACAGACACAGCAAACCTTCTTTGCCACAGCTCGCATTGATGTGCCATCCTGGAGGAGCTGCACTACCTGAGCAACTTCTGTGGGATGTAGACACCGTCTCATGCTACCTCTAGCATGTGAAGGCCACACAAACTACTGAGCCTCATTTTAACTTGTCTTGAGGAATTTCCACTGAAGTTGGATCAGCCTGTAATTGGATTTTCCACTTTGATTTTGAGTATGATTCCAAATCCAGACCTCCATGGGATAATAATTTTGATTTACATTGATCAATTTTATGTTATTTTGTTCTTAATGCATTCCACTATGTGATGAATAAAGATTTTCAACTGGAATATTTCATTAATTGAGATCAAGGATGTGTTATTTTAGTGTTCCCTTTATTTTTTTGAGCAGTGTACATAGCTTATGTTTACTTTAAGTTATTATAAGGAAGTGGTACAAAGAGGTATTTACGCGAATGTTACTGTGGTGGTTAAGCTAAAGGAAGCAACATACCAGACTACAGCTTGCAGACCAAGCCCCATATTAGGCGAAGCCTCGTGATGGGTGGAAGTGTGTGGGAGGTAGGTAAGCAGGTGTGTGGGAAGATATTTTAAATAAGAAGAACTGTCAACTGCATCTAAATGTATACAGCAATGCAATTCAAATTGAACACACACATACAGCAAAAAATATCAATGCAAATATCAAAAAAATTTCAATGCAAGATTACAAATTATTTAAGTATTTTACCATCTACCATGTATAATATGGTGAAAAGATTTTAAAACCATAACCATAAAATCCCATCAATCTTAGTTCTAGAGGGTTGTGAGCCATAAAAAATGGTTGCAGAGAAAAAAAAATGTACATGAACCTTGAGGAGGCTTCATGTTACATCTTGTAAACCACAGTGGGACCAGATTGTACAGAGTGAGTAAGATGCATTGTTTGTGTTGCCTGGGTCATGTAAAAAAATCATGGCCAGAAACTACTGATTGAAAGCGTTGCACGAGAAACATAGTAGTCTTGGTCTCGGAATGAATTTTTGTCTTGGTAGGTATTAATCTTAGTCTAGTCCTGATCGCTCTCTCTCTCTGTTTCACTGGGTCATGGTCTTGTCTGGGTCTTGGTTATTAGGGTTCTTGGTCTTATCTTTGTTGGTGTGGATTCTTGTCTTGTCTTGATTTTGGTTTGTATTGACCTTGGTTGGTGTGGGTTTTTAGGGGTGTGATTCTTGGTCTCAGTTTGTGTGGATCTTTGTCTTGGTAGCTCAGTTGAGTTTGGCCTTGGTTTTTGTAGGTCTTACTCCTGAGGGGTGTGTGGATCTTGGTCGTTTCTTGGTCTCAGTAATGACTAAGACAATTCTAACAACAATGCAGTCAACAATGTAGTTAAAGTGTACGTTTGTGTGTAACACCTACACACACCTACAGAAAATGACATGTCACCTGTTTGCATGTCACCTCCTTGACTTATTTTTAGCTATCAACCCATCGGGACTCCCAGCTATAAACCTGTCTGTTCTGCTTCTTGAAGAAACCCTTTGTCCATAAAACACAAAGTCTTTATTGTCGGCACACCTGAAGGACGAGATGCAGTTGTGTTATGCGAGTTTTCATTGCCACAATTCACTGAGGATGCCAATCTGTAAATAATTACATGCTGCACGTTGATATGTTCTATTTAATATTGCTTATATGACTCATAATGCCATGGCAATGTTGAAATGTATAAATTATGTCCTTGAATGTGTGGCAAGAACAAAGTCACGACACGTGTTATAAGCATTGAAGGATGATATGCCAGAAATATCACAATACACAATGTAAACTAGTTCAAAAAAGAGAAAAAATTTTGCCCTCAGAGAACTGACACACGTTGCGTTGGTGTGTTCCTGCAGTTAATAAATGTATAAGTAAATTAAATTATTTACATCATAATCGAAAATGCATATAATATGTTTTAATACAATTATTTATAGCATTTATTAACAAAAAACATGTAGTAAATTGCATCAAGGTCTAATAGAGTAACTGAGTAGGTAAAAAGGTGAAGTTTTGTGATGGACTGTCACCCTGCTCAGGTTGTATTGTTTGCCCCCAGCGTTTCCATGACCAGTATACGTTGGGACATTAAAATGAATCAGTGGATTAATAGCTATATTGTCCAGCTGTATTTATTTTAATGCTAAGCTGTTACGAGGGTTCTTCAAAAAGTTTCCGCACTTTTTAAAAAGAATTTCAAACACAATTCCATCACTTTTCTACACAGTCACCTTCCGATTCATTTTTCCAGTGTTGTACCAACTCTTTAATGCCATCAGCAAAAAATGGTTTTGGTTGAGCGAGTCTGATGCAGCACTGCTTTCACATCATCATCACATGAAAATCTTCTTCCCCTTAAAGCTTCTTTGAGCGTCCAAAAAGGTTGAAATCAGATGGGGCTAAATCCGGACTATAAGCATCTCTCAGTCTCTTAGACACGACCAATTACTACTCCTCCCACCCTCACCGCTTCCAACCAAAATATAAAAGTGCGGAAACTTTTTTAAGATCCCACGTATTAAATACAGTAAATAAAATGAGAGCGAGAGAGAGAGAGAGAGAAAATGCAGGAGGTGGGAAGGAAGAACATTGACATATTAATTGTTTCAATCATGATTAGTTTGCATTTTTTTAGATTCACTACCCCTCTCACTTCCTTTTGGTTATTTCATGAATGAAAGGCTGAACAGGTGCAAATACTTGTGTTACTCAGAACACGCTTCCACTGAAATACAAACATCCAGAATTTGCATTTCACATTTGCATTTTTATTCAGAACAGTCAACATTTTAATGTTTTACACTCACAGGAAACTGCAAATTAGAAGGTTTATGGAAAACTGCTAATTAGAAAAAGCAAACAGTCTAATAAAGGCGTGGGTTTAAATTAATGGCTTTAAAAGTGTTACAGTCTGAATGGTGATTTTTCACTTTATTTGACCAGTAAAAAGAGATTTGTGGAACATCACGTTTCTTTAGTTGGAGTTCTGATGATGTTGGTGGTGGACACTGCTGTCTAACATATCAATAATTCATTTGCCATAGATGTTTGCATTATATACTTACGACAATAAAGTAAAACCAACGTTCAGTACTGGGTTGTGCATTTGTTTTAGGGACTTATGTTTATGTTTATTTGTGCACACACCTGCACCTGTTTCAAAACCTGTTCCATTGCCTTCACCTTTGTCAATACGTGCCGTTCTGATGACACATTTAACGCCTAAACAAATACCATATACTTAAGCACACATGCCTCTAAGCCTATAAGCACATATACTAGAAAAACAGAACAGAAGAACAAAACAGAAAACCACCAATCAGAATAACAAAAAAACTGAAACACTTTTACAGCAGTCATTAGGAATTTCTTGGCCTTTCGGTTCTGACCTTTAACTCGTGGTACAGTCCTTGAAGTTAAGGCGGCGCCTCGTTTTAGCAACCACCAGACTGTGCTAAAATCCAAACCATGTGAAGATAAAAGGTAAACGTTGAGATCATCATAAATCACGTCACAGGCTCAGAGAAAGACCTTGTTGTTTTCTCTCTATTCTGACCTTCGGCAGTAATTTTTTGGAAATGCTGAGTAGAAGCAGATGATAGTTTGTGTCTGCCACATTCCATTTACTCTAGCCGAGGACAAGCTGAGGATTTAGATGTTTTGTTTATTGTATTTTCTTTTCTAGAAGTAATGACCATGGTTATTTATATTAATACGGTTTACAACATTAACATTTTAATCATTTTACAATGACTAATACATATGTGTTATTTCCAATACTTGTCTTTTTCTGTAACTGACTTTAAATTATTAGCAGTCATGCATTGGAGAATTTTCTTGCTTGCAAAGACTAAGGGATCCTCTTTTATACCCAATCATGAAACCCTCTCTCATTACCATTTCATCTGCTTATTATAAAGTTTTCAGGTAAAATTTAAAGATCTATAAACTTTTCACTCCTATTTTGAGTGTGTTGCATGCATCAAATGTTCAAAAGTGTGTTAATATTTACAAACTGAAATCAAGTTGGTTAGCTAATTCATTTCTTTGCACTTTTGTCAGTTAGGTTACAGATAATTAATAAATTACAGATTCTTGTTTTTATCATTTTACAAACTTTCCCATTAAAAAATGTGCTACTTTAAGCGTGTGTGTGTGTGTGTGTGTGTGTGTGTGTGTGTGTCAAAGAGAGAGAGAGAGAGAGAGATAGAGAGAGAGAGAGAGAGATTAACTGAGCTGTGTGGGAGGTGTGATGCCCTTTGACTGATGGGTGGGGGACCTCTGCTGGTCAAAAACTGTCATTGCATGAGTCTACGCATGTCAAAATGTTCCAGCCCCCTAAACTATTGTATAAAAATTTTCTTATTCAAAAAAACATTAAGACCTTTTACTGTGGCATTTTAAATTATAGTCAGATGCATCCTGTTTGCTGTAATTATTCTTGAGATGTAAAGAACGTAACTGGCATCCACCCGTCACAATTTGTAGTTTAGATAGTTTGAAAAGACTCACTATGGGCCCACAGTTTATACTGCAATGTCAGAACAAAAATCAAGTCATCAAATCTAAGGAAGTATTGGTGGATCTCTGTGATCAAACTGAACTTCGGCAGAACATTAAATACTATGTCAATTTGTGACTGCTCATCACCTGGTTAATATCACCCCTACTGTGAAACCTGGTGAAGACAGCATCATTCTTGGTGGTGCTTCTGAGCGACAGGGACAGTGAGACTGGTAAGAACTGAAGGAAGGATAAATGCATGTCGAATACAAGAACATCCTTTAAAAAAACTTTCTTCCACCTACAAGTACATCTGTGAAGAGACCTAATGTTCAACCATTTGACAGAGCTTCAAGAATCTGCTATAAAGAAAAGGATAAACTGCCCCAATCCTGGTGTGCTAAGCTTTTAAGACATTTAAAAACTCCACCTTTAACTGCTGCCAAAAGAGGCTTTTACAAAGTATTGAAAAAAGGGTCTGAACACTTTTGAGAATATGAGATTTCAGGTTTTTTAATACATATTTGAAAAACTCCTGCAGTGTCCCATAGATATAATGCTTGCTTGACTGTAGACAGTGATCTCCTAATTCGTGGTTGACCTGTTTTTGTTGATTCCTGAAGGAAATATGTTGGATATTATCATCTAAATTCAAATAATTAATTATTTAATTAATTCATTAATTATTTAATCTCTTAATCCTGGTCCATAAACCTCCTTATTAAACAGTTCAGTGTGGAACATGGAATGTATGGCTTATTTTTGTAATGACATATTGTCAGATATAATAATTTATGAATAAATATTGATCTTATTGTTCCATTTACTAATACTATTGTAGACAGTGTCAGACATGTCTTTTGACAGTTCCAGAACAGGAAACGCACTATTCTACACTAACAGGTTGAGGATTAAGATTTGCTCGCTAATAATGCACTTTGCATGTTCCATGGGAAAAGCAGTTAATCCATCTGACCTCTGTTAAACAGTACTGTGGTGGGACTCGCATCAGCCACGTTAGGAGGAAGTGGTGGGTGGCCCAGCTGAATACATTTCCTCTTCCCGGCAGTTTTCTTTCCCCATTAGTGTCAAAATATAACTACAGTTGACGAAGCTCTCACGCAGCTAAAAATAAATGCAAGTACTATACTGTACATCCTCATCCTCTTTTATGCAACATGTGGATACATGCACACCAAAGCAAATGATTTACATGCATACAGAATTGACAGGGGTTATTCATAAGTTTGTTTGGTCCTCCAGATCCTTGGTTTTGTCGACAGGCTCTTAAATAAACGTTAATTCATTTTTACGTACCAATTAATTTTGGATTACGATGGATCAAGCTCTACCCAGAAACACTCGACACAAGAAAGAAACACACAATAAAGGGCAGTGTACCAAAATATCACAAGACAATACACACTAATACATTTACTCACCCACAAATATCTGGACCAGTTTAAAGCAGACAACCAACCAACCTTTACATGTTATTGGGAGGAAGGGAAAAACTGGAGAACACAAAGGCAGCCCATGTGAACTGGACTGGAATAGAGTATCAAACCAAAGACTCTTGTACTGTAGCTGTGTGGCATCTACTTTACTATCCATACCACATTTATATTTTTGGCATTTAGCAGACACTTTTATCCACAGCAACTTACAGTTGTGACAGTATACAATCTTAGCAGTTGGTTAGGGGCCTTGCTCAGGGGCCCAACAGTGGCAACCAGTGGCAACCTGGGGCTTGAACCGGCAACCTTCAGATTACTGGTCCAGTACCATAACCACTAGGCTATCGCTGCCACACTGATCGAGGTGTTTTAAACTATTAATACACTGAGGGCAGAGTGGCACAGCTAACAAAGTGGGTGACACAGCAGTGTTTGGTAAATCCTTGTCTCCATTCCAGACCCACTCAGTGGATTTTCTCTTAATACTCTGATTTCCTTTCATCTTCCAAAACCTGCGGGAGGTGCACTGGCTGCTCTAAATGAACTTTAAGTCTAAATAAGTGAATGAATGTGTGAGTACATACACCCAGTGTTTCCTGGTGGTGCCAGACCCACTTTGACCCTGAATGTATAAAGTGGTTAATTAAAGTATAAATTAAAGAATAATATTTACCTGACCTGAACACACTTCTTTTATTATAGTGAACATAACCAAAGCTGCACACTTACACACACAGATCAAAATGAAAGGTTCATTTCTCATGTAACTGTGGCCTGTCTGTGCCCACTCATCTGCGCTTGCGGTTTTTAATCACAGAAACTGTAAAGCACCCACCTCTCACCCTACTACTCTCACTACCCTTTCACATGGGACTCTCACACCCCGCCACACAACCAGGCCAGCAGAGAGCAAGGCACAGACTGGCATTAATTACAGTGAGTCACCAGCATGCCCATTGTAGCTAACACATTTAGCTAGGTGTGGAATGTAATCGCATTTAACCACACGGCTATTTTTTACAACCCTTAGTGGCCCTGGTGTCAATCAGCACTGCTTAATCATCCTCACATGTAGAGAAACTGGAGATTAACAAAATGTTCAGTTCAGTTAGGTTGACTATAAGTTGTTTTTGGTCTAAAATGTAAAATGAGTTAAAATCTAAGCGTTTATACACTCTGATTTGTTGGGAGATGCTAACTGCATTTCATTGCCTTGTACCTGTACTGCAATGCCAATAAAGTTGAATCTATCTAAAGTTACTTGTGCAGTGTAGTCATAAATGCACAGTGAATTATGCAAACAGTAGTGTGACAGCAGCAATAGGTGTCATGTAAATGTGTGTGTATAGTAATGTGTGTGTGTGTGTGTGTGTGTGTGTGTGTGTGTGTGTGTGTGTGTGTGTGTGTTTGTGTGTGTTTGTGTGTGTTTGTGTGTGTTTGTTTGTGTGTGTGTGTGTGTGTGTGTGTGTGTGTCGGTTAGAGTTCAACCAGTTAGAGGACGGGAAGGACCAGTGTGCTGTCTGTCTGATGGCAGAAGTGTGAAAAGGCTGTGTTGGGGGTGTGAATTGTCCCTGACGATGTTGAGTGTCCTCCTAATGGCCCTGGTGTGGTAGACGTCCTGTAGTGAGGGGAAGGCTACTCCTGAGATGGACTGTGCAGTTTTAATCACTCGCAGGACAGCCTGTCCTGAGCAGTGCAGTTTTCATTCAATATTTATTTTTGGCTTTGCTTTGCTTTATGTAAAAAATTCTCCTGGACTGTGAATGGTAAACCGTTTGTAATGGGGCAGATCTTGACTCATCCTTGCTCATAAATATTTGTGTTTTTTTACCCAATCATGAGAGCATAACCTGTAGAAAGGTGCAAAACATGATTTTATTAATTCAATTTTTTATTGTCATTTTTGGACTGTGTTGCAGGCATCCAATTTGCATCAACAATTTTAATCACCATTAAATATCTCTCATTTTCTCAGACACAAACCAGTGCTTCCTGTTTTTCATAATATTGTATTTATTGTTTATTTATTTTATTTCTACCAAGGTGCCATTAGTTTTGTAGCTGACTGTATTACTGGCTTTAAAATAATCTGCTTCAATACACTGCCATCAATACATAACGCTATGTTATATTTTAGTTATGATTTCTGCTGGCTGAGCTGTTTGCCAGCTCTGTTTGTATTGTTTTCTGACAAAAGCCAGCTCTAAAATGGGCAGTGAGTTGGCAGTGATATAAAAATAGTGTCACTGGGTGGGTGAGTGTGAGAGACGACTGTGTTTGTGTGTGTTGGTATTGATGTGTTGGTGTGCTAGAACAGTGTGCCGCCAAATATAAGTCATGCACCAGGACATCTGTGCTGTAGAAAATGTTCAGCATGAGTGAAATGCTGTGTAAGGAGAACATACAGTCAGAAGAGAAGAGTTGTTTTGGGTGGCTTGAGACAAAATGAACAACAACAGGGTGAAATGGGGATTTGGTTTTGTCTTTAGTCACCCAACCCTATACAGTCTTACTTTGTCTTACAGAAACGTTGGTCCTTCTGATGTTGAATCCAGATGTTATTTGTGCATGGATATGAAATAGTGGTGTGTGTTTTTTTTCTGGAATAAACATATGAGGTGCAGCAGTATTATTGGGATGTTTAAAAACCTTACTGTCAGTGCTGAGGAAAAAAGAGTGCTCTACATCTGGGCACAGTGGTCTGATGCTGAGACTCGAGAAAAGTGCTCAGAAAAGTGTCTGCTGCTAATCTAGATAAAGATTAACAAACAGACCTGATAAGAGAATAACTTTAAAATAACTTTAACTAATCTTCACTTAAAAAGGTCAGTGCATTTCAAAGTTTTGAAATAGTGTGTGGAACAACTCACACTACAATGCCATTACCATGTCAGTGCTATGCTGAAATAGGTCCACCATTTAAACATGCAATCCAGTCAGTGGGGGTCCTATGGGGGTCCCTTTCATTTGATAATTGGGTTACAGGGAGGTGACAAAGTGCAACACATGGGCTGCAAATATGGGAGGTGCATCTTCTAAAATAATTAATTCATGTTTATACCAGATTTGTGTTCCTAACAAAGTGCTCAACAGGAGTATATGCTGTGTGTATGTGTGCATGTCTCCGGTTAGGTTTCCTCCAGGTACTACCAGGTTCCGACCACCCCATAAATATGCAGAAGGTGGCTTGTCTGTTCTACTTTGCTAAATTGTGTGTGTTGCCCTGTAGTGTATTGGTGCCCTGTTCAATGTGCATTCCTGCTTTACAAATGCTCTTTTTTTTATTTCCCCCCTAATGCAATTTTAATATCTGCCTCATTCATGCCATTCATGCTGGTCGAGGAGAACCACAGACAGGCACACACTGCCTCCAACATATTTAAAGTCATTAGGCTCTTCTTTAGTCAGTGTTGGACTCCTACATAGAGCGGTAACAGGCTTGGAGAAACATGCTATACTCAAAGTACTTCTCCTGTGATCATTTTTGATCACCAAATGTTGGACTATGTTTTTCCTTACTTTTTTCTGCCTGATGCCTCCCTCCAAATCCCTTGATCTTATCTCTGATTCTTCATCTCTCTCTTTCCTCATCCATCGCCACTATTTATCTCCCTATGCCGGCTCTAGCGTCGAGAGTGTGTTGCCATGGTTACGCTGGGGTTATTTTTGCCTGGCAGTGGTACAGGAGTGGGTGCTGTCGGTGTTATTAGACTCTGAGACAGGCTGGTGGGCCGAATTGGACAGGCGGGGGTGGATCTGATCCTACTCTCTTTGTCTGGAACAAAATGTCTTCTACACTCACTGCACAGTCCTCTCAACATCTATTTCCATTATTTTTCTGCTCTATTTCTCTCGCTCCCTCACTTTCTCTTTAGTCTTTAGTGTTGGCGGTCATGCGACACCACTATAAGGTTTTGGGGATGATGGAGAATGGGAGATACAAATTTGACACAGAGGGGACAGTCACAGTTAAAATAAAATGAACGAATAGTGCAAGGAATTTAAAGACTTTACCGTCTACAGTCTATAACATTACAGAAATGTCTAGAAAATGTAAGAAGTTTCTGTTCATAATAGACAAAGCCAAAAACAATACTGATTGTCTGTGACTTTGGTCTTTCTCAAACATTAACAACACTACAGACACAAAGTTGAGGCCATGTATCAACAGCATTAAGAAACTTTAGAATCAAACTCATATCATATCTGAAAAATTCGCATTTCATTGTTTTTGGCAATAAATGATGTGCTATTCTCCAAGCTAAACAGGAAAAGTTCACTCCAATTATTACTCAAACTGAGTTTCAGAAGCCAGTGTCTGGCATGCACATGTACAGGCACCATTAATCCTTGGGGGTCTACATGTATTTTTGAGTAAATTATGTTTTTATTTAGATGTTATTTAAATGCCTCATTAAGAGCTACTGTGCCATTTATACACTGGTTTCAATCTCAGTCAAACTGTCAGTTATGCTGCTGAGCATTGTTCTTAAATATAAAATACTTGGATTAAATACTGCTACAACTGTAAATTGCTATAAAACCCCAAATTAATACATGTAATTTGCCGGTTTTATAGTGTTACATTTGAAGCAGTGTTTAAAGAAAAGAAAGAAATATTCAGTCCCTTAAATGTGCAAAAATATATTGTACCTTATTTGTAAATTTATTTTTAAAACCTTAATTAATATTACTTAGAAACTTACTTACTGCCACTTTGTCTACTGAGCCACTTGTAAACAAAATGGCATGCAGGTCGTCGCATTAAAAAGAAGAGAAACACTGACCTCTAGAGGCCAGGGAATAATACTGTTAAAAAAAAAAAAAAAAAAAATCTAATGTGAGTTTTTAGCTCGATTGGTGATAGAGCACTGGAGTACATAAGACAGAAAACCTTTTGGATGAACTGGAATGATGACTGCAAGTCAAATCTTCTTGTCAAACATCAATGCCTGGCAATGACAGTGCTACATAGCGGTGTGTATATAATCCAACACTGGAATACCACGGTTACTTGGATGACCAATTTTACTTACACACAGTCAGGCTTGATTTCAGTCAGCACTGTAAAATATATATTTCACTCATCTTATATCTTATCATAAAAGCCAAGTCAAATGCAAATTACCTTAGTTTGACCTGGTATTTGAGATTGGTGAAATATATCGCTCTAGACAGCCTCACAAGCCACTAAGCGAGAGCCCTTGTCTACAAATAGTGGCCACTTAAAATCATGACTGGCCTGGTCAGTAAAATGACTCAGCAACAATGTATGCAGCAAAACAAAAAGATAAAGCATTCATAAAACTGCAAATCTCTGATGTTCTTCCAGACATAATGCTTCTATTTATCCGGGCTTGGGACCCACACTAAGGGTGCACTGATATGGATGGATGGATGGATGGATGGATGGATGGATGGATAGATGGATGGATAGATAGATAGATAGATAGATAGATAGATAGATAGATAGATAGATAGATAGATAGATAGATAGATAGATAGATAGATAGATAGATAGATAGATAGATAGATAGATAGATAGATAACTTTATTAATTCCATAGGGAAAGTCAGTTATTACAGCAGCTCCAGGTACATTAAAGCAAAAATAATTAAAGTACACAAGTAATGTAGTACACACTATGTAATTGAATAAATAGAATAAAAAATTTAGTATGTCATATAAAAAACTTAAGAAGTATCCTAGCCTTAAATATTTTAGATGAGATATGTAATATGTGATATACTAAGCTGTTGTAGTGTTAAATAATAACAGATATGTAGTACAGAGTTTTAGAACATGCTCCATGAGTCTGTCCTGGGTTCACTTCCTGCCACACACTTCCTGTATTTGTGAACACAGGTCTGGATTGAAACCCCCGAAACTCAGGACCATTACACCACAAGGAAAATATGTATTATTGTATCTTACAATGGGTCTTTTGCTGCTGTACCACTTTCACTGGAAATTACTGAAAATCTCTTTCTTAAACAACCCACTAGATGGACCCAGAGAGATTTTGAAGTACAGTACTGTATTTGCAAAATGGAAGCTATATGAACAGTCCCACAACAGTGGTAAACCTAGTGAAAAACTTACAACATATTTCATGTGTAAGCAAAAGAGAAAAAAATCTGAATGTCCCAAAATGTTGGGAGGTAACACAATAAAATAGACAGAAAAACATACATACTTAGAAAAATACCCCAGCAAACAGATACCATACTCATTCTTTAATGACTCCTGGAATACTGGTGGGTTCGATTTGAATGAATGTGTCTGTAGCAATAGGATTAGAAAATCCCAGGGTGAGGAACTAAACAAATGTAAAACTTGAACTGTATTATAATGAACAGACCAGAAGAAAGCTCTTTGGTGTGTAAATCTAAGGTGTTTCTGGGGAGGAGCAAGATGGCTATCCACTTTGAATAAGTTTCATGAATGTTAATGTCACTGTCGTTCACACATTTGCTTCTGATTGCAACTTAGAAGCCACCAGACAGACATGAATACACAAATAAATCTGCACTTGACTGGTAGAACATTGGGAGGAGACTTTGTGGGATCAAGATAAACTGGGAATGATGGTATATGAAATGAGCTATTGAATTTTTTTTAACAAATACCTTTATAAAAACTATTTTAACTGCATTTCCAAAATTATTATGAAATACTTGGGAAAACTCCTACTAAAGCTAAAACTTACACTGTAAGTTCCATAAATGAGCAATAAAGCTAATAAAATAAATTGAAATTAAATATTTTAATTATTCTTTGTTTGTTTGTTTTTTAGTTCAAACTGTTATCATTTTAAATACAAAATATAACAATGCACCAATTATTTAAATAAGGAAAACTGTATGATAAGGTTGTAAAATTAGTGTAAATACATAAGTGCCTCATGTTCTATCTCAATACACCATTGTTTAATTTAGTTTTAGTATTAAATTTACCCATGTAAGGGGTTCACAATGCACCACACACCTACTGATTGATTCACTTACTCAAACCCAGGGACACGTTTTATATAGATATTTATATACAGTAGATAAGCATTTCTGAAAGAGTCTATATGGACATCACCGAATGATTGGCCAGTGATAGCTTAGTGGTTAAGGTACTGGACTAGTAAACAGAAGGTTGCCGGTTCAAGCCCCACCACCACCAAGTTGCCACTGTTGGGTCCCTGAGCAAGGCCCTTAACCCTCAATTGCTCATCGTGTTCCGCTCATTGTGTAAGTCGCTTTGGATAAAAGCGTCTGATAAAATGCTGAAAATGTAAATGTAATGTAAATGATTGTTTGATATTCTTTTGTTAAAACTACAGCACACCTTCTTGGTTAAAAAGCAGTATATGTGGTACTCACTGTGGCTCTGTCAGTCACTCCTGACTCCTGGAAAACCTGAAATAATAACTTAGTCAGTCTATGCACTAATGGACTGATTACACAACTTATAGCACAAAAATACATAATACTACTTAAATTAGTCATAACTTGCCACTTGTAGCTATTAAATGAAATCTTGTGCAGAAATGTGAGAGTTCTATGCCTTACATACAACACTTAAAAATATGGAATGTCCAAATGATAATGCCCACAGATTAATTAACAATATAAGTTTATATCTGAACTCCTTTGTATGTTATAATGTTTCATACATTTGAATTACTTTTAAATTGTTGAAGAAAAACTGTTAAAAGAAAAAAAAACACTGGGTAATAACAAAGTATATGAGGGACAGTAAAACAAAAGTCTTGATAAAACCAATTCTTATGAAAAACATTTTATAGACTCTGGATTTAAATGGGTAAAACCACAATTTTACCACTTATCATAAAATTTTAATGAAAAACAACAAAAAAAGAATAGCTTAAATCCATTCTAGGAATTTGTTTTGATATTAAGAAAGTTAGGTTGAATTTTCAGGGGCTGAGTACATGAAATGTAAAGAACTGTATTTAAAAGTGTTTGTGCTTCTTACATTGTGGGTTTAAGTATGTAAGGCACTGGGTACAATATTTCATTTACAGCATAAACAGACTGCAATTTTAGTGTACAAATCTTAGACTTTAAGTAGAGTTTTATACATCATCATTTTTAAATCTTTTTTAATGAAATAATTACAGTGAAAGATAATAAATACATTCTAGGAATTTGTTGATAATCTGTTGAATTTTCAAGGGTTGACTAAATGAAATGTAAAGGACTGTATTTAAAAGTGTTTGTGCTTTTTACATTGTGGGATTAAGTATGTAAGGCACTGGCATTGTATGTCACTAATTTACAATATAAACAGACTTTACAAAAACTTAGACTTTAAGTAGAGTTTGATACATCATTTTTTTAATCTTTTTTTTTATAAAATGATTACAGTGAGAGAGATAATAATAAATACATTCTAGGAATTTGTTGAAAATCTGTTTTTATATTAAGAAAGTTAGGTTGAATTTTCAGGGGCTGAGTACATGAAATCTAAAGAACTGTATTTAAAAGTGTTTGTGCTTTTTTGCATTGTGTGTTTAAGTATGTAAGGCACTGGGTACAATATTTCATTTACAGCATAAACAGACTATAATTTTAATGTACAAAACTTAGACTTTAAGTAGAGTTTTATACATCATCATTTTTAATCTTTTTTTTAATAAAATAATCACAGTGAGAGATATAATAATTGTGTGTTTAAGTATGTGAGGCACTGGCATCTTATTTCAGTCATTTACAATATAAACAAACTATAATTTTAGTGTACAAACCCTTATTTTTTAAGTAGGGTTTGATATATCATACTTATTTAAGACCTTTTTATAAAATAATCAGTGAGAGAGTTAATAATAAATATAATGATTTTCGTGACATATTAAGGACCTAATACTGTTTCAGAGGCTGATGTTCGGTTTAATTGTAAAAGATTATTTGTTGATTATTTTAGTATATTGTTTTATTTGAGCTTTTAGTGGATATTTTAGAGTATATTTGTAATTTAAGTCGCGTCATTGTTCATGCTGACTGAATTATTCATGATGTGCTGCTGAGGTAACTTGTTCCCGCCTCTCGCTGCACTAAACCCGCCGCTCTTCCCATCCCGCCATATTCTTCTCCACCCAGAAGGTCCGTCTGCCACAGCACAGCTTTTTTACTTATTATCTACACTTTTAAACAGGTACGTTTGAACTTTATACTTCTTAATCCTGCCTTTCTTTATATGTAATGTTTATTAGGTAGAATATAGAGAGTTTTGTGTTTTTTGTGTCTTTCTTCTCGTCGTGAGAAGCTCGGCTTCATGCTGCGCAAAATGGTGCGGTTAGCAAGCCGTTAACCACACAGGCCTGGCGTTTTTAAATTCATGCTGCGTATTCATAAAACGTCTACAATTCGGATTTTCTTTTAAAAAATATAACATATTTTCGGATCTTTTGTTTCTTCCCGCTACATTATTCGAACTAAAATGGTGGTGGTTCGACAACCGAGCACGTTTCTAAGAAAATGGGGGATGGTGGAACTTCCTTTCCCACCTCTTTTCCGACAACACGCCTGATGTAGTTTGTATGGCGGATATTCTACTATCATGCCGTAAAAGCGGTGTAGAAAAAAAACTGTTGATGCATTGTCTGACCTACATTTGAGGCCTACACGTGTAATGGCGCAGACAACGAGGCCTACCATTTAATAATTATTACTCGTGTTTTAACTATAATCGCAGTATTTACTTAACATAAACATATTATACTATATTTTTACTTTTACTTTTTTTTATTAGCTATGTAAATATTCTCTTTATCTTATTTTAATCCTACTTACAATGAAATTTTTTCCTAAACTAAACGTACTAAATTTTAAAAGGAACTTTAGTGCATTATTGATAGTAATAGATAATATTAAATGTTTTGGATTAAATGGATTTTTTTTTTTTTTTTTTGTTCCCAAATCGATTAACAAAGTTTGTCTCCCCCTCACAGATTTCACCATGTCTGATGAAGGAAAGCTTTTTGTTGGCGGTCTCAGCTTTGACACAACCGAACAGTCCTTGGAAGATGCCTTTTCCAAATACGGAGTCATCAGCAACGGTGAGAGTTTAAGCCTTTATGATTGATTACAAATAACTATATAAATAATCATGCACAACTATAGGTGACATATTATCTTACACGACTCTTTATATTCCTCGCAGTCCATGTTGCTAGAAACAGGGAAACCAACAGATCCAGGGGTTTTGGCTTCGTCACCTTTGAGAATCCCGATGATGCAAAGGATGCCATGGAGGGAATGAATGGAAAGGTATGTAATATCCCTCAAATTTAGGTGAACTGACCTGAACCAGTGTTCAGAGAGAGAGATCATACATGCTTGTATGTGAATTTGAGAGTAATCATACATTACTTCTCTCCCCCCCCTCCCCCGACGTAGTCCGTGGATGGAAGGGCGATCCGTGTGGACGAGGCAGGAAAGGGAGGCAGCGGACGTTCTGGAGGTGGAGGCAGCGGTGGATTCAGAGGAAGTGGAAGAGGAGGTGGATATTTTAGAGGAGGGCGAGGTGGACCCAGAGGTAATGCTAATTGTCTCTGGGTTGCCCACGTTTGCTAGGTTTTTTTATAAATATTGTTGTTGTTTGTTCTGTTATTACAACAATCTTGTGTTTTTGTAGGTGGTGGTGGATATGGCGGTGGAGATAGAGGATACGGCGGTGGAGACCGAGGATACGGCGGTGGAGACAGAGGATACGGCGGTGGTGACCGTAGTTATGGTGGAGACAGGAGCTATAGTGGTGGTGGAGGCTACAAGAGTGGTGGCTACTCCTCAGGAGGTGGTGGAGGATACAACCGGGACAGGTAGGAGGTATTTATAGCTAAAAGTACTTATTATTTTTGTTCTAAGAGTCTCATAGCACCAACAAATGCTCAGTGTTCCTATTTTAATGGTTTTCTTTCTTTCAGAAGTTCTGGCTATGGAGGTCGTGGGGGCTCTTACAGAGACAACTATGATGGCTATGGTATGTATTGCATGTAATGCATTGTGGCAGGCCTTAAAAAAATTAATGCACCAACTTTTCTTATATTACTAGATCTGTGCCTCTGATAATGATTGTGGGAGAACAAACCCCAAGCCTTTAAGTTATGCTAGGTAATTGAACTTGTGCTTGTATGACTGGTTAAAATCAGTCACATGACTTCATATAATAAGTTAAAAGACCAAAGTGAGGGTCTCATGTTACCTTAATCACTTCAAGTGTGGTGAATGGTGCCTGCATATAAAGAAACCTTTTAGTCAAGTCACTTGGCCTCAGAATCAGACACAGCCGATAACATGTGCCTTTCCTCTGGCCCAGTCAGTCGAGTAGCCACAAGCATTTTGCTTCGTCTTTCCCGGACTGATCGCTGTGAGGGTTAACTTGTGTTAAACTGTGTTCAAATGCTTCAATATCTTACATGTGCCTGCTTCTTCCTCAGCTGCACATGAATAAGGCCCAAGACCAACTCATCACTGGCTGTGTTTTCTAAAGACGTGCTCCTCAAGGATCTGTTTATTCATGTAGTTTCTTTTTTTTTTATGTCAATGGGATTGAATGCGGGGGTAGGGAGCTTTTGTATTAGCTGTGAATTGTTTCACGGCTGCCCCAACAGTTGCTTTTTGTTGAATAATTAGTTTTGAACCTTCTTGGTCACATAGTCTGCCCTGACCAGCTGTCACAGAATGGCTATTTTTTACTGCTTCAGCTACCTTATTTCAGTTGTATGGTTCTGCATTCCCATACTTTGGGTTGCCCTATATTTTAGTTAGTGGACATCTACCTCTAAGGGGCATTTAAGCAGCTGTGATATCTTAGTGGAGAGAGAATAGATACAATGGCAACTGTAAGTCGATGTAAAATGGACCAACTGTTTAATAAATGATAGAAAAACGCCTCTGTCAAGTATACAAAAGGTAAATTCCTTTCAGACTGGTGAACGCTGCTTAAGTCAGGTGGCCAGCAATGGCGCTGTCGAAGTGCAGCTTGACATGTTCAACCTTGCTCTTCCAGAGGTATATCTGCTCTGCTCGACATTTTGCATTTTTAAACTTGTGCTGCAAAGATGGACCGACACTCAATATATTTAGTAATGTGGACAAATTACCTGCTCTAAAACCTGTTACTACTATTACTCCCCCCAAACTGGGAAGAATGTGCTGTTCTTTGTACTTATCCATGAACCAAGAATTTTTTTTTTTTTTTGTTGGCTTCACGGAGCCTATTAAATGAAACCATTTGAAAATCTGATCTTGTTTGTGCTTTTAAAATAATGTTGACTGATTCAGTAAAGGTTTGAATTAAAATGTACCTAAATAGAACATTAACAACTACAGTTCTGCAGTCTAGTACAGAGATTTGGTGATTGTTTTTTTAATACTAAATTTAAATTTAGTAATTGAAGTTATATCAGACATGTTTAAGCAAAATAAAGGAGAAAAAAAATCAAACGGTGCCAAGCATTTCTGAATTTCTAAAATGAATCCCTCACTAGTAGCAAACTAAATGTAGGTCATTTTTTTTATACTAAAATGCTGCATGTATGAAGTTATGCAACAACTAACTAGAACAATTGTATGGCTGTTGCTTACTGGTAACTTTTTAGTACACCCCTCATGCTATCTTGAAAAACAAAGCAAGAAATAATTGGCAACCAGGTCAACTTTGAAAAAAATGTGAAATGTAGATTTAAAATAAAAATGCCAAAGAGGCTACTGTTTTAATAACCTGCTTTTACACAATTACTTTCTCATTTTCTGTTTACTGTTCAAATGCACTGGAGGAATCGGAACGAGGACTGGAGGTCTGGACACCCGTGTGCTCCTGTTAAAAACCTTGCATGTCCAGATTGGCTCAAATTTATGGCTCTGCTTCTCAATGCATGGTGATGACCAGGCAAAACAATAAACCTAACTTTAACTAAACCCTCAAGGTTTAGGACCTCCAGTACAAGATTTGGATTGGCTAATTAGATTTGAGGACTAGTTGTGCTCTTGGGGTTTGGTAAACTAATGTGCCAAATACCCAACTCTGGAAGTCCAGTCCATAAAATGCTGTCTCAATATACATTAGGTACTAATGACAAGTTTATTGGCATTCCTACTTTGAGATTAACTTTATTTAAATGCAATTTGGTTTAAAATTAAGTTAAACAAAACCAAAATTATTTTTAAACATTATTATATTATTCTCAGAACATTATTATCCAGCTAACTGCACAAAACAATTCTCACATGCCTGGCACAATGTCATTGATAGAAAGCTGTACTGGTCGATATCTGTCCTTTGAGCTCTAATTAAAAAAAACTAAATGCATTGCAAAATGTGATTGCATCCACAAGCTGTACCTTTGTAAAGAAATTCCTGTCTTGCCTTTGGAGAACGAAGTGTTGCATCTACCGAAGCGATTGCCTCCTGTCATTGGAACAAGAGAAAGCTGCTACTCATGAGCTATTTGATCTATGGAGAAAGAGTAGGCCTGTGTACCTGAGGTAACCTTCCTTTGCTCTGTTCACAAACTTCAAAACATAGTTCATATTATTGTGCCTTAAAGAATGCAAGAGTGTTTTTATCATGTCTACCTGTCACACCATTGAGGTCAAACGTTCCTAAAGTCTCTCTTTAAGATGCATCTGCATGGTGTCCTGAGGCTTTGCTACCTGTTGCTTTTATCAAAATGTAACAGTTTGGCTTCAGATTAACAAGATGCTTTAGAATGTGACTTGAAGCCAGTCCACTTTACTCCCATACCTGTCAGTATGTCCCGAGTGATGAGGTATCATGTGGATTTTGCTTGCTATGTACCACCTGCGAGTTAAAAACCAATTTGTGACCTATAGAATCAGAACGAACACTTTGTGAATTTCCCTTGCACATAATACTTATTTACTTTGAGTTTTAAACAAGACTGTGTTCATGGTTAACGTTTGCCCGTTTGTTTATTGTTTAGATTGAAGATATCTTCTGAAACCGGTTGCACAGACCATCATCAGTACACCCCCGTGTAGCAGTGTTGATTCAAATCCAAGTGTGGAGATTATAATCCAGGTTAGTGTTGATTTCTCTTGTCGGTGCTATACCTTTTATTTTGTAATTCTTTACTAAAACAGTTAACTGTACTTAATCATTACAGGAGTTGTTTTAATTGTGAATATGGTGCAGCAGATGCACAGCCTGGTATAACTAAACGTTTTATTTCTTCTGTTAGCAGGGGCGGTGTTTAGAGGACTGCTGGGAAAGCAGAAGTGTAAGCTACCAGCATAGCAGTTTTCATCCTATGAGTTGGCCAAGATGACATACTGGACTTTCATGCCCCTTCAAAGTACGATTTGTTTCACAGTGCCACTTAGCAACTACCCATTAAGCGGATACTTCAATAAAACGTTTCCTTTTTAGTAATGCGAAAGTTTTTAAGACTTTATGTGATATGGCACATTGTTTGTAGCTTTTCTCCAGTGAACAAGTTATGAATAAAAATCACTGAACACACAGAACTGTTTTCTTTTATTTATCAGGATCTTCTAAAGCTTACAAGCTAGCCGCAGTACCTAAAACTGCAATTTCTAAAATTGACAATTCATTCCTAATAATGAACAGGTTCAGAAGTGGAGCTCTGTAATGCAGTCTGTACTGGGAAACTTTGGCAGGTTAAGATCATATTTTTTCTGAATATCATAGGGCAGAAAACGTCCAGCAAGGAAATGTGTTCCAGAGAAACTAAGTGCACATGTTTTTGGTGCCATGAGAGAGATAAGAACAACAGGACTGATTCCATCTGTGTTTGATTCATCAGGATCCCAACCTGCAATGATAAAAGGTGTCCTTTACACAGTCGGATTTAGAATGTTGAGTTAATAGCTGATATAAAGGGTTTGTGTGGCTGGAAAATCTTTCATGTGTATGTTCCTCTCTATATGTAAACATGTTTTCATCTTGGCTAATTTGTCAAACTAAAAACAACTGATTCTTTGCTCCCAATAATGAACAATTATGTAACCTGGTGCTATTAAACACATTTTTCTTTCATTTTAATGTTTCACTGCTTTATCCTGGTCATTTTATCCAAATTTACACTTTAGACTTTTATTTAACTGAAATATCTACTTCTGTAGTTGTGGTTTATCATATCTGTAATATAGAGCTGTGATAGGAACTGTTATTACTAATGGCCTAGTAAACTGAGGCAAATTACTTTATAATTTATAAATAATAAATTATCTCCCTATAAGAAAAAAAAACTTATACTTTGAAATATATGCTGGACTTTCTTACCTGAGGGGATGTCCAGGCTGGTGATTGGGATTTTGACCCCCTGGAGAGTGAGCAGGATGCTGGGAAAGAGCTCTTTTGCTGCTTCCAGCCCTGTCTCTGGACCCAACAATGCATCCACCACCAAGTTATATGCATCATTAATAAGCTGCACCTGGACATGAGAATAATAGTAGGTCAATAAACAGAAAATGAAAGTCGAATCGCAAATATTTGCACAGTAAGTCAAAATTTCACTTGCCTCTGTGGGCAGGTAGGACAGGAAAGGGATGTCCATTTTCTCACACTGTACAGCAAAGTCCAGGTAAGGGCTGTTAGGGGTGCGTTTTGGGTAGAACACGGTGGGTATGTACTCCTGCCATCATACAGAGGAACGGGAGAGGAGATTTATGTACCGCCAGTGTATTTTGTAAATATTTAACGAAACAGATAAAGTTGGAGGACCAGAAAAATGGGGAAAGTGCGTAAAAAGTTCTCACAATACAAACACCACATTTAAACAGTTACTTATGTAAAAATGGTTGGGGCTGTAAATGTTTGTCATTTACTGTTGTATCTACAGGGAGTTGTGAATGTTGGAACAGTGAGATTATGGTTTGCATCATACTTACAAACACTCTCAAATATCGTGCACACACCAGGCCGACACAACCGTTCCAGTCTGGCCCACAAACCACCAGTATAGTGGGCTGCTTCTTACTCAGGGTGCTGAGTGGAAATGCCTGTGGGAACAGGAAGGATAAACTGAGCTGAGATCAATCAGGACTCAAATTTACAAAAGCCCTTAATGTAGCCGTTTTATCTCTATCAACAAGCAATCAAATTTACCTCTCTGTACTTCTCAAAATGTTCCCAACACAACATCAAACAGCTTACACAATATCATCTTGTGCTAATTATTATTTTAATATGTCTGCCATTTGATTATTTTTACTTTTAAAGGATATATTTCTGAATATACTATGATTATACATATCCAAAAAATGACTGGACAATATTTAAAAAGTTATATTTTATTATATTCTCTGTAATCTATGGAGTATTATAGATGAACTGGAAAATCTGACCTTAGTAATAGCAACAGCACAAGCTTGCCCCAAAATTTCCATTAGTTGTTGCTGCCCAAATCGATAGTCCCCCAGCAACTCAGTTTCCATGGATACAGCCTCCTCTTTACTGCAGAATTGTACAGTAAAAGAGATGATTAATTACATTAAAAAAACATGTTAGTCTGTCAAGCAGACCCAGATCACTGCCTTTTAGCCATGTTTACCCAGTTTTCTCTGAGTCTGAGTAGTCTGGATTCATCCCAACTTCCAAAAACATGCAGAAGGTGGACTGACTCTGCTAGACTGTCCCTAGGAGTGGGTAACTCAATGGGTTACTTAGTCCTATGAGTAATGTGATGGATTGGTGCTCTATCCGGTCGTATATTTCTGTTTAGCACTCAGTGTTCAATTTTGAAACTATACATTGCTGGTTTCCACAAATTATTAAGATCATATAAGTGTATTGCAGAGAACATTCCAAACTCACGGTGCATTTAAGGAGCAACATCTCTGTTCCATCCGCATCAGGATGTAATAACCAGATTTGTTGACTTTGCCTTTCATGTTCCACTGTGAATGAGCATTTTAACCAGTTATCGTGAGATGTCTAACCATAAACAAATCAGCCCATCTAAATAGCATCTTAGTGTTGACCTTATGTGATCTGTTGGTCGATGTGAGCTGAGCTCTTAGGTTCCTGACCTCAAACTGGGTATTGATCAGGGTGCAGATGGCCCCACATGACGACACATCTGCACCCCAGCTTAAACTTTAGAAACAGATGTCAGCACCTCAACATCATTCAGCTGCCACGTCAAAAGCCACAGGTTTAACACTATACAGAATTCATCTCATTTTAGTTTTTATTATTATTATTATCAAAATCTGACCATTTTCCAAACATTAAAGAAACAAGTAAATCATTATTTTAACAGGGCAAAAAAAAATCCCTACTTTTTTCAGCAGCTCCCATATAACTGGCAATATGCAACACATGCAGTGATAGAGATCAGGTATGTATTTGTTTAATACA
The DNA here is from genome assembly GCF_030014385.1 of Trichomycterus rosablanca. NCBI lineage: Eukaryota > Metazoa > Chordata > Actinopteri > Siluriformes > Trichomycteridae > Trichomycterus > Trichomycterus rosablanca. The sequence goes on from NC_086012.1 coordinate 14,654,740, forward strand.
GTGTTGTACTGTAGGACACTAATAATTCACAACTTTAGTATTTTCAAAGATCCTAGAAGATTAGCTGGTGCCTGCTGAAGTTGGGACACCCCCGCTGAAGAACTACTGGTGCTTAACCTTTAGCACACACTGCTTAGGCTTACTGTGGCCCTTTTTGCTCTTCCTAACCCACTGGGAAGGTGAAGAAGACGTGGGGTTAAGTAAGAAGACAGTACAGCAGGCAGTCACATCCAAGGAAAGTTCAATTTGATGTAGGTTTCTGGGATATAGAACCACTTGAAGTCAACAGTCATGGGGCCAGCTTCATGCAAAAATCTAAGTTAAAAGGGTAAAAATAGCTTGACGTATCTGAATGACAAACTGACACAAATTTAAGCTATAAATAATGCTAGAAACATGTTCTTTACTGAATAAAAACAGATTGATTCATTACCCTATCCTGTCACACTACTAACAGCAGTAATAATGGTTTTCAGGCAGCAGTCACAACTGATTATTAATTTCTTTGGGTGTTAAATGATATAAAAAGTTATAATATTGCTTTAAAACAATAATAATGTATTACTATTTAAGTATTTATAATACTCCATACTGTGTGAGCATTAACATGTTCACAAAATAGAAACAAATCCACCAAGAAATGCCAAATCCTAATTTTGATAATAACCTTTATTAAGACAATAAACAAACCTGAGTGGATTTTAATCTTCATGTATTTATCATCTCACAAACATTACTAACAATGTCTCGTAGTTGTAGAGAATAGAGTTTACCTGAGGTAGCGCAGCATCTGTGTGGACTCACAGTCCAAACCTGCATCGCTGTGGTTCATCTTCACTGCAGCCTGGCAGCCAGCACACACTCGTCTGGGTCAGCTTGTCTCTCTGATTAGCTTAAATGTTTATCTTTAGAGAACATGGATGACTAATTGTTCTGTGATAAAATCAGGCAGAGTTTTGTGTTCATGTTGACCCCCACTAACAACTATGAACCAATTAGAGAGGAGGAAAACAGAAAGCATGTTGATTGGATGAGCAGAAACAGGGGACTGAACCTAAACCAAGTGACACCAGGAGACATGTATTCTGGATGGATTGTTCGAGGAACAGCCTATATTAAATACATGATGAGTCTGATTACACACGTTTATGTATATGATGAGTCTGATTACATGTATATTTAAATGCTAAACACCAACAAGCATGGCTACAGATTGGCATACACACAAGCTTTACAGTATTTGGTATCTTATCGTCCATACCAAACAATGCACTGCATATTTACGCACAAACAATTTAGATCATTTATTTTTTGCTATTTTATTAATGCATTTTTTCCCAATTTAGTGTAGCTAATATGTCTTTCAAAATATTGGCAATAATTTTTCTACCCTGTCCAGAGTATTCCCGCCTTAAGTCTGGTGTTTCTAACATAATGACACTGAAATAAAAAAAATAACCTATTAACAATGGGCTTTTATGAAAAACTATTGTCTTTAAGTAATTACATGTTCATGTATAGTAATGTTTAGCAACTGGCCAGATAATTTAGAGACGACACACAACATGTATAAAGATTTTTGCTTTTTTTACTGTGCAAATTTCTCCAGATAAAACACAACTAGGAAATTAGTTCACCTTTATGTCTATTACTCTTCTCTGAACAGGGTGAGAGGTGTTGCCTGGGCAGTTTTAAACACATGTATGTTTCTAAGGTGAAAAACATCTATACCCAACACAAACGTAGACGTAGACGTGTAGACGCCTGGCTGGCCGACAAGCAGTTACGATCAGTTGATTTTACAGGGCTGTGCACATGTTGCTCTTAATTCACTCATCTTTACTGAACACAGAAATAACTGCACATATGTAAAATGACTCAACAGCACAAAAATTGCACGTTTAGAGAATCAAAGAAAGTATTTAATATTTTAAACATTTACAGTCTGAACATAAACAGAGTGCCTGGTATTGCCGAGCAGTGTCGATAGGGGCTGATGGAACGATAATCCGAAGGCGAGATGGATCCTACACATACCACAGAAACCCAAACTTTTTGTGCAGCAGCTCCTCGCGTGGTCGAAGGTTGAAGAGCTCCTCTGTTAGTGGAGTCACCCAGCGGTCTGTGTGGAACACATTCTTACCCACCTACACACACAGACAGAATGTGAAAATATTAGAATTGTTTGTGTTAAGCAGCCTTAACAGCTAAGAAATAAACATACTTAAGATGTCTGCAGGCTATTACAAGATATTAGTTTGACTAAAAGTTTAGCTTGATGCATTGTCTTGTTGATGTTATTCAATTTTTGAAATATTTCTGATGGATTTTGAAAACATTTAAAGTCATGTTAGATGCGAGTGTATTAAATGGGCCGACATAAATCTCGAGCTTCTTTGGAAAAAGCCGAGTCAATATGGGTGAACGTAATATAAATATAGCTGCATGTGGTGTCATGCCAACTCATAAAAGGGCTCAGCTTATATTATCTAAGAATATTAGTAAAAATGTCAAACAAAAATGTACTTTATTATTTAAAATAAAATACCTTCCAGCCAGGGACATCCTTCATGATGGTGGCTTCCTCCTCCAGATTCTCACGCAGCATTCGCAGCGTCCTACAAAAGTAAAAGTGATTTAACATAGTGTCTTTCTTCTGTTATCTGGTCCTATCACAAAATGACAAAATAAAAATAAGCACCACACCTGCGGTCATGTTCAGCCTGCAGCAAAGGCAACAGAGCTATCCGGGCCTCCAGTTCCTCAATGTGTAACCGCCTGAAAAAGAGATTTATTAAATTATGCACCATTGTGTGATTATTATTGTGCTGCTGTAAAGATACAGAACAATTCTGAATAGGAAGTTAGCATGTTACCTCCTCTCTCTGTTCCATTTAAAAAGCCTCCAGTAGCCAAACACCATTACTCCAATACCGATGCCAAACAAACTGTATCCTATAAATAACAGGAGAACAGAGACCTAATGATGTAGAAATTGTGAACTCCAAAAATAACTGGAACAAAAAAAAAGACAAACACAAAAACAGGCAATTTTTCCAATCCAATCTTCAGAATCCTTCTAATAATTAATCCTGATAAGAAATTTGATTATCTCAAAAAGTGCAGCAAAGCAATATCTAAAACAAATATTTTAAATATTTCAAGCTGTCCTTCTTCGTATTTTAAAACATGTTTACTATTACAGTGATGTGTTTTTGTGACTGGTGACATTCACAGGTCTGTCATTAGAGAATCTGATAAAGACAGTATTACATTAAATCAGACAGGGAGGGCGTAGATGAAGAGTATGTTTGCATGTATATGACTGAACCCCCTGTGTTACTGCTTTGCACCAAGTGATTCCAGAGAATCTGAGTCCGCCACGGTGGTAGCTTAGTGGGTAGAGCTTTGGACTATCAATTGAAAAATTGCAAGTGCAAATCCCAGCTCTACCATGCAGCCTCTGTTGGACCCCTGAGCAAGGCCCTTGACACTCTTGGCACCAGGGGTGGTGTACAATGGCTGACCCTGCGCTCTGTCCCCAGCTTGTATGCAAAGAAAGAATTCCATTGTACTGTATCAGAATCAGAATACTTTATTGATCCCCGAGGGGAAATTTCAGATGTTACAGTTGCTCAGATTGTATATATGTATTAAGAATATATTAAAAGGTAAGAATATATTAAAAAGTAAAGTAAAGTAAAAACGCTCTTAAAATAAAGTGGCAAAACGCTCTTAAAATACACTTAAAACGCTCTTAAAATAAAGTGGCAGATGCAGTGGTGACATATATTGCACTATTTATGATACAACTATCATATTGCACGTATTGTAAGGTCTATTACTTAAGTGAGGAGTTGTAAAGTTTGATGGCCACAGGTAGGAATGACCTCCTGTGGCGCTCCGTGGTGCTTTTGGGTGGAATGAGTCTTTGACTGAACGTGCTTCTGTGTCTTTCCAGTGTGTTGTACAGCGGGTGAGAGGTATTGTCCATAATGGACTTCAGCTTAGACAGCATCCTCCTCTCTGACACTGTCGTCAGCGAGTCCAGCTCCACACCCACCACATCACTGGCCTTACGGATCAGTTTGTTCAGTCTGTTGGCATCTGCCACCTTCAGCCTGCTGCCCCAGCATGCAACTGCATAAAGGATAGCACTCGCCACCACAGACTCATAAAAGATCTTTAGCATAGTCCTGCAGATGTTGAAAGACCTTAGCCGTCTCAAAAAGTAGAGACGACTTTATATGTATATGTATATATGACAATTCTATTCTTCACAAGGAAAATTAAAACCACTGTGTAATTTTATGTTGTATTCACAGGTCTGACATTAGACAATCTAATAGTGTAATGTAATTAAAACAGAGTGTCACATAAAATCAGACATGGAGGGTGTGTACGAAGTGTATGTCTTTATCCAGGTCAGGGTCGTGGCGGGCACTATAATCACACAGTGTAAACCTGGCTTAAGGAAGGTGTAACATCTACAGAAAACTAATGTACATAATGTATTTTGTAAAACATGTTGCACCACTGATCCCAGCAATCACTATAACTAAACAAAAAGGATTAAGTTATGGTGATTACTGGTATCAGTGGTGTAACATGTTTCACATAATACATTGTGCTTAATGTACAAAATAGATAGAGTAAAAACTAGAAAATGGCATTTTAAAAGCATCATTTATTAGCCTTTCTAAGGTGTTCTATTTCTGGTTTTTGCTAATATGTAATGGAGTGTAATGTATCAGAGACGAACAGCTTGCTATTGCAATGAAAGGTCCGTTACATCCAAAATTGACAAGCCTTTAATAAAATGATTATCTAAACTCATAAATGTCAAATGTTTAGTCATTTTGAATGTAAATAAAAAGCAGACGGACTCTGTGTAGACTGCATGTACTGTCAATAACAAAAGTATCAGGCGAATAAGTGCAGACCAAGCTAAGCTAACAGGCTAACACATCTCACTCAGGATAAATAAATAATAAATAGGTACACATTGTCCTCGACATTGTGTATAACGTGTATACTAACCAGAAAGTCCTCTTTTAGGCAGATTGCGTTTATAATCTATGGGACCATAACCTCCCGGAGGAGGCATGTCCTGCTTCACCTTGGACGCCGCCATCTTTCTCCCACCAGCGACGTCGCTGTGTTGTTTTTCCACCCGTATTCCGACTACCAACACCACCAGGTCTCGGATTGGCTGGAAGGTTAAAGATGTGATCCAATCAGCGAGCTGGGTTCAAACGCGAGCAGGCAGTGGTCCACTCATGAGGCAGGAGGCGGGACCAACAGCTTTAGTTTTATCGCTCTCTGGCGGCGCAATCCATTCATTCATTTACCGTCAGTTTTAACACCATAATTTAATACTGGTCAGGGCCGCGGTGGGTCAAATTCAAAGGTTTTCATTTCCCCCATTTCCACTTTTCCTTCCAATCTAATTGTTTTCAATTCCCGATGGCAATTCCTCTGCTGCTTGTGAACGAGGAGAGCCTCAGACTAGCATGTGCCCTCTTTTAACTTGTCAGTGGCAGCTTCTTTCTAAGAGACATATTACATACAGAGTGTCACGCTGTGCCCTCTGTGAATCATCCACCACTAATACAGGCACCTTAACCAAACCGCAGATGTTGCATTGAGCCCAGTGGAGCTGTTGAGAGAGGTTGTGCCTGTTGGATGCATAGCCAGGTCGATAGCACAGCTGAGAGTCAATGGTGAGAGCAGTGGTGAGCTATGCATGCTTTTCTAATCAAGTGTTAGGTGTTGGAAGTGAATTTAGATGTCATTTTTACGAACAGCATTAATCACTTAATGACTTCTTTGTTAATTATCATTAAATCCTTAACATTCTACTCTATTTTATTTACTCTGTGCTGGAACTGCTGTAACCCTCGAATTTCCTCAATAGGGATCAGTAAAATAATCTTTATCTTTATACATGTGTGAAAACACTCACCTATCTAAACAACTGACTTAATAATGTAATATTTCCTTTTGTCACCTCACTATTTATCTCACGCTGTACCATATTCATTATTGTTCACACCTTTGTAAATACCAGGGAATGGTAATAGGCCTTAACCTGGGGAATTGTTCTACCAGTTTACTTAGCACTCTACCCAGTTCATACCCTTTTGTTGCTGAACTGGGTCCAACAAAGATTGGTCAACAGTTTTATTTAACTGCAATTTGCTCTGCAGCCAGCAGGGGGTCCTGATAATTACAAACTCATTTAAAAAGCATTCAGACACAAGACACTTCATCAAGGGTAAAATTATTATTATTTATTATTATTTTTAAACTGGAAAACAAAATTAAACCTGACCAATAGCAACTGACTGTACAGTGTGGTAGAACCAGAGGCAGAAAGCTATCAAGCCAACGAAATGGAACAGCACGACATGGGCTGATGAGGAGACAATAGCACCGTCCTCTCCTCTTTGTTACAGGTAGTAAAGGTGCTGTGAAATTAATCGAATCTGGTGTCAGACATGGTGGGACAATTCTCTTAACCATATAAAGAGAAACTGGATTGGTGGTGCACAGTTACGTAAAATAAGGGGCATATAAAAACAAATAATAAATTAACCTAGTCTCAACAAATGGAAATGGAACAAAGGGAATTACTTTCAACAGATAAGATGGTTTAAACTTTTGTCTTTGAGTCATCTTTGTTTGAATCACACATTTAAGAGGATATAATTATTAGTTGTTTTGAATGAATTTAAACTTTTTGCTTAGGTGAACATATCCTAAACATATCCTAAACTGTTTTTAACTGGAATCAAATTTCAATGCACAAACAAGTAGCCGATCTATCAGGCAAATAATTTTTTACTGGTCAAATTTTCTCTTTGGGTCTTTTAACATACCACTGTTGGGGTAACTGTTGTAACTAAAATTGTGACAGTCGTACTGTATCACATAAATAAATGTACTAAAATAATAAGAAATAAAAACAGCCTTAGCCCTGTTTGGGGGCAAGGGTTCCCTGCATAACCTTGCAATGACCCAGTCAATATAAAGCATTGCATTAGGGTCAGTTGTGTTCTGTCTATACAAATTAGGGCTATTGTACACCACGGTATGATCAAACTCAAAACTAAAGCGAAGGCAAAAAAAATAGTGCTGGTACAAGGGATGAACAATTTCTAACATACAATATCAAACATAATTCAACATCAGTCCAGTTCAACTATGACTCAAAATAGCAGAAAAAAGTAGCCAAAATGGCTCTTCATTTAGCACTGCTGGCTTTCATTATGCATTTAAAGGTGTATTTATTTATTTATTTTTTTGTACTTTTGTTATTTTTTTGAAAGGAAAACGTTTTGTCCAGAAGAACTGAACCTATACAGTCTCAAGTAACCTATTATTTCTTTCATACATAGATACACAGTCTTTTTCTATGTGTCGGTGCTCAAACTGCAGCACATGGAAGCCCTTTAACCTTTGTTTAATTTTTAACGTCACACTCGCAGCACAATAATTAAACTTGTTTTTTTGAAGGAACTAAAGAAAGGTAAAAATCGTAAGCAAAGCAATTAAGAAAAATAACTGTAATCAGAAAAATGTGAGCTTATTTAGATTTCTTGAAAAAAAGCAAGACTCCCAGACTAGGCCTCAAAATCCGGCATTAATGTTCTCTAGATCTGTTCCTGAATGTGTTGTGTTTGCCAGAACTGTTTGTCACCAGGGGTCCAGGTGAGGTTCTAGAGGAGGACTGAAGTTTGTGATGGTGATGAAAGCTCAGATGCAGGTTGTGTGATTTATTTCCATGTGTTTGCAGTCTGGGAGATGGATCTGGAGGGGATCATGTCTAAGAGATACTCTCTCTGACGCTCTACTGCTGAGGTGGAACTCTTATGAACAGGCAGACTGGGGTTCACGTAAGCCATCGTCACACCTGCAAACGCAAACAAGAAAAAAAACACTCTGTGACTAAAGCACACTCACATACACTTACTCACTTTATTAATACATGTAGTAGTAAGACGCTTTCGATTTTTCCATGCACAGCTTGTGTGAATCCACATCTGATCCGTTATCGGTGTCAGTTTGGGGTGCTTAATTTAGGGTACTTAATCCATGACCCACCTCCATGCTTGTCCGGGGCTGAATAATTGTGACTTGGCAGTATTAACAAAACATCCTTGTTTATTTTTAAATTAATAAACATTATATTTATGTATTTATTAGGATTTTAACGCTTCGGTTACATTCATGACTGGACAGGTAGTTACTGGTTACACAAGATTCATCAGTTCAAGTTTAATGTCAAACACAGTCACGGACAATTTTGTATCTCCAATTCACCTCATTTGCATGTCTTTGTACTGTGGGAGGAAACCGGAGCTCCCGGAGGAAACCCACACAGACACGGGGAGAACATGCAAACTCCACACAGAAAGCACCTGGGAATATGGATATAAGAAAAATCCCAACATTTAACCACCAGACCCATCACCAAAAGAATGAGAAAATATAATAAGAATTTTAACTGCATTATTATAGCAGCAATTAGTCCTTTTTCCTCCCTCAGGCACAGCACCGCCTCTCAGAGGACCAGTGCATTAGACAGTTGCGCCACCCAACAATCATATAAAAGTGATTTTGTGGTATTTGAAAGTTCTGTTTGTTTTATGGCAATGCTCATGCCCAAAAAGAGAAAAAGAAGCAAAAAGAGAAAAGCTGCTGCAAATGCAAGTGTTTCAGTGTCAACAGTCCCAAATAGGCTTTAATATGCTGGTGGAATTTACTTAATAAAGCATCTTTTACTTTTAAAAATGATTTTGATGCCCAAATACATAAAACTGCCTCAAACCTTTAACTCACAGTGGGTGAAAAAACACAAGAATTGAACATAGACCAAGAGAGGAGGTCGAAGAAGGGGCACTTGTCTCAGTCAGACCCGTGCGAGGGCTCAGAATCTACCTGGTGTTGCGCTGTTCTGCTTCCTCCAGGTGGAGGAGGTCACTTTCTTAGAGTTCCTGTTGCCGGCACTGCTGCTGCCTCTGCTGTTGTTGCTGACCTTTGACCCGTGTAGCACAGCATGCTTACCTGGCCTGCTGACCAGCGCTGCAGCGGCTACGGCGTTCTGGAGCTGAGAGGATGAAGAGAAGGAGTGAGAGACACCACGCAGGGCCACCGCTGACTGCTGAATGCTACGCGACAACTGAGCAGAACTCTGCAGGAAACAAAACACACAAACAGACCAGATCTGTATCATATACATTTCTAGATTCTTTCTTTAAATTCTATTTTCTTTTTGTAGTATCTCGATGGTTTAGTAGTAATTGGTTGTGTCTGAGAGACGCTTATAGTCCGGATTTAGCTCCATCTAATTTCCACCTTTTTGGACCGTGCAAAAAGCTTTAGAGGGAAGATGATTTTCATGTGATGATGATGTGAAAGCAGTGCTGCATCAGTGGCTGCAACCAAAAACTGATGGCTGAGGGCATTAAATAGTTACGGTACGATGCTGGGAAAAATGCATCAGAAGGTGATTATGTACAAAAGTGATGTCATTTGTTTTTAAAATTCTTAATAAATAGAGTTTTAAAAAGTGCGGAAACTTTTTGAAGAACCCTCGTACATTAACATTGGTGTTGTTACTATTTTACACAGTATTTAGTCTGAAGTACGGGGTCAAGAACGGGCTCGTAAACGCAGCCTTAGCGCTCTTCTCTAGGGATGGAAGGCTCACCTGTGCAATGGTAGAATGATGACGACTGATTGGCTGGCTGGATCGACTGTGCTGGAGCGAAGAGGACAAGCGCTGCTTGATCTGCTGAGACACGATCATCTGCTGCTCAGCTTTCACACCGTGGGCTGATGAAGACGATGAGTGGGAGACAGGAGACGAGGCCTGCTGAAGGATCCTCTGCTCGATCTCCTGTTCCTGCTGCAGGGCCTTAACGAACGCCGCTTTCAGCCGAGTGGTGTGTTCGGCCTTCAGCACCTTCTTCTGATTGGTGGACATGCACTGCTCACACATGATGCTGCCGCTCTTCTCCTTACGCCAGCGGCAGGTGAAATCGGTCTTGCACTGAGAGCAGGTGAACGGTTCAGTGGGAGGTGAGGACGCAGAGCTGCCCTGTTTACCTGAGGAATTGGTTTGGGAAGAGGGACAACAGGACATGAAAGAGAAGAACGTTTAGGAAAACAATTAAGTGTGTCAACCTGTCATCTACCCAGCTATCCCATAATACACACGTATGACATGTAACATATTTAACAGACCAGACAGCACAAAGACAGTTAACTGTATTTAACCAAGGGAACAACTGTGGTTAAGAAGTGCTACAGCTCTGGGGAAAAAAGCTGTTAGCATGTCTGTTTGTGTTTGTTTTGATTGCCCTGAATCTTCTGCCAGAGTAAAGTGTTTCAAAAATGAGATGTCCAGGATGAGAGGGATCTGCTGTCATTTTGCCGGACTATTAAATGTATTTACGGAGCCCAAGTTCTGGCCTAGATCAGACCTGGGCACATAATTGGAATGATGGAATGAAATTTCCTACAAATCAGTTGACATACCTCGTCCCAGGGCATCCAGCAGACACTGTACAACCTCCTCCAGCCCCACCAGGTAGATGAACTCATTATTTGCAGCCGAGGGCAGGAAGTTGAATTCGGGAGCAGGTGGTTTGGGAGGTGGGATTTCCAGCAGTGTTTTCTCCAGCTGCTTTCGCAGTGCCAGCTTAGCCGCCGCCTGCCGACTGGCAGGAGACTCGTTGGCACTGCTTTGAGAGCTCCCTGATAACATCTTCAGATTGGTATTAGACTAATAAAGTAAAGAAAAGACAAAAGTCAGTACAAGGGAAAACGGTTTGAATAGATTTGCAAAAGTTCAAAAGGTCAGATTATGTACTGATACAATTCAAAGCTCTAAGGACGCTCGGGTGGCTCAGCGCTCTAATACGCTGGCCCAAAATGATGAGATCTGATTTTGAATCTCAGCAGCGCTATCGACCAGCCAGGCGCCTACACAGACACGATTGGCTGTGTGTCTGTAACAGATTGAAAAAATTAATTGCTGCAGTAAAATTGCTGTCTCTGCCAACTGGTTAAGGCGTCTGCACTAGGAATGGATGGTCTGAAGAGCTTAGCATATTTCTCTGATCACAACACAGCTCTCTCTGAGCAAGCAAGGATGAGCATTTAATGGGTCAGAGGGAACATGTGATAGTCTCAGCCCTCCTCGACCTGCATGGCATGAGTCCAACAGGAGGGAGTTAGAGACGACTAGATCGGGGCAAAGAAGCAAAGCACTAATGGTCCATTTGTTTTGGAAAATGACCAGAAGTTCAATCTCTAATAGTTACTACTACATTTTTACATTTTAAAGAAAAATGACAGAATGCATCAGAGGTTCACACACACACATGTTCAGCATTCATACAAAACACAAGCACATAAAAACACACCGGGATAACGTTGACAAGCATGTTGGCATTGGACATGTTGGCGACACGAATGAGGCCTGGTTGGATGATTTTCTGGCCATGCACAGTGGAAACAGAGTTTCTAGGGGCCAGCAGCAGTGGTGGGGGGCCGGAGACGGAGTACTGCTGCTGCTGTCGCAGGTTCACTATTTGCTGCGGGGTCACCGAGATTGACTGCACAGGAAATAGAAAGAAAGGAAATAAGAATTTACCACTTAATAAACTTTCACTGCTAATAATGATGGGAATAGGTTGGGGGAGGGCGGGGCTACATTTTATGACAGATGTGCAGCTCACCTGAGCTCCTCTGACCAGAGGTGGCATGATGATGTGAGAGTTCTGAGAGCCGTGTTTAGACACCTGGCCCCCGCGCACCAATGGAGGAGGGATGACCACAGACGAGCTTCGGCTGGACAGAACCTGCTGAGGATCAAAACAAACACATGTAACAGTTTGCATGCCGGTCACTTAAAACTAGGGTCCTACTAAATTCACGAGAATGCGTCTACAGAATTGGTTGGGAGTTTTCCAAACTCAGTTACCCGAGTCGTGTTTTTAGCCATAGGATCACTAGTACCCCCTCATAGTGCAAATTAGCCAGTAAATGTGATGTCTATTTCATTCATTCATTCAGTCATGGTTTACCACCCCTTTATTCTGGTCAGTGTGGTGGCATGTCCAGCTTCCCTGGATTCACTGGGCGCAATGCATTAACGCACCCCGGACAGGATGCCAAACCATCACAGGACCTCAGCCAAGCCACAGCCAATCATATCTGTATGTAGTAGTGGTGACTCAAACCCTGGATCCTAGCTGTAGTGGGCAAGCGCAGTTTACAGCTGTGCCACCTGAGCGCCCTAGTATCTGTTTATTTAATCTTATTGTAATTTATCCAAATATCCTCTAGGCCACCCAAAGAGGATGGATGTCCCTGTTAAGTCTGTTTCCTCTCAGGGTTTCTTTCTTATAATATTTAGGGACTTTTTCCTGGCCCTCGAATGTCTCATTAGGGTTTTTTGGTCCTGGAATCTGTCAAGTTGCTTTAAGACACTGCCCGTTGTAAAAAAGTGCTACACAAATAAACGTGACTTGACTCGCCGTGGAAATTCTTACGATGAGCGTAAAGCAAGACGTTATGATGAAGGTGAAAAAGCTCTCAGTTTAAATGTGTGAGGTGACGAGCACCAGTTCTGACACTTACAGGTTGAGTTCCTTTGGTTGCTGAGCCTCTCACCAGAGGAGGAGGTGTAGCCGTGGCACTCGAACCCAGCGGCTGAGGAGAAACACAGAAGGAAAAAAAACTGTTTAAAAAGTTACAAGAAAACATTTTTCTTCTAATTTATTTTAATTTCATTAGATGCTTTGTCCTATTCTGGATTGCAGAGGGTCTGGTTTCACTGGGCACAAGGCAGGCCCCCCCCCCCCCCATACAGCCAGTCTTCTGTTTAATGACGCTCTTCTGTTCAGCAGCCATCCCTAAATGCGATCCCTAAATAGCACTGTAACATGCAGATGGACATGTTAGACTAAAGTACTCTTCCATCACCTGGGAAAGTGCCTTGACCAGACAGAGAGTGTCGCTGTTGCAGCAGCAATACCGCAATACCCCATTCAGCCTTCCCTCCCTCAGACATAGCTAATTTTGTCTTTAGAGCTTTGAATGCTGTTCTCAGCAGTGATGTACTAACATAATAGACTGCTGTGCCACACGGGCACCTGATACATGCCTCATCCAACAAATGCCACTCAGTAAAAAACAAAAGCTTGAATTTGTAGAGGATATAATGAGAGTTTCATTAGAAGAACATGTAGCTGGGTGCTCAGGTGGCACATCGGTAAAACATGCCAGCACACCAGAGCTGACATCTTGAACTCGTCTGACCGAATCTCAGCTCTGCTACCGGAAGTGGGCACCTACACGAACAATGATTTGTTGTTCAGGATGGGTGCTGGAGGAGATTCCTCAAAACTGATGCAATTACGACCTCTGTTGGCTGATTGATGGCGCCTGCACAGAGTCGAGGGATAATGTGGACAGGGTGTGGCTCTCAGTACACAAAGCTGATCCACATATGAACTCGCCTCGTACAGGTAAAAAGATGCAGTCGGTTACTGCACACGTGTCGAAGGGGGTGTGTTTTGGTCACGGCTCTCCTTGGTCAGGAGTGGAGTTCAACATCAGTAGAGAGGAAGTATAATACAATCGGGTACTTGGATATGACTAGATTGAAAGGAAAATCAGGGAGAAAATGCAATAAAAAGAAGAACATGTTGAAGATAAGATGGCGTGTGCCTTACCTTTTGTATGTTGGTTTCTTTCTGGATTTGGCTTTGTCTGAGTTTCTTTAACAGGACCAGTTTGGCCTCCTCTAACCTCAGCTCCTCTTTCAGTTGCTTTATAATGCGTTCCCTCTCTTCAGGACTGCTCTTCTACACACACACACACACACACACATTTATTCTAAATCATTGTAAGGATTTGTCTTATTAGGACATACAGTGATTAAACTCAGTATTTACTTAATAAGCCAAAGAAAAAGCAATATAAGTATTTTTTAAAAATGAATATCGGCTGTGTCCTAAACCTCAACCTAATATTCTGAATAATATGCCTACTTAGTGCACTACGACCTGTACATGTTGGCCCGGCAGGACAAGCAGTAAAATAAAGTGTAAAAGTAATAAGTAAATTGGTTCTGACCATGAGCAGATCAGTGTCGAGCTCTTTGTAGTGGCTCCCACCGTTCATCTGTGGACTGGACGGCTCATTATCGGACAAAACAATGACATCATCCGGTGATGAGAGCTGCTTCTCTTTCTTAATGTCACTGCAACAAAACAGAAAGTGTAAGAAGCAGAAAAAGCACAATATAGCATCGTCTAAACATGTACTCAAACCACTGTTAGTCTGTATCAACTGTACTAAAGTACGTCATGCTGAACCCCTAAAACTGCAGAGTACAGAGCACAATTATTATAGATGATACTTGATATGCTCCATGTGTCATGCTTCACAAATAACCCAAAGGCTGCAGGTTAAGAAACCGTTCTCTAACTATTATTTTTATAATGACTTTGGACTATGGAAGCAAATCAGAACTCTTTGAGGAAATCCACACAGACAAAGGGAGAACATACAAACTCAACACAGACAAGATCTGGACCGCTCCACCTAGGAATCGAACCCAGGAACCACCCTGCAACCCAGATAGGTCAATACATCGCTAAGTATTTAGTTATGAAGTGGGGTTAAGTGGAGTACTCCTCTTATTCACATGTTGGTGTGTGTGTCATTCTGAATGAATGTTACTTAGACTAGCATTGATGCTACTTGTCTCGTGTTAGAACAGGTAAGCGTCATGTAGTGCCTCTTGGGTAATGCAGTTTAAATACATTTAGATTTATATAAAGCAGAAAAGAGGACCGGCAGCTTGCATGAAGTGCAGTTATGCAAGAAAGTGTAGCCCCCCACCCCAGAGGAGGCGTGGCAGCCCTTTTCTGGAGTGGGCTCCATGTTTGGACCCAAGCTGAGTGTTGAATGAGCCACTACCCGAAAAAACCAATGAAGTCTTATGTCTTTACTTATATTTGAAGTTGTATGTGTTTGTTGTTTTTCTTTAATGGAGGCTATAATAAAGTACCTGGTGCTAATCACTTTGATATTATTCCTATCAATCCCATGCAGAAAGCAAATCCCCTTTATACTATTGATCAATAGGTGCTAATGCCACCCATGCCATGAAGTACAGTTACATTTTTAGCATTTAGCAGATGCTTTTATCCAAAGTCTCAGCTATTGAGGGTCCTTGCTCAAGGGCCCAACAGTGGCATCCTGGCAGTGGTGGGGTTTGAAACAGCGGCCTTCTGCTTACTAGTCCAGTACTTCACTGCTAGGCTACCACTGTCCTAGAGACAGGGACGGAAGCCAAAAAAACCTAAAGTTTATAAACTTCATGAAAAAAAATATAAAGGTACTGAACGTCATATTAGAGTGGGACGATTAAGGCCACCATTTCTGGTCCTAAAATGCTACCCGTGATATGGTATAAACATGCTGTAGAACAAGGCTACACTGGTATTGGCTCATTTCAGTAAACCACCCACATGAAGAATGTAGGCAGTGCCAACACACAACCATGTTCACTCCACACTGGATTCCAGTTCAGGACTGTTGAGACGACTAACAAAAAGGGCCAGTGTTCATGTTGTGGTCACGTTTCCTGTGCAGACCATACTGCCGAGGTGGAATGAGCCATTTATGACCTGTTTGATTCCACGCACCCGGCCAAACTTGATCAAAACACGATCAAACGACCGGACAAAGTTATTAATGAACACTAAGAGTCCGGTCACGTTTGGAAAGGTACGGCGCCGACGCCACAGCGTCACAGAGCATCGTTCTTGCTCCTTGCCTTCGAGATGCTTCTCTTCCTACAGACACCACTTCCTGTACATTAATCACTCTACTAAACAAGTCATGTGACCCACGGCAGTTTGCCTTTGCGTCATGTGACCCCCCCCTCCCTTCCTGCTCCTTCCAAAGTGGAAACCATGGCAACCAGCCGGCTGGAACTGGTTTGTGACACATGGCCTTCATTTTGTGAAGTGCAGTAGGGTTCAGGTGCTGGAGAAAATGGAGCTACCACCACCGCCACGCTAACTTCTGCAAGAGGGAGCACGACAGGGCGGACGCGCGCACACACACACACGCACACACACACTTCCTGTGTCAGACTACCAATCTGCTCACTCTTTGTAGGTATTAATAGACCAAAACAAACACTGATTATAGATAACAAGATACGTGTTATGGCTACAGTGACTATTCAGTCTCACCTCTTCATTAATCACAAAACTAAAAGTACCTGGCTAATACACTCAGCTTCCCATCAATATCCAAACTGTCTATGTTTTAAGGCATAACAAATTAAAGTTAAGATTATTTAGAAATAAACATCTACATTTTAATTTTATGGAATAACACTAAGAGACCCACCAACATCACCATAGTTTAGTATGTAAAAAATTTACCCCTAACAACCTGTTGTCCCTCAGCACCCCATTGTTAAAGACTAAATTAGTCTCAATCCTTTGATTGGTTGCAGTACTTGGAGTTACAAACTGTAAGTGTGAATGCACCAACAGAAAAAAAAAGCATTTCTTTGTGACCAGATGAGCTTCCGACTTTAGGAAGGTCTCACGTTCGAGGGTGAGCTGGGAACTGGGAGAGGCCTTTAAAGGGAAATGCAAATTCAGGCAACATTTCATACACAACACAAAGACAATGAGACAAAGACACAAAGGCTTTACATTTCAGGCTCACTTCAGATCACAAGGTTCTACTCCACAATTGAACATGTCTGCTCCCTTCAGATGATACGACAAGACACAACATGAAAGAAAAAAATTAACATAAAAGTTCTAACTACTACAATATTGTACCCCTTTGTTTATTACTCTATTATTGTCTGCGTTATACAGCACCTTTACAAAGTTATCAGAATTATTAACAATTATCAAATCACAATTTCAGATCAAAATTACAAGAGCTTTCTGTAAGCAGAGTTTTAATTTGAACTATTTTACAAACTTTATATGAGTTTACAACTTGTTAGTAATCTTTACACTTGATTCTGACTAGTCAGTGAGCATTACACAACATTTACATTTTCAGCATTTAGCAGACGCTTTTATCCAAAGTGACTTACACAATGAGCTGAACACAATGAGCAATTGACGGTTAAGGGCCTTGCTCAGGGACCCAACAGTGGCAACTTGGTGGTGGCAGGGCTTGAACCGGCAACCTTCTGTTTACTAGTCCAGTACCTTAACCACTGAGCTATCACTGCCCAGTGACACAAGCGTTACAGTGTTACTAACCTTTCCACTTGTAAAAGACATGTTATGATTGTTTACTCTTGGATATGTAGGTGACAAGTTGTCAACAAGTGTAAAAATTTGTAACTAGTCAGTAACTCTTGTAAAATTGTAAAGGATAGTAACTAGTTGTTACGTAAGCGTTAGTAATATGTTGTTAACAAGAGTAAAGATTAGTAACAAGTCATTAACAACTGTAAAGGATAGTAACTAGTTGTTACGTAAGGGCTAGTAATTCGCCGTAAACAAGTGTGAAGGACAGTAACAAGTTGTTAACAAGCGTAAAGGTTAGTAATAAGCTGCTAATGTGTAAAGGTTAGTAATAAGCCTTTAATAAATGCAAAGGTTAGTAAAAAACTACTAACGTGTAATAGTTAGTTACAAGACATTAACAAGTCCAAAGTACAGTAACAAGTTGTTAACCTATGTACAGATTAGTAAGAAGCTATGGTAAGGTTTAGTAACAAGTCGTTAATAAGCGTAAAGGTTAGTAAAAAGTTGCTAATGTGAAGGTTAGTAACAAGTCGTTAATAAGTGTAAAGGTTAGTAAAAAGTTTCTAATGTCTAAGGGTTAGTAACAAGCTGTTAAGCAGTATAAACTGCAAGAGGTTAATAACAAGTTTCTAACATCTAAGGGTTAGTGACTAGACAGCAAGTGTTAAGGACAGTAAACAAGTTGTTAACATATGTAAGGATTAGTAACAAGTCATGAAAAGTGTAAAGGTTAGTAACGAGTCATTAACTGGTTACTGTGTTGGTAATAACCTTCACATGAACACTTTGTTACCTACGCTTACACTTGTTTATGATTGGTCACTGACCTTATTGCAACCTCTTTACAGTGTGGAGCATCTCTCACCTTTTGGTGGTGCTCATGTCTACAGGCTCGTCTTTGGTCTGCAGTTCCACTTTAATTGTGGCCTTCACCTCGCCGGTGCTCAAAATACTGGAGCCACGCACCGAGGGGTCTAGCCTGGGACGCAGCACTGGCCGCTCATCTTTTTCTCCTTCACCCTCTAGCTTTATCTTCTTCACATCCAAGTCTACAGGCAGCGTGTCCCGCTCCTGAGCTCGCTTCTGACTCCGGGTCTGCCGCACCGCCTCGTCACACATGGCCACACCTGGAGCTGGAAAAAAACAAGAGACAAAGAAAGAGGAAGCAAGAAAGAGAGAAGGAATCAATAATCCAGTCTATTAGAGAGAACCGTATAAACATAATGACATCACTGTAACCCCTGACCCACTGCAGATTTAAAAAGGGGGATAATGTGCACTAATGGTCTGAGTAAAGTGGACATCTACATCATAAGGTACGTTGAAGAGGCCAGGACTGTTGGCGTGTCTAAAAGGAAACATGGCATCAACACCTCTTCAGCTGGAGTTGAGAGATAACAGACATAAAGCCTACATGTTTACTTCATGTTCACTACTTGAAACTCACTACAATCACTGGATATTAATATTACAATACTGTACATCAGATAATAAAACCTAATAAACATAAATAGATACACAGGGATGATGGCAGCTCAGTGAGTAGAGCTCTGGCCAACTGAAACGCTGCAAGTTCAAATCCCAGCTCTGCCAATCAGCCATTGTTGGACCATGAGCAAGGCTTTTAACCCTCTCGGCTCCATGGGCACCACACAATGCCTATCAGTGATAAAAAATACAATGGATAACCTAACCCTATTACACTAAATTATATGTAAAAACAGTAATGATGCCACTGGTGTTACATTCATTTGACATGTAGCATTAAAAACCAGCGTGTCTTATAACCGCTTGGGCGGCACTGTCGCCTTACAGCAAGAGGGTCCTGGGTTCAATTCCCTGGGTGGAGCGGTCCGGCTCCTTTCTGTGTTGAGTTTGCATGTTCTCCCCGTGTCTGTGTAGGTTTCCTACGGGTGCTCCGGTTTCCTCCCACAGTCCAAAGACATTCAAGTGAGGTGAATTGGAGATACAAAAGTGTCCATGACTGTGTTTGACTGTAAAGACTTGAACTGATGGATCTTGTGTAACCAAATAAATGTACGTATTACTGTTTTGGTCGAATTGTTGCTTGTAAATGTAACATTTGTAGCTTATATTGCTAACAAGAGTGTGTGTGTTATTATTATTGTCATTCATTCAATTCCGAATCCTAATGACCATACGGCTAGTGTTTCTCCAGAAAATAATGTCTTCTGTTTTGCTTCAGGCTTTTTAATGGCTTGTTCATTGTGTCTATAATTGTCTCCATCCATCACGTCGCTGGCTGTCATTTCCCTCTTTTACCTTCAACTCTTTGAAGTATAATTGTCTTATCCAATGAACTGCTTCTTCTCATAATGTGTCCATAATAAGAGCTTCAGCTTGGTTCATCTGGGCTTCAAGTGAGAGGTGCGAGAATCCATTTGTTTGCTTCTTTGATGTCCAATGGAAGTCTTTGACAGCAACAAGATACAAAAGCATCAACATTCATATTGTCTAGCATTTACATTCATAAAGAACCACAGAGTAGGTCATAGTCCTGATCATAGCCTGGACCATTCTGATCTTTGTTTGAAGAGACAGATCTTTACATTTGAAGATCTTTTTCAGTTCCTTCATTCTTGTTCTCTTTAATGCCAGTCTGTGTCTGTGTCGTATTTCCTGACTGCTGAAGCCTTTTGTTAATAATGAATGTAGGCACAACATGTCCACCAGTCTGACATCTCCATCAATTATGAGTTTATCAGTCTTTCCTGTTGTCATGACTTTTGTCTTTTTTAATCTGAGCCAATTTCCCATCTTTTTACTGGTCTTTAGCTTTTCTCATAAGGGCCTTGAGGTGCCTTTCAGATCTACTGCAATGAGTGTTACGTCATCCACATATTGAAGGTCACTAATGTTTCTTTCACCAATCTTGAATCCCTGATCATTTTTCTCTAAAATGCAGGTGTGTGAAACTACTTTGCAGATTTCTGATTGTTATGGACAGTCAGAGGTTTCATACAGAGGGACATGGGGCTGTTTAGTTTGGGATGAAACGTCTGGCTTGAGAGAGGCTTAAAGATGTAATGTTGAACAGCGGTAGCGCGAAATTTCCTGTTACTACTGTGTTCACGCTGCGCCGTTTTAAAACAAAACAAATGTAGGAGGTAAAAATAAATGTTTTATCTTCTGAGTCGCAGCGCAGCTTTGAGATTGACCACATTATTGTTTTAACACACACATTGGTTACATATATCCAATTCATCATCAACCATCAGTTTGTTATGTGTATGTGTGTTGCATGTATTTCTTGTCTCTTTCAAGTGACCACAGGCTGAAAGAAAAAGCCTAACATGACTTAATGTGGTAAAACTGCATATAAATAACTGCACATTTTTCCATTCTAAACCTATTATAAAGAAAACAGAGTATTAAATTAGCGCCGTTTGACAATAGTTATATCAAAGTTTGAGTAAAACAGTAACCATGTATTGCGTTTTTTTGTTTGTTTTTCCAAAGAAAGTGTTTTAGAATGTCTTTAATAGGTGAACTTTAACCTATTACTTCTGCAAGGTGATGGGTGCACCTCTCTGTGTAAATGACGGGTGAAGTTTATCACTTTCGCTGCTGATCAGACAAACTAATGGATACACGGAAATATAAAA
Organism: Trichomycterus rosablanca; assembly: GCF_030014385.1. Taxonomy (NCBI): domain Eukaryota; kingdom Metazoa; phylum Chordata; class Actinopteri; order Siluriformes; family Trichomycteridae; genus Trichomycterus; species Trichomycterus rosablanca. The sequence continues at coordinate 14,675,690 of NC_086012.1, forward strand.
TGTAAAAACTACAGCAGTTAATACAGCAAAACATAATCAATCAGTGATGCAAATCCCTTACATAGTACAAAAAATGACCCACTTTACCAAAAAAAACTACAATTCTAGGGTTCACTTCAGCAGAGAAGCATAAGTCATATTGTTTCTATAGGAGCTGGGGATGTATAGAACCTTCAGCGACCATTAGCAATGCAAATTAAGGCGACTTTGTGCAAATTAAAAGTGAAACCTCAACCAATCAGAATTCAGCACAACCCCCTTTTGTTCCTAGTAGTTATTTGCTTTAGTAGAGACAAACGATTCACTGAATCTTTGTAATATATTAGGGTGTTAATTCAAAATTGCTTGGACAACAATCAGTAAGAGATACAGTACTACCACACATATAAGATTAAAATAATTTGTGGCGCGAATGTATTGTAAGTATTAAACAGTAAGTGAATTTTTATGGTTCGTAAAGGCACCCACACCTGACAGGAATCACAATACAACACACAAAAAGAACTGGTGTCTCCTTTTAAGTGGGGGTTATAGGTGCTCGGTAATGAAGTCAGGAAAAAAGAACGTTCTAGAGCCTCATTTGCACGCTGAGCTTCAGCTTAGAAAAAATGGCTAAATATAATATTAACCCTTTCACAGTGCACACACACACACACACACACAATCAATCAATTGATAAAGAGCTGACTCAAGTTCTTTCTCTCTTTCACTCTGTGACATCACTGCCACACATGACCCCTTCCAGAATTCAGTGAGCCATACAAAGCACTTTCCTAAGAACTGGTTTGAACTGGTATGTGTGTGTGTGAAGGAGAGAGGTTTTAACCCTTTATGCGCCGTGCCATAAAGCGTCATAGTAAGTGAGATGAGGACACACACACAAACGGACGGCTTTGTCCATGAGAGACGCCACACGGCATTCCTAAACACGAGTCCTCAGAAGAAATGAGTGTGTGTGCTGTATAAGGATGAGCAGAAGACTAAAGCAGCACTGTTAATGTTGGTTCAACAGTTGAGCCCCGTAAAGCACCAGCCTATATTACAGTTATCTTTATTTAAGGGTTCCGAGTTGAAAGAAATGAATTTAGCTCGGTGAAACCAGACACCGTGTCGTCTCATTACGACACAGGTTGAATGAGGTCAGGGAAGAAGTAGGTGAAGGTGATGTAGCTCTCTAGAGACATAGCACAAACACACTGATGGAGTAAATAGATGCTGTAAGCCTTGCGGTCCACATTACGAAGACACAACCTCATTGCTTGGGATTGTTTTTTGGGACTATAGGGGACTGCAGGGCACACAGTCAGTCCTTTATCAGAGATATATATACGATCTATTAATCAGTGACATTTACATGTACATTTTCAGCATTTAGCAGGCCTTTAAACAAAGCGATTTACAGTTCTATGACAGTATACAATCTGAGCAATTGAAATTTAAGGGCCTTGCTCAAGGGCCCAACAGCAGCAGCCTGGCAGTGGTGGGGCTTAAACCATCAACCTTTTGATTACAAGTCGAGTATTTTAACCACTGTGCTACCACCGCCAGCACAAAACCGGACAGTACTTACAAATTTAGGCTGTTCCTTAAAAATACTGTATATAAAAGAACTGCAGGGTAAACACACACACACACACACACACACACACACACACACACACACATTCACATACACTCAAACTAGAGACAATTTTGTATCTCCAATTAAACCGGAGGAAACCTGAGCATCTGGGGGAAACCCACACAGACACAGTAAAAACATGCAAGCTCCACCAGGGAGTCGAACTCAGGACCTTCTTGCTGTGAGCCGATAGTGCTACCCACCGAGCCCCTGGGTTGCCCTGGATAAAATATCAGACTGAGGAAATGATATTGGTTTTAACTGTTTTTTCCTCTATGATAGCTTCCTGTTCATTCTCAAAGTAAATAAAAACTATAAGTGGAGATCAGCTGAAATGAAAATGAAACTTGACTTGAGGTTTGGTTGAGTTAAAGCACCAGTACAGTCAGGCCAAACTATCATTGAGAAGAGAAAGTGTGGAACAGGTCTGAGATCAGTACAGGGTGGTCAGTGCTTTCACCACCGCATTCTATCAAGTGACTTACAATGGACGTGTTGTTTCTGGCCAGGATTTGCTTATATAGGGTGCAGCTTAGGTCAGCGCTCTGGGTTCCCAGCGGAAGCGAACAATCAGCTCATATGGAACATGTCAGGGTAAAACTGCACCAACTGCCCCTTTATTACAGAAACGTAATAAACGCTGGGCTGTGAAGGAAGGCCAACCAACTCAATTCCACCTATTCTAAATTTAAACTTATACAGTCTGGTCTACAGTACAACGGTGAATAAATAAAGCAGTGAACTCATATAACTTTTAGGCCAGATAGTTCCAGCATTCCACAAAAACTTTAAACACCACACCACAACAAAGGGTAAAAGAACCAAATAATCATTTAATTTTTTAATTTATTGTTTTAATGAATTTTTCCTCCTTTTTCTCCCAAGTAATCGTTGCCAATCCGCTACTAGGGACCCTAATGCCGTTCAAGAAGGGTGTATATTCGCCTGACACACTCTCCATCTTTTGTGTGTACAGTCCACCAATCCCTTCTTATTCAAGCATACATCAGTGAATTTGCACGTGAGGTTGGCTTTGTGTACAAAGAGCCATGCCCTGATCTCTGCGCTCCTCCACTTTTTGTACAGGCGCCCTGGCCGACTAGGGTCCTTACACAGTGTTGATAACCCCACCTCCACCCCTTAGTTTTCTTTACCACCCAGCAGACTGGAGGCCAATGTTGTCTGCTGCAGGCATTAGGCAATTTTACCCGCTAGAGGGCGCCCAGCCGACCGGTAGCAGAGCTGAGATTCGAACCCAAGAGCTCAAAATCGCGGCACTGATGTGCTAGCGGATTATCCCCCACAAAACCATTTATGACATCACAACACAGAAGTGTTTGTGCTTGTGCATAAAAGCTATGAACATGATTTCATTAGGGATTTTAACGAATAAGTGTTGGAAAAGCACAGTTTTTCGGATGCAGTCACAGGGCGCTTCTTATCCCCTGCCAGTGATGAGTTTCCACTCAGAGCCATATTACATACAGAGACACTCAATGCTCCATGTGACTTCCAGTGCCCAGACCAGAACCAGGGATCACATATGGCAGCTATAGCGAGGAGAAACCACATCCTCCCTTTCTTACTTAAACGGACGACTGCGTGATGGAAGCCCGGCCGAGTCAGTAGCACTGCTGACCTGAGTTTGTTTTGCATTTTTCCCCCAATTTTCCTCCCAATCTAGTCATCTACGCTCCCTCTCTACTGATGCTGACCTCCACTCTGACTGAGGAGAGCCGTGACTAACACACGCCCCCTCCAACAAGTGTTTAGTACCCGACTGAATCTTTTCACCTGCACAGGCGAGTTCATACCCGGAGAGCCACACCCTGATCACGTTATCTCTGTGCAGGCGCCATCAATTAGCCAGCAGAGGTCGTAATTGCATCAGTTATGAGGAATCCCCTCCGGCGCCCTCGCTTTGAACGAGCTTCGAACCAACGAGTTCGAGATGTCAGCTCTGGTGTGCTAGCATATTAGACCACTGTGCCACCAGAGCGGCCGGTAATACTAGTTTTTAACATGGTGAAAAATTCATAATTTTATGGGTCACTATGAGCTTGACGGTTATTGGTCAGTTATGATTCAAAATTGATTTTACAAAGCTTTTGTTTATGTAAACAACCACTGAAGTGTCTTTGTATCAGGATATAAACAGACTCTGTGATGGAAACACCTCTCGGCTTTTGGTTTATTATTCAGGACAATATGACCTTAAAAATTCTTGACATTGAACTTGAAATGTGACTTCGGTCCAGTCGTTATGAAAGAAACAGGAGGCAAGGTGCTTCACGTACGCACATATACACTTTGCTTATTAACAGCAGGCAATCGATGACTTAAATGTAGACCGATCGGATATGTGGAGCAGTCAATGATAACCGCGTTGAGTCTCTGCAGGCTTCAGTTCCTTCACAGAACTCGCCTTGACTTTCCATTCTGGGGACGAGAAAAAACGGTAAACAAGTGAGTCATCCCGAACAAAGCCATACCGGACAGCTGAACGAATCTGACTGATCTCTGATCTGATTGTTCGACCACAGCTCTGACCTGCACGATTCAGTTTAGATTAGATGGACTGACCCCCGCCCAGCGGTTATGGGCAGTTTTCTAAATTGCCCAGGGCGTCGATTCAGATGGTGGAGAGAGAGAGAGAGAGAGAACAAGTCCACATGTTGCAGTGTATGTGCGGAGTGTCAGTTAGGGCTAAAATGGCAGCGAGGGATCAGGTTTCACGTCCCCCCGGGGCAGAGTTCATATATGTGGATCCCAAACAAGGCGCAGTTTCTTACACACACAGCCAGGTTGGTGGATTGAGATAGAACTGGCAACATCAAGTATAACGTCTATACAAAAAAAATGCAAAGAAATAGGGTGGGTAATATAAGTCATATTTTTACAATGCTAATACTAATGGGACGTCACAATGATTGATAACGAAACGATTATCAAACATAAGACAGTATTGCATAAGATTTTCCAAATTTTTAAAAATACAGTATTTAGGTGACACCCTGATATTTTTAACACTAATTACATATTTATTATCTATTACATTTTAATATTATACACATTACAGTCTCACCTACAGTTATATAGAAGCTAATGACTGGACTTTCTGGTAATTATTTGATATATTCAGGTCACTGATTATATATTGAAAGCTAATGTGTTTCCAATAGTTTCCTTAGAATTGTATTTACATTCATTGCCATGTTTTAACACCGCTTTATCCTGGTCAGAATCCCTGGTATAACTGTCCACTATGTAGTACTACACCCTGAACAGGGCACCAAAACCTGTTAGAAACATCCAATCATCGCTGTATGTTTACGTCCTTCCTGTCGATAACACAGCTGGGGATTCCCACTGGTACTGGATCCCAGCCGTAGTGAATCCCAGCGGTAGTGGATCCCAGCAGTAGTGAATCCCAGTGGTAGTGGGCTAGCACAGTTTATCAAAGCTCAATGTACAATAAACACTGCAGTGATGTAAACCAATAAGACCAACATAAACTCTGTAGACCAGTTTAACATTCAGAATGTACATATAAACTGTATCCAGTAACAAACAGTTCTTTACATTTTGCTAGCTAAACATGGCATGCTAATCATAATATAAATATGAAGTCTGTGTATTAAAGCTCATCCTGACAACATCAAAGTGTCGTTATTATGAAACAATAAACAGAACAGTTTACCTTCATACTGAAACATGATGCAAAATATCCACATCATTTTTGTACAAAAAAAAAAAAAAAAAAAATGTTACATATACATAATAATTCTGCAAAGGTCACAGTATGAGCACAATGCGCTAATAACATACTCATTTATTCAAATAAAAAAAAGCACTGTTCTTCAAAACCAAAGCAAAATCCCACCTGTGAAGCTTGGTGGAGGACGCAACATGATTTATAAATTGTTGTCAACCAATAAAACACAGAACTTAAATGTCTGTGTGTTAAATAGCCACAATTCATGCTATAGAATTGCACTACAGTATTAAAAAACTGACAAACATTCCAGCAAGTTACATGATTTAAAAAAATAACTAGAACATCTTTGGCTGCCCGTCGTCCTCTAGCATAGCAGCTAACGAGAGTTCAGTGGATCTCATGAAGTCATCTACGACGGTCTCCATGCAGTGCTAATTTCATCATGAGGAACATGCAGGAGCAGATTTCAGTAGAGCTCTCTTCAGCCAATTATGTCAGCAGCACTTGATTATGCAGCGGCGTAAAACATTCATGATCATTAGCAAATCCAGGCTAATTGCATTGCAAAGACGCAGGCAGACGTAACCCTGATGCAAAGGAAGAGCTGATTTTACACCCACACGGCTGTTCGTCCATCTGTAAAGCTCAGAAGCTGCAGCCTCACATTAGTAAGGAATTAAGACATCATCATATTCAGGATACTCACTCTGTGCGCTAATGCTAATGCTGCTAGCCTGCTACCAAAGAGAAAAGCACTCCAGGATTGGAAATTTTATTTTACCACAACTTCATCCTTGTCAGGGTCAAAGAGGGTCTGATTTCCCCACAATCACGGGTGCAATGTAGTAACACACTCCAGACAGAACACCAATCCAATGCAGTGCCCTCAGCCATGTTCATGCCTGACCGGCCGATAGCACAGCTGGAATTTTTGAACCCTAGATCCCAGCAGTAATGGGCTAGTGTAATTCACTTATTATTCAACAGCATCAAGCATTGGGCAAACCAGGAGTGCACAGTTACTGACAAAACGATCAGGATTTAAACCAGAATTGCAGCAGCGCCAACAGCGCCAACCTGTCCGAGACACACATGAAGCACGGTACAGGCGGTGGAGGAGGAATACAGAGAGCAAAGTGTGACCGTTCGTAAGTGTTACTGCTCTGTTAGATTCCGATTTGGCCTGTGAAAAGAAGCACCATGTTTGGATGTATCCAAATTGGTACAATAAATACAGACTGTGGGAGGAAACCGGAGCTCCCGGAGGAAACCCACGCAGACACAGGGAGAACGTGCAAACTCCACACAGAATGAACAGGGACCGCTCCACCTGGGAATCGAACCCAGGACCTTGTGGCTGTGAGGTGACAGTGCTACCTACTGAGCAACCGTGCCACCCTCATGCTACATCACTGTGGAGTTCTTCTCTGTATCAAAACTGTCTCGCTCCGGAGACCACCGTCACTGCTGTAGGTGGCAACGAGGCGTGTTCACAATAGATATTATATTTAATGGCTATATTTTTATATATATTTATATGTTTTTGCCAGTGGGCCCCGTTAACCTCACCCAATGCCCGAAGATTTTCCACATATCCTGCCAGTGTCTTGCTACCTCACTGCCTATAAAAATCCAAACCTTCCTTTTTTTCTCTTCTGGAGTAGATGCCCCTACCAGGTCAGACGAAGGCTTTTCCACACGGGTTATTTTAAGCTTCTGATGTAACAGCTTCCCTCCTGCAGGGTTTTAACTAGGGTGTGTGTACATATATCGGTTTAGATGCTGGTGGAGCTTGAGGAAGAGAATAAAACTCCAACTCCCTTATCATTATCCATCTGAATATGCACATGTGTACACACACACACACACACACACACACACACACACACACACTTCTGCTTCCACTTTAGGAAGAGATTTTAAAAGAGATTATTTAGAAACTAAAGTTCTGTCACTGGTTGGATCAGATGCTAGACAAAGCCAGGAAAATCAAGGACAGGGCGCCAATCCATCCCAAAGCTTTGGCCACCCCGCCACACCTGGAGGGACGATAGCACAGCTGAGATTTGAACTCGAAACGCTGGGCTGGTGGGCTAGTGTAATAGACCGCTGTGTAACCTGAGCACTTGGGTATAAAAGTAAAATAATGACAGGCCTTCAAGGCCAAGAACATGCCTGACCACACAAATGTTCTTTTGACTCAAAAGGAACAAATTCTCAGAAGGACTCCAAAACCTTGTGAGAGGTGTTATAGAGGAGTGGAAGCTGTTATAGCCGTAAACTCCATATTAACACCCATGATTTTAGAACAGGATATCTACCATCTAACCTGTATCTTTCAGATGCCGTTTTATTATGTGTTCTTTGTTTAAGGAGCTGACCGATTGCAGAATTTGGACAGAAATCTGATCTATTGCCAGTCCAATGCCCTATCATGTCAGGATAAAATATGATATATTTATGTGCAATCTTTTAAAAATCTTTGTTGGCGTTGCCCATTTTGCTAAACCTCCCACTGAGTTTATTTGTGTTTTTATAGTAAGATATGAATCTGGTACTGGCCTTAAATTTAAAATCTGTTTGGCATTAAGGTCAAATCATAAATCGAAACCCTTGCCCACCAGACAGTTCAACAGCTTTGCATTGTTGAATTGTTGAAGAGCTGACAGATGCAATTCAGTGGTGTACAAGTCTATTATGCTAGATCTGGGATTGAATCTCAGTGCTGCTATTCGTGGTCTTGGCATCTACACAGACATGACTGGCTGTGTCTGAGGGGAGGGATGGCCGAAGCCCTGCGATGGATTGGCGCTCTGTCTAGAGTTTTCCTGCCTTGTGCCCAGTGTTTCCCTGTGGAACCGGACCCCGCTGTGACCCCGGCCAAAATAAGGGGAAATGAAAATGAAACAAGGTGTTTTGGGTTCTGAAACTGGGACCTCTGATACAAGACTGGTGACCGATACAGAAAGGACAGTTGTAATGTTTAGTTGTAAATAGCTTATTACTACATATTTGACCATAAAAGACCAAGAGACCTGAAGAATCACAGTGTATACTGTTGTGCAGAAATGTCCCTGAATGTCATGATAAGTGGAAGTGAATTACGCTTCAACATTTTATGATCTTTCTTTCTGCCCCAGCATTTTTTGGGAAACAGCCCTGTTAAAACAGATCCCATCAATATTAGCTGAAAGTTGCTCTGCCACAAAGGTTTTGATCCACCTTAACGACAGATGGAAGATGAAGACGCTGGAAGATCTGTGTCTGACACACTGTTATCCAGGGCTGCTTGGCAACATCCAAGCATCCTGACTCCTTAACTACAGATGACAAATAAGCTTCACTTTATTAAACCTGGTTCTCATTAGAACTCGTCTCAGATACCTGGAACCTCAGGTTCTCAAAAATGTGACATCTGCATTCTGGATCCATCAAGTTTCAACTGATTCTTGAGGAATATATGGATTACAAATGTAAATAAATGAACGAAAGACTGCTGAATTCAGGAGGGAATACTTTTCTAGGAACATACAGGCACAGTGGACCAGTACTCTTTGGAGAATTGTAAGACAGCACAGTGTTTATGCTGTTGTTTCCCAAATCCTCAACAGTAAATAGCTGTTTGTCTCTAATCCAATAAGTTTAGATAAATCTTACCAAGCTGGGTTAGGTTGGGGTTCTTTGTCGTGATGGCACAGCCGCTAATTGATGATGGGCTATAAACTTCAATCCGAGGGACAAAGCAGCAGCACTGTCTGAAAAGACCCGCTGCTGGGGTTTTTTTCCACAGGCATTTTTCAGACACCTATGAGGTCCCAACAGATGGACTCCCTGTGGTTGATATTTCATTGAAGCAACCATGTGACACAATGGCTCACACAAGGGGTCCAAATATGAAGATAATAAGCGTAATCTGGGATAATCTAGGGCAGACGAAATGCCCTTATTTGTCAAATATATTTTTTGGAAGCTGGGAACAGAGTGCAGTTATGACCCAATATTAATCAATATCATTGTTTAAGTGTGTGAAGATCAGTTCAGAAATACAATGTGTTTATTAGATTATAATATCTGTCTTCAACAGACTGTATAATTTAGATTCTATTCTATTCATAATATCACATCTGGCCACCAGCAGAACACACATTACAGCCGGTCTGTTTTACCTGAGGCCTATCAAACACATCAGGTTTATGACTAACTGAGCGTCTTATTAACGTATCACCCTGAGGTCAATCAGTCAAGTTATTTGTGCTGGGAAGGTCCAACACAGCTCATGTGTTGAATAAAACTTCTGATAACAAAATCATGTGACCCATGACAGGGCAACTTTCTGATTCTGCTCAGGTGACCAGCCGCGAGACTCTTGGACAAACGGGGTGTGTTTAAATGCACACTAATAATAAAACCGAGCTCAGGTTCTGGAAGTAGTCTGACAATTCTAAAAGTTGTCATGCAGAAAGCACATTTTGGTCACTGTCTGTAAGGACTTTGGCATGATCCCTCTGTGCTCACACGGGTTCTCCTTGCAGGTACTCCACTTTACTCCCATCTTCCTATGTAGAAGGTGGATTGTAAAAAATTAAGTATGTGTTGCCCTGGACTGGACGAATGTACATATTGTCCATGGTTACTATCTGCTTCAGGTTAGGGTTTGGTTTCCTAAAAATACAAGACGGACATATACAGTGGACAAGGAGCCAATCCATTGCATGGAAACACACATTCACCCACTCACAACTAGGAGTGGTTATGCAGAGCTCATCCTCCTTTTCCGTGTTTTTGACAAATAAAAGGAAATTACCCAAGGAAAGTACCCAAATAAAAGCCCTGTAGATTCTGGAAAACATGTAAACACATCAACGGTCCTGTGCAGCAACCAGGTTCCCAGCTGTGACCCTCGCAAAGCAGCTGTGACCCTGATACAACGCAATATAAATAAATAAAGAAAAACAATGACAAACTATGTATGTCTTAGCTAATCAACCTGGCACTCGGGTGGCACAGTGGCTCAGCGTCTTATGCATTGTCAGTACAGTTTGGGAAAGTCTCTTTGCTGTTTCAGCATGACTGTGGCTTTAACCCCATGTAACACCATTGGGACAAACTAGAGCAATAGTAGATTAGTGCTCAAGGTGGAAGATCACTGGTTCAGGTTCAACCTCCACCACCTCCAAGTTTCTGCTCTTGGACCCATAAGCGAGACCCTTTACCTTCAATTGCTTGCACTGCACAAGCATTGGTCACAACTGTAAGTCGCTTTTAATAAAAGCAGCTGCTAAATTCCCAAAATGTAAACTAGACTGACATTTGCGAGCCAGGCCTTCTTGTCCAACATCAGTGCCCGGGCTCATAAACACTTTTTCGATGTAATGGGTGTATTTCCCACAGACACACTCCAAAGACTCTTAAGACTTGTGGGCCGCCTTTCCAGACTAAGGGAGTCTGTTATAGTTGAATACGGTTGTAGTTGGGGGAAACCCAATAATAATTTATATGGTTTTGGAATAGGATGCACAACCAGCTCATGGTCGTTTGCAGGGGCGGCTCGTTCCTTAGGGCGATCGGGCGACGCGCCACCTAAGGACAAAAGGGAAGAAATTTTTCTATTACAGCTGTGACTGTTCTGGACAGTCTGTCTTGCCTCAGAATATCGTAGTCCAATCAGCGTCGAATTGTGTCCCGTACAGTACCGCCCCTTTTGGGGCGACTTGACTCTAACTGAAAATCGCCCCGGATCACTCTCATAGACTCTCATGTAAAGGTTCTTTTTTTCGAACTGCAGGCACTGCAATACATTCTGAATGGGTTCCGGGAGGGCTCGCACTTACGTGCTTGCGTCACACGTAACCTGGTGTCGCGATCTCGTCACCATGACTACCATCACCTCAGTTCGGAGCAACTCCATCGTGCAATCAGGATAAATTAGCAACTTAAGAATTAGGGCCACCCAGACCAAATTTAAACATGAAGTATCTACAAAGGGGGGGAAATTATATAAGTTACAAGTAAATCACAAGTAAGTAATATCATTTTTAAATTGTGAATTGTTTAATTGTACTTCTTTATTCATTGCACATCAGCCCCGATGTCCCCGATCTTTATTCTGGATCTGCTGCACCTAAAATAAAATGCTATCTGATGAAGACTGAATTAAATTGTTAGTGTGAGGGCTTTACTTAATTTTATGATTAATGGAAAAGCTGCTCTCTCTCCATGTTCAAGTTATTTGTGAGGGCAAACTGACATATGACTTAGGATGTTAATTATTTAAGCTTTAATTTACCCATTGAACGGGTCACCTTGGCCATCATTGCAACAATTGCCCCCCCTGAGAGATTTGGCAGGAGCCGCCACTGGTCGTTTGACCACATACTTTTGGCGATATATTGTATGTTGACAGTTTAGTTATCGTTTTACGGACCCATGCTCATACACACACACACACACACACACACACACACACACTATTGCAGTGCAGTAAGTGGAGTTTGGCGCGTTGGCCACTCTAATCTGCACGTGTAGCTTTAAGAGGATGAAGAGGAGGCCAGTGCGCTGAGGAGGAAGAGTACAGCCTGAGACTTTTATTGTGATAACGCCACTAAAACTGCCTGTCAGCCTGCCCGGGTCAAGCGCCAAGATTGGGGGCTTACAACGAGACAAAACAGTCACCTTTATCAATATTATCATCATTATCGCCATCAGGTCCTCACTGCCAATGAACTACGAGCGTAGTTCTGTTTTGAGAATACACAAACATGGAGCTGTCGAGCGATAAACGTTCAGCTCATAGCATAGCATAATTACTACGAGCTAAAACAAACATTTTTGAATACAGTACATAATTCGACTGTGAATTATGGTTAATACTTAAAAAGACACCATTTTATACCTAAAAGTTACAGGTATATAAACTTTTTAGAAAAAAAAAAGCGACTGAGGTGTTGTCACGGTATTCCGTACACTCACAGTACTCCGTGCAGGAAACCTTTATCGTTTAATTAGTCATACAGGCCATTAAAACAAAGAAAACTTTCTTTTCTGTCATAAATGTATGTACTTCTGGTCGTGTCCTGTGAATCAAATTTCGCTTAGGATTTTATAAAGAAATGTTGACATGAGAGATTAGCCGGTACTGTACGTAATACTGTTATCACTAACAGTATTCCGCACAGCGTGTTAAGTCATGGATATTTGTCTCAATTTGGGATTTGACTGGCCGTTATTTAAAAAAGTAATGGCTTGGAATGCAAGAAAGCCCCTTTGACAGGATTTTTGACCCTTGGTCGGGTTGACATCCAGTTGCGAAGAAGTGTAAAGGAATAAAAAAAAAAATGTACGGAATACCGTGAGCTGACATTTGCTCAGTTATTAACATAATTAGCAAAAACATAGCGTTGGACACACGTTAAGTACACGACTATGCAGAGCAATTGGGTAATAATGGAACATAAAACATATAAAACTTATAATATATGTAATACATTCGACTTTTCGTATAATAGTGCAGTGCCATGAGAGATTAACCGGTGTTTGTATTGTATGTAATACTGTTACCACTAACAGTATTCCGCACAGTGTATCAAGTCATGGATATTTGTTTACATGTGTGATCTGACTGCTCGTTATTAATAAAAAGTAATGGCTTGGAATGCAATAAACCCTCTTTTGGTCGGGTTGACATCCAGTTGCGAAGAAGTGTAAAGGAATAAAAAATAATAATGTACGGAATACCGTGAGCTGACATTTGCTCAGTTATGAACATAATTAGCAAAAACATAGCGTTGGACACACGTTCAGTACACGACCATGTAGAGAAAGTAAGCAATATGAAACATAAAACATATAAAACTTATAATATATGCAATATATTTGACTTTTCATATAATAAAAACAAAAGTAGACACCATGGCAGTTCAAGCCAATCAAGGACCGCGACGTTTGCAGGCTAAACTTGCCCGAAGCGCAAAATTTAAACTTTGAAAAGCAGAAAGAATGAAATAGAAACCATGTTTTGGATTCATTATATGCAAAAGCGAGTTCTAAAGGTGGTGAATTAGGAAGTGAGTCATTGTAGTGTAGCAGAACACAAGTCGGACAGACAGCCGCTTTCACACAGCGGCTCAGATCAGCGAGATTATTGAGAAGCCAAAGATCAAACTGCCACTAAGACCTGATCCAGAGTCAACCTGGAGTCTAAAGAATAACCACAAACTCTTCTTCCACTTCTTTATGGAGATATTAAGCTCGCTGCAGAAGGTAAATAGTGCCAGGCTACTTTGTAACAATGTGTGTGTGTGTGTGTGTGTGTGTCGCAGAGAGAAAGGTGGAGGGAAGACGAGCTCTCGATAAGTCCGAATGAAACCAATTCTTACCGATTACCCCTCCTCTACCTCCCCCAAAACTTGCCCCAACGCTTTTCCAGCACTCACCGGCTCCGTGTGATGTTCGTCCGCGTCTCACCGGCTCTTCCTCCAGCTCCTGGGTGCAAATTAACTCCGTGAATTCAGCGTAAAAAACAGAGGAACCGCGGGGATACCCAACACTCACTCAGCCCTGACTGAGCTCAACCCTCCTCCTCCTCCCGTTCCTCCACCGTCTCACTGCCAAATAATGCGCCTCACACACACACACACTCACACACACACACACACACACACACACACACACACACACACACACACACCGCGGCGTCATCGCAATGGGCATGCGCGCACGTCCACGTCAAGGGGACCAAGAACACGCAACGTGAACATGACCAGTCACATAACCAGTAATGAGAACTGGTAAGGTAGGGTAGGAGGTTGAGGTCCTCACAGATACCAAGCATCTCCTGGCATTCACAGGTAAACACTAAGAAATCCACAAGTCATCCACACAGACAGGATTGGGCTATGTCTAAAAGGGGACTGGCAGAAGCCCTGCAACGGGTTGGCACCAGTGTTTCCCAGTGAACGCGGACCTGGTCCGACCCTGACCAGGATAAAGCGGTTGATGAAAATGAATTGTTGTATAGAACTTTAGGCTACATTTAAACGTCTCATGAGCTGTGGTCTGCTCACTGGCCGATTATAAAGTATTGGTGTTTCCAACATACCCAACTGGTCCACTGGACTTTTATCAGGATAAAGTAGTTACTGGAAAATAACTGGACTGCTGCTGTACTTCAAACCAGGAGATCTCTAGTTCAGTCCTGGCAATCCAATGTACAGTACATGTAAGGTACATACTAAAGGTACTAGTGATGTATACCTGAGGGCATCACTTCAAGCCAAGATACACTGTACATTTTGCCATAAAGTAATGGATTAAGAAGAATTTTAAGTAAAATTTAGGGCAGTTTAAAGTGGCACAGTGAAGGAATGATTTTTAGTTCTTTTAGGAACTTTATAATGGATTTAGGGCACCACTGTAGGTTGGTAAACCGTTTTTACAGCAAAAAGAAAAAAATCTTTATAGATTTCTTACGGATTGACTTTATTCACTTGTAGACTATAAGAACTGATGATTGCCCTGTGATTGTCGTTGGGTTGGGTCCTTCCTCTCGGTTGGCGATTATAAATAGTAATTTGAGTCACAAAGGCTTGAAATTTACCTAGATATAATAGTTACTGCAGCATTAACAATACAGCAAACTACAGTTTAAGTCAAACGTTTACATCATCTTGGGATGAAAACATGATTAGAAAACAAGCTTACTACGGGTCTTCTGGGAAAAAATGCCAGTACAGAAATATACATAGAGCAAATTAGATTATAAATGTAGAGGTGTAAAATGTTCTATAATTCCATTTAACTTTGAGATGTGATCGACTACAGCTTGTAACTTCTTTATGCCAATATATATAGGGATAATCTGATTCACTCATTAAAGAGTTACATGGAACTTGGTCACTTTGCAAAGGTTGGAAGAAAAACCAAAACTGTAACTTTACGCTAAGAGGAAATTTGTCCAGATGATCAGATGTAATCCAAAAACAAATCAGTCCACCAATTCTCACCAATCAGTCCACCAGTTTTCATCCATCCAGGAAAAATCAGTTCTGCTATAAATTCAAGCTGATTTTTTATCTTTTATATTGCACAACAGTATGTTTCTCATGGTGATGTAAAGGCTGAACACCAGATTAATAATCTTAGTTGCTGTGTGTGGAATATGTGTTCTTTTCAGTCACAAAAAGAAACACTGAAATTATTAAAATGTTCAACATTGACGTGTTTTTTTATTAATGTCCAACACTGACATACGTTTTTCTTACTAATGTATAAATAATGGAGTACTAATTTTGTCAGATTTAAATACAGATCTACATATAAAGGTCTGTATGAATGTGGTACTCTGTAAAATCTGGAGGATTTGTGTGTGTATGTGTACTAGTGTCAGGGGTTAACAGGGGTGTCAGTGTGGGTGGGCTAAAAATGATTTGATCCTTGATGCATAATCTTATAAAGCAAATAAACTAGATTTTAATGCCTGGAGATAAACCATAACCTAAAGAATGAAAAAAAAAACATCCTCTGTCCTCACGCGGAAGACAAAGTGCAATAGATTTATTGATTAACGTAGACAGAATGGCAACATCATTTAGAACAACACACTGTGACCTATTCTGCTTATACAGTATAATGCTTAATACAGCGGTACTCTCTTTACACATCTCAGGAGCTTATCCCCTTACTGGTTTTTAGAAGATGGAAGAAAACCCAGGTGAACATGGCAAGTTAATGCCAAACTCACAGTGATCCAAGACGAGGCCCAAACCAAAGTTCCCAGGTCGCTGAAACTGTGCAACAACTACACTACTTGCTATGCCACTAATACAAACATCTATAAACAGATCAATTTTAAGTGCTCGGGTGCTGGTGCAGGGGGTCTTACATGCTACACCTCCACTGTGGCCAGTTTAAGCTTCTAAGGATGACCCAGGAGGTCTACAGACACAACTGGTGTTTGAGAAACAAAACATGGGGCAGTTTATACATTTCTGCCGGAGCACAAAGTGAAACTTGGTGGTGCAGATCTGTAGTTATTTAAAAACTAATAATTTAGTTAAGAGTAATGTTCGCAGGACTGCATGAGACATCTACAGTATAACCGATTTGTTACAACTGTTATAAATATACAAAGACCTTTTAATACCAGTTACACAGTGACAGATTTCATTCTTATTGCCAAGTCCCCGTGCTGGATTGGTATCCGGTCTGGGTGTTACTGCACTGCGCAGTGGTGATTCTGTGGAAACCGGACACACTGTGACCCTGACCAGAATAAAGCAGTGGGAAAACATGAAAATGATACAGGTATTGGATACATTTGCCCCATAAATAAATAAAATTATGTTTTACAATTTCTTTTGTGTTTTTAGGAGAATTTACCAGGAATATTATGATACTATGAACAAAGAGGCAATCAGAAAGATGATCATACATATGTTAAAAGACAAAAAAACAAAAAGACAAATCATATCACAAAGACAAAAGACAAATCATTAAAATGTATTTGATTCCAAATGTGATTCCAAAAACAGAAATTAAAACAACAAGTCTCTTGCCGAGGCCTAGACAGAACAACCCACACTCACTGTCTCAGCTCGACAGGAAACAGTAATGGCTGCCACAAATAACATGACAGTCATGACTTAATCCTTATTTAAGTACAGAAACAATGCAGGAAGCGGCCCTCCCAGGCCCCATCAGCCTGGCTCACTATTTGGCAGGAAGTCTCGACTCTCTGCTCTGCTCAGTACCTTCCACCCAACAAGCATCACCTCGTTAGTTTCTGTTTTCTTCCCTGACACCCTCCACACCCCTCACCGATGCCCTCGCGGGATTAGAGCTGAACAATGAGGTTTAGGATGTTTCTACTGGACTTCACGTCTTATCACTGGAATGTCACAGCCACTGCTTAGCAGATTAGAAAATAAAGCCAGTCATGTGACCAGGCCTGAAAGCTGACCTCAGAGCTGGCACGGTGCCCTGCGGGACGCACATGCACACGCACACGCAAACAGAACTCCACCATTACTGGAGATCAGGAATCAGGACTTTTAAGCATTCCTCAAGGGCAGGACACACACACACACACACACACACACACAAACACACACACACATGCACACACACAGAAATATGTGGTCACACCCTGCTATTTGTTTTACCTCAACATATCTGCAGATAATGCAAATGTAGATCCATATTTGTGTACTATGGGAAACAATCATCATGTGCCAAAAGTTTGTAGACACCCAGCACTTGATTACATTTAGATTAACATAAGTGTAAAAGGGCATTAGTGATTTTTAGGCCAAACGTTTCATATTTATATCCATTTAAAGGAAAATATAATAAATAAAATATACATATTCATCCAGAACATTAGAGACTCACCCTTTACTTAAAACTAGAGACAATTTTTATTTATTTATTTTATTTTATTAGGAATGTCATGTTTTACACACTTTGGTTACATTCATGGCAGGACAGGTAGGCAGTCATGAACAATTTTGCATCTCCAATTCACGTCACTTGAATGTCTTTGGACTGTGGGAGGAAACCCTACGCTGACACAGAGAGAACATGCAAACTTCACAGAGAAAGGACCCGGACTGCTCCACCTGGGAATAGAACCCAGGACCGACAGTGCTATCCACCAAGCCATCGTGCTGCCCTTGGGGCAATTAAAGAGGTGCCAAACAACCTTTTGCATGTTTTTAGGAGGTGGGGGTAAACCAAAGCACCTAGAGAAAAGCCACTCAGACAAGAAAAGAACTCACCACACCCATTCATGATGATCTAATCCAGGTTTACAGGACCCATGTTGATGTTCAGCACTTACAGCTGAGTCACTGTGCCACCCTTTCCATATTTACTCTGCATAACATAGAATACATGATTATCACTGAATTAAATTTAGCCAAATACAAACCTTGTGACACCCAGAATTTATTTAATTTGATGGTTACTAGTCATACAACTATGATGCTATGATATTTATGTAATTGCAATAGGATTATTTTCAAATTTGTTAATCTGTACGAGAGAATTTGATTAACGAACATTCTTAAGAAAAAAGAATAATAATAATAAAAAACCATTCAGCTCCCATTTAACTTTTATCATGTTTACTGGTATGACCAGTGGTATACAGGCATTACCAAACAGGAATCCCTCAACTATGGCACCATGCACAACCATGTCATCAAGACGCAATGTGCAAGAAGCCCCTTCTTTAACGTTTACACTTTTAAGTTTGTTGTTGATCACATGGACAAACAAAGGCTTCAAGTGGGCTAATATAATCATATGAAACTAATGTATGAAATATACAAATTTTATTATAATATATTAAATTAATTTATTGGACCACAACGCCCAGAAATGTGTTTGAAGGGGAAAAATTGTTGGTAATTAAACCTAAGAACACTGTACCTACTGTCAAAGGTGGTGTTTGTGATGTCCACATTTAAAGATTATCAGACATTGTGCATTAAAACACTCTACTGCTACACGCTACTGTTAAGACCATTGCAGTGGTGGGAAACATGATTAGAAGGGTACCTATTGGATATTGAGTATTGTGTACCCACAAATAGCATGTATATGGTAGGTGCAGCTCATAAAATGACCAATATATGTAAATACAAGAAGGGTTTAACCTAATTGAATGGCAGGTAAATGCATCATCTTGTTTGTTTGTTTATTAGGATTTTAACGTCATGTTTTACACTTTGGTTACATTCATGACAGGAAAGGTAGTTACTCATTACACAAGGTTATATCAAACACAGTTCTGGACAATTTAGCATCTCCAATTTACCTCACTTGCATGTCTTTGGACTGTGGGAGGAAACCGGAGCACTCGGAGGAAACCCACACAGACACGGGGAGAACATGCAAACTCCACACAGAAAGGACCCGGACCGCCCCACCTGGGGATCGAACCCAGGACCTTCTTGCTGTGAGGCGATAGTGCTACCCACCATGCCGCCCCAAATGCATTATCTAACTTAGATGTCAAAGCATGAGACACGAACACACATAACAACTGTTTTTTTGGTAACGTTTATGCAAATGAGTTTTTAAGTCTGATGACTCATTAACAAAGATTATAAAATGAATAAATGTGGTACATAAATATTCAAACTTTACAAAATGTAATAAACGAATTTATTTGTTAAAACTACAGAAAAAAAGGGTGAATACTTAAGTGGGAAAGGGGTCAACAGGATTTGTACAGAGGGTAAAAGAAAGAGAACCAGTGACAAACCAGTAAACCAGTACAAAAATGTCTTGCATTGGAAGAAAGATTTGGGTTCATATTAAGAAGATTTAACAGAATATTACAAAAGAATCTGGAAAAGGAAAAACACAGAATCGTAACCATTAATGTAGATTGCATTAGAAGTCTATGATCCTTAACATTCAAGTTCAACTCTGGATGCGTAGTGAATACGGTGCTTGGATAATTGTGGCTAAATAACTGGTAGCCTCTTCAATTGCGCCCCCTGTTGGTTATAAATTATACACGTTTAACAAAAAACAACTATTTCTCTGTTCAACAGCATTAACAACTAATTTGTCATGTTACAACGCAATTTTAAAGCTGCAATAGGTAACTTTTTTGTTGAACACAAATTAAGTGCCATTCTTCTTTCTTAGAAATGTGCTGCAACGACTTCCCTCAGAAAAGCAAGAATGCTAACCTAAAGCTACATCTGTCTGGACCAAATTAGTATCAATTTTTTCTGGTTGGTGGTTGTGGGGTTTGCTTATGGCACCAAATAATTTCAGCCAAAAGTTACATACTGCTGTTTTTAAAAAAAGGCTACCAGCTAATGAATAACCAGTGAGGATAAAAATGCTGCTGGTGCTTGTAGGTGAGATGTAATATGAAACATGAAAAAATACAAAAACAAATCAGAGGTCTGTCTTGAAACCATGTCGGCAAAAAGTTGTCCGTCACTGGTAATAAAATTAAATACTGCTAAAACATTTGCAGTGTTCAAAATAAAGACATTCTATACATAAACCCAAGACACAAGACATGAAGTGTAAAAGATTACTATGTATTTAGTTACATGTTTTAGATACAAATAAAAAAATAAGCAACTAAATAGGACAAAAAAAAAAAAAATATAAGAAATCCAGAAACAATACCTAGATGTGGTTTAGAAAGCATTAAAGACTCATCCTGATCGACCACGTTCTCCTATCATCTCTGACTTAGCTGCCTATACAAGCTGTTTTTGTTAGACACAAACTATATTAGGTTGCCTCTGTACTGCTGACAATGCTGTCAGCTTTCACACTAATCCCTGAACACGGCTAAGTGTTTTACTAAGGATTTTTTGTATAAACAAAGCTGATTTGGTTTGAGCTCTGCTGTGCACTACTTTACTATAGATCTAACTAAATAACTAGCTGGCTACACAAAGACATCCTGCCCAGCACAGTATGACAGCCCTCTTTTGCCACTGAGTCACCCCATAGTTTTAATGCAAATCCAACACACCAGTCAGTATTGCTGCTTTTCCACCAGACAGTATGATACAGCAAGTGTGTTCATTTCTGGTCGTGTAAATCCTTGGAGGTTGAGCGGTGGTAAATAATGGGCATTATTACACTATAAATGACATACTTAAGTCCAAACTCAAAAATACTAGTATTAACTCAAAAATTACATTACTTTCAAAAAGGCTTATTTTAAATGAAATTGTAAAATAATACACTGCAATGGTCAACTCAAAGGGCTCCAACTGACCCTAATAAAGTATTTTCATTTATTTTCATTAATTGATGCTCTGGCATGCGGTGGATGCAAATTGAGATTACACCCTGGAGAAAACCCACACAGACATGAGAAAATGCCGAACTCCTTACAGATAATGGTTGGGGCAGGGTTAAATCCCTGGTTCCCAGGACACTGTGCCTGCCAGCAATGCAAGCATGTAAATATGTGCCTGTATCTGCAATGGCGTATGAACCTACACAGTGTAATTACAGAACTTACATAGTGCAAAGGTGCAGTGAACTGGCTGCCATTTGGGATTCTTGTAATTGGAAAGGCTGACTTCTGTGTTTCCGCAAGGTAAAAATAGATCAAAACATAAAAAAATGTGGGTACATTACACATAAATTTCTATATTGTATTTTTATTGTTAATAAGACTAAATGTCCAATACATCCCCATTTCTACTTTTGATCCCTGACAAAAAGTTTATCACACCATTCTGCACCACACTGTCTAGTGGAAAAGAGGCGTATGTTTTATTTTAATGACATGGATGCTGTATTGAAATTAAATTAATGTAAAAGGTTAATAATCATGACATGTTAAAGAAAACACACCCCAAACTGTATTTTCCAGTCAGGTTTGTACATGGAGCATACACACTTGGCAGAACTGGACTAAATTAAAATTCCTACCAATATAAAGGAATAGCTTTACTAGTAGCTTCAACAGGTAATAACCAACAAAAGCCTTAAATTCTTCTGCCTGGTAGTCAAATAACCAATAAAAATATTTTCTACATAGACATGGCATGTGATCTACGCAGCTTCCGAAGTCTTAATCGAAGTCCAGTAAAGCCTCTCCTCAAGAGCAAGTACTAAATCGGACGTACAGTGCCCATAGTGACTTGTGTCCCAACTTATTCCCCAAGTCTTAATGAAATCTCACTTCCCCAACATCATACAAGTTCAATAAGAATAAGTTAAAATCTGAACAATACAAGATAAAATCTGCATGACAAAGGCAGGGCAGTCCTCTTTCCTTTTAAGTGTGTGTGTATGTGTGTAAAACTGTGTTTTATTTGGGCTCAGAGGAGGCTGACCTGTATGTACAATGCATGTGCTCACAGTGAGTGAGAAAGTGTGTGTGTATCTATCAGTGAGTTAAGTGTGTTGTATATTTAAAGCAGGCTGGCCAAACTAGTTGTGGGTCCATTCTGAGCTTGGATTTGCACTGGAGGAGGTCCATCTGTCCACTAAAACAAAAAAAGAGTACAAGACAAGAGTCGATGAGGAAGTGCATTCAAGCATCAGGGTCAAATTTTCATTTATGGCATTTAGAAGATGAATCAATCCAAAACAACGTAAAATATATGAACCAAGTACAAAGCGACCAATTGAGGGCTATGGGTCTTGCTCAGAGGCTAGACAGTAGCAACTTGGTGGTGTTTTAAAGCTTGAACCAGCAACCTACTGGATACTGAGTACACTGAGGCACCGTGTACACCACAGGGAAGCTGTTTTGCCTCAGTATAGAACCTGACTGCATGGTAAACTCTGCACATGCAAATCTTCTGATGATTTTTTTTGTTAACCAACACAGAGTGAATATTTAGTGAATATCATGTCCAGTACGAACACAGAAATCTGCTTAAAGTATCATGACACGTGATCAATTACATTATTAATGCCGAGCATTGAGATAAACTGTCATTTATAAACGCGCTTCATGACCTCACCATGCCAAAACTGAGGTCCATGTTTAATTTTGACTTACACTGATGAGGTTGTGTTCAGGCAGGCTGCAGGCAGCTATGTGGTCCTGTAGAAGCTGCTGGGAGAAGTTCTGGTGCATCTGCGCTGCTTCATGTGCGTCCATCGTGTTCCCACAGGCCTTGTTTAAATCTGAGCACATGGAAATGGTTTCCAGGTTAATCCTAATTTATTTTAAAAACAGTTTTGAATGTGGCTCATAAGGTTTAGTGTGAAGCTGATTTGTTTATTTGGTTATTCTAAACAGTATTTAGAAAGCTACTGTGTGGATACATGTGAACAGATTTTATAATCTTTAAAAAGAAAATAAACAAAAAAATTTGCATAATAAAGTTGGCTGCCTGTATAGAATGTATTTTTTTCTTTTTCTTTGAAGAATCAACAGAACACGTTGAATTTGAACTTTTAGATAAAACTGTATATTGATTTATTGTTGAACGGCTCCCCAGACACCTGAAACTGGATTTCTAAACTGAACTTAAACTCATTACAGACTTGTTAGTCTATACTAGGCTTGTTGGACTGGACTGGATTTTGTCAGTGTGCATACATGTGCAGTTTCAACTGATGGTTGAATAACTACTGGTCCCAATATCAATGTGATATCCATACAATACTAGTCATTAGCTAGTAAGCTTAATCAGGTGTGCTAAATTAAACATAATGCACAGTGGCTGCAGAACCCAAAAGTTTAATACCCTGCTAAACATGACGTTTGATGACATTTAATAAAGTGGAAGAAAAGTTATATGTAAAAGCAAAAAAAACTCAATGTGGGTCTTAAAGTGATACAGGTTTGTGAAAGACCACAGAACTTGACACTGAAGTGATGGATGGTTTAAAATATTTACCTTTGAGCAGTGCAGAGGACCAGAGCTGAACAGACATGTCAGGAATCTTGCTAGCCAACTGCATTGCTGGTACCACCATGTTGTTGCTTTCCTAAAGAAAACCAACATGGGTAAAGTTAATCTATCAGTATACACTGATGCCCAAGCCAGACTTTATCCCGTTTTACTTAATGCTTCTTGTTATAAATACAAGTTCACAACAGGTTACAAAATAATACATCATTGAAATAATGTAACTATATAGCTGAGAAGAACACACAAGCACAATTTACCCTGTGGTTTCCAAGAACATAGAATATGTGTCCAAGAAGAACAAGTGAACAGGCAGTCAGGCGATTCAGATCCTCAGCATTTGACATCTTCAATGTCTCACGCAAAAAGCGCCTTTTCACACAGAAAAAGTAAACACATATAAATTATTTCTACAGAAATACTGCTGCAGTCCAAAATAAGTTTGGAAAGGAACTTACTTGGCCTCGTTGTAGCGTCCCTGGAAGAAGGAAAGAAGTCCACGAATATAAAAGGCTGCAGCTCGCAGACAGTGAGAACTGCAAAAATGGAAAAATGGGAATGTTTAAAATGACAAATTTCACTAAATTTAATTAATTATTAGACATCTTACAGTTTTAATTTCATATCTGGTATGTTTAGATTTGGATGTTACTATTTTATGATTAAAAGAAATGTTATAATAATAATTGATAATAATTGATAATAATCACACATTTCAAGTCATTATTTACAGCGCTATGCAAAAACAATGTGACACCCCCAGTCACATTCTTTGTTTTGCTGATTTCCAAAATCAAAATATATGGTACATTTAATATGTTGATGCATTTTAAACTTAAGTGTGGATGAAAGGCCAAAATATGTAAAAGACATTTCTAAGTTAACCCATGTTAGTGTGGATTCTTGCACCATGGACCAAAAGGTCAGGAAAGCAAAACAGATTTTGACACTACAAATCAGACACACGTATATGTATTACTCACCTCACAGGGAAGTTGTGGTCTGGGTTTATCCTCTCTAGCAAACTATAAAGCTGTAAACAGCAATAAAAATGTCAGTACGAATAAAACTCCAGTTTTGCATCAAGAAATTGATGATGCATTCACTAACCTCTTGGTGCCGGTTGCCCTCTCTGATGTAGACGCTGGCCAGGTTAGTTACGATGAAGGTCCACAGCTCCTGGTGTGTAGTAAGCTGGGGGAGAAAAGCAATTTATCAAAACAGAAACTGCACTTATTATGTGTGCAAAATATTTAAAGAAACGCAAACGATTACAGTCATATTAAGCTTTTAAAATGTGCTCCTGCGTGCTCTTTTAGGAAGTTAACAATAATAATAACTTCATACATTTATAAAAAAATTCATTATGATTGGTGCAGCTTTGAACTGAATACTGGTTAAAGAGAATTTACGTGTGCTAGACAGTGATTGATGGCTTACCCGCAATGCCGTAGTGAACTGTGCCTCTGCATTGTCCATACAGTTTACTGAAATACAGTACAACCCCTGACAAGACAAACATTCAATTACATTTAGCAAACTGTCAGAAACACTTTATAAGAATATCTGAGCAGGTTATTTTTACTTAGTGCAGCAACATGCTGGTTATATTAGTACAACAATATTTAAAATGTTTCCTGTGAGTAGAGCATGTACTTACTAATAAAGTATGGAGCTGAGCAGCATGGTTAGAGAACAGGCGAGGTGATTGCTGGCACAACTGGCACACCTGAGAGATCTGTTCAAATCATATGTTAAATCAAGTTTAGTAGCTTACAGAGGAAGTTGACTAAAAAGCAAGAGAGTGTATAGATGTGAGCAGACCTCCTGCAACGCTGTCGCCTTGTGGCCTGTAACCAGGCGGCACATGATGATGTGCTCTAGCAGGATGACTTGGAATGAGGACAGGATGGGACTGCAGTCCAACACTGAAATAACAAAGTAAGGCAAATTTTAAACATCTGCTAAAACATCACAGACAAACAGGTTAATAGAAATACACAGATGAGCCAAAATATTAGGACCACATGCACAACAAACTGTCAAAAAAGCTCTGTAACAGTGCTGTTACAGAGATACTTCAACCAGACGGCTGGCAATAACTATTTGGCCATTATTAAAGTCACTTAGGTGTTTATGCTGACCAGATCAGCTGGGGTGGTCCTGTTTTGGCTGATCAATGTATAAAGATATCTAGTAAAAAACATGGCCCTCTAAATGAACTTGTTTCTACAACAAAACATTGAATAAATATAAGAAATGAATTATCATTTCCATTCTATATTGTATAATATATTGTGTTGTTACTACTCACTCTTTAATTTCTCTAGTTGCATAAGAGCTTTGTCTGTGTACTTCTGTGCCTTCTCCAGATAACCAGCCTGCATGGAGTGCATGACAGTCACCTGCACATTATAGAAAGAATGTTAAGTTCATTCACACCAGGATGAACGTAAAATAATGAGGTGTGTGTAAAATAATGGGATTAATTCATGTGGAAAGCCATTAATGTGGATGGAAGGAAAGAGAAGAAAAGAAACTAACCAAGTAGACAAGCACACACATATGCTCCTTAGGCAGCCAGTGAAAGAGGTCAGCAGGGTTGCTGGGCAGAATCTCGTCGTCGTGAAGTGTTGAGATTGTCTGGATACACTGCTGCAGCTGCTTCAAGCATGGCTTTACACTCTTCACCTGTGCACACACACAGACGTAAGGTTTTGCCCAGAAACCTTTGACACTATTACAAATTTAGGACACGGAAACACAGACACACACACAAACACACTGGAAGAGACTGCAGATTGCTTAAGGGCATATGCAAAGTCAGAACTCGTAATCATTAACTGGTGTGGTGGAAAGCACCTCATTTGGACTCAACGTCATCTACCACATTCAACAGACATAAACTGATCAACATGGTTAATAAGACACTGACCTGTCCTGCATCCAGATAGTGTGTGACCTGCAGCACCAGGAAAAAGACTCGAAGAGATTCCTTCTGAATGGGGTTTCCCTGCCAGTTCTCCACAATCTGCCCACACAACGTGAGCAAAGGATGCACTTCCTGCAGCTTACGCTCCATTAGAAGCAACTGTGCAAACACACACAAACTATAACCAACACACTGTTTAAATGTACCCGCTGTACAACTGCAACCTCTGCTTTTTGGTGAAGGCGATTATCGCACAGTTTACTACTCACTGGCTGGCAGTTAGGTGTTTTATTTAAAAGTTAGATGATACTGCATACAATACTATGAAAGTTTACTAAGTCTGAAGTAGAAACTACTTACCATTCCTTTACTCAAAAGAAACAGGGCTCTGTAAAACAAAAAAATAAATAGTTTTTAAGGTATTTAAACAATACAACCATGTCATTTGTAATTTATAAAGATCTTTATTCCTTTAATATACCTGGTATATTCTGATCCAACAACTCTGGCATATTCTGCTCCTACACCCAACAGGTCACATGCAGACACCAAGTCCTTTTCTAGTGTGTGCAGTTGCTACAAGCCAAGCAATAAATACACAAAGCCTTAAAACGACTGAACAGCAAAGTTTTTATTTACTAATCCCATTTATGATGTGGGACAGAGTGCTATTAGTTGCTACTTACTGCTAGCTGAAACAACAATCTGCAGTGCCAGTAAGGAGTCTGCTGGGAGATCTGAATGGCTTTGCGTAAAAGTGGCTTAGCAGAGTCGACCAAGTTCTTAAAAAGAAAAGAAATATAAGACTTCCTCACACATTTAACAATAAGCTGATAAACAAATAAGTGAATGTTAAAGATAATCTAATTTTCATTGCAATAGTTCCGGAACAGTACATTTTCTTGGGGTATAATTCACATAGTACCTGTTGGCAGTAGAGCTCTGAGAGAAGACTGGCAGCCTCAAATTTAACATCTTCAAACTGGGGGATCTAAAAAGTCTGGTTAAGACAAATTCCATGCAAATATCAACCTTACCATAAACAAGTATGCTTTATAGTTATTATTATTCATTAGTTTGTTTAATATCATTCACTGGTCTTAAATCTCATGTCCATGAGACATCACATTCATAACAATGATCCACAGTTTTATATTATGCTAATTAATTTCATTTTCATCATCGCTTTATCCTGGTCAGGTTCACAGCAGGTCCAGTAGGATTGTTGCTAAGCACATAAAGGCAGTGAAATGGTTGTTTAAAAATAGCTTTTAAGACTGTTTCTACAAACTACAAATCTGTGATTTCCCTTAACACTCACATGCAAAGTTTGGCTATTTAACAGACCAAAGCATTTTTCATTGCAGATGTAAAAAGGATACTTGTTGGGAGATGCACCACTAAGAACAAAAAAAAAAAAGAATATTAATTAGTTAAGCATAGTAGCAAAGCATTAACATACATGTCAAGAACATAACATACATTTTTTCTGGCCAACTGCATGACTTTCATTTAAAATTATTCAAATATAAGACAAACTACAACATATTTTCCATGTACAAACAAATTTTTTTGGTATATTATATAGTTTTGTGTATGAAACTGGTATTAAAGCAATTCTTTCTTGTCCTTTATTAATTTAAGTAACATTATTCACTGCTGTGAAGAACTTTAGACTGTGAAGGTATGTAAAAAGTGCAATATAAAAAGAATTATGATTTTTTTTTAAGAGACCGTGAAGACAGTAGCATATTATGGTACTAGTTAGCATGTTACTGACAGATTTACACTGATAGATTTATTACATACTGTGTAGTAGGCTAGTATGCGATGTAGAACGCATCCCATGACTGACTCACACTAAATGACTTGTCTGTTCCAATAGAGTAATACACAAGCGAGCTTGTACTTGTACATTTTTATAGATGTCAAAGAAAAGAAACCCCAAATACAACGTAAACGAGCTAAAGTTAATACATCTACAACGGCGCCCCCATTCGTGAGGCCTTGGGGCTTCTGCTCATCCCCGGTGTTTCCTGCTCAGTCTTACCGCTTTCTCCAGATGGCTGCGGGCGAGCTCGCTGTTCTTGGTGTGGTGATAGAGCACCGAGCCGAGCTGAAGGTGAGTCCGGGCCTCCACTCTTTGCGGTGGCTTGAACTGAAACACAGCCTGGAGACAGTGCACACATAGCCGGATTTTAGGAGGACTCGAAGTGCGGAAATGTTCAGCGAACCCGAGCAGAGCCAGATACCAGGAGTCCGGGGCCTCTCCACCAGCCGCCATTTTCACCACAATAACAACAACAACAACCGCGGCCTAAACCTTACAGCCAAAGACTCGCGAGATTTCCGTACGAGAACATCGCAGTGCAGTTGGCTCATGGGAAATGTAGTCTTTCGGATTCGGACTCCACCAGAGGTTACACTAAGGCAGTGGTTTCCAGAGTAAATTGGATTAAACTAATAATTTACAACATAAATGCATCAATTAAGTGCTTTTAATTAGCTTCTACAAACTGCTTAAACATTTAAAAAAGTGTTTTTACCAGGATATAGTAAAAAAATTAATGATCCAATATTCCTTCACAAACCATTCAAGTCTTATATAACAGCATTCCAAGAATTAAATATTTTCTAAAAGCAAAGACTACTTTTACAGGTCTACGTTATTTTGGTCATTCAGTGTTCGGCAGAAACAAAACGCAAATTATATATTCTGAATAAAGAGTGATTTTTTTTGTATTCAATCTACCTGTAAATATTTTTTCATATGTTGTGTCTCTTATGAAAGTTACCAATGCATAAATCAAAACATTTACTCTTTAAATTAACAGAAGTAAAAACATGAATGATTCCTTTCGGCTGCTCCAGCAGTTAAAGGTCACCACACTGGATCATTCAGCCACTTATTTTGATTTGGCACAGTTTTTATGCCGGATGCCCTTCCTGATGCAAAGAGGTGCACTGATGTAAGTCCATCAGTAACTAGGTTCACTTTCTGCAATGCACTTTCTGTATTTGTAAGTCTAGCCCAGGATTCGAACCCATGGAACTCAAGCTCAGCGTGGCTTTTATCATTACGTCACACAAATAAACATACATACATTAATATTTAAGGACCTTTAATGAGATGTCTTCAGATCAAATTTCATTTGACAATTAGAGCACAAACAAAACAGAAAACATTTGAATTGTTCTACTGGATTTAGATACTATTTCTAAATTCTATTAAAAAAACATTCATTAAGGCCCAAATGGGAAAATTTATTCCAGAACCGTACGAGTAAGACCAACAAAGCAACGAAATACTGACATTTCAAGTTTTGACAAATTGTTCAATGTTCCACTCCTAACAGGAAATTTAATAAACTCTGCACACATGAAGAAACATCAGAAGAAGAAAAACAATGTAGTACAGCCATTGCCTCCTTCAGTAATACGGCCTCCTCGGATTATTCTGGTGTGGAAAAAAAGAAAAACAAATGAACAAATGTTGTAAATCAGTACAGTTTAAAATTCAGAACTCATTTTGACACAGAATGCAATATGTGATCATATGATTAATTTAGACCAGTAAAGCTGTGTTACACACCAGAGGGTTTGGTCTGAAGCGGTAGGCCAGCATCATTCTTTTGCGGAAAGCATCATACTCATCGTCATTTTTGGAGAGATCGGCAGGTCGGTCGACACCAAAACCTGCACCATTAACTGCAGTGGTGCCTCTGGAATACACAATAATAAAGAACATAATGCATAAGTGTTTGCAAATTGGGTTTTGTTTGGTGAGTATTTTTAAAAGCAGATTTTATTAAAGGAATAATTGATTTTATAGAACCCATCACACTTACTACCTCAGAGGTTCCCCATTATTTATACAGTTGTTAACACAGGACGTTTCGTTCACACATGCCAGACTACTTAGGAACTTTAGTATTTACTTGTTAACAGGGTTCTTGATGCCCTGTCCCTCTGAGCCCAAACCCTCTCCCTCCTTCCAGCCCATCTTCATTAGCATTTTGAAACCGATGTTCTCCACAGTCAGCTTGAACTCTTTATACTCTGAGTAATCAGGATCTCTGCCTTCCTGTGGAACACAGAGCAACAAATCGCTGAAAAAACTCTGACCCGGACACTTCCACATATTTATATACACATAATTTTCAGAAATATTAGGACATTTTGTATTATGCAACAACAGCAAAAATGTGTGATTTGTTAATTCTCCTTTATGCAAATGACCATTGATGACTCATACCAATGATACCACTTATAAGGAGGCATATATTATAACTTTAGAGAGACATATGCTGGCATCACGTGTACGTCTTTTTGCATGACTGACCTGTCCGCAGTTCAGATCGGTCTCCTTTAAAAATTTATTTTGGTTCAAGGTCATTCAACCATCTTAAATCTCTAATCAGCTCTGCTCTCTGTTATTAGTACAGACGTGTGAATAGATGTGAATAGAATCATTCCTCAGATTCTGAGCTAACAATATTAACAATGCAATACTATTTATATCAGTCAACAAACAACAATTAAAATGAATATTACACCCCAAATCTTTTTTGTTGGCCTCCCAAGGTAGTTATCAGGCTTGAGAGGATGTGGTTTAATCTCCACCCATCAACCATATGGATTTCATACATCTCTCTCACCTTGAGAGCTTTGAACGTTTCCATAAACTTCTCCAACTCATCCGGTGGCAAAAAGTCACCAATAAAATGTTTCCCTTTTCCCATCTCAGTCAGCTGCTCTGCCCACTCTGTGCAGAAAGACATAACAAAAACTCTTGTAATACAAATGACAAAGTTTGCTTATAATTCATCAGATTAAAATACTTTTCATTTTAATTATTAGTGACCTCTGGTTTTCTCCATTTCCATTTTTCGGAGGTTGTGTTCCCAGGTGCCGGACTGGGAGTCGATCTCCTCATCACTGTCGTACTCGTGCTGGTGCTCACGCACAGCTTTCTCCCACATCAGCTGCATGTCCTGCATGGCCCGCTTGTGTTTCATGATCATATCGAACATCTCCTGCATCTAATACAGCAGTGCACACACAATCAGTTAATAAAGCAGTAAGCCACGAGAGGCCGTGCGTTACTAAAGCAATAAGCCACGAGAGGCCGTGCATTACTGTGATTTTAGCACGGGGATGAAGTTTTTGGCACGACGCGAAGCGTCATACATGTAAGTTTATACATGTATTTATCATGTATAAACTTACAGTAAAGCATTCTTCCGCGACGCAAAATAGTTCGATTAACAGTGTTGCTAGGCAACATGAGGGCGAAAATAACATTAACTTTTTCGATTCAGTGGCGTATTAATATGGAATGATGTGAGGTGGTGCTAGGTGTGCGTTTATCGGGGATTTTACAACGGCTTCGAACGCGGCTCAGCCAATCAGATTTTAGGACCGGAACTATCCGTTTTATAATGTGATTTTAGCACGGGGATGACGTTTTTGGCACGACGTGAAGCGGAGTGCCTAAAACTTCTTTCCCCGTGCTAAAATCATAGCAGTAATGCACGGTCTCGAGTGGCTTATTGCTTTTATAAACGGCGGTCAACATAAAATACAATAAATACAACAATGTTTAATTCATAAATGTATTTATTGTGTATAAACTTACAATAAAGCATTCTTCCGCGACGACAGGTAGTTCGATTAACGGTGTTGCTAGGCAACATGAGGGCGAAAATAACATTAACTTTTACTTTTCAGTGGCGTATTAATATGGAATGATGTGAGGTGGTCCTAGGTGTGCGTTTATCGGGGATTTTACAACGGCTTCGAACGCGGCTCAGCCAATCAGATTTTAGGACCGGAACTATCCGTTTTATAATGATGAATTTAGAACGGTCAACACTGATGCCATCTCCTTTTGAAATTCACAACTGCTGTTGGTCCTATGGGCACAAAGCATTATCTACCATTATCAGAATTTTAAAAATAAGTTTAAGTTTAAGGACTCCAAGCTCTTTCTGACAATAACATGAATTAATATATGATGCTCAGCAGTGTTATTAATGATAAATGATAAAATATTTATATTTTTTGTTCAGAAATAAAGTTACACACATGCACATGCACATCCATAGTTCAAATACCCTGGACAGGGCACCAATCCAACACAGTGCTTCAGCCTTTCCTTCTTCACACATTGCTAATAATGTTTGTGTAGACGCCAAACAGGCCAGTAACACCGCTGATATTCATTTGAACACGGATCTCTGTGGTGGGCTACTTTAATAGACTGTTGCACCACACCCATGTACCTTATATTACATTTTTATTAAGTTAAAATGGACAATAAATCTTGTCATTGACACAGTTAATAATTAGACAGTAAATACAATCACTGACAAAATTAGCTACATAAAATAGTTTATTTAAAAATCAGTTTAGTGTAGTGCATTTCTTACTTCCTGTTGTTCCTTGAGCTGTTTCTTTTGCTCCTCAGACAGTTCTGTGACTCCCACCAGACCAACCGGCTTTCCTTTCTTATAACCCAGACTACTCAGCTCCTGTTCTGTAATTTAGCAAAATCCAGGAACACATGCACACACATTTAGTCAAGAATGGTAAGAAAAATAGGAATAACAGTGGAACGGCAAAAATAATAGTAATAATTCAATTCTCTTTAGTAATGATGAAAATATAATCAGATTATTATGTACTGAATTAACACCTTGTACTGCATTATTGAAAACCAACCAAAAAAAGACAATATAAATTATTTAAAGAACACTAAACATGGTAGAGTACCAGACAGTGATGGAGTATCTGGTTCCTGTTTGATCACTGTAGGCATGACGATTGGAGGAACAGGCAGTGATATTTTGTCTTCCTCAGAGCCCCAGCGACTCTTCTTCCTGCGTTTTGCACTTGTCGATGTGGGGTCCTGATTCTGTGGTTCTGATTGAGCTGGACTGGGGGAGCTGAAAGATGGTGCAGCAGCTTGTGAGGTTTGTACTGGGCGCTTGGTGGCTGAGAAGGATTCGGCACTGGGGGAGGCTGCAGAACCGTTTTTGGCCTGGCGGTACTCCTCCACTTTGGCCTTGTAGAAGCGGTGAGCCGGACTTTGGTGATTATAGAGGAAGCTAGTGAAGAGAGTAGGTGAGTTAGCATTTAATCAAACATTAAACTGGCACGTTTCCATGCAACATTAAGATAGAGCTAGTGAGACCTGTTTTAAAACTGAATGTGCTACAAGTCAATTTCTTCACTGTCTGATAAACACATACCCTTAAAGCATTTTCTCCAACAAAAAAAAATTTTAAATAGCATTTAAACAAATAAACCTCCCAAATATACCCCTGCTCCAGCGAAATGCCAAGTGTATAACAGACAGATGTTTAATGCATGTTAAGATCATGTTTTTGACACCTCTAAAGGCACAAATAAATTGACATTCAGATGCTAGGGGAAGAATAAGCCTCACCTGAATGTGGGATTGTCGTGGTTGTGCTTGATAGCGACGGCCTCCACCTCAGGCCCTCCGTCAGCAACAAAGCGAGCCAGCTTCTCCACCACCTTCTTTGTTTCCTCGTCCACTGAGGAGGAGACTTTAAGCAGCCTATCAGTACTGGGACTCAATTCAAACTACTAACCTGCCCCTTATCAGTCTACTGTAGGTGGAGGAATAAAAGAGGGAAGGGGCAGCAAGTAGGTAATTTTTTTGCAGTCTGTAACTTCTTTTTTATATTAAGTTGGGCCATAAGAATTAAGAATCAAATATTGCCCCTTTAGGACCACTAAATCCTTCTGGTGCCAATTTTAAGCAGGTACCATTAACTATATAGTGGAGTCAGAAAGTATTAAGACCTCTTAACTTTTGTACTTTATTTTGTCCTGGATTTTTGTCCATACATCAACTCTATACAGAAACGCTAGTAAATTATTTGGTCATTGTTAGATGGACCAAAAGAGAATTGAAACGTGTGCTGTGGTCAGATGAGTCCTTGTTTCAGCTGTTTTTTTCGGAAAAACGCATGTCAAGTTCTCTATGCCATCTAGTTGAGAAAGACCATCCAGAATGTTATCAGTGAAAGATGATAGCCTGTTTGGAGTTTGCTAAACGTCAAGTCAAACTCCACTGCAAAACAGCACTGCTCATCACCTGGCTAGAAATGGCAAGTTTATTCAATCCACTATACAATAAAGTGTGCAAAAACTCAAGGGGCTTGAATAGTTTCAGAATCCACTGTACTATGAAGCCATAAGTACAGATGCCAAAGGTACCAGTATAATGTGCAATGGAAAAACAAATGCCCTTTGGTACAAATAATAATTAAAAAAAAATCATAGAATCTTACCATTTGCTTGTGTAGAGGGGCCTCGCTTCTTTTGTCTGAGTTGAGCTACTACCTTTCGGAAGTACAGATACTGCATGCTCTCCTTCTCAAACATGAATCTTTATGAGACAAGAGATGGGACGCATTTAGTTTTTACTTTTTTTTCATTTAATAAAAGCATGTAACATATGAATATCTTTCCTTTACAGAAAATGCTGGCATATAAAAACAAAATAAAACAATAAAAAGCAATAAAAAGGTGTAAATTCCAGTGACTTACGAAAAGATGGGATTGTCCTTGTAGTCTTCCATTGCTTTCCTTTCAAGCTCTGATCCCCCTTCTGCAATGAATCCAGCTATCCGTTTGATGATGTTAACCAGATCTGCATCCTCTGGGGGGGAAACTTTAAGCAGGCTATGAGTACTCCACCATAACTCACATACTCACAACTGCATACTAGTAACACAGGACATGTAGAGAATTGTACTGCGAAACATACTGATCACAGGAGGAGCATGTTTCAACAGCAGACTCAACAGTAGTGACAATACCTAACATGATGCTTCACCCACAACCCTCTTCTGTATTTTATTTTTTTGGAGCAATGTAGACACATAAATATAAAATAAAATCCAGAAGTACACACAGTACCCAGTAACCTGTATAGTTCATGACACCCACAAGCAAGAATGAATCAGGCAGAATTTTCCACAGTTTCTATCTGAACTACACTCCCAAAGAAGACAAAAAACATTAAAGTAGAAAGTAATTTGCTGAGCTACCTTTGAGATTCAGATAGTGTTCATCATTTACGTCCTCATCGTCTTCCTCTGGGGAACTGAAGACACTCGGTCTAGGGATTTCTGAAGGAGTCTTTTTGACTTGTGAGTAGTTTTTGAGCATACTGCCAACACCCAAGCCGGGACGTTTCCCAACTAAAATGCTCTTCTTCTGAGTCTGTGAGGAGCCTGGGCTCTGGGAGGATGCGGAGCCTTTGGAGATAGATTAAAACTCTAGTTAGTTTTATAACTTCTGTTTTAGTAGATGGCGTATAATAATATTAAAATTGCATCATACTTGTGCTTTTTACTAGTAAATCATCTTGATTACGTTCTAAACCTGAGCCTGAGCTGGGTTTCTCCTTCTGCATCTTCAGAAACTGTTGAAGGAAGCTTCCATCATTCACAAACTTGTTAGAAGTATCTGCCTGAGAAACTGGAGTGCTGAAAGACAAAATCCCCAAACTGACATTAAGCATGGCTCAGGATAATTCATACAAAGATAAGGAAAATGAGAAATCAGAGTTAGGTTACCTTTCTGAAGACGGTTTGCTAGGAACTGACAGGTTCTTTTTGGCTTGCTCTGCTATCTTTGCTTCTATTTCACGCTTCTTCTGGGCTATCAACTCTTCCTGTCGCATAATACCAGTAAATTTGTTGTTCTGTTGACCAGATTGATTCCTCCAGCCTGCTTTGGTTCAAAATAAAGAACGTAACATTTACATTAATATTTGCAATTGTCACTGTTTACCTTTTTTAGTTAAACATTTTCACTTTGCTATGTAACACTTCCCCACCCAAAATCAACAAACTGCCACGTTTGCATTTTAATTTCTAAAATTAAAGGACATTCCTGAAGCATCCTTAACTACATTTATCATTGTAAAAGTACACGGTGGTAAAACTAAAACATAAACGTGAATTATGTTTAGCTAGATTTAAGATTTACAAACAGGGTTTCTAATGAAATAATACAACTACAAAACAGAGCAATTAACTGTTTGAGTGTGAATTATGAACAAAATATTAATAAGCACAGTAAAAATAACAATATAAAGTTTATGACAGTACTCAGTGTTAATTCAAATGTGTGGAACTAAAATGTAGCCATATGAAAAGCATTGCTTCTAATACATTGGTCAAAATTATTATTAATCATGTTTGTTATAGAAGGCGTCAGTAATTGTTTATATTCTCCTTAGTGGCGCTATTTTTCCCACCCGTATTCCTACACTTGCGTCCACAACCAATAGCACAAACGAAACTGATTCAGCCAACCAATCAGAATCCAGGACGCGGGACATAACGTAAAACGGGTAGAGTTTGAAATGAACGTTTGGCTAGCTGGATAGCTAGAGGTACTGGTAGCTAATGGCTAACTAGCAAAACAAACCCAACATGGTTAATGCTATCGACGAACAAACAATATAAACTGTCAAATGAAAAACGTGAATGCTTAATTTAATAAAGACTTTATGTATGTAAGTATCAATTACCTGCATCATTTGACTCCATTTTCAGGGACGATAAACCCAACAGTAGCTCAGCTCGACCAGCGACACCGCTCTAAAGCACCGGGGAAAAGAAAATGGAGAGTAAAACGGCATCTACCGGTCTGATGGACCAACTCCACTCAACTCAGTGTGTGTTTATTAGTACAGTCCAGCTATTACAATGTGGCAGCAAAACTAAAAACTACATGCTGAAACGATTTAAGTGTTTAAGGCAGTGGTTTTAAACCTTTTAAACCCAAGGATGCCTTTGTGCAAAAATAATCCACAAACCCTGAAAGTTTATTTTATTTATTTATTAGGATTTTAACGTCATGTTTTACACACTTTGGTTACATTCATGACAAAACAGGTCATTACTGGTTACACAAGATTCATCAGTTCAAGTTTTTAAACGCAGTCATGGACCATTTTGTATCTTCAGTTCACCTCACTTGCATGTTTTTGGACTGTGGGAGGAAACCGGAGCTCCCTGAGGAAACCCACACAGACACGGGGAGAACATGCAAACTCCACACAGAAAGGACCCAGACCGCTCCGCTTGGAAATCTAATTCAAAACCTTATTGCTGTGAGGCGACAGTACTACCCACCGAGCTGCCGTGCCGCCCAAACCCTGACAGATTTGTTGTATGAAAACAATTGTTCAGATGTTTGTTTTTTATGTATTTTATAACTTAAGCAGTCCGTTTTATTATGTGAAGCACCTGGCTTGTAAATCCATTAGTTGCTCATGTTTATGTAATGTACTTGGCATCATTGACAGTGTGCTTCATTTAGAGCATTTTGAATTTTAATGTGCGTTAATGTTAAATCCATCTCATTCAAGTGACCAGTCAAGCAGAAACACTATTATAATAACTTTAACAATTGAGACATATTTATATTTAGTCTTTCAGTCCTTAGTTTGGATAGTTCTCTAGGTTTGCTAATCTATTTTTCCTCAAACTTTCATTCGGCTTTGCAGACCCTCCAAACCACAACCACTGGTTTTAGGAATATAGTTGTGTTTTCCCCCAGCTTGGCTTATACACAGTGATGTTATTTGTCTTTTTATAAGTACAGAAAGTAATTCAAAGATCTGGCATTGCACATCCATCTGGTATACAAATGTAAATAAAATTATATATAATATTGATCAAACATTAGTTTTGTAAGTGTTATTATTTTGAAGGGCACACCTGGTAGTTTTCTTGGCATGGGTAAACACGCATTAATTCACAATGGCAAAGGAAAATGTGAATTCATGTATATTTAATGATCAATTAAGGCATAATTGTGGTTGCATCAACATGATACAGATAAAGTCTTCTTCACTAGCAATTAGTTCACAGTTCACAGCCGACAATAACATGTGGCTAATAAAATGATCTACACACATATATGTATGCATATCTTTCAGGTTTAGCTTCCTGAACCCACTCTGTGTTATGAGCCTCAGGTAAACAGGTGTAATGTGACCCTTGGCTGAGGCTT
This sequence comes from Trichomycterus rosablanca, assembly GCF_030014385.1. Taxonomy (NCBI): domain Eukaryota; kingdom Metazoa; phylum Chordata; class Actinopteri; order Siluriformes; family Trichomycteridae; genus Trichomycterus; species Trichomycterus rosablanca. Next base: position 14,714,395 of record NC_086012.1, read on the forward strand.
CACCCCCTATTCACAGCAGGGGCTTGGTGCCATTGGCACTTCTGCTGACCGACAGTCAGCTTCACATCTAAAAAGAGCCTGCCATTCAGGGCAATGAAAACGATGAAATGCTGCCATTATAATAGGGAGTCAAAGGGACATTTGATCCACCTCTATCTCCACGAGTCCCTGTTGTACCATACATTTCATATCGGAAATATCTGCTTAAGCCTTCACTCTATGACAGACCAAACACTCACAATTACATTGCATTTTATATCAAACTGGACTGCAGACTAACATTAAATTAGATACAGACGAACTATTACAGACTAACACTTTCTAACAGTCTGACAGTGACTCTGGGGCTGCTTCTGAAATGGGGAACAAGCAGACCATTTTCACTCCTCAGCAACTGGATGCATATCAGGTCGGTCCAATTTCTGTTAACTATGAAAAGTCGGTACTAATTTATTTGATTATTTGCTGTTATTGCAATCTGTATTTAAATTATTTAAACACAAATGGTCACATTTGACTATTTTCAGAATAGACACAAATAGGCTATAGTCACATGTAATGACAAGATTTAGCAAAATGTGATTGTGTTTGTATCAAGCAGGACAAAAATTCAGATACATTCTAATAATTACTGATAAATTATGCACATGTAAACATATTAATAAAGACCTATTGCTAATTATATATGCTAGTAGTGGTTAGGATTTATAAAGCTTTTATTACAATGTTTGTGCAGATTAGCACTGGGTTATTTTAATGTTTCAAATTGCCTAAAATGTCAAAAGTTTAACAGACATGAAATAACAGTTTTGAACAACTATTTAGGCAAATCTGTTATTAAATTATTTATGACACCTACTGTTGTTATAACTGCTATTATAATGTTAATAATTAAACATTGTTTTGTGATACAATGACATGTATGTGTCTTAATTTTGATTGTGGAACTTTCTGTTGATGTATAGAGGCACCAAATACCTTTATACAATTACCTATCATGTTACTGTAGGATATGTAAAGTTTATGATATGTTAACATTACATGTTAAATACACACTTTTGTTCAACTTTGATGTAAAGAGTTCAGTCTAGACACAGGTCACTGGTGTTACAAAAGTTCTGATGACAGTTTTGTTTGTTAGACAAGCAATATTTTTAATTCTGAATACATTTACAGCTGCAGTTTAATAACAAAATTATATATGTACACATTAATTTACAAAATAATAAATATATAAATGCAGTAATACAATATAAAAAGCAGAAGACTATGTGTCAGGTGATTTTATATGTTAACATGTTAATTTGTTAACATTCTAATGTAAAATATCGAATCTGTAAAGTCTAAAAGTCAAACTGCATATTTACAGCATCATTTTCTTTCACATTTATATTTACAGGACTGTACATACTTCACCAGAAAAGAAATATTAAGGTAATTGTTGATCTACACAACTGTAGAGATTTGGTCTGACAAAAACTGTTCATGTTTTTTATAATGTATAAGTTATTTTCACGTTATCAAGTCGAGTCAGATTATTCTGGTCTTTATTAATCATCATCTACAAATGTAATAATGTGAATACTTAATGGAATGCTTAATCATGTTCAATTTACTGTATAAGAAATATGAGGAGAGTCTGAAATGTCACATTTCAAATAAATAGAAACGTTATTCTAGCAAATTAAATAACTTAAACTCCTCACACTGCATTTAAAGCCTATCACTGTCTACCATAACGTTTTTGAAGTCGTTGTTTTAATGTCCTTCATTGTGCTGTGAAAAAGTAACATAATTTGCTGGAAAATTCAGATTCAGTGTTATGGACTTTTATTATACAATAGATTGAGTAAATAAAGTGAATTGTTTATTTTTGTTCATTTCCAGACTCTTTCATAGGTATCGCGATTTGGCCCCACAGCTTGTCCCGCTCGACTATACTACCCAGCCAGATGTGCGTCTGCCCTATGAGCTGATTGGCAGCATGCCGGAGCTGAAGGTACAGTATACGGGCCTCCTGCTGCACCACAACTCACCGTGCCACTCGCTCCATGTTCCTAATGAATTATGGATCCACTACTAATTGATCGCAGCCTTGGAGAGTCTGTGTGTCATCAAATCCCTCTGAAATTGAGAAAGCATCGACTTATAGACTGTATCAAGTGTGAATCCATTACACGCCACCTACACACAGCAATAATCTGTCAGCTACCTGTCACAACATCAACAGTCACTCATAATGGATATTTCATATGTTTTTTTTTATAGTTTACCAGTAATTATGTGGATTTGTAATAAATATGTAGACACGCTTTCTATTTTCTGAGTGCAGGTGTTGATAACCGAATACTCAACAGCTGGCTCCAATTATAATGGCTTTAACTTGCAAACTGTTTTGCTGTTCATTCTGAATTAAAAGCTTCTTCTTTTGTCTCAGTACTCTAATACTGTCACCCATATTTGAATGTCTTGTTCAGGATAACCCTTTCAGACAGAGGATTGCAGAGGTCTTTTCAGAAGACGGAGAAGGCAACATGACCTTAGATGACTTTTTGGATATGTTCTCAGTACTGAGCGAAATGGCACCACGGGATCTAAAAGCTTACTACGCTTTTAAAATCTACGGTCAGTATTAGCCACATTAAAGCTGTCGTATGTAATATTGAGCTTTAAATAAAACATGGTATTCTTGTTCTGCTACAAGTGATCTTTATATGTGGTTACGGGTAGGTAAGCAACACTGATATTTTAATATTACTCAATTTGCATGCAGCTCTTCCTCTTTAAAAAAAAAACAATAGCTCACAGGTTTACTTGTCTTTCCAACTTTCCAAGTGCGTTCTTGTTTTTTCTTCTCAACAAAACTATCTAGAAAAGCTAGCCCTTTAGCATTTGAGTCATATCCATAAAACCAATAGCAGTGAGAATACCAAGAAGCTGCTTATATTAGACATTTCCAGTTCCTTAGTGCTCCTGTGATCCCTGCAGCCTGCATAAAATTCATGCTGACCGAGGAGGACCTGCTCTGACTTGTCTGTAGCCACCTCTCTCAGACATGACAACTGTGTCTGAAAAGCGCTCATCCATGCCTGTAGCATCACTGAGACTTGAACTTAGTAGTGGTAAGCTAGCGGAATAGACTCTTGTATACAATGTCCAATACACTAAAAGGTATACAGTATGTTTTCACACAGTAACCTATCTGTCGTTATAAGTGGTAAGGACGTTTAAGATGAGTAAAGGTCTGATACGGGGTCGGGAGCATGTAAAGAACCAGAGATCATCAGATTCTATTGTGTTGATCTGGTACAGGGCAGCTGGCAGCTCTTTAGTCGGGTGTAAATAATGTACGAGTTCATTAGAACGCACACTGTCGCTGAACAGGACTCTCTAATTAAACATGCTTGCAGATCAGATTAAGAAGTTTTAGTGGCACATGCTCCACGGCCACCGGGGGTCGAGAGAAAGTGCCATTTATTATTTACAATCTGTAAACAAAGGGAGCTCTGCAAGTGGGATGACTGACCAAAATAGGAATCTAAAGCCAGTTATGCATTTTGTTTAAAGATGTGTGGGCTTGAATTTTGGCTCTTGTGTTTACTGGATGATTTTGATTACACATATACACAACCAAAACATGGCCAAAAGTATATAGACACCTGCTGAGCTTGTCCAATCCATTCCAAAACCACTGCCATTAATATAGAATTGCCACAATGTGCAGCTATTACAGTCTTCATTCTTCTGGGAAGATTTTCCACAACATTTGTCCAAAGAATATGATTTATTGTGATGCATTATTTTAACTCGGGTTCATTTTGTGTCATAACATGTTCAGTTTTATCATTTGGGATGATTTTGTGTAACAAAAGTGCAATAACAAAGGCAATCAAAAAGGGGGCAATTACTTATTCACAGCAGCATATAACAAAACCAACATAAACATCCGTTTCTAATAAAGTGGACACTGAGTTCAATGCAGTCTTAGCTAGTAAAGTAAAACTGAGTGCAAATCCTTTCTCGTTCTTAGACTTTAACAACGATGACTTCATTTGCAAATCGGACCTGGAGAAGACGCTGAACAAGCTGACGAGGAACGAGCTGACCGAGGACGAGGTGAGGATGGTGTGCGAGAAGGTGCTTGACGAGGCCGACATGGACAACGATGGCCGTCTGTCACTGGAGGATTTCCAGCACATGATAGTGCGAGCGCCCGACTTCCTCAGGTTAGAGCCACAAAGCAAGTGAGCCTGAACGGTCTTCTAGAAGTTGCTAACATGTACTCATGACATGGTCATTCATGAGGGCTAGGGTTGGGCGGTATTGCCGATTTTCATACCGTCATACCGTAAACGGTATTACCGCTATATAAACGCTTTGCCATTGTGTTGGACCTTCCTGTTAGATATCATTAGCTGGACTTTGGGTTTCTATACTAATTCTCATATCAGCAGAGAATCTTTCTTTTATATTTGCTCCCTCGAGAACAAAACCTCGTGACCTTCAAGACGGTTCAGTCACCGCTGATTGAAACCCACTGTGCTCATGTTTGTTTTGGCTTTCTCTCTGAATATGGTAATGAGTTTACAGAGTTGAAACCCAGCATGCTGACACTCTTTCCTGACTTGAAGGACATAAGATGGTCCACGCTGTTCGTCTCAGTGTCTTTAAAGAGGCCTCTTGCTAGGCGTGCATTCTTTAAAAGCGGTTTGGAGCTACCGAGCTAGCTCAATACACAGGCTGTTGGCAGAAAAGCAACACTCAGCGAATGATTTTTTTTCTCTCTACGTTCTTGGAAAGCAAACGATCCGATGATTTGTTTTGAATCTAATAGGCCTGCCTTGTATTACTGACGACTTTTTGCTTTTGAATTGTTTTGATTCGTAGGTTTTAACACGGTTATGTAGCTAGTGATGAGCGAGCTCGCAGCAACAATGGGAGGCTTTGTTGCCTAGTGAGCAAACCCAGTTGGCTGAGAGGGACACGAGCTTGTATTTCATCATATTCTTTTTGAATGCGTAATCTAGCTCATTTTTTTTTTTTTTTTAACCATTTAAAGCTACGTAGACTTCAGTGTTCATTTTTCTACAAAATGTATCTCCATCCAAGTCATAATAATGGATGAATACTTTCTGCTTTAACTAATCACACACACATTATTAAATGCATTGCATGGACTTTTTCAGCAGTGATACAGTAGTAATGATCAACTGATAACCAACAAAGAAGTCATTGTTCGATTAACACAGTCTAGTTAAATGCTATTTAAATTGCGTTGAGGAAACGTTGAGGGGGAACATTGAGGTAACGTGAGGGGGGAACGTTGGGGGAACGTTTGGGGGGGAACGTTGAGGGAACATGAGGGGGGAATGTTGAAGGAACGTTTGGGTAGATTGTTGGGAATGGTTGGGTGAATTTTTGAGAAAACGTTTGGGTTGTCAACAATTCACCCAACCATTCCCTTAACAATCCACCCAAATGTTCCCTCAACAATTCACCCAAACGTTCCCTCAACAATCTACCCAAACGTTTTCTCAACAATCCACCCAAACGTTTTCTCAACAATTCACCCAAACGTTCCCTTAACAATCCACCCAAACGTTTTCTCAACAATCCACCCAAACGTTTTCTCAACAGTCCACGCAAACGTTCCCTCAACAATCCACCCAAACGTTTTCTCAACAATCCACCCAAACGTTTTCTCAACAATTCACCCAAACGTTCCCTCAACAATCCACCCAAACGTTTTCTCAACAATCCACCCAAACGTTTTCTCAACAGTCCACGCAAACGTTCCCTCAACAATCCACCCAAACGTTTTCTCAACAATCCACCCAAACGTTTTCTCAACAATCCACCCAAACGTTCCCTCAACAATCTACCCAAACGTTTTCTCAACAATCCACCCAAACGTTTTCTCAACAATTCACCCAAACATTCCCTCAACAATTCACCCAAACGTTCCCTCAACAATCTACCCAAACGTTTTCTCAACAATCCACCCAAACGTTTTCTCAACAATCCACCCAAACGTTCCCTCAACAATCTACCCAAACGTTTTCTCAACAATCCACCCAAACGTTCCCTCAACAATCCACCCAAACGTTTTCTCAACAATCCACCCAAACGTTTTTTTTAACAATTCACCCAAATGTTCCCTCAACAATCCACCCAAACGTTTTCTCAACAATCCACCCAAACGTTTTCTCAACAATCCACCCAAACGTTCCCTCAACAATCCACTCAAACGTTTTCTCAACAATCTACCCAAACGTTTTCTCAACAATCCACCCAAACGTTCCCTCAACAATCTACCCAAACGTTTTCTCAACAATCCACCCAAACGTTCCCTCAACAATCCACTCAAACGTTTTCTCAACAATCTACCCAAACGTTTTCTCAACAATCCACCCAAACGTTCCCTCAACAATCTACCCAAACGTTTTCTCAACAATCCACCCAAACGTTTTCTCAACAGTCCACGCAAACGTTTTCTCAACAATCTACCCAAACGTTCCCTCAACAATCCACCCAAACGTTTTCTCAACAATCCACCCAAATGTTCCTTCAACAATCCACCCAAACGTTTTCTCAACAATCCACCCAAACGTTCCCTCAACAATCCACCCAAACGTTTTCTCAACAATCCACCCAAATGTTCCTTCAACAATCCACCCAAACGTTTTCTCAACAATCCACCCAAATGTTCCTTCAACAATCCACCCAAACGTTTTCTCAACAATCCACCCAAACGTTCCCTCAACAATCCACCCAAACGTTTTCTCAACAATCCACCCAAATGTTCCTTCAACAATCCACCCAAACGTTTTCTCAACAATCCACCCAAATGTTCCTTCAACAATCCACCCAAACGTTCCCTCAACAATCTACCCAAACGTTTTCTCAACAATCCACCCAAACGTTTTCTCAACAGTCCACGCAAACGTTTTCTCAACAATCTACCCAAACGTTCCCTCAACAATCCACCCAAACGTTTTCTCAACAATCCACCCAAATGTTCCTTCAACAATCCACCCAAACGTTTTCTCAACAATCTACCCAAACGTTCCCTCAACAATCCACCCAAACGTTTTCTCAACAATCCACCCAAATGTTCCTTCAACAATCCACCCAAACGTTTTCTCAACAATCCACCCAAATGTTTTCTCAACAATTCACCCAAACGTTCCGTCAACAATCCACCCAAACGTTTTCTCAACGATCTACCCAAATGTTTTATCAACAATCTACCCAAACGTTTTATCAACAATCCACCCAAACGTTTTCTCAACAATTCACCCAAACGTTCCCTCAACAATTCACCCAAACATTCCCTCAACAATCCACCCAAACGTTTTCTCAACAATCTACCCAAACGTTTTCTCAACAATCCACCCAAATGTTTTCTCAACAATCCACCCAAACGTTTTCTCAACAGTCCACCCAAACATTCCCTCAACAATCCACCCAAACATTTTCTCAACAATCTACCCAAACGTTTTCTCAACAATCCACCCAAATGTTTTCTCAACAATCCACCCAAACGTTTTCTCAACAGTCCACCCAAACATTCCCTCAACAATCCACCCAAACGTTTTCTCAACAATCTACCCAAATGTTTTCTCAACAATCCACCCAAACATTCCCTCAACAATCTACCCAAACATTCCCTCAACAATCCACCCAAACGTTTTCTCAACAATCTACCCAAATGTTTTCTCAACAATCCACCCAAAAGTTTTCTTAACAATCCACCCAAACGTTTTCTCAACAATCCACGCAAACGTTGGGGGAACATTCGTGTGGAAACGATTGGGGGAACGTTTGTGGGGAAACGTTGAGGGACTGTTCGTGGGGGAATGTTCGGAGGGGGGCGTTGGAAAAACGTTCGTAGGGAAACGTTGGGGAAACATTCGTGTGGAAACGTTAAGGGAACGTTCTTGGGGGAACGTTTGGGGGGGAACGTTGGAAGAACGTTCATGGGGAAACGTTGAGGGAACGTTCTTGGGGGAACGTTGAGGGAACGTTCGTGAAGGAACGTTGAGGGAACGTTCTTGGGGGAACGTTGAGAGAATGTTCATGGGGAAACGTTGGAGGGATGTTCAGGGGGAACATTGGGGGAACGTTTAGGGGGGAACGTTGAGGGAACGTTTGGGTGGATTGTTGAGGGAATGGTTGGGTGGATTGTTGAGAAAACGTTTGGGTTTTCAACAATTCATCCAACTATTCCCTCAACAATCCACCCAAATGTTCCCTCAACAATCTACCCAAACATTCCCAACAATCCACCCAAACGTTCCCTCAACAATCCACCCAAACGTTTTCTCAACAATCCACCCAAACGTTCCCTCAACAATCCACCCAAACGTTTTCTCAACAATCTACCCAAATGTTTTCTCAACAATCCACCCAAACATTCCCTCAACAATCTACCCAAACATTCCCTCAACAATCCACCCAAACGTTTTCTCAACAATCTACCCAAATGTTTTCTCAACAATCCACCCAAACGTTTTCTTAACAATCCACCCAAACGTTTTCTCAACAATCCACGCAAACGTTGGGGGAACATTCGTGTGGAAACGATTGGGGGAACGTTTGTGGGGAAACGTTGAGGGACTGTTCGTGGGGGAATGTTCGGAGGGGGGCGTTGGAAAAACGTTCGTAGGGAAACGTTGGGGAAACATTCGTGTGGAAACGTTAAGGGAACGTTCTTGGGGGAACGTTTGGGGGGGAACGTTGGAAGAACGTTCATGGGGAAACGTTGAGGGAACGTTCTTGGGGGAACGTTGAGGGAACGTTCGTGAAGGAACGTTGAGGGAACGTTCTTGGGGGAACGTTGAGAGAATGTTCATGGGGAAACGTTGGAGGGATGTTCAGGGGGAACATTGGGGGAACGTTTAGGGGGGAACGTTGAGGGAACGTTTGGGTGGATTGTTGAGGGAATGGTTGGGTGGATTGTTGAGAAAACGTTTGGGTTTTCAACAATTCATCCAACTATTCCCTCAACAATCCACCCAAATGTTCCCTCAACAATCTACCCAAACATTCCCAACAATCCACCCAAACGTTCCCTCAACAATCCACCCAAACGTTTTCTCAACAATCCACCCAAACGTTCCCTCAACAATCCACCCAAACGTTTTCTCAACAATTCACCCAAATGTTTTCTCAACAATCCACCCAAAAGTTTTCTCAACAATCCACCCAAATGTTTTCTCAACAATCCACCCAAACGTTTTCTCAACAATTCACCCAAACGTTCCTTCAACAATCCACCCAAACGTTTTCTCAACAATCCACCCAAACGTTCCCTCAACAATCCACCCAAACGTTTTCTCAACAATTCACCCAAATGTTTTCTCAACAATCCACCCAAACGTTTTCTCAACAATCCACCCAAACGTTTTCTCAACAATTCACCCAAACGTTCCTTCAACAATTCACCCAAACGTTTTCTCAACAATTCACCCAAACGTTCCTTCAACAATTCACCCAAACGTTTTCTCAACAATCCACCCAAACGTTTTCTCAACAATCCACCCAAACGTTTTCTCAACAATCCACCCAAACGTTCCTTCAACAATCCACCCAAACGTTCCCTCAACAATCCACCCAAACGTTTTCTCAACAATCCACCCAAACGTTCCCTCAACAATCCACCCAAACGTTTTCTCAACAATCCACCCAAATGTTTTCTCAACAATCCACCCAAACGTTTTCTCAACAATCCACCCAAACGTTTTCTCAACAATTCACCCAAACGTTCCTTCAACAATTCACCCAAACGTTTTCTCAACAATTCACCCAAACGTTCCTTCAACAATTCACCCAAACGTTTTCTCAACAATCCACCCAAACGTTTTCTCAACAATCCACCCAAACGTTTTCTCAACAATCCACCCAAACGTTTTCTCAACAATCCACCCAAACGTTTTCTCAACAATCCACCCAAACGTTTTCTCAACAATCCACCCAAATGTTTTCTCAACAATCCACCCAAATGTTTTCTCAACAATCCACTCAAACGTTTTCTCAACAATCCACTCAAACATTCCCTCAACAATTCCCCCAATTATTCCCTCAACAATTCACCCCAATTATTCCCTCAAACATTCCCAACAATCTACCCAAAAATTCCCTCAACAATTTATCTAACCAATGACCTAATTAACAATAACCAACCCAGCAATCACATCAATGCTGATTAACCAATAACACTACTAGAAATAGACAACCAACCAGTCGTCACTCAAAACCTTTTAAAATAGTTACAGCATTAATAATTTAATAATTGCATCACAACCAACCAAGCACATCACTTAACAACACCTATTCAACTAATCAGAGCAATCTGATATCACTCAACAATAATCCACCATCACATCCCTAAAAATGTTAAACTAATCACTGTACCCAGCAATATCTCCTTTCCAGTAACACTAAATCACCTTACACATCCTATCACATCACATTAACAGCTATTACAAATATAAACAATTTGTTCTTACAACAGGATCGAGTTCTTCAAGCTCATCCTCTAATCTCCTTAGTTCTTCCTCACTGAGTTTCTGCAGAAGCTCATCCTCATCCACGTCCCGATACTTTTTCATCTCCTTACGGAAAGACATGATGAACAAGAGGTGGTGGAGGCAGGAACAGAAAAAAACAAGAGAGAAAGAAAAGAATGCCCCCCCCCAAAACCCTTGACACCTGGAGAAAAAGAAAAACATGATGTTATTAATATCAAAAAGATCTTACAAAAAGCCTTAGTACACACATAGGAACATGATATTTTCTCCATATTCCTCACTGTTGCAGCAGTAAAGAGGTGAATTCCAATCCAGCACGTTAGACCCAAGCACCTGAACATTATGCTTTTAAGGCTTTTATAAATCATATTTACATATTTACGCTTTTATCCAAAACGACTTACACAATGATCTGAACACATCATAAATCATATGATGTGCCATTACAAACCAAGTGAGCTGCACGGGTTTATTCTGAATGTAGGTCTACAATCCACTAGAAGGACCACAGTTGTTTACATCCACCCGCCCAGTGATTGAGAACCCCTGCAGTACTGGACTGATAATGATGATTCATTGTTTTAAAAATATTTTTGACACAAAGGCTTTGTGTCTCCAGTCTGTTTCTCATAACCTACAAGCACCCCCCCTCCACACACACACACACACACACACACACACACAGACACAGCTGTTGAATTGCAGTAGCAAGCAATAACAGGTGTGAGGGGTCACTGTCAAACACACACACACACATACAAACACACTTGATCAGAGTATTTATATCCATGTACATCCCTCCAACTATAACTATAGTTCAAACTAGGGCTGAGCGATATATCGAGATTTTATAAAATATCGATATATTTTCATACGCGATATAAGATAAGACAATATCGCTTATATAATAATGTATTCTGTAGCGAATGCCGAAAACAAGTCCAGACAAAAGGTTCCAGCTCCGTGTACCTTTGGTCATTCGTTGAAAAACAAGAAAACGAGTCGTTATTCGTTTCAAAAACCAATATAAATATACAAGCGCATGCACGCGCTGACATGCATGTATTTACTTCATATACAGTGTAAATCATGCAAGTGTTGAGAAAGTAATAATAACGTAACGGTGCGTCTCCTGTTGTTCTGACTTGTGTGTTTGTATATGTGATGTGCATATATCTGTAAAAAACAAACATTATGGGGAGTGATTTCTGTACTGGATGTTTCTGTTCTGTACGTGGTCATGTTTAAATGTTGTAATAGTTACACAGTAACGATTAGTTATACCTGTATTACAGAACTGAGTTCTATACAGTAAAAGAAAATATGAATGTATGTAATGTAATGTATTAATGTTGTGGTGACGGTGATGTAAAATAATTCAAAGTCCAAACATGTGAGGGGGGTTTAACATTTCAGCATTTAGCAGACACTTTTATCCAAAGCGACTTACAGTTATGCCTGAACACAATTTTTTGAGCAATTGAGGGTTAAGGGCCTTGCTCAGGGGCCCAACAGTGGCAACTTGGCGGTGGTGGGGCTTGAACCGGCAACCTCTGGATTACAAGTCCAGTACCTTAACCACTGAGCTACCACTGCCCTATATAAAAATATAAAAATAATTAAATTTTTTATTAAATGCCTGCAGTCCAGATCTGTCATCTGTTGAACATTGAAAAACAAGAGAATCAGACAAGGACGACCAGTAGGCAGTTAGGCAGCTCACTAGGTTTTTAGACAGACCCATAGGGTATAGCGTGACCCTCTGTATGTGATAGAGCTCTCTGTAATAGACAACTAGAAATGACTACATTGAGAGACAATAATTCCACAGACTAAGAGAATAATTCCACTTGTAAAACCAATAAAAGGTCCCAAACCAATAAAGATGTCATTTATAGGAAACAATCAACATCCCTGTCTGAACGCACATCAATAAGCAAGTCCTTGCAGCAATGAATTTCATACATTTACTAACATAAAATATAACTGTTCTGTATCTTTCTTTTGAATTTCTAAGGTAGTTCTCTTGAGTCATCTACAGCTGCCTGTTATTTTTAGTGGTACATAAAAGTTGGCCCGCTGTTCCCGCTGAATTTATGACTCACCTTCAGGCACGTGCACAGATAGACCCCTAGAGGTGCTCAAGCACCTGCCCTTTTGCCCTGGATGAGAAAAGTGCCCTTTCTGCTGGAGCCCATTTTTTTCTACATTCATCAACATTTAAAAATAAATATTACCCTCTCTGTCATAAATTTCCCATAAAGTGTTTCACTAGTTTTGTTTTATTTAAAATCTTACTTATTTTGATGTGAAAGCCTGAAAAAAAAAACATTAGCACAAACATTTTGCAGGAGAATGTCTAGTAGCTCTCACAGTAAAGTGTTGAAAATAGATACAAACATACATTATTTTATAATTACAGCATCCTGGCCAAAACGCCGTGTAGGAAAAGTCACCTTTAGTCAAGGAGTTATTTTCATGCAAGCATTTATACTTCAACAGTTTACAAATGAGGAATAATTTTGCTAGGTAATTAACATTACAAACTAATATATGTAGAAGGGTAAATATAATGCTCTATGATATAGAACAGCATACAAAAAATGATGAATAAATAGGAAAATGTTATTTAACTGTTTATTTTATTTTATTGGCATAATAAAAGGCCCATTGTTAACATTAATTACCCAAAGTGGGTTTCTGATTTGAAATCAAAGGTAGGTCTTAAGTTGAGCTATTTTTTGATGATTATTTAATGTATTGTTTGGTTATTAAAAAGCGTGCACAATATGGCCTTGTTTTTGCCTGTTTTTTATTTATTTATTCAATTTGATAATTTGAGTTATTTGATTAGATGTGTATTGATTGTGTTAACAAATATGAACATATAAGTTAAATATCCTACTGTTTTTTATTTTTTTATTTTTTATTAATAATTTTGGCGATGGGTGCCTTTTTTTTGGCTTGAGCACCTGCCCCCAAAAATGTCTGTGCACGTGCCTGCTCACCTTAATGTATTACGGAATGTACAAGCCAAACTGTCAGGCAGTGATGTGCAGTTACATTCCTTTTAATTAACACATGTCAGATTAAGCACCACTGCCATTAACACATTCATTATGTTTCCCTTATAATTAAACCTAATTTATGGTTATATAATCTTTTATTTAGATTTAGTAGTTGGGGTAAATGTTGAGGCAAAACTGACAGTATTGTCAGTTAAATTGTCTTGAGTGCCCAAGCCAATATTTATCTGTCCATTACATAAAGTCCAAACAGTTAGAAACAGTGTATAACAGAACTGTAATTCCTATGCCCACATCTGGAAATTACCTTAGATAGGAATCTATAATTAAACAAACTAATTTATTTATTAGCCCAAGTTATCCCATGTATTTGGGCAACATGCTTTTCTAAATGACATTAACACCCTCATGCCTGGGCTAGACATCTCATCAGTAAGAGAGATATATCATTGCAAACTAGGGTTGGGCGGTATTGACGATTTTCAAATCGTCACCGTCTTCAGAAAATATCGCAGTAAACGGTATTACCGCGGGGGGGGGGGGGGGTTAAACTTTACAGTGTACAAACTTTACAGTATAATCACAGTATTCAAATGTTTTATTTAAAAAAATTAAACAATCAGAACGTCAAACATTGCTTATCCTATCTGATCTATAATAAATATTTCATGCATAAGTGTAAATGCGTCTCTTTATATATTTTTTTATTTTCTGCGCAGTTCTTCTCGGCTGTAATCCACCCATTCAGCTTGGCATCAGTAGAAGGAATCAGTCAGTCATAATAAGAGCTGTTTATTGTCAAAATTTAAATCCGAAAACACTTTTAATATCGCGGAGAGCGAGTGAGACGCGCGCGCGCACACACAGAGAGAGAGAGAGAGCGAACTTGTTTAATGATGTTAAATCTCATTATTTCATGGTGCGTATGTTTTAAAGCAGAAATAAACACAGGCACATCTCTGCACAAAAGAGGATTGTTCTGAAACTTAATGCGATGCAACCACAGTTTGTCTCTTCTCTGTAGTTTTTTCTCTTCTTTTAAAATAAATCTTTTTTTCTCATTTAAGTGTTGTTTGAATTAGGCCTACATTTAAGGCAAGGTAGCAAAATGTTCATGATTGTTCATCATTGATATTAATATCGGGGCTGTCTTATAGTTTACCCAGTAGCGCTTCCCGAGGAACGAAGAGTCATTTTTTTTGAACGGCTCTTTAAAAGGAACCGAGCCAAAAGATCCGGCTCCCTTCAAGGAGCCATAATTCCCATCACTACAACCAATCAGTGAGCTCCAACCGCCTACCCCCCCCCCCAACCCCCCTTACTGTGGCTGCGCGAATGTCTTAAAGTCTCAGTTTTCAGAAATTGAAGCAGAAATTTGGCGCTTCACATTTTTATAATACCGTCAACATTTTTAAATACCGCGGTATACCGTAATACCGTCATACCGCCCAACCCTAATGAGGGCACATTGAAAGTTCACCATATGTCCAAAAGTATATGGACATCACAACTACTTTATCTTGGTCAGGGTTGCGGCAGGTCCGGTTCCAGAGGTCGCCAATCTGTAGGAGGGCTTCGGCCATCCCCACCTCTGCCAGTGGATAGCACAACAAACTCTAACCCAGATCTCAGCGGTGGTGGGCTAGTGTAGTAGTGTAGAAGACTGCTGCACCAACTGAGCTACTAGCATAAGACTCTGTGTGTGAATTTGGATATCAGCACTGAAAGTAACTAAAATAAATAAATAATAAAAATGAAAGTGCTTGAACACTTGTTTTCTCTCTGTATATAAAACAATGTGCAAACTGTCAGTTTAGTAAATTTCAGGTACAAACAAACCGATTTTAATTGTTCGTCTGATTTCTTCCCAGCACATTTCACATCAGGATATGAGTTCATCAGCTTCTAGCGGTGAAATGAATGATGAACACAACATGATGGACACAACAAGCTGAAGTAAAGGAAATGCTTCACCTGTACGACATCAAAGAGGAAAAAAGAAACGCTTACATCCTCACTTTAAGAAAAATTTTTTTACAGCACTTTTTTAAAAGCACTTAAATACTTAAGATCATGTTGCACTACTTTAAAACGTTGCACTATCCTAATCTATGTGACATATACTGATTTCACTACAGCCATTGTGAAAATAAAGAATGATTTCTTGTAATCTTGTTTGTTTTTTGTACCGGCAGCACAATTAGCTGGTAGTTTAAAAAGCAAGAAGATTCACACCTACAGCCAAGATTGAAATAAACACACAACTCCAGTCCTTAAAAGAATCTTATTTTAATAAATCTACAAAATTGTAGACTTTTTTCAATATGATTTTTAGAAAGTACAGTACAATTTAAGTAGATCTGTTTAGAGTGTTATTTACAATTGTTCCTTTTTTCTTTAGTTTTTTTTTTCTTTTTTCAAAATGTAACAACCTTCTTCTACCTAATCACCTCGCAAATGACAATTACATGAACGTGGGAATAAAAAGAACTGGAAATGATATCCATGACAGCAATTTCAACACAAGATCAGGACTGATCTGCTGCTTGGAGCAACATTAAGGGAATAAATGCAGCTTGCAAAACTGATGGAACTTAAGGAAGCACTGACAGCCTCTATCACATCCTACTTTTAAAAATGTTTTCCAATCCACATAATTCTGACTCGAGAGAAGGCACTCAACTTTCAGTAAAGAATCAAGGTGCCCTCCGGAGTGTGAAAATACAGAGTGGAAAACCAACACTGGATTGAATTATTAGACGAGTCGTCTGTACGCAAGGCCAGATCATCTACTGCATTACAGGTTAACAAAGCAAATGCACTCAGGACTGGTGAAATTTCTCACCCAATACAGTCTTTACACGTCTCTTATTAAAGAGCCCAGATTGCACAAAAGAAAACAGGAAAGCAATACAGGGGAGAGGCAGGACAAATTATGGGAATGTTTTTTAGAAATATATATATATAAAAAAACGACAAAAAAACACACTACTGCAGTCGTCGAGAAAAATATGCAGAAATACGTATAGAGGTCAAAAATGTCAACTTCATGATGCATAGATCTAAAATGACAGATCAAGTATTAGTAATTAAGACAAATGGTTGAAGATCAAAGGGCAGAGGGAACAGGGTGTCATGGACGTGGGCTGGAGGTTGGACTGGCATGATATGGAGACACAGACAAGCTCAGGATTCTTTGGGTAAAAGCAAGTGTTTTTTTCCGCAAAATGACAAAAAAGCTGCTTGTAGAGCCCCAACACAGAATAATTTTCCAACCATTCCTTTACATTAAACCCCTTCAAATGCACTCACACCCAAGGGAAACATAGAGCAGCCAACCCACCTTCTACATATTTTAGGATGTGGGTGGAAACCAGAGTACCTCAACCATCTCACAGCAACTGGAGGTAAGGCTTAAACCCAGATCACCAGGACCAATGTTGCTATGCAGCACCAACTCATGGACTCATATAGTATACCTTGATTACATGACTTGATCAAGCCAATGGAAGAACAATAATGGTTCTGAGCACCGCGC
Organism: Trichomycterus rosablanca; assembly: GCF_030014385.1. Taxonomy (NCBI): domain Eukaryota; kingdom Metazoa; phylum Chordata; class Actinopteri; order Siluriformes; family Trichomycteridae; genus Trichomycterus; species Trichomycterus rosablanca. The sequence continues at coordinate 14,731,491 of NC_086012.1, forward strand.
AGTGGATCAGTTCTCTCATCAGATTACAGATCCATTCATGTGAATCTAATCTATTCGCACCCGAGTGAGCGCAGCAGCACTGACAGATCTTGTTGCGTACATAATGCCACCTACAGTCCAAACCAGGAAAAGACTATATGAAGATAACGTTTAGACTTCATTTATTCCTGGGTTGGACGGCCTGGAGCATTTTACCTTCTTTCTTTTTTAAATTTCTAGTAGTTTTCAGCTTAGAGCCGGCAAGAAATAGGCGGTAGGAAATGCAGGACAATCCCGGTTTTTAAAACCAGACATGACGCTGGATAAATGTAAGTCTGGTTAATTTTTTTTTAGAAATGCCTCTAACAGCCAGCTAAATTAATGGTTATAAACAGGGGTGGGAGTTTGTGGGAGCAGTAAACACTAAAGAGGTGTTCAGTGTTACATTGACTGTTTACAAAAAAAAACCATGGAGATAAAGTTAGAAAAACCATGATCCATTAAACACTAACTTGTTAGAAACACTTCACTTTCGTTTTTTTAAAGGGACTGAAAAATATATATAATATGGATTACTTAAAAAGTTTATGTTAGGAAAATATGTATCTATCAGTTTTTATCAGTGTTGTCCTGATACTCATACGATAAAAATCTCCTTATTACTTATTTATTTAAAATGGAATGACATTACCACCTCACTACTGAAAAATGCACATACGATTTGGTAGCATTTCACTAATCGGACAGCTTTCTATGCAAACAGAGGCAGCAACCTTAAGTACATACTGTAAACTATGTATACTTATTTATTGTTACTAACTGTTTAGGCACAGTCAGGGTTGCAGTGGGTCCAGTTCCCAGTTCAGTATGGAATTTGTCAGAGTACAGACCTGTCAAAGCTCCACCACACACTTTCCACACTTTTCCTTTTTGTCTTGCCCCCTCTGCACATCCACCAGATCATCCGAAAGCTTTGTAAATGAATAAACCAGACACAAGTGGCTGTGACTCAGGATTGGTCAATCGAGAGAAAAGCTAGGGTCCACTCTGTCAACATGACGATATTAAAATGCCGTCCAGAAAATAAATCAAAACATGAACTTATTCATTGGTCAGGGTCACAGTAAATGTGAAACCCTTTCTAGTAAGCAATGGGGCAGGAACTGGACCAGGTGCCAGTGCTTTAAAGAATCACACACTTACTTATATCCCGAGGGCAATTTAGAGTAGCCAATCCAACTAGTGGCATGTTCTCTTGGAAATGGAAGAAAAATAAAATGCCCACAGGTCACAGGGTAAACATGCCAAACTCCACAGACAGTAACCAAAGACTATCGACACGACAAGGGCGAGTTGTGAGGAGAGCAAAAAAGAAAAAACCCCAAAACAAACAAAGCAGCAAAGCGATGAACAAAATAAAATATTTGATATTTGTCCGTGAAATGAGAGAATACAAAAGGAATGATTGTGAATAACTGGCTCAACATGTCAGATCAAATGGATTTTGGCAGCGGTGCACTTATCAAAACCCTTTAAGAGGTGCAAGTAATTATTGCTGCAACTCGGACACGTTTCCCACTTTGCTCTTGAACCTTAAGTGGAAAAACAACGAGCATGGCTTCATCAGGAAAAAAAACTGGAAGAGACGGTGTCGCCAGTGATTCAGTGGAAGCAGATTAGAGGAGCAGAGCTGATCCCAACTGTGTCAGGGCTGGATGAAGATTAATGCAGAAAAAAGCAAGAGTAAAGAGAAAGTAAAAGAGAGAGAGAGAGAGAGATCCAGGGAGGAAGGGTAGAGAGAAATAGAAGTGCTAAAATCAGGAGCACAGTCCAGTTGAGTCCAGCCCCAGGAATGGTGGACGGTAAGGCCTTTGTCTTCACAGTAGAACACAGCGGAAGAAACTGCTCTTTTTCTGTTGCTCAGTGGTGATCTTCACTCCGTGACTGCTGCCCTGTGGATTGTTGCCCTCCTGCAAGAAAAAACACAAAGGGTTTAAATTTAAGAATAAAAGCAATTGTCTAAGTAACTGTGTAAACTGTGCATTTAAATTCTAATTTTATAACAGCTAATGAGTAAAATGAATCATACCAGTTTCGTATCCATCTTTGCTTTGATGTCTCTGGCGAGTGTTAAGAATGCCTGAAAGCAGAAAACGGGACAGTACATACAGTAACGGTTTATGTTCAACATTTTTGTTCTCACCCTGACAGACGTACATTGATATTTACCATATTTTCTGGACTATAAAAGCAGTTTCTAATTTATCAGATTTGTTGCTATGCATGATGCCTGTCTGCTGGTGCTTGTGGGCATTTCTAGGATGCTTTTGTGTGTTTGGTAACGGGGAACCAGTTGTTTTGGAAATCAAAGATAGCAGCAAAGATAGTGGTGGGAATAGTCCAACAAACAAATGTTCATGTGTCTTGATTCTCTATGTCTGGGGGAAACAAGGTATTTATTATTTATTTAGTATTTATTATTACAACTGATAAAGACTAAATGACATCTTTAACAACTTTAACATTTTAAAGTCTAATTCATTTGTTTACGGACCTGCATGTTTCATGCAAGGCATCAAGGGTGAATGAACATCATGAGTGATGAATATTTCTTATTATATAAAAAAAAAAAAAAAAAAGTTTTTTTAATGTATTCACTGCAGATTCTAAGTGTAAGCTGATTAATGACCTTTTTTCTAAGGGAATTAATAAATTAATAATTTTATTTTCTCAGTGCAGACAGAATTTAGTGATATACTACACTAGTAACTTATAGTCCAGAAAACACAGCAAGCAAGTTACATCCGTGCACATCCACAATTAACTGCGCTAAATGTTACTCACGTTCTCCACGTTGATGTTCGCCTTCGCACTCGTCTCCATGAACTTGATGCCATACTCTAACGCCAACTGAAAAAAGAATGAACCACTTTCATGAATAATCGTGTTGGGTAAAACAAATTACTTTTATTCATAAAACCAATTTTCTTTCTGGGAGGTTAGGTCACATTTAACCAATTCTTGACTTTAAATGGACTTAATGAGGTAGCTACATTTAATTTGTCAATTACAGGACTATTGAAGTCACAAGCACATTAGTAATTTGATTGCAGGGAAATTCTTTAAATGATTAGGAAAGAATTAATCTAGTCATATCCAGTTGGCACCCCCTAAGACATGGATGACAATGTCTAGTGAGCCCTGCATAAATGAAAAATTGAAGGTCATGTTTTGCTCAGAATGAAAAAAACAAAAACAGAATGATAATTATTTAAACAGGAAACGAGGAGCTCATCAGATATCTCACCTTTTCCCCTCTCTCTTTGGATACTTGTCGCTTGTCATTGATGTCACATTTGTTCCCCAAAATCATCTTCTCAACATCTGCTGATGCATGCTGGGTAAAATCCCAAAAAAGGCACACAGTGTTAGGGTGTGTTCAGTCATAATGTATAATGCACAATGATCTATCCAGTCAGTATTTCTCACCTCTTCTATGTTTCTGATCCAGTTCTTGATGTTGTCAAAGGATTTCTCATTGGTGATGTCATATACCAGCATAATGCCCTGTGTGTGGATCACAATATCAGCTCATGACTCGACGCATACATGAGTGTGTTTCAGTGTTATTTATATAGGTTATGTTTAAAAGATTGTGTTTGAGTGTTTTTGAGAGCTAACTCACCATAGCTCCTCTGTAATATGCCGTCGTGATTGTTCGGAACCTCTCCTGTCCTGCTGTGTCCCTAAACAAATGCAAATTAAAATTAGGCAGGCAGTGACCAAAAATGCAAATTGGCATGTACAGTTAGGTTTAAAAGGAACCTGAAAGTTCAAGTATTGCCTTTGATAAGGTTGGAAGAACAGGAACATACCATATCTGTAACTTGATCTTCTTTCCATCTAACTCTATTGTCCTAATCTTGAAATCAATACCTGCAGGACAAGCACATCAATCAGGAGTGAAGGATAAACATTCAGCAAGTGGATTTAACAATAACACTTCTTTCTAAAGTTGTAAAAAATAAAAAAAAGTCAAGTGGCTGGTATTCACGTCATCTAAAATTAATGATCTGTTTGGCTGATTATGCGTAATAAAACAAATGCTAAGCTTTAAATAAGACTAAACAGATGGATGGAGACTATGTTTATACATAATGGCGACCTCCAATTATTCTGCATACTTCACATTTGCAGTTAAAGTTTACATACACAAGTAAGGGGCACGTATAATGTGGCTATTTCAATGATTGTGGCTAATGTTATTTTTAGGTGCTGTATGATTTCAACACATCTGTTCTGTCCATCCAAACAATGGTTTGAATTCTTTCGTAAGTTTGTGGGCTTTCCAGGCATAAAAAGGGTCAAACATATACATGCACAAACTTACATTATTAATTTGGTGAAGTATAACGTTTCAATAATTACAATTATTTAGTGTGTTTAGGAATTATATGCACCCACTCAAAGAAATGGAATAGTGATTTCATGCCAAGGTGAGAGTGAAAACCCAAACTGAAAAGGACAATGCCTGGATGGTTAGATGTAATCCAATTACCGAACATAAAAATAATATTAATAACAGGACTGTCATGAATGAGAAGCTGCTGGAATATGTGCAAGACCCTCCACAGTCAAGAAAGTGTTACATTGCCATGTGATTTGATAGCTGCTTAACATGGGAAAAAATGTTCATAAGAAAAAAAAACTATTATGTTTAAACAGAAAAACAACAATATTTAGAGCAAGACCACTGGAAAATGTTAATATAAATCTATTATAAACCATAGTTATCATCATGATGATTTGAAAATGTGATTGAACATTTCATTGGATTTCCTTTAGAGCTGTCCTGTTACAAAGAATCAACAAATCCCTGCCATGCAGAAAACAGGATTTTCTTAGCTTAAGGGTACAACAATGTGTTAGAATATATTTCTTTTATTGTATCTTTAGTTAACTTTATAGCCATGAGTTATATTACAACCGTGTGTATGTGTTCGCACCCTGGAACTTGTGCCATCAACTTCTCCCGAACTCAGCAACGAACCGGGCTCAGTAAAGAAACCTTTATCAACTGGTGGAGAATATTCCATAAAAGCCTAAATCTATTACAATGTACTAATGGTACAAAATGTGTACTCTTAAAGATACTATCCAGCAACTTAACCTTTTCAACATCTCAGGCAAGGCTTCAAAATTGCTGTGCACCACTGTATCCTCAAAACCTTGTTTGTTTATTAGGATTTTAACGTCATGTTTTACACTTTGGTTACATTCATGACAGGAACGGTAGCTACTCATCACACAAGGTTATATCGAACACAGTCTTGGACAGTTTAGTATCTCCAATTCACCTCACTTGCACGTCTTTGGACTGTGGGAGGAAACCAGAGCACCCGGAGGAAACCCACGCGGACACTGGGAGAACATGCAAACTCCACACAGAAAAGGACCCACAAAAAGAAATGTTTGTACGTTGTGCTAAATTTACTGAGACCCACAAAAGACCTGATGTCTGTAATAGCTGTCAGTGTTAACTCAGCTGGGAATTAATCAAGGTGGTGAATATACAGAGAGTCGGGATGAATACTTAATAAAAAAATAAAAAAATAAATAAAACTAGACACATTATATCGTCTTAAGCTTGAATCGAAATACTAGTGTACTACATAGTATGGCAACACATCATTGTAGATGTAATAATTTGGCGTACTAGTGAGTACGCTAGTATGCGGTTTGGGAGTTACAGTTACGCTAACAGGTTAGCAAGCTAGCCGGTAGTCTAAATTACGACCTACGTATAAAAATACTGTTTTTTGCAATTTTGACAGTTTAAATACATTTTACTTGACTATAATAAACTATTTAATTGGTACTTTGTGTTTAAACACGAAATAAATTTACAAACTTAAGTGAGTGCTTCCTTACTTACTAGCCAGTTAGCTAGTGTGCTATAACTTCCGAAATATTGAACGGCCATTGGGGCAGCGTCGCATGCTACATACTTTCATACTGCGTAGTATGTCAGAGCAGAGTTAGACACAAACTGTCGCTGGGATTGTGACATACTACTTAGTATGGAAGTATGATAGTATGCACATTCAGAGGCAGGATGAGAATTTAGCTAAGAAGCTAACGATGAGTCGAACAATGAGAATACAAATAGTGATGTTGTAAACGAATTTGAAATCTTGACTGTGATAACACTGAAACGGAGTTAGGGTAAATAAGAAATAACGATTTGAACTTGTAAGCACATACTGGTTTTAAAGATAGGAAGTTACAGGCTAGCGCTAGCTATAAATCGAAATTAACTGTCTGACACACAGCTAGAGCTGCGTCCTAACACGCATACAACCCGCACTAAATATTAAGTCAAAAATAACAACATCGCATTGATTTCCTGACTGAATTGGTAGTATGCGCTTTAGGACGCAGCTCTAGCTATGTGTCAGACAACTAACAAACGCAGATGATACTGATGACACAATTAAGGATAAAAACCCACCTATTGTTGATATAAAAGTGGAGTTAAAGGCATCTTCTGAGAATCTGAACAACACACAGGTCTTCCCGACTCCCGAATCTCCAATCAACAGCAGTTTAAACAAATAATCGTACGTTTTCGCCATACTTGTTAATTTGCGGAAATCCCGCCCGGCAAATGTGCTCACAACGCCGCGTAGACACAGAGCAAAGAGCGCTCCCCGGGCTGACTCACGGGCCGCGTCCAGTATCACCTACTGGCTCTCTGCATAGGGTTCCTAAATAGTGCGCATTCTGTGCATAATAGTGACCTTTCTAGCACACTCCTAAGCACACTATTATACGAATTGGGACGTAACAAGAACCTGATTATTGAGTGACATCTTGCTAGAGACCAAGCCCCAGGTCTGGCAAAGCTTCATGTAGGACAGGAGAAGCGTGAGGTTAGGCGGAACTGGACTCACAAAAAGCTAGTTTATGTTTATACACAGGAAGCTGAGGGGAAGTACAACGTTTATAGTCAGTGTGCGTTGTATTAATGTCAACTTATGTAAAAGCTTGTAATGGTACACCATGAAGCATGTGATATTCTGTACCACCACCCAAACTCCCTCTACTAATCAAACTTTACTGACCAAAGTAAAGTTTTTTTTTCCCAACAAAAAGAACAGTATCTTATGTGATCTGTCTTTACAGTTTTAGCTTAATTATTGCCTTAATAAAGGTACTAATAATGAATGACAAAGTGTTTATCACTAAAATGTTTTCCCTATACCTTAAAATGACTTAATTCAGATATCTACATAAACATTGTACCTACGTTTTATTTAACGTTTATGTTCTGTCAGTCTATCTTCCAATTAAGCCCGTTATTCACAAGAAACTTGAAACAAGCTTGAAACATCTGATAGTAAGAACTATTGTAAACACTGAATTAATCCATGTATTATCAGTCCTGATTAAGCTTCTATTCGTTCTGAAAATGTAAAAGCAGACTTTGCATTAGTATAAAACAAGTTTAAAATAATGTAAATTAGTAAGATGTTTCCTTGAGTGGAAAAAACACATTTTTATGTGAATACTGTTGACAACTTTTAATGTCAATTCTTGTCAATTTTTGCAGATTCAAGCCGACCCTCGTGTTTCCGGAACACAGAGTAAAGAAAAGGAAAAGAAAAGGAACAGGAATTCATTAATACAGAAAACGCTCATGGATGTAGGTGGTAACGTCATTATAATATCTATGTTTGATAATCTATCGACATGTAATGTGTCAATGTGATGATAGAATGTGTGGGTGTGTATTGTAAAAAATAGAAAACATGACTCAGACAACAGCACATGACAAAAAATTACCCACAAACACACCCAAGTCTCTCTCTCTTTTCTCTCTTTCTTTCTAATAATAATAAAGCTACTAGAATGAGTGGCAAACTTTTACAAGATTCGCTAAACTATTTAAACCGAAGTTTAAATAGAAAAGAAAGGAAAGGAAAAGAAACAGTAATTGTGAAAAACTTTATTTTTTAAATGACATTTATTAATCATTTAAGTGTTCACTTTGGAAATAAGGCCAGACTGTAGTTAAGACAGAAATTCCAGGTGCAGTTACAGAAATGAAAACAAAAGAGAAAAGAAGCCAATGAGAAGCCAAGTGTCGAATAGCTAAGACATTAGTTTATGCAGCATGTTATTAAGTTAGGAGCAATGCCTGAGTTATTACTGTCACTTCTGAATGACTCAGCAGCACCTGAATTACGTGACATGCATATTTCATAATGAAAGATTCAGATAAGCAGTTAAAGGTAGTTTTCTTTATCATATCTGGCACTGGTGACATGAGAGATACGGACAGTTTCGTCTATAAGGAGGTCATGTCATTCAGAGCATGATCCAGCTCCTCAGTAATTGCCTTGAATCTCATCTTCTGAGAATATACTTCATCTGTAGGTCAGAGGTCAAGGGCACAGACGAGAGGAGTTTCAGCAACAGGAGAAAAAGGACATGTGAAGAAAAGAATAAGTGGAGACTTTAGGACATGGAAAAAGGAGGTGTGACAGTAAAACTTATGCAAGAAGGCAAATAGAAACTGAAACAAAAAATGATTGCAGTGTCTGATTCAAGTATGGGGGTGGGTGATGTGTCCAACTGTCTGGGCCAGATTAATGCTCATGTTTTTTTTCTTTTCATTTTTCATTGCTATGTCTTCATTTTCACTTGGTTAGCTGGGAGTCTTGTGTGTATGAAATCTCACTTTCTTTTTAGGTTTATTGATGAAGCAGTGGTTTACAGCAAACTACAATAAATAACCAGCTCACCACTGTATATCATCATACCTTCCAGCCCTGATTATGAATATCAGTAAAAAGCTGATCCTCATAGTGCTAAATGTTTAGCAAACACCACAAATCTAGTGAACAGCCACTTCAGTGTCTTTCTTTTTGGTATTTGCACTATTCCAACTTTGTGCTTCAACGAGTCTTTCTGAGCGCCTAATCTCAGAACTTTTATCAAGATAAAATGTCACTGTGATGAGGTACAAGCAATCAAAGGTTAAATTCCAACAATTTCCTGCCCTGTGTCTGCTGACATCACTGATTAGGATTGTTAAAGCAAGTCAATTAATTTCACATTAAGTTTGAGCAAAATTGTCTGTGAAGTGCTGAGAAAAACAGTAAATTCACTTTATAAAAAGGAAAAGGTTTAAACTGTTTTAAATATCTAGTATGAAGGTGCCTAAAACTGAAAATCTAACAAATTATATTGTAATATTCAGTCAAATACTGACTGTGAGTACTTGTGAATTTGTGTATCACAGTAGTAAATACCGTGTAATAAGAACATGGTGGACGCATCACCTAGCCCTTCTGTTACTAATGATTTTACTGTGTAAATGTGATCAGATCTGAAGGGAAAAGAGTCCGTGAGTGAATCATGAGTGGACAGGTTCTTACCCTCAATTTCATCAGTGGTCTTTTCCAGTTTAGCCACGGTTTTCTCTGCAAACTCACAACGCGTCTCTGCCTGCAGTCAAAAAAATGATGAAGTCATTAGCACAAGTGACTTCAAGTGACATTAAGCTCATAAAAAACCCCAAATCATTTTCAGATCATAGCCACTCACCTCTTTGAGTTTCTCGTCAAGCACCCTGATTTCTTCTTCGTACTTGTCTTCTTTGTCTGAGTACTGCAAGGAGACAAATAATCGAGAGATCAGGTAATACAACTCATACAGCAAATGTTGAACATAATAATAAGATACATTATACATTCAGAAACATAAAAAAAAAACAATTTACCTTTTCTGCTTGAGCCTCGAGTGACTTCAGGGTGTTGGTTACATTTTTTAGTTCTTCCTCCAGGTCACCACTTTTACTGTAGAGTGGACATAAAAAGAAATTTTTAATTATCTGAAAACAAAGCTCTCAAGTCTCACATATTGGGATTGGATCCCATGGTCACACAATACATCTCTCAGTAACATTTAGTGACAGTATTATGTTGCCATAATCAGTCATTTAAAAAAAAACATATAGTAAAACTATTAACATACAATGTTTACCGGAAAAATTACTGTAACTTACCCAGCTATGCAAAAGTGGTAAGGCAAAGTCAATGAACGTACCTTACTAAATGAAAACAATGCAGCAAATATACATATACATATGTTCCTGTGCCTAAATGGATGTCAATATATGTTCCAAAATCTAGTGGAAAGCATTTCCAAAAAGGAAATGAGAACAATCATTTACTTTTTAATCCCTTGATTTTAAATGTAATCAGTGTTCAGATTTCCAGACACTTTTACCATGTCATTTGTGAATGCTGGGAGAGAAATTTATACGTACAGTTCAGCGATTTCTGCTCTCTCCTCTGCTCTCTCCAGGTCACCCTCAATAATCACCAGCTTACGAGCCACCTGCAGTAACACAAGTGCGCAAGGCACAAGTATTTAACTATATAACTATGTATATGTGCATATTTATTTATAAAGGTAAAATCAGTCAAGTTTTATATGTTAATTCTATTAATAACAACATAAAAAATTATTTTGCACCTCATCGTATTTGCGGTCAGAGTCTTCAGCGATGTGTTTGGCCTCCTTAAGCTGAACCTCCTGAAGCTGCATCTTCTCCTCGTCCTTAGAGGCACGATTCTCTATGACCTTCATACATCTACAGACACACACACACAAACAGAGATTTTACCCCCACTGTACACAATATACCTCATTACACCAAAAACCTTATGCCATCACACCAAAAACACTAGAAAGGCGAAGAAAAACCTCATATGACAGCAAAGGACCTGATGGAAAAATTAACTCACCAGTGCGCCATTGTACTCTGCAGTACTGCAGGTACAAATATGGCCAGTTTTATAATATGTATTTTGACCAGGTTTCCCAAAACTTTGGATAAAACTGTTTTTGACAAGATTGGCGGTGACATTAATGTGTGATTGGTAACCTTTCGCTTTCATCAGCTGCTTTCTCGGCTTCCTCCAGTTTCTGGAGTGCGGTGGCAAGTCTTTCTTGAGCTCGGTCCAACTCCTCCTCAATTAGCTGAATCCTGCGGTTCAGAGCAGCCACTTCGTTCTCAGCCTACACACACACACACACACACAAACACAGTGTTTTTTTAATTGAAGGTACAGTCATTAATTTTAGCTGAAGTAAATGGTTTTGGAATGCCACTTTAAACAAACCCTGAACCTCAGTTTTTCCATAAATGCTGTAACTACAAAATAGATGCACAAAGATTAAAGCCTCAATAAAAAGCAACATTGTGGCAACCAGAAATTGCCAGTAAATAGAGAGTATCCCTTTTGTACTTGGCTGGATGCTGCTCTTATACTTAGAGCCTAGAATATCAAACACACACTTGAAAGTGCCTCGTTCTGATTGTCTCTTTATTACATATTTTTTGTGCTAAATGATTTCAGATCATTAAACAAAAGATATTACACTAACACATTTTTCCTTTTCTGGAAAATAAAGAAAGTATGTGGTCTTTCCATGTTTTTTCTGTTGATGTAGTAGTTTTCGCTAGTTACTTTGGTTTCCACCTGCCTTCTAAAACATGCTGAAGGTGGATTGGCCATCTATGTGTAAGTGAATGGGTAAATGAATAGGTGTGTGTCACCCAGCTATGATATAGCATAATATTCACATTATTACATAAATAAATGAAGCTAAAAGGTATACTTATTTAGTTATTCATAATTAACAGTCCAAAAAGGCCTAATTTACTAAATAATAGTACAAAATAATATTACTAAATCATTCTTGGTAAATATAATTTACCAGTTATTTAAATACTAACTTTTGCTATTAATTGTTGTTATTCTAATAACAACCACTTTAGAAAGTCTGAATAAATACACATTAAATATTGTCTGTATTTTAAAATTGTAATTGAATAACAGAGTAAGTATCACAGCCAGCAAAACACGTACAGTCCTTCTGTGTCAGAACCCACAACAATGACAGTCTCTGTTTGCTCTTCCCTAAAGGCTGGGCGTGTTAATTAAACAGAATACTGACACCGTTGTTTTAAACTAACCACAAATACAATTCATTCCTTTTTTAGCAAACGTACAATATGAATGACCCACTTACTGCACATCTGTGTGCAAAGGTGGCAATAAACATTGAACTTGTCAGACATAACCATGACAGTTTGAGTAAAAGTTAGGTAAGAACTCAAAATATTGTAACAAAGGACGGAATTATTCAGGATTAATTTTTTATCATAAATTTCTTGATGAATTTTCTAAAGTTTTGGAAAACTCTAGGTTTTCCTAATAGTGTGTTAATATTAATGACTTAGTAGGGTGTCTAAACCTTTGCAGATGCCACAATTACTATTTGTTTGATAAAGTAAATGTGCATTCATGTTTAAAAAAAATAAACCTACACTGCTTAACATAATGACAGAAAAGAATAATTGTGGATTTAGGACTGGTTTAGCTTGGTGACATCGTCGTCACGCTGTGTGTGATTGTGAAGAGAGGCAGAGTTGAACCACAGCACATGCAGCAGTTCAAATGACAGGAAGTGAAAAAGGTAAAGAGTGTAGCCGGCTTCATACTTCCCGTGGACACCGTTTCCAGGAAGAGGACAACATTAGTGGTCTGAAAAGCATCATTTCCGTGTTTAAAAGCCAGGCCTGCGCTCCTATCTTCTCACACAGGCTTATTTTAGCTGAACCTGCTGGTATGACTCAAATTCATTTGAATGTTTTATTACACAGATCACAGATTTTAACTTCATCTGTTCTCAAAAGGTTTTAGGCCTGGTGCAGTCATTCAAATTTAAGAATTATTAGCTCCAGAAATAGAAATGAATAATCTGTAACTTAAATTAAGAAACTTTGGTCCTCAAACAGGCTACGATAAATGATTGAACATAGTTTTATGTGAACTATAAATTTTGTAACTTTTTTTTTGTATTTGTAATACTGTATAAAATAAACAGGTTTGAGTCTCAGCAGTGCCTGTCTGTCTGGTGGCACAGAGAACTTAATATGTTAGCCACCTGGCATGGAATTAGTGGCATGCCAACAGGTGGCATGAAGATGCAGTTGACTGACAGTATTTCCCAGTTTGTCTCTGCACCCTACAGAGGAATTTACGTTGAATGCAACCACAGTCAATTGGTGGAGTGGCTATATATATATATATATATATATATATATATATATATATTTGTACATGGCTAGTATTTGGCTATCTGAACACATCTGTATGTGTTCTGTCATCTGTTCTTGAGCTGAAGCTGCAGCAAAATTGATTTTTGGAGCTGGCCAAGGGTTCATTCCCAGTGTCTGATTTAAAGCAGCACTTTAAAGCAGGGAAGAATGTCCATCCAAACAAAGTCATAATAATAAGAAATAAATGTACTTTTTATAGCAGCAGTGATTTTTGGCTGAAGTGCACCGATGTTCTGGTACTTACATCAGTGGCCTTCTTCTCGGACAGTTCCAGTTTCTCCTCGGCATCTTTGACAGACTCTGAGTACTTGTCCAGTTCATCCTCTGTTCCCTTCAGCTTCTTCTGCTGTGCCAGCAGTTCATCCTCTAACTAATACACACACAATAGAAGTACAATAAAATTTCATACTACATTCACTTTATATTGGATGACAAGAGTTGACCTCTGTTTATTTGAAATACTAAGTGGAAAAAAACAGGACTGGCTTCACAAAAACTGGTCACCGTTTGCTCTATCCAAGTACTCCAAGTACTTGGAGTACTTTTTTTACCTCATTTAAAAAAAGAAAACTGGCACTTTACTTTTGTTGTCAGTGCGAGCAGTCATGTAAATTTAATGTTTTATACTAAACTCAGGACACTCAGGTTCCCAACTTCCCTAGTATAAATATTCAGCTGTAAAAGGTGTTTTCTTTGTTTTTTTTCTAATCTAAAGTTGACAATTATGAGCTTTGAGCTTTAGTTATAGGCACTCAATTACTGTGTATAGTTATCACAAGTAAATGATGGTAAAATTTTTGGATGGTAACATAGTTTTTTGGATGCAAGCCATTTACCAAGGGGGTCTTCTTTTTTTAATTGTGAGTAGTCTAGCAGAAATATTTAAAAAAAGGCCCACATTTCTTTTCCAGATGCTGTTTTCTTATGATATTTAAACTGTTTTACAAATTCAGATTATCATGCATTTAAAATTGTGCAACTCTTTGCGATAGTAGGAACACTTTTTCACTAGTGCTGCTTTAACATGTATAATCTTTATGTATATTTAAAATGCTTTCTTGCTATCCCTGCAGGTCAATGCGCTGAGATCTGACTTAATGACTAAATGTTTACACGTTGATCTTTCCAGAGAGTTCGACTACAAAGTGAATGACGGCCAAGCGTATTTATAGTATCCAGTCATAAAAGGGCTGTATTAAAACTCCAGATATTTTAAGCCAGAACCATCAACACCCAGATGATTAGCAAGCCGTAATACAGTAACTTCTCTCAGTTGAACTATAGCTGTCTCAGCTGTAGTTTAGATGCTGATACTTCTGGCAGTACCAGACCAGCAATCACTGGCATGTACAAGTGTAATTAAAGCCAATGCAGTTTTTTCAACGGAGCTGAGTCTGACGTAAAGCTGCATCTGCTTCATCGGATGAAATTTTAGATACAGAGTTCTTATTCATTTGGAATCTGAATTTGATCATTAGGTTTTAAAACATTTTAAAGAAAATTGCTCAGTCCAGTCAACTTCCCTCCTTCAAGCCCAGCCAACTGTGCCTGTCCGGTCTCCCGGCCAGGTCGATAGCACCACCTGGGAGTCAGACTTAAGAACTTAAGGTCTCAGTGGTGGTGGGCTTGTGCATTAGACTGCTGCATCACCTGAGTGCCCACAAATTATTTTAACGTAATTTAATAGGCAAAAGCGCCTCCAATTAAAAAATGATCACCCAATCATCTATACATTCAATTATCAATCGATCAATCAATGAATCAATCATGCATCCTTCTGACCTTTTACCTAACCAACCATCCATCCGTCTGTCCATCCATCCATCCAACCATTGAGTCTCCATATCTTACCAGTTTGCACTTGTCCTCTGCTACCTTCTTGTCGGTCTCAGCCTGCTCAGCACGATCAAAGGCATTCTCCTTATCCAACTTTAGCATTTGCATTTTCTTCTTGATGGCCTCCATCTTGTTGTTTTTGGTTCGACTGTCTTAGAAAGAAACTGTAAGAATGCTAAATGTTCAGAGTCAGGACCACTGGTTCCTTCAGAGGTTGATGGAGAGTCTCACAAGGAGGTCAAGACCACCCGTTAAGACAGAGAGGATGGACAGCAAAGAGAGAGAGAGGGAGGGAACTGGAACGGGAGTGGACTGAGCGAAATGAAACACAGCTCTCTGGTTGAAGGTTTAAACCTGAGGTATTGAAAATGAACCCCACTCACTGGTGACACCCCTCCCTGTTTATTCTCCTCAGATATGCATAGCTTCTTCTTAAACCACCCCTCACACATGGAAACACCCTCCCTACACATGAAACATTTATCCGAAGCCTTTCTTCAAGCCACCTTCCAAATTTGGATGCTACAGTCCTTTTAAACAGAGTGTATTTTAAGGGAAGGTTGTAGAGAGAATAATTAACTGACTCAGTTCTCCATCTGCTGCCTCTTCAACTAGCTGCATCTATTATCAGGTATTATTCTGTTAAGACAGAAATAGAAGCACTTATTCTTCATAATTAACTTTTAAATAATAACAATTGTTTTGAATGTTTCGTGTTGACTACTGCAATGCCAGATTTGTTTGTAGATTAGAAGAGCAGAAGAGAGTCAACAGGACCGGACAGGCACAGTTGGCTGTGTTTGAAGGAGGGAGGTTGACTGGACTACTCTTTTACCTTAATGCCATATTTGTTTGTAGATTAGGGGTGCAGGGGTGCAGAAGGGAGTCAATTATGGACAATAACAGCCTCACCTTCAGTGCTGTGCAATAAAAAGGCACAGTGGTGTACAGACTTGAAAAAACTTACTAAAATCTTCATGTTAAGTATTAAAGGGCTTTAGAAGTTATGGATAAAAATGTTTCAGTTTAACCTCCGACAGTTTAAGCATTCAGTGGTGTGAGTCCTGTGTGTTCTTTAGGGGAAGGAAGGCAAGTAAAGGATTGACTTAGGGTAAGGTTACTCCAGCCTTACACATTCCTAAGGGGTGCACTGATCTCCATGAAAAGCTCTGACTCAGAAACAAGAAAACTGGAGGTCAGGTTACATTAAACCGAGTATCCATTAAAAGGAACCCTCACAGGGAAACGCTGACATATAAATCGACAGATCTCTCGCTATCACCACATTACTAATGTTACATGCAATAACAGCAGTAAATGCACGACAGCAATGAAACACAGTAAAGGGAAACAAGTATATTAAAGATAGCTAAATATAGTTCCAGTGCACAAATCCTTTTTAACTTTACATACAAAATGGTTTTAAAGTAAGGTTTAAAAAACAGAATTAATAAGGAAAGGGTATTCATACAGTATATTAAAATACTAATAGTATAATAAGTAGCAATTATGGTGAAGGACAAAGAATTAAACCACACTCCAATGGAAAGATATGAATAGACACAATGGCAAATCAAACACCTTTTGCATCCCTGTCAGTACAAAGTTCATGCAACATTTAAACAGACAACAATTAGTGATGCCACAGTGGGTAGCCCTGTCGCCTCACAGCAAGAAGGTCTTGGGTTCTACTTCCAGGTGGAGTTTACATGTTCTCCCTGTGTCTGTGTGGGTTTCCTCTGGGAGCTCCGGTTTCCTCCCACAGTCCAAAGACGTGCAAGTGAGGTGAATTGAGGATACAAAATTGTCCATGACTGTGTTTGAATTCCTTGGTTCAAAACTCGGTGTTGTCACCAGTTGGCTGGGCGCCATCTAGCGGGCATAATTGGCGGTGCCTGCAGGGCGGTATGACCCGACTAGGGTAGGGTCTTTAAACGCTGTGTAAGGACCCTGATTAGCAGAGGCGCCTGTGCAGAATGCTTGGGTGAATAAGGGTTCCGCTAAGGGCTGTGCGTGGGTCGGAGGAGGCGTGAGCAGCAATATACACTCCTCAACTGCAATCGGGGATCCCCCAGCAGCAGAAGACAAAATGACTACGATGAATTGGGAGAAAATGCATAAAATATAATAGAAAAAAAAACTTGAATTGATGAATCTTGTGTAAGCAGTAACTACCTGTCCTGTCATAAATGTAACCAAAAGTGTCTAAAACATTATGTTAAAATCCTAAATAAATATATATTTGATAAATAAATAAATGTTAAGCAATAATTTGGTGATAAAGTCTGGCTCAGATTTTTAATAACATTATAATTTATCCTAAAAGGGTTGCAGTCATAGTACATAAACATTTCCCAAACTTGTTAAAGGGGTGGCTTTCTAAGAAACTGCCTGTAAACCACAAAGATCTTAAGTACAAAATAATCTAGCAGTGATAGTCTATGGAGGTTTCATGACTGTATGTTTGATTTTATAACACACTTTATTAATAGCTCAGCCGCTAATTAGAAAAGGTGTTCTCACTACTCGTTTGGCAGCGTGGTTTACTCTATCTTACTTAGATTATTTTAAACCTCTTCAACAAATTTAATGTGTTGAAAGATAAATAACGAAATTAAAAATAGAAATCAGTTAATGTTAGTACAGTATTTCTCAGTTTCATTTAGTTGGACTGTTTAGGTAACAATACTCAATGAGCTAATGCTAACGCTATGAGTATCAGTCTCATCTACATATTTTTAGTCTATAATGTGTTATACCAACATACCAATTCTATTCCTCCTTATCCTTGATTTCCTTATTAATACACATCTATTACTGTTCTTAAGTTCAAGGTTCAGGAAAAAAATATCTCGAAGACGTGATCCTAGGGATTAGCGGTTAGCCTGCATCAGCTGATCTAGATCCCAGAGCGAGAGTGTAAATGTCAAAGGCAAGACTTAAGAATAATGTGTAACCTAATAGGAAGCCAGTCTTCAAAGATGTGGAGTGTGAAGAACCCTGTCCGTAAAGCAAGCAGCCAGTAACACTGCAGTGGTCAAATCTATTAGATATGGCTGAATGTATAACCAAGCGTATGTGTTATTTTCATAGTATTTAATGCAGCCAATATTCTGTTTAATGAAAAAAAATATATTAAACACATTTCTTTATTCATATAAACATTCAGACCCTTAATTTAACACTTTGTAGAAACTCCTTTCTCATCAATTACAGCTGCAGATCTTCTTGTATACCTCTCTGCAGGCTTTGCAGAGCTAGATTTGGGTAGTTTTTCCCATTTTCCATAACAGATCCTCTCAAGCTTGGTAAGACTGGATGGTGTATTTAAACTGTCATCTTTAAATCTCTCCACAAATGTTTAAATGGGATTAAGTATGGGTTTTGTCTGGGCCACTTGAGGACGTTCATAGACTTGCGCTGAGGTTATTTTGGCTGTATGATTTGAGTCATTGCCGTTGTCCCAGTCTGAGTTTGCATGTAATTTGAAAGTGGTTAGGGGTTTTCCTTAAAAGTGTTTCTGTATTTAGATGCATTTATCTATCCCTAAGTTCTTATCTAGTTGTCCTGACCCTGCAGCTGAAAGCAACCCCATAGCATGATGCTGCCACCATGGTAGGGATGGTATCAGCTAGGTCATCTGTAGTGGCTTTTTTCCAGACATTATGCAAGTATGATTTTCTAAGTTGCTAGTTTATGACTAAAGTTGGTATAAGTATATATACAGTGTATCACAAAAGTGAGTACACCCCTCACATTTCTGCAAATATTTTATTATATCTTTTCATGGGACAACACTATAGAAATAAAACTTGGATATAACTTAGAGTAGTCAGTGTACAACTTGTATAGCAGTGTAGATTTACTGTCTTCTGAAAATAACTCAACACACAGCCATTAATGTCTAAATGGCTGGCAACATAAGTGAGTACACCCCACAGTGAACATGTCCAAATTGTGCCCAAAGTGTCAATATTTTGTGTGACCACCATTATTATCCAGTACTGCCTTAACCCTCCTGGGCATGGAATTCACCAGAGCTGCACAGGTTGCTACTGGAATCCTCTTCCACTCCTCCATGATAACATCACGGAGCTGGTGGATGTTAGACACCTTGAACTCCTCCACCTTCCACTTGAGGATGCGCCACAGGTGCTCAATTGGGTTTAGTCCATCACCTTTACCTTCAGCTTCCTCAGCAAGGCAGTTGTCATCTTGGAGGTTGTGTTTGGGGTCGTTATCCTGTTGGAAAACTGCCATGAGGCCCAGTTTTCGAAGGGAGGGGATCATGCTCTGTTTCAGAATGTCACAGTACATGTTGGAATTCATGTTTCCCTCAATGAACTGCAGCTCCCCAGTGCCAGCAACACTCATGCAGCCCAAGACCATGATGCTACCACCACCATGCTTGACTGTAGGCAAGATACAGTTGTCTTGGTACTTCTCACCAGGGCGCCGCCACACATGCTGGACACCATCTGAGCCAAACAAGTTTATCTTGGTCTCGTCAGACCACAGGGCATTCCAGTAATCCATGTTCTTGGACTGCTTGTCTTCAGCAAACTGTTTGCGGGCTTTCTTGTGCGTCAGCTTCCTTCTGGGATGACGACCATGCAGACCGAGTTGATGCAGTGTGCGGCGTATGGTCTGAGCACTGACAGGCTGACCTCCCACGTCTTCAACCTCTGCAGCAATGCTGGCAGCACTCATGTGTCTATTTTTTAAAGCCAACCTCTGGATATGACGCCGAACACGTGGACTCAACTTCTTTGGTCGACCCTGGCGAAGCCTGTTCCGAGTGGAACTGTCCTGGAAAACCGCTGTATGACCTTGGCCACCATGCTGTAGCTCAGTTTCAGGGTGTTAGCAATCTTCTTATAGCCCAGGCCATCTTTGTGGAGAGCAACAATTCTATTTCTCACATCCTCAGAGAGTTCTTTGCCATGAGGTGCCATGTTGAATATCCAGTGGCCAGTATGAGAGAATTGTACCCAAAACACCAAATTTAACAGCCCTGCTCCCCATTTACACCTGGGACCTTGACACATGACACCAGGGAGGGACAACGACACATTTGGGCACAATTTGGACATGTTCACTGTGGGGTGTACTCACTTATGTTGCCAGCTATTTAGACATTAATGGCTGTGTGTTGAGTTATTTTCAGAAGACAGTAAATCTACACTGCTATACAAGCTGTACACTGACTACTCTAAGTTATATCCAAGTTTCATGTCTATAGTGTTGTCCCATGAAAAGATATAATGAAATATTTGCAGAAATGTGAGGGGTGTACTCACTTTTGTGATACACTGTATATATTATTTCTTGTTGTATACGTTAATCTTGCATATAGTGGTACAATCAATTTGTGTGTCAACATGACATAAAACTCAACAGCCACACTAACCTCAAGCAAACCCACATCAATCTATTTTGCCGTAAATCTTGATCCATGCTCCTCTCTCATCAGTTCTATTTCAGGGTGGACAGGTTGGACACTGAGAAGACCATTCTGGTGAAATCATCGTTCCATCATATCATCAGCCTGGAAAATAAATTCCTCTGGCTAGCTGATACAGGAACGTCTTACCAACAACTGGCAAGACTAATCCACCAAGGAGGAACTTAAGAGGCGACAGCTGACGTCTCAGAATACATCGGAGTCTAAGCGGAGTGTCTTGGGGTGCAGTTAGACTGAAGCCCATCTGACTCAGACACTTATAAACATTCACTTACTTACACAATAGCTTTTTATTATTAATAATTAATAATGATAATAACAGTCAGTATGAAAACATGCACAACTATTCACAAACACTAGAGGTAAGGATTAAAGCCAGGTCCCAGAATACTGGTGCTGTTTTGCACTCACTCTACCTGCTGCAACATAATTATGACATTTAGCAGCTACTAGTGGTGTGCAGTACTGCAAAATTTGGTATCGATTGATACCAAGTAAATACAGGGCTAGTATCACCGATACAGATACTTTTTAATAATTAAGGTAGATTCATCATCAAATTGCTAAATCTGAATGAATTTTCATGACCTTTAAGTGTATTATTGTAATACATAAATTTTTGTAAGTATCTGCTCTCAGTAGGGTTGTAGATAAATTCAGTTGTTTAAAGCGGTCAGATTTCTTGTTTCTGGTGCTTTACTTTCTCACAATGTTACCATCATGGCGTATCACCACAAAGTGGCTAACTCATACCACATAGTTGTGTTTGCTGGGTGAATAAATTTGTACATTTTTAATAGTGACCGAATATATGTTTCCTTGTTTTTTTTAAATTAAAAAATCGATGCTATTCTGTTTACATTTATAAGCACAAGGTCAAAAGAGAAGAGCACTTATTCACCAAAACACAAACACGCGGGGTAAGAGCCTCACTACGCATGCTCCGATTCATTTGCGTACAATGCGTAGGGTGCGCAAAGTGCGTAAGGTGCGTCTGTACTTTACGTACTGATCGTTTACACTATTATTTCCATAAAATTGACCCTATTTCTGTATGTGCAAAGCAAAGTATTCAAAAACTTACAATCTTCCAATGCCTACCAACGTACTGATGTCTGTTAGGATTTTAACAACATAACAGCGTGATGGTACCACAACAAAACACAGAAGAGCAGGAGGGGAGGAGCGAGGTGAGCATGTAAGATGTGAGAGGAGCGGAGTCTGTACAGACATTTTTTGTCATCTTTAAATGAGGATACTGTATTTTACTAATGTATTGCTCAATGCACACATACTCAGCAAAAGAAATCTGTGCCACAGTACCACATGACTCCCTGCGTTCGTGAACTTCTGTCATTCAACTTCATGGCCAGCAGAGGGCGCCACTGGACCAAGATTGGTTTTTCACAGCAGCGCTTTGGAAAAATAAAAAGAATCATGATATGATTAAGAAGTCTGACAGGTAGACTGTGTATGTGGGGGGTCCTTTACTTTATTTCACCTAATTATTTCCCCAAGCAACAGGCCACTTCATGCAGCACATCTTAATGAAGATGGTTGACAGTATTTTTTTTTACAGAAAAAGCTGTGAAAAGACAGCTTTAAAGACTTGCCATTCATAATCAATCAGAAAAATTGGACCAAGTACACAATTGTTGTAAATGCAGGAACAGAATTCAGCTTTATTATGCTGAAAGGCTTTTACTTTATTTTACTAATAAATTAAGCATAACATGCATTTTGTAAGTGCAGGTAGTGGTGGCAGGTTGCACCTCATCAGCATCCTACAAGCCCTGTGCCTTAATTAAGCACAACTCATGTCTTTCCAAGGTCAACTGAAAGATATTACATTTCTTCAGGACCATTGAGCTGTATTTTCTGACATGCTGGGAGTAAAATAGAAAAATGTTGTACTGTTCTGTCATGCTATACTTCATGACACACCAAAAGCGTGATGTGAGTAATAATTTCTATAAATATTAAAGATATTCCAATGCTTTAAAAATAAAAAGGAAGTGAAAACTGCCATTGAATCACTTATTATCAGTTGTAAGGTCATGAATCAGAAAATGAAACTGCATTTTACAATCCTGTTTTTAAATAGCACAGTGGTGTCATTCATTCATTCATTCATACAATTTTCTATTTATTTATTTACCTTTCTTTAACCAGACAAGACATTAAGAACAAGTTCTTATTTACAATGACAGCCTGTCAAGTGCACTTGTGGAAAGAAGAAAGAAGGAACATTTACATTTACATTTTCAGCATTTAGCAGACGCTTTTATCCAATGAGCGGAACACGATGAGCAATTAAGGGTTAAGGGCCTTGCTCAGGGACCCAACAGTGGCAACTTGGTGGTGGCGGGGCTTGAACCTTCTGTTTACTAGTCCAGTACCTTAACCACTGCTATCACTGGCCATCACACAACATATCACATAAAACAGTTACAAATATCATTAATATGCCTTTGATTAAATCCTTAAAAGCAGCAACATAAATGAATTTGTCTAGTTTTGAAGTTCTTTGTAACACATTCCAGTCATTTGAAGCAGCATATTAAACTGATTGAACTGACTAAAGAGTGTATTGGATTTAGGGGCTTTTACTTTGATATATTGTGAGGACCTTGTATTATATCTTTAGCTCTTTAGTTTCATTAGGCATGTGCCCACTGTAATCTTGTTCTTGCCTGACAAGAGTAGAACCAAGTCACTTACATCACATTGTTTCTCATTCTGATGTTTCATGTGAGCATTAACTGAAACACGTGTTCCTAATAAAGTGACCAGTTAATACAGATATGTATAAAATATATTAAAAAACAGTGAATACAGATTGTGGTTGTACATCAGCCACATTTGTTCCTTTGTTTGGATGTGTTGGAGCAGGAGGTATATCATTATAACCCCCATATTTTATACCACTCATTAAGGAACGCCAGTGCCCCTCCCTGTTCATACAGGTCACACAGTTCTCACACGGTCTTGAGAAATCATTTAAAGACTCTCAGCATTCATCTCAGTCTATATCAGGCCAGTTACAGTTCAGCACAGAGCTGATGTAGTTTTAGGAACAACAGGGGTCTTTCACAGACCATTTTTCCTTCTTGTGTGGGTAATAATGTGAGGGAGGCTGGGCAGTAGGTGGGGGGGCTCTTCTTTAACCTGATTGGCTGAGAGAATCTAGACTGATAGGTTTGCACTTCTAAATACTTTAGCTTGATGTTTTTTAAATGTGCTTTATTTCACAATTATTCCATGAACTTCAGGAAAACACTTACAGGAACGTGAAGAACATTCTGGAAACATTAATACAAACACACACTCACACGCAAATGTAAAAAGGTTTTTAGGAAGGACTGAACAGCCAGCTGGTGAACCTGGGTTAATATGAGACAGAAACACTGCTTAGTGTTATTTTTCCACTATATAAGAAGAAATTCATTTAAAATGGTTCAGATTATTGATGTTGGATTGACCGTGGGCAACACAGTCAAGCAAGCTTAACATCAATGGGCTTAGAGACTTTTGAGTATAAACGAAGCCTTTATTAAGCACTTCATGTCTTGACTAAAGATTGCAGCAGATCACATAAACAGCCTCTGAGCTTTTGTCGATGTAAAACTTGCTTGACAATGGACACTGTCACTCATGCTTCCCATGCTGGATCTGTCTTGCCAATCTAT
Organism: Trichomycterus rosablanca; assembly: GCF_030014385.1. NCBI lineage: Eukaryota > Metazoa > Chordata > Actinopteri > Siluriformes > Trichomycteridae > Trichomycterus > Trichomycterus rosablanca. The sequence goes on from NC_086012.1 coordinate 14,755,660, forward strand.
TCCATGTAAGTGGAACAGTCAAACCAGTGATGTTTATACTGCTCACAAACAAGATATAATTTGAGGTAAATCACAATAACCATCAAGGTATTAGGAGGCCATGACACAAAGTTAAGTGACATGACAAAACCTGTACACCGTCAAATTAATAATCCAAGATGGTGTTTGTTTTTTACTTTTGGCTATTAATAAAATAACTCACATTTGTGAAAGTTGGCAGTCCCTAGTCAATAAAGGAAGCACACACACACACACACACACATAGAGAAAGCGCATGAATAAGCAATATAACATACCAGCCTACACAATGTTCCCCAGAATTAAAACACTATTTATAAAGTGTTACTTCTGCATTATGCTGCTTGTAAGCCTGGATATGAGTTGGTCAGTATTGGTTGTGTAATCTTGATTCATCTTGTCCTCATATGATCCCTGTTAGATTTTCTCCAGTGACGTACAACTTTGTTTAGGTCAATACAACGCAGATAGCAATGTTCAAATAACAACAGACAAGATGCCAATGCTACACCAAAAAATGTAAAGATTTAAAAATGTGCTTAGTCATTAATCACATTAGAGTTGTTAAACTGAAGTGTGTTTTTTTTCCATAAACCTGAAAATGTGCAAGGTAGATTGGCTGCTGCTTACTGTTAGAGTGAGTGAATGTGTGACTGTGTTGACCTGTGATGGACTGCTCCCCTGTCCAGGTGTATTTTTTGTAAAGTGGTTAGCAAAATGCATGATTGAACTAATAAATGACTTTAATAAATTAATAAATGAATTTCCAACAGGACACTGTTATTTGTGGTTTTACAGTATAAGTACTTAAAAAAATTATTATTCTTTATGGTAATTGTTTACACACTTCTCATAGGGTAGATAAACTCTGGGTTTTAAGCATGTGAACAAGCATTGTTTGATCAGAGAGCAGGTACAGCCAGTGACAGCTATAGTGTCAAGGACAATTCTTGGAAAAACATCAAAAAGAGAAAGAAATACAAACTTAATGAACCTGTCAGGAAGGTCAGAATATGGCTGAGAAGTTTAAATCAGTATTTTTCACCACATTACAAACCCTATTTCGGGACAAATTAAGACATTTTGTACAATAATATCAACAAGACAAACAAGAATCTGTAAAGTTAATTTTCTTGAACCTTAAATCAGTTCTAAAAACGTTTAATGCAAAAGATGAAAGGACCAGCCAGCCTGTTCATCAGTGTCCACATATTTCAGACATATTATTTTAGAGAGACATATGCCATATACAAGGTGGCATGTATTTGTTTACAGCCCATAGTTATTTCAGCAAGACAATGCCAGAATTCATTCTGCACTCGCTACAACATTGTGACTTTGTAGACAGAGAGTTTGTGTGCTTGACTGGCCTGTCTGCAGTCCAGATGTTCATGTCCCAACTTTTTCTGAGTGTGTTGCAGGCATCAAATGCTAATGTTTATATTTCTAAAAAAAAAATAACACAATTATGTGGGTCAGTGAAAACATTGTAAATCTTTTCTTTGTACTTTTGTCAGTTAAGTAAAGGCTCAAGAGAATTAACAAATCACACACTCTTGTTTTAACTGCATTTTTCAAAATGCTGTTAAATATTTTTTATGAAATGGGGGTTGTTCAGACAGTGACCAAAATGATTAATTTGTTGATGTGTTTGATGACATTATAGAAGTTCTACTATGTAATTTACATGTGTGGCTTGGTCATTATTTCCTTGTTAGTGATTGTTTGTGAAGACTTCTCTCTGCCATTACCACTCTGCCAAGATTAGTTGAGGTTAGGTGACTGCCCTCAATGAAAAGTACATAAAAGAATATAATAGAAAGCCCTTATTTGTCATGTATACATATACAGTACAATAAAATTATTTTGCTGTGTATCCCAGCTTGTTTGGAAGCCAATGTACAGTGTACATGAATCAGAGAGGGTTAAGGGCCTTGTTCTAGGACCCAACAGTGGCTGCATGGCAGAGCTGGGGTTTGAACTCAAAACCTTCTAATTGATAGCACAATGCTCTCCCTACTAGGCTATCTCTTCCCCGTGCAACAGCGGACTCATGCCAAGGTCGAAAAGGAAACACAAACTGTAACCTTATGCTTGAAGCAAATGTAATCCGACAACCACCAAAACAGGCCTGCCAGTAATTTAAAGCTCCTGGAATGTGTTTAACTCTGTCCATAGTCAAGTGAGCTTTACATCAGAATGGTCAGAAAGAACGTATTTTGTACAAAGACGGGCTTTTTATACGTATATAACTGTGTGTACACTTTTGATTTAAACTTTACATAGAATAGGAGAATAAATAAAGAAATTACTTTTACTGCTTGTTTATTTATTTTATTCACCTCAGGTCCAATCTGAATGAACCTGAGAATCACGTGACCCCGGTTTCTCTGCTTGAGTGACAGTTGGCTCAGGTTCTTCTTTGACTCGTTAATCCACGCCCACATGTTCAGGTTCAGCCAATCACAACAGAGGATGAGGGTATAAAAGTCTCAGAGCAGCCGCCGGTTAATAAACTTGTTCTTGCTTTAAGTTATTTGAGTGTATTTTTTATATTAAATAAGTAGACTTAATAGTTTTGTACACTGTACTATGGGAAAAGAAAGTATATGGCTCCTGCTTATCGGATTTTCTTTTATTTCGTGTGAACATCTCTATAATTCCACTGAGGCATCTCCTGCAAGTAAGTTTCGTGCTAAAACGTAGCATCATATAACCGTCTAAAACTTTATAACACCAAGCACACTAAATAAGCTCTTTAAAACTAGACGTAGTTTTGAATTAACTTAAAACTAATGCATTTAATTGTCTACAAACATTTGTTTTGGGTCATGTTCCATGTAACCTGCAGTTATGAGAGTTGTAATGTCAGGTGCAGTAAACAAATCCATAGTTAAAGTTAATAGTTCAATTTAACTAATAGTTCAATATAAAACCTAATACAGTTAATAATTTCCATTATAATATCTAAAGTTAAATTTAACTAACTACAAATAGTGTATAAATGTTTGTAAAACCAAATATAGCATCTTTTCCAGTTTAATATTTACATTAAACATAACAACAGGTTGTGAAGTTTACAGTGTAAACAAATGTCCAAAAATATCTAAAATAAAAGCAAACTAAAGAATAATATCTAAAGCAAATGAAATCAGACATATGAATAATACAGAATAAATGTTTTAAACTATTGCATTCTAATCTGTTTAATTCAATAGCTTGCTTTATTCATTTATAATTTGTTGCACACATTGATTTGATTCTTTTTGACTACCTTGCAAACATATCCGAATTAAAGACAAAATAAGCATCCTTCTTGACATGCTTAAATAATGCATTTCATACAGCACAGTAATAGTGTCTCGATTGTGAATGGTGGTATTATTTGTTTTGCAATTGTCAAATGTTTTATGGTGCACACTGGCTTTTTAAATTAAACTGACTTGCAATTATTTTAAAGCTAAATATTTCCAAACAGGTGTTTTTCTCCTAACTGTAACAGCAGTGCTCAGACTCACTGATACTTACCGGCTTGCATTTTGTAAGTCAAAATCTTGCAGCATAGATTAGGCAAAATGTCAATGTAATGTTGGCACAAGGAGCATAAAAACTACACCCACAGTGCTTCAATTGTAGTGTTACACCTGTGTGCATGTTGCCCAATTTAAATAAACACTACGACCATGTTATAACACTGATGTGTTGAGAGCCCTAAATGTTGTAAATACTAGAATTTCTTTAGACAGGTTTTGTTGGCTGAACATGATACCAGAACGGTTGTATAATTAACTATGAGGCTTTGTTGTTGTCATGTACTGATACTTTATTGTTCCATCTACCATAGAGGTCCACTATTATTAGATCAACTGTTAGGCTCTTTTCATCTCTAATGTTAAGGTCATGTTATCTGTTGTGGTTAAATCAGCTTGTTTCATTATGACCAGATGAGACTAAGAAACTCTTATTTACAGGTAACACCACAGACTTTATTGAAGACTACAGGGACATTAAATCCAAGTTCTCATTTAGAAACGCAGAGTTCCCGGACGAGGACCTGTGCTACCTCGTTCCGGGAATAAAAGGCACGTTTAAAGACTGCAGATTCAAAAATGAGTCCCAGACCTTTCTGATTATCCATGGGTGGTCGGTAGGTTCACCATAAACAACAGTTCATTTTACATAAAAATAAAAATCTGATTTTGACCCATGAAAAACAAGTCTGATTCTTGCAGGTTGCTGGACTGTTTGAGAGTTGGATCTCCAAGCTGGTATCTGCTCTTTTTGAGCGTGAACCCAATTCCAATGTCGTTGTGGTGGATTGGCTAGACCGTGCCAGCAATCACTACCCCACATCAGCTGAGAACACCAAGCTTGTGGGCAAAGATGTGGCGAAGTTTATCAACTGGCTTGAGGTACCAATTAGAAGAGTTTTAATTACTAATCAGTAGCAACTTTATTATCATGCTAATTTTTCATTCCTTAAACATTCTACTTTTCTGGATTTTTGTTGTGCTGACTGATTGTGATTGTGGTTGATGTGCAGAGTCTAGAGTATCCGATTGAGAAGCTGCACGTGTTGGGTTATAGCCTTGGTGCACATGTGGCGGGCATTGCGGGAAACCTCACCAACAACAAAGTCAACAGAATCACAGGTTGGAGCAATCAGAACTCCACACACTGTTTTGACCCATTACCTGTTATACACCTAATTTGCATACGTAATTTGGAAATAAAAAATATTTAAAAGAAAGTATTAATTCACTTATCTTTTATGATTATTTCAGTCATATAAGGTTAAGCCTTAAGCACATATTGGGTGCAGATGTTGTTTTTGTTGCAAGTGTATTCCCAATCAAAAGGTTGCTGGTTCATAGCAATGTCATGTAGCCACTTTTGGTCTCCTAAGCAGGGCCCTTAATTGCTTAGATTTTATTCAGTCACAATTGTAAGCTTTTTAAGATAAAAGCATCTGCAAAATACTGTAATTGTACACAAATGTCTGTAATACACTTACAGTTTACATTATTTTGCCCTCATTAATGAAATATTTCAACATTTATTAGGTCTCGACCCGGCTGGTCCAACCTTTGAGCATGCTGACAGGCCAAAGCGTCTCTCTCCAGATGATGCCAACTTTGTGGATGTACTTCACACAAACACCAGAGGAAGCCCAGACCTGAGCATTGGCATCCAGAGACCTGTAGGCCATGTGGACATCTACCCCAACGGAGGCACCTTTCAGCCTGGCTGCAGCCTGCAGAACGCTATGAGAATGATCGCCACCCACGGCTTGTACAGTATGTAGTAGTTTCCAGACTAGATCCTTCAACAGATCCGTCAAATCTGTTAAATATCTAAAAATACTAGAGACAAAAATCTAAACTTTTAAGTGCAGTTGAAAAAATTACAAAACAATTTTTAAAACTGACTTGTAATGAAGTCCAAGGCCAAGACATGTCAAATGTCCTGATATAATGCAGACTTAAACTGAGAGAATGTCTTATGGTAGCTGTAATGTAGTTTTCATTTTATTTTTATGTTTTTACTACTGCTTTATCCTGGTTAGGGTCACAATGTGTCAAATTTCCCACATCCATTGGGCGGAATTCAGTAATGCAAAAAGGACAGGGTGTCAACCCATCATGGGGCCTTGGTATAGCCAGTGTAGATAAATAGATTAAGCTGCTTGAGGGGTAAAGATAATTTGGGGGTTTGGGGGTTTTCTGGTGCAACCAGTCCAAAACGAAAGCTTCTGTCTTATGTCTCTTGTAAAAGTAAATGTTTATTGACAGCCCTGCTAGCTGCAAGTTGCTCTTCTGTGTTTTTCCTATCACTGAAAAACCTGTTTACAATTTTAAAGTGTTCTTGTAAATGGACAGAAATTCGTGAACCTAAGACTGACGTACATCTGGTGACCCCTGTTTTCTACCTGCTTTCTGTTAACAGACATGGACCAGCTGGTAAAATGCTCTCACGAGCGCTCGGTGCACCTGTTCATTGACTCGCTGGTAAATCAGAATCAGCAAAGCATGGCTTACCGCTGCAGCTCCAAAGAAGCGTTTTACAAAGGTCTGTGCCTCAGCTGCCGCAAGAACCGCTGCAACAAAGTGGGCTACAATGTCAGCAAGGTCCGAACCGCCAGAAGCACAAGGATGTTTCTTAAGACTCGTGAAATGATGCCTTTCAAAGGTGTGTCATCGTTACATCCAGTATTTTAGCGACAAGTAAAAACGTGTTCACTAGTTAAAATAAAAACTGTAATCATTGAATGTTCATACTGTTAATGATATGTGTTAAACATGTCATTACTGGTTCTAATTGCATCTTTATCTTTGCAGTTTTTCATTATCAGGTAAAAGCACATCTCTTCAGCCATCAGGATCTGAAACTGGAGAACCAGCCTGTTAAAATATCTCTATATGGAACACATGATGAAAAAGATGATATCGCTGTAGTTGTGTAAGTACCCATGATCCCACACTTAAAATACTTCACCATGTAAATCAAGAACGATTATTTACACTCATACATGACATTGTTTTAATGTACTTCTACATTAAAATTTATATATAATAACCATTAGCGTAGTTGGGATTTTGCCATAGAAATGAAACACAGCCCAGATGAACAAATCTGAAATGCATTTTGTTGTTATAGACTTCAGAAATGATCATTTATTTATTTACCTCCAAGTTCTTTATCTGAATCAGGATGGTTCTGAGACTTGAGCTGAATTGTAGGGTACAAACTAGAGTACTTATAAATGTGTTTTCCTGGTCAGGGTCAGTCTGGTGTTACCCACAAACTGGGTGGAAATCTGAAATACACCCTGGACAGGGCAGTAAACATTCTTGCACTCACGTACCTTTGGAGACAGATTTATCTGCATGTTTTGGGAGGTGGTAGAAAAACAGAGTACAGTAAGAAACATGCAAAACGTTAAACAAATTGCCATAAATACCAAAACCAAGTCCTGGACAGTGGTAGCCTTAGTACCATAAATCACTAACCTTGCTACTAACCCTTGCTGTGAGACAAGTACAACCTTTAGTTGCTATTGGACGACGCGTTTCTTTTTTTTTTTCACAATGTCAAAACTGTTTTTACAGGCCGACTATGATTACCAACTCCACCATCTCTTTTCTGGTGACGTCTGATGTGGATGTGGGTGAACTGCTAATGATGAAGATCCAGTGGGAAAAGGATTCATACTTGCCAAGTTTCTTCAGTTCCAACCAGTTCTTGATTCGCAAAATGAGGATTAAAGCTGGCGAGACTCAAGCCAAGTACGTACACAGATCAGTCACACGTGTTCTAAAAACTCTTTAATGAAGTCTTTCTACACTTCAGAAACTGAATTAAGACTTTTACAGTATTAAAAAAATAAAATATTTAATGCCAACTGGACAATAACTGCCAATAACTTTCATATGTACTTTCATATGTTTAGTTACTGCTTAATACTTATCAGGGGTTGTGGTGAGTCCATGGCCCCCTAAATACTCTGCCCTGTTGAAGTTAAACAGTTTATTATTTAAGGTTGAATAAATGTTATTAACATTTGCAGCATAAATGATATAAATATGGATGAATAAAATAATAATGGCACTTAATGATCAGAGGATGGCATTTAAAGTCATTAGCTGTTTTTTCATAATTTTATAATTTAATGTGATCTGTTTCCATAATGTTATGTTAAATAAATACAATAATTAATAAATCAACTCGACAGAGAGCAAGACAAACATACTTAATGTGAATAAATAAACTTTCCCTTTTTTACTTTTATTTTATACTCACTTTAAAAATTTGCATTAAAGATGATTTGAACCCTCTTTCACCTCATTAAAACATGCATTCTATATTGTACTCCATATTGTACCACTGTGTTTACGATTGTGTTTTGTCCTCTAGAGTTATTTTCAGACCCAGAGAGGTGGAGTTCGGTGACCTCATTCAGGGTGGTGATGGGCTGATCTTTGTAAAATCCAACGACAATCCACACAGCAAGCAGCATGAGAGGTACAGACCCTGGGATTAAACCCAAACCATTCTGTTTGGTTTTGGAACCAAAGCATTCAGTTTGACTCCTGAAAAGCTTCCTTTCTAATTGTTCTCATTCTTTTCAGATTACACAGGCTTAAGATGCATGGCAGCTTCTTTAAGCAAGGCATGAATGAATCTGGGGGAGATGGAAAAAAGCCAATAACACGGTCCAGCGTGGAGGCATCAACAGAGAAAACTGAGACTGTGACCACAAAGATGACCACACAGAGTTCATGAGACTGTAAGGCCTGGTTAGTGCCTTAAAATAACTGAATTTTTTTTTTAAATTAAAGATTGGAGGTACAATCTAAAATTGTACATGCTTCATCATGGTCTGGGTCCCAGTAGGTTATTACTGGGTGCAATGCAGTAACACATCCTGGACAGGACTCCAATCTACCACGCAGCCTCAGATACCCCCTCCCCCCTCCCATTCCAGACAAAGCCATCATTTCTGTATGTAGTTAACGTAGTTGGTATATATATGGTATATTTTTATAAAATTAAGTTTGTCCTGTGTTTTAATTTTAAAGTTATAAAAATGTGTAATCATTTCCATGCTAACGATGACAAGTATAGTAAAAAACATGCCATTAGTAGAAATATTTTTCAGCTGAATCAAATGGACTGGCGGTTATTACCTGTAATATTTACTTATCTATACACTGACATTAGCAATGTGGATACTACTGTTCATATTAGCACCAGTTTCAGTTGGTTTAATGCCTGACTGCTCTGATTATTATACATAATAACTACATGAAGTTGTAATCTGTAAAATACTTCTATTCTGAACATATTTATTTACTGAATAGATTAAACAATACAACATACAAGCACATACATGTTAATTGTTTTTTACAATGTTCAATATTCTGTTATTCACCCACATGCATTTATATTATGTTGTGTGTTTGTATTTAACAATGTGCTGTTTTAGTGTATACATTATATTTTGTGTGAATGACATTCTTATTATCTATATTGTAAGTTATAAGTTGTCACTAATTACCATTAGTAGACCTACCTCTGCTCAAGTTCCCACAAAGGTCACTAGAATTTTACATTCCAATAGGAATTAAAAATTGCATTGCATTTAGATTTGTGTTCACATAAATTCGAATATCAATTTCTTCAGAATGCTGTATCTTCCTTATCTTAAATGTATAAAATGCCTGTGTGTAATATAGCTGTAATATATTTGTACTTCAAGTGAATGTTGTATATTTTCTGTATGTATGAACTAGGAGTTCCTTGAATGTAGAGATAGCACCTTTCACATGGTTCCTGGTCCAGAGAGCTTTTTCAGGACCCAAACAAAGTGTACTCGTACACAATGCTTGTACTGTTTCTAGATTTTAGCACTGGTCGCCTTTGTGAAGTTTCTGAACTAAGTAACCAGATATGAGGTTTTTCTTGGGTATTTATTTAACATGCACTTGAATCCATATACATCAAAATGTACATAATGCTTTATAAACTGTATTCTTTAGAGGAGTGTATTTACATTTATATTTCAATAAATGAATTGTTAAGTATCCATTGTCTGAATTTATTTTTTACTTTTAAACGCACAAGAATTGCAGACTAGTAGTAGACTATTGTACTATAGATTGTGGAGTTGTGGTAAAGCAGCTAAAACCAGTAAGTCAGAGTAAAAACGACTGGCACTGATGGTTGGAAACACTTTTGTGTTTCTGAAGGAATAAATGGATGAATGTGTCCTCTGTTTGGCACGGAGGTTGCTTGAGAATTTCACATGCCATGTGATTCTATTTACCATGTGTGCCATCACCTTAAAAGAGGTGTGTGTGTGGTTTTGTTAACTAATCTGAGCTAATGCTGCAGTGCTTGTTTAAAAACAAAGGGTAAGTAATAGGCAGAAATATAAATATTACAAATAAACATGGCAGTTATAAATATGGTTTGTTAGGGGTTCCCAGTATGTGACTCCATGAGATGTGGCCTACACTCCTGAGCCAAATATTCTTTCTTTACAGATTTTGCACAGGACTTTATTTTCCACAGTATAACCACTGTTTTGTTAATATTTCTCACTCTTGTTAAGTGCAATATAAATATGTATAAATTGCACTTAATTTGATGCAAATCCCATTTACTGAACAGAAGAACCAAGTGAAATGTAACACCAGAAAGTTTTTCAGCAAGCGCACTCTATAATGACAAGTTCTGACTGTAGGTTGGTTTTATGTGTGCACTTAACATACACTATATGGATAAAGAAATTTGGACACCTGACCATGAGCTCATTGGACATCCCATTACAAAATCAAATGGTATTAAAATAAGAGAAGAGAAGCTATAAGAGAAGGCTTCTCTCAATTTGTGCCCATTCATTTCAAAGCTGTTCAGTGGGGCTGAGGTGGAGTTTTTGGAGTTTGTTTATCTAATAATCACACATTGGGAGTAAAATGGTGCATACTGGAGACCTTAGTGACTGAACATACATGCAAGCCAGACCAACAGTGTGTACTAACAAAACATTTCTTGTGGGTATCAATATGGGAGAAAGTTCACTGGGCAAGCTGCCATCTGTGTCTATAGACGTGTGTAACAGGTGTTCTCTCTACTGTAGGAACAGTGTGGTACGGACGCCAGCAACTGACTTTAAATCAGAGTCACACAAATATAGATGCACTACAATATCTCAAAAATCAGGAATCTAAATGACCATGCAGTGTGTTTATAACATGTAGAGTTAAAGTAAAAAGTGTTCATATGCTTATGTCCCATTATACTGTATTATATGATCAAAAGTATGAGGTCCTTAAGTTTGTTGGGCACAAAACATTGGGCATTAATATGCAGTTGGACCTCTTATTGCATCTGTAACAGTTTCTACTCACTCACACACACAGCCCACACAAAATGTTGGAGCGTATCTGAATTTGTGTTTATTCAATCAGCAGCTCACTGTAATTGCTGCACACCAAACTTGTCAAATTGTTACATTTGATGAAAAATCTTTGGACAATAAATAATATGTTTCAGTTATTCAGGTACTGAAGAGTACAGCTGCAAACATCATTCAAATCCAAAGACTGCCATAACATGTCCCATACAACTGTGTGTACACTTTTGATCTCAAATGTATACATGGTGGTGCATGGGTGGTGGTAGGGTTGGTCCTGTTCCCTGTCTTTGCATCAGCTCTCTTTAGGCATTCCCAACTCCAAAAACCAGCTAAATGGAGTTCGGCTGCTTTAAATCCCCCTAGGTGTAAGTAAGTGAATGGAATGAGTGTGTGGTGACCTGCAGTATATTGGTGCCCTGTTCTGGATGTATTTAATTTAGGGCACCATTGTGACCCAAATCAGGATGAAATATTTGCTAGGGATCAATGAATGAATTCATTCTGATTTGTCAAACAGCTAAAATGTATTTGTCTAACTATAGGAGACTCCAAATTAATACAAAGCGCATTCAAAATAATAACACATTTTGGTTTAGGACTCCTGGTTAAAGACTTCTGGACCCTGATGAATGCATTTTAACCACCGTAACTGATCAGGTGTTGGAAAAAATCTCTAGAGGCTTGTTGACGTCCAGGATCACGCTCTGTGGAAACGTTCCAGTGTGTGTTGTGTGAGCTCCGTTATACAATCTCATGCGGAGGTTTTTCCTCTCAGTCGTGGTAGGAACGTGAGTATAACAAAGGGTGCGATCTGTTTATTTTTGGCACCTGTTAGAGAGTTACCTGTTAAGGAGCTGTCGCATGATTTAAATACACACACTGAAACACACAGCATGACTTAACTATGTTACACTTGTCTGGTCTCATTGTGTATGTGTAATTCCACCAGTGATTACTGACTGGAAAAATGTCATATATTATAAATGATGATAATAATAAAACACTTCTGACAGGTTGGCTGACATTGGCTGGGGTGTGTCCTTGCAGGCAAAGCAGTGTTTGATGTGTGTGGCCATGGCAAGGGAGATTCCTCCTGGTGCATTGGGAGACCAGGACAGAGACCAGAGGGCAGATGTAATGGGGAAAGAGGGTCCAGTGGCAGACCCCCTTGTGCTACTGATGCCCCTGTCTGACTTTCCCCAGGAGCAGTTGAATGTTAGCTATTTGAACCAGAGTGAGAACTGGGGGGATAAACGCTTTACTGAGTACAATATAAAGCAATTCTCCATGTCTCTCTGAATAAGAGGATCCGCTGAACATTTAAATTAAAATTCTAAAATGTAAAAATTATAGCAGCAGTTACAGCAACATAATGACTGTATTGGTGAGCTAATTGTCTAGCCTGTGCATTATATGTCTCATATTGCTGCTATCCGGTTTGTTCCTGTCTGTCTCTTTCTCCCTCTTATCTTTAACTTTACCCATTAGTTTCTTATGAAATATAGCAGAAGACAGAAACAAATCAAAGTCTTGGTGTCCTCAGACTGAAGTTCACGTTGCACCAGACACTGCTGCAAATGAATCAAACTGATTCATGCGCATATTGACAAGTTCCACCAACGCAATCTTGCTGTCCCACATGGCGTCTCTTCAGTTAAGTTCAGTTAAGATGGCTAGTGTCAGTTTTTTGTGAGGGTTGTGAGTCAAAAGTTACTAGAATCTGCAATCTGCAAAAAAGCCAAAAGTCTGGACCAACTGCTGAAAGCCATCACCAGTGTTGAAAAATGAATCCACACTCAGTCATGTATTGTGTTTTTGGGAGGTGGGAAAAATCCTGGAGAAACTTACGCAGGCATTGGAGGTACATGAGAAATGATAGTGACCGTAGAATTGAGAGCCTGTGACACCCACCTTGCCAGCTGTGCCAGTGTTCTGCCTTGAGAAATACATTCATGTACTTATTATCGTTAACTTCTATGTCTGGCTCAGAAACACTAGACAGGAATGAACCCCGGACAGGGGACTAGACTCTTGCAGGCCAACACACACTCATCCATTTCCTCACTTACTCATATACCAAGGGGCAATTAAGAGCTGCCACTTTCTTAATTAATGTATTTAAAAGCTGAAAGTATGTGGACACCAGGGCATAAATTCATGAATGAGACATTCTATTCCAAAACCATGGCCATTAATATGGAGTTGCCCCCCTCTTGACAAGTTGTGGAAACTTGTGCCCATTTCTTCAATGAGACAGTGTAGCCTACTGGGTAAAGCTTTGGGCTATCCACTGAAAGGCTGAGAGTTCGAATCTCAGCTCTGCATGCAGCCACTGTTGGGCCTTAAACAAGGCCCTTAACCCTGTCTGCTCCGGGGGTGCCGTACGATGGCTGACCCCACGCTCTGACTCCAAGTTCCAAACAAGCTGGGATATGCGAAGAAAGAATTTCGTTGTACTGTACATCTGTATATGTACTATATATACACGTTTTTTTAGACTGAAGCTTCATTAAAACAGCTGTTCCCTAAACAGCTGCTTAATTTAGAAATAAATGTTACCATCCCACACAAACAATATGAATAAATGAATGAACATAATGAAATAATGCATGTCATGTGCCTGACATTTCCTGAACCACAAATGACTCAAATAAGTAGAAGTGCACCATGATGCATACCCATGATACCCATTCTCCTCAGAACAGAGAGGTTCTGCAAATACAATCTCATCGGAAACCTAAATTAACAGAGAATTATTCCATCTAAAACACTCTCTTGATCATGTAATTACTAAATTTTCTCAGGAGCCAACATTCTTCCTCTCTGACCTCTCGCCCTGTTATTGAGGCCCATGGCATGACTGCTGTGAGTGTGACTTCGTTTTCCAGCATGCACGTTGGTTATTAAGCCACAACTCAACATCTCAGCTAAAGTTCTATGCATGCAATTTACACCAAAATTTTAATACACAGGCGGATTAAAAAATGACATGAAAAAACGAACAACCCAAAACAAAGGTGAAACTTCCAGGCATTTGGACTGTATGACTCAGAGTAAGTAGTGCTGCACCCTTTGTCCTGTACTGACTTAAAGTTGGCAACCCTAAATAAGTCTCGGGTACAAGGTGTGGCTGAACTGATGATAGTGTTAGCAAAACACAATTTGAAACAAGTGGGTAATTATTGAGGAATGTTTTTTGGAAATGGTTGTCTTGCAGTGCCAGGCATTAAAGAAGATTTTGGCATCTGGGGAAAGTCGTTTGAGTTGGCAATGAACAGTGGGTCCACAGGTTTTTTAAACCCACACCAACACTAGAGGAGTTAAATCCTCAACAAAGGCAGGTCTCAAACCTAGGTAAACAAATCAAACAAGTCTTTAATATTAGGAATGAACTTGTTTAATTTTCGTGAAGGTGTTTTAATGCACTCTTTAATGCAATATTTTCAAACTAGGCACGGTGTTTAGCTCCAGTGCACCATTATTCACATTTACCTCATTTTACTAACTAAACACACTTTCACACAAACCGACATGTTATCTGGCGATTTTTAGCCACGCAGACATTGTTTTAATTATGATTTCTTGGTTGTGTCATGAAATGCATCCTGTCTGCTACATAGTGGGTGACTATCATTTGCAGTGCACTTGTTCAACACAATATTAAGCTTGATTTGGGAGCTGTTTAACTGTAGTAATTACTTTGAGCATCCTTTTCATGATGTGTGATTAACTAGACTTTCAATTACATTTATTACTGCCCTAAAGACATTATTCTCATTAATATCTAATATTTCTCATCAGATATACATTAAGCCTTGCTGTACCATATTCATGAACATGTGAATTGATGAACAACTGGGGTGGATTAAAATATTCTGGGTGATCAAGGATTGTTGAATAGGTTTGTGGAGGGAGAATATTCCAGAATGTCCTTTGCAGAAGTCTTTCACGGGTAAACATGCTTGTGGCACCCAAAACTGTTCTAAAATATTCATTCATTCATTTGTTGTCTGTTTTACAAAAGCTTTAACTTTGAACACACACATATAAATACATTTAACTGTAATTGGCCTAGCTGCATGTCTTTGGATGTGTAAGAGGTAACTAAACCACCTGGAGAAAACCCACACAGACACTAGGAGAACATGCAAACACCACTTAGAAAGAACACTGGGCGTCCTTTATGCTGTAAGTTTGCAGATTAAATGAGTTAGTGTGTTTCGCCCCCAGCGATTCATTGGTGCCCTGTCCAGGATGTGTTTCTGCATGGTGTTGGGCCCACTTTGACCCTGGCCAGAAAAAAGTATTAGTAAAAATACATAAATGAACGAATGAATGAGAAATCAGAATTTCTGGTCGTCTGAAAGGTTTTCAAGCATTCAGATGCATTGTGGGAAAGGCTGTGGCTGACACTTGGTCCTTTTTGTTTCATAATGCCAGAAATAAATTAGCTGATTGTTGCAGTAAAGTAACGATTGAGAAACTGGAACAACCTAAAACTATTTTACTCAGGCCTGATTACGCCAGCAGCTGCCCACACTGGCATTCCAGTGCATGACTGTCTATCTGTGATTCAAGAAATGATTTCCACACAAGACGTGGCTTGGTGTTTTTCCAGGCCAGGCAGTGATTGAACTTTTAGGAGTGTTTCAGTTAACCACATTAGGACTCGAGGTTAAAATGTGGCTATAAATCCCCAGGACCATAAATACATTTGTGACATCAGAGGACGCATAACTCAGACTGAAGAGTGGCAGGTAGAACATACAGATGCCCGAAAGCATGTGATCAGATCAGGCTGATCACATGGTTTCTGTTTAGAGGTTGAGGGAGATCCAGTGGACAATGTGTCAGTATGTCCATTCTTATAATGATCCATTGCTGTAGAACACATTAGAATAATGACGCATTTTAGCCATCTGCTAGTTACAATAACGCAGATTGGCAGACACTAATTTAGATGTCACAGTGGAGCAGCTGTTGTCGTGGGACCCTGGGTTTGTTTTGAGGTTGTTTACATGATGGGGGTCCCTCCAGGTACTCCAGTCTCCTCCCAAAAACATTTAGAATGTAGATTTGCTTCCCCCCCCCCCTAATCTAGTCATGTCCAATTACCCTGATTGCGTCCTCTATACTGATTTGACCCTTCACCGCTGACTAAGGACGCCTCTCAATTGACATCCGCCCCCTCCGGCATTTTTCACCTGCACGAGTGGAGTTCATACACTTGACGGGCCCTGTGTATGGAGGGCCACACCCCCATCAGCATTATTCCTCAGCCCTGTGCAGGCGCCATCAGTCAGCCAGTAGGGGCCGCAGCTGCACCAGTTATGAGGACCTATGATCCGACTTTCTTACCCTCTAACCCTGAACAACAGCCAATCCTTGTTCATGCTGCTGCCCAGCCCAGTCGAAAAGGCAGAGCTGAGATTCGATACGATGTATTCGAAACCGCAATTCTGGTGCGCTAGCGTACTTTACCGCTGCGCCACCTGAGCGGCTAGTGTAGATTTGCTTCTTTTAATTTCTTCAAGGTGTAGGCAACTCAATTGCTCAGCGATGAATTGGCACTCTGTCTATAGTGAATTCCTGCCATGTGGCAATCAGGGTGGGTGCAATGTGGCAATGCAATACAAAAGGGGCACAGATTGCAAGTTTCTGTCATGAATGTAACCAAAGTGTGTAAAACATGAGGTTAAAATCCTAATAAATTAATAAATACACCTATGGGCATTTTCGAGCTGTCAGTACACTCTTAGTCATTTTTTGAACATGTTAAAACAGTGTAACTGGAGGAAACCTTTGTAGATGCAGAGAGGACATACAAACAACCCACAGACAGCTACCGGAGGCAAAGATCGAACCCAGGTCTCCGGGACTGAAGCTGTGAGGCACTCACAACCTGTTGTCCCACTGTGACATCTAGTGGGGAGACTGAACACAACAGATCTGAATATAGCACCAATAACAACAGCTAATGAGAGTAGACAAGCCAGAGCCCGTCATTCATTCATCCATTTTCACAACTCACCCAACTGCTTCATCCTGGTCAGGATATCGGTGGGTCCTCAACAACACCGGTACATGTTAGCTTAATCGCTAGTGTTAGCTTCTAAGCTCATTTCAGTAATTTCAGTTTCTAAATTATTTTCTGTATTTTTAACTCTTCATCATATTAATATTGTAATGCAGTTTTTGTAAGTAACTGCTGTCAGTAGGGTTGTAGATGAATTCAGATGTTTAAAGCGGTCAGATTTCTTGTTTCTCGTGCTTTACTTTCTCACAACGTTACTATCATAGCATATCACCACCACATCTGCTTGTGTTTGCTGCGTGAATAAATATGTAAATTTTTAACAGTGCCCGAATATGTGTCCTTGTTAATGTAAAATAAAAATAGATGCTTATCTGTTAACATTTATAAGCACAAAGTCAGAAGAAAAGAGCACTTGTTCATCACAACACAAACACACGGAGAGCCTCACTGCGCATGCTCCGATTTACGAAACTGACCTACGTTAAGGCTTAGTGAGTTTGCGTAGGTTGCGCAAAGGGCGTAAGGTGCGTTCGTACTTTACGTACTTATAATTTACACTATTATTTCCATATATTCGCCCCTATTTCTGTATGTGCAAAGCAAAGTATTCAGAAATTTACACTCTTCTGTCAGTAATTAAAGAAGAACGAAAAAATATTAGTAAGATTCAAGAGAAAGTTTCAGCAGGTAGATTGATTTGTGCTTCTGCTAGCTTTAAAAGTGGCATCAAGGACACAAAACAAAACCACGGATTAACATTAAATGTGGTTTTTATTATTTTTTTTTTCTAATGATAATTAGATCTACATTTCATAACGCACAGAAGCCTTTAAGCATGTAAATAATCCATCGTCTCGACTAAAGAACCATTGTTTATAAGTGTGTGTGCAATTCAGGACAGTAATCAAGTACAGTTATGTAAAAATTCAATATATGTACTTTATTTGTACTTATAAGTAGATACAGACAAAAAAACTAAACACTCTTTGTGCAAAATAAGCAGCATGAACATAAACAATACAAACATTTACCACTACAAGAGCAACATGGTCGCTGTTCCACCCGCTCACAACCAACTTAGCTCATCAATGCTGTTAACAAATGATCATTTATCCAAATAACGATTCCTGGCATCCTTGCTGAGTTTGTCTCGGTTTGGTTTCCTCTCATTTCGCTTCTGTTTCTCCAGCTTTCACTGATTTGAAAGAATATAAAATAAGTAATAAATAAGTAATGTAAGAGTCTCTGCGGCTACTTTCACTGTATCACTAACAAAAACACATGGGCTCGTCGGTGACGTCAGACTAAACACACGTGACCTGAGCAACTAGTAATAAACTGAATCACTGAACCGACTCAGGATTCACATCATTCATTTTAATGCGTGTTATAATATTGTTTATTTATATTTAAATAAAATAATTTATTGCAGTTCCATATATGAAAATAATAATTTGTACTTAATATGTATGACAGTTTTGATAATAAACAGATATTTGACCAAATAAATCGTTTTCTGTCAGAATGTTTGTGATGTTTCTGCGCCATCATGTGGATCTGTGCTGAGGTAACTTTGTTATTTAAAGAAACAATATAAACAAATCAGTTCACTTTATATATATGAACATATTACCAAAAACATGCTTTAACATTAATACAACAATAACCAGTATATGTTCAACAACAATAAAAAATATAAAAATAGCAAAGAAAAAAACCAAGCCAGAGGAATTACAAATCATTTAAGGAATCTTGTTCCAATAGCATCACATATAAAATAAAAGAGACAGTAAAATAAAACCCTCCTTAGAAATGTTTTATCTTTATATAAATCTAAACAATCTATATCACTTCTTGTTTAAAGAGAGGCTCAAGGAATTTACTGTTTGCAAACATGTATTCAAATCTAAATTTATAAAAGAAATAAAAGATGGCAATATTTTAGCATTTTTGGTTTTATGAATATAATATTTAGCTAATAATATAAAGAGGTTAGTTATATAAGTTATATAATTCAATTGGCTGAAAGAGAGGGTTATGAAATATATATAAAATATATAATTTTATTATAATATAATATTATATATATAATTTTATTATAATAAAATAAAATATATATTGGCTTTTAACTGGAATCTTTTTACCATTTTCCCCCAAAACACATCTACCCAAAAGGAAAAGGTATAAACACAATTAAAGAATAAATGATTAATCGAGTCATTGCTGATGTAACTTGTTTAAAGTAAATAAAATTCAACACGTTTCCATGTTGTGTTCTGAGCACTGATGTATATCGAGTGTTTTATGATGAGAAAGAAGCGATTTACTGTCAAACTGAACACTGAAGGTGAGCAGAAGAAACCGGCTGGTGTTATACGAGCTGAACGTGTTTTTATTTACTTACACTGTAAACAGCGACTCTCCACCATCTATCAGCTCCAGGTGAATATTATGGGATAGATTATCGGACTGTAGTCGGCTGTGTTTACATACTCAAAAAAAGGCTGCCCATGCAGTAGGTCATACGGGTACTTTTCGCGTACTGTTTAATGAATACTTCGAATTCGGACACACTAACCGCTCTCGCGTACTGTTTAGTGTGGAAGTAGCGATTTTGGACACAGCCAGGCACTAAACACAAGTGACTGACAAAGACCAATCAGCAACAAGTAATAAGGTTGGAAGCTGTGTGGTGTCAACACGTAGCCTAGCCAACTAGTTCACAGCTGAGATACTGACTAAAACCCAAATAACTCATACACCATAACTATTATTATTATTATGAAAGATATACAATAAAGACTTGTGCACTGTGTGCAGTACACTAACTAAACGAAACACATTAAAGCTGTGAGTTTATATCCGAGGTCAACATCACCGGTACTTGTTAGCTCAGTCGCCAGTATTAGCTGCTATGCCAATTGCAGTGATTTCTGTTTCTATAAGCTCTCTGTATTTATAACTCTATCATATTAATATTGTAATACATACATTTTTGTAAGTAGTTGCTCTCAGTAGGGTTGTAGATAAATTTAAATGTTTAAAGTGACTTACATTACAGTTACAGTATACAGTCTGAGCAATTGAGGGTTAAGGGCCTTGCTCAAGGGCCCAACAGCAGCAACCTGGCAGTGGTGGGGCTTGAACCAGTGACCCTCTGATTACTAGTCCAGTACCTTAAACACTAGGCTACAGCTTGCACTAGTTGTGTTTACTGGGTGAATAAATATGTACATTTTTAATAGTGACCGCATATATGTGTCCTTGTTATTTAAAGTAAAATATAGATGCTGTTCTGTTTACATTTATAAGCACAAAGTCAAAAGAAAAGAGCGATTATTAGGCAAAACACAAACGCGGAATGAGAGCCTCACCACGCATGCGCAGACGGGACGAGAGCCTCACTACGCATGTTCCCATTCACGAAACTGACCTACGTACCTAGTGATGTTCGTGAATTTGCGTAAGATGCGCAAAGTGCGTAAGGTGCGTTCGTACTTAACATAGGTATAAATTACACTATTATTTCCATAATGTGTCCCTATTTCTGTATGTGCAAAGTATTTTTAAACAATCTTCTGTCAGAAATGAAAGCAGAGGACCCTGGTTAAGTGTTTTTGTTCTTCCTGTCTGATGGGGGCGCCAGAGACATCTGAGGCGGCTCTCCTGACTCTCTCCTACATTATTACTGATTCTGCTAATCCTGCCACTCAGCCGTGATGCCGTCAGTCCAGTAAAGTTTAGTGCTGTAACTGCGGTCGGATTGATTGGATTTTATAATCAGACGCTTCTTTTGGAAGCGATCGAAAGAGGAAAATGTCCGCCAGCGCTGTTTATGTTTTAGATCTGAAAGGCAAGGTAAGATAACGGAACTGCTCGGGCGTTTCTCGCTAATGCTAATAAGGTAGCTAACTGTTTTCGAGTTCACCCGTATTCATACAAATCATTAATCCTGCTCTGTGATTGGTTGTTTTTTTATACTGACAATGTCTCCGCCAATTAGAGAGCGTTATCGGTGCGTTACTCACCGAAGGAGGCGGGAGATGCCAGAAAACGGGCAGTAAAAAAATAACCGGCTTTGATTTTTATAAATAAAAATAAAGGTTGGTCTGTGGGCATACATATGACACACAGGCTTGCAATAATAGTGCTTGAAAAATAAAATATAACATTATTTTAGAATGCAGCAAATACACATAACGTGCTCGACTATGGGCAGCTGTTTACCTAGCTAGCAGGCTACCGTTAGCTCATTTATTTAGCTGAACCGCTGCCAAGTCATCCAGAAGAAAACAGACATTCTTGAGATTTTAGTGATTTATAAAATTGTTCTTTTTATCTTTAATGTTTGTCGGTTTCCTGAAAAAACCTGCTGGTCTTTAACGTACAGCAATTCAGTGTATATTACTGTCGAATGTACATTTATGTGGCATTGTAGAAAGTTCTATAATGTAATTTAACTCAGTTGCATTGCCTCTGAATGTCCTTTAAGGCGATTATGATTCCAGCTGTTTACTTATTTGTGCCTAAATTTAGTCTTAAAAAGATTATAAAACAGCTCTAGGTAACACTGTTCACAGTCAAACAAGCTTTATATTTCACTATGGACCTAAATGCTACCATGCAAGAAGAGGAATACCCTGCTATTTATTTTCCTTGCCCATTTTATAAGCAATACACTCTTTTGGAGCAGGGGATTTGTGGGGTTCCAACCTGGCACTGTCCACAAAGTTACTTTTAACCATCTGGTGTCTTTGAATGACCCTCACTAATGTTATATATATCACTGTATATATATTTATCTGTAGGTCCTGATCTGCCGCAACTACCGTGGTGATGTGGACATGTCTGAGATCGAACACTTCATGACCCTTCTTATGGATAAAGAGGAGGAGGGCACCCTGTCTCCCATCCTGGCTCATGGAGGAGTGCGCTTCATGTGGATTAAACACAACAACCTTTATCGTATCCTTAAATTGTCCGAACAGTAATTCT
This sequence comes from Trichomycterus rosablanca, assembly GCF_030014385.1. Taxonomy (NCBI): domain Eukaryota; kingdom Metazoa; phylum Chordata; class Actinopteri; order Siluriformes; family Trichomycteridae; genus Trichomycterus; species Trichomycterus rosablanca. Next base: position 14,777,631 of record NC_086012.1, read on the forward strand.
CTACATCATCTTTTACTCGCCATTTGCCAATATGTTATACTGTATATTAGAATGGGTGACTGTAATTAAAGATGAAACTATTTAACTGGTTTAATTTACTCATTAGATGAAATTATCAAATTTGATGATTCAAACATGGCAATGGCATAATATTCTTTAGCTGAAAACCATCACCAATGTAAAATATCGTGGCAAATTTAAAGAGGTCATTAGTTATGTTTCTTCTGTAGTCACTTTTATTCTTACTGTTGATATGTTGTTATGATATCTTTCCTAAATATTGTCTCACCATTTTAAAGATGCCGCACAGTTGCACACATTCAGTATCATTTATAGATTTGATGCATCTACAATATTTTTAAAGAATTTTTCAGAGTGCTTTCTACTTAATAATACTACTTAATTTCTAACCCAAATTTTGCAAATGTAATGTCATGAGGATTGTAAACAAGCACATGCTGAACATTCCTGCAGGATTTTAACATCAACCCTCACTCTGTAAGATTAGGACAAATCTTTTTTGTTTTCTTTAACACGTTTGTCTTCCAGTTGTTGCAACATCTAAGAAAAATGCCTGCGTCTCGCTGGTTTTCTCCTTCCTGTATAAAATTGTGCAGGTATGTTTTCTTTTGGATACCTAGTTGTGTTTAAATAGACTTATGTGAATGTGTCGTATTTGTATGATCAAACTCATGGCCGAATGAGGAGTGTGTGAACTTAAAGTGTATTAGTTTTAACAACTATTTATTGGTAAATCATTGGTAAATTGGTGGCCACGCTCAAAGTTCAAACAGGAGTAGAGTTTATTTTACAGCACAGGCTTGAACATCTTATTAGTGAAAATTAAACGTGATTATTAAATGGGAATGTTTTTGGAATGTTTTAGCAACCAACTGTTGGAGGTGCCTTGATGCACCATTTTGTCAATTTGTTAATCCTTTCTTTATGGGTCCCAGCATAGTGTTTAGCTTCAATGCACCATTATGTACTTTTACCTCCCGTCCAGAAATTCTGCAGTTTATATAATCTAACGAATCTTTGCATTTTTTTTACTGTTATAGATTGTATCCCACCCGGTCTGTCTAGCACCTGTGAGATTCCAACCCAGATCTTATGTGTTTGATGTGTTCTGTGTTTTTGTTGTCAGGTGTTCTCGGAGTATTTTAAGGAGCTGGAGGAGGAGAGTATCAGAGATAATTTTGTGATCATTTACGAGCTGATGGATGAGCTGATGGACTTTGGCTACCCACAAACGACAGACAGCAAGATCCTGCAGGAGTCAGTATCACTTATATATCAGCTATTCTTGTTCTTTTTGCAGAGCTTGTCAGTTTTTTTTTAATTAGCATTTGTTGGATTGTGTTTGTTCAGATACATCACACAAGAGGGCCACAAGTTGGACACTGGTGCCCCACGGCCCCCCGCTACAGTGACCAATGCTGTGTCCTGGAGGTCGGAGGGCATTAAGTACAGGAAGAATGAGGTTTTCCTGGACGTCATCGAGTCTGTCAATCTTTTGGTAGGAACTCTGTTTTTAGAAAATCCCTCCACAACAATCGACATTGAGAAACAAAAAGAAACAAACACAGAAATTAATCACAGCAAAGAGAATGTGGCAACATAAGTCACATGGCCACAGGTTAAAAGGAATGCTTTTGCCAAAACTTTTTTATTATTTAAATTTTTGTAGTTTATATGAGAATACATTTTTTTTTTTTTAACAATTACTCAGTCACATAAATGTTTTTTTGAATTATGGCTCATGTACGCTTGATTAACTAGTCACTAACTCAATTTGGATAGGAGAGCAATTTTTTTCTTTGTTCAGTTAGACACTCCATGAGTCCAAATTCAGTGTGAGTGTGTTTGTACCAGAAAATTTTACTTTTGACTTGCCTCTTCACAGAGCCAATACAAATTATTCAATAAAAAGGCACGCAAAGTTGTTTGTCTAAAGGTTCCCAGTTTAATAAACACATGTCAGTTGTTTATGTTATTTTAGGTAAAATCTGCTGCTGCTTCTGAAAATCAGATCACATTTTCTAAGGTTTATTTTCTGCAGCTGTATGAGTCATTCCTTCTGTTCTTGTTAAATGATACCTGTTTTCTGTTCTTCTCTGATCAGGTCAGTGCTAATGGTAATGTCCTGCGCAGTGAGATCGTCGGCTCCATTAAGATGCGAGTGTTTCTGTCGGGCATGCCTGAGCTACGCCTGGGCCTCAACGACAAAGTCCTGTTTGAAAACACTGGTCGTGAGTTAGCTTTTCACTTCTGCTTTTAACCAGACTGTAAAGTGTGTGTGTGTCTGTGTGTGTGTATGTGTGTGTGTGTGTGTGTGTGTGAGTCTGTGTGTGAGTCTGTGTGGGAGTCTGTGTGGGAGTCTGTGTGGGAGTCTGTGTGGGAGTCTGTGTGTGTGAGTCTGTGTGTGTGTGAGTCTGTGTGTGAGTCTGTGTGTGTGTCTGTGTGTGTCTGTGTGTGTGCCTGTGTGTGTCTGTCTGTGTGTGTCTGTCTGTGTGTGTGCCTGTGTGTGTGCCTGTGTGTGAGTCTGTGTGTGAGTCTGTGTGTGAGTCTGTGTGTGTGAGTCTGTGTGTGTGAGTCTGTGTGTGAGTCTGTGTGTGAGTCTGTGTGTGTGAGTCTGTGTGTGTGAGTCTGTGTGTGTGAGTCTGTGTGTGTGCCTGTGTGTGTGTCTGTGTGTGTGCCTGTGTGTGTGCCTGTGTGTCTGCGTGTGTGTCTGCGTGTGTGTCTGCGTGTGTGTCTGCGTGTGTGCCTGCGTGTGTGCCTGAGTCTGTGTCTGTGTGCCTGTGTGTGTGCCTGTGTGTGTGCCTGTGTGTGTGCCTGTGTGTGTGTCTGTGTGTGTGTCTGTGTGTGTGCCTGTGTGTGTGCCTGTGTGTGTGCCTGTGTGTGTGCCTGTGTGTGTGCCTGTGTGTCTGTGTGTGAGTCTGTGTGTGTGCCTGAGTCTGTGTCTGTTTGTTTGTCTGTCTGTCAATTATGAATCCATTGAACGTTTACCTATGAACTGAAGTATGCATTTATGTGCAAATATCAACAAATCCATCAACGAATGCACCTGCTAGTATGTGTGTTAAAGCCGTGTAGATTTTTTTGTTCATAGGAGGAAAGAGTAAATCTGTTGAGCTTGAGGACGTGAAGTTTCATCAGTGTGTGCGTCTGTCTCGCTTCGAGAACGACCGCACCATCTCCTTCATCCCTCCAGACGGAGAGTTTGAACTTATGTCCTACCGCCTCAACACACACGTGTGTATTTTTACTAACACATATGCTCACTGTCACACTGTCATGTTTTACACAACGCAACACCAACGTGATCGTTCATCGCTATGTACCTGCCTGCGCTCACCTCTTCTTATATACACACTATTTTTAAAACATATGTATTAGTTATTTTTATTATTACTATATATGTTTTACAAATGTATATTTACCAAATGTGCTAATAATTCTACAATACTACATCTGTTCTCAGCAGGTAAAGCCGTTGATCTGGATCGAGTCTGTGATTGAGAAGCATTCACACAGCAGAATCGAGTACATGATAAAGGTCAGAATTGCTTATTTCCTGCTTATGTTTAATATTAATATTAATAATTTGACTACAGTGGGTAACAGCGGCAAATCCCGCTAGTCCACTACCACTGGAATCCAGGGTTCGAATCCACAGTGGTGTCATCGGCCGGTTGGGTGTCTACATATAGACATGATTGCCTATGTTCAGCAAGGATTGGGGGGGGGGGATTGATGTTTTTGTTTGGGGTCTGGGAAAACCGGACTTGCTGCGACCCTGCAAAGATAAAGTGTATAAAATAATTGTCTTGTAGGTTTTATTGTCTTGTAATTAATAACTGTCCAGTTGTTTGGGTTTTTTTTAACCAACAACCGACCTTATTGTTTCACATCAAAGTATAAAATAAAAACATCACACATCGTTGTATATATTATCGTTATTAGTGATGTATTAATCAGATTTTTTTAGTTGAACCCTGGTCTCATTTTCTTCATACGTCTGTCTCAGGCCAAATCACAGTTCAAACGCCGCTCTACAGCTAATAACGTGGAAATCCACATCCCAGTTCCCACGGATGCCGACTCGCCCAAGTTCAAGACCACCGTGGGCAGTGTGAAGTGGGTCCCGGAAAATAGTGAGATCGTTTGGTCCATCAAATCGTTCCCTGTAAGTGTGTGGGCTTACACACATCATACACACATCATGCTTGTGGTGATGTTCATTCTCAGTTTTGACTAAATTCACCTTTCCTATGGCAGGGAGGGAAGGAGTATTTGATGAGGGCACATTTCGGTTTGCCGAGTGTAGAAGCCGAGGATAAAGAAGGAAAACCGCCCATCAGTGTCAAGTTTGAAATCCCCTATTTTACCACCTCTGGAATTCAGGTATGTACATGTGTTCATCTTTACATGGTAATAAAATCCAGACCTGTACTCCATCAGAAGCTCTACACACATTTACTGTGAAATGCACACTGTAAATATAAATCTACAGAGATTTGCCTACAATCATTTACTGTGCAAGCAATTCAGGCTTAATGGCCTTGTTTAAGGGCCCCAGCTTGCATTCAGAAACTCCTGGACTACGAGGCCGGACTGTTGTACCATCATTTTACACTAGGTGGCACCATTCACCTAATTCTAACCTCTCACTTGCTGTAGTTTGTAAACAGCTGTAGCGCAGGAGCATGAAATGGAACCAATTCTGAGCGTGTAAAGATAAAGTATGTGCTGCACAATTACTGCGTGTCTAGAGTTGAGCCTGTTATAGCTGCATAAACGAGGCAATTCTCTATTAATGTGTATGGTTTTGAAACAGGATAAACAATGAGCTTGTAGAAAAATGTCCACATACTTTTGGTCATAGTGCGTTTTAATTTTGTTTTTGTTTCGGTGTAGTTTATACATCTGTAATGAAGAATGATCAGTGTGGGATTGCTTGAGTTTATCTCCAGCAACTCTTGATGATAGATGATAGAAGTCAAAGCCTTACTTTTAACTTTAGATGGCATTTCTGTATCTATGTGGACGCGCCTTAGTTGATACTTATACCAGGCAATAATTATAATCTGCCATATAGAAATCCTGATCACATCACCCACCCCATGTTACAGAAAATGTGATTAGGCCAATTGAGTTGTCTAATTACAATAGTTTCGTTTTGCTTTTTGTAATTAAGAGCACAAAATCATCAGGTTCTACAGTGCAACCTTGTCTTGAACAGTCCAGGATATGATTAATAGATCCAAAAAATGTATTATATGTGTTTTAATTAGGGATGCATCGATACCATTTTTTCCCAACCGAGTACGAGTACAAGTACATGTATTTTTGTACTCGTCGATACCTATTTAGAATGATGCAATCTGGAGCATTATGGAATAGTGTAGTTTTTAGTGTAAAATAGTGCAGTGGAACAGTTGCTTGGGTTGCCATCACTAATTGTAAAAAAAAAAAAACACCGCACAGACATCATTGAGAAAGCTTCTGACAAGCTAACGTTAACGTTCATTAATAAACGCACGTAATTAACGTTGTGCACATCATACATGCGATGCGATTCTGCTGATTGAAATATTTACTTTAAAAAGATAATACAGTCCGATCCCATCTGAGCCGATTCTATCAGCACGTACATTCGTGGTTCACCTCGGTAAATCGTAAACGACTCTGAGTCGGCTCCCGCTCTGTGGTAATAACCAGTATAATTAAGCCTGAGCTTTATAATGTAAGCGAGTCACACAGAATGTTCTGTAGTACAACCGCAACATTCATTATAACAGAAAACACGGAGAGATGACTGAGAAAAGAAACTTACGCTGCGCTGAAAATGAGTCGACTCCTGAATCACTTGTATCGACACTGTGAACAGAGTATTGAACACAAACACGTCCTATAACAGCGGTCGCTGCTTTTGTAACCGGTTATCTTCGCTGTGAGCTCTATTTTAAGGTTTTTTTTTGTCAAACGGAACTGAATAACATTAAACGTGCGTGTGAGCGTAGTCAGTGAGAATAATTAAATCTGTCTCCCGTGGGTGAAAAATGAATTGCTTTAGTTTTAGAAGTAAAAAATCTCACAAGGTATCGGATGTTTAGTATCGGAGCCTCGTTTGCGAGTACGAGTACGAGTTAATGAGCGCGGTATCGGGCTAATACCTGATACTAGTATCGGTACTCATGCATCTCTAGTTTTAATCATTGGTGGATGCTCTTGAAAGCTATTGAAAGATTACCGTATGTATCTAACAAACATCTAGCGTGTAAAACACGTCCATTATATGGTTGCTAACTCAGCCCTGTAGTCTGTTGCAAAACTAAAGCATGCAGTGGATGCAGAACAAGTCCCGGCTGATCAGCTGCATGTATTGCTAAATTGTTTTAATCAGAGTTTAGCTTAAATCCCAGATCTTCTCCTGGATCCTGGATCCTGCACTGACTTTTAGTAGCTGCGTTCAGTTCAGATGTGTCTTTCAACACATGCTTTGTCAGATGCACTGTGACCACGGTTCAGGCGCTTTATCTCTAATTACTGGTCACGCCAGCTGTTTCTGTTTGTCTGTTTTCTAAGCAAATAACTCAAACAGCTGGAAGATTTTTTGGTGACTTATTTGTGTATTCTGCTGTATTAAGATTTCTGGCGTGATGTCTGGTATGGTGCAGTTTTTCATAAGACGTGTGTCAGTAAGCTTTTATCTTATAACATCATGCACACGTGTCTGAACTGATGGAGTAAATCTAAATGGCAAGTAATAAAACATAATGAGCGCATTTTGTGCTGGTGATCAGTGTTTGTATTGGACAGTGAGAAGTAGGATCCAGTTGTTACTGATGAACTCAGTCGACAGGATGATCATCAGCATTGTTATTATTACCGCCACGTTCTTTTGATTTAAATTAGATTATTAAACTCATTCCTTAAAGCAACTGTTTCCTGACAAATTAAACATACACACTTCCCTCTGGAATCAGTGAAAAAATATTTGTTGGAGCTGCCATGAAGTTCAGGAACATTACTGCAGGTGTAGCGTCGTTACCGTTTTGATTAATGAGAAAACATGTGGAGCGTTTTAGCGACACCCAGTGTTCAAACTAGGAATTACTTTTTTAGACCTATGACCTGTAGGCCAACTTTAAATTAATTTGTAAACTACCTCAAGGGCCGTTTCAGAAAGGGTAACGGGCCACAAATAGCCCACGCATCGTTGTTTTAGACAGTAAAAATCTTCTTCCACACTGCCTCCCGTTGCCTCCTGTACTACAAGTAATAATGCAACAAAAATACTAAGAGAACAGAAAGTAGAGATAATACATTATGTATGTATGTATGTATGTATGTGTGTATGTGTGTAAGTATGTATGCACACACATATACACATAAGGAACGTGTGTACTGTACAGGGTACAATCTGAGTGCAAATAAGTGTAAAGAAATCATGTAAATTCTGTTCTTCTTTTTAATTACTTTTCCAACCTGAACATTTTCCTTCATGTTTGATTACACTTCACACTGTACAGGACTAGCAAGTGTAGGAGAGTAGGTGTGCCAGCACATAATCACCACTGCAGCTCCCGACACATGTTTGTGATTATTGACAGTATCTGTGAATCAGACACCGTGCGCTGCTGAGTGAATCAAAATTTGCCAGCCGTGTGACATGATTAGCTCTAATTGACAACAGCAAGTAATGGAAACAAATCTAAGTAAGCAAAATGATAGCAGAGGCGAGGACGAGTGCAAAAATGAAAATATTCTCTAAATGACCTGATCGACACATTCATATAAGAGTGGTTCTTTTTATAAGCTAGGCCCTACCTAATTCACGGCCGTGAAAATCATGTCATGGACCTTGAAATGAGCTTTTTCCCCATAAATATTTTTTACATAAATATGTAATTTGCTGTAAATTATAAGTGAAAACTGATTTGAATTGTGACGTGAGATTAATACTGCATGACTACTGCACACCGCGCATAATGAGCCAGCTGTAGCCTAGTGGTTAAGGTACTAGGCCAGTGACTAGAGGCCCTTGGTTCAAGCCCCACCACTGCCAGGTTGTCACTGTTGGGCCCTTGAGCAAGGCCCTTAACCCTCAATTGCTCAGACTGTATACTGTAACTGTGTGTAAGTCGCTTTGGATAAAGGCGTCTGCTAAATATGTAAATGTAAATGACGTTTCTTTATTCAGTTTGTACGTAGCCCTTCTGGCGGCATCCCTCTTAAATAAAAATATCGTCTAGCCAGGACAGCCTATTGCAGTGCTTCGCTTCACCCATCCTTAGCCAGTCACGACTGTATAGAAGCCCCGCTGGCTGATAGCACCACTGAGATTCAAACCTGGGTCTCTGTAGTGGTGGACAAGCATAATAGACAGGTGCGCCACCTGAGCTCCCTTATTACTGTTCCTGTAGCTGCTATTTTTATGAGGGAGAAAGAAGCACTAAATTGAAGAAATATCCTATTAAGGTTTGAAAAATTATGAAATGCTAAATAATACTATTAATAATTATTTCTTTGTTAATGGTTGATAGATATCTTGGGTGACACTGTGTGGGGTCCCGACCACAGGGTTGAGTAGCCCTGATCTGGCTCTCAGATAAAAAAAAGTTTCATATTGCTCACAGTGACTGGAAAAGTTACTGAATTTGAAGTTAGTGAGACATATTGGGACGATCTTTAAAAGTTTAGCACTTTAGTAAGTCATTGATTGTTTCAAGGTGTGCGTGAGACAGTGTGTGTGTGTGTGTGTGTGTGTGTGTGTGGTGCTGTAAAGTTTGGCTGAACTCTGTTTGCCCTGCTCTGCTTTATTCAGCTGTATGAGAGTCTTAACGGACTCCTCGACTCCGTTGCTGCTGACGCTCAATACGATTAGCTCTGATTTTATATGATTTTGAAAGGGAGTGAATGAATTGGCACGGCCCAGGAGATTTCCTCTCTCTTGTGGATTAACTAGTATTAAGCTTCCCACACGGAACTCGAAGTGGCTAGAACCTCAGGCTAACTCGATTTCCACGCTCCTCCATGGGAAGCGTTCTGGGGAAAGAATCGGTCATTTTTGAAATCCGATTAAACAGTTAACAGTGTATGAGATTTCCTCTGTCTAATTTCTCTCATTTACGATTGCTACTGTTCTTCCCCTATGCATTTTCATAACTGTCTTTGTTCTCATTCGATTTATTTTCCCCCTCCTCTCAATGATTTTCTGACTGAAACGATTATTGTGTCCAGCAGAGCTTTCTGACATCGTAACAGTAAATTGATTTTAAGCTGCTTAAGTTATGTGAAATGCTTCAGAAGTAAAGAGTGAAAATCAAGCGCCACTGGGGTCACAGGAATCTACTATGGAAGTTTACCAACACTAAGAACCGAGCCTTGAGTCTGTGTGTTAGGTGCCATGTGTCAGCTTAACAGACACGATCGGCTGTGTCTGAGAGTGGGAAGGCCATATGTGTTTAGAACTCTTTGCGGAGGCAACGTCGTCCACTATCTTAACCTCCTACCTTTGGCCTCAGTTAGTAGCAAGAAGGTCCTGGGTTCGATTCCCAGGTGGAGTGGTCTGGGTTCTTTCTGTGTGGAGTTTGCATGTTCTCCCTGTGTCCGTGTACGTTTCCTCCGGGGCTCCGGTTTCCTCCCACAGTACAAAGACGTGCAAGTGAGGTGAATTGGAGATACAAAATTGTCCATGACAGTAACTACCTGTCCTGTCATGAATGTAACCAAAGTGTGTAAAACATGATGATAAAATCCTAATAAATACATAAATAACAGAGTTATTATTGGCTGTGTCTGGCGGTTAGAAGGCCATATAGGATTACTATTATTTGTGGCTGCAGCATCTCCCAGTACCTTAACCACTGTTGTACCACTGGCCTCAGACACAGCCAGTGTTCGTGTGGGCGTGCAGCTTGTCGATAGCACATCTGAGATCCCGACTTCAGCTTAGGAGGGCTTGCATTAGACAGCTGTGCCACCTGAGGGCCCGATGAGTGTGAATTTAAAACCTCAGCTCCTCTGGGTTCAGCGAGTTTGCCGTTCCAGACGCTGACTTGTCCTGCTCCCTTGAGTGTGGTGTACGATGAAGCCACAGGATGCTTTGATAACCCTTATTCTCACGTACGCTTGATTGTCTATTCCTTCTTGTTTTCCCCCACTCTGTTTTTCCAGTGGTCAGCCTGTTGGTTTGCATTTACTGGCGTTCTCATCTGACCAGTGAATCCACACATTCATGTACGCCCGTATAGATTGAAATGACAAACGTGAAATCCTTCGGTGTTGGAAATGATGAAGGGTTTTATTTTGCTGACTTTCTTGGCAGCTGTGTGAAATTTAGGTTAAGGTTAAAAAGCTTTATATTTTTACTCCCTAATCACAGCACGAGGCTGCACAGCTCTCAAATCTGTTGTACCACTTGAAATGATTGACATTTTTTTTTCATCTCATGCTAAGCTACAGATCAGTCTGGTTGGCAGGGACACTGTGGTCAAAACTGTGGTTATTTTGAAACAGTAATATGTCACTTTTAGCAGGTAATGGGTCTCAAAAAAATACGACTGTAATTTTCAGTATTCGGTCTAACTCAACAATGCTTGAACCTCTTTTTATAGATTCTATATTTATATATTCTTTATAAATAAAATGTTATTGATCATATACTTCAGGAAGACACCCTATGCACTTTCCTGCTCACCCAGAATTAGAATTAGCCATTTTCTATACTGTGAGACATCATATATTATTACCATGATCTAGAATCACACACACCACGGTCAGGAATTTTGTCGATTATGCACACTCCTGCTCCCGTTTCCTATGCATGTCCTCCAAACCCTTTAAACTTTTTAATGCAATTGCGCAAACGGTACAGTGATGCAATGCTTGACTGTCAGGGGCATGGACCATGACCATGTCTCAATATCTCTGCAGGAAAACAGAGGTGCTATTTCCTCAATCTCACTTCTTCAAACGCTTCCTCTGTGTGCCGCTCAGCCTCTTTCCCACGCTCGTGTGCCAGTGACCCATACCAGCGTCCTCGAACTTTAATACTGATGGTGGTGATTTTTTTCAGCACTAAAATATTTTAATTTCTGATTTTTGGCTGAATCATTGGAGGATTTATGAATATTGGTCAGAAATACTTTATTAAATACTTAAAATTGTCCATGACTGTTTGACATTAAAAGACATAAACTGATGGATCTTGTGTTATCAGTAACTGTCCTGTCAAGAATGTAAGTGTGTAAAACATGATGTTAAAATCCTAATAAATAAATAAACAACATCATGTTGGCATTTCTGTGTCTCATGTACAAAAGCAGGGGTCTGTGTTGTTAACCTAACCCACTGGTTTATGTTGCTCAGGTGCGCTACCTGAAGATTATTGAGAAGAGTGGATACCAGGCACTACCATGGGTTCGATACATCACTCAGAATGGAGGTAAGTGGAAATGGTTACACGTGCACCCACATTAGGAAAAAAAAGAACCATATATGAAAATATTATTAAATTTATAATATCTGATCATTTAAAATGTTAAAATTCTTATTTATTTGCCTTATACAATGTACATTTCTGTTTTTCTCACAAACACCAGCTCTTGCTCCAACCCTCTGTCACTACATTTATAGTTACTGATTTCCAGTGTTGCAGGAATGAAGCAACAGTTAAGCAATTCAGTAAAAGTCGAATAAAGAGAGTCGAGTAGAAAGATGCAACAAAAGAGGATGTTTGAGACAGAGATAGAAGTGAAATGTGCAGAGATGCTGAGCTGAGTCAATATACAGATGAAGTAACAGGACACACTGTACTTTCTCATGCGGGGCACTTACAGGTGGCTGAAAAAAGAATTGCTTTATTTCCGTCTTTTAGGGCACATGTACATGACATGTGGCAAAACCTCTTTTGCGCTGATTGTATTAAAACAACAAGCGAGGAATTTCATTAGTGGAGAGAATTTATAAGCAGTAATAATTAAGAGAGGTTTAGTGTTTCTGTGTCATTATTTTAATACATTAAGTCCCATTAAGCTTTTTAAACGATAAGCATTTTAGACTCTTGGAAAAGCTGATTCTCAAAATTTTTCAGCAGGCCGAGCTATAACACAAGTTTAAAAGTAAAATGCATATTTGTCTCCTTGATGACGTTTTACTGCACTGCTCAGCCAAGCGCTCAGCAAAGTGGCGATTTGCACTGAGGCTCACGGTTTTGTCGCTTCTCATGTGAATGCGCACTTAGTCACGGTGTAAGACGCGTCAATCACGTCAACATCAAGTTTTACAAAACAATAATGAAAATGTTTTTTTGATCTACCGCCACAAACGCTGCAGTATTTCCACATATCACACATACCATATCAGTGCTGGCACGATACTGACTCTCCAGATGTAAAAAAGAGGCATTTCTGACACACACTCACACTTCAGTTTCTATATTTAAGTGTAACAGTCACATACCAAACAATCCTGTAAGTTTAAAGGAGCTAGAGGGTCGAGGTAGACTCGAGGTAGAGTTTTCTGACAGTGGGCTGTACGTTTCACTCCTAAATGCCCTAAATATCTTGTGACAAAGCAACCTCAAAACAACATGATTCATCCATATGCATTGTGGCCGATTCCGATCGTAACTTTTTGGGCCTTGTTTGTAGAATAGGGGTCCATATTTTAACAGAACCAATACTTTTTGGACTGTGCTGTATATGTTGTATCTGAGCTGTAGATTTGTCAGTAATTCTCACATAAAACTCAACATCCAGATTTTAAAAAAAATGACACTTTAATGAATGTGTGCAGTGACAGGCTGTATTCCCAAATAATCAGAGCATTATTTTAAGTGACTTGGATAAAATTAGGTATTGGTGTCAGGATAAATTGGCACGTCAACCTTTATTTATCCTAATAAATGTACTAATAGCAAATGGCAGGTTGGCAAGTCACAGTGATTGAAGTATCTTGATGCCATAAAGTTTAATGTAGATTGTGCCACGGTACAGTAAATCCATGGTAGTTCTATTTTTTTTTTTTTTAAACTTGGCATAACCTTACGATGCTTATTGTAAAACAGTTTCACTTTTTCTAAGGAGAAAGTATTCCAGTTTTCTCAGAACATGGTGGGAATGCCTGATGCTAAACACTTCCCATAATTTAATATTGCTCATTAAAGTCATTATGGAATTTTAGCCCACTCGTCTGTGCAGAACTGCTTGAGATCAGCTGGCTCTGAGCTGCTCGTTTTAGGTCCCATCACAGCATCTTTATTGGGTCTGGACTTTAATTCGACCACACCAAAACTTCTGCTACATAATCAAATCACACCTCAGCTTCCCATTCTGGACTTTTCAATGTCTGTAAGAATATTCTGACAGAGAGTGGAATTCACTGTGATCTTTATAGCGGCAGTTGAAGCGGGCTGTCCTTCAAATCGCACGTTGCCGCTTTAAACAGTCGTATTTACACTACAAATGGTATAATTACACGCATTTAGCACATAGGACGGGCTGCACAGGTCGGGCGGCACCCGGGTAAGCACTAGTGTGTGCTGTGTAAACAACGTTCGGCTGTTGTAATCATGCATGTGAGCTTACATGACTCAAAATCACCAGCCATCAATTATGTGCGGACTTTTGTCCTGCTAGTGAGACGAACAATGAACACTGACCTAATATATCCTGAATTTAAAAACCATCATCAGGTTATGTGTCTCCAAACCCTCTTTTATTTAACATGGTACTGTTGATTGGCTGGGTGAAAAGCTCAGCTGCTACAATTAACTTTTTCAACCGGTCCCCACCCTGACTTCCTGCCGCATTGGAACAGTTTAATTAAGCGTGCCTCATTTCCTTCTTTCTTTGCAGACTATCAGCTCCGGACTCAGTAGCAGAACTTGGGTCGTCTCCCCACCGTCTGTCCGGAACGCCGTGCAGGATGGGATCTCTCACTTTCTCCTTCTATATGTGTGTCTTTCTGTGCTGCTCTTTCTGGTTAGCGATTGCTCTGCGGTGTCTGAGGAACAAAATGAACCAAACCGAAAAAAATCACCACTTAAATTCAAAAACACATCGACTAGTTCTAAATGACTTTAAATAACAAACACTGTCGCTGTTTGATGCTGATTGCTCTTGCATACCATGTCACACAACATGCGACAAAGAGACCACAGCCAAAAAAACAACTCTATAAAATTCAACACTCGGATTCTCTGGTGTGGTTTTTACTAGTCACAGCAACAAAGCGCTCGTTTGTTTCTGAACTTGTCATGTCAGCATTGTTTAAGGAAAACAGATCAGCCCTTTACATTTATCTTATATGAACAACATTTCCTCACTCTGTTCAGGGTTGTGGTGAGTCCATGCCAACCAGAAACAGACGCAAGACAGGAATACAGTTTAGTAAAGTCTTAAAAGTGACCCGTTTGTCTTATTCTCAGTCTGTTATATTGGAGACTGCTCGCACCTCATTTACATTTACGGCATTTATGAGACGCTTTTATCCAAAGTGACTTACAGTACTGTGACAGTAACAATCTAAGCAATTGAGGGTTAAGGGCTGCCCTTGCTCATGGGTTCAACAGTAGCAACCTTGCAGTGGTGGGGCTTGAACCAGCAACCTTTTGATTACTAGTCCAGTAACTTAATCACTAGGCTACGGCTGCCCTTTTTGGTTTTCTTAATTTTGGCTACAGCATGTGTATGATCCTTTGGATCATCTTGACGAAGGCTGTTGCAGTGTCAGGACCCACATTTTTTAGGATGGGTTGAATGCGTTTTTGTTGCATCCTTTAGGAATGATCTCCTCCCCTTATCTCACCCTAGTTTTGTTAATAGCCAACATGCATGTTAATTACTTTTGTTTTACCAGTAATTTGGCTGATCTGTACTGTTATTGTTAGTGGAAAATGTTGAACTCAGTTTTCCAGTTTGTTCCTCAAACACTGCTGAATTCTGTACCCGAGGCCTGCTGTAATACGTGCCATGATTTTGCAGACCATCATTTTTTAGTTTTCTTTATGTGTGTATGTGCAGATTTGACATCTGTGTTTACACTAGCAGAGATGATCTTAAATAACCTCCTCTAACATACAGTGTACAACAATCCAGTAGATCCTCAGAAACATATTTTATCCAGGTTATGCTTCATTGTGAGGATTATTGATCACATTAACTGTTAGTAATTGTTTACAGGACTGTTTCTGGTTACATGTCACTAGTACGCATGTGTAAACCAAACAGCTGTTTCAAGTGTTATTAGTAATATATTATTATATAATAATAACAGTTGAATATTATATTATTATTATATATCATTATAGATTATTTGAATGAACAGCCAGTATACTGAAAGCTTTAGCACTCACCGGTCAAAATCATACAGGTCAATCATTACACAAACTGTGCTGTTTTACCATTGTGTTCTCTGATTGTGTATTTTCACCCTGTTTATAGTGTTTACTAGGTTTTTATATACAACTCATATGTTTTTGTTTTCAGTATTATTACATCAGATGAAGATTTGGTATTTTGCAGGACTGGTTTGGTGAGATTCTCACTCCGATTGAGATCAGCCTTGATATTTTTGGTGTCTGTTTGCTATTTTTGTTGTTTTCACACTGAAAATATGGAGCCGAGTAACAAATAAAACTTACAAATGAGGCTTGTTTTACTGAAATCATCCCAGTTTTACTAGAACTGCATCTCGTTGAGTAATATCACTCAGATTGGGTACAGTGGTTTAGGATCCAGTATGACTCTAAATTGAAAGCAGCGATTCTGAATCCAGCTGAATTTGTGCAATTTGATATCAATCCATCCAAAAGGACTTAGTGCTGGGATCTTGCTGGGGTTGTCAAGGTAACCCAGTCCAGTACCCGCTAGGCTACAAATGCAGGTGCTTGGATCTTTATTTAAGCTATTTGACCAGTTGGAGTTGAACCAAAAGTTTAGGTTTTCTGGTCGTACTTGACTTTATTATAAGAAAGCAGCGATCCTGAATCCAGCTGAATTTAAGCAATTAGATACCAATCAATCCAAAAGCCAAAAGGACTCGATGCTGGGATTTTGCAGGGGTTGTCATGGTAACCGTAATACCAATATGATTATTACAAAGCCAGCACATTTTGGCTACCAAACATTTTAACATAAGTACTCCAACAACTTTGGTTTGGTTGGTTGGTGATTTACTTCAGCTATTTGGCTAGTTGGAGTTCAACCAAAAGTTTAGGTTTTCTGGCTGTACTTGACTTCATATAATAAACATTTAAGCATGTTTTATTTACCGAAAATACTTTTTTGTAAGATGGGACTTTTTGGCTTCGTTGGCCTCATTGCTCCATTGTGAAAATGATGAAGCAAACTTTGGACACCAAATAGATTTAGACTGATTCACTATTGAACACTGTGTAGATCCACTAATGTATTTGACATCATCACGTTCATGTTTATCACCGAGGGGGCCAGTTCTTTTATTCGAATGTTACAGTGAATAAAGGTTCATTGCCATTGCAAGCGAAAATCAAATACTAACGTTGTGCCATATCAAAATGTCAAATGTATTACCTTGTTTCCTTCCTGTACTCTGTTACAGAGCAGCATACGTTATATGTATATGTGTTTTTCTATTGTGCTGCACTGGTTTGAACTTAATTACCCTGTTACATCACCAGTCCTGGAGGGAATCTAGAATATTTAGAATCAATACGAAGGTGCTGCATGGCCTCTGTGGAATTTGAACGTGAAATATAAATGCATTCTGATCTTTTCATGTCTCCGGAACTGGTATTGAAGCGACGGTTAAACTGTTGTGTTTCATGCCTCATTGTTTTGTTTTGTTAATTTAGTGCTGTGATGAACACGGAAGCGTCCTTTTTATAGTAACCATGCAGAACGTTGAATGTTCAATAGTTCTTATTTGTGAAGGACTCCAGTTTTTGTTGCTGCTGTAATTACTCATTAAAATGTAGGTCTCAAAAAATGAACTGTTTTAAGCTTTTTTTATTTCTGAGTCAGTAATACAGACGACTGCACTACACTTTTTTTTTTTCTAATGACTTTAAACATGATCCATGAAATAACCGAATTCAGCAAGACCAAAACTTTAGATGATTGAGATGAAGACTAGAGTAAAAGACTTGTGCTATTGTTCTTTAAGGAATCCTTCCTTCCTTAATGCTCTTGATTAATTAAAAATTCCAGTCTGACTGGAATTGGCCCACAACACCTGAAAATACAAGGGATCTTCAAAAAGTTTCCGCACATTTATATTTTGGTTGGAGACGGTGAGGGTGGGAGGAGTAGTAACCGGTCGTGTCTGAGAGACTGAGAGAGCTTATAGTCTGATTTAGCAGCATCTGATTTCCACCTTTTTGGACACTCAAAGAAGCTTTAAGGGAAAGATCAGCAGTGCTGCATCAGTGGCTACTCGCTCAACCAAAAAAAATTTTTGCTGATGGTATTAAAATAGTACGACGCTGGAAAAATGCATCAGAAAGTGACTATATGTAGAAATGATGTCATTTGTTTTTGAAATTCTTAATAAACAGAGAAAATAATGTTCAGACTTGTGAACTGAGGCCTGATAAACACAGCTGTCTCATCTTGAGTTTGGGATTGTCTGGCTTTATCTGGTCACCTTCATGATGTCACTTCCTGCTTTGACCAGTAGAGCTCTTGGTTCACACGGATACACTCAGTGAAATGACATGCTCCGTAAAAGCTGTCATTGTTCACACACGGCCGGACTTTATAATGAGCTCATTCTGCTTTCATTCTGCTCTTTTAGGCTCTGAGGTCATTACTAGTCTAAAGAGGCATGAGGCACGTTAACCGCTGTTACATCACCTTTCCTGTTAATGACACTTTTTAATCCTGCGCATACTAATTGGTGCAGCTGTGTTCATTCTTGCTTGTTGCAAAATGTCAGTGGTTTAGTAGTCTGTGGTTGCCGCTGTATGATTTTCCTGTTCATGATGCGCCGTACATTGTCAACTGGACAGATCTGGACTGCAGGCAGGCCAGTCAACACAAGCACTCTGTAACTATGAAACCATGTTGTGGTAGCACATGCAGAATATGGTAAGGCTTTGTCTTGTTGAAATTACAATGGACGCCTCGATGCCAGGGTGGGTCTCACTAAAATTCCAATATACAGGTACACTTGTGTCAGTACCTTCACACATGTGTCACCCATAACATGACCAATGTTGGCTTTTGCTTATAACAGTCTGTATGGAGAGATAAAAAAATTTATACAAATACATCCAATATTTCTATTTGTTCTGCAGCATCAGTTTAAAGAGCCAGTTATAGAAAACAAACTTGCTTGATCTACTTTAAGCCACATGTTGACAATGACTGAACAGAAAAATAAGTTTTGTTTACACTGGCACTAAGCTTGTGTTTACCGTGCAGTAAAAGCTTACCTGTGTAAGAGGATAAGGGATTTCAAGACATCAAGAAATATAATGGACGCAATAAAATAAAAATGAATAAATAATCAGACATATCAAGGGTTAGGGGGAGTGGGGTTCTCAAATTGGATCGTATAATAATGATAGTTATTTATGGGATATTCCGCTAGCACACCAGCGCCGAGATTCTGAACTCCTTGGTTCGAAGCGTTGCCACCGGTCGGCTGGGCAACATCTGGCAGGCATAAGTGGCCGTGCCTGCAGGGAGGGATGACTGAAATATGTGGGCAGGGTCTTCAAACGCTGTGTAAGGTCCCTGATTGGCCTGTGCAGAGTGCATGGGTTGGAAAGGGTTCCGTGGACGTTCAGTAAAATGCAATTTAAAGAGAGGAAAAAAATTAATGTATTAAATTTCCACCAACCTCTGAGCTGGGGGTGGTTCATTGTTTTGTGCGACTTGACATCAAGAAACTGAACAAATCAGCAAGACGATGGTTATATCAGAATTCTTCATCTGTCATTCTTAATAACACCTACTCGAGGGTTATAAAACGATAGCTGAATGTTTAGTCTGAAACGTCATTCATTCTTATGTGGGAAGCTGTTTGTTCTAGATATGATTGTGGATAGAATTGTATCACTCACATGATGCAGGAAAGCGCTTTGGGTTACTGTGTAATTTATTTCCAAGAAAATATGTTTAACCAAAAGTAAACAAGGTAGAAGTTCGATAGATTAGTGGGTTCCAGTGGGTGCTGTGGGCAACCAGGGTGCTGTACAGTATTCATTACAAACATAAATTATTTTCATTTACCATAAAAACTTGATTAATGTTCATGATTAGGCATTAAGTGGTGAATTCTTGTGGATTAGAAAATATAATGACAGGTGCCACCAATATCACTCAACATGGATTGGGAAAGCCATGCACCTATCATCAGATCTATAGGACAAAAGATAACAAATGCAGCTACAAGATAATTATTTATTAAATAATAATAAAAATGTTTCTAATAATAGTAATATCCACCATTAAAATAATCTGAATACTAATAATAATGATACTATTACTACTACTATTAATAATAATAATCATTATCATCCTAATAATAATATCCACTATTAAAATACTTTGAATAATAACAATAATGATTATTTTATTACTACTACTATTATTATTATTATTAGTAGTAATAATAATAATAATAATAATAATAATAAGATACTAAAGTACTAATCAGCAAAACATAGAATTTGACCAGGGGTGTCCAAACTTTTGCATAAAACAATGACATTATAAAATATTTAAGCAAACAGCTTGTGCATGGAAAAGTCACACATGCTGATTCCCTTAAACGAGCCCACAGTCTCTAAACTTTAACTTAAAATAATGTGTTTTTCAGATCTGTTGTGTAAGGTTGGAAGAACAATAATACAATCTTCTCACTCTCAATGCCTATTCATAAACATGATATTGTTTTCTTTTTTTATGTTTTAATGGGATATTTTTATACTCATTTAAATTGTGTGTGTGTAGGCTTTTTATTTGGACTTCTTTATTGAGGATGTCGCGTCATTAACGTTTAAGTGGCTGGAATTTATGTGCAACTGCGCCACAGCAAATTAAGATAATGCGCTAGACAATGATTAAGCATTTCTTATCTTTATTTCATCCGTCTCTCTCTCTGCATCTTAAGCAAAACTGAGTTTGTCTTCTAATGGTGGATTGATGTGGTAGGCAGTTAATGAAATGGTTTGATTGTTTTTCTGCTATGCAACCAAAATATGATGCTGCTGCTTTTAGATGTATAAAGTTTAGATTATTTGGTGTAATTACATGTCATCGAGAGGGACGTTGAGTGAATAGAGCAGGGTTACTTATTATTATTCATGGTCATCAAGTTGATTCTGACTCTTCTGTTTCTCCAGAATATTCTGTCAGTTTGGGTCAGGCTTTTTAATGGCTCATTTATTGTTCCTCTAATTGTATCCACCCATTTAGGCATGGACAGTTGTGCCTGTTGCTGTGCCAGGTGTTTCCATACCAGATAACCGGTGTACTTGTTTAATTCTCTAGCTTAGAGGTTTTTTTCTGTTAATGAGAATAATGAAATCCTAATGCAGGTCTGGAAAAATTCCAGGAGACGTACAGCTCTGGATACTGTGAAGCAGCTACACCTGTGGACCTCTCACGCCCATCACCGACACTGTGTGGGTGTAAAAGTGATAAACCACATTCACAGATTAGTACACACACACACACAGGTACATCTAAAGTCCACACCCAGCATGTCATACTCATTCATGCACAGGACATTTATGACTTCTATTCATGGACAGGTGAATACAGACAGGGTCACACACTCTCTCCATTACAGATAAAACCACGAGAACGTGTGTCCATGAGGTGACGCTGCTCACTTTCTGCTGCATTAGGGATCAGAACTGGGAACGGAACTTTCTTTGGCCCAGTTCGTCTGTGATGCTTGGCACAGCACCGAGCCAAAGAGTGTGGAAAAGACATTTCCTTTATTAAAAACACATAGTGTGTTAATTAAAACAAGAGAACTCTTAATGCTGTACATGTAAAGTGATGTTCCAGCTCTAGTTCAATGATATTAGTGTATAAAAGTTTTTTCCTGAAGACTCTCCTTCATTGTAAGTAAATATTTAAGTGTAGCTGGGACTCAAACAGTCTACCATAATGTAAAAATAGGCTTTAGAATACACTTTCTCTATGTATACTTTATATAAATGTATATTTTTAAGACAATGCAAAACCTCATGCTGCACACATTACAAAGGCATGGCTGCGGTAGAAGAGGGTACAGGTGTTGGGGTGGCCTGCCTGCAGTCCTGACCCATCCCTAATAGAGAATGTGTGGAGAATTTTAAAATGAAAAATGCGACACTGACGACCCGTGCTGTTGCACATCTTAAGATGTGTTTGCAGGAAGAATGGGACAAAATAAAAGCTGAAACACTAAATCACTCGGTATCCGCTGTGCCAATAGCAACATTACAAAGTGGTAAACGCTTTACTGTCCCAACTTCTTTTTGGAATGTGTTGCAGGCCTAAAATGCAGGAATGGATGTTTATTAATAAATGAAATGAAGTTGACCAGATAAAACATGAAATATCTCAGGTTCATCCTGTCTGCAATCAAATAAAAGTCAAAGTAAATGTAAGAAATTTCATGTTTTTTGTTATTTGCATTTTCCATGCTGTCCCAAATTTTTCTGATTTGGGGTTGTAGATATGAAAATACATTGTGCGTTTGTCTGTGCAAAGTCTGCGCATATTAACCTTTGATATATATTTTTTAGATGTTTAGTCCACCCCTACACTGAAATGTGCAGAATCATGGTAGTATAAAATCTGAGCAGTCAGCACAGAGCTGTAAAAGCTAGCGTGACAAACGCTTGTGATTTACACACAGAAGTTGTGAAACTGATACCAATTAAAGGACGTTGCTCTGTGACAGGCCAGCATGGCGCCGGTGGAACCACCATCGGTCTGTTTTGTTTTGTGCACCTGTTGCCAGGTGAGCACATTCTGAGGAAATACGAGCACAGAGTTCACCGAGGGAAGCCCTGATTGCGTGAGCTGCATCGTGACGTCGGTAACAGGTCGATCCCCTCTCAAGTGCTTGCAACCTAAAACCTGAGGAGGGAATTCTTTTAGCTGCGGGCGACTGACGGAGATGAATGTCTGGCGACTTATCAGAGAAAAGTGGTTCACCGGGTTTAATGAGATCTCTCTGTGAGGTGAAGTGTTTGTATGTGGGAAAGCTCTGAGTTTCTGTAGGTGACGGGCAGACAACCCTTAATTCACATGTCACCCGAGGAAAAGCACTCGCTGACGTGCCTAATCATCGAGGAATACAGTGTACTGTGCTCCAAACTAATCCCACTAAATTGTACATTTTCCCTCACTGCCCTGCAGTCATACCTTCAAACCTTTTATTTATTTAAACACTGCATTTAAACACCACACTGCTCACGATATATTCTATCCTAGCAACAGCACTTCCTTTATATACATAAAAAAATCCTGCTGCAACAGTAATATAAATAAAATATACATACATATATATATATATATATATATAGTACATACATACATACATATATATATATATATATATATATATATATATATATATATATATATATATATATATATACAGTGTATCACAAAAGTGAGTACACCCCTCACATTTCTGCAGATATTTAAGTATATCTTTTCATGGGACAACACTGACAAAATGACACTTTGACACAATGAAAAGTAGTCTGTGTGCAGCTTATATAACAGTGTAAATTTATTCTTCCCTCAAAATAACTCAATATACAGCCATTAATGTCTAAACCACCGGCAACAAAAGTGAGTACACCCCTAAGAGACTACACCCCTAAATGTCCAAATTGAGCACTGCTTGTCATTTTCCCTCCAAAATGTCATGTGATTTGTTAGTGTTACTAGGTCTCAGGTGTGCATAGGGAGCAGGTGTGTTCAATTTAGTAGTACAACTCTCACACTCTCTCATACTGGTCACTGAAAGTTCCAACATGGCACCTCATGGCAAAGAACTCTCTGAGGATCTTAAAAAACGAATTGTTGCGCTACATGAAGATGGCCAAGGCTACAAGAAGATTGCCAACACCCTGAAACTGAGCTGCAGCACAGTGGCCAAGATCATCCAGCGTTTTAAAAGAGCAGGGTCTACTCAGAACAGACCTTGCGTTGGTCGTCCAAAGAAGCTGAGTGCACGTGCTCAGCGTCACATCCAACTGCTGTCTTTGAAAGATAGGCGCAGGAGTGCTGTCAGCATTGCTGCAGAGATTGAAAAGGTGGGGGGTCAGCCTGTCAGTGCTCAGACCATACGCCGCACACTACATCAAATTGGTCTGCATGGCTGTCACCCCAGAAGGAAGCCTCTTCTGAAGTCTCTACACAAGAAAGCCCGCAAACAGTTTGCTGAAGACATGTCAACAAAGGACATGGATTACTGGAACCATGTCTCATGGTCTGATGAGACCAAGATTAATTTGTTTGGTTCCGATGGTCTCAAGCATGTGTGGCGGCAATCAGGTGAGAAGTACAAAGATAAGTGTGTCATGCCTACAGTCAAGCATGGTGGTGGGAATGCCATGGTCTGGGGCTGCATGAGTGCAGCAGGTGTTGGGGAGTTACATTTCATTGAGGGACACATGAACTCCAATATGTACTGTGAAATACTGAAGCAGAGCATGATCCCCTCCCTCCGGAAACTGGGTCGCAGGGCAGTGATCCAGCATGATAATGACCCCAAACACACCTCTAAGACGACCACTGCTTTATTGAAGAGGCTGAGGGTAAAGGTGATGGACTGGCCAAGCATGTCTCCAGACCTAAACCCAATAGAACATCTTTGGGGCATCCTCAAGCGGAAGGTGGAGGAGCGCAAAGTCTCGAATATCCGCCAGCTCCGTGATGTCGTCATGGAGGAGTGGAAAAGCATTCCAGTGGCAACCTGTGAAGCTCTGGTAAACTCCATGCCCAGGAGAGTTAAGGCAGTTCTGGGAAATAATGGTGGCCACACAAAATATTGACACTTCAGGAACTTTCACTAAGGGGTGTACTCACTTTTGTTGCCGGTGGTTTAGACATTAATGGCTGTATATTGAGTTATTTTGAGGGAAGAATAAATTTACACTGTTATATAAGCTGCACACAGACTACTTTTCATTGTGTCAAAGTGTCATTTTGTCAGTGTTGTCCCATGAAAAGATATACTTAAATATCTGCAGAAATGTGAGGGGTGTACTCACTTTTGTGATACACTGTATATATACATACAGAGTGTTTTAGCGTTTTATATATATATAACAGTATATACACATGTGATGTAAAAGAACACATGATTCATCAGACCAGGCCATTTTCTTCCATTGTTGGCACTTTCGGCTGTGGACCATGGGCACCCTGACTGGTCTGCAGCTATGCAGCCCCATACGCAACTAACTGCGATGCCCTGTGTATTCTGACACCTTTCATCATTTACATTTACATTTTTATCCAAAGCGACTTACAGTTGTGACAGAATACAGTCAAAGCAATTGAGGGTTAAGGGCCTTGCTCAAGGGCCCAACAGTTGCAACCTGGCAGAGGTGAGGCTTGAACCGGCAACCCTCTGATTACTAGTCCAGTACCTTAACCACTAGGCTACAGCTTCCCTATCAGAACCAGCATTAACTTCTTCAGCAATTTGAGCTACAGCTCATCTGTTGGATCGGACCACACGGGCCAGCCTTCGCTCCCCACGTGCATCAATGAGCATTGCTTCCTTGGACCACTTTTCGCCCATTTTTCCTGCTTCTAACACATCAACTTTGAGGATAATCAGTGTTATTCACTTCACCTGTCAGTGGTCCTAATGTTATGCCTAGTTGGTATATATATATCTGCAACAGTAACACCTTTAATAATATAAATCAGTTGTCATTTCCCTACAAACATCACCAGAAGTGATAAAAGCAAATAAACTAATTAGAAATAATATTAATTATAAAATCAATCCCAAAAAATCCTAATTTTAAAGTTTTAATAACACTTCTGTAACAATACACAAATAGACCCTGAATGTGCAACTTTAAAAGGCTGGATAAATGACTTTTTGGGGCAAAACACATAAAAGGACCATCTAAAATCCATGGCAGCACCATAATCACTGCTGTGTGGGGCTTCAGAACTGTTCAAGAGTAATGACAGGGTGAACACAACTACACCACGGTATTTGACTTCAATGAAAAAGTATTTGCCCCTTGCCTAAATCTTCTATTTTTGCTGTGTTACACATATGTTTCAGATCATCAAAATACTTGGACAGAGATGACTAGGTCTAAAAACTACTGTATAAGAAATAAGCTCCTGCACCTCTTATTCCAGAATCATGGGTGCACACACACCTCTTCTAGGAGAACTTTCCAGAAGATGTTAAAGTGTGTCTGTAGGAACTTGTGCCCATTTAGTTAAAGAGCTTTATAGTGGTCAGGCACTGATGCTAGACAAGAATTGCAATTCTATTTCTATTTTTAACCATAAGTTGAAAGCAAATCATGTTTATTATGTAATTAATTTTATTAACCTGTCAGCAGTGGGTTTGGCTAAAACACCTGAACCTTATAATTAGAAGGGTAGACTGTATACTTGCACAAGAGTAAACTCTTACCACATACCTAAAAAAAAGCTTTATTTTTGTGGATTAATATCAGTTTAAGATCAGACTGATGGTTATCTGCTCACCGGAAATGCCATATCTCACTACACTGTAAGTTCAGGTATCCAGTTGTCATGGAGACGTACAGCATTACATATCAACACAGAGCCCTAAAGTTGCTCTGTCATTTGCGTAACAACCATTACAGGAGCGTCACTTTTTCCAAAACACACACACACACAATCATACAGGGTGCATGTTACAGCACGGCACACTTGAAAGCAGGTGAAGAATGCATCGTAGCGCATTGTGAAAACAGGTTCTGCAACAGTGTGATCAGCATTGTGCAACTTCATGTATGAATTGTCTGCGTGTTTGCGTTTACAGTACGTGTTTCTCAGTGTGTATAGCCTGTTCTGGATGAGTAAACAGTCCTCTGGTTTTATTGAGCCGTTATGCTTTATGGCTTTGTAAAGAGGATTAACGTCGTCTTGCACAACAGCCGGAAGTTCTCTAAAGGAATGCATCGCTCTCAGGATCTGCAGCATACTGCGGGTTCACCTGTCCTGCGTCACATTTAATCAGCTCTTAACCGTCCGTTCATCACCATGGCAGTGCTTCTCCAAACACATGAAGTGTGTTTTGGGAACGCAAGACACAAACGCAAATGTCGGATTGATTGTTTTCTCATAGTTACGGTTAATCTGGCGGAAAATATACAGGTGCAAGAAAAAAGTTTGTGAAGTCCTTGAAATAGAACGTCTTTATTTGTCATATATACAGATACACATCTACAGAGCTGGGATTAAAACGCTCAACCTTTTAATTGATAGCCCAAAGCTCTACCCACTAGGCTACCATCGTCCCTAAAATGACCTGCATCTGGATTTCTGGCTAATAAACAAGGGCCTGGTTTTCAACAAACTACTAAACATCTTTGGGCATATATTATTATTGCTTTACATTGATCTGTTTTACCAGTTAATATTTCCAAGCGTTTACATACTATTCATTGATACTGTTTTAATAAAACAATACACTAACAGTACAGTTGTTTGTGTTATTAGGCAGATTGTGTTGGTAATTTGATATGACTTGAATAAAGATCATACAATAAAGATATCCGTTTCATTCTTTTTGCTTAGATAGCAGGACTGAATACGATATATTGGTTTACTGGCTATGAATGGCTGCAGCATTTCTGGGGTTTAAATTCAATCTCTAGACAATGTGTGAATGCTTTGCTGTTACACTTTTATGTGGTGTCCAAATTCAAATAGAATTTTGGTTTGATGATGGATGAATCAGACATTTACCTGTCCCAGAATGGCATATCTATAAATCCAGACCAGGACCGTGATTAATCTAGTTTTAGTGAAATTCTGCTTGTTCATAAACTATGAGGGATCTTCAAAAAGTTTCCACACTGTTATATTTTGGTTGGAAACGGTGAGGGTGGGAGGAGGAGTGATCGGTCGTGTCTGAGAGACGCTTATAGTTTGGAATTAGCTTCATCTGATTTCCACCTTTTTGGACGCTCAGAGAAGCTTTAAGGGGAAGAAGATTTTCATGTGATGATGATGATGATGTGAAAGCAGTGTTGCATCACTCTTAATAAATAGAGTTTAAAAAGTGCGGAAACTTTTTGAAGAACCCTCGTAGTTCACTCGGTAACAAAGTATGAAAAGATCTGGCATGAAACCAGGCTCTGTGATCCAGCGTATTGTGGTCAGACTGAGGCCGGTTGTCTGAGTTAATCTGATTGTCCATTCTTCATGCGCAGAGCAGAATAGGCTGAGCTCGAACAGCACTTCATCTGTAAAACTCGGCTCTCATTAGGATGGATTTCAGGCTACTCTTTTCCAGCTGGAAGTCATGAGCCAAAATCGACAGCTGGGCCAGACTCAGTCACTTGTCAAAACCTCTAATTCGCTCTCCAGTGGGCCACAAAATCGCTTTTTGGGTTTTTACTCATTGCTACCAGCAGCAGTTGGGATTTTATTTCCTTTTGCTTTTTTAGCTTGGGAAAAGAATCACCGTTGGAATGGATCGTGCATATTTTCTTTATACTGTTTTCATGCTACACCACTTCATGGTGATTGTGTTTTTCTTTATTCCTCCCGTCACAAAAACCCGGTGATATTTTAGCACATGTGCATAGCAACGGTAAAACACACGAGTGCAGTCCGAATTCTTGCCCCGACCACTTTTGTGAATTACTGATTGTGTAAAAAGCCGCTGCGGTGGGAAGATTGCAAACAGACAGCGTGGGGACGCAGCACACTTAACCAGGACTCAAAATAGGCCTGTTTGTTTCTGTGTGGTGCACGGGACACATGTGTTTGACATCAGGGGCATTTGGAGGGCCTCGCTGGTCTGTGTGGACACCGCAGAGCTCACTTATTAGTTAACAACTGAGTTCTGAGTGAAATAAAGCTTTCAGATTGCACATGCACCACACTGGATATTTTATCCTGCCTTTTCAAATCAAATCAAAGTTTATTGGTCACATACACACAGCATGATATTCCGCTAGCACACCAGTGGCGAGATTCTGAACTCCTTGGTTTAAAACTCGGCTGGGCGCCATCTAGCGGGCATAATTGCCAGTGCCTACAGCAGACACGTTTCTGCTAAGGCGGGTTGACCGGACTTTGAGTCCCGCAAAGGGCTGCACGCGGGTCGGAGGAGGCGTGAGCAGCAATATACCCACCTCAACTGCAATCAGGGATCCCCCAATTGACTGAATTGGCTGTCAATTGGCTAAATGGTACTTTTCTGTACACAGTTGCTCCTGGTTGGTAGCTGAATTGTCTCCACATCTGAAACACAATCTGGTAATTTCACTTTTACATTTCAGCTCTTACGTTTTGTTAGCATTTGTGTATCTCATGCATTCACGCTTAAATATAACAGATCTGTAGTTTGTAGCACAAAATGATTTTTGCAGTGCCAGCATGGTAGTTCTGAGTAAGAAATAATCACACACTTACAGCTTCAGATTTATTTAGATTCCCACCAGTAAGTCAGAATTTTGGATTGTGTTATTCTCGACTTACTGTACCCATGTGGTCTGTCTGCCCTTTTTAGATCCAAATTAAGTAAATTGACCACTGTGAAGCTACTAATTTATTATGCAGCACATCAGACTCTGGGAAACCTGGTTTCTAGAAACTAAACTAGAAGTGATTCACGTGTCTCCTACATGAACATCACTAATGAAAAGTGACCAGTTCAAAATGCTCACCCAGATAAAATGAAAACCTAAGGAGGTTTCACTATCCAAAACAATTTTACTATGTGAAATGCATGAAATCTAAAGGTGCTGTCATATATTCACTCCAGATGTTATTTATTTATTAGGATTTTTTAATGTCATGTTTTACACACTTTGGTTACATTCATGACAGGACAGGTAGTTACTGGTTACACAAGATTCACAAGTTCAGTGTCAAACACTGTCATCTCCAATTCACCTCACTTGCACGTTTTTTTTACTGTGGGAGGAAACCGCAGCTCCCGGAGGAAACCCACACAGACACAGGGAGAACATGCGAACTCCACACTGAAAGGACCCAGACCACCCCACCTGGGGATCGAACCCAGGAGGTGACAGTGCTACCCACCGAGCCACTGTACCGCCCCTCACTCCAGATGTAAAGACCAAACATGACTCTAACATTCAATCCATTATATTTACATTACATTAGCTTTACTTCACAACAAAATACTCATATTTTACCAAGAAAAAAATTATATACATGTAACATATGTACAAATCCTTCAAAATCCCTCTTTTAAAACATGAAGAAGAATTTTAAAAGTGTGTTTATATTGCTAACCTTGTCACCTCCAGTCTTATTTAGCATTCTAAAAGAAGACTCAGCCTTTTTATTTTGGCTAAGCAATGCTGCACAAAGTACTAAATGTGTGGGTGTCAATAATGGTGCTGTGTTTTACTTTACAAATATATATTTTCTTATATTTAAGGAGTTTACTGGTGGCACGGTGGCTCAGTGGGTAGCACTGTCGTCTCACAGCAAGAAGGTCCCGGGTTTGATTCCGAGGTGGAGCGGTCTGAGTCTGTGTGGAGTCTCTTTCTGTGTGGAGTTTGCATGTTCTCCCCGTGTCTGCGTGGGTTTCCTCCCACAGTCCAAAGACATGCAAGTGAGGTGAATTGGAGATACAAAATTGTCCATGACTGAGTTTGACAAACCTAAACTGATGAATCTTGTGTAACCAGTAACTACCCATCCTGACATGAATGTGACCAAAATATGTAAAACATGATGTTAAAATCCTAATAAATAAATAAATATAAATAATTAAATGAGTTTACTTTAATAAAAGATTGAATTTTTTACCATATTTAAATGGTTAGGTGGCAACCAAGCTACAGACCTTTTGCATCTGGTAAAATCATAGTCGTTATATGAAAGTCACTAAGCACGGCCTTCTGGAGCTTTAAATAAAGCATCTTTTGAAGTTAATTTGGTTACACAATGTTTCTCCTCAGACCTGTTGGGTGAAAGTGAGCCCGGCGTCCTTTCATGTGATTTTTAGGTGCAATGACTCAAAGCACAAACTGTTTCGCTGGTTGCAGAACTTAAAACAAACAACATTTGGTACAAATACTCAGCCTATAACTATAATTTTCTCTCTCATTGTATGATTGTGTGCCTCTCTGGGTTTCTGTCTGCATTCCCTCGCTCCTTAGATTTTCTTACCCCCGTACCCCTCGACCACAACACAGCGGAGTAAACTGCCTGAACGACATATGTACCACCGCCATAATTGGAGCCTTGCGTTTCGCTCGCGACCACTCTCCACTGCGCCCGCGTGCCATTTGTGCAAAAATAACTTCACCGCGTGGCACATGCTTTTTATTTGATGGGGTTTTGGCATGAGTAGGGGCATCGCTCACGACACCCATCAGTCCCGTGTTCGCTTGGTGCTGTTATGATAACGCGCACAAAAACTAGCAATCTAGAGACAGCTTGCACGGGACGGGGGTAATTATGTTTCAGAGGTTGGTCGGAGGTATGGCTAGGGGTAACAGATATTTGTCTGGTCAGGGAAAATTCAAGGGTAAAGCAGAAATAGAAAAATAGTAAGCCACATCAGGAGGATCTCCTCAAACGGAGCCCACAAAAATAGCTATTTATAATCAGGCGCCCCCATTTGGGGTCTACCGACTTTTTTGTGCTGTTTTTTGAGGGAAGGGTAAAATATATAGAAATACCCTGAAGGGAAGTAATCTCTGATTATCCAGCGCTATTCTGAAAGTGTCAGACTATTTATCAAGAATCTCGAATTCTACATCTGTATGTCATTTACCTTTTATAGAAATAGCTACGCTGAGATCTGAGATCATTTTAGATTCTAGTTTTCTTACCCTGGAAAGAGATTACAGCCACAAAAAGATATAAAAGGAAAGTCTACAAATTTCTAACTCTACTTCCACAGGAGCAAACTGAAGTTGTTAAAGTCTAATTTTGGGGAGCTATGTTGGTCCTATGTGTTAATGCTAAGCCAACCTCAACTGGTAACCTGGCAGTTCTGGCTTCTTCGAGGCCCTTCATCAGCAATGGAACGTCTTTCAATATAACTCGAGCCAGTAATGGCAGTGGAGGATTTCTTTGCCAAAAATTGTAGGGAGACCAGGTCAAACTGGTTCATACATGCAACACAGGTGTCTAAACGGGGGGCTAAGTCATTCCTTTTAAGTCACGCTCATAATGCATTTAACGCTATCTCGCCATCTAGAACGTTTTGTGGCGTCAATGACAAAACAGATCCTGCTTAGCTTTAGGGACAGTTAGAGGACTGAATGCCTGAGGGAGACACGAAGACTGTTTATGTTGGGGACAATAAATGGGGTAGGTGATATTATGACCATGAACAAATGAATGAAGCTCTTGGGGCAAAATGGAAAGGTAATGGAACGGTTCTCTAGGTTCTCTAAGAGGTTAAAGTGTTTGCAGAATTTTATTTTTTTGATAACTCCAGAGACAAACTTTAGCAGTAAAATGGGTCGTACTACAAGGTATAGTCACATTCATATGCAATTAATATGCAACCTTCTGAAGAGGTCAAATTATAAATCCCATTAAAAAAGACTACAGCACTACACTAGTTGCTACTCTCTCTAGAACTGAGCATCCTGAAAAGATCACACCAAAAGCATAACATTAAAGTTAAAGGTGGTAGAAAGCATTATTGGGTAATTTAATCAATTAAAAGAGCATTCATAAGGTGAGGAACTGATATTGGATGAGAGAGCCTGACTTGCAATTAGTGTTTGAATTCATTCCAGATGTGCTCAGCTGTGTTAAAGTCAGGGCTTTGTGCAGGCCACTGAACTTTCTCCACACCAAACCTGTCAAGGTTTGTGCACAGGGGCAAAGTGATATAAAAACAGAAACAGGCCTTCCCCAAACTGTTAGCACAAAGTTGGAACCATATAATTGTGTGTATGTGTGTGTGTGATGACGTGAAGATCACAGAGCAGGTATCTGAAGCGTTTCCTCAGGCTCCTGCTTGAGCTTTGATGCGGTAAATCAGATGATATCAGTAGGTTCACTTCACAGCCTCTCAGCGCCCCTGCAGCAATGATCCAATTAAAGTCAGCGCTCATTGCTCTGATCGTTATCTTTCATCACGGCATTTTAAACAACCATCAGACTGAGCCTCTGGCTGCCTGGCTACGGACGGAGAAATCCCATGTTTAATACGACATCCTGATCTCTCCAGTTTCGTGGCTTTGGCCTGGACCGGACTGGACCGAACTGGACTGGATAACTAGCCGAGGCACCTGCCACAGTCGTCTGTTAAAACACTCCTGGCAGTGAAGTCTATGGGGAGAGATGTTGTAAGGTCTTACTTATTCCCCCAGATGTGAAGTTCTGTCCAGGCCAAACCAGACTCACTCTCGCTGTCGAGCTCGGTGGTCAGAACATTTAGCTCATGCGGCTCCTGTTAAATTTATTTATCTCAGCTCCAGTCTTAAAGCAGTTTGAGATTATATACAGAGGTTTTATGAAGTCATCTCAACAGATTTGTAGTGTGACACATCTGTACACTGAAAAAGAGGGTTTTCCTGTATTTAATAAGTTACATTATAAAATAAGATTCACGGATGTAATGTGAAGCTTTTTATAGAGTTTAAATGTTGCTAAGAGAATCACACTTGAATTTAATAGTTGTGTTTAAACCTAATGTGGTTTCAATATTTGGTTTATTAGAAGCAGAGCATTATTTTCTGGCCTGGAACTGGAACCGGATATGGAAAAGAAGAACTTTGTTTAGGTGAAGGAAATAACATTGGTTAGACGAAAAATAAAGAACTATAGTGACTGTAGGTGGAAGAATGATGGTTAAGTCAAATGATTTTTATTTAAATACATTTCCCACTCAGTTTAATTACTATTTTACTTGGCTGTGTTTAATTAGATTTTTTATCTAAATTAGAATGTAAGCAGTGTTTTTATACCTGTTTTATAAAGGTCAGACTGAATTGGGATTTACCTCATTGCCCCCAAAATAGCAAGTTTTTTTTTCTACTTTATGGGCCAGGTTGCCAAAAACAAGGCATTTAAACTGTGAATTTAAGCTTCTGTGTATGATTATAAATCCCATATAAGGTTTTTCCACACAGTATTCTATCAGACGGCCTAAAACATTAACACGAAGCTTAGTACATAAACATCTTAGTGTGTTCTAGCAAAGAGAAAAAGATTTGTTCTTGTTTTTCGAGACAGCTCACTTCATCATAATCGTCAGTTTCTTATAACTTTCCCTCTCAGTACAGGACGACGTGTTACAGTTTAGACACACGTGGGTTTAAAATGCTGAAATATTTATTCAAAGCCGTCCTGGATAAGCTCATCCTCTGCTCTGCATCATTTCTGCCAGTCTCAGCAACTTTTTCCCCAGAGAACATTTCCTTCGGACGCTTTTGAAAACACGTTTTGTTTTCCAGGGCCGCAGGAACGTTTCGGTGTGTCTTATAAGCTGGAAAAATAATAACAACTGCAACATTCCTGTAAGGGCTGTAATTTTCTTCCGGCTGGCAAAAGTTTTGCATTATGGTCTGGGTCAGAAAACACATCACAACCCATCATCAGGTCAGTGTTGGGCCCACATTGTCCCCATGTGGTCAGCCACATCACAGGCCATGGTCCCGACCAGTGGAAAGGCCCTGGTTCTTCGCACAAATGTGGCCAATCGGTGGCCGAAATCCTGCCTTTGCTGTACATTTGCCCCCTAACCGGCATTTTGTCTAAATACGGCACATATTCCTTTTAAATTACAGCGTGCGGATCCCACTCCTCCCTACAATTAGCCGGGTTCAGACTATGACTGACGTCCTAAACAATACAGAGCAAAGCCAAACTGCTAAAGCAGTGGAACTGGAGGAGAGGGGGACGGTGGGAAACTCTAGTAAAGGTCTTTTATCAACAGGAGAAAGTGTGCAGTGACTAGGTTAGGTTTCACACGTCTAAGACAAAGACAGTTTGAAAACAGTGAGACGTGGCAATCAGAACAGACTGGTATAAACGTGATGTTTGATGTGGTTCAGAAACTGGGGTGTTAATGGAACTTTACAGAGATACTGTAATAACATACAGTGGATTCACAAACTATGCAGACCCCTTAACTTGTGCACTTCATTGTGTTGTGTATTTGATTGGTAGTAAAAATAACTCATTTTTAACCAATCAAGCTGCACTTAATCACCAATAATGACAAAGTGAAAGCAACAGTAGTGGGTTAGCGTAATTTACCACTGTTCCACCCAAGTACCATAAATATATTGGAAATGGGGTTGCTGGAACCAAGGTGTTCAGTTCCATTCGCTGCTGACAAGGTTTATTGTGTAACTGTTGTTCTGACTATTTTTGGGTCCTGCAGCTCTTGTCGAGTTGTACTGTACCAGGACTTTTTCCAGTTTATGAAACAGATATTTATTTATTAATTAAGATTTAAACGTCATGTAACATCTTTGGTTACATTCATGACAGGACAGGTACCTACTCATTACACAAGATTCATTAGTTTAAGTCTTTAATGTCAAACACAGTGATGGACAATTTTGTATCTCCAGTTCACCTCACTTGCACATCTTTGGACTGTGGTAGAAAACCAGAGCTCCCGGAGGAAACCCCCACAAGACTGCTCCACCTGGGGATCGAACCAGGACCTTCTTGCTGTGAGGCGACAGTGCTACCCACTGAGCCACCATGCCACCCCTAATAGATTATAAATGCATATTCTCCATTCACACTTTTAAGTACAAAGTCACACAGATGTTGATTGTTTTCATTTGACGTGATTATGTGCACTAAACAATGCCAAATAACAAAGTGTGTACTGTGTTCTATCGGCAGAATTAGGAACACACCTGCTAACACCTTACACATACATTCATGTTCACACATTAGTGCACATACACATCACTACACCTAGAGCGCTGACCTAAAACAACCTTTCTGCACACCTTAAGGAACCACTCGGATTAAAGACTGGGAGGGAACAATAAGGAGTGATTGACGTTCCAATTCAAAACGGCTTCTAAGAAATTATTATGAAAGCATCTCTGATTTATTCACGTGACTGTACTACTGTTTCTATGTACCAGTTAGTTTAAATAATTGACTGTGGATGGTGTCACCTTTGTTCCAGCAGCATAATAAACAATTTAAAGATTTAATTGACAGTTCAGAGACACATTTACATTTTCGGCATTTAGCAGATGCTTTTATCCAAAGCGACTTGCAGTACTGTGACGGTATACACCGATCAGCCATAACATTAAAACCACCTCCTTGTTTCTACACTCACTGTCCATTTTATCAGCTCCACTTACCATATAGAAGCACTTTGTAGTTCTACAATTACTGACTGTAGTCCATCTGTTTCTCTACATACTTTTTTAGCCTGCTTTCACCATGTTCTTCAATGGTCAGGACCCCCACAGAGCAGGTATTATTTAGGTGGTGGATTATTCTCAGCACTGCAGTGACACTGACATGGTGGTGGTGTGTTAGTGTGTGTTGTGCTGGTATGAGTGGATCAGACACAGCAGCGCTGCTGGAGTTTTTAAATACCGTGTCCACTCACTGTCCACTCTATTAGACACTCCTACCTGGTTGGTCCACCTTGTAGATGTAAAGTCAGAGACGATCGCACATATATTGCTGCTGTTGAGTTGGTCATCTTCTAGACCTTCATCAGTGGTCACAGGACGCTGCCTACTGGGCGCTGTTGGCTGGATGTTTTTGGCTGGTGGAATATTCTCAGTCCAGCAGTGACAGTGAGGTGTTTAAAAACTCCATCAGCATTTCTGTGTCTTATCCACTCATCAGGCACAACACACACTAACACACCACCACCATGTCAGTGTCACTGCAGTGCTGAGAATGATCCACCACCTAAATAATACCTGCTCTGTGGGGGTCCTGAGAGAGTCCTGACCACTGATGAACAGCATGAAAGAGGACTAACAAAAAAACAGATGGACTACAGTCAGTAATTGTAGAACTACAAAGTGCTTCTATATGGTAAGTGGAGCTGATAAAATAGACAGTGAGTGTAGAAACAAGGAGGTGGTTTTAATGTTATGGCTGATCGGTGTATTGTCTAAGCAATTAAGGGTTAAGGTCCTTGCTTAAGGGCCCAACAGTAAAAACCTACTTTTTTTTTCAGTACACAGAGAAGGTTGTTCCAGGTCAGGACTGTAGGTGTAGCGAGTCGTACCTGCTGTAAGGAATTAAAAGGCTGTGTGAGGTGTTGGCAGGTGTGTTCCTCACTTACAATGGCACCTGCTGATAAAAGCTGCATACCTGAAGCTGGCAGCGTACATGTTGGAACACCTGAAACGTACAAGGTACGTTCTTCCCAGAACAATGCTAATCTACGCAGGTATGTTCAGTAGGCATTCCTGATGCACCTTTCTTTGAATGGGATTCCTCCAGTCGCTTTTCGAGGAAAAACACATTAAGGAGACGGTATTTGTTCTGTGAAGTGACAGCACACGTATCACACCGGAGAAAAGGATCCGGTTTATATTTAGCCTTTGTTTGGAGGATACAAAATGTACACAGTGACCAGAAGGATGAGTTTCTATAAATGGTGAAGGACGAAGATGGACTGTTTGTACAGTGAGAAATAAAAATACCCATCTTGATGTACACAATGTGGCCAGAAGTACTTGGACACCCGACCATGAGCTTGTTGGACTCTTTTCAGTTATAACAACAGTCATTTTTCCTTTTTGCAAGACTTTGATGTCTGTGGGAATTTGGGCACATTCAGTCAAAAGAGCATTTGCATTGCTGGGAACTCATGTTGGTCAAGAAAGACTCAATTGATGTTCTAGTTTATTCCAAAGCTGTTCAGTGAGGCTCTGTGCAGGACACCGGAGTTTCTTTATACAGAGCTTTTCTGCACAGGGTCACAGTAATGCTGAAACACAAAAGGCCCTTCCCTAAAATGTTACTGCAAATTTGGAATTGATTTATAGATAGGTCAAGCTTAATTCAATTAAATAAGTCCGATACGTTATGGACCATGTGCTTAATGGACATCCCATTCCTTTCCTTTCTCAAGCCGTTGGAAATGCACTTGCTTCAGAGTCTAATGGCCGTGTGCTTTACGCAAGTTAAGACAATGCTCGGCATTATGCATGGTCGTCTTAGGCTTATTTTAACACCTAACTCACAAAACTCCAGACAATCGGTTCTTGTGCTGACGTGGCTGACGTTGCTTTTAGGAGCAGCCTGGAAGTCAAAATTTGTTTATATTTTTTACATGGTGTGCCGTGGGTGGCGTGTTGGCAGCTGTTTGTGTGGGTCATGCAAAGCAACATGAATGTGTACGTGAAGATGTAGAGATTCTTTAGTAGAAAATAAACTAAACAATTTATAAATTTACAAAATGAATTTAATTGGTTACAAATAACATTCTGGGTTACACGTCAATCCGCTGTGAGTACAAACCTTTCACATTCACTCCGACAGTTTAATAATGGCTTATAATGGCTCAGTGTTCCTCTGGGTGTATTTCAATCGCCCCTTTCTTTATTAAGATTTAAGAACCTTTGAGTGCCTATGTTCCCATTCTCGCTCATTTATTCCAGCCAGTAGTTTTCTGTTAGACTGAAACACAGGAGTGCTGGATGGACCCGACATGGTGGTTGGACCCGGTGATAAACTGAAGGCATGAACTCCTAAGTTACCACATAAGAGGAATTCCAGCATTGGTGTTTACACTGACGGACAAACGCGGGCATTGAGGCTGCCACGAGTTCTGAATAAGCTCTTTCTACACACGCTGGGTACCCTCGCACCCTACACGTTCCCCTGGCCCCTTTCATTTACCGTCAAACACACCACCACTTCAATAAAATCACTCCAGTAATGACAGCACAAAATCTGAGGACGCTTTAAGGACCCGTCTGGCCTTAAAGGAAACGTATGTTTGTACGAGGGTTCTTTAAAAAGCTCAACTAAACACAAACCCTCAGTCACTGTCTGTGAGGAGTGTAGCATGTTCTCCCTGGATACTAAGCCCAAAAACCTCTGAAATCCAGAAAGTACAGAAAGTGAACTGATTACGCCACACATTTTTCCCATGTGTAAGAGAAAATGTAAATGGGTGAGTGTGAGGTACGTTGCGATTGATTGGCACCCTGTCCAGGTTGTATTTGGGCCTTGCATCATGTTTTCCGTCTACCTCAAACCTTCCATGAGCCTGATTAGGATGAAGCTGCTATTATGCTTACATTTACACTCAATTTTTGAAGTAAAAATAGACAAAATTTCCAAATATTTACACCAAAACAATGATATTTGGTCCCCATCTGATAATCATGAGCAGTATTAACTTATAAGTCATATTCCTTTATTATTATTTCTGGTGAACTGGAATGGCAAAAATTGAATTCATTCAGTCAGTCTGTCGTTCTGGCTGTATCCTGACCAGGCTCGTGGTGGGTCTGCAGAATATCCTGAAAACGCTGGTTGTCCCAGGGCAGGAATTTATCCCGTACAGTGCACCAATTCATTACAGGACATGAAACACTCACACACACTTTACTCTCATTCACATCTAAGGACAGTTTCAAGTCTGGCATGTTTTAGGAGGTGAAAGAAAGGGGGGGGGAAACAAGAAAAAAAAATTTAGAACAGCCAATCCACCTTTTGCATATTTTGGGCAGAGGGTGTTAACCAAAATACCCAGAGGACACACGGATTAAGGAGTTATAAGGGCGGTAAAAGGGTAAGAAGAATGCCAGCTCATACAAGCATCCTTACAGCGAGAGAGAGAAAAGCCCTCTGTGTTCCTGAAGAGCAGCGTGTGAAGGAAAGCTTTTTCTCAGAGCTGGATGATCAAATGTCTATTTTAGTTTCT
Source organism: Trichomycterus rosablanca (assembly GCF_030014385.1). Lineage (NCBI taxonomy): Eukaryota > Metazoa > Chordata > Actinopteri > Siluriformes > Trichomycteridae > Trichomycterus > Trichomycterus rosablanca. Next base: position 14,816,661 of record NC_086012.1, read on the forward strand.
CTCTTAAATGCTCGCATTTACAAAAACAAGTGCAGCCTGGCAGACCATCCTGTTTTAATGATATAATAGCAGTGCACTGTGTAGCGCCGAGGATCCCCTCCTCTCCCCAAACCCAAAAACCCTTCCCTCTGCAAACACACACACACACACACACACAAAACGAGGCATCATGTTACAGCACTCACTCGTATCCTCAATCTCCACCATGTAATTACACAATCTGGGGAAAACATTTATTTTTAGGCTGTGGAGAGCATGAAGAAGAGAGGCAGCGGTTGCACTTTCAGTTTCACAGCTGGACCCCTGAAATATTGCTGTGGTACTTTAATAAATATTATTTGTAATAAATATTATAAATATAAATATTATTTTTTATTATATTTACACACAATGTTTTTTTTATATAATATTTTAGCACTTAAGACTTAGCCTTTAGACTTTGTACCTATAGATATGTTAAAGAAATGATTAATAAATGAATGTAATCAGTCACAAAGTTAAGCTGTTCATGTGTATATGTACAGGTTACATCAAATAATTTCTAAATATTAATAATAACAATCTTAGATGGATGGATTAGTCCTAAAGGATAAAAATCATTAACAATTGTTTTTAAATCTGCATGTAAAAGTTCATAGAACCACAATTTGATTCCAGACAGGTGAGCAGACCAAGCTTTTCCAAAACACTTGACAGGAACACCAACTACTCAGAGAACTAAAAGCTATTAACAGCACCATGGTCATCTCTGCTCCTACACTAACATTCATCCACATTTACATTACAAAAATCAGAACTATGGTCAAAATAAAACTGTTAATAATTCAGCTCGTCCTGTTAGGAGACAGTAGGACTGTACATGTGATACCAAAACACTTGTGTGCCCTTTCTGTATATTTCTTCAGTTCAGAGTGGTGGGGCAGAAAAAAGCAATTTCAGAGTAGACAAACAAAAAAGGGGCCTTGAGCCTAAAAGGCATGAAAAACTTTGGTCTAGTTCATTGTGGTCTTTTCATTTTAATTTTCATGTTTTACCAGCAAGAGGAGCCCCCTAATTTCTGGGGTACCTTAGCCAACCCCTCCACCCCTCCCCAAAAAATGGTCAATCATGTCTGTATGTATACTGGTCAATAGCACCGCTTGGGATTCAAAACCTGTATCTTAGAGATAGTGGGCTGATCTATCTGAGCGTCCTGTATTTATTTTCATATTCATTCATTCATTCATTCATTCATTCATTCATTCATTCATTGTCTGGTTACCACCGCTTTATCCTGCTCAAGGTCTGTGTAGGTCTGATTCGTTGGGTAAAGATTGAAAACACATTGGGCAGGTCACCAGTCCATCACAGAGCAAGGTGTTCAATATGCTAAAGGTCATATCTTCATATCTCGGTGTGGGTCCGGGCCACTGGAACACCAAACTCATCTAGTTATGTCTCATCCCGAAACATGACGTTTCTTTCACTGCAGTTGGAAGCATACATTTATTTTATATCGTTGATTTGATACACCTGTTAGCAGGCTAAAACACCTAAACTAAATAATGAGGAGGGAGGGGGTTCACATACTTTAGTGCATGAACTGTACTGTGTATAAGTAATAAACAAGCATTTGTATTTACGGCTTTTTCTTTACACTATCTTTGCTTTCCTTGTGTAGCGTGTATAGAGGACAAAAGAATTTAATCAGGGCTTAATGTGCATGACTCATGACTGTGAAATGCAAACACACACACACACACACACACACACACATACAGTATATGGACAAAAGTATTAGGACACCGCTTCTATTGAATTTTGAATTCATGTGTTTCAGCCACAGCACTTGCAAAGTAATATTATTTATTTATTTATTAATAATAATAAATGAGTTATATATAGGAAATATATACTTCCAAGTTTACTGCAACAGTTTAGGGAAGGCCCTTTTTCTGTTTTAGCATTGCTGTTCCTGACTGCACAAAGCAAAGTCTTTAAATACATGAAGAGAAGCTCATTTAAAGCCCTGACCAACATCCGTGCCCAGTCATACAAATGCTGTTTTGTCTAAATGGGCACAAATTCCAACAGATATAATTCAAAATCTTAAGTGAATTTGTGTATTACTACCATTTGTTTTTGAATTAGGATGTCCAAAAAGGTCATGGTGTGGTGTCCAAATACTTTTGGCCATACAGAGTTATTAGTTTCGTGGTTTTCATGTTGTGCTATTATTTTCAATTTCATTATGAAACCTAAAAGGAAATTTACAGTTTTTTTCGCTTTGTATTATATACTGTTTCCTTTTTGTTTATTAGATTAAAACAGGCGTGTCTGGCTGTTGAGGAAATCACTTGCCACATATTCCATAATCCCCCTCTTATGGTTGTACGGTGGTGAAATTGATCAGGCATTAACACTCATGAGAAAAAGCCCCGGCGAGACTCCAGGCATTAGAGTGCCAGTCAGAGAAACCTGCTCGTACATGCCACCCACCCACACATACCTGCAAACCAGCTCTGGCAAGGTGCTTTTTTTCTCAGGTGTTGATTTTCTTACCAAAATAAAGTACAGTAGTTGGCATGTGTCAGATATCCACGTGTACCTTGAAAGCAGAATGTGAACTTTATTAACACAGATCTGCTAACAAGAGGACAGAAGTAAACAATAACACACTATTGAGACCACAGAGTACATCACGGTCTGTGCCAACAGCAAATTCAGACCTAGTTCAGACAAAAATGCCAGTTCTGATAATTCATGTCATTAATTCCTTTACTGAAATTCCAGCCACAGACACATTGTAAAAGAAGGGACGGCATGGTCCTGCAGGGCTGACATGTAAAGCAAGCACGCATGCCTTTGTTACCAGCTGAATAAATTATCAGTGGGCAGGACACAGAGAAACATGAGAAACATAAGTGCATTAAAACTAGCACGTGCACATCTAGGAAATTCATTTCACACGTGCACACACTGTTTGGGAAACTGCCCAACAGAACTATTCCACTTACAGAGAGCTGCTCTTAGTCACAGGGCGGTTATTCAGCTGAACAACTGTACACATACTAAGAACTACAAGGACTTTTTTCCAGCATGGCAGCCTCTTATAGGCCTGTTGCATTATATACTGCTGGCTTGACTGTGGTCACTGTCCTTCATGTTCAGGCAGCTTCTAATTGCTGACCATGGTTGAGCTGTCTTTCATCATTCTGGAATTACATCTGACCAAACTGATACATTTCTCTCTGCATGAAGTGTCAGTTGGTTTTCCTCCCAACCTTGGCAAAAGACCACTGTTCAGTCTAGTTTTTAACTGATGCAGTTAAACTAGCCATATGTATATAAACTGTTCCAGAGTCAAAAGTTGCAATCATCATCACTTATGAGGCACAGAGAGGCTGTGCCAAAAAAAATCACTGATATTGTAGAACTACCTACATTACAAAACTATATCATATTTAATATCATATTTTCTTTTTTAACCAATATCAGTGTCCAGCAATATGAATGCTCTTTTGACTGAATGGGCACAAATTCCAACAGATATACTTCAAAATCTTATGTGAAGCCTTCTCAGAAGAGTGGCTGTTCTAATAGCTGAAAGAGCACAGAGGTCACTTTATTTTAGTAATATTTGATTTGAATAAGGATGTTCGACAAGTCCTGACCATAATCTTATTTTATATATATATAATATAAGGTCAAGAGTATGTGGACACCCCTCATAATTATTAAATGTAATAGTTTCCAGCACATCATTTGCTAACAGATGTTTAAAATGATATTAGGTAAAAAATATATACTTTTAACATTGTTATAACAGTTTGGGGAATTTCTCCTTCAGCATGATTCCCTCCCCCCTTCCCCAAAGCTCAACCCTTTTGAGGTAAATTTAACTTAAATTGTCAGTCAGGCTTTCTTTTCCAGTATTAGTGCATGGCCTCACTGACTCTATTGACTGAATGGGCACAAATTCCCACACAGACCCAACCCAAAGTCTTGTAGAAAGGCTCCCCAGTAGAGCGAATTATATTAAAGCTACAAAGAAAAAAGGGCAATTTTATATAAATGCTCATGATTTTGGAATGGGATATCCAACAACCTCAGGTGTCCCAATACTTAGTTTATATGGACATATATTACCCTTCCCTCGACTACAGCAGTGACTCTTCTGGGAAATATTTAGGAGTGAATTCATGCCTATTCAGTAATAAAGCATTTGTGTGGTCAGACACGGATGTTGGGCTAGCTGGAAATCCACACTGAAATCCAATCGTCATGCTGGAACAGGAAGCCTTCTGCCACAAAGTTAGAGGCATATAACTTATATCATAAAACAGATTTTATACACCTTTTAGCAATGTGTATGGCTGAAACACCTGAGCTTAAAAATTAGGAGAGGTGTCCGCATACTTGTGGTGACAGTATTTAAATCCTAACAATTCATTCTTTTTTTACATGTACGCTTTATTAAGTTACATCAGGTTGTTTGTTTGTGAGCAACAGTGGATTTTTTACACTCGACATTTTCCTCATTATTCAGTTTGTATCACCACGTTAATATATCACGATATTATTTACATATTGTAATATTGTTCAGCCGCAGTAACGTGACTGATAACAGAGTGCAACCAGAAGATTACAGTTTCAGACAATTAATCACACCCACAACCACTAATCACCACACACACTAATCACACCACTCACCCACATGCATACATTCACCCACTGACTCATGCTGCCATGCTGGAACTGAAGCACGTACGGTCGGCTCCTGAGTTATCGACACTCTTTGTAAAAGTGGGTAGAAAAGATTAGGAAAAAATGTTAATCGTAATTACACTGACGTAAACGACTCTCCTGTTTGTGACTGCCTCAAATGTACAGTATTTCACAGTAAACAATTTCATATCATTAAACAAAACATACTATTACGCAAAGAAACCAAGGTAAACAACATATTTTATTACAGATAATTGTATTAATTACATAACAAAGATTCCAAACACGCACATCTTCACTCGGCTACTCAATCAACTAGTTAACTTAATTTAAGGGGTATATCAGTTTAATAAAAGAAAGCAAGGCTTGATTTCAGTCCAGTAGAGTACAAATCACACACCTCATTTAAGTCATACTATCAAAGATTAAACAGATGCCAACCAGAGCGATAGATAGATAGATAGATAGACATTATTTGTAAAAGACACAGAATAAAGTCACATGTCCTTTATTGATCGTGGAATTTTTTAAACCCACAACACCCAGTAAAGCTCCACGACTGTGGTGCCACATTCTGAAGACGTGCATCAGGAACTTCACTGACATCCAGTCTGAAGCTCAGCAACATTATATTGTTCCCTGGCAAGCGTTCTGTAGCTTCAGACAGTATAAAGTGGGCTGTCTGAAATAAGTAAACATGCAATTAACTCTCTGAAAAAGCAGCCTCACTTTCTGCATTGTAACAGCTGGTCCTGACCGAGGTCATGTGACCCAAAACCACAGCGCAACTGATTGAAACAGTGTGTGTAGGGATGTTAGGGTGTCTTATCAGTTGGAAATGTGATTATCCCTGACAGCTTTTGCAAGCTGATGGGAAATGGACAGGACCATCAGAGCTCATGAATGATGTTTACTGTACGGCATAAATAAAAAGTCAGAGTTCAGTGAGCGAGTGAGTCGGAGAGAGAGAAAGAGAGAGAGAGAAAGAGAGAGAAAGAGAGAGAGAGAGAGAAAGAGAGAGAGAGAGAGCGCAAGAGAGCAAGTGCAGCTTTTATTTAATAAAGGAGTGTTGTTTAATGGAGACTTACAGAGAACTGTTAACCGCCAAATGCGTCATGAGGGTGTTTTACTGTATGAGGCCAGGGAACAAGATGCAAACACATCAACACTTTTATATTTCCTCACACATACACACACATGCATTTTCCCTTTCACCCACCGATCACACAAACACACAAGTACACACAGTAATCCAGTGACTTCAAATGGAATCAGTGAATTCATGCTTTTGACATGACATCAAGTCCAGCACACTGTTCACTCACCTTCATGGTTAAAGTGATGTAAAGAGCAAAATATTCTTTACTGTCGGGCAGAATAAGTCATCACCAGTGACCAAGGCTACTAATTTACAGCTCAAGTAAATTCTAAACGTTTGCATACACTTGTGAGGAACATGTACGCCACTGTAGCCTGTCTGCAACTTTTTATTGTTGTTGTGGGCTAAATGACTGGAACTTGTAGTATTGTAGCTTTTATAACACAAAACTTGTTGTGGGTTTAGTGTGGGTTTGCTGGATATGAACACACAGAGCAACGTGGATTATTAACTTGGTCGTGAACAAAGATCTAAAACGTATGATTACCCATAACTGGCGATTTCACTGTCTATATAAATAAATCTAGTTCAAATAACAGTGGTCTCTTGTCAAAGTCAAATAGAAAATCCAAACTGTCACTTATACTAGGAAGAAATTCATTCAGTCGGTCAGATGTAATCCAACAATCAACTAAAAACCGGTCTGCCATGTTTTAGAGGCTCCTGGGCATTAAGGTTGCCACAGAAGAGAAAAACCACTCTTAAATCCAGTGCATATCCAACACACCAAACTAATCAAATGATGTTTACAGACCTTCCTTTGTGCACAGGGGCACAACCATGCCAAAATACATACAATCTATTTCCGAATCTGTTAATAAAATGTTAAAAGCATTTGATTAAGTATTAAGTATTGTATTTGATTAAGTTTACACGTACATGTGTATGAATGAAACAGCTAAACTTTACAAATCAGAGGGTTTTTTCATATAGTTTTGGCCACATAGATAGATAGATAGATAGATAGATAGATAGATAGATAGATAGATAGATAGATAGACAGACAGACAGACAGACAGACAGACAGACAGACAGGTAGGTAGGTAGACAGACAGACAGACAGACACTCTTTATTCATCCCGAGGTAATTATTGGCCTCCAGTAGTTGAATAAGCAAAAGAAGAGAAACTAATATAAATACAAATAAAGTAAGTGAGGTGTAGCGAATGTACAATGTGCATGTATACTATATACTGTATGCAAAAAAAGTATGTGCAGATTGTGCATATGGTACAAAATAATAATAGGAGCAGTAAAAGAAGTACAAAGAAGTGAAAGAAGTGCAGTGTTACTTATGGAAAAGAGTGCAAAAAGTACAGGAGTGATTTAAAAACACTACTTAGACAGAGCTAAATTAAATGTTAAATCTAGTTTAATTGTGTTGGCTGTTTTTAATTGTTTTGTTATGTAGGCTGCACTTCATTTCAGTGCTTTAAACATGATTCTCACAGTAAACTGTGGTGAAGTTCATCGCTCTTACAGGTGCTTGTGTGAAAAAGGAAGGACGGCCTCCTCTCCCAACAACGCCGAGCCCCCGTCTCTCTTCCTTTCCTCCCAAACAGGATGTTTGATCGATTGTGTGGCGGGTGAGCAGATGTGAGCCGAGCGCTGTTTCTTGGAAAGTTATTTGAGGTGAGATAAAGTTATCAGCCTTGTGATGTTTGTTGATAGATCCGCTGGGCTAACGTTGACTTACTGTCCAATTCTTAGCTTAGGAGTTTACAAAAACTGAAAACTGAGAGAGAGAGCCAACAAAATCCTACAGGAAAAGCATGAGTGGTCTGTGTATTCCAAGTTTCTTTTTCTCTTAAAGGCCATAATAAAATAATAATACGTGGGAGACGTGCATGAGCATTTTAACAAGGCAAAAGAATGGCAGCCTGTTTTGTGATGAATCCCAGTATGTCAAATGCATGCATGCTGAGAAAACATCTTTCACTGTTGGAATTTTCCCCAATCTTTCTTTTTCTGACGGTCTATAAAGTTATGGTTTGACTGGTCTGGTGTGAAGGATCTTCTGCAGATCTGAACTCAAAAATCAAGTGTAAGCCAGACTTGCAATATCAGGGCCAATGCTCTTTGTAACAATTGCTCTTTTGACACAAATTCCCACAGACTTCACCTCAAACCTAGAGGGATGCCAGGTTAAAAAAGCAATATACAGCTGACCAGTCACATCAAGGAAATACTAAAAGTAGTAAAAATATACAGTATCAATTATAAGACAGCTGTATGAACCTTAAGACGAGGTCTGATGGACTGCAAAAAAAAAAGAAAAAAGAAAAAAAAATGAAGACATGAAGACATGAAAGTACAGTAAATATATTTCAACAATGAATTATTTATTAACAGCAATGTTTTACAAGGCCAGTTAAACTGTGGCTGTTGGCTGTGGGATCTTCTTGGACTGAATTTTTGATGGTAGAGAATCACTTTTAAGTTGACTTAAAACACAAAAACACATCTCGTCAGACATTTAGGGCTGGATGTTTAAAGGTGACGAGATGCACCATTATGTCACTGCTATTTGTGCTTACTGTGGGTTTGGTATTAGTGTCCAAAAAGGTGGAAATCAGATGGTGCTTAATCCGGACTATAAGCGTCTCTCAGTCTCTCCGACACGACCAATTACTACTCCTCCCACCCTCACCATTATATAAAAGTGCGGAAACTTTTTAAAGATCCCTCGTATTTGATTGATAAGAAAGTGAGCGTCATGTATCTGACCTGGGATTTGGTGCGGGTGTGTTTGACTCTTTCAGTTCCATTTAACCAGTACTTGTAGCTAAACACCTGCTGATCGGATAACATCTAACCTGACACCACAAACACTCTTCCTCCCATCACTAATCACCTCACTCCTTCACGTTAATCACCTCACGGCTTTGAAGTTCCAGCTCATGATCACAGGGTCTGACTCGGCCTGGAGCAGCGGTCAGCGTAAAAGATCAATCTGCACTGGACAACTCAGCATTGCTAATGACAGAGAGCCTGTAATCACAGCGGCGCACTGATAACGGGATCATGTGCATCAAAAGAAATGCTTATCAGCTTTTCCCGGAACAACAACAACACAAACAACAACAAAAGTGTAAATCCGAGACTCAGATAAACCAACAAATGTGAATGAATTATAAATGCTACAAGAAATCTTGGTGGGGTCTCAAGTTGTGGAATTAGGGGCCATTAACTGGTGTAAAGTAATAAATAAAATAATAGAATTAATTCAGTCAAAATTAAACAAATACAACTCACAACTTTTAGGGTCAGTTCTTGTTCTATAATGGCTGTTTATAAAAAGCTGCTCGTGAACATTTCACTACATTTTTGTGTTAATTTATTTATTTATATTTACAGAGGCACTGACTGCATTCCAAATTGCGCACTGTACTAAACCACTAAACCACCACTAGCGCTAGTGCTATTTTCTCATGATATGTATCAAGCCAGCAAGCCAGCTTTAACTTACTGATCACTAAATACCACTCACTATTTCCATCATAATAATCTCAATGATTTATTTATATGTATCCAATAATATTAAAATGTCCTGTAATAAGTGATTTTATGTGGACATGTAGGTTAGCATACAGCTAAGACAGCAGAGCTAGAATCACTGGCTAATGAGCTTTCTAATAAAGCTAGCTCACACGGACTAAAGGGGTAAAGATTCAGATTTCCACGGGCCATGTCATGGTCTGATAATTAAAAAAATGTGAGCTGCACTCTGTTTAAAGTTGTAAAGATTAGGAACTGATACTCTTGAGGTAAAACCCCTGTTAATTGTTCCTCATTTAACATGAATAATTCTAAAATAAAACAAAAAATAGAGGATTACTGACTAAAATGAATTCTCTAAAAATGAAATCATGTCTCTGTGTTCAGGATAGTTTACAGTTAATATGAGTTTTAGTCCAAAGTGTTTCATTATAACAGAATTATGAGATTAAGCTTGGTTGTGATTCCTAACATTTCGTAAGATTAAGACACCCTTAGTACCTCAATTATAAATATAATAAAGATACAATTATGCAATTTTCATTCCATTCACAGTATCTTTGCTGTGGTTTAAGGACTCATGCCTGTGGTTCTTGTACACCCATGTTATGCATCATCAGATGTTACAATTATCCACCCGGCTTTGTAAAGCACTGTACACGTACAAGTGTTTAGTATTAACTCTCAACATGTAATTATTTTTAAATACAACACCTCCCAGTTTAGCCCAAATATTCCACCAGGGAACTCCTGTAACGAGGTGCACCTCGAGGGCTTGAATCCTTAGTAAATCCTTAGCAAAAATTTGGATCCCGCTGGTCAAATTCCATGTTTTGTTATGTGTGTGTTTTTAGGTAAAAATCTAACATTTACTTTATAAAAGAAAATGAACTATGGCACAAATATTTAATCTATCATATATATTTATATAGAATAGAATGCCTTTATTTCTCATATATACATATACACATGTACAGTACAATGAAATTCTTACTTCGCATATCCCAGCTTGTTTGGAAGCTGGGGTTAGAGTGCAGGGTCAGCCATCGTGCGACGCCCCTGGAGCAGAGAGGGTTAAGGGCCTTGCTCAAGGGGCCAACAGTGGCTGCATAGCAGAGCTGGGATTCCCACTTTCAACCTTTCAGTTGATAGCCCAAAGCTCTACCCACTAGGCTACCACTGTCCTTATATAGATTATATATAGATAATTATATAGATTTAAATTGACATGCTACATTTAGATAAAAATTACATGCTGAATGTGAATGTGGTTTTATGAACATAACAGTCACAGTACTCTCATGTTATACTGGGTATCTCGATCGCATTGTGCTACAGGTTATTCTGAAAATGAGGTCGGATTACAATTTTAATAATAACCCGAGTCAAAGAGGAGAGGAAATTTAACACACAGGAGGTATTCCCGTCCTGACGTCAGTCATTTAGGCCTTTTGTAATCAGTTAGGCCGCATACGAGCAGCTTCCTGCCTTCAAGCGAGCGCTCTTTGCTCTCTGCTCTATGAACAAAGGCTAATCTTATAGATATGATGTACACAGCTACTGTATGAATGTGTGTGTGTGTATGTGTTGTTAGTCCAGGATGGATTTCCATCTGTCCTCATTCCCATGGAACACAATGCACTGTCTATTGTCTTCTTATCTGCCATTCTAAAGTCTCATCGTAACAGGAGCATCAGATACCTGTTCTTTACAAAACATCCAGGTTTGGGCCATAAATAATACCACAAACACAGATTGGATTGATACACTTTCTACAATGGCAAGAAAAAGTTTGCAGGCATTGATATTTAATCACCTGAACTTCATTTGTGGCAAACGTTCTGTTCTTTCCTGTTTCTGAAAAATTGCTCCCATACAAAAGTGAGATCTTTAAAAACGTTTGTTGGGTTTGCTGTGGAAGAAACCTGCTGCCTGTGTGGAGCTCTGACGTCAACCCAGGAAAACAATTCCAGGATGAATTGGAATACTGACTGCAATCCAGACTTTGCCCAACATTAGTGCCGTACTTCATTAATGCTCTTCAAGAATAGAATTGAACCAAATGCCAGCATTTATGACCCAAAATGTAGTGAAATGTGATCTCTAGAGAGTCTGACATCACTGTCCATCTCTCATCTCGACCTTCACAAGAAAACTGCAGCAGTCCCAGGATGTAAAAAGAGCCGAACAGCTGCAGAAAGCCCACCTAGGTAGGCAGAGGCAAACCGCCGTGACTGTGTCTGCGTATAAGAGATCGGCTGGTGTTGGTGTGACGTCTCATTGCTGTTGTTACAGTTACACTAAACGTGTCTAAATACCCCTGAAACAACCTTTAATATGCATCTGTCCTGCACTATGACTGTAATCAAGCACTGCAAGCAGTAATCTGCATAACCAGCACCTTCACATCTGCTGAGTCGCAACTGCTGCATAAAGCCCGGGCTTGTTCCAGCGTGAGAGAATGAGTCTCAGGATGAAGTATATCATCATTGAAAGAGCAAAAATAAAATACATTAATGTTAGCCAATACTTTTATAAATAATAATGTTATTACTGGCAGGCGTCTGTGTTCTTTCCAGTCACTGTTTTGTATGGAGCTCTGATGTCAACTCAGGAGAACAGTTCTGGGTGAATTGGAATACTGACTTATTTATTAGATTTGTTGTACATTTTGTTTAAAGGAAAAAATCATACCTACAATATACTAAACATAGTTAATACACCGTGTGGCCAAAAGTATTTAGACACCTGACCATGAGCTTGTTGGACCTCATATTTTAAAACAAATGATATTAAAACAGTCACTTTTCTGAGAAAGCTTCTCACAAGACTTCGAGGTATTCAAATTCAGTCAAATAGAAGTTGGTCAGGAAAGTCTCAATTGATATTCCAGTTCATTCCAGAGCTGTTCGGTGGAGCTGAGGTCATGGCTATGTGCAGGTCACTGAAGTTTCTTGTTGCTTGCTTTGTGTACAGGGGCAAAGTCATGCTGGAACAGGACAATACCTTCCCTAAACTGTTGCTGCAAAGTTTGAAGCATATAATTTCTTTTATATAATTGCTTTATTACACCCGATAGCAACTGTTGTGGCTGAAACACATGAATACAACAATTATAAGGGGGTGTCCCAATACTTTTGTTCATATAGTGTATGTTAGTCAGCAAAACCAGACACTAAATGGATTAATGATCTTTAAAAAAAGTAATAGCAAAATAGTCATATAGGTGGATATATCAAACATTTGGCAACATTTTAAATGTTTGTAAAAAGCTACTATCAGTGTATTTCGGAGTATTTTTAGCTCTAATTCTGCCACTAGAATAAAATGATGAAGCGTGCAGGATAGGAACTGGGTTGGGGGGTTCTGACCTGAACGGACGCTGATTCTCTCCTTCGACAAACACAGCGATGGACACCCAGCTCAGCAGAGTAACCTGAGAACAGAGGAGTGTCCTCACTATTGTTTTGTGTAGTTGTTGTTTTTGTCTATGAGCCCTGTACCCCCTGGGCTTTGCACCAGTAGGGGGTGTGTAAACACAGCTCCTGTAAAAGAGTTGGACTCAAACCGGCTCCTGTCTCTGGATTCTCCCCATTCATGCCAGTATGCCCCTGGCTCCACTTTCCCAGGGGGATTGCGAAGCATTGTGTGGGTACTGGGACCCAGCAGGAGAGGACTGAGCTGGGCTCCATGTACCAACCAAGAACCCCGGGATGACGTCTGAGCCTGGAGGGTAACATACGGAGGGCGAGTTGTTGGACTCTTTGCTGCAAAGGTGAAGCTCACAGTTTTACAAGAAAACCCACACAGACACGGGAAGAACATGCGAACTCCACACAGAAAGGACCCACCTAGGAATCGAAACCAAGGACCTTCTTGCTGTTAGGCGAGGGTGCTTCCCACCGAGCCACCATGCCACCCAGACCAAATGAGGAAAGATGCATAAACCTAAAAAAGAGCACTGATGTATTTTTTGTTTGGTCTCTTTGCGCTGGTGCTTCTCAGGAGGGGGGTGTTTTACAAATATTACACCATTTTTTGGTAGAACAAAAATTTGAACACAATAACTGTAAAGCATAGTGGAGGGAGCCTTAATGTTATAAGCATTCTAGGTGCTACAATTGGTGTTGTAAGATTTTATTTTACATTTACATTTAAATTTTTGGCATTTAGCAGTTGCTTTTATCCAAAGGGACTTACAGTATACAGTGTGTTGTTCTGTGACAGTGTACAATCTAAGCAATTGAGGGTTAAGGGCCTTGCTCAAGGGCCCAACAGTGGCAACCTGGCAGATTACAGCTGTCCTGAATTTAAAATTGTATCAAATATGTATCCATTACAGGATAATGTCTGGGTGAAATGGCATCACCGAAATATCAATAGCTGTTAACTTAGCACAACAAATAAATACTAATAGAATTATATAAACGCTTGTATAAACTAATGCTGAGTCCTCATTAATCAGTAAACAGTTTCTTAATGTTAGGATTTTATTTTGCATAGTATTTTACAGCCAGTATCTTTCTGCTGTGCAGTTACTAACAGGAGCAAAAGTTTGTCCTTAATCACTGGAAAATACTCAAGCAGTGTGTCCAGAGTCCAGTAGTGAGTATACTATCTACAGCCTACGTGTCAGGCTGTGCGTGGACCAGGACCAGTCTGTCTCTGAGACAGCATTGTCTGACACACCTTACAGGAGACCCTGATGTCTGCGCTGTTCCGGTTGGACCTTGTCCTTGTGTAAATGTGAGCCATCGTCCACGTTTCCGGTGCTCTCTGTGATTTAGAGACACAGTAAACAAGACCCTAATGCCTCATGCACCTTAGACTTTGTGTTGTTCTAGGAACAGACAGGATGACTTTGTTGTGTTTAGCTCAAGGCTGGATTCCAGATGTTTGTTAGTATCTTTAGCTGGAACTGTCTTTGATTTGGTCGGTGGTCTACACTTGTTTCTTAGTGGCCACATTATTAGGAAATCATACTAACACTGGGTACTCAGTTTGCTCTCAGAACAGCCTAAATTCTTTGAGGTGGGGATTTTACAAGGTGTTGGCAACATTAGTTTGACATTTTCAAGATTTTCGTCCACCCTGACATGATTGCATCACATAAATGCTTGAGATTTGTCTGCTGCACGTTCATGCTATTAATCTTCCTCACTATTTCCCAAAAGTGCACTTATGGATTAAAATCCACTGACTGAGGAATTACAATGAACTGATTGATGTGTTTATGTAAAGAATTTATGGTGTCTTGTGCTTCGGGACTTAAGGACCTGGGTTCAAACCTTCCCTTCAGTCACTGTCTGTTAGGAGCTTTGCAAGTTCAGCCCATGGGTCTTCATGGGTGCTTAACTATTTCACACAACCACACAAACAAAAGAACCAGTTAAGCCTTGGTTTTAAACTTAACCTAGTCCTGCACCCCTCTGATAGAATAAGTCTTGACCCTCTTTTCTTGGACCTGTTTTGGGCCGGATGAAAGAAATTCTAACTGCGGCCCAAGTTTACCTACATGAAGGAAGTGTTGAGCTTAAGAAAAGGATGCCATGACATCAATGCAGAGGTTTGTACAGGGCAAACACACACGTCTGATTAATGCAAGCGAAAGCAAACACGGCTTTTGTTTTGCAGTGTGATATAGTTCTCGCTCGTGGAACTGCTCGCAATGACGACGGACAAAACAAACACTCCACTCTTATAGGTTTCAATCAGCCCCCTTTCATACCGATGACTGACCAAACACAGGTGTGAAATCACATTCGACCGCACGCAACATGTGCGTGCACACACGTGCGTTTCAAAACATGCCTGAAACTGCGTGTGGGCATTTTTATGTTTAGCAATTGACTACAATTATCTTGTTGCTTTGAATCTAATCTAAGGGTAATAATATTTCTGGTGTTACATTTAATGGTTTTATATTGTATCTAGCTTTCCCTGTAGGTGAATCCACATTAAATGAGCTCTTATCATATCAGCTAAGCAATAGAAAAGACGTATGTACCATATACGGAATATCTCTATCTAACAACACAATACTATCTGTAACCCAGCGCCATTACAGTTGCCGGAATCAAAGCACCTTTTCAATTTAAATTGCTGTAATTTTACTGCACAGGATAAATAATGTACATAGAGAAGAATGGTCGATTCCAAACGATGGGTATCAGAAGCTTGGTACAGAAACTGTTTATTAGAGGTTATCAAAGGTTGTTCCACCAAGTACTGCTATTTCCGATTGCAACTGTATATATATATTTACAGTCTCAGATTGTACATATAAAATATACACTATATGGGCACAGCTATGCAAATATTGAGCCACAGCTGTTTCAGGCACATTCATTGCTAATAGGTGTATAAAATCATTTATTCTTTATTCATGCCTGTACAAAGCCCCAACCTCAACCCTACTGAAGATGTTTGGGATGATTTAGAATACTGGGGAAATGGCAGTTAAATCCATTCAGAATCAAATCCACACCACATTAAAATAAGCAAAAAGTCAAGGGGTTTGAATACTTTCTGAATCCTCTATATATTCTGTCCACAATCTGTAAAGAACAAAACTGTCAGTAAAAGAGCTCCACTACTGCCACATGACTTAAAGCCTTAGTTTTTAAGTTCACTGTTAAATGTGTTTTTTTTTAATGGGTGCAGTCAAACTAGCCCAGTTTATATGAACACAGAATTTACTTGCCCCTGATCTACAGTCATACATAATTATTAACAAGGAATGAGAATCCCACTGCACGAAGTTAAATGACAATATAGAACTGAAGTCACAGAAACTGATCAGTTGCAGAAATCTTGGGACGTCTCATGGCTGCTATGACACGTTTATTACAAGCGTGTGTAAACTTTTGACTTCACTTGTTCAAACTTACTTTACAAATAAATGGTAAATAATTACACATGTGGCCTCACATATGAACAATACCAGCATGTTAAACAATCCCTCCCTTGCTTTAATAGCTGAAAGCTGAATTCCTCTCTTTTAAATCCAGTGTTCCAGGCTCCTATAAATCCAATATACGCAGCAGCACTTCTGTTTCATGTCATGTACCTAAACGTCTTAAAATACAGCTAGATTGATAAACTCCTGATCCTGGTGGGAAGCTGGCTCCAAACCATTTCTCATTAAAATGCATTTCAAACAGCGCCGACAGCCTGGCACATGGTAAAAATCTTGCAAAAACTTACTGCTTGAAGAAATGTGGGTTGTGTCATAATGTACTGTGAATTAATGCTGGAAAACAAGAAGATAAATCAAACACATGGATAAAACAGTGAATGACATGCACTCAGTGGCCACTTTATTATGAACATTACAATAATACTGAGCTCGACCCACTTTGCTTTCAGATCATCCAGTTTTGGAAACAGTTTTAGAAGTTGGTATATGTTGACATGACTGCATCAGATAAATGCGACAGATTTGTCAGCAGCACATTCTTGGAATCTTTTTTCTTTTACTGAATGATTAAAATGCTTTTTAAATGTCCACATTCCAACAAACTGTTTTTTTTTAATATATATTTATAAACCTGAAGATTTCTGCACTTTGACCAAAACCAAAGTAAACTCACTCTGTATATGTTTAAAGTTAAATCCACCCAAAAAGTATTTATATTTTGTTTTATATTTTGTATTTATAAATCATAGTTTTGAGTTCATTGAGACTTTATTCCGTATCTACCTCCTTAACTTCCTTTGTGAATATGTGTTTTTGTTCTTCTGCTCAGCACATTAAGTTCTCTCAGAACTAATTTAGTCCGTTTGTAGATTGTGGTGTTGCTTTTGTATTCACTGCGGGAGTAGGGGTATATACTATATAGTGTATTTTTTCCATGCTTTATCCCCTTCTCTATCATCCCTGCAATTACGGTCAGAGGAGGATATAATTAAGCAGTGAATCTGAGCCACAGACACATGTGCAACAGCTGGATGTTTAAATTTCATATCTAAATTTGCTTTTATGGGTCCGACGAGTAGAGTTTGTTTAGATGGATAGAAAATCGGAGTGGTCGTGTTTTTTATAACGTCACCCGAATGTGCAGGACTTTCAGAGCTTTGCTGCGTGTACGCGTAGTGGCAAATGAATCAGGACTGCACGATCAAAAGTTTTTATGATCATTACAATCAACATGATCAGCTTTAATGTTGTAACTGTACACAAAAGTAAGCTAACTGACCAAAAATACATATTTATATTTACTGACTGGTGCATCAATTCAGAATTCTTATATAGTTTAGCTTTTGGTTACACAGTGTACATTTACTGACATACACAACATGGCCAGAAGTATGTGGACACTCAGACATTATCTATATGCTTGTAAAACACTTAAACCCACAGATGTTAATGTGAGGTTGATGCACATTTGCTGATTCACATATGAATTACATTTTAACTGTTCATCGATACAGAAAGCACTCAGACCTGAAGTCAACTTTCTGAAGATCTGTAAAATATTGCTACTCAGAATTACTTGTTAAATCCGGAGCTCATTCAGAGCTGCACTAATGTACATGTATGCACACGCATTCTCAAACAGAACTCCTATTGCAGTTTAGCACACACAGGCCCTTTGGCTCTAAATATAGTTTAGTGCTCTCTGACTCATTCCTTCTGACTGAATAGGAATATTAGGATGTGTATTTTACACCACTTCCTCCTTTAGCAGAAAAAAGTGAGGCTAATTTAAGCAAAATTTCTGCATTAGTGCATATTTGTGTTCAGCTAAATCTGTCACAAAGTAAAACTCTGAACAGATGTGGGTAATAACACACTACATTTAGTCTGTCACATTTACTTAAAGAAGAGTTTAAACACATTATTGAAACCAATAAAATTACATGTGTAAAATAATTAGAATACTTTTTTAACCAATAAATTGCTAAAACAGCATAAATCACTTTACCCTTGATACAAATGCCAGGACTAATTATTATACAGTTACAGTCAAAAGCTATGTCTATCATAGCCGGCTTGTGATTTTTAATCTGTTCTTTTGTTCCTTCCTGTGACTGAATTATGAAATTACAAACTTTTTGAGAGTTTGATAGTGAATACAAAATAATATACAGGTGAGCTCAAATGTTAACATATGAAGAAGGATGTGAATATCAAGGCCTTGTTTTTGGATTCATGT
The DNA here is from genome assembly GCF_030014385.1 of Trichomycterus rosablanca. Classification (NCBI taxonomy): domain Eukaryota; kingdom Metazoa; phylum Chordata; class Actinopteri; order Siluriformes; family Trichomycteridae; genus Trichomycterus; species Trichomycterus rosablanca. Next base: position 14,835,183 of record NC_086012.1, read on the forward strand.
GATTGCTTTCTGTGACTGAATGACTGTAATACATACTCTTTTGCCCCCAAAAACATTCAATATGTATTAAACATATGACAAAATCTGCTGGATTAAAATATATATACAACCCTCCTAATAGCTATTTTATAGTACATCGCCTAGCTCATTTTTTAGTATTTTTTCTAGTATTTTGGGAGTTTTTTTCACATTATGTGCTCAGGACCTTTAGTTTAGCTTAAAAAAGCCGTTTAAGGCGTTAAAGTTTGCTCTATAATGACGAATGTATGTGCCAGCCCTGTTTCTCAGTCTGGTTGGTCTTATGTGAGAGGGAAGAGGATAGCAAATAAATCAGTAGAAAAAAAAGCCATTTATCTTAAACTTGCATGGAGAAGAACATAATTCTAGACTTAAATATAATAATAAGGCAAAATAATATAAAAAAATGTAACTATAAAAAGCAATATTTTGTGTAATACTTTTCTACTTTTACCTTATAGTCCTGTAATAAATAATTTATGATATTTTTTTAATGTTATTTGGAATATTTTTGACTGTTAAGACAGATGTCCAATTAGCATGAAGGTTACAGTTTGTACTGTTCAGTGTACTTTTTAATGAGTGCGTTTTAACTAGATCTATTTGTATGTCACATGTCACTACACCGTCTTTACATTGCGATGAATAGCTGCACGGATAGTTCCGCTTTCTCCAGTGCTCTATGTTTCACTTGGCGCTCGGGAAACATTTGTTATGTAATTAATTTAATACAGAGCAGTAGGTGCAGTGGGTGTGGCTGAATTACTTGAATTTAATTACTAGCGGGTGTGTCTACATATTTTAGACCATCTGGAGTCCATGACCTTTACAAGTGTATGTAAACATTTGACCTCATCAGAATGTGGATTTGTGTGTGTGTGTGTGTGTGTGTGTGTGTGTGTGTGTGTGTGTGTGAGCACCGGTACCCTCCCTCAGGCGCTCCACTGCACAGCTCTGAACTCCACAGCATTTCTTCTCATTCCTCTGAAATGATCTTAGGGCCAGTGATAGCTCAGTGGTTAAGGTACTGGACTAGTAAACAGAAGGTTGCCGGTTCAAGCCCCGCCACCACCAAGTTGCCACTGTTGGGTCCCTAAGCAAGACCCTTAACCCTCAATTGCTCATTGTGTTCCACTCACTGTGTAAGCGACTTTGGATAAAAGCGTCTGCTAAATGCTGAAAATGAAAATGAAATGAAATGAAATCTTAAACAGAGAAACGACTGCGGAGCTCATCAGCGCACACCTGCCTTAAATCACATCTCTTTTAGCATCCAAGCCATCTCACCTGCTCTCAGCACCACCAGACTCTTCTCAGCACGCCTGGAATGTTCCAGAAATAAAAAAAAATACTGGCACGGGTTTTTTTTGGCACACTCGGGTCTCATGTCAGCTCGAAGTGTATTACTCTGTATGACTGCCTGGAATTAGTTTGTCATGTCTCATCCTGTCAGTGTAGGTTCTGCTGGGTGAACACCAAGTACCTCGCTCTGAAGTGGGGTCCCCGGGTTTAAGTTCAATTTTGTAATATTTCACTAAGTTCTCTCTACATCAATAGAATATTTGTTAAAACAGAGAGAAGTCTGATCTATGTGGTTACTCAAACCTCTCTGAGGTTCCACAAACAGAAAAAAAAAAACATTTCGTTTAAGCTTGCTTTTCAATAGTCTACTTTTAAAAATTACCCACTCGAGCATCTTCTTTGGGTATTTCCATTTTTTCTACATAGCAAAACATGCAGAAGGTGGATTGGCTACTCTACGTAACCCCTAGGTGATGTCCCGCAATGTATTTGCATCCAGTTAATGGTGTGTTTTGAAGATATTTTTACAATCCAGAAACTTCTGGGTAGATTCACCAAAGTTTCAGGTTTCATCTGTTTCCAGACAATGGCTCTGTGGTTCGGTGGAGTCCTGTAGCTTTACAAATAATAACCCTTTAATGGTTTCACCAAGAACATCATGTTTAAAATTCTTTTCTTTAAATTTCTTTGCATTTCTTTGTTTCTTGGGACTGTACATTTAGACTTAAAGTAAGCTGAACCAAATGCTTGAGCAGACCATTAAAGGGTTAATAACTGTATATGTTTATAATATAGACTGATATATTCCTACTATTTATCTTTTTCAGATATTACGACATGCATCAAATATGCAATACAGCAATTGATAAAAAAGCTTTTAATGGCCAGTACTTGCTCAGCTGGCTCAATATAAACTGGTCAGTCTGTTTTTACATGGTTCTCAGTGTTAAATCACTACCTGCACTATCAATGTAGAATGTACACAGATCTCCAGTCACCTTTTTCCCCTCACTGGGTCTCAGGAAGTACATTTATCAACATTACCAACATGTATTTAGGCACGTCAATGCCCAGAAGAATGAATAACAGAGTAACCACTAGTTAACTAACACGCCTCCTTAACAGGTCGTGCAATTTATCCCATGACAGCCATACTGTACAAACTCAATGAGAAGAATGTAAAAAAACAAATGTAGCCACTTTTACTGGTTTGAGGTGGAGGAGTGGAACAAAGCCAGTGCTGTTGGTACTATTTTGGATGCACTGGTGAGTCATACGCGATGCTGATGGGAACCACTTACAACAAGAAACAGGTTGAGTGACTGGTATCACTGGTACATGTTTTACAATAGACCTGCTGTAAACATTGGGCAGCTTTGAAGTGAGCTGTGTACAGGTAAGAGAACGAGAAGTGTTCTAAATGTCACTTTTTTCACTTCCAGGACAGTAGTGACCCTTCAGGCTGTTTCCTAAATAGAGCAACACAATACAAATGAAACATTAAACTACACACAGGACAATGACATTACATAATATGCTTCAAAACAGTCCACCATTAATGCCAGTAGGGCAGTGGTAGCTCAGTGATTAAAGTACTGGACTAGCAATCAGAAGGTTGCTGGTTCAAGCCCCACCACTGCAAGTAGCCACTGTTGAACCCCTGAGCAAGACCCTCAACCCTCTACTGCTTAAATTGTGTTCAGTCATAATTGTAAGTCGCTTTGGATGAAGGTGTGTGCTAAATTTTGCTTATGTAAATGTAAACTGTACCAAGTTGTAGCCTAGCGGTTAAGGTACTGGACCATCATGAGCCACTTGTAATTGCACATGGTGGATATGTAAGCAGCTCTTCAGGCATGGAAACCCAATTCATTCAACTTCTGACAAACCGTTTTTGTACTGATGTTGCTTTTAGAGGCAGTTTGGATCGTGTCAGTGACTTTAATCAAGGATACAATTCAATTATTTTGACAAAAAAGGATAAAATTAAAATTTAATACAAATCTATGGAGAACATGCATGGATGATTGCTTAATTTTATTTACCTGCTGAAATCAATTTATTAGAATAGCTGGACATGAACGCAGTTTTTCAATAGTTTTTAATAGTGTGTAGTAGTGTGTAGTTTTGGACACTGTTTTTTTCACACTCAGGAGGCATAAACTGGCTCCCCTTGTAAATGTTTTATCCACTTTCACCCCAAAAACCTTTCAAGTTTTTCCAGTTTCCTAATCTCACTAGAGAAGACAGCAGGCCCAACCAGATTAGAGCATTTAGGTGACCAGATTATCATGTCATATTTGCAGGACCATTCACAGGAATAGCATATTTGATATAGTTGGACTGAGCTGCTGATCTTATCAGTATCTGTCTGCTTTCCATCTGTGTTACAACACACCATAACACACACTGGTGTCCAGAACCAGCCAGGGATGATAATAAAAAAAACTGAATGATTGATAAGTGCAGGCTGATTGATGAGCTGTAATATCATGTTTATGACCCACCACAATAACATAATAATCTAATAACATACACACTCCTCTCATCAGCAAAAAACAGCCGCCATTACAAATACAGCTACAGGACAACCAGGGCACATCAACAGACCTTTATATTCATGGGATAAATATTGGAATTTAATTAAAAGGTTTGGTGAAGAATGCTTGGTATTTTGTTTGCTTGAAGCTATGTGGCTATTGTATGTATTTTATAGGAATCACATATTTGCCTTTAAACTGCTTTTAATAATATCACATACACAAGCCAATGAGAGATCATTAATGTTTTAACTTATTTCTAATTAAAAAACAGCTGGAATGCAGTAAAGTCGTCACAACAGCTTTGTAGCTCAAGCACCCATCAAAAGGTGCAAAGGTCAGAGAGCAAAAATCTACATTTGTCTCAAGTTTTCTTGACCACAAACTTTAAATCAGGTTGAGGGAGCATTTAAGGATTTTGGATTTTGTTATTTAATCTGTTGTTTTGCAAATACAATAGGAGTCAAATCTATATTTTTTATATCAATGCACACACATTGTTAAGATAAGTGCAGTAGTATCTTACTTCTCTATCAGAAGGTACATAGGGATATTTATACTGGCAACCACACAACACATCTGAAAGATCCAAGAGATTATAATATACATATTTACAAAGCTCCGTTCCAAAACATATCTTTAACCTGAATTAAAATTTAAAGTATTACCTTTGTACCTTTATTTACAGGTGTTTTTTTAATTATTATTATTGTTAGAAGCATGTTCGTGTCTAATCCTTTTTGAAATATTTATACACAGCAATGAGCCAAAATATTTCCTAACAGCTGTGCATGTCACAGTCCGGGATTTAACATTTTAAATGCTGTACATACTCAGCAGATGTGGGCAGATGTACAGGCCTGAGTGACTTTAATAAGGGCGAAATCTTTACGGCCAGACGAGTGGACCTAAGTATCTCCAAAACACCTGCACTTGTACATACAATACATGCAGAATGTGACTTAGTGTTGTTGTGTTAATAATTATATGTAAAAAATAGGCTATAACAAAAAAAAAAAACAGACTATATTGTTAAAATAAATAAGTGTGTGCATTAATGGAGCCCTCCTGGATTTTGCAAGTGACTCATGCCATGGGCAAAAAATAAATCTTTATATAATTGCCAGTTTGGATGGTTATTTTCTTCTTTTTACTGAATTAACTTGGATTTGTGAATGCAGTAACACATTGTGTTGTAGTGTGAGTGTTAATAAATATTTATTTCTGGTCATTGGTCATATTAATCGAAGGTTTTCAGCCGTGACTTCTTTAGTTTTCATGAGTATTGTATTGACATTTTACACTGTAGAGTATAAAACTCTACATACTTGCAATCACATTTCTTAGACTGTGAGATTATTTACCAGTGTTGTTTTATGTTACATGTATCAGTTTTAGAATAAGCATACATTTTTTAATACATGTTTTAATACATTTAAAATATAAAAACCTTTCCAAGAATCTTAATAGAAAGTTTGATTTGCTGTCTGAATGCTGAGGTTATATAATGTTTTTCAGTGCCAAAGTCTGACAGATAGTGTATCCAACCTGATAATCCTACACCGTACAGGTGACTCAGTGGTGTTGATACACACAGGGAGAGGTTTGATTTGCCTTAACTCGATTTTGCTTCAAGCCTCTTTCTTTGACTTTATGGCGTTTGGAGTGACAGCGCACTTGAGGACCCATTAGCGGAGAGTTGATAAGATAAACAGCGCACCTGACGCAGCAGCCTTATCGAGTGAATCCACAGAGCCACAGGGAATCTCTCCAGATCCGAACATTTACACACACCTGCTCAGGTTTTTAACCCGGGCTTAACTGCTGCTATTTGCTTGCTGATTGTGATACTGCAGAATTAAAATATCATGAATCACTGCAGGGTGCAGCAATCGGCCCAAAACCCAGGTCGTACCAGGCCAGACTTAAAAAGAAAAGAAGAGCACGTTTTCAGAATGTGTGATGGCAATGTTCAGTACAGACATACACGTGGCAGGGAGGATGGGTAATCCACCAACAAAAGCTGACTTTTAAGCAATGCATCTATTTCATGATGCATAAAACCAAAAAACAATGTGCACTACAGAATGGGTGTTATGGTAATAGGCATTTTCTTGGAATGTAGTAAGAAAACCCACAATTATTTTATGAACGTACTTACATTTGAAGAGCGTTTTAATCATTCAGATTAAGATTCCAAAAATGTGCTTGTGAGCGCAATGGATGTTTACATACTTTTGAGTGTAGAGTTTTATATGTTTCTGTTTCCCCCTAATACACACTACAGACACGTCCAAAACAACTGATTTTATTTTTACTTTTGTCCAAAAAATCAATGTGATTTTACTATTTTACTTTGCCAACTCAGAGTTTGAAGCCTTGCAGCAGTTTAATTAAAAAGTGTATAAACCCAACCTGTCACACAAAGTTCTTAATTGCAGGCATTGACTCTAAAAGCAGTGATATGAAACATAACATTTTCATTATAATGCTTCCAAATGATGTTGTCCAAGCTATTTTTATTCATGTCATTATTTAAAATAATGTACTGTGGGGATGGTATACATTTGTATGTTATTTGTATGACTTTAGCTTACACTTACACACTAAAAACAAGGGATGTATCTTTTTGTAATGATATTTTATTTTAGCCATACCACCCTTATATATACAGTGTATCACAGAAGTGAGTACACCCCTCACATTTCTGCAGATATTTAAGTATATCTTTTCATGGGACAACACTGACAAAATGACACTTTGACACAATGAAAAGTAGTCTGTGTGCAGCTTATATAACAGTGTAAATTTATTCTTCCCTCAAAATAACTCAATATACAGCCATTAATGTCTAAACCACCGGCAACAAAAGTGAGTACACCCCTAAGAGACTACACCCCTAAATGTCCAAATTGAGCACTGCTTGTCATTTTCCCTCCAAAATGTCATGTGATTTGTTAGTGTTACTAGGTCTCAGGTGTGCATAGGGAGCAGGTGTGTTCAATTTAGTAGTACAGCTCTCACACTCTCTCATACTGGTCACTGAAAGTTCCAACATGGCACCTCATGGCAAAGAACTCTCTGAGGATCTTAAAAGACGAATTGTTGCACTACATGAAGATGGCCAAGGCTTCAAGAAGATTGCCAACACCCTGAAACTGAGCTGCAGCACAGTGGCCAAGATCATCCAGCGTTTTAAAAGAGCAGGATCCACTCAGAACAGACCTCGCGTTGGTCGTCCAAAGAAGCTGAGTGCACGTGCTCAGCGTCACATCCAACTGCTGTCTTTGAAAGATAGGCGCAGGAGTGCTGTCAGCATTGCTGCAGAGATTGAAAAGGTGGGGGGTCAGCCTGTCAGTGCTCAGACCATACGCCGCACACTACATCAAATTGGTCTGCATGGCTGTCACCCCAGAAGGAAGCCTCTTCTGAAGTCTCTACACAAGAAAGCCCGCAACAGTTTGCTGAAGACATGTCAACAAAGGACATGGATTACTGGAACCATGTCCTATGGTCTGATGAGACCAAGATTAATTTGTTTGGTTCAGATGGTCTCAAGCATGTGTGGCGGCAATCAGGTGAGGAGTACAAAGATAAGTGTGTCATGCCTACAGTCAAGCATGGTGGTGGGAATGCCATGGTCTGGGGCTGCATGAGTGCAGCAGGTGTTGGGGAGTTACATTTCATTGAGGGACACATGAACTCCAATATGTACTGTGAAATACTGAAGCAGAGCATGATCCCCTCCCTCCGGAAACTGGGTCGCAGGGCAGTGTTCCAGCATGATAATGACCCCAAACACACCTCTAAGACGACCACTGCTTTATTGAAGAGGCTGAGGGTAAAGGTGATGGACTGGCCAAGCATGTCTCCAGACCTAAACCCAATAGAACATCTTTGGGGCATCCTCAAGCGGAAGGTGGAGGAGCGCAAAAAGTCTCGAATATCCGCTAGCTTCGTGATGTCGTCATGGAGGAGTGGAAAAGCATTCCAGTGGCAACCTGTGAAGCTCTGGTAAACTCCATGCCCAGGAGAGTTAAGGCAGTTCTGGGAAATAATGGTGGCCACACAAAATATTGACACTTCAGGAACTTTCACTAAGGGGTGTACTCACTTTTGTTGCCGGTGGTTTAGACATTAATGGCTGTATATTGAGTTATTTTGAGGGAAGAATAAATTTACACTGTTATATAAGCTGCACACAGACTACTTTTCATTGTGTCAAAGTGTCATTTTGTCAGTGTTGTCCCATGAAAAGATATACTTAAATATCTGCAGAAATGTGAGGGGTGTACTCACTTTTGTGATACACTGTATATATATATATATATTTGATATATATTGTTTTGGTGTTGTGTTGTTTGAAGAAAAAAGCAGAAAACTCCTAAAAATTACTGGAATGGTTAAAGATATGTAAACAAAGAGGACCGAAAGCTGACACTGTGCATATGACTTAAGGTGCTATGACCCCTGGGTCACATGTCAGAATGGTTTAATCCCTCTGGGCCTTTTCGAGGTGTGGTATGTGGATGTACGCTGCTTTTACACAAAACAAAGTATAAAACTGAACAGCCAGTTCTTTCTATGCCAAACCAGCCTGGCTTTAACCGAGTTCTGATGTCAGGTCATGAACAATGCAACAACAAAAATAGAACATAATACAATAGGGTGAATAAAAGTGCCGTGGCACAATTAAAATGTCCTCGGAATAATAGAACCTAAAACCTCTTCAGATTAAAACAGGTTTCTTTTGTTGGTACCTGAATTAAACAGCCGACCATTGAAAAGCTAGAGTAGTGGTAAAAGAAATGCTTTTCTCTTCTTTTTTATCTTAGATGTATACATCCTGCAAAGACCACATCAAGAGCACAACATGGGATTACAGCCACATACCTGCAGAAATGTGCAGCATTTACTTTGATTAATGCGTCCACTGAAAAGAAGAGAAAACCACTGCTTAGTTCTATGACAAAATAAATGGAAAAACTGTATCATGAAACGTTATAAGAGAGCGTCAGAATGGCAGGTTAAACTGTTGAACCTATTTGATGCAACAAAACAATAACACAAAATACACATTTAACAACAGAACATGTTTCAGAAGGAAATGATTTGTGTTGTGGAATAATCAAATCCAGTCCAGATTCATTTGACCTGTTGGTGGATAATACCTCTTCGCTGCTCCCGTTAGGGGTCACCACAGCGGATTATGCCAAATGCATTTATCCAGGCTTGGGACCAGCACAAAAGATGGACTGATATGTACCCCCCCTCCCCCAATGGCTAGGTTCACCTAACACCATGCACGTTCTGTATTTGTGAGCCCAGTCTGGGATTTAAACCCGGCGATTAAGTGATTAATGCAGTAATCCAGGTTAATTTAGTAAGTTCACAAACTTTTTTCTTGGAAATCAATAAGTTTACATTACATAACAAAGTGATGAACTGGTATGCTTCTTTCATTTGCACAGCAGGGTGTGTTACTGCTTATTTTGATCACAGAAGACTTTCTGACATGTTTTTGTAGTTCTTTACATGTATACTCAGATTTCCCATGATCTCCGTTTTATTATTCTCTCTGCAGGTGGGTGTGTCTGACAGGCTGATGTGTGGAATGCAAAAGCAGTTTTGCAACCTTCTGTCCACAGCACTAGCAGGTGTGAGTAAGTGTGAAGGAATATGAAGGAATTATTTCACCAGTTGCATTTCTGTTTAGTTTCAGGTTTGGATTAAATACATTTATACATTTTCTTTTTTCCTCTTTATAGCTGCAGTAGCTTAGCAGCTCTTCAGCTCGAACCATTTATGTGCAATTTTTTGTTTCTGGTTTTGGTCAAAGTGCAGAAATCTCCAGGTTAATATATATATATATATATATATATATATATATATATATATATATATATATATACAAAAAACTGTTTGTTGGAATGTAGTAAAAAAAAAACACAATAATTTTATGAATGTACTTACATTTGAAAAACATTCCCTAGATTTCAGAAATGTGCTTGTGAGCAAAGATATTTACACACTTTTGAATGCAGATTTTTATATGTTTTTGTTAGAAATTTCCCCCAATACATACCACGGACACGTCCAGAATAACTGATTTCATTTTCACTTTTGTCCAGCTTTTAATTAAAATGTGCATATGAAAAGGACACGGATGTCATGGTAGTCTTGGCAGTTCAATCATTTATGCACTGTGACTAAATAATAGGAACGTATACTCATAAACCAAAAGAATTCTTAAAAATATGACAAAATCTGCTAATATACAGAATAATTACTTGACATAATGTGTTTTAATCACACTCACCACTTTCAGTTGAATTAAATTTAATACTCTCGGCTGTGTTGTAGTGGTTTGGAGAAGGTCATTCAACATTCCAGCAGGTGACACAGTGCACAAATTAAGATCCGTAAAGACGAGCTTCGACAGGTTTGGTGTAAAGGAACTTACATGGCCTACACCGAGCACTGAGCATCTCTGGTTATCCAACGTATGAACCTGACCTGACAGATGCTATTCAGACAGATTCCCAGAAACACACTCCAAAATATTGTGGAAATGCTTTTGATGACAGTGGTATTATTTACCTCTACAGGCCAGATTTACTTACTAGAATAGAAAAGACATTGATCCATTAATCATATGATACTAAGATGTTACCATAATTCCTCTGGTTTAAAATGACATGTTCAGGGGTGCATTATTATTTTCTGATACACAAACCCCGTTTTCAAAAATGTTGGGACAGTTTGTAAAATTCAGTTTTCTCTGTTTGCTTGCAAAGACTGAGCAGTTTATGAGCATTTACACCCAATCATCCCAATCACAATACCCTCACCTGCTACCAGTTCACCTGCTTATTGTGGAATGTTTCAAAACTGTGTAACTTAAATACATTACTAGTTTTTTTGTTTTTATTTTGCCCCTTTCCCAACTTTTATGAGAGTATTGCTGGCATCAAATTTTAATTTTGTTTATAGTATTCACAAAATGCAGTAAAGTTGGTCAGTCAAAACTTTAAAATCATTTGTCAGTTAAATACAAGTTCAATAATTTTATTTTATTTTAAAAGTGTCCCAACTTTTCCAGAAATAGGGTTGCAAACTGAAGCTCCTAATGACCAGTAGATGAAGCCTAAGGTTGGGGTGCCTGCATGTGGAGAAAACATCACTGACCATGATGTTTTTCTTCACTCAGGGCAAACAAACACCACCAGGTCTGACCCAGATCAAACATCTCCTCACCCTCCTGGAACGCTGCTGACCAGAAGTGAAAAATGAAAAAGCACTATTTATAGTCATTTAACCAAAACGAGCTGTTTTAAGCAACAGTCCCTCAGTGAGAGTGGTTACAGTAACTTGCTACACTGTTTGAAGTTTATTAATCACACTTTTCCATGAGAATACAAACAGATTACTCAACAAAGCTGATGAATCTGGATAGAAGGAACTGATGCGGGGTTTGTTTGTAGGAACATAGCTGGTGAAATCTCTTCTCTGGAAGGCCACGTTTACTGGAGATCATTATCACATTGCCACATCAACCTTTAATTACAACACACAGTCATAGCATGTTCCATTTATCTCATATTCATCCAGCCATTCACCCCCTCCCATCAGTGTCATCCTAAATGAAACCACTCAAAAACGCCAGACCAGCTGATCAGTCAAAAATGGCTAGACTCAAATCATGCTAGCAAATTATGCCAACCAGAATATGGAACACTACTGACACATTAGCCAGCTGAGCCGTCTCTACGACTGAAACTCCTGCCATCCGGGGCACAATAATGACCCAAAGTCCTCATTCAAAGTCATGAGGTATTCCTGGGCAGCACAGTAGCACAGTTTTTTGTCCATAAGAAGAATTCACAACGTTCATTAGGTTATTGTGGGTTTTCTCAAAATACTCTGCGTCCAAAACCCACATCTAGCAAATCAGATTTGGTGTAAATAGTTTGAAAATATGATTTTACTTTACGACACGGCATTCTAAACCCTTGTCAGTGATTATGATTGACTATAGCTGGTGATTTCTCCGTGCCCAAATAAACAAGGCTAGTTTTCAAGAGTTAAGGACCTAAAGTTCAAGAGTTCATAGTATTTTGACAAGACACAAACAGAGCTTGTTGTTTTACCCTGAGTGCAGTGAAACATCTCCAGCATTTATAAAACCTCAGTAAACTCACACAGCTTTACAGATACAAGCCGGCTTTGGTTCAGAAGAACTGAAGCAGAACGGAGCAGCTGGACCAGAGCCGACCATTCATACCTTCAATTCTAACTCGTAAACACAGCACTGCTTTTAACAGCAGTCACATAGAGGAGCAGAAAAGCTGGAATAACATCTCATTCCTGTAATGGAGGTGTTGAACACTGAGAAAGGAATGTTGCTAGCATGGCCAGATACAGTGCAAGCTCTGTGTGTTGGATTCTGCATGATGCTGTATTGTGAGAGGTACATGCTACTTCCAGAGCTCCCAAGAAAGACATCATGGGACACTTTATTTAATGCAGAATACCCAGCAAGCCCTTAAAATTGAGAAAACGTGTTTCTTTTCTTAGACTTTCTTAGAGATGTGGCCACCATGAACCTCAGGAGCAGCTTTAAAGCACCTTGATGTAGATCATACAAGTTTCTGGAAATGTTCTACAGCCATGGGCCACCATTCTTTCAAAAAACGTTCTCTCAAGTAGTGTTTTAATGATGTGAAATGCTGTACGGATTTCATTTGGTGCCTGCAAATGTCATAGCATATGTTCCATATATCTCATATTCATCCAACCATTCACCGCCTCCCATCAGTGTCATCCTAAATGGAACCACTGGATCATTTCCCAACCCTCCATTGTAGTGGTCTAGCACTGGACTGTTCTCTTAATGCCAACCTGAATATCAAACCCTGTAGACACATTAGCCAGCTGAGCAGTCTCTATGACTGAAGCTCCTGCCATTCGGGGCACAGTAATAACCCAAAGTCCTCATTCAAAGTCAGGAGGTATTCTTGGGCAGCACAGTAGCACAGTTGGAGAAGTCGCCGTACAGCAACACGGGATCCGAGGATGTAGGTTTGGTCCACACATACAATCACCGTCTGTGAGTTTTGCATATTTTTCCTGTCTCTGTCTTCCTGTCTCTAAACTGTCAATAGGAACAAATGAGTAAGTAATTATGTCTGGTGCCCTGATCAAAGAGTATGGTTCCAGATTCACTGTGACCCTGACCAGGTTGATTCTTTTTCCTGATTAACACCACCTGTTTGTAAATCTCTGAGTTCAGGTATTTTCCTCTCAGTGTTTGATTTGGAGTCGCATCAAGGCAGTTTACTTTTCTTCTGCCTCATGATATTTTCTCTCTGGCTCATGATGCCACTGGCCGCTCAGCAGTTCTAGTGGGGTGACTCACAACGTTTGCCAGTCAGGTCACTGAGTCCGTCTACGTGCTATTCAATGCCCTGTTTATAGTGTTTACGGCAAAATTTTTACGTGGATGTTTCCAACATCCGAGTAGGAAAAATTCATTCAAACGGTTTGTAAGAGTTTGGAATTTCCAAGGAGTTTTACAGGAGCTCCTAGTTTCTCTGAGCTGGAGCTTAATGACATCATTTAGGATGGCACTGCCCATAATGCAAAGCAGAAAATTCTACAAATTCTAATTTCCATAATAAAATAGACCCCTAGTTTCAAATCAAAATTGATGCTCTTAATACAAATGGTCTGGGAAGGCACGGTGGCTTAGTGGGTAGCACCGTCGCCTCACAGCAAGAAGGTCCTGGGTTCAGTCCTTTCTGTGTGAAGTTTGCATGCTCTCCCTGTGTCTGTGTGGGTTTCTTCCAGGAGCTCCGGTTTCCTCCCACTGTCCAAAGACATGAAGTGAGGTGAATTGGAGATACAAAATTGTCCATGACTGTGTTTGTTATTAAACTTGTGAACTGATGAATCTTGTGTAACGAGTAACTATCGTTCCTGTCATGAATGTAACCAAAGTGTGTAAAACATGACATTAAAATCCTAAATGTTTTTTCTGTCTATTTTTATTTCAATATCTTTTCCAACATTCCGAGATGGCTTTTTTCACTTTTTTGTGTAACTAGAAGGTTTGTTTATGCATTAATAGGTGAAAAATGACAAAGTCATGGGTTTAAGTAGTACAAGTAATTGTATGTTAGTGTATGTTGTTTTGTAACACGTATTTGATAAGTTGGAATATAATGAGCTGTGTGTTGATTAAACTAATCAATAAATTCAATCATTTATTTATTCATTCATTTTTTACCATGTAACACTTTTCCTCATTCAGACTAACCCAGCCACATGTATCATTTCACCTGCTGTTATTAAAATTCTTAAAATGTTCACATCTGTATGATCATAGGAGGACTGACGCAGTGAATGTGGCTGTCTCACTGTACCGGTTCATCCTCAGGTCATTACATTACTAACAGCAAGTGGAACATTTCTGTGCTGTGTGCTGAAGTTACATCATGCTGTGATGAAGCCAAACTATTGTATGACACTACAGACTGCAGTGGGCCGCTTCTGCTTTATTGCACTAAAATTAGTTGTTAACTGTAAACCATGGGCGTATTTTGCAGAAAGGCTGGGGGGGGGACCCTCCTATGAGGACCCTCCTATCTTTCCCACTACTGCTGCATGACTAAAAAAATCTTCAATAATTATCGTTTCCTTTAAAAATCATTCTTTAAAAACCTGAAATTAGTGTATTAATAAACAAATGAGAGAAATGTGATCGTGTCTGACTCACTCACTCACTTTCTTAACCGCTTATCCAATTAGGAGCCTATTCCAGCTTTTCAATGGGCTGGCGAGGCACACAGTAACACCATGGACGGAGCACCAGTACATTGCAGGGCAGACACACATACACACACCTATTCACCTATAGGGCAATTCAGTGTCTCCAGTTCACCTTACTTGCATGTTTTTGGACTGTGGGAGGAAACCGGAGCTCCCTGAGGAAACCCACGCAGACACAGGGAGAACATGCAAACTACGCACAGAAAGGACCCGGACCGCCCCGTCTGGGGATCGAACCCAGGACCTTCTTGCTGTGAGGCTGCCCACCGAGCCACCGTGATCGTGTCTGACTCTACTTTATTAAATTGAGAAAGTAAAGCTAGTTATACAGCTTTACTGCTGGTTGTGATGTATTACTGCTACTGAATTATGAAAGGTTTGGTTTTAAACTCACCACACTCTGATGAACGACTGGTACCATTGATGTAAGAACCCAGGGAACAAAGACATTGACTTTATGTCACATCCAAATAATATAGCCCATATACTGGTTAAAATAGGATAATGGACCAGGGCAGTGGTAGTTTAGAGGTTAAGATACTGGACTAGTGATCAGAAGGTCACTGGTTCAAGTCCCATCATTCCCAACTGTGGATGTTGCGCTTCTGAACAAGATCCTTAACCCTAGGATTAAAAGTAGGATATTAAATAACGCACAGGTTATTTAGTGTCCCTGGGAACTGGACACATATTTTCTTCTGTGGGCATCAAACCATGTTGTGTGGATTTTTCATCACAGATGCTCCACCTTCTCCAAGAGTGTAATTAGTTTATTTTCTAGATAATTGTGTTTTCTAGATAAAAGTTTAAATGTTTCCTATCTGGCAACAGAACTTTGTTCCAGTTAAAGTCTCCAGTTAAAGTAGTGTCAGTAGGAAAGGTTTTCTTGACACGTAATGCACATAGGTCACTGCACAAGTGTATTAATATACTATATACAGTATAACTACAATATAACTACATTTTATCACTGATCTTAGCAATAAACTGTCCAGAAGCTAACATTCTGTCTACTCACTAATATAATATAATATGATATGATAGCTTGTATTGGCAACAGGTAAAAATAATCAGTTAATCAGTTAATAATCAGTTTCTGCCCTCTGCTCCCTGACGGCAACATTCACTCAGTCTCAGACCAGCGTCAGGGTTTCCACTACGGTGCCAAAGGTTAGAGAAACACAGACGGCCTTTTAGCTCTCTCACCCTCACGCTCTCTCTCACGTACTATCATCAGGAAACATCTTTTCACCGGACAGGAAGTGTCGCTGTCTAATTGGCTGTGTGTGATTCAGTGAAAGCGTGTATTTTGTTTTCTCAGCCAATGGCGGAGTGGCTATTTTGAGGGAGGTATAAAAGGAGTGAGGGTGAGGAGATCTCCACATCACACTGTTTCCACACTGACCACACTCTCACACGCACTGTTTCCAAAAATCGCACATACGTTCTGAGGAACTTCAGGCCTACGCTGCTCTACTGAGTCACTGTAAAAAAGTAGTGAATCAGTACTGAGACTAGGGCTGATGTGGATGTGTAGCATAATAGCATTGTAATGCACCTATTACACCAGGTCCCACATTCTGCTGTGGGAACCCAGTGCTCCAACACTGATACCCCCTAGTGAGCTAAATCGGGAGTAAGCAGGGGAAACCCAACGTGCATTTAGAACTAGAACTAGAAACCACTGCTACAGTGTAAAGTATAATATTGTACTACAGATGAATAAATACAATGATAAAACAACATATAATATGGATTATTTTAAAAGAACATTATTCATATGATTTTGTTTCAAATTATACAAAAATCATTTTACATCCACAAAATCATGGTCATTGTGATATCTATTGTACACAACCAACAAGCAACGTTAAATTTAGGTCGCTGCCAACATAACTAATAAATTGTGTTCTGTAAACCTTTCCTGCTTTACCTTTACCTTTGTGTTCTTTTATTTAAAGCATTCCAGAGATTTTTGTTTTTAATGAGCATGTAAAAATTATAATTCTATACAATTCTATCAGTTAGTACAAATGGTGTCTGTTTATAAAAGAATTGGGTTTTTTCCTGTTTTAATATAATTTCTGGTAAGTCAAATGGTATAAAAAGGCTTAAAACTTCAAACATTTACTGTAAAGAGTAACAGTGAAGAGTAAGTGTAAAACACATCAAGCAAGGCTTTTATTTTACAAATAGTTATAGCTAACTAGAGATGGTGATACTCTGTAATGATTTAAGTATGTTGAATAAAGTTGGGTGACGCACTGCATATGCTCTGTTACATTTATTTCCATAACTGTCTAAATAAAATGCACTTGTAAGTTTGAACTATTAAGAATATACATTTACTCCATTGATAACATAAAGTACTATTAAGGTTTTCACAATGTTATGCAAAAAACACAGACTGAAAACTTGCAAAACAACTTGAACAATATTAGTACAACCTATAAACGAGTGTCATTTTCCAACTACATCAGTGTGACTTTGCAAATGCCAAAACCATCAGTCGTAACAATGTCGCAACCACATACTTGTGTTTGCTGGGTTTGTTCACTGTAGTACAATCAGACAGCAGTAAAAAAAAAAGCACAATTCAGTTAAAGTCCAGATAAGGTTCTGCTTAAAACTTTAAGAAGTACTGGGTTACCCTGACAGGTAATGATGAGGCTTGGTCTTATGCAGGTTTTGCATGGTGATTAACCGCACAAGGACTCAAACTGATAAATTGCTGTGTTAGTTCACTCAGCATTTCAACTCTGAGTAATGATGCATTAGCAAAATCTTTAGAAAGTTGTATGTGTGATACACAAAAAGGTTAGTGCTCACTTAATTACCACCATGCTTTCCATATATTATATCTTACTGGGGAAAATATGTGCCCACCAGAGTGTGTAAGATTTACTTTACTAAGAAATAAAATATGTACAAAATAAAAAACCTGAAAAATGCATGACATCAGACCAGCTATCAATTTCTATCAATTTATTAAATCTGAATTTTCAGATCTACAGTACATTACATTTATGTAAACTACTGTAAACTACGTTTTCTGATCTACAAAAACCAAAAAATATTGTCACACTCTCAGCCATAACCAGTGACTGACTTTATACAGCCATCACTTTATAAATGATGACGATTTCATAGCTGAATTTAATGACCCACCCAGGCGTCACTATGTTTCGCCAGCATGATTAAATTTTCGATGATGTATGCCAGCATTACAACAAGGTTCAAAAATATGCAGCGTCCATGCCACCGCAGTTACAGCAGAGTCCAGACGAAGGCAACGTGTTAGCGGAATTCCGTAATTAGCATTCACCGTTCTAGAAACAAAGACCCTGCCGAGGGACAGGAAGGAGAACAATCCCAAGGCCTACTCACATTCCAAGAAAAGCCAGAAATATAGGAATCACACAGCAATCCGGCTCTGTTGCTTCAGAATTAGACTCTGACTCACTTTGACTAAAACAAGAAAATGATCTAAACACTAAATCAGTCAACAAAAAACATTAAAGGAAGAATAAAGCATCGTGATTGGCTGGGTTTTGGTGTTATGGTGCAGCGTTTTTATGTTTTTACTGCCACTGACCTGCCAAGTAGGTGTGCTGGACATTGTCCATTTTAAGCTTTATAAGTGTACCTGAGGTGTCTTTATGGGACATCAGATATGCTTAAAAGCTTACAATGTTTAAAAGGTCATATATGTTTAGGAAATAAAAGTGGAGGTAGGTACTAACGTGGCCTTTTTATGATTTCCTTTTGCTTACAAAGTCCATTAAACCAGCCAGTTAAAATCATCAGAACAGATTACTGTCACTGAACGACCACAGCAATGTATGGCATTGATCATGGAGCGAGTTATAGTGCAGTGTTGTTCATATTATCTATAACCATTAAACACGCAGGGACATGTCTGGACATAAAAATGTCTCCTTACTCCTCGATTAGCCCTGCGGCGAACATACTGTAACCTCAGTCCAGTTAAAAACTAGCAATAATATTATTACTAGTTGGATAAACCTATGATAGCACACAGACATTGACACAGACTCCTCCAGGATGTTATTTTATTTGTCGCTGAGTGGGTGGCACAGCATTTCATGTATAGGAGCTTATTTTAGATGCACTTTCTCCCCTGGTGGTCGCACACACAGTGAGAAAAAGAAAGAGCGAATATAAGCACTTGGGAAACGACTTCTCTTCTCTTTTCTGTCTTAAAGATAGCTTTTCTAAACGT
The DNA here is from genome assembly GCF_030014385.1 of Trichomycterus rosablanca. Lineage (NCBI taxonomy): Eukaryota > Metazoa > Chordata > Actinopteri > Siluriformes > Trichomycteridae > Trichomycterus > Trichomycterus rosablanca. The sequence goes on from NC_086012.1 coordinate 14,854,116, forward strand.
TGGCATTTGCTGCATTAGAGCATTACCCCACCAACCCATCATTAGTGGGCTACAAGTGAGGCGGCACGCCCAAACAAGAAGTTTCCGGCACACTCTAAAAATGACTGCCCTGATGATGGGGTCCAGGCTGCGAAAGCAGGGCCACCTCGTGTTTTTGTATTCGAAAGTTTATACGGCCGTGGGCGCGCTGGCCCCTCGGATCTGCGGTGCTTTGTCCTCCAAACATCTTTACACATGCTATTAAAACAGAAGCTTTTTTATTTCTTACTTTAACTGTCCATTCAGCCGACAGAAGGTGAGAACCACAGTAGCTCGGCTTTCTGGACCAAACTCGACATTTTAGACAAATAGAGAAACTTAAGACATAAAGGGACGTACACTTACTTGTGTACTGTTACAGATACGCAATATGGCCAAAATAATGTGGGCAAGTCAGGTCAAATGTATTTGTATAGCACTTTTTACAGTGGACATTGTTTTAAAGCAACTTTACAGAATTCATGACCGACAGACCAAAACCCCTGTTGAGCAAGCCAAGGACGACAGTGGCAAAGAAAAACTCCCTTAAAAATACAGGAAGAAACCTCGAGAGGAACCAGGCTCAGCATGGCTCCTGCTTGGGTGGCCTTGAGAATAATTTGAATAATAAGGATTTACACAAATCATACATAACCATTCTAATAATTAATAACCCCTTTTATCTAATAGTTAAGGTGTTTCAGACACAAATATTGCTCACACCTGCGCATTAGGCTTTGTTTAATTAAATAAAACTAAACTAATTAAATAAAACTATTCTGTGTGACAAATCAGAGCTTAACAGACTCAAACCATCCACATTATTAGCAAGCTTTACTTAGCCTAAAGCCAAAACATGGTTCCACTCAGCCCTGTTAAAAGTGTATAAAATATGCAGAGATAAGGACAAAGCTTCAGTTACTTGACGTTTCTGGTAAGCACATCTTGAAAGCTGCTAATGAATCTTTTACGTTGTGTAATGTGAAGGTACGCGTGTGTGTGTGTGTGTGTGTGTGTGTGTGTGTGTGTGTGTGTGTGTGTGTGTGTGTGTGTGTGCATGTACAGTCCCTGCAGCCCTCCTGTACCTACACATTCTTCCTTTGCTGCTTCCTTTAAGCTGCGCTTCTGAAAGTCTGATATGAGTGTCAACAAGCCAACGTTAAACCACAGAACACGGCAGCTCTGCTGCACCTTTGTCAGTGTTCTGTCCACAGGGGCTTGACAGTCTTGTTTTTCAGTTCACAGTTCACAGTGGCATGCTAAAAACACTTTAGTCATTAATTATTTAAGATATTTGCCCACTAATAAATTACAAATAAAATGAATGTTTTTTAATACTTACATTTGTGATAAAACTAATCAATGAAAGGTTTCTTCATATTTCTATTTTTATTTATTTATTTTTATTACTTTTTATTAAACAGCAAGAAGAGCCTGGGTTAAATTCCTTCCTGTGTGGAGTTTGCATGTTCTCCCTGTGTCCATGTGGGTTTCCTCCCGGTGCTCCAGTTACCTCCCACAAGTCCAAAGACGTGAAGTCAGTCCAATTGAAGCTACTAAAATTGCTGTGTGTGTGTTTGCCCTGTGAAGAACTGGCAACCTGTTTAGGGTGTTTCCAACATTTCTATAGAATAGAATGCCTTTATTTATCATATATACATATACAGGTGTACAGTACAATGAAATTCTTTCCTCGCATATCCCAGCTTGTTTGGGAGCATGGGTCAGAGTGCAGGGTCAGACACTGTATGGCGCCCCTGGATGAGAGAGGGTTAAGGGCCTTGCTCAATGGCCCAACAGTGGCTGCATGGCAAAGCTGGGATCACTTCACCCAATGAATCAGACCCACCGTGACCCTGACCAGGATAAAACTGTGGTAAAACAGATGGTGAATAAATGAACTGTCCACTGGTGTAGCTGGTGTCTGGCTATATACATATAATAAAAAATTTTAGTTTATTGGACTATAGTTTTCATTTGATTTCACGATGCTATGCTATAAATATAAGACACATTTATTTGCCTACCTTCACGTTTACTAAACCTCACTACCCCCCCCAACACACACACATACACAGGATGTCCAAGATGTGTAAATGATTACTTTTATTATACTCCAGCCTTCAGCAGCTGGTGAGTATTAGGTGGAAGTCTGTGCATGGGTCTGTTTACGAGTCACATAAGGATATTTGAAGAATATGAAAAATAGCTGTACACCTGCTTATCATCAGTCGAACAAATCAAGCCCATCTCTCTCTCCCTGACAGATAAATGCCAGGTTTATGGGATTCCAAGTCGAGGTTTGGACTAGAAGTCAAATTTTATTGGGTTTCCCTGAATTAGATCAGACACTTTATCAGGAGTTGTGGGAATGGGAGCGTTTCTTTACCAGGGAGTTTGAATACTGAATATTATTCAACATGTTGGGGATTTTTTTTAGATTTGACATGCAAAAAAACGAACAGGCTGGATTAATCAGTGTCAGATAACAATCCAAACTGTGCGTGCTTTAATGCTGTGTTCACAAATAATAATTTCCAGTAATGTAAAGTCTAGATAAAAAACACATATCACATTATTTACCAGCTCTAGCATTCTTCCAGAGTGGGTTTTGTCTCAGGATTCCCTTGTGCAATGTAAAAGTATACGAACACCCCAATAAATGGTGCAGATAAACTAGCTCTATTCCCGTCGGCAAAAAGAAATGACATCTGTGGACGAGCACAGTCAACAACAAAAAATCTGAAACCAGGCCGCAAAGTGTCCAGCATACTTTCAAAAACAGACGTTACACCGTTTCCACCAGCTTTGTTTTGGGAGGAAAAGAAAAACTATGGCAACACATCTTAACTACAGCTGTGGGGGTGCATACAGCTGTGAGGCTGAGGGTTGGGAAGAGCACCCAGTGAGCTGTGTTGCACGTGCTGGTGTGTGTGCATGTGTGTAAGTGCACACGTGCTGTGCTGGGGGAGCCTCCAGTAGGATTGCATCAACAGTGATTCCTCGGACTTGATGGTTTACAGATGTAGCGATTGCTCGAGCAGGGGTGATTTTTGATAGCTAAACGATATTATTAAAACTCATTCTTTCTACATGCAGTTCTGTGACAGCACTTTCACAGTAGCAGGCATTTACATACAGGTTTAATAGATATATTCGTTTTCTTAATGTCTTTTAAAATACAGGATTAGCTGATATTTTTACATTGGACAAACTACACCACAGACAGACAACCCAAAATCCACTTTGGATGCCTGCATGCTCACTGTAGGTGTTTCCAATGGTGGACAGGAATTCACATGGACATTTTAACTACCCTGCGATTACATTTACATTTTCAGCATTTAGCAGACGCTTTTATCCAAAGCGACTTACACAGTGAGCTGAACACAATGAGCAACTGAGGGTTAAGGGCCTTGCTCAGGGACCTGACAGTGGCAACTTGGTGGTGGTGGGGCTTGAACCGGCATCCTTCTGTTTACTAGTCCAGTACCTTAACCACTGAGCTATCACTGGCCAGCATAACCATTACATAACCATTTATGCGTCTCGTGACACATTCATCATGACCAGTGTTCAAATTATTTGTAATTTAAGCCATAGTGGCCATTCTGTTGGTCCATATCAGATCATATCTGCTACATTCAACACATGTACTACCATCAGCCCAACGTTTAATATATACCAGACTGAGACATGCATAATTGCTATGCACATTTTTGGTACTAAAAGCATGTCGACACTGTTTCTAATTAGTTCACGTGTGCTAGCTAACAGGTACTGTATATAAAATCAATTATGTGCTTCCAACTTTGTGGCAAAGGTTTAAGGAGGCACTTTTCTGTTCCAGCATGACTGTGCCCCTGTGCATAAAGGCAAGTTTGGAATAAAGGAACTCCAGTCACTTGCACAGAGCCCTGACCTCAACCCCATTTAACATCTTTGGGATTATTTGGAACATTGATTGCAAGCCCAGACCTTGTTATATAACAATAATGGCTGATCTCACAAATGCTCTTTTGACTAAAATGTCACACATTTACAGTGACACACTTTAATATCTTGTGGAAACAACTTACAGAGGTTGGGGGGTTTTAAAATGGGATGTCCAACAAGCTCACAATTAGGTGTCTGCATATTTTAGCTATAAAGTGAAAGACTAGGAGTCTTATTTCCTCTTTGCAGTTCAACTGTTCCATTATTTTATGAGAATAATTATAAAACCACAGGTTTGCGATCTGTAGAAACGTTTGTGTAATGTAGTGTAGTGTGGGTGAAACCAACTGTTCCCTTTACCACATATTTACCCGATAACCTCAACACCAGCCCACTTTCTTCTAACCACATGCCATATCTGATCAACACAAGCGTCATACCTACCTAGAAAGAAAGATATGGTAGATAGGTAGGTAGGCAGGGTGAGTCTAGAAGAGGCACTACCAGTCACTCTGTTTAACCTTATACACACTGCACGGTATCAGGTATAGTACCAGTTAATCAGTGGTTACACATTTACACTGTCAGCCTCTCAATAACCGTTCAATTCACGACATGCTACATTTATCTGCTTCTCCTATCAGCCTGATTCAGAGCGATAGAAACAGTGAAGTGTGTTTACCTTAGACAAACAGTATGAGTAAGAGCCTGTGGGTTTGGTAAGTCACACACACTATCGCTTTATGGAATAATGTATTCAGAATAGACAGCTTAAACCCACCAGATATTCAACATTTTTAAACAACTCCTGAAATCAACTCAGGGAACATGTCATGGGTATATCATGGATTATGTACATTAAATGTATATATATTTACATTTTCGGCATTTAGCAGACGCTTTTTATCCAAAGCGACTTGCAGTACTGTGACAGTATACTGTCTGAGCAATTGAGGGTTAAGGGCCTTGCTCAAGGGCCCAACAGTGGCAATCTGGCAGTGGTGGGGCTTGAACTAGCAATTTTCTGATTGCTAGTCTAGTACTTTTACCGTTAGGCTACAACTGCCCTATATGTATTTATTCATTCATTCATTGTCTGTTTTAGCATTGCTTTATTCTGATTGGGGTCTCAGAGGGTCTGATTCACTAACTGTCTATTTAGTAACTGTTTATTAAGCAATATAGCCAGCAGTGGTAGCTCAGTGGTTAAGGTTCAAGCCCCACCATCGCCAAGTTGCCACTGTTGGGCCCCTGAGGGTTAAGCCCCTTTATCCTGATTTTTATCTTAAGGCCCTTAACTCTCAATTGCTTGAATTGTATTCAGTGATAATTGCAAGTCACTTTGGATAAAAGCATCTGCTAAATGCTGCAAATGTAAATAGCCAAAAGTATGAGGACACCTGGAACCTTTTAAGACCTGACATTCCAAAACCAAACGTCATTAATATTAAGACCCCTTGCTTGCTATAACTGCCCCCACCATTATTAAAAATAAATGTATGTATATACATTCACACATATGTCTCACATTTACAAGTAATCATCATGACATGCCATTTATCACATTAATAACTACTGCACTATTGTGTAGCATCAGGCTAAGATGGTATTATTTTCTATACATCATAAATTCTGTCTCTCTAAAGTCAGACTGAGTGAACTAAGGTCAGTACTGGGAGCACAGCTGAGTGGCCACAGGTGCTTTGTTTATGAACCCAGAGTGGCTTCACAGGGGTCAGGATTTACATCATAACAAAAGAACAACTCTCGACATGTTCATCAGAACACAACTGATCTTTTGGCTTTACGGCTAAACAAAAGACTTCTCTGCTAAAGCCGTTAGATAAACACGCTCAACCTGAGGAACTTGAATGCTGCATGTGGAAATTCTGTTTTAATAGTTTCTGTAAAAAAGCATGTTGATAGTCCATTGATCTGACTTTAGCTTGTTTAATATCGCCAATAGATGATATCTTTATGCAGACTTAAAAATAGTTCAGTATATATGTCAGGACCAGATCATACGAAACCCAATCACATCAGAGTCTCATTTGTTGTGAGACTTAAGCCAAAGATTGACTTGGACTTGTCACATTCCAGCAGGGAACGCTTAAACACTTAAATTGGTTTGCTAATGCACACTGAAAGCAGGATTAGTTGAGGTGTTAAATCATTTTGAAATAAAAAAGGTTCGTTCAGCAAAGCATGATTAATTTATATGGCATCAAATCACATGCAACAGTGATAAAACATAATAGAACATCTCACAAGACGTATTATTGTTAGTCATTATTAAAAATGATCTGTATGAGTTCATGCTGTATGAACATCCATTGTTCATCCAAAAAACGTGATCTGAAATGATCTAGAAGAACTGAAGGGATCAAGCGGCCTCTTAAGAGCATGATTTAATGCATAATTATACAGAAGAACCGCATGAAAGGCCAGTTGAGGCAGAAGTTTAGGCAAAAGTTCACTGCTAAATCATTAAAAATTCACTCAGGTGATCTCCAATTCACCTCACTTGCACATCTTTGGACTGTAGGAGGAAGCCAGAGCTCCTTGAGGAAACCGACACAGGGAATCGAACCCAGGACCTTTTTGCTGTGAGGCCAAAAAGGTCTTTCTCTGAAGTACAAAGACATTACATTTGGCCCAGCCACTTAATTTGATGCCTGTAACACACACTTAAAACGTTTGCAAACAGGGCAAATTTAGACTGTATCTAACTGACCTACCTGAAGTCCAGACCTGTCTCCTATTGAAAGTGTTTGGCACATCAATAAATCATCATTAAATTTTGGACAGCTGAAGTCTTAGGAACGTTTAAAATGCAGCATGTTTTCATCACCACCTACTGAACTCTTTGCTCAGAAGGAGTTGGATTGACTATCATTTTTATTCCAAGTGTCCTTTCATCCAACCTTAAGACTAATTACCTCACCTCATTCTCCAGATGTGTGCCAGATTACTGGCTCAGGAAGACTTGTTTATAATAATCAGGAGCTATAAGAAGACCTGGCTGATGTTTGGTGTCTAAACTAAGGTTGTTCTGTAAAAGTTTTAGAGAACATCTAGAAAACATCTGGGTTATGATTGTGAGCCCATGCAACTGCAGTGCCTCCGTGTAGGGACACATTCTTCTCTTTAATAGCACGGGGACTTAGGAGCAATTATCCCCTTACAGCAAAGCCAGAGACAAATCCATCAACTGAATCAGCCGATGTGTCCAGACATGCAATCACACAGACACACTCTGCACTTAAACAATAACAATACACATGCTTAATGCAGTGCAGAGGACGCTTTTAGGGTGGACTTTAGCCTTAGGCTGAGGTCAAATATGTCCAAGTGGTCTGTAAGTACGGTAGAGGGACCTGTTAGAGTAAAAGGTGTTAGGGGTCGGAGGTTATTTGCTTGAATAGTTGATGGAGGGGGATCAGTGGAGGAGGACATTCAAGGTTGAGTGGGGCAAAGGTGTACAAAGTCCTGACCTCCTTTACCTTGTCCACAAAGCTTCGATCACACTTGCTTTTGTCTGTGAAATTCCTGGCAACAAATTACCTACATTTATCACCTAAATTGATAAATTCATTTTTAGTCATAGTCATTGGTCAGTTGTAGTGAGTCCAGAACATATCCCAGAACAGGGCACAAGTCCTTTTCAGGCATTGCATACTGCCACCAATTTGGACAACTCAGTCAAACAAATGTAATATTTTAAACAGAAACTGAAGAGCCTGGAGGAAACCCATGTGACCCATACAAGAATACACAACATTAAATCAAACTCAGGTATCTGAAGCTGTGATGCACCAACAGCTATGAGCTGGTGCATAAGCATGACCTTTTTAAAGATAATTTCATTAATTTATCCTTTATATCAACTGTATCCTGGTCAGACTTATGGTGGGTTAGGAGCACACATTGAAGAGCATTATGCACACACTCATATCTAGGGATAATTTACAGAAACCAATCCACCCACTGGAACACTGACCACACAGATGGTAAATGGGGGAAAGGATCAAACCTGAGTTCCTGAGCTACTGTATGTGACACTAACATTGTGATGGCCAAACTTGATTCACATCCACATTGGTCTGTTGGCTGTGCCCAGCAATACCAGCTGTTGCCATAACAAAGTTAATGCAAGCCATAGGCTAAATGCTAAGTTTAGATGTTAACTAAGATGGAATACAATCCAACCAACAGAGGGTTAGGGACCTTGCCCAAGGGCCCAACAGTCTCAACAGCTTGGCATAAGTGGGGCTTAAAACTTCTACCTTTAGATCAATGTTTCAATGTTCCACAACTGCTCTTAATGAAGCACGTTGTCCATCGCCAATCACACAGTCCCAACTTGTTCACGACTCTTTCAAAAGGTGACGCCTATCGAAAAAAGGTTTTTCTAAGGTGACCGTGGCAAAACAGCTCATCTAAACTTTCACCCACTGTGTCTTTTCTTTAAAACACTCCCGTTATCAGATTGACTACGCACTGACCGCATTCTCTCGTCCGATCTTGCGCAATGCACGCTGTTGCCCGGCGACCAGCACGCAATTGTTTTATAAACACAGGCAGGCCTCACCAAGCGAGAGCGCCATTGATGACTACATCACCCCGTGGGAAGGAGCAAGGAAAAGGATGACGAATGAGAACCAGGCGGCTGCTGGCCCGTGCCCGGGTTTAAATCAGAGGTGCACTCCCCAATACAGGTGGGGGAAACCTGAGCCCACATACACTCACACACACATACACAGGACCAGAGCCAAGTCACTTAATCAGATCTGGACTTATGCACACACACACACACTCCGGCTCAGGGATAATACCAGCCGTCAACACGTGAACAGAAACATGCACAACATGTTAATGGATTCTGACAACCAATCATGAAGGGATCACAGGAATCTGGCACTGTGATGTAATCACTTGGCTGTGGATCTTTTGAGGCTGATTTTCCAAAAACTTCTGGAATTCGTCTGTTGATGGACTGAGAGATGTTGGCTCACAGTTTTAAAAAATATTTATAAGTTTTAAAAAATCATAAAATCAATGGTGGTGCACAGCTCCAGGGTCCCAGGTTCAGTTCTCACCTGAGGTTTGTTCTGCAAGAACTATCACCCGGTCCCTGTTATTGAGGAGCACTGTAAGAGGATACTAAAAACTAGTCATCAACATGGTAATAAAAAGTTGGTGCTGCCCAGCCTTAGAATCAGAGGTTTAAATCTTATCTGTGGTTACTGTTGTTTTGTATTTTCTCTGGGTATTTTGTTATCGTCTCACCTCTCAAAAACACACCATTTGGTAAATTATGTTCTTTGATCTGAATTGCCTCATTCGTTGGCAAATGTGCCCTACAGTGGCAATAAATCCTGTTATAAATATTAAAACAACAATTGGGGCAAACAGTTTCAGGTGCATTATGACAATTCTTGATGTCTATCTTTTGTGGCAAACCACAGTACTTTCTACTACAGGACAGTTTTTTAATGTATTTGAGAATCATGCTGCTACAGACAGAAAGACATGTGATGCCATGTGACCAGTTGAAGTTAACTTACTATATTATGAATATCTGAGATGTGAACCAGAATTAGTTAAGCTGTTACAATTTTACTATTGTCACATTGTGACAGGAGCAGCTGCTGGTTGCAGGTCCCTAAGTAACCACAGTTTGCGTATACACAGGGCCAGCAGGGGTATGTAAATTCTTTTGTTTGTTTGTTTTGATCTCTAATTTGGTAGTTAGAAGTGTGAATCACTCTGCAGTTATTTTATTAGTTTTTATGTTCATGTACTTTGCACTTATGAATTAATGTTATAATTGATTAGTAGAAACTGTACAGCTGAAGTCTTCATAACCCGACTGCATGGACACTGATTTAAACCAGAGTATTCTGGGCGTACCGTTTTAACACCCTTACGAGTGTTGTTTTTCTCTACCTGGAAGTGAAACTTCGCTCCCTCATTCAGATGGGGTGTGTGTAGCCACATCGAATGCAACCACTTCCTCCGTACCTGCTCCACACTTAGCCCTGAAGCGAGAGAGCTATCATACATCAACTTTACATTACTCTAGAGCCTGAGCAATAAACTGACACGTCTTGATGATAACGCTTGCGAGTTTGATGTTGCCCTGCACTTTATTAAACTGAAACTGTGTCATCTGTTCTGTTCTGCAGCAAAGCAAGCAAAATTGGTCCTTTCAAAGAAAGGAAACCACAAACACCGATCTCAGATACACCAGCTAATGCAGCTTTCTGAATGACTGCAAACCATGACACACTTTTTAAAATAATTTAGTGTCATGTCAGAAAAAAAGGTCTGTGTTGCAAAGTGAAGGTTCACACTTTTGCAAGTCATCACTGCAAAGTAGCAGAGCTATTGTTAGTTGACAATGCAAATTAATGAGCCAAAGTTCACCGAAATAGAAAATTACTCCAAGTTTTACCTGGGATTATTATTCCCTCCAGAAGCCTGCGATGCAAAAATGTTCACTGCTGCAAATTCTATTAAAATGAATTCAATTTCACTTGCAAACTTTAATTGAGAAATGCCGGCTGTGACCGTGGCCTCGAGCATTAATTGTTTCACTGTAGTGGTTTCAGGTTTGAGGGTTTTTTGTGGGTTTTTTGGTTGTTTTGTTTTTGTCATTTTAAATATTTATAAGTAAATTATTGGACTTTTTTTATTTGGCTCCACATGGAAACACTGGGCTCAGGGCTGTAATACACCCTGGACAAGGTGCCAGTCCTTTACTGGGCAACATATCGTATTTTAATGTAGACACTTACATATAGGGGGAATTTAACTCAGCCAATCTGACCTTTTTATGTTAATGGAGGGGAAGGAGGAGTAACTCATGATCAAACACAGGTCTCCTGAACACTTGATTCTTGTGAGAACAGGTTTTCTGTACTCTTTCTACATTTAAAAATACTTATCACTGGTAATCACAAATAAAGAACTGAAATGTTCCATAAAGGTTTTACACCACCAGAGACCTACTGTTAATCACTACAGCCTTAACGAGCATTATGCCATGCTTTCCATCACAACGCCTGTCTGACCACTCCAGCACAATCAGCGTTTCCTCATTCACCATCATGTTGTCTTTTCCTCACAGTAGCTGCATAACTGGCCCTTTTCCCACTGATGACGGCATATGCAGTGTGTACAGGAAGTGACCTGTTCGGCCATTTTATTAACACCCTCCATGTCAGATCAAAGGGCAGCAGGCAGACTGACCCCACCGTCCCTGGTGTCCTGTTTCCTCTGCTGATCATGGTGAAAGTTCGTCGCACATATCAGACCAGTGGAGAGGTCAAACCAGAGGCCTTTCCTGTGGGTTCTGTAACTGAACAGCTGACCCAGAGGAAGATATTAAAGCTGTGGATAGTTCAAAGCTGTTATGTAGAACAAGTCTTACTGTCTGAACCAGATCTGCAGAACCACTAAGGGCGCATTCACGTGAGAAGCGCAAGCCTCGGCGCAAATGGCCTCTTTGCTCAGCGCTTGGCTTAAGCGGTGCAGTAAAACTTCATGAAAGTGACCATGACATGAATATTCATTAGTGTGAAATAAGCATTTAGCTGTATTTTTCTCACTGTTTTACTTTTAAACTTGTGTTATAGTTTGGGGTGCTGAGAAATTGTGAGAATTAGCTTTCCTAAAAGACTCTAAAACGTTTTTGTTAAAAAAAAGCTTAACATGGTTTAATGTACTAAAAGAACGACACAGGAGCACTAAACTTCTCTGAATTATTACTGATCATTGTTTTAATACATTAAGTCACGTTAAGTTTTGTTCACGTTAAGCGTTGTTTATACTGGAGAGTTGCTTTAACTATGTTATATCAAACCGTCGTCTCATTGAAGGAGCTTTGAAAAGGTCAGCGGCAAACTGGGACAAAATTCAATCAGGTGAACTTTGAGTGCCGCGGCAAGTGCAAAAAACGCGATTTTGCCACTTCTCATGTGAATTCATCCTAATGGTTTTAAGCTCTGTTATGGGAAAGTGGAAGCATTTGATAAGCTTGTTCTCACAGAACTGAACCACCAAGCGCTGAAAACATCGAAAACCAGGTCCTATGAGCACATTTTTCCACAACCTGCTAATGGTCATATGGGTGATTGCTTGATTTCCCAAGATCTAGTGGAAAACCTTTCCAAAAGAATGGGGGGGGGGCTCTGTATTAATCGTCATGTTTTTGTTGAGCTTTAGCTTATGGACAGATGACCTGACATTCATTTCAAACATTTTAAATCCACCATAAAGTAAAATCCATCATTCCCTTGATAACGGCATGAAGAGCCCTGGTGCAGTAAGGTACATCCACACCATCACACCACCAGTATATTTAAATAGCTGTATTTCTTTTTCTTAAGACATAATAAGACCCCTGTTGCCCAAGATGTTTTTCTTGTTGTAGAGAAATCAGGCCAGACACTCCTGGGTTGATTCACCACCATTTCCAGGTTCAGTGAAGTCCAAGTGTCTTAAAAATTTCTACGTAACCCTTTCCAGATTAATGGCCCGTAGTTGTGTCCACAAACATTACAATAATAACGTTGCTTGGTTTGTGAATGCTGTAACCATGATACTGGCAACATAAAAAGGCCAGCATCTGATTAGAAGCCAGCTCAACTGTGTGCTTCAAATAAACGTTATATGCGATGGAAATACCAGGATTACTTAAGGCACAAACATAATCACTCTAATAAGCCTCCAATAACCTGCCAACTTATTTTGTGTGTAAAACAGATGTGGTTATTTTAATCACATCCTGACTGCTGCATGATTCCACAAAAACAGAGCATTTAGCTTACAAACCCCTTTCCTCGTAGCTCCTCTATAGGTCTCGGATTAAAAGCCATTTATTCAAGGCACACTTTTAGCAAGGACGAAAATGTCCTGAACTGAGCGCTTATTGTTTGGAAGTTGGTGCCTAGAAGCTGCCTTGGAATAAATCGTGCCAAGCTATTTGTGGAATTACATAAGGACAATCATCCCTGCGATGGCTAGCATATTTTGATGCAAGATATGATGAGTAATAATAATAAAAATCATTTATTGAGAAGATTGAGCCAAGTTGGATTCTGTAAAGGCTGCGTGAGTCATGTTTCACTGGAAGCCGCTGATCCAAAAGTGCAGAATTGTTATTTCACTTAGTAAAAAACTAACTCACTTAGTGTGATCAAAAAAGCTTCTAATATATCGTATACATGGAGCTCAGTCAAGAACCGTTGATGCTTGAAAGAAGGCGCTCCAATCAGTGGAGTCTTTACTAGGCTCTTGCTAGAGTTGTTATTTTTCATTCAATCTTATTTTTATTGTGTCTCTCTTTTTTATTTTTATGCAGCTATTGTTCTTATGTATACACTCTGGGGGGAGGGGGGATGTTCTATGCTCGTATCTGCTTATGATAACTTGTATGACAACATATAAGTTTAAAAAAACAATAAAACAATTGTTCACAAAAAAAAGCTTCTTCTTGATGATGAATGATTTAATTTTGGTGGTTCTTGAATTACTAGGTGAAGGTTTTGGGTTCTGAGTTTTCATTCTTACCTTGGCAAAAGACCACTGTTCCATGTACTCTTTCATTTGAGCAGTCAAACTAGCACCCTATTTATTTGATAATATATTATATGGTGGCTCAGTGGGTAGCACTGTCGCCTCACAGCAATAAGGTCCTGGGTTCGATTCCCAGGTGGAGTGGACTGGGTTCTTTCAATGTGGAGTTTGTATGTTCTCCCTGTGTCCATGTGGGTTTCCTCCAGGAGCTCCGGTTTCCTCCCACAGTCCAAATACATGCAAGTGACCATGACTGTGTTTGACATTAAACCTGAACTGACGAATCTTGTGTAACCAGTAACTACATGTCCTGTCATGAATGTAGCCAAAGTGTGGAAAACATGACGTTAAAATCCTTATGTAAAAAGATGTAAAAAAGTTATGTAAAAAGAATAAATAACAATAATAAAAGTAATGTAAAAAGAATAAATAACAATAATAAAAGTAATGTAAAAAGAATAAATAACAATAATAAAAGTTATGTAAACAGAATAAACAACAATAATAAATAACAATAAAAAAAGTTATGTAAAAAGAATAAATAACAATAATAAAAGTTATGTAAAAAGAATAAATAACAATAAAAAAAGTTATGTAAAAAGAATAAATAACAATAAAAAAAGTTATGTAAAAAGAATAAATAACAATAATAAAAGTTATGTAAAAAGAATAAATAACAATAAAAAAAGTTATGTAAAAAGAATAAATAACAATAATAAAAGTTATGTAAAAAGAATAAATAACAATAATAAAAGTTATGTAAAAAGAATAAATAACAATAATAAAAGTAATGTAAAAAGAATAAACAACAATAATAAAAGTTATGTAAAAAGAATAAATAACAATAATAAAAGTTATGTAAAAAGAATAAATAACAATAATAAAAGTTATGTAAAAAGAATAAATAACACGGCACAAGAAAAGACAAGAAAGAAAAAGTCACGTTAGAACTATGCACACCAGAGCATACCTAAATACTTTCAGTGTTCTCTTTAGTTACTTTGGTCTGTACATCTGCTTTGTGTTTTCATTCTACCTTTAGAAATTCTAAAAAAATCCACTCAATCTCCTCGTTGTTTCACTCGACAGCCCCTGAGAAAAAATCTAAACCATTTCCTTGAAAGCACAGAAATGTAGCAGACAGCCTGATGCCAGCCCGACCGGGCAGTCTAACGGTAAATGGTAGCAATTGTAAGGCCGCGCAGGTCCGCACGGCTGGTAATGGAGAAAGCTGTACATGTGTATGTGTATGTCTATGTGTGTAATGTGGAGTTGCGTGTGGTGTTTATTCAGCTGGTAGGATTTAAAAGCGATGGGTTTGACGTCCGTGTGTGTGGATCTGTGTCGGGCTAGATGAGAAATTAAACAGGCACGTGTCACTTAGGCCGTAATTTAGAAGCGTATTCACGAAGTGTCACTGGTTCTGGCAGTGATGTTAGAATGATGATTATGACTGGACGTTAGTGGACAGGGCTTAGTATAAGATATGCACTAGTAGTTAGTTATTACAGGGGTTGGACAAAATAACTGAAACACCTGGTTTTAGACCACAATAATTTATTAGTATGGTGTAGGGCCTCCTTTTGCGGCCAATACAGCGTCAATTCATCTTGGAAATGACATATACAAGTCCTGCACAGTGGTCAGAGGGATTTTAAGCCATTCTTCTTGCAGGATAGTGGCCAGGTCACTACGTGATGCTGGTGGAGGAAAACGTTTTCTGACTCACTTCTCCAAAACACCCCAAAGTGGCTCAATAATATTTAGATCTGGTGACTGTGCAGGCCATGGGAGATGTTCAACTTCACTTTCATGTTCATCAAACCAATCTTTCACCAGTCTTGCTGTGTGTATTGGTGCATTGTCATCCTGATACACGGCACCGCCATTGGATGCACATGGTCCTCCAGAATGGTTCGGTAGTCCTTGGCAGTGACGCGCCCATCTAGCACAAGTATTTGGCCAAGGGAATGCCATGATATGGCAGCCCAAACCATCACTGATCCACCCCCATGCTTCACTCTGGGCATGCAATAGTCTGGGTGGTATGCTTCTTTGGGGCTTCTCCACACCGTAACTCTCCCGGATGTGGGGAAAACAGTAAAGGTGGACTCATCAGAGAACAATACATGTTTCACATTGTCCACAGCCCAAGATTTGCGCTCCTTGCACCATTGAAACCGACGTTTGGCATTGGCACGAGTGACCAAAGGTTTGGCTATAGCAGCCCGGCCGTGTATATTGACCCTGTGGAGCTCCCGACGGACAGTTCTGGTGGAAACAGGAGAGTCGAGGTGCACATTTAATTCTGCCGTGATTTGGGCAGCCGTGGTTTTATGTTTTTTGGATACAATCCGGGTTAGCACCCGAACATCCCTTTCAGACAGCTTCCTCTTGCGTCCACAGTTAATCCTGTTGGATGTGGTTTGTCCTTCTTGGTGGTATGCTGACATTACCCTGGATACCGTGGCTCTTGATACATCACAAAGACTTGCTGTCTTGGTCACAGATGCGCCAGCAAGACGTGCACCAACAATTTGTCCTCTTTTGAACTCTGGTATGTCACCCATAATGTTGTGTGCATTGCAATATTTTGAGCAAAACTGTGCTCTTACCCTGCTAATTGAACATTCACACTCTGCTCTTACTGGTGCAATGTGCAATTAATGAAGATTGGCCACCAGACTGATCCAATTTAGCCATGAAACCTCCCACACTAAAATGACAGGTGTTTCAGTTATTTTGTCCAACCCCTGTATATAGTTAGTTTAATATCTATTTTTTAGAGTGAGGCAATGCACAAAGCTTAATGTGACTTATTGTACTACAACAATTCACAAGGAATTTCATTAGTGGAGAGAACTTATAAGCAGTAATAATTAAGAGAAGTTTAGTGTTCCTGTGTCGTTCTTTAGTACATTAAACCATGTTACGCTTTTTTAACGATAAGCATTTTAGACTCTCTGGGAAAAGTCCCGAGCTATAACACAAGTTTAAAAGTGAAACAGTGAGTAAAATCTAGCTAAACACAGATACATGTGAAGCTTTCAGACTGGATTCGATGGTTATTTCACACAAATGCAGATTCATTTCATATTCACACTTTGATGACGTTTTACCGCACAGCTCAAGCCGAGCGCTGAACAAAGCGACAGTCACACACACGTTGAGTTTAAGGGTGCAAATTTCTCGACGAAGGGCGTCAAGTTTAGGGGAAGTCAAGTAACAACGTACCACTGTATCTGTAAAACTGTAAAGTCGTCGATTGCTGGGGCTGCTAGTTAAATTACAGGTATATATTATGGCACTCATTGTTGTGAGCTTGTGTGGTGTTATGGTAAGAGCCACACTGCTGAAAATGACAGTGCCAGAGTTTTAGGTTTGAATCCTGGGCTGAGTTTACTACTACAGAAGGCACTGGTCCCAAGCCTGGTTACATAGGTGGGTTGTGCCAACTGTGTCAAACTGAGCCAAATCAATTCTACTTATTGAAAAAAACAATGTGACTATTTATATGTAATCTTTATGTTGTCTATTTAATTAATATGTTTTTACATGCTCGTTTATAAATTAGGTACATTTTATGGCCAAAATTATGTGAACACCTGTGTATAAACTTGCCCACCATTAGGCTATAAAACCCTTTACTCTTCTTGGTTTTTTTAGTACGTCTCTGTGTACATGTGCCCGTTCAGTCAAAATAGCCTTCATGAGGTCAGGCACTGATGCTGGACGAGAACGTTTGACTGAAAATCAAAATATCATTTCATCTCAAAGGTGTTCATTGTGCTTGAGGTCAGGGCCCTGTCCAGCACCTGGAGTTCCACACCAAACTTGTCAAGCCACGTCTTTATGGACTTCATTTTCTGATCAGGTGTAGAGTAACGCTTAAACACAAATAAAAGGCCGTCCCAAATGATTTCAGGAAATGTTATATTACAGCATATCATTTATTCTATATAATTGGTTTTATACCTGTTAGCCATGGCTGTGGCTACAACAGCTGAACTCAATTAATGTGGGGGTCTATGTCCCACATACTTTGGCCATACAAGTGCAGAGTCATCAGACATTATGTGTGTAAATGTGAAGTAAGTATCTGCACTGAAGTTTTATTAAGTGACAAAACCTGTGGTTGAATACCAGTGGTTACCCCCACTTCATGACTCTTTCTCTTTCAATGCTGAGAGCTGATGCAACCACATCCCCTTTAATCAAACAAAAGCCACCTTTATTCACAACCAAAACATTTTAAAAGCCTGTACACATATGTGTTTGTGCTCTGTCCAGAACAGCAGTGTTAATAGCTACTAAATGAAACCATCCCACCCACACACATACCAGCCTCCAATAATGCCCTTGTATTGAGTAGAAAGTGTACCAACCAGGCCTGGCAGCAATCACTCATTAAATCCAAGGCTGACAGTTAAGCATCACATTCCTGGATTACAGACTGGCCGTTGTGCCACTCGCTGAGGTGTTAATATGATGGTGCAAATGCTTTACACATCGGTCACATGTTCCACACAGGGCTAAAGCAAGTCAACAAAAAGACCCTGCAAGGTTTTCGATGTTCTACAGATGTTCAAACAGTGGCTGTTTCATTCTCAATAAAGCACACGAGAGCAGTTAGTGATGCAGCACAAAACCCAAACTGATCAGAAAGCACTGACATAACCTACAAAACTGAAGCTATATGATAATTCAGCCTGTCTGCAATGGCAAATCCACAGATGCCATGGTTTACAGTCTCATGTAGGGTTTAGGCCTACTTTTGTTCACAGATTCAGACCAAAAGCTACAACAATGTAATTAGAATAAGTCACGTTTTAGGATGTCTGTGGGAATTTGTGCTGATTTAGTCAAAAGACCATTTGTGAGGTCAGATCCTGATGTTGAATGAGAAGGCCTGGCTGATTCCACCACACCAAACCCATCAAAACACGTCATATGGACCATGTTATATGCACAATGACCATCGTCAAGCTAATAGTAGCAACAATAGTAAAAACATATGATTCTATTTTATTAATTGATTTTATACACCAGTTAGTTGTTTTAGCCAAGGGTTTGGCTAAAACACAAGGAGTCAATTGCTAGGAAGGGTGTCCACATACTTTTGGTTCTATATGGAAATTTTGGTAGGGAAGTTCCTCTGTTCCAAGTTTTTTTTTCCATTTGTAGATAATGACTCTCACTGTGGTTCACTGGAGTAACAGAGCCTTAGCAATGGCTTTGTAACCCTCTCCAGATTGGTAGATTTCACTGACTTTGTTTTGCATCTGTATTTGAATCTCTTTAGAACATGACATCATGTGCTGCTTTTGACCTTCTAGGCTGCTTCACAATGCCAGACAGGTTGGATTCAAGTAACGATTAAGTTTAACAGGTCTGGCAGTCATCAAATTGAATCCAATTGTCAATTAAATTTGATTACCTGTTTGATTTTGTAGCAAAAGTAAGGGGGCAATTAACTTTTCATATAGGGCATTTTTCCTTTAATAAATGTTCTGAATAAATTAAGCATCATTTTAAAAAAGCATTTTGTGTTTACTTGGTTTATCTTGTGACAGATCTGCAAAAACAGAAGGAACTGGGTAGCAGGCAAATACTTTTTCACGGCACCGTACACAACGAGTTCAATTCCAGGCTGCAACACTTTTTACTCTTTGCATTGCTCCAATTTGGATATGCTTAATTTCCCTGTGCATTCTGGCAACCTGTGCAGCAGCACGTCGCTCTACTTTCTCTTTCTTACATTCTACTTAACAAGACAGCAGGAATCACTGTTGTAGTGGCAAGGAGACAATATCCTATTCGACCTGCCCTTCCTCAGACACAGCAGATTGTGTCTGTTGAACGCTGGGCCAAGACTGAAACTCAAGGCAATGATAATTTTTCATAATTAACAATGACGACAATGTGAACAAGCACACTGATGGATGCATCGGTGGATCTAAATTGAAACTCATATGATTTAATGATGACAAACACTTGTAAGGTAATAAAAATGCCCTCAGATATTTAAGTTTCTGTTCATTTTCATTTGTCCAACACATGCCTAAAAATCGAACAAGAACAGAGTACCTCTCAGGTGCGTATAGTTGGGGGAAGAAAAGAAAACACACAAAAGTGAACGCGGGTCTTGTTCCAGAATTTTCCACAAATATTTGAGGTGTACTGGAATTAATGCTGGATGCCAGCCAGGCCTTTGAATTCCAGCAAGGTTGGTCACACGTGCCAGCCAATCTCTGTTTTTCATTTCTCAGCTCTCCCACCCTCACTCCTAGAGTTTTTCAACAGAGTCCGCGAGTCTCAATGCTATCATTCTCTGATTCCGCGCGAATCTGGCTGCGCGTATGCAGGAAATGGGACCAAACGGGTTTCCTGAGTGGCCCAGGGAGGAAACGCTGCAATAAGTGAGGGGCGTGCATTTAAAAATAACCTCGTATAAATGCCCGTGGCCGGAGCCCACTTGCCTTCAGTTTCGACTTCACACTCTTTCCATGTGCGTGTTACGCTCTCGCTCGCTGGTTCTCAGGACTGAGCTGAAAGGCCAGCTGAGTTAATACAGGTAGTGACAGAAGTGTACATGCACTTGTGAGGGTTGGGATCTCCAACATTTCTTTCTGCAACTGGTCTTTTACTGTGACTGCATTTAAGAACAAAAGAAAAGTCATTTTAATAATTTTATTTTTTAAAATTATTTTTAATACATTTTTAATAAAATTATTTTGTGTCAAAATACACTACAGCAATATATACAACCTCACGATGGGCTTTGTCATTCCATGCCATTTCCCTGCTTTTTGTTTGTCAGCAACAAACCTACGCTTGTTGGAAGAAGGGGCTTCTTTTTTGCAGGGCAACCTTCAAACCCATAGTGATGTAAAGCTTGTCTGGCTGTGGACAGTGTCTCGATGTGAGGAACTCTGATCTGACAGGTTTGAATTCATGGCAGACATGTTTTTGGTAGTTTTTGGATTGGGCTGCCCATCCAGACTAGTTTTACCATATAATCTTTGTCTCTTGCAAGTGTAGGTAAAATGTTGAATATCGCACATGATACTGAAGTAAAAAATAAAACATAAAACATATTACACCTGAACTGAGTGATACTGAATCTCACTGCAAGAAAACACATAATCACAAACACGGCTAACATGACTTGCGGCCACAAGGAACTTTAAAGGTTTCAGGGTTCGATTGAAGTCCCTGAACATTTGTTTTGTTCGCAGAGCTTTTATTTAGAGGAAGACAAAGGCACAAACACAAAGAGCCAAATGTCATGTCTTTGATGCCAGCACTCACCACTCGCTTGCCAGTTTTGACACTGTTGTTCAGGGTATAAATTAGGATAAAAAAACTGGTACAGCGAGACCAATACAGGAAAAGTGACCAGGGACCTGGGGCATGGCACATAAAGACACAATAGACCAGATTGCTATGGGATAAATACTCTTCATGACCAGAAGTATTTGAACACCAAAACACCACAGAGATTTTGCTTGGTAAACAATTCGTTCAAAACCACTGGCATTAACGTAAACATTAAGTCCTGGTATATTACTATGTTCTGGAACACAGCTGTTGTACCTAACTCTCATTAGCCAACAAGAAGATGTTGTAAATTTGATTAAATATGTTGATCAATAAGGCTTTGCTCGCAGTTTCAGGTTACCCAAAAAGTTAAGATCAGGTCTCTGTGCAGTCCAGTTAAGTTCCTCCTTACCAACCTACTACTACTGCTACTGTTTGACTAGCTATCAATGTGGGTGGTTGACACGACCAAGACTAGAAAATTTTATACATACTATTTAATACATGAGGGTTCCATTCTGTGTAGCGGCTTCACAGCTGAGCAATTGTTGCTCAATTATATTTTACTTTTATAAAAGCAGTTGACCAGGGCAGCAATAGCAGGGGTAAAGTTTGATAAACTAACTTCTTAGAAGGATGAAATCCTGTGAAATTGCCTTGCTGATCCATTGTACAGCCAGTTTTTCTATGTAGACTTTATGACTGTATAATTCACCTTTTAAAAATGTTAGGGTGACTCAAATGGCATGATCCACAAGCTCAAAAGTTTGTCTGAAAACTTATGGCCATGAACCTTTGGGTATGCAAGTTTCATAACCAAATTAATAGCATAGGTAGAGTTGGTAAAATGATTACCATTCCTAGTCTTCGAAGTTCGAAGTTTTAATATCAGTGTTATACTAACAGAAGACACACTGTGTCAATAATGTCCCATTTTTTTCAGGTTTCAATAGTCGTCAGTCTTTTCTAACAACCTGATGAGCAACAAAAGCAAAGGAAATATTCCGATGTTTTCTCAGCTCCTCTGCAATGCTTACATTCTCTTACACAATCCACACTATTGTGTAAAAACATGAAACATTGGAATCTGAGAGGTATTGGCTCATCAACATTCAGACTCAAGAGGTGCCATGGCATGTTTGTAACTACTGTCTACCAGTTTATATCTGAGTCAGCTAAGCCCAAAAACCATGCCAGCGTCAAAAAAATGAAGTGGGTTCATTCAGTCTAGCTGGCAGAAGTAAGCTTAAGAGAACACAAAGCAGGTATGTCTGAAAAAAAACCTGCACCAGCAGAAGTAAGCCTGTGGCGCTGATCTAATGCTTTTCAACAGCAGCAATAAGAGCTTTGTAAATAGTACGCTCAGCTCCTCACGCACAAACACACACACTGCTGCACTGGCACAGGAAAATTACAATAAGGTCCCATAGTAACATATTTGCACAGACACACATGCTAAGTGACACATCACTTAGAAAAGATGGCACTACTGTGGCAGGGAGTGTACCCAGGGCCGGCAGTTAAACTGTTAAGACACTCGTCAGACGTAGGTAAAAGAATTCAGCGACACGCGTGACGTCTGTTTATAATTGCTGTCATTTGTGCAATGGAAAAATTTTTAGAGTGAAAAGGCAGTTTTTTGTTTTGTGACAAATGGTTTATCTTTGCCATAACCTAGGTTACGATACAGCCGTGTACTTGAGACTGAACAATAAAACAAACAGCTGAGGGGAGGCAAATGACATCATTTGTTATGTAAATAAACTGTGTGCAACTCGAGCGTGGCATTTTTACCATTGCAAAGATTCAAAGATGTAAAAGCTTGAATGTGGGTGAGTGAGGACAAAAAAGAGATTGTCAAGGGGTTTCGTGAAGGTTTCAATGTAATGAAAAAGGTGTCATAATGAATACAAAATGCCTGTTTTACACACTTTACATTACTATTCTTGGAAGAAGATCAATTTTACCACAGAAAACTTAACAGGAGGTGGAACCACATATTATAAACATAATAAACCTCTTACATGATTTTAGCAAGCTCTGTCTAAAAAATTGCAAATTGAATGTAAAGCCTTTGCAATCAGATAGGGAAAAAATAAAGCGATATTATTAACCAGTGTTACTAAGGACATATTAAAATTACAAAAACAAAAAGGTCAAGACAAATTGATACGAATGTCTTTGCTTTCTAGATGTCATTATGTTACCCAAGTACTTTACCGTATGACTGAATAAACACCTCATTTTAACTAAATATCTTTAACTGATTAAACATCTTGTAGGTTTATTTTGCTCCACACATGCTGAATGTGGAATTTCTCTGTCTGACTGGTTTGTGTATTTACCTGAAATTGTTGTAAAGCCTATAATTATTAAAGAAGGATGAATAAACAGTAATTTGCTACTGGAGATGGTTTATAAAACCTGTCATGTGTATAAAATATGATAAAAATATAACAGTAACCCATAACAGAGCCATCAGACCCACACTACAGTTGTTAGAATAGTTTTATTTGCTACGTGCAAATGCAAAATCATGTCAAAATTATACAAACCACCTGACACATAAATGATTAAAAAGAGCATTATTAGTTTTTATATTGTATTATCAGGTTTTACATGTTAGGTCACTGGGGTAAACTAGTGAGTGAGGAGATTCATACTGGTGGCATTATTAATGTTAGTATCAGTCTGGTAATAATGTAGGCAAGTTAGTTTATTTGATCCACGGAGGCTCAGATCTTTACTTATGCAAATCCTTCACAATAGATTGATCCATTATAATTTGCATTATCTATTCTGATCTCTCTGAAAACACCAGGCTGAAACTATGCCACACAGCCTAAATCTGTGTTCGGAGCAGTATTCCCCAGTAGCTTACATCACCCCCGGGTCATCATTAGCGAAACTAATGGCTCCGTAAACAATGCCAATAAATCGCACCTACAATCGGCGCGCCGTGTACTTTAATCCCCCCATTTAATTTACACCTGAATAAGGCGCAACGGGAATGTGGTGAATGTTGAACGCAGCACAGACACGAGCGGCGCCCGCGTTTAGACAAACCTGCTGTGAGCACTTTGTTTAGATTCGGTCAACTAAAGTAGTATCGATGCTTATAGACCACATCATCATGGTTATAGACCACAGTAAAACAAGAGAGCGTACAATAAACCTGTGTTTCTTTAAGTATAACAAATAATGACATATAACACTGATCCCTTCAAAACCTTTTGGTACAAAATATTGGCGGTACAATGAATGTATCATAAGAATTCTGAATATACTTGTTATATTTGTGGTGAGGCACTAAGTAATTACTGTAGTTTAAAAGCACAAGCTAATTAATGCTGTACTGTTCTAATATGCAGGTAAAGTCAGGAGTTTACATATAGCTTCAAGGGACATGTCTGGCAGACTTGCAATATTAACCATTCTTAAAACTAATAATTTATTGTGAACTAATGATTGAAACACATACATAACACATCACAAATATAAGTTTATTGTAGGTTTTCTGAAAACATTCAGTTCCAAAGTACATCCAGCAACACAGATGATCAGAAGTTATGATGTTATTGAACTTTGTTGCATTGCCTCCTATTTATTGATTTAGGTTGACTACAGTTGTGGCTTCACTTTGGCCATATCATTAGAGCTAGTTTGACTGCATCTGGGCTGTTTAAACATACACAGACCAGTGGTGTCTTGGTAAGGTCATGAAATTAAATCCACAAATTGCCAGCTTATAGTATGAGGATTTTTCTCTGATGGTACAATACAAACTAAAACCCACAAAAGGCACATGCTTGATTGATTAGTACTTATGTAAGCATAGTGGACCAAATAGCTTTAACAACCGCATAAAGCATACACAAATGGAAGACATATCCATATTCTGAATTATTATTTTCTGCAATTTGCAGGGTGGATGACATTATTTGAAGTTTGGTATGCTTTCCCAGTAATTGCAGTGGTTTCACCAGGATACTTTGGTTTCCTCCAAACTGGATGTCTGTCTATCTGTCTGTCTGTCTCTGTCTCTCTATCTAGCTAGGATATATTCCTGCTTTGTGCCCACTGATTCAAGTGATGCCAAATAGAGATAAAATTGAATTGTATAAGGTTCTTGAAATTTATTTTGGGATAATAGCCTGTACATAGCATGTGCTCACCTGTAATGTTACAATAATAATAATTATTATTATTATTTCTATTGTTATTATTATTAACTGACTTTGAGCTCCTATTCTTTTGAGCTTTCAAATTCAGTAGAACGCGGTGCTTACTAAGCCTTACTAAGCATCAGCGACCGGACCCACCGCGACCCTGAAACGGTCGAATGAATGAAGGATAGTACCTGCATTTAAAAGTGTTTAAACTCCTTCAAAACTTTATTACTTTCTTATAATGTAATCCCTATTATCCCCCGCCCAAAAATATCCAAAAAAGTGCAAATAACTTCAGACCACTTAGACTGCAGCGATAAAAATCTGCCAAGGAAAGGTGCGTCTTTTCGCAGTGCGCATGCGTGTCGAGAGCGGGCGGTGCTGTAAGGGCCGCGGTATGTGCCGCCCCCTCCTGACGTCACTGCTGTGAGTAGCTAAATGCGTGTATGAGGGCAGCGGAGAGAGAGTGTGTGTTTGTGGAACTGAGAGAGTGCACTGAGCGTTCCTCTGTCTGACTCTTTTATACTGGCTATTTTTGGGAAAGCGCTACCTCCATCCTGAACGCGGCTTCCTCCGCTCGCACAATTGGCCCAGCTGGGAGCTTTATAAGGTAGGAGGGTCCTACCTGGTACATGCACTCAGTCAGACTCGCTCCTCGGTTCATGGACAGGAGAGAAAGTTTGGATCAGACGGGCTGATTTTTTACTTGGACGAGCGGTGCGTTTTTGCGCTCACGTATTAGAGAAGTTTTCACGGGACAACCTGGACATTTGAAAGATGGCCTTACCTGGGTCCATTTTGCCATCGATTTCGACCTTTGCCAACCAGAAGGAGAAATTGTGGGAGAATGTAAGTATGATTTCATTTATGTAGGCAACAAGTGCTTTAGAAATGATGTTGGCATTTGTGATGCGAGCTTGTCAAACGTCAGCTGACATTATTATTTTAATTATAATTAGCGCGCAAAAACACTTGAAAGCTTTTTGTGCCACAATTGGATCTTATTCTAGATACAAAGTGAAGAAAATACTTTTGTAATTAAATTTGGTAATTGGACAAATTTGCGTTCCTAATTCTTCAGAATTAAGAATTAAGTTCTTGTATAAACCGATTTTAATGTATGCATAAATATAACCATGAATAAACTAATATTTGCTCTTTAATTTCCAGAGGTGGACTGTAGATGAGAAGCCGCTGACATGCGCAGACGCGTACCGGAGAAAAGACGACGAGGATCTGAGCGATTTCTTGGATCTGGAGTTCATTCTGGCTAACACGACCGGTCCTGAGACCGTGAACCCAGTCAGTGCCACTGTTACGGACTATAATTCCACACCAAACCACTGCAACATGTACCAAACCGGGAGTGCGTACGCACCATACAGCCTAGTGGCTGAACTCTTGCACACTGAACCGGACACCTACTGCACCAGCGGCAGCATCGGAATTCACGGTCGGTTCGTCATGAATATGAACACTGTTCCAAACAACGCGCCTTTTCCAAGACCGGGCTTTCCAGACGGAATCAAAGTTGAGCCCTGCGCAGAGGAGGACGGATACGGCCCAGTGATGGGCATGGTGCCCCAAAGCTGCCAGCGCATCAAACAGGAAGGCAACGTCTCTTGCGCATTACAGTTCGAGCAGCCCAGACCTGCAGTGTCCCCACAAGCAGCGGGCAACATCACCCCACCGCTCAGCCCAGACGACCAGGCCAGGTGCCAAACACAGATCTGCCGCAACACCTTCCCACAGAGCTCCTACTACCCACCTCAGCAGCACCAGCAGCAGCAAGTGCAGCTGGGATACCAAAGCGCGCAGCTGTATGCCGTGTTCGATGACGGACTCGGAGTGATGCAGCCCGGTGCCCAGCGTGCACTCCTCACCCCTCCATCATCACCCCTAGATCTGCTCGACTCCAAACCCAAAAGAGGGAGGCGCACCTGGCCGAGAAAGCGCGCAGCTACGCATACGTGTACGTTCCAAGGCTGCGGGAAAACCTACACCAAGAGTTCGCACCTGAAAGCGCACCACAGAACTCACACTGGTAAGTTATAAAGTACACAATTTCACCAGCTTTCGAACGCTGCATGATTTTTACCTTTTGCGTAAAATGAACAATGCAGTGTTAAATTACGAAAGAGTTTAAAGTTCATATGTGTTTATGAGTTTTCGTTGCACTGTAAAGGATTTACCATGCAAAAAGGAGTAACTTCACTGACTCAATTTATTCTCTGCAATATACCTGCTCTACCACTACTACTTGACCCGTTAAAACCGATTTGATCACAACTGTCTACATAAATATGTAAAAACAGTTGCTCTGACTAATTCATTTGTACAAAATGGCCATGAAGGAAACAGTATAGAATTAAAGCTGCAATATGCAACTTTATCATAAAAACACGGCTGTGTTATTCTGGAAAGCCTTAAAACCCAATTCTAATTAAAGATGTAAAATAATAAAGGTTTTTTATTCTTTAAATCTCCCCATAGCAATTGAGAATCATTTTCTGATTGTTTCATGAATAATATATGAATTACTTGCCACTTGCCAATCAGCAACAAAACACTCTTAGTTCTTCTGCCAGGGAGGACAACAAATGATGCATGCATATAAAACCCACCTAAGATCCTGTATTAACATGTTACCTGTTTTGTTCCATCAGGTGAGAAGCCATACCACTGCAACTGGGAAGGCTGCGGCTGGAAGTTCGCCCGGTCTGACGAGCTCACCCGTCACTTCAGAAAGCACACAGGCCACCGACCCTTCCAGTGCCAACTGTGTGAGCGTGCTTTCTCCCGCTCCGACCACCTTGCTCTGCACATGAAGAGGCACATGTAAACATGGAGGAACATGAGACTGATCTGACAGAAAAAGTTGTAACCAAAGCCTTATAACTGCCTTATTTAATACCTTCATACAACCCGAGACCAAAAGACTTTTGTGTCACCATTTTTTCTATACTATTTTGTATTATGTAGCTGGTACTACGTGGGATTTGCAGAACAATTGAATGCTGCATTAAGTGTTTTGGGGACAAACAGCAACCTGCAGGGACGGTCCTATAATATATAAATATATAGCCATGTTGAAACTGAAAACAGTATGTATGTTCAACAGAGTGCATTTATAATGAGAGTAAATGTGCATACTGACCATGCACAGCGACAACGTTCTTGAAACTGCCTTCAAATTGTTGACCAGAACTGTGTGTTCATTGTGATACTTTGTAAGATAATGTTTTGTTAAAATTATTAAAATTATCATTTGTTATAAACTATTCCAACATATTGTATCACAAAGGTACAATAACCTGTTGCCCCATTGTACACTAGCACATAAACCAGGGCTCGATGTCCTGCTTTTTTTAAAGATATAAACAGAAGTTTTATATTGTAAGTATTGTATTTATTGTACATAATAAACTAAATTTGAGTATACGCTTGACTTGTATTGCTCATTTTTCATGTTCACTCACATATTCATGCACACTCTCTTATTACTGGCTGCTTTGAAGTTTCTTGGAATCCTAAGAAACTCAAGCTGTGGTGAACAAGCTTATTACACTAAACATGGCCCTATAACATGCCATTTGGTTAAAGCAAGGGTACCGAACTGCTATTCCTGAACCCCCACTCAGGCGGGTATTATAGTTTAGGCCGAGATGCTTTCCAGCTGCAGCCAGCCGAGGCCCGCAGCCTGTGGCTTTCGCCTATAAATACAAACATTACATTTACATAATTACAGAGAGAGAATTTAGATACGTCTGGACGGAGGGGCGCTGGGCTCCGTGCTGAAGATCCAGCTTAAAGAGACGGCCTGTTTACAGAAGCCTTTGATGGTGGCTTGTCGAAACAGACATCTGACTGCGCAACTGCTGATGCAATTCAAAAATCCCTCTGACTTTAAATCCGAGTTGTCTCGACGGAGCACGTTTGTGGACCTCTTTTAAACTTTCATAACATAAAATGACAAAATGACAGCAGAACAAACCAAAATAGTTATTACGACCTGCAAATGAGATGGCACAAGAGTCTAGAACAGGAAAAAAAAACAAGCCTGAGTCGTTCCTCAGCAGCTTATTACAGTTTGCTGGAGAATTTAAGCATGAGAACCTGATGTCAAAAGTCATGTTCACTTCTGGTAAAGAAAATTTCACAAACACAAAAAAGCAGAAATACAAGCCGAGCTATTTATAGCAAACTAGTGTAGTATAAAAGTAGAAGTCTCATTTCACTTTTTTGTTCTGAAGATAGTACCTACTACTACCACGACACGCATGATTTGTGATGAATGCTTTTATTTTGAGGCCTTCTAGATCCAGATTACATTATCTGAAATATATATTTACATATGTTTTCAAAGCACACAGATACTCCCAATGTGAGCTACAGTACAGATGTGAGTTTGAGTTCAAATACATACAAGTACAGTCACTGCAGCAAACATAGTCTGGTCATTTAAATCCTCAAATTATTTATTTTTATTTTATATTAATTAACTCCAACTGCATGGTGTCATAAAAAGTCAATTTTTGTATGTGTACTACTGTAACATACACTTGTGGTAAAAAGTATTGCTTGTTTGACATCCCATTCCAAAACTATTTGGAGCTGCCACCCCCTCCCCTAACTGTAGCTATAACAGCCAGGATTTGAATTGTGTTTTGCTATTTTGGCCATTCAATCAAAAGAGCATTTCTGAAGTTGGGCACCAAAGTTGAAAAAGTCCAACATCAATGTCTTAACTCTTCTCAGTGTTCAGTAGGGTTGCTGTCATGCTTCTCTGTTCAAACCACCAAATTTCTTCACATCAAACTCACAAAATAATGTCTGTATGAACTTTGCTTTGTGCACAGGGGCCCTGTCATGATGAATCAGCAGGGCTTTCCCCAAACTGTTGCCACAAAGTTGTAAGCATGTATATGCTTTATATAAGCACACCTAGGGGCTGCTAACAATAGTCCACTTTCTACATGTTTTTATAGAGTATATAGAGAAAACCCACATGAGAACACTTCCAGGAGGATGCTGTGTACTGTATTCACCTGCAGTGTGTTTGCCTCAAATGAAAAATTTATGTCTCCCCCTATTGTGCAAAACGATTAGTGCTGAGTTTATTTTTTGGCTGATGAGTTAATTGAATTGATTTTTTGTAAGTTGTACGATAAAAACACTTCACTACTCCTGGTACAACCATTTCATCTAAAGAGCTTGTCTCCTACAGATTGTAGATGACAAAGCTCATCACCCTTTTGTAATAAACAACAATCATACAATTGTTCAGAACTCATTGTCTAATGCAGATTGGAGAGATGTTCCAAAGTTAGTTAGAACACAGAATAATTGAAGCCAACTTTGAAGCCAATTTTACCAACACTTCACGGTGTTTCCTCTACTATAAACATGACACTTTAATATTACTTGTTCTGTAAGAGCTGCTCTGGAGTTCATTAAACAGTATTTGACAGTAATTGCTCAAAAATCGATATATCTTTCATTATGACAGCTAAGTAACTCTCTTTTTGTTGTAGTGTCTCAAATGTTCCTATTAACCACTAACATAGTTTTTAATGATACATTTTTCATGACATTATTATGATTTGAGACATGGCCTATGCATATAAATTCAGTTTTAGACAATACATATCAAAATGTTTAAAGGAGCATCACACATTCATATTTAAACACATTGATTAAAAGTTTGGAATCACAAAATCTTTCCCCATTTCATTAAATTTTTATCAACCTTTTTACCCAGGTCAGAGCCACTGTGGGTCCAGTTCCATCAGGAAATACCCTAGAGAGAGTGCCAATCTATCCAAGCAGTTTACTCTATTCATGCTTCATCAGATGTATAATGTTTAGCTTTCAGCAATGAAATCTCCACAGACACAGACTGGCATTAGAATGAAGAACGTTTATTGATGCCACCTTTGCAACAAGTTTAGTCAAATTTCTAGATCTTAAAATCCACTGTTTGTATCTAACAGCAGTTGTTTGTTTCTAGCCTTCTAGCATCACAACATCAGTGCCAAACCCTAGTAATGTTCTTTTAACTGAATGAAGGCAGATGGCAACAGTCACATTCAGAATCTGGGTACTAATGCCCATCATTTGACCCCATTCTGTTGTATGTTGATATATTAAAATGGTGTTGGTACAAGTGCAACTATCAACAGATCATTTCTATCAGAAAAGGAAATATTCTAAACCTTTTGTTTAAAATCAGGCTGGAGCTGTAGGTATGGCCGACTGGCCCCTCACAGTTATTATAAATTAATTCAGAGAAGTAAAAACGATTCTGTTCAGGAATCCCACAGGGCAGCCCTGTTAACCCACTTGACACTGGACATGCTGCAGCAAAATTTTAAAATGAGACAAAAATGTGGCTGAGCATGCCTGGTGAGAATTCTCCTAAATTAACCACATATGTGGACCAAAAAAAAGCAAAGCAGCGTCAACAAATGTTAAGAAAAAAAAATGCAAATAAGAGAAGAATTTCAACCTCACATTTTTTTCATCACCTGAGCCCTGCGCTGCTCCTCACTCATCCTTTTAAAGCTAAATCTCCACTTCTAGCTCCTGACCAACCTTCACTAAATTAGAACAAGAATGCCAAGGTATGTGGGTTGGTATGGGATTTGACATACCAACTCACAAATGCAGGCAGCTGCTGGATTATTTTTACACATCAAAATCTTGAATTTATTTTTGAGTTACTTAGTCTGAAATGTCTCAGTCTGGAGGAAACAAGGAATTTGTGGTGCTTTAAAGAAACAACATGGAAGGAAAGAGAAATTAGTCACATTTGGGAGTTTGATGAGAGTAAACAGACAGGAAATCAGGAGAAGACAGCACATGTTTCTATGCATGCTGACATACAGTGCCTTGCAAAAGTATTCGGCCCCCTTGAACTTTTCAACCTTTTGCCACATTTTAGGCTTCAAACATAACGATATGAAATTGTAATTTTTTGTGAAGAATCAACAACAAGTGGGACACAATCGTGAAGTGGAACGAAATTTATTGGATATTTTAAACTTTTTTTAGAAATAAAAAACTGAATATTATTCGGCCCCCTTGCGTTAATACTTTGTAGCGCCACCTTTTGCTGCGATTACAGCTGCAAGTCGCTTGGGGTATGTCTCTATTAGTTTTGCACATCGAGAGACAGAAATTTTTGCCCATTCTTCCTTGCAAAACAGCTCGAGCTAAGTGAGGTTGGATGGAGAGCGTTTGTGAACAGCAGTTTTCAGCTCTTTCCACAGATTCTCGATGGGATTCAGGTCTGGACTTTGACTTTGCCATTCTAACACCTGGATACGTTTATTTGTGAACCATTCCATTGTAGATTTTGCTTTATGTTTTGGTTCATTGTTTTGTTGTCTCAGGTCAGTCAACATGTTTTGTTGTCTCAGGCCAGTCTCAGGTCTTTTGCAGACTGCAACAGGTTTTCTTCCAGAATGGTCCTGTATTTGGCTCCATCCATCTTCCCATCAATTTTAACCATCTTCCCTGTCCCTGCTGAAGAAAAGCAGGCCCAAACCATGATGCTGCCACCACCATGTTTGACAGTGCGGATGGTGTGTTCAGGGTGATGAGCTGTGTTGCTTTTACGCCAAACATAACGTTTTGCATTGTGGCCAAAAAGTTCGATTTTGGTTTCATCTGACCAGAGCACCTTCTTCCACATGTTTGGTGTGTCTCCCAGGTGACTTTTTATGGATATCTTTGAGAAATGGCTTTCTTCTTGCCACTCTTCCATAAAGGCCAGATTTGTGCAGTGTACGACTGATTGTGTCCTATGGACAGAGTCTCCCACCTCAGCTGTAGATCTCTGCAGTTCATTCAGAGTGATCATGGGCCTCTTGGCTGCATCTCTGATCAGTCTTCTCCTTGTTTGAGCTGAAAGTTTAGAGGGACGGCCGGGTCTTTGTAGATTTGCAGTGGTCTGATACTCCTTCCATTTCAATATGATCGCTTGCACAGTGCTCCTTGAGATGTTTAAAGCTTGAGAAATCTTTTTGTATCCAAATCCGGCTTTAAACTTCTCCACAACAGTATCTCAGACCTGCCTGGTGTGTTCCTTGGTCTTCATGATGCTCTCTGCGCTTTAAACAGAACTCTGAGACTATCACAGAGCAGGTGCATTTATACGGAGACTTGATTACACACAGGTGGATTCTATTTATCACCATCAGTCATTTAGGTCAACATTGGATCATTCAGAGATCCTCACTGAACTTCTGGAGTGAGTTTGCTGCACTGAAAGTAAAGGGGCCGAATAATATTGCACGCCCCACTTTTTAGTTTTTTATTTCTAAAAAAAGTTTAAAATATCCAATAAATTTCGTTCCACTTCACGATTGTGTCCCACTTGTTGTTGATTCTTCACAAAAAATTACAATTTCATATCGTTATGTTTGAAGCCTGAAATGTGGCAAAAGGTTGAAAAGTTCAAGGGGGCCGAATACTTTTGCAAGGCACTGTATGGATAGAACTTCATGGTTTGATAGACATGGTTTGATAGAACTTCAGTGGACTAAGCACTGACCTCAACCTCACTGGACACCTATGGAATAAATAGAATGTTGGCAAGCCAGGCCTTCCTGTTCAATTGGTGCCTGAAGTCACAGAACATCTTTTAAATTGGGCACAGGTTTCCACAAACACACTACAAAGTCTTATGGAAAGCCTTTGCAGAGACTATTGGACAGTTACATATTAACACCCATTAACCCAGTTTACAAAAGGGATGTGCAGCACATTCATGGTTAGGTGTCCGCATATGTGCGACAACCAACTCAAAACAGACTAAGTATGGAAAGATTTGGGCAGTGTCCACATTCTCTTAATAGAAGTTCACATATCCTGGTGTAGTTGGTGGTAATTCTGATGCCCATCATAGGAACACTGGGTACACTGTGAGAATATACAGTAGACTGGGCACCAGTCCATCACAGGGCATAAAACCCTCACTCACTCACTCATACTAACAGCTGAGAGAAATGTCTGGGTGGTCAGGTGTTATCCAAGCACCATCAAAATTAGAAGCTGCTGGAACATAGGTAACAGTCCAGCAAGCTTTACATCGCTATTAGATTTGATAATGACGGGTAAAATCAGCACTATAAAAACCTTAAAAAAAAAAAAAAAAGCCTACATACAATTATATAAAAAAAAAAAAATAAATAAATAAAAACATTTCCTTTTTATGCTTTCAGAAAGTGAAAATGATTCCTTTTCAATTTAGTGTAAGCAACAAACTTTCCAATGTCAACTCCTGCACCATCTGAGGAAGCTAAACCACTGACTTAAACATTATAAAATGTTATCATCCTTGTAAAATTCAAATAGAAATAAAGAACTGGCAGCACTGATTTTAGGTATATAAGTTTAATTTTGAAACTAATTCAAATACATTTCATTTCCACCAATCCAATATCACAGAAAAAAGCAGAAGAGTCACAAGTGGTTACACCAACACAAAGTATAAATATGTAATTCTCATATATAGAAAAATGAACCGTAATTATTAGATGTGTTTAACACATAATAAATATATAAAAACACAGAAATAAAATACAGTATAAGGTCATTGTGTGTAACATCCAAATCATAATAATCTATCTGTATTTCAAGCTCACCCTGATTTCAAAGTTTTAAGTAATATAAATATAACAAAGTATTTCTCTGTAATACACAAACCTTTCAAATAAAACTGAAACTGAAAAACACAGTATTAATGCTCTGTACTGGGAATGTATAAACACTCTAGAAACTGTTCAAAACCATTACAATATATTCTAGTTCTACTTGTATGTGCTAATACCGTGTTACACAAGAAACGTAAGAATTATTACAGCTTCATCCGGTTTCAATCAAACGGTGTAAATAAGGCTAAAGTAACATTCGTTTTGAAGCTCTGCTCCCACAAGAAGTATTTTTAAAAAGCACCAATTTAATACCGAGTATCTGTACCAGGTGAATATTAACTCTGGAATGATATCAGCTTGGCATCACCTCAGATCATTGGAAGCATTAAATCATTTCACCAGCTTTGGTTATTTTATTCAGTTTATTCAGTTGGGACAATCTGGCAAATCGTAAGATAACAGCCTTCAGATCAAATCAAATCAAATCTATTACTTTATTTTCCAAGCATTTTAAGAGATCAGGTCAGTGTTCTCAAAAAACATTTACTTTAAAATCTTTAAATAAAAAAGCTGATCAAAGTCAGGTGTTATAAAGAGGAAAATAATAATGTGAGAAGTTAAAATAAGTGTTTTGAAGGTTCTACATTTCAGTAAGTCAGTGGAATTCACACTTTTTTCAGGTTCTTCCACCTCACTTAACCAGAGCTTTAAATTAAAGCTTTCCCCACATCAATTAATCATAAATAATAGTTTGGTTTAGCTACTGGAGTAGGATGTTCACAAAGCAAATGGTCAGGTGTCCACATATATTTGGTCATAAAATGTATTTGTATATAATTAAAAATAAAAAAAGCGCTTCGAAATACTGGCACTTGTATAAGAGAACCACAATCCTGGGAGAAAAACGGCGTTCCACTTTGGTGCTGTGGTGATTATTAGTGGCACCTCATATCTGAATGCTGTAATTCAGTCAGGTTTCTGATACAGATACTCAGTATTCGGTTTGGTGCATGTACAACTGCTCACTAAGCTGATTATTCAAATACATGCATAGGTTTCTCTTGTCTCATATAAGCTTATATGTACTAAAATAATTAACAGAGTTTGGTTTGACCTGCAAGCTACATTCAGCTCTGCTATTATTTGTGACTATAGATGGGGAATAAATGTAATAGAAAATAACGTTAGTTAAACCTAGAATGACACGAGTGTATTATACCCCAATGCACAGTGAGTAAAATGGTTAGAAAGGTAAACATTCCTCCAAGGATCATGGTTGACAATTCTCAGAAAGTTGGTAGCAATCTAAGATCGCACAATGTCCAAATCTACAAACAGACTACTGCTACATGCCAAAAACTGTCAGGTGTGCCAGAGCAAAGCTTTTACTTTAATTTAAGCACAAATGTTTACAATATTTGATTAAAAGTGAGGTTTCATAATCAAATGCCACAAATTTAAAGCTTTCTGGCAACTCCAGGTCGGTTTTGCATAAAAGCATACAGAAATCTACAGAAAATAACTTAATCCATGATATTTTAGTCAATTTCTGGCTGCGTATGGCTAGACGTTAAAACTTGAAAGGTTTTGGTCGATTCATCCAGTCCAGTCCAACTCCATTTACTCTCAGACTCTCATCAAGCATTGTATAAGAGAAGACTCAGTGCTGAGGGGAAGTCATTCAATTACAAAATAGTTTTTTTTGTTACCTTTTCTACCCATCTTTACAGTTTTATCAGTTACCAAAAATCCTGGAGCTGACTGTTTACAACACATATGTAACCTGTTATAAGTTTAGTATTTAAATACATGCATTTATACTGTATATTTGCTTTCTATAAACAAACAAAGAAATACAACATTCTTTGGATAAAAGAGCAGTATTTGGTTTTGGTTCTATAGTAAGAAGTAGAATCCTTCATATCACATTAGTATATACATGTTGTGCACTATAAAAATGCAGTGCAGTAAAATAAGAGAGGAGGAAGATTGTCAGAAGAGGCCACTTAGTAGTCTAGTGGGGCCAGACTTGTTCTCTAACAAGATTTAAAGTCAAGAGAAACGTGTTAGATCCTGTGTCATTATATAAGGACCTTTCTTTTTTATTATTATTCTACTTATGCGTTTTCTCATTTATCCTTTTTCTTCCAATTTAGTCATATCCAGTAACCCTGGTTATATCTCTACTCACTGCTGCAGGCTCCCACCCAGGCTGAGGAGGGTGGTACCTGACACACGCCCCTTCAGACACCTGCACGAGGCAGATTCAGACAGGGATCAGTATCATGTACGTAGAGTCACGCACTGATCTCTGTTATTCCTCGTCTCTGTGCAGCACTGATGAGAAATCCCTCCGGCCCTCCCACTCGACAGACGTTAGCCAATCGTCTAGTCTGCATATTAATGCCCGGTGACCAGTAGCAGAGCTATTCATTTTATTATTTATTAGGATTTTTAATGTCATGTTTTACACACTTTGGTAAGGACACACTTTTTGTATCACCAGTTTACCTCACTTGCACGTCTTTGGACTGTGTGAGGAAACCAGAGCTCACGGAGGAAACCCACACAGACACGGGGAGAACATGCAAACTCCACACAGGACCCGGACCGCTCCACCTGGGAATCGAATCCAGGACCTTTTTGCTGTGAGGTGACAGGGCTACCCACTGAGCCATCGTGCCGCCAGTAACAGAGCTAAGTTTCGAACTTGTTGGTGGGCTAGCATGTTTTACTGCTTCACCACCTGAGCACCCCAAGTTTCAATTTCTTAAGCCAGTTTATGACTACAGCAGCAATTGTACTGGGACACATTCCAAACTGCACTTAACAATATGTCTAATTAGTGCACTACCAATTATATACTTAAACACTATGTAATACATTGGAAGCAGTTTGGGATGCAGACAGAAAATCCCTTGTGTTGTGTAAACACTGCTTGCATGTCATAACCAGAGCTAAAAATATTCACCTGATCATGTCAGTAAAAGACAATCAGGGTCTCAAGAACGAAGAGAACACATTAAAATCTGCAAATATATTTATAAAGTACAAACTACTTAGCTAAAAAGTAAATAAGAACTCCATGTACAGCAGGATAAAACAAGAGTTATTATGTGGTTACCATTTAAAATCAGAATTTTGTTTTTGTGCTATATGCCAAACTGGTTAAACTGACGTGCCTGCGGGCTTCATTTTTACTGCAGGTTATAGTAAAATCTTTGCTAACACTTTCCCCAGACTTTGCCTTGTTAAAGATCATGGCTGGCCTGATTTGGTGTATATATAAGGCCACGAGAACGTGTGATTCTATAAAGTACTGTAGTATAGTTTTGACCTAAGGCACATGGCAGTGCATTTAAAATAGACCCTGGAAGGCAACTAGGAATGATTGGTTGAACACAAAAAGCAGATTAGGACTGAGTAATCATTTTAGCAGCAGCATAAACCGAGCTATGTGCGCCTCAAAGCTCAGGGGAATGGATCACACTGAGAACGTTCTGTTGCTGAACCCTCAAAGGAAGTGGTATTTAGATGGATGTGTTGCAGGGTTGGGTTCTGGAGAATAATATGTGAACTGGCCTCACGTTCGGGACATTTCGGCTCTGCTGAGAGCGAGTGCCAGTTCCAGATCTTCCTGCTCCTGTAGACGGAGCCTCCTACTGCGCTCCTCCTCCTCCTTCTTACTCTCTCGCTTGGCCCACTCCAGCTGTTCCAGTTCACTTCCGAACTGACAGAAAGATAAAAACTTACAATATCAGATCAGAGATATAAACATGATGTATATCAGGCCAACATGATTGTTTTGGATACACACTGTGGCCAAATGTATGTGGACATCATTCCAAATTTTTTAATTCAGCAGGTTCAGCCACACCCATTACTAACAAGAGGATAAAATCAATGACATCAAATAAATGATCAGCTTCTAGGTTTGGGGTTGTTTTCCTGTTTCAGTGTAACTGACCCCCTTCACTCAATAAGAAGAGTGGAGGCTGTTAAAGTCGCAAAGGGGAGCGAGCAGCAACTTCGTATGGTATTTTGGTGTGCACATATTTTTGGCCATGTGGTGTGAAATGGATTTCAGTTCATTAGAATAAAGAATTTTTATTTAAAACACATTTCTTGTGTTAATAAATCAGAGATTAAACACAGTGTGATTCTTTTAGGCAACTCTGTGATTCATGCTATCAGTTAAGCAACCATCCAGACACAGCATTTATCCATATTTTTATAACATAAAATTATGAATCACCTGATCAAAAACATTTGTTTAAAACATGCAGTGTGAATGGTTACTGAATGATCACATGTGGGCACTGTAAAATTTTATGGACCTGAACCCCAGATCACAGCCCTGTGATGATGGATGAACGGAAGGCTTTTGTGAAGTTTAAATATTAATATAATTTGATCTTAATAGTTAAGGTTAGGTTTGTAACAGTAGATGGAGTAAAGCCTGGTTTATGCTTCTTTCAAAAGCCCTCAGGAGGTTGGATAAAAATATTGGAGAATTACAGTATATAAACTAGAGCCAATAGCCATGTTACTTCTGAAGGTCAATTCATCTTTCCCATGGATAACTTTCTAGTGCAACAGCACAACAACATAGTTGACTCCTGGGCATATGACCCAAAAAAAAGGTACTTGTAGGTGCTGATTTATGCATTGAACTCATTAAACCAGCCCTGCACAACAACATTAAAGCACACTTACAAGTGGCTTGACATTTTAAAGCTGTAATGTGTAATTACACAGTCGAGTCACATTATTATGACCAGCATTTAAAATCCAAAGTAACCGCCGTGTGCAGCACAGATAGCAGCTAGACGGGTTGGGAGTGACTCAATAAGATCCTGGTAGGTTAGGTTGTCACAGGTATCTTGGAACCATGCTGACTGCAGTGCAGCCCACAGCTGCTGAAGGGGGCATGGGGAAGGATCCACAGAGCGAACACAAGGTTCGTGGTGGTCCCACAGATGCTCAATTGTGTTCAAGTATGGAGAATTAGGGGGGCAGGGTAATACTTGGAAGTCTTGGTCATGCTCTTCCAACCAATGTCGGACATTTTTGGCGGTGAGACATGTCGCACTGTCTTGCTTGAAGATCCCATCTGCCTCAAGCAAGACAATTTTACCCAAGACAGGAACGAGGGATATATGTGCAGACAGCCTATGGCACACCTTATAAACCCACAAAGCCAGCTCACGAAACATGACTTCCTTCATAAGCTACGTGCTGCCGCTGTCGAAAGTAAGTGGAAGTGGTTATAATCATGTGACTCGAATGTGTATTTATAATCAAATACTTTAATTCCTATTACTTTAAAGTACTCAAAATAAATGCAGTGCTTATCTCAAATGAGTCTCTAACATTCTACAAGCTGAAGCATTTTTACCTTTAATGTGATGTAAACCCTTGACTACAATTGTTGGTTAAAGGCATTTTTTATCTTGATGAACAAGTGTGAACAATTGATCTATTTATAGTGGAGTCAATACTTAGGGACTGTTGTTTCCTGACTCTTTTACATCACTGCTGAGGTAAACCCAAACTATTCTTTAAACAGACAATATATGTACACTTGTACCTACTTCTACTGCCTTTGTATCACATATTACCTTGTTCCATAGACAGCTAAGAACATCCTAATTTAAAGAAGCATTTAGGGTGTCACTCAGAAGCACTTCTAGAGGAGCATAAACCAGGTTTTAATGATCATATACTGGCGAGTGGTGAACATCCGTTCTCCAGTGCTCATATATCATTCTTAAACATGTGAACAATAAAGAAATCAGACTGAAATTCTTTGATTCTGTGATTATCGAGTGGAGTGGGTGCTCGCTATGATAAACACACACACGTGCAGGGAGCAAAGTTGTGGTCACCATACCCTCGTGCTGCCTTACCTTCACGTGTTCTGGCCCTGAGAGAGACACACATTATAATACAGTTCTAGAACAAGCACGTCTACACAGCCACCATAAACCAACTCATGCTGCATAGAGGAACAATACAAGCAAATACGCTGCACAGCAAGCACATGCTGGAGCTATACACAAATAATATAATGCAAATGCTGCAACGCAACACCACGTACAAGCAGGGATGGAATATTGTCATATTATATTTATTTTGCATGATTGAATCACGGATTACTTACCGTGGTAAACTGGGACAGGGAAAGTGCCCCGACCGTCAAAAATGATTTTAAATACTTTATATAGTGGACTTTGGGTGAACTGAATTCACACAGGGCAGAAACTAGGAATGATAAAATTCAGGATATCACATAATGCGTCTCAATTTATGGTAGATTTGAAATCGTTCTGCTCTTAAGCGATCAAAACTAGACAATCAGAGCATTAAATCATGTACATTTGGTCTCCTAAGCTAATAGCAGTTAGTTCCTCACTTCTTGTTCTATGTTATCTACATCAGATCACAGTAATTATGGTATTTATGTTTTCATTAAAAATTATCAGACGTGGTTAGCAACACATTTACTCAAGCTTATGCACTCTGTGCCTATAAAGCACCCTGGTTGTAGTGAATGCAGATTGAGGACTGGCACTGTGTTGCTGACATAACCAAGGAATTCTCAGTTAAAGACTTCCTGCCTTGATGGTAGCATGTGTCTCTCTACAATCCCAATATACACCTCAACGTACATG
The DNA here is from genome assembly GCF_030014385.1 of Trichomycterus rosablanca. Taxonomy (NCBI): domain Eukaryota; kingdom Metazoa; phylum Chordata; class Actinopteri; order Siluriformes; family Trichomycteridae; genus Trichomycterus; species Trichomycterus rosablanca. The sequence goes on from NC_086012.1 coordinate 14,895,474, forward strand.
CACACATCATTTCGATTGCTATAAACCCAATGCAAAGGGCAGCTGTAGCCTAGCGGTTAGGGTACTGGACTAGTAATAAAAAAAAAGTGTCACTGGATTAAGCCCCACCACTGACAGGTTGCCAATGTTGGGGCCCTGAGCAAGGCCCTTAACCCTCAATTGCTTAGATAATATACTGTCTAATGTACTTTAAGTCACTTTGGACAAAAACCCTGGTCTACAAGAGCAAATATCATATTTAAACTGGTATCATGCATACCATAATACTGGTTTACCATTCAAACTGACCTGAATTGTTTAAATTGATCTAGTGTCATTTTAAGCTGAACTGGGATGAATTTGAAGTTGGCACTGTCAGATGTACTAGTTTGCAATGTAGTTTTCGAAAACAGGAAGTGCACAAGGTGAACCACCAACTCATCGCCAACTCCGACCTAAGTCAGTCTGAGGTCAGACAGAGTTAAACTCCCACACAAAGGAGGGCATGAAGAGTTTATGTGAAACGTGTATCTACTTTACATGATTGATGAAATCAATAACATTTGCTGTATTGTGATGGGAACTTTACATAGGAAACTGGGCTAATTTCATCTTTTTACATGTATTAGGTCAATTTATACATATTTATCTGCAACGCTGGTATTTTTGTGCTTCTCACCCAAAAACATCTTTGTTCAAATGATCCTACAGAAAGATAAATATCTGCAATTATATAAGTGCATTGTCATTGGATAATGTTCTAGCTCGCCGCTACATGCTGTATTTGTATTTGGTCTGTGTGTGTAAATCCGAGGCACTTTTGTAACAGGAATAATCGGTTCTTTTGAAGTCTCTTTAACGGACGCATGATTTCATACACTTTACCCACATAAAGGAATAAAGCTCAGGATGCAAACAATAACACAGAAACACAAAACACAAAAGCTGGCTGGATGTGAGGGTAAAGCAAGCAACATGTAAAACAGGACGGTTTACACCAGCAGGGTCTAGTGGTCTCAACTACTGCAGATAAACCGTTCACACAAAGAAACGAATGGTGGAATGGGCAGCATGCTGTAACTTCAACTATGACAAAAGACAATGCAGTATGGGACCGACGCAAAACACCACCAACATGAACAAAATAAACACAGACACAGAGCGTGCTGGACTGGTCATGCCTGCAGGGACACAGCTCTCGCCAAGCTGGACGGACGGGAAATTCAACCGGGCTCGACTTACAGCTCTGAGATCTGTCAATTCTGGGGATTCTCTTACAGTCGGTCTATTGGACTGAGGCAAAGAGCAAGAGTCCTTGCATGGCTTTGAAACTTGTGATACACCGAGTGCTTGTTTATTAGAAGCAACTCCTGTACGACTTCCTGCTGCACTTGGGCCTAAAACAGTAAATAAAACCGTTACCATCACTGGAAGTTAGATAAATGTAAGAAATACAGGTAAAAGTCAGGTAAAGAAAAGAACAAATTTATACTGACAATCTTTAACCAATCTTTTTTTCCCAAAGCAATCTTTACCAAAAGATTTAGTAATTTTGGAGAACTTAGTGTAGTGATAAACACACTGCTCAACCCAATCCACTAAATACCCCTAATTATAAGTTCATACAATCTCCTAAACCCTGAAACTCTGAAAAGAAAAAAAGTTTTCTAAAGACTTACTTGCGGTGTACCAAAACCAGAGCATTGGTTTCATTTCTGTCAAGACAAGCCACCTTTAAAAAAATTACAACCCACTGTTGATGATTACAACAGAAGATCGTTGAGGCATAGGCTTTGTGGTACACAAAACACTGCAGGTGGAAGTCAGATTCTTAAAAAAAAATCCAGGTTAACAGGGTTTTGCTAAATAGAAAACGTGTTGATGTGATGTGGTTTGGAAAGGTAAGGCATCACTATCGAAGATGGGTCACACTTTAGAGTGCAAAAGGTCAGAGTACAGCTGCTTGAGAGAAGTAAAACACTGCTGGTGCACAAGGGCTTTGGGACATTAATGCTATAGATTATACCATTTATCACACCACAAACATGTTATAGGTTTTAATAGAATGACATCAGCATTTCATTTTGATATAGGTCATCTATTCAGTGGTAGCAATTACGTGGACTCAAGGTCTACGATAATGAAGCATCAACTGAAATGGTAAAACTACAAAAATTGCCTCAAGCATCTCTGCTAGGACAGTTGGTTCAATAATCCTGAAGTGGAAGGTTCATGGAACCACCAGCGTACAGTAATCACCATGGACTGAACAGCTACACCAGCTTGTGCTCTCATACTAGCTTGTCATGTTTGTGGGGGGGAAAAAAAAAAGAGTTGTATGTATAATCCCAGAAAAAACAACTGTGAAGTATGTAGGTGGGAGCATCCTGATGTAGGGTTGCTTCCCTGCACCAAGACATGTGATGTCAATGAAACGAATCTCTCGGGCAGAAGACTTTCAAGGGCCAAAAAAGCTAAAATAAACAAAAGCAAGCCGATCTGCTGACTTGAAATCTATTGAAAATTTGAATGATTTTTATAAGCGCAAGTCTATGTTTATGACCATGGAAATTAATGACAGGTCACAAACTGAACCACAATGATCTAAAATTAATGATGATTTCTTACAGTAGATGTAATTACTAGCAACGGCTTTGCAAAAAAGTACTAGTGCTTTCTTTATGCTTGATCCTTTTTTCCTTCAATTTTTGTTAATATTTTCTTTCATAATACAAGTCAATTTCCTACAAAAATATTCCATGTTTTGTTTATTTTATAAATTAGTGTAAGTGAAAACATATACTGTACATAGAACAAGTTTAAACATGGCATTGTAAAATCTATTTAAATCTATGTTTTTCCAAAATTAAACATACAGGCTATACTTTTGCTTAAAACTGCATGGATATCAACTGAAGTGGACACAATTTAAATAAGTTGTTTTTCTTGTTTTTCTTACAGTACTCATTATAAAAGGAAACAGAAAACAGACAGAAATAAGTGTATAGAGTTGAGCTAGGACTGGCTCTGTTTTTAGCCAACCATGGGAACTTCACGCTGTGCACTAGGTGTGAACTGTGCATGTCGATCAAACTCTCACTTCTCTTCATCTCCTAATTTCCTCTGCTCAGTGATATGAGCAACACATCACTACTCCACCCATGTCTACACTGATAACAGCAAAACAACTCAGCCTGGTACCACACACACACAACAAACAGCACAATACACTGCCGCAAGCAGTGTAAACAATTACCAGAGGTGAAATCCACTGGTGGAAAGATTGAACCTGCTTTTTATGTTCTTTAATATAAGCCCAAATACAGGTGTATTCAAAAGTTTGGGCACCTCTGGCCAAATTACATTAACTGTCGATAATAAACCTGATCTCTACAGCAAACTATTTACAAATTCTCATTTGAATTCGTAGTTACAATATATTTAATACATTAAAAACTGTAAGTGTGGGATGGGGGAAGGTTCGGACTCCCTACTTGGTCAGTACTTATGCCCCTTTTCCACTGCACAGAACTCTATTGTATGAATCGTTAGTAAATCTGTGATCTAACATTTAGTGGCTGTTTCTATGGCCATTTGACCCAAATTTGTCACATGCTCAACAGCTGGCATGGAGTTCTTTTCATTCTATGATGATTATGGTTCTTCACCAGTACAGCACATGTTTCGAAAAGCCTTTGGTTTACCTAGAAGTTGTTTTGCATACTTCAGACATCAACTTCTGCAAATAAAAGTTATCTTTCTGATTACTCTTCCATGCAGACCATGATTGAACAGGACACGCCCTTTGCTGTTGTATGGGGGTTTGGCACTGCCTTTCAGGTCACCATACAAGCAATTTTGTTTTCTAAAAGGATTTCTTAACAATAATTCGGACAGTTTTAACTGACAGCTGGAAGTGTTCTGATGTATTTTTTAACAGGCTGCTTTGCAGACGTCAATAAGCTTTATTAGAAAAACCTTACTCAGCTGCTCAGAGAAGCCCAGTGTTGTTAAGAATTAGCCTAGGGCTTCAAGTGTCAGAAAATGCATTATGCTCTGAAATTGACATCCGCTGACAGTTCCTGATCATACCTGACCTGCCTAATGAAGCCTATCTAGTCAATAAAGCTCCGGGCTAAAGTTTGCTAGAGGCAAGTGAAAATTGATTTTCTTATAGAGATTGTTAAGTAAAATATTTTACATCCTCCTCAGCTGACCTGCGATGTGCACCGAAGTGAAGATGTTACATGTTATAAAGGGAAAGTACCAGAGCTGCCATGATGCTGTGCTTGGCTGAGTAATGCGTAATCTGAGAGCACAGAAATGGGTCAAGAAATGTTTATGTTTGCTTTTGATTGACGTCCCTGTATAAACAATACTGGACTGCAATGTATATTTATAATATATAATACATCATGGTGGCTTGAAAAAAACTAGCCTAATAAAAAAACTAATATACATAGTTTGGTCTGAGAAGGGTGGTAAAGATTCTAAAGCAGGACGACCTCATGAGGTTTTTTTTTGTTTTTGTTTTAACACAACAAAAGAACTCAGGATCACTAAATTTCCTAATAAACAACTTTTATATATTTTATATATACACAACTTAATAAACTGGCCAGTGAGACGATTTCTTACATGCCTAAAATAGCAATAACTGTATTAAGAAATGTTGTAAAATGTTATTTTATTGTATAATTTCTCTCGTCAGTGATTTTGATTGACTACAGCAGGTGACCTCTGGGTGCCCATATAAATAGGGCTGGTTTGACTGCACCACAAGTATTTAAAAAAGCAGGTTGTAGATTGTTACAAGTCAGCAATGTCTTGCTGAAAGACATTGCACAGTGAACACACACAATGGGTTAACACACAGTCACGTATGTGCGTGTGCACGAAGACACACAAACTTACCATAAGGAGGCGGTGCTGGTCTGGCTGGTATAGGTTTTTTAGGGGGAGGTAGTGGATAGGTGGGCTTGCGAACTACCGCCTGCCCACTGGAACCCTTAACAGAGGGAAAAACAAAATCGAATTCAAATGGGCAACATGGATCAGCAAAGAAGACAATCCACACTGTGTCAAAAAGGCTTATGAAATGCCAAGAGCTATTTTCTGTCTATGGATCATTAAAGAATTCCATGAATTTTCCCCTTCATGGATTCCGAAAAGGTATAAATAGGCTATTATGGGTAGATGAGAGATAAAACGCAGTGCGTAACTACTGCTGGTGCATGGTGTACTTGTGCTTTCCTGCTCTCTGATTACTGAATAGACCATTTCAGTGTGACCTCTGTCCTACCTTTGACATGTTTCCAAAGTCTGCAAACCCACCGTTCCCGCCAAAAGACTTGCTACCAAAAGGGTCCGTTGAGGCAAAGGGATCTACGTCAGAGAGAGAGAGAAACAGGAGGAGAGAAAGAAAACAGGAGAAACAAAACATGCATTATTTAATAAATTGTTGTGCTTTCCATTGTGGAAACAACCACAGGGTCAAGAGCAGCACGAGTAACAGGCCAGCAACTGCACAATTTTCCTAGAAGCACACAGTTCCATTTTTAGTGACTCCTAAACAAGCCTGCTTTCAGTCCTAAGCATGATGCTCATGACGTGTGTCTTTAATTAATCGATTAGAAAAGTGGACATGGTGTTCAATCAACCAGCGCAAATAGATTCATGGATCTAGATCGTGACCTCCTGAACATGCTCCCAAACACAGAACATGCCAGCAACCAAAACACCAACCGCCTGGACACAATAAGTCAGTTGTGACCACAGAAAGGAATTCAACACGCCCACTAAAATTAGAGCGCTGGAACCAAATCGTGTGTTTATTCCATGCATGCTACATGTACATGAGCAAGATAAATAAAGCTAGCACACAAGCTAGTATTCATTCTTCATACAAAACAAGGTATTTGAGGTGCAAGCACACGTGAATGAGGCTAGCGTAAACGATCCTTATTTCCTTCTGAAAAAATAAAGACAGTGCGGCTGTTCAACATCTATAGCGTGCGAGTGAGAGAGAAAACGTAAGCAATCAGAGCAGCTGAAAACGTCTCTGTTCCTATAGAGGTTTTCTGCAGCAAACATGTCACCAGTCACTTCTGTCTGGCCACAAAGCGAGGTCTGTTTCGTCCACACTATTTTAGGAAAAGCCGGAGCTATTTACACAGGTAGAGGTCTATAAATAGTCCTGACGCCACAGGAAAATGTGAGGTATGAGTAAAAACACAATTCTGAACCGCCACTACAGGTTTAGAAAATACACACATATGAACTTGATCTCTGGACCGTTCGGCAAATATTAGTAAGGTCTGAGTATGTGGACGTAAATCTCAACGGGAAACAGACTGACAGTACATTTCCAGAAGCGAACTGCTGCTTTCATTAGTATAACAGTAAACTGGATCAGCATGCATGTGATCGTTATGTGCACTACATGTAGCACTCTGACTCAGTCGCATTAAATCATGAACTACCAAAAGACTGCAGCTCATAGTACACGAACAGTACCTGAGTCTTTAAACTTGGCGGAAGTGACCGATGGAAGATTCCCCTGCCTTCCAAAAGGACTGGTCTGCACATGAGGAAAAAAAAAAACCAGAAAGAAAGAAAAAGAAAGTGAGTGTGTGGTAGATTTAAATTTTATGCTTGAGTGAGTGAAGGTACTTCCCCAGAAGAGTTCCCACTTCTCTAAGTAACCTCAAATGCAAAGTGTTATTTTGATTGAATTCTGCTTTTTACTGTCAACACTAAAGCAGCAATATTAAGGGCCAATGTACATGTAGACTAAGCTAATGAAATACAGCTGAGGTCAAATGTTTACGTCTATTTGTAAACAACACGTATGGGTAAAATCTGCTGGATAAAAACGTACCAGTTAAAGCTTAGTGATTAAGGTACTGGACTAGGAATCAAAACCAAATCGCTGGTTCAAACCCAATCACCGCAATGTTGCCAGTATTGGGCCTTTTAAGTCTCAAATGTTTGCACTGCTTGTATATGATGACACTTATAAGAGTCTGCTAAATTCCATTGCCACTACCAAGCTTATTAGTAGACACAGCGATTTAGGGTTTAGATGCCTAACAGTTTCTCTTCCAAATACTTTTTGGTCATTGTAGTCAAACATCTTAATCTTCATTTTATCTAACTAGAAAACTAACTGCTCGAGTGGCACAGCACAAATACAATTGGCCGTGCGTGATGTAGTGAAGGTCAGACAGGGTCTCTAAACTAGCAAACTCAAACTATCCCCATTTATATGGGCACAAAGAAGCCATCAGCTGTATTCACAGCATTAGGAGGGCAGGCCACAAAGCTAAATTACATTATAGAATCTCACAATGTATGTGTGCAATTGACCCAAGCAGGTGGGTCTGGTGCGAAGTGTAGTAACACACCTCAGACAGGATGCCGATCCAATGCATAGAATTTTAAAGAAAAACAAGAGTTACAGAAACGACATACATGTTGTGTACAAGTGTAGACTTTTGACCGTAACTGCATGAGGTAAGTGTATCTAATACAGTGAGAACTAAGTGTTGTATTTTTAAATACCAAATACAAAACAAATATTACTGATAAAATAAACTCACCGCTATTGAAGCAGCAGGGCTTTTACTGAATGGATCTGAGCTGCTGAAGGGGTCTCTGAACAGGTCACTTTGTTTGAAGGAATCTCCTCCAAAGGGGTCAGCTAATAAAAAATGATTGTTATTAGACATTCATTTATACTGTACAAAGTATGTAAACACTAACCACTGACCAATTAATCATTGGGTGTTTCAGCCAAACCACTTGCTGACTTTTTTTTAATCAATTATACAAAATCCATTATGTGCTTTTAACTTCGTGGCAAAGACCTTAAGAAGCCGCTGTTCTGTTCAAGTCTGACTGCTTGGAATCAAGGTCCATAAAGGCGGCCACACAGCCCTGACCTCAACCCCCAGTTACAGCTTTGGGATACATTGGAATGAAAAGTCGATTGCGAGCCAGGCGTTTTTGACAAATTGGGCAGGAATTCCCTGAGACACACAAAAATATCTATGGTTTTGGAATGAATTAAGCTCTTTCAGGACAATGTTCACTGTAATAAGCTCTATGCAAATACATCTGGCCTTGAGGTTTAAATAAAACTTTTCAGTAATGTGCATTAATGCACTTTATGCTTTAAAATGCATTTTTCATTTTACTGTTTTCCTTAAATCAATCCTCTTAAACCTTTATTTGTTAACTACTTTGAATTGCCTTTGTGTACGCTGTGCACTGAAAATTGTATAATAAAAAATAAAAAAATCCATTCATTTGGTTATTATACGTATTCTCAGCACACTTCTCCAGGATACCTTGACTTGATGGTGCATACCTTTACTGAAGGGATCATTTTTGAAGGGGTCCTCTGTCTTAAAGGGATCCACGCTGTAGTTCTGTGTGGCATTGCGATTAAACATGGCCAATCTGGACTTGAAAGAGTCCTCCTGTAACAGAAACAGCATTCAGAGATGTTGTTTATTCTCCTGCTCAGTGCTGAGAAAAATATAGTTATTGTAACAGGACAGAGGAGAATAGTATGCGGCCTGTGTGAGCCTGTGGTCTGCGTGACAAACCGAACTTTCATTCGGTCATTTCCTTCTCTGTAGAGGGAGAGCTTATTAAAGGGAAAACGTCAGAGGAAGCTTAATTGCAAGGAAAAAAGAGAGTGTTTAACAGTCAGTCAGTGCATGATAGTTAAGTGCCAGGATAAGAAACGCTCAAAATCTCATGCAGCCCATGGTTTAGCGCTGTTCCTATATTTTTGGTGTACCAGCTCAAAGTGCCACAAACCACAAACAATAATTTATTCATTCAGACTAAACATGCTCTCGAGTGGTGCAGTGGGAAAATACGCATGCCCACTACACTACTGCTAAAATCAGAGGATTCTTATTTATTATTTATTTATTAGGATTTTAATGTCATGTTTTACACACTTAAGTAAATGACAGGACAGGTAGTTACACAAAATTTATCAGTTCAAGTTTAACGTCCAACATGGTCATGAACAATTTTGTATCTCTAATTAACCTGACTGCATGTCTTTGGACTGTGGGAGGAAACTGGACAACATGCAAACTCCACACAGAATAGATCTGGACCGCTCCATCTTGGAATCGAACCAAGGACCTTCTTGCTGTGAGGCGACAGTGCTACCCACCAAGCCACTGTGATCAGGGGATTCAAGGTTCAAATCTCAGTAGTGCTATCTGGTGTCTGCATGGACATGACTGGCTAATGTCTGGGAGGGGGATGGCGAAAACAGCCTCGCTATTGGGCGGTGCACTTGTCAGTGTGCTCTCAGTGCTGGTCCCAAGCCCTGATAGAAATAGCATTGTTGCATCAAGAAGGGCATCTGGCGTGAAAAAGTTTACTGAGGTACATGGACCAAATCTGCTGTGGCGACCCCTTATATATGAGAAAAGTCAAAAATAATAATAACACTGTAATGAATAGCTGTGTATCCTGAACCAATTAGCAATCCAGTATTCTCACCACGGTGGGGCTAAACGCTGAACCTTCCTCAGCCAGAATCTGGTCGATCTCATCCAGATTGCTCATGCTGCCGTTGAGAGCTTTGTTTAGTCGCTCAATAGTTTTGTTCATCTCCTTCTGACTCTCCTGAATCTGTGAGATCTCGTCCCGGGTCTGTGAGGACAAACAGGTCACCAAAGATCAGTGGGGTTAAGAGAAACATTCAGATACAATGGAATCAAATGTTAGAGCAACAACCACCTGCAGTGTGTAAGTGTGTAAGTGTGTGTGTGTGTGTGTGTGTGTGTGTTGGCTCTAACCTCCTCCATCTCATTCTGGGAAGTCTGGAGCAGTTTGAGGATGCTTTCTAGTTTGGCTTTTCCTGCACACAGGTTTTCCTCCAGCTTGCTCTCCTCCTGTTCCAGACAGTACAGGTCCATCCTCGTCCTGTTCACCTCTTTTTCCTGAGTCTGCAGGGTCACCTCCTGAGAAGAGATCTGCACCTGCAGAGAGGAGATCTGTACACCCGTGCACACACATATAAGCACATGTTTAATACAAAGACATCAAAAAGATCGGATCACAAGTATTTAAGTGCGTGAATGAAGAAAGAATGTAGAAAGGCACACTAAGTGAAATGCACTAAATAAACCAATAACCATTTAAAATAAACCACTTTTAAATGAGTACTTTGATTATTTTTCATACACCAGTTATGTCTGCATTTTGTTAGTGACTTGGTCCTTAATAGAGAAATCAAGATTAATAAAGTGCCATTTAAGCAAGGCTCCTAACCCTCTCAGCTCCAGGGGTACCATACAATAGCTGACTCTGCGCTCAATGACTGACCACATCTCTCAGACAAGATGGGAATTTCGTTGTTTTACGTCATGCTTTGTTGTACTGTACACCTGTATACGTATATATGACAAAGGCATTCTATTCTATTCTATTATTTGTAATGTATTAAAATTATTTGCCTGGCTGTAAATGGACATGCTTGACATTATGAAATTTAAAAAATGATTACTGATACTCATGAGGACCATTCAAATCAGGATCCCACCCAGCCACTAAGCTAGAACATCTGACACTTTTATTTCATTCTGCTTCACTGTTATAATTTTTATGCTCTCATGAAGCTCCTGGTATATCTCACTTCCTGTCACTCTAGGTTTCTCTCCTACCCGGTTGCTTTCCTCCTGGAATTTGTTCTTGGCCTCGTTCACATTGGCCTGCAGCTTGTTCTTTTGCTGCTCCATCTCCTGCAGTCGGGTCTGAGCATCCTGTTTCTGCCTCTCCAAATCCTGCAGGCTGCTGTTCTCTTGTTCCAGTTCCAGCTGCATCGCCTGTACATACAAACAATTCGCAGAAATGTTTTCTGTCTCTAAAATGATGACACGGTCACAGCAGAGGCGAATAACTGCTGCTGGAGAAGCACGACCTGCTCTTATGGTCAACCTTAACATAAAGGTTTAGGATCTTTATTATTTATGATTGCTACTGGCTATATGTTACACATTAGCGCTTAGTGGGAATTATTTAAAGCTGAGCTGCGATCAAATGTGACAGATCTGTGTAACGTGCCAAAAAACTGACATGTTTCAATATGCAAATGCATTTCACGCTACACCAGTTTACCAAGAAACGAGGGAGGCCACATGTTTGTTACTGATTAAGAATCTGGATTTAATGGTAAGGGTGGTCTCACAAGGCCAGCTGTGATCTCTAACAAGATTACATCTGGGGAATGTCTTTGCAGATGCAGTCTCTGAATTCCATTCAAAATGTGTGCAGGCTGTGTGTGTGTTCTAAATCTGCTCCTGTTAAAAACCTAAGGGCTTTAATTTCCTTTTATGTAGTAGCAGGTATAGAGCGTAGTGTTTCTCATAGTGCAAAAGCTTCTGTGTCTTTTACTGTCTGATGATATTTTTGACAGATTTAACACATTAAGCAATGTGTGGTCTTATTTGAATATTTATTTATGTATTTTACACCCTTTTTCTCCCAATTTAGCGTAGCCATTCTGCTGCTGGGGTCCTCCAAGAAGGGTGTATATTTACCTGAAACACTCCCTTCAATGTGTGCGCAGTCCACCAACCCCACTCTCTGTACAGGTGCCCTGGGCAACCGAGGTCCTTACACAGTGTTGATAACCACCCACCGGTCTATAGTCACCCAGCAGACTGGAGGCCAATTTTGACTGCTGCAGGCATTAGCCAACTGTGCCTGCTAGAGATTGTGCCTGCTCAGCAGACTGGAGGCTGGTGTGCTAACGGATTATCCCGCTGAGCCACCTGGGTGCCCATCAATGTGTGGTCTTTAGGGTAACTAAATGATATTAGGCCCAGCAAAGTAAGTTTCTGTCAGAGTCCTGAACTTACGTGAACCTCGTTGTTCCTCAGGCGTATGATGTCCTCCCTTTGCCTGATCTCCTGCTCTGTGCAGCGCTTGTCACTGGTGGAATAATACATATAAATACAGGATTCTAACTGATAGTTACAGTGCACTTCAAATCTCAATAATAATGCTTTTCTTGCGACGGTCTAATCCAGTAGGGAATAAAATCATGACTCAACGATCACCAAATGACAGTGGATCCTCAGTCTACTGACTGTAGCAAATACTATGGGTCAATTCTGAAAGCAATATTACAGTCATTTTGAAAAACTGAGCTAATAACAAACCTGCGTTTTGGCTTTAGAATCACATACTTGTATCAGAACTGAATTTACTTTACAACAATAAGCCCTTGTCCCCACTAGAGGGAGCTCTTTCCCCCCACTGAGGACCCGAGCTTCTCGAAACTGGTCTTGAAGTGACCAATAAATTTTCCTGCTTCAACATCATTTATAATTTGGTTATTGGGTTTAAAAACAATATACTGCTTTAAAATACATAAAACAACCCAATTTACAACAGGTAATTATGCCTCTGTGCACCCATCACAAGATCAGAAAGAAATTAGTCCAGAAGTAGTTTGAGAACCACCAAAAAAGCAGCTGTGACACAGGTGACATTGTCCACAGTCAAGCAAGCTTTACACTGCCATGATCGAAGAAAATGCCCCTGCTTCAAAATGTCTAAATGTGTTGCCGATTATACTAACAAGAAAAAGCAGGAGTAAAGACTTTTATTTCTTGCACAGCAGTCTCTAAGCCCTTTGCAACATGAGGCTCGATTGACTGTGGACAGTATCACCTATGCTTCAGCAGCTTCTAATTTTAAAATTCTGACCATCACCACTTCCACAGATATCTGACAATGTAGCACACGATGAGCCCCTAAAAACACAACTCTAGCTTAACCTCTCCCCTGCAGTGTTGACGAATACAACGCACCTCTGTAGTTGAGCGAGCTCCTGGTTTACATCATCCAGCTCTTTGTTTCCAGTCAGCTCCACTTGCACCACCTCCTACAGAGTAAAAACAAGAAATTACTTAGTAAAAAAAGGACACAGCATATAAATATGTATATGCTCAATCACAACCTGAATCCGAAAAACGTTCTGGTGCTGATTAGCTTTGGGAAAAAAAATAGGAAGAAAGAAATAGTGCACAGTACGGCTGTAACACTAGATGGCAGTGTTGACTGCAAAATAAATATTCAACCTTCATTATTTCTGATTGTATTCATCTAATTCCATCTATCCCATTAAGACATAAATGAATGCTTTCAGCCTCTTGTTTTAGCATTACTATGTATTTTGCTTTGTGCACAGGGTTTGACTTCTAAATGTTGGTGTGGAGGGACTCCATTGGCCTATACACAGCCCTGACCTGAACACTATTAAGCACCTTTTGGAACAAACTGCTCTTTAAACAAATGGGCACAAATTCCTAGACACATTTTGATTTGCTAACAACATCTGGCCTATTAGTTAAGAATTTAAAGTACTGTTTCAAAAATCCTTCATCCTCAGATATTAATTACAACTTACGAGGTAAAACACTGTTTCGTGTCCACCAGATGTCCCAATAAAAATACTATCAATGCAACTGTGGTTTGAAGACTTTGCTCAAGAGTCCAACTTGGCAGTGCTTGGACCTCTGATAAATGGTCACACCTTAACTGCTGAGCCTGTCGTTTGAATCGCTCCTCTATCTCGCTCCTTTACACAGATAATGAATTGCTTAACTGCTGCACACCAGTGTGAGCAAAACCAGGAACAAAGTCATGTAAGCTGGATGAACAAGGATCAAGTCTGAAAACACTTACTCTTGGTATGCTCGATAGTCCAGCCAAATCAAAGCCTACGGATGATGGGATTTCAGATGAAATCGTCTGAGGAAAGACAGAGAAAAGAAATGGTAATGAAAAAGATTACGAAGCCGTTATTGGTGCTGTACATTTGATTCTGAAAAAATTAAATTCCCAATTCACATCAATCTACACTCCAGTGGTGGTTTTGCTGTATGCAGAGGGTTAATGTCAGGTTTTGGTAATTAAGTATACATTGATGGGTAAAATGGCAATTATATCCAATCAAAATCAAATCAACAACACAATAAAGTGCACAAAGTCAAGTAGCCTGAATACTTGAATGTATGAACTCTGTTGACCACAGACTCACGGTTGTAGCAGCTGAGCCCCTCTCAGAGGGAGGAATCATGTCAGGGGTCAGAGTCTGAGGCGGATCAACTCCTTTAACCTTCTGATGAATCAAGTACATAGCCAGAGAGAACTGCTCCATGGTGAGTTTGCCTACAGATTTGGTGTCTGCCAGTGACCTGGAGATGGAAACGCAGGGAGAGGAATAAACAAGCAGATCCTAGAGTGTTTTTCTGATAATACACAAGAGCTTTGATGATGATGATGATGGGCTATTGTGGTTCTGGAAACACTCAAGACTTTAGCTATTGTTTTATATTCTTGCCCTGATATATTGTCGTCACAATTTATTCAGAGATCCACAGATGGGTCCTTGAACTTAACATTATTGTAAATTAATGGGTATAAATGGCAATTATATCCATCTCAAATGAAATCTACACCACAATAAAGTTTCAACAAAATTAAGTGGTCTGAATTATTTCTGAATCTATTGTATGTGTGTTTTACAGCCTAGTAGTGTGGAAATGAATGCACCACAAATCAGCATCTCACCAGATGTGGGCCAGTACACTCTGGGGCAGTCCTGAGTTTATAAAGATGTCCTTCACTTCACCTCCTCCCACCATGCCATCAAAATCAGAGTCAGCCAGCTCAAAGATTTCCTCATACTGCTCCCTGTCTTCCTGGGGTACCACCCAGTTCACTGAAACAGGCTAAACACAAATGTTTCGACATTTTTATCCCTTATTTATATTTACTCCAGGAACAGTGTGGGTTCCGTAAACACGAGCCTAATCTTTTGTTGCAGATTTGGCAGTTATCTCATGATCAGTGCTCACATTAGCAGTCTGGTATGATCTGGTGTAAGAAAGTGAAATGAGACCAATATTGATAATCAGGAAAATTATCTGGGATTTTTTTCAGACTTCTTCAACTATGTACATTCTTACTTTAAGCTTAAGATTTTAGAAATCGCTTTGAAGAAAACAAAAATACAAAAAAGGACACGGGGTGTTATAATACACACAAGCTAGCAATGATGGTATGAACTTAAAGGATTGGGGTGTAAAGCAATGCTTACAATGCTGATAAACCTGTTTTGCAAACACTAATAGAACTCAGGAACAGGGTATGCTGGTTTGAAATACACCCTGCCCATGCCTTTTTTAAATGATTTTACTTGCAGTTTGTCGTGTAAAACCGGCTTATAAAGCCTCATTCACCAGTTTTACTGTTTATGTGAGTGTTTCAGGTCTAATGATTTTGAAGGTAACACAGGGGTTGGGTAATGTTGCGGTTTGTGTTTGGATAAATGTAAAGACTACTGTGATAATTATAGGCCACACGGACTCAGGAGTACTTTTAAATAATGTTGTCACTTAACACAGACCACAACGGCATTAACAAATACAACCTGAAATGATATGATGGAAAGACAAAGCCATATATTAATTCTATTCAAAATGCTAAGAAGTATTTTTGGCCTACACACACACACACACACACACACACACACACACACACACACACACACACACACACACACACACACACACACACACACACACACACACACACACACACACACACACACACACAGTTTAAGCTCTCTCTGACTGCTCTATGAGTCTCTGCACAGGCCTTAACTGATATCTGCAGTTGTTTGTACAAGGCACAGAGATGGTGTTTTGACTGGGTGGGAATGGATGTCTGTGCTCAACATTTGTATAAGCCATCAATATTTTACTACATGCTTTGATAAACTGCTTTGTTATATATGATCAACTACACAGCTGGGATTGAGTACACGTACCACTGTTGGTGCAGGGCTGGGGTTAGGACTCGGGCTTAAGCTTCTGAATGAGTTTGACGGTGAGAGTCCGGAGGTAACCGTCAGAGGACTCTTGCTGAGAGCCGCAGTGGGCCGCAGGTTCTCCTTTAGAAGAAAAGGACTGGAGGGAAGCACAGGCACAGAACCGGGCAAAGCTCCAGCAATCTTCTTCCGTTTAGATGGTGGAATGAGAGCAGGCTGGAGGGTGGAAGGGACTGGTTCTTTCTCTCTGGCTCGATATACCAGATGCATAGCCTATGGGAGAAGTGAACAACAGAATCAAGCAGCTTAAGGGCCAGTTCATAACCATGTACAGTGCTGATGAGTTCCACAAAAATCACAAGCTTGGACCACTTGGATTGGATCTTATCACCAGAAACTTTGCAGCTAAACTTTACCAGGGTACCACCAGCTCATAGACAATAATGAAAAAGAAAGTATGTACAAATAAGAAACTACATTTATTTACTCACCACTGCAAACTCTTCTTTATCCAAATGGCCATCTTTATCAATGTCACTAAGATCCCAAATCTAGGTCAAAACAAATCAAAGAGAGCATTACTTGTGTATAAATAACTGTTATAACAACTCAGTAAACTAATTACTCTCATATCTAATTCTAATCTGAATAGCTGTATGATGGTGTATTACTCACCTTGCCAAGCACATCTAGGGGAAGGTTGGAATTGATGAGAACTGGTTTCACTTTATCTCCTGATAGAAGACCATTGACCGGCGAGAGACTCTCAAATATCCCATCATACTTAGCTTTGTCATCAAACTAAAGTTTAAGAGGTGAGAGAACGAGATGTACTGTGATGAGTTTAGAAGTGGGTACTGTACACAGCAAATTAGGAGTAAGACAGTCAGTACAGTATATATACACACTCAGGAACTCACTACAGCAAAACCTACATAACATCACCACATTCAAGTCTTAATGCTGATCTGATTTATGGTTTTTTGTCCATTTTGTAATTGTTGGTCATAAGTATGTTTTAACTATTGAGAAGGGGCTTTAAGCTTGCGAAAGGCACTCTATAAACCCTTGAAATGTAAAATTAATATGTTCTTACTTTTATTGCCCATGTGGAGTCACTAGATGATGATATCGGGTTTGGACTTGCTGTGTCTCTCTGTGTAATAAGGATAAAAAAAAACAATGAATTATTCAAATAACTCAGCCAAATATTACAAGAATTAATTTGTTAACAGACTTAGATTGTTAAGAGGTATGTTAATAGATGCAGTTACATTTATGACATCTAGCCGACACTTTTGAGCAAACTGGCATAGAATTGTGATCATATATAATTCAAGCAATTGAGGGTTAAGGGCCCAACAGCGGCAACCTGGCAGATGTGGGGCTTGAACCAGCAGCCTTCAGATTATTTTGCTTATCATTTTTCTTTTCTTTGTGTTAAAGCCGTAATAGTTTGGTTTATGGCTGCCTGCAGACGCAACTAAGTTAAAGTGGTCTCAGGCTGGAGTGGCAGAATTGAGAAGACTTCAAATCTAGTGTGTTTAGGACCGAGTGTGTGCTTATGGGCTGCGGGGTGGGTAAATGTAACACTGCCTTGTTGTTCTCAGTACATGTTTATTCCTCTCCCTGGACTACATTTGGAACAGATGGGCAGTGTTTGTGCTGGTACTGTGTTTTGCCTCTGCTCTGAACTTTCTCTTAGGGTTGGTATCCTTGTCGGTCACAGGGAAAGGCGCCACAGAATCGCATACTGACTTTGGATTGAGAGGTGACCAGTAATACATGCTAACATGATCAGAACTATAAATGTTTTGAGAACTAGTGCAGAAGTGTGTGTATCTGTGTGTGTTTGTGTTGTCATGTTGTTATAAAATGAATATAAAGTAACCAAGGTATGAGAAAGCTACTATATAAATAAATCACATTCTTATTATGTTTAAAACCATCATGTAAATGCTTGGATTATACTCAATAAACTTAAATAATGCTCACAAACGTAGGGGTGGGAATTGTGCTGGTCTGGTTCAGACTCTTCTGGCTGACATCATCTCCACTCTGTGCTGAAGCCACCAGTCTCAGGGCAACAAAGAACCCCTATAAACAGAAAAAGTGGCAAGTGAAAGGAAACACACAAACAAGTGAGTAAGACATTTCCCTGATAAATAAAAGAAACCCAGGAAAACAGTCCAATCCAGTACAGTTCCCAGTAATGGATATGTTCGTCACTGCATTTACCCGCTTGTCAAGGTAGCCTTTTCCTTCTGGGTCTGACAAATCCCAAATCTGGGGTAAAAAAAAAAAACAATCAATCAATTACAAATCCATCTGTTACATCATGTACAGCTACACTTCAATGCCAGATATGCACAGCCATTACAACACTTTTAATTGCCAACAGCAACATATAATCAAGAATACATACAAGCAATCTCCATAGTCGAGCACTGGCAGTAAACTGGGGTGTACTGAAGTTGTATTGGGTTTCAATCTAAAGCTATCGAAGAATTTTACCTCTCCAACACCAACTTAGTTCGGTCAACTTTAGCATTTAGCATGTAATAATAATATTTAGTCCTTAATTACAACACTTTTAAACTACAAGTATAAGATAATTCTGCACAATAAGAATCATTGGCTAAACTGACGTTAATAAGTTGGACACTGGACTCTAAAGCAGTGAAAATCGAGTCTCTGAAGCAACAAATCCTGTTTCACAATCTTGCAATCAGTTGGATGTGATTGTTTCAACAAAGTTTGGTGGAGAGGAAATGATTATATTGGTGTGTTTTGTTTGAGGTAAGTTACAGTAACTAGTTATACTACTGGTTATAGAAAAGTTACATTCTGTCAACCTTTCATAATTAATATGACAAACATCTGCACAAAGCAAAAATCATGAAGTAATAGTTTGGTGTGGAGGAACTTGACTAGACTGCACAGAGCCCTGACCTCAGTCTCATTTAAAAAAAAATAAATAAAAAAAAGGCAGTGAAAGGCCATATTGCACAACCTTGGTGTCGACAATGCTTTTGTTGCTAAGTGAAAGTAAATGGATGCCTATAGTTTTTAAATAAAACAATCACAAGCAAGTCGAAGGATTATTAGTGAGAGTCTTCTACATGTCCACAAATGCCCATGTGATGATTATCTGATAAATGTGGAGCATTTGAATGAATTAATCCCGTTGCTTGGTTTTGAGGCTGCATGTCTTACCATGCGTAGAGTGCTGTCCGAAAGTCCTGATTGCTTCAAAAACTGAGCTGCTTCAGCAGCACCAACTTTCCCTGTGTTTCCTGGGTCAACCTGGACCGACCAATCAGAAAGCAGTTTGGTTAGAACAAAAATTTGAGATCACTCTATTTTAATACCATTTGTTTCTGAAATAGGATGTCCAACTACTTTTGGCCATGTAGCATAACACTTCATATATGAGACACTCTGACATGTTGTGTGTTGCATTTATTTGGAAAATAAATAATTCATCAATTGCAGTTGACAGGAACAATTAGGGAAATATGAAATGGTATATTACCTGTCTGTATAAGTTCTCATATGCTGGATTTCCACTTGATAACTACAGAAATACAGAGCAGTAAATGAAAAAAGACAGAAAACATTAACATATGCTTATTGCACTAATTCATAGTGGCTCTCATTAATTTTCGGGTCTATGTGGTTCTGAATTAGAATTACCGGGTAAAGAGGGGTTTCTCGAGAAAAAATAACCACTGATAGAGGACCAAATTAAGTTGACAATTTGTGTTTATACAAGGGTTCATGACATATAGTTATAGTGCATTGTTTTAAATGATGCTGCAATAATGAAGTATAAAAACGTTTCTACAATAATTATTCAACAGTTATTGTTGACTTATCATAAGCACTGTGGTTCACTTTATAATTTATATTTTACAGCTGTTTCTTACAATCTATACCAGCCTTACGATGTAAACCAAAATAACACCTCCATATGTACCCTCAGGTCCTGTTGTTGTAGTGTGCTGTCCGAGTGTTGTTGTGATTATACAGATACTTGTTTGTATAATGTGAATCTCTGTAGTGTGTACTATTACTTTTGATAAATGTAACTTGCTACTGAGGCCTTAATTTCCTTCGGGATTAATAAAGTATCTATCTATCTATCTATCTATCTATCTATCTATCTATCTATCTATCTATCTATCTATCTATCTATCTATCTATCTATCTATCGGTATACCTACAGTATAGTGCACTCTGCTCTCATTTATAGTAATGTTTAACTAACAAAAGACATAAAGATGTAGATGTAGCTGATAAATAGACCAAGTGTAAGAAGTGTGTGTTTAATAAAGGCGTGACTGAGGATAGTGAGAATCAGAATGGCTGGGAAATAAACACCTGTCAGCCTGAGGATGATAACCTCATAGGTGTACACGGAGAATATTCAAGTTTATTCACGAGTATGTAAACATTTCAAACTAACAGTACAAGTATAACGTGAAAAAGACAAAATGACACACTTATAAAACTGAACTAATATTGTTTATTTAAAAACACTCCTTTTAAAATCTGTAACCTGATAAATGAACAACAGTGGATTAGCAACAACCTCCTCTTTTCATTTAGGTCACCAAAAGCTCTCACGTTTTCCAAGCAGACTTAGCTTAACATAACCAAACAAGTTTTCAGGAGTAAACAGTCTCGCTGTAAGTTTAAAATAAGTAAATAAATCTTTGCGAACCCAAAAGCAAAACAAACTTTCTAATCATTACCTGGGTCAGTGACTGACTAAGCGCCGCCATGTTTCCTCCTTCCGTCCGCGCGCTCACACCGTTTACCTCGTGAACGCGCAGCCAAGGTGTCCTTTCAGCCAGCTGTTCGATTCCAGACAATACGGAGTCGATTCCGATAACAGATCTGATTACTGGAGGGAGTCGATTCCAAGAGTCGATTACAAACCTTTTCGCTATTTTCGATCAATTGATTCATTTTCACTAACGTCTCATTCGGTCAGGGTCGCGGTGCTATACACTGGCTCACTGGCTTAGGTTACACCTGACCATCTAGACATTTTTTTTCTCTCAGCATAAAATGACCTGTGTTGATTCAAAGCCCTTTTATTGCTGTAGTCCAGCGTTGTGCCCACTGTGGTGGTTTCAGAGCTGACCAAAATAAAGTGGTAAAAATAAGTAAATAAATGTTCAACCAAAGGCCACAACACCTTACCTTTTTCTCTTTACACCTACGATCTCACTTTAGACATGATACTGTCAGAAGATGCCACATTGTTCCTGGGATAGTATGTTCTGCCTTAGAGTTACCCCAGTCAACTGTATGTGTTGTTATTGTGGAACAAAAAACATGTAGAATATAGGGTAATATAATCACACTGGAGCAGAAATGCTTAAGAGACCCAATAGTGGCAACTGATTTAAAAGAGTTAAACCCTTGACTTTTTGATCAACAGCACAGACCTGGACCAGAGCCCTATCCATTAAGCTACTGATGCCCCTCTTAGAGTTAAATGAAAGTAAGTTTCTTCAGTCATGTTCCAAAATGCAGTGCAGACAAATACAGCTTATGTTACAACCCCCTGACTCATGAACAGCGTTTGTTCACATTCATTTATTTATTCCTTTCCAATGTCTCCATCTCGTGAGAAGGCTTTGAAGTGCAGCATATTGCACATTTATGTTGTTTTCAGTGTGTGATGCTCTGTAATGTACTGGTGTAACACTGAGGTTAGATTCTCGTTTTTTTTCCAATGATCCCAGGATCACCCACAGAAATCCGGAGCTTTTGTCTCAGCTTTACTATCAATTAACCTCGACCAGCCAGCAGAGGCCGCAATCGCAGCAGGAATGAGAAACATTCATTGTATAATTGTATCTGTGTGGGTGCCCAACCAGTGCAGATGTCATTAATTTGATAAGTTAAACTCAAATTTGATGAATAAGAGCCTTTGCATCTCAGATGTGTCATGCTGTCATACAAATGAAGAAAATCAAAATTTGTTAATAAATTCTTTAATAAAACTTTGGCATCAATTACAATGCTCGGACACATGAAGAACTGATCCTAGTTTCCCCCAAAGTACCACAGCTAAAAGAATGTTGTGTTGAAGAGCTTCATGCCAAGAGACTGGTCCAGATCTTTTTCATTTCAGTGAACCCTTCAGTACTATTGAACAACTTTAACATGTTGGAAATCTTTTAATGGGGGGGATGTTGGTCAATTATTTTCAGTGTATAAACAGGGTTGCAGGTCATGACATAGTAGCTGTTTCTGTGTCTGTGTTGACAATCTAAAGACAATCATATCAGACACATGATTTTCTCTTAAATAAAAAAACAAAAACAAAAAAAACCAGCCACATTCATTTCATAAATTGGGCAAAAAACAAGTAAATCAGTGCGTTTAAATATCTACTGCATAAAATTAAAACATGTTGGGAATAGTAATGACCAGGAACCTTTAACTGCAGCCTTTATCAACAGTAACTTATTTACAACATAGCTTTCAAGAATCCAGGTTGTGTGAGGACTTCATGTCACCCTGTGGAAAAGAAAACATCTGCTTCCACAGAGTGAAACTGGTTTCGAATAAAAAATTAAAAGTATTACCTATACCTGCTTGCCAAAAATGTATTTAAAAAAACAAAAACAAACAAACAACCCACATTTTATAAAGTTTGAGACCTGCTACTCTACTTATTGTCGCCTATCAAACAAGTCACATTCCAAATGGCATCTTTATTGCACAGATGCCCTGCAGATGTTTCCCTGGTGCCAGAACGTACTGAATGTGCAGAGCAGGAAGCACCGCCTGATTTACAGTTCATCTTTATGACTAGCCTCGTCCTCGTCTTCCTCGGCTGCAGGCTCTTCCGTAGTCTCGTCTTCCTCCTCCTCATGTTCTTCCTCCTCATCTTCATCTCCGTCATCCTCTTTGGTGTCCTGTTCCTTATTCTTTTCCTCTTCTTCTTTACGTTTCTGTTCCTCCTGCTCATCCTTCATTTTCTTCTCTGGGCCCTGCAGCCAGAAAAAATCGTTTAAAACTTGAGTTCATAAAGCCCTTTTAAACAGCATTAATGCATTAGTGTTTCCTAAAGAAAAATAGGCATTAAAAAACTGAATGAGAGCAGCACATATTTGATGCTTTGACATTCAGTTTTTAAAGCTTGCCTAAAAAAAAAAAGCTAACTCAATTCTATGTTTTATGTTGAATTGCTCGCTACTGGATGATAGCATTATCCCAGCGGTAATTAGTTAGTGTAATTAACCACAGCACCGGCCAACAGCGCAAAGCTCAAGCTGATTTAAGGTTGACCCAATTTGCTGACGACTTTTTCAATGCACCAATAATGAGATTTTTTAAATGACAGTGGGATGCACTGCACAATAAGTAAGAAGAAACATATAAAACAGCAAAACAGAAAACTGAAACACTACCTTTGTAACTCCCCAGGTGTCTTTTCCAAATTCCTCAGCCTCTTTCACATCATCTGAGATCAGGAAGTTGTCAAAAATGGTGCCAGACTTGACCTGAGAAAAGCATGAAAAAGGTTAACTGGGTCGATACAATTACTGAGTGCTGTTTCTGATAGCACTGTTCATTATTCCTGTTGTGTAAACAGCTAAACACACCTGCCAGAGATCCAATCCAATGACTCCAATGTTTCCGAACTTGTAGATCTCAGCGTCAGCGCTGTACTCGGGGTTGTCAATCTCAGGATGCACCCAGACTCCTTTGTAGTTGGGATTATCGATCTGCTTGGGTTTCCACTCTCCCTGAATAAATAAAACAAAGTTGTGAATATGTAGCGAGGGCAGGTGTGTTTGGTAAGGCCATTTCAATAAACGTATCAATATGATCTTGATGTGATATGCTGCAAATTAAATAGTTATATTTGCTTCATCAGAGCCAACAAAACCTATACCTTGTATTCAGGGTTAGGAATCATGGCAGGCTCCCATTCTCCATCCATCTCTTCATCCCAGTCCTCAGGCTTCTTGGCATCGGGATCAGGAACGTTCTCAGGTTTGTCCCAGTCCTGAGAAAAATAAAATGTTAAGTTGCCAATAGAGCTCTCAGAAGGGTTGTGGCCATAATTATTTTTCCCATCAGACATAGCCAATCGTGTGTGTGTAGACGCCCGACCAGATGATTGCAGAGCTGAATCTTAGCAATGCCATCGCCCGGTCAGGCATCTACACAAACAGTATAGTCTGGATCTCAAGAATTGTGGGCTAGAGTGATTTACCACTGCACCCACCAAGCGCCTTTATAACCCATACATAGGCATTCCAAATTGCATACTACACAAACAAAAATTTTTTTAGTACAAAAAGGTGCTTGACAGCTTAAGAAGTCTTAAAAATTGTAAATATTTCTAATATTATTAATAACTCAATGAGACACGTTTACACATTGACACTCCATGTGTAAAGTATCGGGGTTGAAATAAAGTTTTAACCACATGCATTTAAATATCTAAGTCTGTCTGTTGTACCACAAGTAATATCGGTGCATTTCTTTTTAGGTGTTTACACAGGAGCTTTGTTTGATTTGTGTATGCTTTCAGTCTTATATTATTAAGGAATTTGAGGATTATTTATGTATGTACAGATTTCTTTTTTGTATGCATGTTTTGTGCAGTAGCTTTGCAAAGCAAATATTGTGCTTTTGCATTTTTGTTATGCTTGACGACAACAGACACACGTCTAACATGTGACCAAAACACATTTAAATAAAATGGATCTGTATTCAAATCCCAGCACTAAAGAGACATTTGAGCCCTTCCACAAGACACTAACCCTCAACCACTCAGCTGAGGATCTTAGCAAAAAGGTCAAATCACAACTCTGTACCTCAGGCTTGGTGTCTGTCTCATCATCGATCTTTGGGCGGTCATCCCAGTCCTCTGGCTTCTTGGCCTCTGGGTCCTTGATCTTCTTGGGGGGCAGGAGGTCCCAGTCCTCCTCAATAGAGCCTGACTCCACCTTCTCATTATCGATCTTCACTTCGTAGGTCTGATCTGGATTCAGGATCAGTGTGTACAGGTGTGTCAGCTCATCATCCTGGTGAAAAAAAAACACAGAAAATCAAGCTGTGATTAAACATTCTGGTCCTACAGGGTTTGCTTGTATTCAAGTAAGCCATTATTCATCTAATTACTGCTTACTGCTACTGCAAACCACTTACTTTGCACTTGATTTCCTTTTTGATCAGGTGGTTTTTGCCCTTGTAGTTGAAGATGACATGTACCTTCTTGGTGCTGTAACCGCAGATATCCGGACCTGTTAAAATAATCAAATAAAACATGAATAAAACAAAAAATTGCAACTTGACCAACCTCTAAAAGAACATTAACAAATGCAGGTCGACCCTAATTCCTCAGAGTGCTGCAAAATGCTGCCACTTTTTGAGACCTACCGAACATGGCGTAGTACTGGGACTCTCCGTGCATATCGGCCTGATTAAGGTCAGCAGGGAAGAGTTTGATGTAGCCACCACCGCAGTCGATCTTCTGCTCGTGTTTGACAGTATACTGGATAACCAGGCTCTTGCCCTCATTGCTGAAAGGCTCAAACCGGGCAGAGGCGGCGTAGAAACGAGCATCCTGGCTGGTCTGCAGACCTAAACACACCAAACACAGCAGATTGTTAATAAATATCAGTAGGACCTCAATTTGCATCGCTTGGAGTATACTTTCTGGCAACTTTATTGGGCACACCTATATATTCATGTAATTTTTGTCTTGTGGCAGCAGTGCAGTGTAAATGATCATTAAGACATGGGGCAAGAGCTAACGTTTACATTAAACCTCAAAATGGGGCAAATTGTCATCTGGGTTATACTGTCCTGTATAACAACCCATATAGCTAATGGCTATTTCTAAAAATATATATATGTAATTGTGTCGGCATTACCTTTGTCTTTCTCTGCATCACCATAGAAGTTTCCAGCTGTGAGTTTAAACTTTCCGTAGTCAGACTTGTGCTCGGAGTCCACCCATCGACTCTTCCATTCCTCTGGAATAGTAGAAAGAAAACTGTCTGAGGATTGGTTTAACATTTATATTTCATGCACTAACTTCATGCCAGCTAAGAATTTAAACTATTCGACCAAGATGTGCAGCATCAGCATTGTGGTGTCCTGTGTGTAAGTGGTGGCATACACTTCCTGCTTGGTCAGACTCTTCTAGTCGAGCCTACCTGCATAACACTGCTTTATTACTCCTTTTACTTTCGATTTTATTGATAGTTCTTTTCATTGCCTTCAAATCCAAAGTATTTGGAAAACCAGGGGGATTTTACACAGAAGTACTGTGTCAACTGGTCAGACCAGACTATCAACAATGTGGAAATAATTTATACTAAAAAAATGATACAGAATGACACAGTTTAACAGAGTTGAACCTCTTAGTCGTTTCTTAAGAAGAAATACCCCGCTTTGCATTGGTATCTGTCTGTTTTATTCATTTGGATTATAGGACTGTGACTTTTTATGTTTTGTACTGAAAACTGCCCTTAGACTTAATTTAAATGAATGAGATACAACCTAAAGTAAGAAACACAACATGCAAAGAGAATTGGCCTTATTTATATGCCTTTATGATTTTCTATGCAAGTGTGTTGATAAGTATAGTTTATAAATAGCATTAACATTAAATAATGATGGGTTTGTTTTTTTAAATAACAATTAAGTTTAATTATGAAGCATAAGGTCATATTAATTAGGTACATATAGAGGGTACCAATATTACCATCGAATTTTGCATTGATAAGTAAACAGGGATTCTTTTCACATCGTTTTCAGTTGTTTATTATAAATAATTTAAACTCTATGATAGAAGCCAGATGTACGGAACACTGTTACATAACTGCAATAAACGCAGGAAAGGGGTTAGTTCGACAAACCTCATATTGTAAAACAATGAAGACAAACTACAGAAATAACAAAGCTAATAAACATTCATTTCACACTTTATTTTTCTTTAATCCACCCTTAAACCCTGAAGTAAAAAGAGTTAGCTAGCTGGGGTAAATATCTTGGATTGAGGAACATGTTCAGGAAATATCACTCACCTCCGTCTAAAAACTGCTCCTTAAAGTACACGGTTGCGTCGACAGAAAACGTCAACAATGCTACAGAAAATATCGTTAATACCGTAAAAAAGTGCATTTTTGCCTAAATTGTTAGTATATTGTTCGGAACGTTGCGCTGACCCGTCGCTCGGTCCCCTGCAGCGGTGTGTCCGGCTCTGGGTTGATTCACTCAGAATTATCACTCCGCTTCGCACAAGCGTGGCTGCACAGATGTCTCTTTCTGATTGGTTCACGCACACACAGTCTGGCCAATCACAAGAGACCACGAAGCGCGAGGCGCGCCCCCGCCTGTGTGCCTCCGCCCGTCGAATCGAACAACGGTTGCGTCCTAATCGTTACTACCACACTATATAGTACGTAGCAATACCATTAATAATGTACTTTTAAACCGACTATTTAGTAATGAATTCTTCTGAATGAGACGCTACATGCGAACTTTTAGTGGAACTGCTCATTAGGTTGAACAATTTATTGGTTTAATATACTGTAGATTTATGTGTACTGTATACTACATACTGCACTAGTATATGTACTGCATAATGGATCAGTACATAAACTACACACTGAATCATACAAACCTTAGCTTCTGGTTAATAAAATTAGCTGATTGATGTAAAAACAGCCTAGAGACACATAACCAGCATATTTTAATAGATTTTAGAATACCTACAATAAAGTTATAAAGCATGAAAACATGTGCTTTAACCACAAAGTTGAATCAGTTCATCTGGACACAAGTTTGTTGTACAGATCTATACAACAAACTTGTGTCCAGATGAACTGATTCAACTTTGTGGATTTGTGTACCTGGATTATTGAGCATGCATCAACAGATGTGCTTTAACCATTTAGTCACTGAAACCAAACAGCTGCAGAAAACATTACAAAATGTCAGCTGCAAGACAGGTCTTACTGATTAACAGTGACTGACCTTACAAATGCTTTTTTGAATGTGCACAAATACACACAGACACACTCAGATTCTTGTGGAAAGGTTTTCCAGAAGAGAGGAAGCTGTTATAGTCACTAAAATGGAAGTAGTAACTATATTAATATCCATGGTGGTAGTTATTATTAGTTTTTTTGGCTCAGTGAGTAGCACTGTCGCCTCACAGCAAGAAGGTCCTGGGTTCCATCCCCAGGTGGGATGGTCCGGGTCCTTTCTGTGTGGAGTTTGCATGTTCTCCCCGTGTCTGCGTGGGTTTGCTCTAGATGCTCCGGTTTCCTCCCACAGCCCAAAAAAGTGCAAGTGAGGTGAATTGGAGACACTAAATATGTCCATGACTGTGTTCAATATAACCTTGTGAACCGATGAACCTTGTGTAATGAGTAACTACTGTTCCTGTCATGAATGTAACCAGCGTAAAGCATGACTTTAAAATCCTAGAAAACAAACAAACATCTATCAGAAGAAGAAAACAGCTATACTGTTGGTGGTTTAAGAAGTAAAAACACGTTCAGCTCGTATAAAAGCACCTTCAGTGTTCAGTTGACAGTGAAGCTGCTTTCTCCTCTCATGAAACACTTGATATGCCTCAGTGCTCTAAACACAACATGAAAACGTGTTGAATTTGATTTTCTTTAGTATTTGAGCTCATTTACTTTGAGCTCAATTATTTTAAAGTTTATTTACTCTTCTTTATATAGTAAATCTTTCGGGAGGACGAGCAAACCCAGGCTGGCAGCTGGACAAGTTACCTCAGCACAGATCCACATGATGGCGCAGAAACACCACAAACATTCTGACAGAAAACGATTTATTTGGTCAAATTTCCGTTTATTATCAAAACTGTCATACATAATGAATACAAATTATTATTATTGTCATATATGGAACCGTAATAAATTATTTCATTTAAATATAAATAAACAATATTATAACACGCATTAAAATGAATGATGTGAATCCTGAGTCGGTTCAGTGATTCAGTTTATTACTAGTTGCTCAGGTCACGTGTGTTTAGTCTGACGTCACCGACGAGCCCATGTGTTTTTAATAATAATAATAATACATTTTATTTATATGACACTTTTCAAGATACTCAAAGTTTTTGTTAGTGATACAGTGAAAGTAGCTGCCGAGACTCTTACATTACTTATTTATTACTTATTTTATATTCTTTCAAATCAGTGAAAGCTGGAGAAACAGAAGCGAAATGAGAGGAAACCAAACCGAGACAAACTCAGGATATTTATTTGGATAAATGATCATTTGTTAACAGCATTGATGAGCTACGTTGGTTGTGAGCGGGTGGAACAGCGACCATGTTGCTCTTGTAGTGGTAAATGTTGCTTATTTTGTACAAAGAGTGTTTAGTTTTTTGTCTGTATCTACTTACTTAAGTACAAATAAAGCACATATATTGAAAATTTTACATAACTGTACTTGATTACTGTCCTGATTTGCACACACACTTATAAACAATGGTTCTTTAGTCGAGACGATGGTTTATTTACATGCTTAAAGGCTTCTGTGCGTTATGAAATGTGGCCTAATTATCGTCGGAAAAAGAAATAATAAAAACCACATTTAATGTCAGTCCGTGGTTTTGTGTCCTTGATGCCACTTTTAAAGCTAGCAGAAGCACAAATCAATCTACCTGCTGAAACTTTCTCTTAGATCTAATTAATATTATTTTCGTTATTCTTTCATTTCTGACAGAAGAGTGTACGTTTCTAAATACTTTGCTTTGCACATACAAAAATAGGGGCGAATATATGGAAATAATAGTGTAAATTATATGTACGTAAAGTACGAACCTTACGCAAATTCACTACCCTAAACGTAGGTCAGTTTTGTGAGTCAGAGCATGCGCAGTGACGCTCTCATTCCGCGTGTGTTTTGATGAATAAGAGCTCATTTCTTTTGACTTTGTGCTTATAAATGTAAACAGAATAACCTCTATATAGTATTTTAAATTACACATTAAAGGACACATATATTCGGTCTTTATTAAAAACGTACATATTTATTCATCCAGCAAGCACAACTAGGTGGTATGAGTTTCACCTTAGAAGTGACTAGAAAGTAAAGCATCCAGAAACTTTAGTGTTTATTTTACAAAAGCCAGAAAAGTGCAATGAAAGGAATAAATTATGTTTTGTTATTATATAAATGGTTTTAATCAAAAACCTCAGACTTAGTTCAAATTTTGCAGTATTGCACACCACTGTAGGCTGTTTATTTCACTGTACCACTGATTAAAACACCTCCTCCACAGTGGCGTCCTATGTGGGTTACAGCCTAACTCAATAGAGGTGGGTTATGAATACAGGTGGGTTACAACTTGAGGTTGGTTATGCATAGATGTGAGTTATGAAAAGAGGTGGGTTACAAATTGAGGTTGGTTATGCATAGATGTGAGTTATGAAAAGAGGTGGGTTACAAATAGAGGTGGTTACATAAAAACTGAAAACAGTCTGGTGTTATGTAACACAGTAATTATACTTCGCCACAGTACTTAAGTATTTTTTTTGGAGTATCTGTTGCTACACCAAGTTTTTACATTTCCATCAACTTTACTACATTTTCTAAATACCTTGTTGTGAATTGAAGGCCAAACTACTTCAGTGTTCAGATAATCAGAGGTTCATGTTTAAACTATGTTTTAGCAGAGCTGTGTAAAGTAACATGCAGTAAAAATAACTCCTTGTGTAAACTGTAAGTATTTTAGACTTGGTCTTTAGGGGGATGGGGTGCCCCCCTCCCGTCTGTGTCCCCTGGAGAGGGCTGATGGAGTGGAGATGGAGTGGAGGCTCATCTTCCTAACGGCCTGGATCTGCGCCATTAACCAGCCAGCAGCAACAGGCAGGGGAAGACAAGGACAGGTCACTACACACTCACCCTGGCCTAATGATGATGAGGAGCAGTTCTGCACAGCTAACTTTAAACACTGGACCTTTAAACAACCAGTTACACATTATAGTAATTTAGCTGAACATACATTAATGTCATATTTTAATCATTTTAACATGTGCTCATTCTCTTTCTTTATATACATATACAGTGTATCACAAAAATGAGTACACCCCTCACATTTCTGCAAATATTTCATTATATCTTTTCATGGGACAACACTATAGACATGAAACTTGGATATAACTTAGAGTAGTCAGTGTACAACTTGTATAGCAGTGTAGATTTACTGTCTTCTGAAAATAACTCAACACACAGCCATTAATGTCTAAATAGCTGGCAACATAAGTGAGTACACCCCACAGTGAACACGTCCAAATTGTGCCCAAATGTGTTGTTGTCCCTCCCTGGTGTCATGTGTCAAGGTCCCAGGTGTAAATGGGGAGCAGGGCTGTTAAATTTGGTGTTTTGGGTACAATTCTCTCATACTGGCCACTGGATATTCAACATGGCACCTCATGGCAAAGAACTCTCTGAGGATGTGAGAAATAGAATTGTTGCTCTCCACAAAGATGGCCTGGGCTATAAGAAGATTGCTAACACCCTGAAACTGAGCTACAGCATGGTGGCCAAGGTCATACAGCGGTTTTCCAGGACAGGTTCCACTCGGAACAGGCTTCGCCAGGGTCGACCAAAGAAGTCGAGTCCACGTGTTCGGCGTCATATCCAGAGGTTGGCTTTAAAAAATAGACACATGAGTGCTGCCAGCATTGCTGCAGAGGTTGAAGACGTGGGAGGTCAGCCTGTCAGTGCTCAGACCATACACCGCACACTGCATCAACTCGGTCTGCATGGTCATCATCCCAGAAGGAAGCTGACGCACAAGAAAGCCAGCAAACAGTTTGCTGAAGACAAGCTGTCCAAGAACATGAATTACTGGAATGCCCTGTGGTCTGACGAGACCAAGATAAACTTGTTTGGCTCAAATGGTGTCCAGCATGTGTGGCGGCGCCCTGGTGAGAAGTACCAAGACAACTGTATCTTGCCTACAGTCAAGCATGGTGGTGGTAGCATCATGGTCTTGGGCTGCATGAGTGTTGCTGGCACTGGGGAGCTGCAGTTCATTGAGGGAAACATGAATTCCAACATGTACTGTGACATTCTGAAACAGAGCATGATCCCCTCCCTTCGAAAACTGGGCCTCATGGCAGTTTTCCAACAGGATAACGACCCCAAACACAACCTCCAAGATGACAACTGCCTTGCTGAGGAAGCTGAAGGTAAAGGTGATGGACTAAACCCAATTGAGCACCTGTGGCGCATCCTCAAGTGGAAGTTGGAGGAGTTTAAGGTGTCTAACATCCACCAGCTCCGTGATGTCATCATGGAGGAGTGGAAGAGGATTCCAGTAGCAACCTGTGCAGCTCTGGTGAATTCCATGCCCAGGAGGGTTAAGGCAGTGCTGGATAATAATGGTGGTCACACAAAATATTGACACTTTAGGCACAATTTGGACATGTTCACTGTGGGGTGTACTCACTTATGTTGCCAGCCATTTAGACATTAATGGCTGTGTGTTGAGTTATTTTCAGAAGACAGTAAATCTACACTGCTATACAAGTTGTACACTGACTACTCTAAGTTATATCCAAGTTTCATTTCTATAGTGTTGTCCCATGAAAAGATATAATAAAATATTTGCAGAAATGTGAGGGGTGTACTCACTTTTGTGATACACTGTATATGGTACACAGATGTAATGCTGATTAGTCCAGACTTTGCCTATTTGTCCTAGGGTTGTAGACAAAGACCAGAGATCAATAAAGTTGAGCAACAAATGAACAGAGGGTGGTGCAGACTGGTCGTCTATCCTTACGCATGTCTACACACACTTACTATGACAGCTACACAATCAGCTAATGACCTCACGCTCCTGGTGGCAGATGGGTCCAGGGACATTTCTTTAACACACCAGAGCTTCAGATGTGACAACACGGCTTAAAATCAAACTCCAACATCAAAACTTCAGAATTCAGTTGATGTGGGTTTTCTTTAAGAAATCTTTTAAGATTTCCTTCCATCTTGCTAAAACACACAGAAGGCTGACTGGTCGTTCTAAATTGCTCAATAAGTAAGTATGTGAGTTTTTTTGTTATATTTCATCTAGCCCTTTAAAACAAACACTTGCCATCAGAAGACCATCAGACAGTAGATAGTGTAGCAGGTTGCATTTTAAAAAATGGAGAATTTTGCTTAGGCTTCAGTAAGCATCAGACTAGATTTATTATTTATTATTAACATCACCAGAAGCAGGGACTGTTTACACAAGAATTTATTTCATATTTATGTGAAGAGTTCCCAGTACTCAGTAAACAATCAATCTGGGTCAAGTTTATAGTGGAAGTAATAGAGATTTTATACTGACGTTACACACATTGACATTTACTTAGAAATACTGGAAAATGCTTTTGTCATTTTAGACACAGATCACAGTATTTCTGTTAATGGAACTAAATGATCAATGGTCCCTATATCCCAAAATTATGTGGATACCTGGCCATGAGCTTGTTAAACATCCCATTCTACAACCATGGGCATTAATAAGAAGTTGCCCCCATTATGACTGAAAGATTTGTGTGCCAAAAGAACCTTTGTTAAGTCAGGCACTGACATTACCCATAAGGTACTGGCCTACAATTAACATTTAAATTCCAGTTCACTTTAAATGGGTTCATTGAGGTTGAGCCCCTACAGACCAGACTCATCATACCATGTCATTATGAACCTTCCATCGTGATGCAATGGGGAAAGTTGTGCTGAAACAGAAAAAGGCCCTTACCCAAACTGTTGCCCCAAAGTTTGAAACATAATTGCTGAAACTGAAGCTGAAACTGCTTGTCTGTGGAGCAATTATTGAAGTAGGAAAGAGCTAAAAATCCCTTAAATTAACTTGAATTTGTAATAGTCTGGACCATTTGCTAGTCAATAAAGACTCCTAGTAAATTATGGACAGCATTATCTGTATAAGAGCAGTGACAGGTCTTAAGTTTACCCAGGTTGGTGTCCAGCCAAACCTGATACATCCTGGGACCAACCAAACAATAAAAGCTTAAGAAGCTCACGGTTACTGGTTGCCTTCACAATAATGAACAGATAGATCCCAAAGTAAAAAAATATCTACTACTGTCAATCCAGATTCTGGAAAATGTTAAGTTGTTTAACCACCTGAGACCCATTAAACTGTTTCACATATTTGAAGACAGTACAAAAACAGAAAAAATGAATTTGTGAAAAACTACTTAAAACCAAACTGGTAAATGTTAGCCCTTCTTGTTTGTAGTTGTAGTTTTGTCCATGGTTTAAGAGTGAAGATTGATCCTCCAAAGACTTTTTACATCCATCAGTTCAGATGTGTTTGTTGCCTGCACACAGTCCTCCCAAATTAAACTTCTTCCAGACAATGCAAACATTTTCCAGATGTGTGCACTGTCCTCATTCATCTAACCACAACACTGAATCCTGACATCACATGGGTTGCCAGGTTTTGTCCATGAACTGAATGTGCTCCTTGGCCTTCATTCTCAGAGCTGCGATGCTTGTTGTGCGGTCCATCTCATCCAAAGGATACTTGTCATTAAAGACAGGTGGACACTGATATGGTGGAGGAGGCATGGGCTGCATTCCCTGCACCACGCCTGGAGAAGTGTTGAAAAAGCCCGGGTGGCTTGTGTAGGTGGCCTGCAGACTTTGCCCTGGACCCATGAATCCTGGAATGCTGTGCATGGAAGTGGCACTGGAGAGTGGGGATGATAGCCAGGGGTCTAAAGGTAAGGAGTTGCTCATCGGCCCCACGTTGGTTGGCATGGGAGGTCGGTTGAAGGACAGCATGGGCGAGTCATGAAGCTTCATGCTGCTGGTGTCCATCTTCTCTTGGCGTCTCCATTTTGCACGCCGATTCTGAAACCACACCTAGAAAAGGTACACAAAGGGATTAGATGAAGCATTAAACTGGGATTCGAGGAAGTTGCTAAGGATTAAGGGAGTTGTGCTGACTTTAAAGAACTAACAGGATGGCAGGAAGATTCAAAAGCTGGAGGATTAGAGGCCTTAAACTGTCAATTAAACAAAGCTCGATTAACAAGGTTAATCATTTGCAGAGTCCAATTGTGTATCCATTAACACCACTGGAACACAATTACCTGGTGCTAATGGGTCTAATTAACCACTACACTTCAGTATTTATGCCCGTTATCCTACCTGCACTCGTACTTCAGGCAGATTGACTTTCATGGCCAGTTCCTCTCGACTGTACACATCGGGATAGTGGGACTTCTCAAAGGCTCGTTCCAGCTCATGCAACTGGTATGTGGTGAAGGTAGTTCGGTTACGTCTGTGTTTCTTCTTGGGTTGGTCCTCATCTTGGGGCTCAGAAGACCTGCTGTCACTCTCCACTTCTGGCTGGTGGATATCTTCAAGGTCCCCCTCACATTTATCGCTTGGAAAGAGTCCTGTGTCTGCAGAGATGAGAGGGGAGTGACAGTAATTACACAGGTGTAGTATAAGCCAAGAAATAACGACAACTGAAATGGGCTGTTTCGAACCGCACTAAACAAAATGACCAATTAGTACAGTACATTACCAATGCTATAGTTCACAATGTTGCCCCTTATTAATAGCACGGTATTGTATGGTATAGTACTTATGTAGTCATTGTTTCCATTGCCAAGTGATTCATGATGTACCAGAGGTCACTGGAGATGAGAACTTAAAAAATTGTAAACAGGGCAACACAATTACAAAGTAAAGACTACATCAACTGCAGCGGGGCAAACTTCAAATTATCCTGATGTTGCCACTGCAATTGATTACATTGTTTACAATGTTTATGCAGTTTTAGTAAACTCCTACCCTTTACAGGTTCAACTGCACAACCTTAGGATGAATTGGAACCTATTTCTCAAGCCAGACCTTTTTTATTAACGTAAGTGTTTGACCCCACAGATGGTTATTTAAGTAAATATTTAAATAAATATGCAGTAAAAGTGTACCTCTATAGTATAAACTTAAATAAAATTCAGTTTTTAATATATTACCTATTACGTCTTATGAACACAACCTACTTTGGAACACGAGTGAGTTCCGTTACATCATTCTCTGTCCAGTTTGCCTCAGTAATCCTAAACATGAACAGATGTCTCCTGCTAAACCTGTAAATGCTCAGGTGGCCTCGGCTGATAATCCAACTGCTTTTAAACCCTCCTTTTACATTTCGGCCTCCTTTGTGTGCATGAAGGGGGGGGGGCCTGCTCAGCAAAAGTAGAGAATTTTATTGCAGTAACTATTAATTTAGTCCAGTCTAATGTTAAAGGAGAGGCTGTTCATAAATCAGTGTCAATAGGAAAAACTTCATACGGTTGATTACTTATTTCATGCATACATGTAGGTGCTTGCACACTCAAGCACCTATAGAATTAAATATGGTTTGATTATGGTACTAGTGCCATTGTCCACCAATTTTGCCAATTGCCAATTTCCCCGTTCTTTTGCTGCTTGTACCACGCCCATCCTGGCCAAGGAAAGGTGAGCTTCAACATGCATGCATGTGCCGGCCTGGAGAGCCACACTATAAACCCCAGTCAACCTCCTCCCTTCACAGCCAGTTGTACCTGTTTGGCTCCTGGCCAGGTTGATAGCACCACCTGGGATTTGAACACAAGAGCTCAAAATCAGTGGTGGTGGGAAGCGCATAAGACAGCTGTGCCACTCTAGCTTTTTTGTAGCTGTCATCAAGTGAAAAATCCCATTCTCACTCATGTGGGTCTCATTGTTACTGATGTCTACATGTATCAGTTGTCCCCTGTTTAATAAAACTACTGTACTGTACAAATCTTGTACATAATACATATTGACTTTTTAGTAAGCTGTGCATGCACACTGTAAACAAATGAATGGCTTACTGTGATAGGCAGGCTGCTGGGAGCTGTCAGTCAGGCTGGACAGGTGAACATAAGGGTCAGAGGTCACCTGCTTACCCTGCTCCCCAAAAACATCTCCATCCACTTTATGGCTCCCGACATTTCCCACAGGGCTGAGCAGAGGGTCCTGGTCCTTACTGAAACCCAGAATGACGTCAATACTGTGGACATGGCCCCCGATGGCCAAGCCACCTCCTTTACCCAGGTCGTGGTAGCTGTCTGATGAGAGGCAGCCATCATCCGCCATGTTTATGGTATCCAGAGACAAATGCATTCGAAAACCTATTCGGGCAGCACAGTAGATGGTAATGGTTTTTGTGTATTCTGCAGGTAATTGAAAAATTTGCACATAATCCTTATGTTTCAGCCACCTCTAATTAAGACAAAAAAGTTAAGAGGGTATTTTAGTTATTTTGTTTAGTTAAAGCTTACCAAAAATGTTGTAGTTTGTTTAAAAAAAATTACAGGTTGTAATATGTCTGCCATCAACCCACACTTTTATATATGTTGTTTTCAATGCACAAAGAGTAATACTGTTTTCTTTTTGCTTACCATCTACAAACATCTTACTTTAAATCTTCTTTCCTCATCACAAAAAATCAACATACCTTCTCAACTCTGTACGCCTTCCACATCTCTCTGGTTCTTCCTCTGCACGCTTTCTTCTCTATATGACAGTGAAGAGAGCAAGCAGAACTCTTTTGCTGGACTGGCACCTTTGTCCGGCCCTTACCGACTATTAACGGGCATTAACCAAGCGGAGCTACAATAGTAACAAACACTCCAAACAACACAAGAGTCTCTTCCACAGCGAGCACAGAAAGGTCCTGATCTCTGTGGCCTAGGCTTCTCAGCACTGTGCACCCTTTCCAGGCACACGAGAAAGAACAGAGGTAAAAAAAAAAGACTTAAGAGATTTATTAATTGGAATCCTTCCTCTTTAAGAATGATTGACACTTGTTCACTGCTGGAGTAATTGCTCTAAACGGTGGGCGCGCTCTGGCCACAGAGGGAGGCCGGCGCTAATGAAGCCCTGACAAAACTTGCTTTCACAAATCTTTTGTTTAAATGATAATGGTGTCCTACCGAAAGTGTCCCCTAATCCCTCTCGTCACAAAGAAAACACACATGTATTAAGATGTTTTTTCCTGCTGTCAGTAACGCCGAATGCTGTTCAGTGTTCCATAACAGTTCTCTGTAGAAAGTGAGCAACTTAAACTTACATTCACATTTACAAACTTTGTTTTAAGGGCAACAAGTTGTACACAAGCAAGTGGTTAAAATATTACTAATGCAGATGCAAGACATAACACAGGTGTAAATAGAGCTTAAAAACACTATTTTAGTCTGAAATCAGACATTCTAGCAATCAACAGGCTGATTAGTGCATTCTACAGTATATATAAATCTGTAAGCTTGCAGTTTTCTGTGTGCCACCTGGACACTCTGAGGCTTGGGAAGGCTAACTGTCACAGGGATCAACTCTTAAGCAGTTAGCATCCAGATTTCCCTCCTGACCCTAATGACATCCACAGATAAGTTTAAGAAGTCTCACAAGCTCCTTGTGAAGTACAGCACGTAAAGAATGATGTTTATAATTACACACACCAAAATGCATAAATTAAATGGTATTTGGTACCAGAACAATTTCTGTATGTTGTGAGGTGGATCATCCTACAGTGAATCCTGATGCCATCTCCTCTGAGATAAACTGAAGAAACTTCAACCCAGTCATCTGGCCATAATTATTTGGTCTTTATTTAAGTCTTTCAGGTCTTTATACCTGATCATATCTGTATTATAGCTTATGTCTCTGACCTTCACATTCTGCATAACTGTTCTAAAATAATCCCTGTCTCACACATTTTTGGCTGATGAGTATGTAATGATGGTGCGAAAATGCAACTTAACATCTGAAAGGCTGAAAGTCTTCAGTGGCTTCTGCATGGAAAGCAGTTCAACAGGTATTTAGGTTATGGTATGGACATCAGATTGGCAGGCCTGATTTCTAATTGTCTTAGGTAAATGACACCACAGCTAGTCCTCATCCAAGGCTATGGACACAATGAGGTAACGAGATAACCTAAGTCAGAAAGAAACCACATTATATAGAGATGCTCCAGACAGGATGTGCAGGAAAACTGTACACAGTGCTTTATACATGCAAAAAAACTTCCATTAATTATTTTCTAACAAAGTCAAGCATTTTAGATAGAAGAATTTTGTAGATAGGATATAGGGTTAGATTTTATAGCAGTTTGATGCAACAACAACTGGAGGATAAATAGAATTAAAACAGGACACGGAGCAGAAGCTTGTTAAAATAATAAAAATCCTAGAGACTCTTGAATGATGCGAGAGTTTCTGTGATCCCTAAAAAATCATGAGTTCAATATCTAACTATGTAACAGAAGTGTAAGCTCTTTGGTTGGGATGAAATTTATCTTTGTTCTGTCCATCAGATTAGTAACCAGTAGCTCATGTATACAAACACTGCATAGTCTAGTAGGTAAAGCTGTAGACCATTGATCA
The DNA here is from genome assembly GCF_030014385.1 of Trichomycterus rosablanca. Lineage (NCBI taxonomy): Eukaryota > Metazoa > Chordata > Actinopteri > Siluriformes > Trichomycteridae > Trichomycterus > Trichomycterus rosablanca. The sequence continues at coordinate 14,934,792 of NC_086012.1, forward strand.
GAAAAGTGGTGGATTTGAATCCTGGATCTGCCATGCAGTTACTGTTGGGCTCTTGAGCAAGATTCTTAACCCCATCATCACCAGAATTGCTGTACAGTAGCTGACCCTGCACTACAACTGTAGTTGTAGTCATCAACAGAAACATTTCTTGAAAGGTCAGAGGCCAGGCAAGCTGTCAGGCTGATTTTTGAACAGTGCCAGTAGAGATCGGAGCGGATGATAATAATTTTATCACATTATTATATTAAGACTGTCGTTTTATGCTCGTTTCCTCATTATCCTAATTGAGTGTAAATTGGTTAAGAGGGTGCTGCGCAGTTATCAAGCCTCTTAGTTTTATCAGAAGACAATTTAAACCCTTCTGATCCTATTAGTGACAAAGCAGCTAGCGTATGAACGAGCTGTGTCAGCTTACCGGGCAGGATAGGGGGATGGGGGACGTAACCTCGAAGAAATAAGTAAAGGAAGAGAGAAGAGGAAGGAGGTCAGGTTTACTTTTATCCAAAGACAAGCAAGTATAAAAGTCAAGTCAAAAGTAGAATTTGATAATATTTAATGATGTCATTTCTTCTTTTTAATAGAAATAATCTGTGGGGGTTTGATGTGCCTCGAAACAATCTAATTGGCAGTGAAAGAAAACTGCATAATCCAAAGAGAACCTACACATACAGTGTATCACAAAAGTGAGTACACCCTTCACATTTCTGCAAATATTTTATTATATCTTTTCATGGGACAACACTATAGAACTAAAACTTGGATATAACTTAGAGTAGTCAGTGTACAACTTGTATAGCAGTGTAGATTTACTGTCTTCTGAAAATAACTCAACACACAGCCATTAATGTCTAAATGGCTAGCAACATAAGTGAGTACACCCCACAGTGAACATGTCCAAATTGTGCCCAAAGTGTCAATATTTTGTGTGACCACCATTATTATCCAGCACTGCCTTAACCCTCCTGGGCATGGAATTCACCAGAGCTGCACAGGTTGCTACTGGAATCCTCTTCCACTCCTCCATGATGACATCACGGAGCTGGTGGATGTTAGACACCTTGAACTCCTCCACCTTCCACTTGAGGATGCGCCACAGGTGCTCAATTGGGTTTAGTCCATCACCTTTACCTTCAGCTTCCTCAGCAAGGCAGTTGTCATCTTGGAGGTTGTGTTTGGGGTCGTTATCCTGTTGGAAAACTGCCATGAGGCCCAGTTTTAGAAGGGAGGGGATCATGCTCTGTTTCAGAATGTCACAGTACATGTTGGAATTCATGTTTCCCTCAATGAACTGCAGCTCCCCAGTGCCAGCAACACTCATGCAGCCCAAGACCATGATGCTACCACCACCATGCTTGACTGTAGGCAAGATACAGTTGTCTTGGTACTTCTCACCAGGGCGCCGCCACACATGCTGGACACCATCTGAGCCAAACAAGTTTATCTTGGTCTCGTCAGACCACAGGGCATTCCAGTAATCCATGTTCTTGGACTGCTTGTCTTCAGCAAACTGTTTGCGGGCTTTCTTATGCGTCAGCTTCCTTCTGGGATGACGACCATGCAGACCGAGTTGATGCAGTGTGCGGCGTATGGTCTGAGCACTGACAGGCTGACCTCCCACGTCTTCAACCTCTGCAGCAATGCTGGCAGCACTCATGTGTCTATTTTTTAAAGCCAACCTCTGGATATGACGCCGAACACGTGGACTCAACTTCTTTGGTCGACCCTGGCGAAGCCTGTTCCGAGTGGAACCTGTCCTGGAAAACCGCTGTATGACCTTGGCCACCATGCTGTAGCTCAGTTTCAGGGTGTTAGCAATCTTCTTATAGCCCAGGCCATCTTTGTGGAGAGCAACAATTCTATTTCTCACATCCTCAGAGAGTTATTTGCCATGAGGTGCCATGTTGAATATCCAGTGGCCAGTATGAGAGAATTGTACCCAAAACACCAAATTTAACAGCCCTGCTCCCCATTTACACCTGGGACCTTGACACATGACACCAGGGAGGGACAACGACACATTTGGGCACAATTTGGACATGTTCACTGTGGGGTGTACTCACTTATGTTGCCAGCCATTTAGACATTAATGGCTGTGTGTTGAGTTATTTTCAGAAGACAGTAAATCTACACTGCTATACAAGCTGTACACTGACTACTCTAAGTTATATCCAAGTTTCATGTCTATAGTGTTGTCCCATGAAAAGATATAATGAAATATTTGCAGAAATGTGAGGGGTGTACTCACTTTTGTGATACACTGTACATGGTAAAAACATGCCAACATAGTGACCAGGTGTGATGCATGAACCCAAGCACCCAGGAGCCTGGAGCTGTTTTTTACCCATCACCACTTCCTGCTGTTTCATTCTGCTTCCTAAACTCTTAAGTAATCCTCATACGTAATAAAGACATTTTTCTTTTCTACTGACGATGTAATGTTGTAATTTCCAGTCTGAACAATAACTGCACTTTCACATTAAAGCACATTTTTCTTCTGCTGCTTGCTTCGCTTCTGTTATTGTGCTCTGAGCTTTGGTTTTAACTGCATCAAAATCCACTTCGATGTTTTGCAGTTTTTTAAGAAATGAGTCGTTCATCTCCTCTTGCTCCTCATCCTCTTCTACCATTTTGGCCAGTTCTTCAGGAACGTCCAGGTCATCTCCCGCCATCTGCACTGTGGCATCGTCCTGTGCATTCTATCCAGTAGAGACGAGAAGCATTAAGTATTATTGATGGTTATGGTTTGATTGTACTATAGATGGCTAAATGTGGCTAAATGTATGTAAACACCTGATCATTTAAATCCAAAACCATGGGCATGCAAAGACTTTACTCTTTTGAACAAGCTTTTGGACTGTGGGAATTTGGTCATATGCAGTCACAAGAGCACATGTGAGCAGAGGTGGAAAGAGAACTAAAATATTGTACTCAGGTAAAAGTACTATTACTTTGATGATTTTTGTACTTAAGTACAAGTAAAATTACTAGTCTAAAAATCTACCCAAGTAAAAAGTAACTCATTTAAAATTTACTCAGAGTAAACGTTACTTAATTACTTTTTTAACAGAAGGAGGGACATCATTTTCCAACAGAAGTTGATAGATGAATGATCCAGCAGATCACACACAGCTCACCAGCCATGCAGCATATTAGCAGTTCATGGGTGGATTTAACCTCTACACACCTAACAGCCTCCAACTGCTGTTATCAATTCAAACCAGCATTATTTCTGTTTATCCTCAATAAATCGCTGTATTTTATAGTAGCTTGTTGGACTTGACGCTAACTAACTTGGTGGGGGGGGGGGGCAGGTGTTTACCTGAGCGGGAAGGGGGGGGGGGGGGGGGGGGGGTTAGACGGTTAGGGTTGCACTTATAAAAAATATAAGGGGTCTTAGTCATAGGAACATGATCAAAATCAAAAACAAACCAGCAGAATCTCACAATCACATTTATGCTGTTTTTATGCCGTTTTACAATAATGTCCCTCATATGTAATAATCACAATATTAATAATGCTTTGCTATCATTGCAAAATGAAAGCGTACCGTAAACAGCAGAACCGCGACCCAGATCAATCACACAGCAGCAGCAGAAAATCATAACCACTTATCTGCTTACCTGATCTATATCCGTGTGTTGTTCCATTAGGGATATAATCCACTTTATATAAGACCATCTTGTATGTTTCCAGAATATATAAATCCATACCCAACTGTTTTATTCACATACAACTAATGAAAATTATTGTACGTAGATCATTTATTCTCTCAGCTTTCCCGGTAAAAAGCTTAAATTGGTGATTCGTTCACTAAACTGTCATTTATACAGTACAACAACCAATGAAGAAAAAGATCGAAATTCCGCCCAGAATGTGAATTCTGAAGCTCTGATTGGTTTATACATCTGAATCTCTTCACCAAATGAACCGATTCATGGAGTTGTTTATGCCGGATCAAACAGCCTAACAGTTTAGCCACCACTGCTCTACATGTTTGCTCAGGTTTGATGTCGAGTCTTTTATTGTTTTCTCTTTTTTTTTTTACTCAGTAACAGATGTTAATTAAAATGTAGCGAATTACAATTCTTAATACAAAACATACTTAAGTAAAAGTAAAATTACAGGTTGTAAAATCTACTTCAAACTTTCCACCTCTGCTTGTGAGGCTGGTGACACAATGCCAGTTGGGTCTATGAATTTGTGTTGTTGCATCCAGTATTAAGATTCATCAGACCAAGGATTTGGATCCAGTTTTTTAGTCTTCAATTTCTGCATGTTATTGTTTGACAGGAGAAAAAACAGATGTTGTTTGCTGCTGATGTGGGCTACATGGGTTCAAGTTCAATGTGCTGTGCATTCTGAGACGCTGAGATACTTTTTTGCTGTGGTTTTTGTGTTACTTTAAACTGTCAGACAGCTTAAACAAGTATGTCTATTCTTTTTTTGACCTTTTTTCCACTTTCTCAAGGCATAAATTAACAACCCCGCTACTATCAAAGTCCATTCTGATGCCATGCATAATACTGAAAACCCTCGTATTATTATTACCTGTGGAAGTCTGTACTTGTCTCTGAGCAGTACTCTCAGATTGGCTCTTTCTGATTTTTTTGTTGCAAATTCTTTGTCCCTCTCCATTCTGTTGGTAAAACACACAGATCACATTTACAGATACCAAAACAACCTCATTTTTAAGTTCCTATGAATAAAATTGCACCGATTTTAGTGGGTCGTTAACATCAGTTTGACTGGCAAAGAGCCAGATTTGGTATTGGACCTGATTAGGCCTCTTAAATCACTGACCCAGTTCTTGTCCTTATGTCCTTAGTTTTACATAAACAGATAAGAGGAACATATAACTTAAAGTAAGACCAGGTCAGTGTAGGGTTTCGAGAAGTCATTCTGACTGTATATCTCCAAAACAATGGAAAAGACTGTTAATACTATTATTAATTCTAAAAAGAATTACAGTTACAGTCTTATGTTGGAAGAAAACACATTTTTCAATCCAGTTTTCTTTTTAAATGCATGTGGTTCAACCGTTTTTGGAGTTTGGACTAATAAACTCTACTCACTTCTCCTCCACCAGTTGTTTCTGGTATTCCTCAAACTCCTCACGGGACATTCCTTTAGATGCAGCAGTTTCTTTCCCGTCTGTAGCTGCTGCCCCTGCATCTTGGCTTCCACTTCCCATCATGTTCTTCATCTTATCCCCCAACATCTGCTGCATTAAAAAAGCCATGGTCCAAGGTTTTGGTGAAGACCAAACTACAGGCGGTAAAGGTCCCTTGTGGATGCGATCCAAAAATGAATCGACTTAAAATTACTCACAGAACTAAAAATGAGATCAGGAGAGTTTTAAAATGACCCGAGGTGTGTGAGGACCTAAGTCTCAGTGTTAGGTGTAAAATGGCTCAGGGGCTTAGCTTATTACAAACAGCTCACCAACACCTGGCTCATATTCACCTTGAGGAAGGTCTTAAGGTCTTAATAATCTCATAGTAATATAGTCATACAAATATATAAACAGCACCCTAGAATCACTTTTCTCTGTATAGTCTACAAAGTAGCCGCCACTTTCTGGGAAGACATTTTCAGGATTTTGGAACACAACTGCAAAATTAGACGTTTTTTCCCTGGATGACAATGGCTATTTTTGATAAAACAGCGTGGCTTTGAAAATGAAAGGTGCAATATACATAATAAATAAAACAATGACCACTGACTGTTAAACTGATGTTTGTCTGGTATCAAACAAGATTAGGCAAAAATTCTCCTTGCAAAACTGCAACAATTATTATCCTCAGTTTTTGAATGATTAAAAATTGTAATTACTAGAAAAGACGATGTAACAGTGCTGCTACACACACACATGCTTCTGAGGCACGTTGGAGTTTAAGTTATTGAGAAACCTTCTGAGGGCAGCTTTGCAAATAATTGGTTCTTTAGGGAAACCAATCAGAACACAGAGCGGGGCGTTTTTTATAAATTTGTGAACTTAATAGTTAATACAGTTCTAGGGCTACATTCTTATCCATAACAGGCCAGTGCGGCTGCAGATTTTTATACCAGCCAAGCAGAAGTTCACCTCAGATAATTAAGTAAGTATTTAAAGACGGAGACCAGTGGGTTTAACCCACTGTGAAATCATGTAAGCTTCTGTTGATTGGAATAAAAACCTTTAGCCAAAGCAAGTAACATTGGTTACTCGTGTTCTGCAGTCTTGTACAAAAGCATTCATAAGTTAGTCAACTGATATATTGACTAACTTATAAATTGGTCATTAAACATATGCATATCAGAGTTATCAGACTGTTTCATGCAAGGACTGACAGGAAACATGAACCCAGTAGCATGAAAAATTTTTATTTAAACAATAAGCATTATGCATGTACAGTATTAAACAAGCTTATGCCAAAATTGTTTTTTTTTTTCTAGTGCCTCTTTTTTGGCGCTGAGGCACTGTCTTATAATATTAAACACCATGTGGGTGATATTTGGCACCAGCATGTGCGTAGCCTTTTCATATACGTGTAAATTTTCACTTAGGGCTTTCTTCACCTCGTCTAGCTCAGTCCTGCAAAGATAAAAAAAAATTGTTTCTTGTGAGTATAAGTATGTGTTATCACTTAACTAATGAATTGAAGTAATTACATGATTACATATTTATCAATCTATATATTTAAAATAATGTAGAACGAAAAGAAACATGGGAACTAAAAGAATAAGATTACCTAAATTCCTCCACTTTAGCAATGGCAGATGGTATTTCTTGTTTGCCCTCAGCAAGTGTTTTGCCCACTTTTTCAAATGGTATGTGTTTCGTTAAAGATCCAAGGTCCTCCACCAGACCTTTGCACTCATCTGTGATGTACATCAAAAATGAATAGTTAACTAGCTGTTTTTAAAAAGTCATAAACAATTTGGTTTATTTGGGGAAAAGGGCTTGAAATGAGAAATGAGAATTTTGAGTCAAATTGTGTTGCCTAGCCCTAAATGTTACCTTCCACTAGCCGGGAGCACATAGTAGTCCTTGATGAACTATTACATGGCTGAACTCCTGTCTGCCTCAACTGCTTCTCTAGTTCCTTTTTCTTATGTTTGGCCTTCCGTAGGTACGTGACCATAAGGTTGGCCGAGTACTTTTCTGGAGAGGAGAATCTCCGCTGCAGCTCTGCAACTGTTACAAAGTGCCTGCACAATCAAAACATCCCTTCCATTATTAGACCTGGGTAATTTTCTTGCTTGACTGGATTTCATGATCTCTTATAAGGAAAAATTTTCTGTTACATGTGCAAACCTGACAATAGAAAATAACTCTATGCTCTCGAAATAAGAATCATGTTCCAAGTACCTTTTCACTTTTTTGGAGCCTGCAACGTTCAGAAGGCTTTCAATGTAAAACCCATCTGCAATAAATGTACACATTTAAATAGAGTAGGATGGCAGTGGGTTATTGCAACATGTCATGAACTCTGTTTGAACCTCAAAACCAACCAAGACACCGACATATGCAGTCCTTCATTTAGGCCTATGTGTAAAAGTGTGTAATGTCCAAGAATTATGAGCAGTTCACACAGTAATTCCATTTTTAAAAATAATTTTCTTTCTTGTAATTCATCTTGTTGCTCCTCCTCTTCCTCCTCATCCTCCTCTTCTACACCCTCCAGGGTGTCTGTGAGGGTTCCAGCTGTACGCCCGGTGGCAGGCAGGCGCGTACTGCGGGAACTCAAAATCCCAGCCAGACCAGCGCGAATCACAGACAATAAAGTAACGATAGGGTAACAATAGGGTACAGCTGTGACTCGTTAACCGTCCGTATTTAAGCAGAAGAGCGAGCGGGGTTAAGTGTCGCACCTTCTGCTTGCTCTGTGCTACATTGCGCCTATTTATTTTGGTTAGGGAAAGCTGGTAACGTCAAGCCGCATAGCGGGGCGACGGTAGGGCATTGCCCGAGGTAATTTCCACTGCCAGGGAAAGAAGAATTATTATTTGGGGCGACATTTCTGTCTTTGGTGGTACGCCATCCGAGAGAGAAAGCCGGTAAAGGAACGATCAGGGTTCGTTCTCCGCTTACGGTGATACGTAACTAGTTAGGGAAATCCGACTAGTTCGGGAAAACTGGTAACGGTAGGGCATTGCCCGAGGTCATCCTATTGATTATTAGGGAATTTAAGAATAATATAGTTAAATAAAAAGTTTAATAAGTAATTAAATAAAAGGAAATTAAGGGAAATAAAATAAATACTATAATTCCACTAAGGGTGGGAAAGAATTCTTTTTTGTTTAAAACCATAAGAGAGAAGATTTACCTCTCATCCTAAGTTTGGTTTCTTAGACCTGTGTTTGAGTTCGTCGCCACTAGACGACTCCTTAGTCCTTACCCATTCTCTTGTTTATTTCGGAGCACTTTTTACACCTGCACAGACACTCTGCCCGAAACTCCCCTAGTGACAGTTCTAAGCACTGCTAGGTTATAAGAACTGACCCTGTCACCCCGATCCTTGCGTTTGGGGCCCAACCTCACTCACCCACGTAAGTGTCTCAACTGCCTGCAAAGGGGGGAAAAAAGAATCAAGACAGTGTAAACAGCTAGAAAAACACTTTACAATTGTTTTACCTGGGTATTAATTTAACAGAGAAAAAAAAGAAGCTGCAAATACCTGTACATATGACACATTGGCCATTTGCTTGGAGGCACCTCCTATGAAAGTACCCACTGCACGTGCTGCATTTAACCTTGTACACATAAATAAATCACACCAAAGAAGAAACAAAATGTAACATTAAATGAGTAATGTTTATCTGACTGAAATGTATATAAACATAAGGTATGGACATCTGACAAAACAGACTCTAAAATGAGCTTTTGTACCCCATTTTTAGGCAGTATTCATTCCCCACATCCGCAGTTTCTCTTACGATCTGTAAAATGCATAAAATGAGTACATCAATGATCTTAAAATGTATTGATGAATGCAATTTTAAACAGTGTAGTCACCTAGTGCTTCCCATAGCTCGGTAGCCAGTTCTTTGCACTTTTGTAGTAAACATATGTTTGGAAACATTTTCCCATTAAGAATGCATTCTGCAAACTAAAACCACAAAACAGTAACATCATTGTTTTAAGTCCATGGGTTCTTAAGCTTCTATAGAATTAATTAGTAAGTATGTCCCTTTTTACCATTACAGTGAAAACTCCAGATGACATGAAATCCAGTTGTGTTGGATGTGGAAACGTTTTGATTATCCATGAACCAACAATGTTTCTTGTCTCTGAAAACAATCTAACAAACAACACAAAATGTAAATACAGAAAAAAAATCATATTAGAAGTGAAATCGTATGTTCTATAAAAGACAGAAAACAGTAATAAAAGGGTTTGTATACTCCCAGCTGTCTTTGATACGTTCACATTTTTCTTTCAGCTCTCCAAGTGAATCACAATATGTAATTCCTTTGCTTTCCAAATTGCAATGCTAAAATAAAAACAAGTATAGAGGAAGTCACACCACACATGTAAATTAAAATCATATTTTAAAATATTATATATATAAAAAACTGAAATTGATTACTAGGATCAAAGTGCAATCTACAAGTTAAAACTGAATGTTATGCTTAAGGACATAACAATAAATGTTGAGAATCAGCATAAAAAAAAAAATCCAAAAAGCATTCTCACCTGTACTCACAGGCTCAGATGTCCTTTTAAATCAAAAAACCCATTTCAAAGAACAAACACTACCTCACAGTCTCTGACAGGTTTAAGCTCTCTTGTCTGGTTTAAACTCTCACAAACACAGAACATCTGTTCCATGCTTGTAAGTTTATGCCCTCACAATTATAGTAATACCACAATTGCCTCAATTACTCAACGCAGCTGCTAGGGAACAAATTATGATAACAAGCATGTTAATTTGAAGAACTGATTTACTTACAACAAATGTCCAGTTATCTCCCTCCTCCAGGTAAGGAGCCATAACTCCTTTATATTTATGTAGTCTGTCATTTTTTAAAACAAATAAAAAGAAGAAAAAAAGTAATAGAAAGAAATAGAAGAAAATAGAAGAACGTTTGAACCTGGTCATGTTTTGTTGAGATCATGTTATTAGTCATACCGTAATAAAGTATGTGCTTCTTGCCCTTCTGCATCCGTCAATGATCTTTGACATGTTATGGGCTGTTATGGAAAGAACATCCTAATTACCCTATTTAAAGAAGATTTCGAAAATGTTACAAAGGCTGTTTATCTTTCCAGTGCAAGTAACTATTAACATTTACACACTGCACAAGATGCAATATGGCACATTACCTTGCTTTTTAGATGAAAAAGGGCATCCATTATCTGAAAAATTTCAGACAAATAAAATAACATCAGTGTCAAAATTCAGATGACAGACAAATAAAGAAAGCAGGTGTAACATGAACTGTTTAAAGTTTAATTTGACTAATACATTAAATCTAAAAGCCTCTATAAATACAGAGGATATGTAAAATATCATTGAAGATGAAGATGAATGCTGTGTAGTATGATGACATGTCTGCATACATTTAATTCTACTAAATTTTATACAGGTTTTTCTATTGTTGTAGTGTGTATACTTGTTTAAAATCACATCATGTGTGTGTTTCGGAATATACACACCTCATCTGAAACTCTGTTAGGGTCATACAATGACCGGAAGCTATTTAAAGTTAAAGAGAACTGCCCTATATCTCCCAAATGAATATACCCAGAAAAGTCATCCCGCTCCATTAATTTCTCAAGGTTTGTACAAAACAAAATAAAATGACAAACATAGTATTTCATTTCCAACTCCATAAAAATAACAAAAGTATCATAACAAATGTTAAGCACAAACTATTAATGTTAATGCAGTATTAAAGACACTTACCATACATTGTAGGATTTAAGAAAAGTGTTTCTGTAAAAAAATAAAACAAAACTTTTAGAAAGAAATCCATAAAAACAAACACAAGCTGCTTAAGTAACAAAGTGAACTGTACAAAATGCTCTGAGAGCAGAATATAGAGAACATACAAAATGCTCTGAGAGCAGAATATAGAGAGAACATACAAAATGCTCTGAAAGCAGAATAGAGAGACCATACAAAATGCTCTGAGAGCAGAATATAGAGAACATACAAAATGCTCTGAGAGCAGAATATAGAGAACATACAAAATGCTCTGAGAGCAGATGGTAGAGAGAACATACAAAATGCTCAGAGCAGAATATAGAGAGAACATACAAAATGCTCCGAGAGCAGAATATAGAGAGAACATACAAAATGCTCCGAGAGCAGAATATAGAGAGAACATACAAAATGCCCAAATGTGCCCTGGGAGCACCCCAATCCGAATGAGCCATTGGAGCACCCAGAGAGAACATACAAAATGCTCTGAGAGCAGAATATAGAGAGAACATACAAATTGATCTGAGAGCAGAATATAGGGAGAACACACCCCAGCCTGAATGTGCCCTGGGAGGACCCTAGTCCAGTTATGAACAGAAAGCTTGTGCATAACAGGGTGGACGTAACAGAGTGGACAAATAACGGACAGTAAATGTTATGATCGAAAGCTGTGTTAAAATTTTATTTATTGATTTTTGTCACATACACATTTGGATTAGATGTTTCAAATTATATTTCAGAATAAGATTAGAGCTTTGCTGTACTTTGAGTTGAATCAATAACAAAACATATAACACATGTAAGTCTGATACTGGCCTAGCACAAACCCACTCTCACATTGAGGTCTCAGGAATAGACTCACTCTCTGGCCTTGCTGGTGGAGTGTTTTAATACAGTATTCCAGCTTTGGCTCTGCTTTTTGATTCTCTCCATTTTTTCCTCAGTGCCCTTTTTTTGTCTCTCACTGACTTCAGCAATTGTCTTCTTCCTGCCTGTCTGCCGATCTCTCCACCATTACTCACTTTTTGTAGGTATTGCTTTCTCCATTCAGGATTAGAATCCTGGCGTTCCCTGTAATGTTTCTGTCTTTTAGCTGCACTTAAGGTCATTCTTTAAAGGATGCACACATAACATTAATATTTCTGTCATTATTATAAACAAACTGAATAATGAAGCTATATAAATCACACATGCACCTCATATACACTGTGGTGTCCACCCTGTTATGTGCAAGTCCACTCTGTTAGGTATTAGGTTGTAACAGGGTGGACTTTATGTCATAAAATTAGCCATTAACTAACGAGTGAGCAAAACCATGCTAGCATAAAAGTGAAATCAGAAAAAAGAATTATCTGCTTTTTAGTATAATTCTTTTTTAAATGATCAAATCATATTGCTTTTACTCATATATCCCATAACAGGGTGGACATGTTATGGTTAACTATATAAGACTTTTAGGACAAAATGTGGAAAAAAACAACATTAAAATGAGGAGTTAGCATCTCACCTTGCACAGTTGGTTGTTTTCCCTCCAAAAAGATCTGAGCTCCAGGAAATGATGTCATTATGTAAAACAGCTCTTCATTTTAAGAGACAGTAGTAAGAGATAACAGGGTGGACAACAACTTGAGAGACATGTGAAAAACCCTCATAATCTGGAATCAAATCAAACTCATAAAGAAAAAACAATCCAAGGTTTAGAGGGATTTAAGCAAAAGCTTTTAAACAGTATTGAAAGACTGAGATATTTTCATGACTAAACCTCATGTATCATCACTAAATCAGAATGTACAGCACTGGGGACTTGGGAAAACCTCTAGTATCTAAGAGATAAAAACAGTGTGTGTGGGGGGGGGGGGGGGGGGGTAGTAAACATTGTGTTTAGTATTTGAAAGTGTTAATTGTTTCAGTAAAATGTTTAGAATTTATATTGTTTAAAATTTACTGAATAAATACAATGATCAGTACTGGGGACACAAAAGGCACCGAAATGTAGGAATGATCATAGTAGCAAAAGCTGCTTTAGGAGCAGAATGTAGAGAGAACATACAAAATGCTCTGAGAGCAGAATGTAGAGAGAACATGTAAGATGTAAGATGCTCTGAGAGCAGAAATTAAACATCAGCATTTTATTTTGCTGGTTTCTCATCCAGGTAAACACTAGTTGAACGGGCTTGCTGTTGTATTCATAAGATTATAGCTCCTCCCCTCTGGGTAAGAATCCCGCCCACTCTGTGTTCTGATTGGTCAAATAACCAATCGATTACAAAGCTGCCCTCTGAAGGATTTTTAATAACTAAAACTCCAACCTGCGCTTCTGTCCCAACTTTTTTGAGCGTCCCAACTTTTTTTTCTTGAGCTGAGCTGCAGCATCATCTGCTGGTGTGCTGGAGCAACACATTCAGTTTCCTGAAATTGATTTACAAATGTATTTGTGTATCCGCAATGATTAATTGAATGATCGGATGCACTAGTCTCTCTCTAGCTTTTAATTGTATTAAATCCTTTACAACACACACACACACGCCTAAGTACACACACAAATATAAATACACCACGCACATACACACACCTACATACACAAAAACAAAAATACACCACACACACACACACACACACACACACACACAAATATTAATACAACACACATACACACACCTACATACACACAGAAATAAAATAAAAAAACACCACATACATACACAAAACATACACACACATAAAAAACAGTAAAACCTGAATATATGGTCAGCATGGGTCACAGATGTTTTTAAAAAAAATATTATTTATAAATATTTGTTTTATATTACATGATTAAATACACTGTGCATGCAGTATAAAACATACAATTCATCATGCACTGCATTAAGCCTGCAAGCTACAACATGAGAGTCTCATGAGAAAGCAACACTTATCCAATCACAGAGATCACAGGGACAGAGGGACTTATCTCAGAGAGGGAGAGGGGGGAGAAAGTAAGGAGATAGGGATAATGAAAAGAGGTAGAAAGGGTATGAGGGAGGGTACAAGGGAGGAGCTGCAGGAGGAAAACAGTGAGGTGACAGAGGGAACAAGGAAGGACTCAGAACAAGGGAGGAGTTTGCAGAAGACATCCCAGGTTTGGACTGAAAGAGAGAGAGTGAAGCTGTTGCTAGGGAACAGTGAAGAGAGCTCATCCATCCTTGGGCATCTGTATTATAACACAAACGGGGGCATACACTGAATGCCCATCCTTTAGACTGGTAAAATAATATCCTGGTTGCAAGAGGGCATTTTAATGCTCTGAGAATGAAGAGCTGAGTTGTTGACTCAGGCCTGAAATTACATAATCATCCCCTTTTTTACTTGATGGTCATTGCTGGAAAGGGATTATAACTGTAGCCTGGCAGGAATGACAAAAACAACCAAGTGAGTACATCCACCTGCTGTGGACGTGAAGCGGATCCACCAGCTGGATACAATGGCTGGCAGCGAGACACAAAGAACGTCTGGATGCTCCTTTTCTGCAAGGACAGGAGTGAGTACATTCTGAGCATCAGGTAACATCAGGATTGCGAGGTATCTAGGCAGCACCCTACCAAAAAGCTAATGAAGTCAGACTGAGTTTGTCTGCATCAGATCAGTAGGAAGAAGGAACTGCCTGTGAGTGCCAGCTGCCCGCTCTGCCAAGAACGTGCCAGCTGTCTTTCCCTAACCAAAGGCAGTCAGAGAACGAGAGACTTCCTCACCCTACACAAGTGGGGCATTATGGATTCAAACGTGCAGCGCCTGGCGAAACACCGAGTCCAGGCCTGAGTGAGGGTACAGAGAGAGAACTGCAAGAACACACCGCATCCATCTTTCAGATGTGAGTATTCTTGTGTTGCAATTCATGTGAATGTTTATGGGCGAAGTCAATAGTTTAGTGTTGAGATTTTAGAGATTTCTGCTGGTAAGACTAAGTAAGTGGAACATGCATATCAGTCCAATAATAGATTTTAGTTTGGTTAAAAGAAAGATAAATAATGTTGTTGTATTTTGGAGGCATGATTGTGACTGACTGTAGATGCTTGCAATAATTGTGGAACAGTGGTCTTACACCAGGGTCAGAAAGAAAACCCTAATGTTGAAAAAAGTTTGTCCAGATGTTCAGATATAATTTAATACAATTTTTAAGAATTAAAATAGATGATTTTGTTGACAGTCAATCCAGCTTTACTATACCATGTTCTTAGAGGCTGCTGCCCAAGAAGAAAACGTATTCAAAATAAAATCAGCACATTAAAGCTTGATGGAAATGTCCTGATGCATGCTCAATAATTCAGGTAAACAAATTCACAAAGTTTAATCAGTTCATCTGGACATAAGTTTGGTGTGGAGATACGTTTTGTCACTCATCCAAGTCTTTAGACTGAAGAAGTCACTTGGATGAGTGACGAAACGTATCTCCACACCAAACTTATGTCCAAATGAACTGATTCAACTTTGTGGACTTGTGGAATTAGAAATTGCACAGCAGCTTTAGTCATATAAAGTATAACATTGTTTACTACAGTGGGGCCCAAAAGTCTGAGGCCTCCCCTAACAAAGCATCCATTTATGTGAAATGTTTGAAAAATCTTGGTGTTTGTTGTGTTCCCTCTTGCTGTCATATCAGCATGCACTCGAGCTGGCATGAACTCCACACGTTTGTATAAAATCAGCTGATCCATGTTATCCCAGCCATTGTTTGCTTGGGTTTCTCTGTTCTTAAGTGCCGTCATAGATGTACAGTGTGGTTTAGACCAGCGGTCCCCAACCTTTTTTGCACCTCGGACTGGAAGTAAAAGTCAGTTTCTTTATGGCTGAACTGGTCCATTATCGTTTGAAGCATTGATCCTGAGTACAGCTGCTGAACAGACTGATGATGTCCATCACTCCACACTTACTAATCATTTCCTGTCAGTTAGCCGTGACACAAGCTATGTCTTACTCATTAATATGTAATAGTAAGCTTTTACTAAATGCTGGTTAATAATGTCATCTCTAAATTAAAGTTTTTGTTTGTTTCTGTATGGCTTAGCATTTTCCTGAGCCTCGGGAGAGCAGGATGGGTACGACAGAAGCCACACTGCGAATGGAAAACTTAGAGGTAAAGGATGAATGGCAGGATGAAGACTTTCCACGGTAAGCACACCTTGTGTTTTTCCTCACTGGTAACATTTAGAGATTAATTATAACCTGAAATACTAAAGAAAGACTTATATTTGTTATAATAAAACCACTTATATTTATTAAACTCTAAAATGACTATATGCTTTTTGCTTGTTTGCCCATTCTGCGACTAAATGTTAACTTGTCTCTGCATTAAACAGCCCTGTGGTTTTAGTGGGCAAGACAGTACTAATTACAGACTAATTGACCCTGTGGAGTGACAAAAGCTGTAATTAGGATTTTCAATGAGCTTTTCACTATCTGCTCTGCTATTGTACTTACTGACACCAATGAAACCACCAGCACTCCTCCACGACCCAGCTGATACACTAACTACTGATTTTCCACAGAAACATGTCTTTTGTTCTTAGGTTTGCATAACATCTGTGGTGCAGAACTTGACTCTTGATATTTTCTCTGTGACATGTTCTTTACCATTTCTTTTTTCATTATGTCTGTCTAGTCCTTTGCCTGAAGATGGTGACTTGGACGGTCTTACTGACAATCGCACTTGTAAGTGTTTGCTGTTGATTTGTTCATTTTAAGACCATGCTTGATTGTTGATGAATATAACATGTAACGGATCACATTACAGTAACTGGTGCAGCATGATATTGTTATAGCAGCATTTTAAATATTTCACATATTTATTAGTTTTATGTCTTACTGCAATATGTGTGTACATTTGAAGGATATTATACAGTATTTGCATCAGCTAGACTATATGGCCAAAAATATGTAGACGCCTGACTATAAGCTGGTTAGACATTCTATTTTTTTGTCCATGTGATAAGCAATAAATCAAGCTTTGATCAAGTGCTGATTTTAAAATAGGGGCTTCCTACTAGCATGGCAGCTTCTAAGCCCATGGCAATGTTAAGCTTGATAGACATTGTTATTGATGGTAGCATTCAGTCCAGTTTACAGTGTATCACAAAAGTGAGTACACCCCTCACATTTCTGCAGATATTTAAGTATATCTTTTCATGGGACAACACTGACAAAATGACACTTTGACACAATGAAAAGTAGTCTGTGTGCAGCTTATATAACAGTGTAAATTTATTCTTCCCTCAAAATAACTCAATATACAGCCATTAATGTCTAAACCACCGGCAACAAAAGTGAGTACACCCCTAAGAGACTACACCCCTAAATGTCCAAATTGAGCACTGCTTGTCATTTTCCCTCCAAAATGTCATGTGATTTGTTAGTGTTACTAGGTCTCAGGTGTGCATAGGGAGCAGGTGTGTTCAATTTAGTAGTACAGCTCTCACACTCTCTCATACTGGTCACTGAAAGTTCCAACATGGCACCTCATGGCAAAGAACTCTCTGAGGATCTTAAAAGACGAATTGTTGCGCTACATGAAGATGGCCAAGGCTACAAGAAGATTGCCAACACCCTGAAACTGAGCTGCAGCACAGTGGCCAAGATCATCCAGTGTTTTAAAAGAGCAGGGTCCACTCAGAACAGACCTCGCGTTGGTCGTTCAAAGAAGCTGAGTGCACGTGCTCAGCGTCACATCCAACTGCTGACTTTGAAAGATAGGCACAGGAGTGCTGTCAGCATTGCTGCAGAGATTGAAAAGGTGGGGGGTCAGCCTGTCAGTGCTCAGACCATACGCCGCACACTACATCAAATTGGTCTGCATGGCTGTCACCCCAGAAGGAAGCCTCTTCTAAAGTCTCTACACAAGAAAGCCCGCAAACAGTTTGCTGAAGACATGTCAACAAAGGACATGGATTACTGGAACCATGTCCTATGGTCTGATGAGACCAAGATTAATTTGTTTGGTTCAGATGGTCTCAAGCATGTGTGGCGGCAATCAGGTGAGGAGTACAAAGATAAGTGTGTCATGCCTACAGTCAAGCATGGTGGTGGGAATGCCATGGTCTGGGGCTGCATGAGTGCAGCAGGTGTTGGGGAGTTACATTTCATTGAGGGACACATGAACTCCAATATGTACTGTGAAATACTGAAGCAGAGCATGATCCCCTCCCTCCGGAAACTGGGTCGCAGGGCAGTGTTCCAGCATGATAATGACCCCAAACACACCTCTAAGACGACCACTGCTTTATTGAAGAGGCTGAGGGTAAAGGTGATGGACTGGCCAAGCATGTCTCCAGACCTAAACCCAACAGAACATCTTTGGGGCATCCTCAAGCGGAAGGTGGAGGAGCGCAAAGTCTCGAATATCCGCCAGCTCCGTGATGTCGTCATGGAGGAGTGGAAAAGCATTCCAGTGGCAACCTGTGAAGCTCTGGTAAACTCCATGCCCAGGAGAGTTAAGGCAGTTCTGGGAAATAATGGTGGCCACACAAAATATTGACACTTCAGGAACTTTCACTAAGGGGTGTACTCACTTTTGTTGCCGGTGGTTTAGACATTAATGGCTGTATATTGAGTTATTTTGAGGGAAGAATACATTTACACTGTTATATAAGCTGCACACAGACTACTTTTCATTGTGTCAAAGTGTCATTTTGTCAGTGTTGTCCCATGAAAAGATATACTTAAATATCTGCAGAAATGTGAGGGGTGTACTCACTTTTGTGATACACTGTATATGGATATTACCAGTTTTCGACATTCATAATCACTAACAAAGAACTTTAAATCCTGAAAGCACAAATGTAGTAATTATGTATGTTTTTTCTGCCTCAGCTCCTTCTGGCTCTTTCCATCGAGGTCACGAAGGATCAGAATCTCAGCAGAAGAGGAGGACTCTCATTGCCCCGGACATAAACCTCTCCCTGGACCGGAGTGAAGGGTCCCTCCTTTCTGATGACATCCTTGACACTCCGGATGATCTGGATATTAATGTGGAAGACATGGACACACCGGATGAAACCGATTCCCTGGAATTTATCACCAGTGGAAACGAGCTGGAATGGGAAGGTGTGTACGAGGTCAGAAGTCAAAGACTGTCTATAAATTGCTTGAATGACTAAGTGATTGATGATTGTTGGGTTTAATATACACAGATAGTGGGTTGCCTTTAATTGCTTACATAGTTGTTTATAATTTTACAAAAAGTATTTTGTTTTGTGATTTAACATGCACAGTTGTAAAGACTCTATATGTGACTTCTCTTCCACAGATGACACATTGGTAGCCTGTGCCAAAGGTGCTCCAGCTGATGGCTCAGGGCATGTAGGTGAGGAGGGTGATGGTACTGCCCGTCTATGGAGGACCGTGATTGTCGGAGACAAGGAGCACAGGATAGACATGCAAGCTATCCGACCATACCTGCGTGTGGTCACTCATGGAGGTCAGTGCAGCGTTTATCTATAAGGTCTAATAATAAAACAGTTTACCCACATAATATCCATCTAAAGCAATGATTTCCTTTTTAGAACACGATCATATGTATCCTGCGATAACCTTTTCTTACCAATAGATGGCGCCACTAATGCGCATGTCTGAACATTTTTATTTGTTCATTTTCTTAAACCTTCATGATTTGACATAAAAAGGGACCAACTAATGGCTCAGTCTTTGCAAGCGATACTGGGTCGTGGTTCACTACTTTCTCCCAAACTTCATTGTCAATTAGTTCATAAAGTACCCAAATTTTGGTGGCAGGAAACACATTTAGAAATATTCAAATATGTCTTGCAGGTTATTATGGAGAAGGTCTGAATGCCATCATCGTGTTTGCAGCTTGTTATCTCCCAGAGACCAACTGCACTGACTACCATTACATCATGGAAAATCTCTTCCTGTAAGCCCAGCCAATACCCATCTACACCTGAGTTCAAAAATGTACATACCCTTGTACCATAGGCATATCAGGGATTTCAATGATTTCTGAATATTTACTATCTGCATTGTGTGCAGATATATAATCAGCAGTCTGGAAGCACTAGTAGCTGATGACTACATGATCATTTACCTGAATGGTGCAACTCCACGCAGGAGAATGCCCAGCATTAGCTGGCTCAGGAGATGTTACCAGATGATTGATAAAAGGTAGGCATATAAGTCCCTCATTGCCCATACCCAAACCAAAAAACCTGAACTAGTACATTGTAAATGAAAGGCAAAATGCTTTTTTTCTTCTACTTATTTCACACTGCTAGACTTTGATGAGGGTTGTGGTAGGTTGGTACCACACTGAAACACTGGGTGTAGGGCAGGATTACATCTTGGTTAGGCTGACAATCCATTGCAAGGCATCACAGGCTTACTTATTCAAGTACCTGGAAGAAACCCACATGTACATGGAAATAAGATTCACCTCCTCACTTCATCATAGCTTCAAAATGCATACCATTGGGTGTAGACTGAGTAAATAAGTAAAAGTGTAATGTCTTGAGTTGGGTGTCCAGGGTGTATACATACTGTGTAGTGTTTTAGATGTCACCAGACCAACTGTGATCACGATTAGAATGAAGCAGGTATGATAGACACACTGTAGAATTATCCTGAATGGTGGGCCAGCAGGTGGAGTCAGTGCCTCAATGCTTAAGTTTTATTGTGTCATTGTGGGTTTTCCTCCACATCCAATACATGCCAATAGGTGGACTGGCTTCTCTAACCTGCCCCTAAGTGTGAGTAAATGGGTGAATGTGTGATGCTCACCAATGGCCCAGCAATGGCTTGGAGCCCTGTGTTCATGGTGTATTTCGAAGTGGCCCCTGGATACAATGTGATGCTATTAAAGATGAAGTACTTACCAAACTAAATGAGTAAAGGAATGTTGTTGAATTGTATTTATTCCAAGGTTACGAAAGAACCTGAAATGTCTGATCATTGCACATCCATCCTGGTTTATTCGGACTGTCCTGGCCATTTCACGTCCTTTCATCAGGTGAGAGCATGTCTATTATAGAATCTCAGTCATGTGCTTTTAGTGGTTGTTGATGAGCAAAAATGATTTAATGGCTTTGTTCTGTCATCAGTGTGAAGTTTGTGGATAAGATTCAGTATGTACAGACTCTGGAGGAGTTGGCTCAGATTGTTCCTATGGAGCATGTGCAGATCCCGGAGTGTGTGATGCAGTAAGTACACCTACCAGCAGGTGGAACTGCTGAAATAATGAAATGTTTGAAGGCTGTTGGTTCTACGTATACAGATCAGAAATGACAGTACACAGAAACATTTTATTGAGTTCTTATAAATGCATGTGTTGCCACTCTGGAAAAAAAGTGTTCCAATAAATAAGGTTTAGATGCAGTATTGAGGGTTTCAGGTGTTAAAAAAGCAGTGAGGAAAAATTAGATTCAACTTTATTGTCATTACATATGTACAAGTACAAGGCAACGAAATGCAGTGAAAAATGTATGTCAGTGTGGTAACTCAGTGTTTACTCTCTGCCTTCTCTAGGTATGATGAGGAGCGTCTCAAAGCCCAGACAGAAAGGTAAAACTGCAGCTTGTAGACTGGCCAGCTGTCAGATTCTGCTTAGGTCTGCTGGCCTTTAAAAGAACTCATGAACCCCACACCTCATATTCACCTTTCATACACACACACAAAAATAAACACCAGCCTGGACAGCATTTTACTATTTACTATAGATATGTAACTAAAATGAAAACCTTTCAGGGATTAAGTCTATTGTGTGTGCACATAGTAGAATTACTAAATATGGTACAATGTGTGTCTAGACTACAAGTAGAAATCACTACACCACTAATTTAAATCACACCAGCTACAGTCGTTTATTTATGACCATCTAGAAATAATCTACTAAACTATTTTGGGTGGGAACAAAGTTTTATTAGGGCAGGACCAAACTCTTGGATTGCGAAAGCCAATCCATGCCTCCTAAAGGCAGAGCTCAAAGTAAAACAATAGTTAAATATTTAACTATTTAACTCTAAATAGTAAACTATTTAAATAGTAAAATTAAACTTAATAGTGAATTTAAATAGTAAACTATCTAAATATTATGTCCAATAATTGCACTATACATGTCAAAGCATCAGAACAGAATTAAATGATAAGCCTATTTCTAAAACTTTTATTTACTTTAATATTTGTTAAGTTTGAGATGCTGTTTTGCATATGTTGTGGATTAAACTCCCCTCGCATGAAGCAAAACAGGGTTTAAAAATAATTGTGGGTGTAAATGCACATTTTCAGGTTTAAAGCCAAGAGATTAGAGATGATAACTTGCCTTAGACAAATATGCCAGCCAATGATTTAGAGAAAACTGGCATTGTCATAAAAATTCAATCAAACTAGATAAATTGTATGTAAACACAATGCTTTAATGTTACAGAATAATTTTGTAAACCTTACAGGATTTAACTATATTGTCTTTAATTCCACAGGCTTGAGCATAACCAGCGACAAAATGAAAAATCTGTGTCAGAAAGGTAAACATGCTTAATTTGTTCTAATGAATATGGCAAACCTTGTCCAATAGAATATTTTATAAATGATCCTGGCATGTATACTGTAGCTTAACAAATGACTTAACAAACTAAACCATTGTGCAACATGCATTACCTTAAGTTTGTTATGAAAATATCAAGCGTGCCTGAATTTTGCTTATTTTTTATATGTTTTTTAAAATGTCTTTGTAGGGCCACATCAGTAGCTGCAGAGGATCCTCAATAATGTTAGGTGAGAAATGTAATTATGTGGTATATTTGAAGCAAGTCAATTCCCAGAAATGGGCGAACCTTTCCTGTATGGATTTTTAAAAAACTCTTGCTTTAGGTGTCACATAAGGCACAACTGCTACCCTCTCCAGAACACTAGCTATCACTCACTCAACCCCGATCAATGCTATTTTTACTGGTGCATGGGTTACTGCCATGCAGTGGTCAATGCTTCAGAGCTCACATACACTCGCTCTCTCTGTAGTGATTTATCGTTTCTTTTTAAGTACCTACCATGACATTCACCTGCTCAATAGATGGGTACATATCATGCTACTGTCAGTGCTCGTAAGTACCTAATAGAGCTTGGGATAATCCCCCTGTGACTTGTCAGAAATGTGAAGAAGGGCACGTTCACTCAGGTTGGCAGTAGTTCGGGTATGTTAGGTATAGAGGTGTGGGCATGAATTTGTTCGTTCTTTACTTTGTTCATGCTGAAGGTAATGGCAGTACCTGCCACAATCTTAAAGCTCTTTACAAAAAACTTCCTAACTAACAGTTTTCAAATGTATACAATATGTAGTCCAAGATGTATCAAGTTTATCCTTATATTTTAGGTAATTCAATTTAATCTTGAGAAAATACCAATATACACTACAGTGTGTATTCTTTCTTATTATTATAATGGCTCACCTGGTAAAGGTTTGAGGCTGTACTCCATCTGCCCTTTCCACTCTTGGACATGGTCAGTTGTGTCTGTAGAGCAAAAAACTGCTTAGCCACATGAGCACCAATTTTTTTGTCAATAATTCTTAATAGGACTGCAGGCTTTCTGTGATTGAAGAGCTGGGATGAGGCTCATGCTAATTTTTACCATAGTTCAAGCCAAACTCTAAGCCAAAAATCTAAACAGGAGAGATTAGGTTGCTTTATTTTAATGCTAGTATTTCTTTCATTTGCAGGTAATTGATTAAGCAAAGGATCGTCTTTGAAAGACCTTAAACAAAATACAAAAGCGTGAGCTTTCTTCTACTACTGCTTCCATCTTTGTTAATTTTCACACAAACAAGAACCAACAACATAATAATTTTCATCCATGTGCTTAATATGTCTCGTAATACACTTACAGTAGAGGTCAAATGTTTTATACACTTGCAAGTAATGCAGGTCAAAGCAGCCTGAATCGATCTGGTCAAAAATATACATGCGGCAACTTAGATTAATATTTTTATAGCCTATATAGGTATACAGTAGTTTGACTGCAACTGTTTTGGAATGGTGAAATCAGGCTCAACTCATATTTTAATAAGATCTACAATAAACTTAATAAATAATTAACATTTGTAAATGTTTTTATATTTTTAACAAAGAAGTGTTTTGCAGTCATTTGGTGACAAAAACAGAAAAAAGTAGTTCCCTTACAAGTGTGTGCACATTTTTGACCAGTTTGATCTGCCTCTGTTACCTTGAGCCACAGTCGATGTTTGGAGAGGATAAATACAGACAAAAAGACAGACTTTAAACAGACAATCCAGTCTCAAAGAGAGCCTGGAAATCGGTTTTACACAGTAGTACAAAAGAATGCTCAGAATAGATCCAGGTTTCATGTTGTGCTGGTCCACTTTAGCTAATTGTAGTAAATTATAAGCACACAGTTGTTTGTTATCATGTCATGTGCATACCATACATTCACACCAGCAGAGATGATTTTCTACTGTAATATAAAGAAAGATGCATTTAATGTAAAATATGATGTGTACTTTCAAATCTGTAGTATATTGTAGCATGAAATGGACCACTGAGCAACTTAGATTTTCTTCTGTACAAGTTTCCGAATGCTCACATGACAAATAACAGATTAGAAAATATAACGGTACCTGATTGCAATAATATATTACATGCAATAGTTGTTCTTGATAATAAATGTGAGAACACACAGTGCATGTACCTGCAAGTTCATTACACATTAAACACAATTATTTCAAATGCTACTGCCGAAATATTGTATATTGTATAGTGATCATACTGTTTGTACAGTGTATTCTAACTGAAAGAATTAAAATCATCAATGTTTCATACATACGTGATCATTGTTTGATGTAGACTTGACATGTAATAAAAGTCTGTAAAAAGTAATCTGTCTGCATAAATGTGTTCATATACTCAAAACATCATTAATGGCTAATTCTGATTAATTAATTTGCACGGGGAAAATTCTCTATAAAAGCTCTATAATGTTACACCACAGATACTGGTTATCTAGTTCATTAGCAGTTAGGGTTCTTCCTGTCAACCTATTAGCTCTGTGCTAATTATACTGTATATCAAACCTGATTCCAAATAAACTCAGACAGTTGAAGAAACGTTAATTGAAATGTAAAGCAGTAATTTGTAAATAATCGTTGACCTGTATTACATTACTAACAGTACAAACACTATATGTAAAGATATGTAAAGCTTAACCCAATACACCCAACTGTTTTGTTGTAAACCTTATACCAAATTCATTCATACAACATATTTCAAAGAAGTGATCTGTTGCAGAAATGTCTTAGTAATAGAAGAAAGTACTTTAGCTTTAAAAACAACAAAAACATACTTAATTTACTACCGCTGGATTTAAAAAGCTTTCATGGTCCAAGGTTGAATGATGTCTTCTGATAAACTTCAAGTCTTAACAGCTTCAGTTCAGTCATGTTCATTCTCAAAGTAGGTGTTGCCAAACATTCTCAAACTAGAACACGTGTTCTGCAGGCCTCATTCGAGGTCACCCTGATATCAGGCGTTTGTGTAGATAATGGTAGAGGCTGGAAGGTGGCAGCTTAACTGGGGGAAGTGTCAAAACACTCAGCGTGGTATCAGCCTTTATTATTATTGATGTAGTCTTACACTGTCACTCTGGTGCCCTTGATCATTGCATTTAACCCTTGTGTGATAGTCTCTGTAGTTGACTTATTGACATAATTTCTTCCAGCTGACTAAAGTGTGTGTAAAGTAGACTACTGTGGTGCTCCTGTATATCACTGTTAACAATGTACTTGAATCACTGTGACCTGCACATTACATTTAGAAGTCAGCAGACACAATGAAAACAAAAGCATGTGTGTTTTATTACCATAATTCTTTGGAAACCTGTGTTGATACAAATTCACAGTACAGGTCATATGAAATCCATTTAGTGTTATTGGTTTTTCCACTTCCTGTTTACAGGTCAACTGAACGAGTTTTAGAATGATAATTTAGATACAATTGATACAAAGGCATGTTTATCTGCAACAATCTACTCACTGTAATGATATTTTCATTCATAGCTTCTTAGCTAATACATGTACAAACAATATTTGTTTATTAAGGATAATGAATTTCACCAGCCAGGGTTGTGTTGTGCAGTACCACATTAATCATTCGTTTTAATCATTAATTAATATATTTTTCTTTAGTAATTGTGTGATCTAGACCAGTCAAACTACTGGTATGCTGTGATGCTCTGCTTTTCAGAAAGAAATATTTTTTGTAATGTTTTGGTAATATAAGCAATCATAAAGTCATAACATCCACCAACAATAAAGTGCTCATGTAAATAATAAACTCTAGGACTAAGGTAAAGAATACTTTCTATCCATCTCTGGCTGGTATGTACACAACTACAACAGGTTAATTATTGATATACATAAAGGGGAGAACTCTAATAGGTGATAACACAGTCCAAAGTTTGCCTCTCCCTGCTAAATAATGTTCTGAGACTTATGAATGGAGGATATAGTGTCATAAACACTCACGTGCAAATGACTGTTTATCAGCTAGAGAGGTGGTGTCATCCACCACCCTTGGCATCTGAGAACAGTTTGATCTAATATCAAAATATCAAAATAGCATCATTGTGGCACTCATGACTGTCTTTTAACTTGTGTGACCAGTCCAGATGGATCACATGTCGACTGTCATGCCTATTGGTTACATCAGAAGCATTCGTGACACAGAATCACCACACAGGCACACTGACAAATATAGATTGAGGCCCTGTCCACATGGCATGGATCTTTTCAGTAAGGAAAATTCCCACTTGGCATGCCAGCTACGCAAGTTAGGAAATTAGGAACAAATAAATCACATCTGATCTGTGCTGTGATAATACATCCCACAGTGCTTTAAATACATTTAATTATCAGCTATATATTTTCCAGGCTGTAGATCTCAATCACAGATCAGCTCACAAATCTAGACTGATAGAGACTAATATACAAGACAATATAGAACAATATGAGAAAATGTAACTTTTATACCAACCAGAAAGGAGCTTTACTTGCTACAACTAATTAGTTCTTTGAAGACCAAGACCAACTTATCAAACTTGTGGTGCCAGCTGTTTCTCATGTCTAATTGGTGTAAAAACTGGCCCTTACCACACCAGCCCTTACCAGTGGTACAAACTATAAATAATCAAAGTAAACTTACAGTACATTGTATTTTAATCTCAGAAAAGCATGCTTTCTATTTGTTGATATGATGTTTAAATAATCACTGTGGGTATGTTGGAGAAGTGACAGAAGCAGAAGTCCAGACAGAGTAAAGTGATACAGTGGTGCAATGTAGGGTATGACAAGTACTATGCCAAGTCCTGCATGGGTTTTACAACACGGCACCAAAGACACCTCAATATCATTTCAACTAAACTTTCAACTCTAAATTCTTGTGATTAAAGTACCCCTAAAAAGATTGTTTGGACTAATTAACGAGGTACAGTAACATTTTACTACTTTTATATAAAAAGGAAGTTTAATGCCAACACATCAAATCATATTACTGTGTACTTTTAAGGACAATTTAGATGAGTCAGTCCACCGTCGGCATGTTTGAGAGGTGGTAGGTAAGCAGAGTACCCGGACCAGAGAAAAAAAACTGGACATGGGAGGAACATGTGAAACAATAATGTATTCATTATAACAACACTACACAGAAACACTAGGAACCTGGTAGTATTATAACAAACAAACAGGTCAACAACTCATCGCACCAATCCAATGCACAATAGGGGCATTTCGAGCAGTCAATTGAATACAAGTTTTTGCGAGATGGCAGGGAACCAAAGCACCAGAAGAAATTCCACCAGAAGAAACTATCCCATAATTATTAATAATTCAGTGTAATCTAAGGGATAAAAGGCTAAAAGCGAAAGTCTAAATCTGTATAATTAGATTCATTCATTTACAACAGATAAGTAAAAATAATTTTTTAAGATCAATCTGCTTTGGTAGGTGACACCAGTACTGGTGTTTTAATATCTACACCAACTACTTATAAAACATGTTCTTGTAAAATAACAATGGTTACAGAGCTTCTGTCTGTATCGCCTGTTGTTATCTTGTGTATATTTCCGAAACACAGCAGTTTTGTCTTCATTCTTTTCAAGGATGAAAAACCTGTTCATCATACATCCTCTTTTCAGACTTCAGGAAATACCCCATCTGGTTTATCTACTTAAAAAGAGAGCTCTATGACAACATAATGTCAGCTAAAATAAATAGAAAAGCTAACTTATGTGGGTTATTTGCATCTCTGCCAACACAAATAAATTGCTGCAGGATTTGGCAAATATTTTACTCAGTAAAATATAGATAAAACAACTCAACATCTGAGCTTCTAAGGATTACGGACTCAACTGTGGTTTCTGGCATGTGTGACAAACAATTGGTGTAGCACATCTCATGTATAAAAGGTAGCTAAAAGTATTTTACAATGGATTAAAAAATCTAATCATGTAAGTAATAAATTAGATAACCAAAGGGACCCCAAAACAGGTTTGTATAATTCTGATCCAGGGTATTCCTACCCAGTCTAGTCTTTATGAGTAGCCACTAAACCCCAGACCAGAAGAAAGCAGACAATAAATTAGGTACTTAACTTTTTATTTGCTTCTAATGAATAATCACTGAAATCTAATTAACATTGAAGGGGATTTTCTGTTTTTAAACCATGCCCTTATGTAGATGCCATTATAACTAGCTAATAAATCTATCATTACTGGATAAGTGATACCGAGTCATTTGCTGGTGCTGACTACCAAACGCTCTAAATGTTCTTTGATCTTTTTTCTCTTCCCCAATAATCTTTATTACAATATTATTCGTATTAAGCAGCTTTTACATGATATCTGGTGTAAAACTCAACATTTATGGTTCTGTATAAGAATAAAAGCATTGTAGGTTATTAATCACTGACGCAGCCACGTGGTGCCTGACTGAGGACAACAGGTGCGAGGCTGGAGTTTAGCCGATATGCATAGCTAGCACACGCACTCGCTTGTGATTGGTCAAGCGCCGGTGTTCTGTAGACCATGATTGGTTATACAGGAACAAAAGGCGGGGCAAAGATGTGGTGACGCTCTGGTTTGTGAGCTATTTATTTAGCGGGATTGAGAAGCCTATCAATGAAGTGAAGAGTCTGAGAGTCAGGAGGAGGAAAGAGGAGGAAAAGAGCAGAAATCATTCCTTAGACTTTCTTTGCTGAAAAGTTTATTTGCTGTATTTGAGAACTATAAAGACCAAGAAAAATGAAACTTATCATTGGAATAGGAGGGTAAGTCATTCAATAAGCCAGTGATGGTATATTGGATCTGAGATTGCTTAGTGAATGAAATGATGTGTTTATTTTTTCTGTACTATCTAATCATTTTTAGTTTGTTTTGCTTCTTTTTACAGTGTGACCAATGGTGGAAAAACCACCCTGACCAAACGACTTGTGAAGATTCTACCAAACTGCTGTGTAATACATCAAGATGACTTTTTCAAGGTATGAAAAGTATCCAAACTAGTTCAAAATATCAATTAGAGATTGTTTTAACAGTCTTAATATATTATGTCAACTTAGATACTAGAAATAGATTGTAAACCACCAATACTCTTACAAATAAAGGTGCTAGAAAAGGGTTATCATAGTTCCAAGGAAGAACCATGTCTAGTTTTTTAAGAATCTTTTTAATTTATGGTCATTTACCAATAAATTAAATCTCAAATTCGGACAGTTGAAGTCAAACATGAATATTTGTAACATGCATGTCCTGGCAACTGTTCTTTTTGTCTGACTGAATGATTAAAACTATTTTTTTCTTCAAGTCTGGAACGTTTTATTGTCGTTCCTTCTTAGTGACTATGATTTTAGCTAGTGAGTCTTCAATGCCCATAATAACAGGGCTTGTTAGACTGCACCAATTAAAAAAAATCATGAAACTGTAGTCTTTTGCCAAGGTCAGAAAGAAATTCCAAATTGTCACTTTATGCTAAGGGAACAGTCTTTGCAATGAATTAGAAACTACAGTTGTAGCCTCCTAAGCCCATAATGATGTGAAGCTGTATGACAAGCCATCAAAAATTATTTATAGAACCAGACATGCTCCTGCTTTGGCCAAAAGTAGCTTTTCTGGCACTTTAATTTGAGTGTATGGTGGTACAGGATGGCGGTAGAGTAAGACCATACAGGTAAAGTAAAGACTGTAGGATTGGTGTGTTTATGTTGTCCATGCCATGTGGTTCTTACACTCCTACGCTGGTGTTCTCCTGGACAGCCACCCTCAGCTTACTTTAAATGAATGTTCGAATTTACCTCTGATTGACCCCTGATACAACAGGGGTTTAGAGGTATCTGACATTCATCTGTTAAATAATAATTAAATTCAGTAAGTACTAACTGTACTCAAGCTATTCATGTATACCTCATCAGCCAATGCATATTCATAGCTGATTAAAATGCCATTATTGTTTCATAATGCCACTTTGATCACCTTAAATCCATTTGTTATAACTGCTAACCAATCAGTGATCTTATTCAGCTCAGTAAACTTAAATACTCATGCAGTTAATATGCATTGCCACCTAACTGAGGTGTACTTTACCAAACTGATTAAATGGTGCTGAAGTGAACTTGACGGCCATGTTTAGCCTGAGGGCTTGGCGTTGTATGTCCAGGTGGGATCAGCACTGCGTGCGTGATCTGCAGCAATGTTTTATTGGTCACTGTTATTGCAGCCCCAAGATCAAATAGAGGTCGGGGAGGACGGCTTTAAACAGTGGGATGGTAAGAATGGCTTTCGGCTGTAGGAAAAATAAAAGACAGTAATGTATTACCCATCTTTATATGACTACATTGTTTTTTAAATATTTTGTTATAATAAATCTTAATCGAAATAGTATAATGTAGTTTGACTTAATATTTTATAACAAACTATTTTATTGTACATAATAATTTAATATTAATTTCTATTTAACAAAATCAGAGTTTACCAAAAAAAAAACGTTTAATAGTTCTGGCTAGTACCTTGTCTTGGTTTGTGAGATGCGAATTCTTTTTTTTTTATGTCACCCCGTGCAGTTATCACAGCCCTGGACATGGAGGCCATGTTGAACACCGTAAGAGGCTGGAACGAGAACCCGGTGAAGTTTGCTCGGTCTCATGGTGTGACCCTGTCACCAATGACAGAAGAGTCTGATCCTGAGAGAGAGCTCCACATACTCATTGTAGAGGGATTTCTTCTCTATAATTACAAGTAGGTTTAGATTTTTTTCAAAATAAAACATCTAGTGAATAAGTTTGGTAGATTGTAGACTCATAAATGGCATCTGTAGGCTGAAACGTTTCAAATTTCTTTGCAGACCTCTGATTGAGTTCTTTGACAAGAGCTACTATGTTGCCATTCCATATGAGGAGTGTAAAAGAAGGAGAAGGTAAACTCAGTCTAGATGGTTCTAGATGGGATGTTCTTTTGTCATAGTGTTGAAGTATCTTTCCAATTGTCTTTATAGCACGAGAACCTACACTGTTCCTGACCCACCTGGTCTGTTTGACGGCCATGTCTGGCCCATGTACTTGAAACACAGGAAAGAGATGGAGAACAACTGCTTATCTATTCGTAAGTAATCACACAGCATGGGTAAACAAGAGCAGTTTTGATTATTCACCTGTGACTTATGATCATTCTTGTGCTTGTAGGATATCTGGATGGCACAAAATCGAGAGACGAGATCTATAACCAGGTTTACAAGGACATCCAGAACAGCTTGTTAAATAGTTTATAGGTAAATTATCTTGAATATTATTTTAAATTCAACTGTTTCAACTCAAATGTTTATCTTTTATGCTTAATCTATGAGCATTGAAAATACTGATTTGTAATGAACACTTACATTTTCCCTCTTTTATTTTTCTCCTTTCAGCCTTTACAACCTGCCTGGTGTGCCTGTATATATACCTGTATATAGAACATTAAATTAAACTGAATACACTTTGTAAATATTATCACTAGTTTAGAACCATTGGCAGATGCCTGGCCTTTTTTTTATTGCGATACTATATGTTCTGTGGCTTTTATTTTATATTAAATTAATACTGGCTGGAATATAGACACACTGCTGTAAAGCATGGATGGCTATTATTTTGTGTTGTACTGTAACATTAATAATGTGCCATAACTTAAGATATTCTCAATGAAAAGAAGAACAGTGAACCCACTGTGTTGTGTTTTATTTTTCATGGTTGAACATTGATTTTATATAACAATCAAATGTGGCAGGGAATATATATTTTTTACCACATATAATAAGCTCTTGTATAAACAGTTACACAACACCACCATGACACAATAAACAATGAATTAAATTCCTAAGAGAAAGGTGTGTTTACTCGTTTGCCATCTGCACATAAGCTTCTAATATAAATCCTCCTTGGCAATATAGAGCTTGCTTGACTGTGGACAGTGTCCTAAGAATAATTTTAGAAATCATTGAAATCCAGAAATTGCCATGACATACATTGTCTTTACAAGTGTATGTATATATTTGACACATGGGGTGCATGGAATAGCCAATATGAAGTGAATATACAGTGTTAACTCAACCCTCCTTAACAGTTCAGGCTTTTAGGCTTTATACCCATCAAGATTTATAAATATTCATCTGGGAATATATATATTTGTGTGTGTGTGTTTTTACACAATCACACTGATATTACAGCATATACAGTATGTCCTTTTTTTAACACACAAAATCTGTCCTACTGGCCAACTATGGATAAGGCTTTTCCACACATACAAGAGACCAGTACAGTAAGAGTACATTATGTTTAAGTGTTTTGCAAATGATCACTAGGCAGACTTTTTGCCAATAAGCAAATCCTCCTGAGCCCCTTGGTCAAACCATCAGGTCAAGACAGGTCTCATGTTGACTAGTTTGCAAGAATAGAAGAATTTTAGTGTTCTTTTTCTTATCAATGTCAATTTTAAAAGTAAAATACTTGAACTGCATTCCCACTCAGCTCACTTAGTGTTTGCTGTAAGCATTTAACCTTGATGTAGGTGACACTGAGACAAGCTGTGATGTGGAAATAAATGACACGTGATATAATCAAGCAGTTTAATTGCTAGAAAGGTGATTATCAACAAGGTTAAACACAGCTGTAATAGAATCAGTAAGAAAACTATTACAGCAATTTTACAATTATGAGAAAACTGGACACCACAGACATTTAAGCTGAAATAAATGAAATAAAAGTGAACCATATACACTACACCTAATAAAACACACTGTTATGAAACCTGTATTCACAGTATTTACAGTGTATATGGTTATAAGAGTTTCCAGTAAATTAATAATAAAGTGCATTGTGGGTTATTGAACATCCAAAACAGTATTTCAGTAATTCACTAGCTTAGATATATAGTAAATATGAAATTATTTTCATATTTAGGGGGCTTTGCCACCCCCAACTTCTCAGACTCTCCTCAGAACCCTGCATCTGCATCCCAGCAGTAATGCAACATAATTTACCTTGTAGTTTACTGTTATGTTATAGAGAATGTAGTAGGTAAAAAGAACCATTAGAATTAGCCTGTCTTCAAGCTACCTGGTCAGTCACAGGCAAAAAAGCACAATTATTAAAAATGATTAGATCTTTTTAAAAAATGGATGTGATGGATGTGTTAATATGCCATATGAGTGATGAAGTGTGTAATCCTTAATGTCACTTTGAAAAAAAAACTTCTTATATTAGTAAAATGTAAACTAACAGGATTACTAATGAGACATTTGTGTAAATGTGTGAAATTAGACTAATTTGCCAGAACAAAACAGATAAAGTTATTTAACAAGGCTTTTTGCAAACATGCTTAGTTGATTTACTTTTTTTTTCTATTTAATCTTTTCTATAAAATAATTCAATCGTTAAAACTTTTAAATTTTAAACTAATACCTATAGATTAAATGTGATAAAGCATGAAAAATTATTGTGCATGTTTACATAACCACAATATGTCCTTAAGGTATTCACAAAAATGTTTCCTATTTCAGTTCAAGAACACTTATGTTAGCACTCTTGAAATACACATTAGCATAGCTTATGTTTCC
This sequence comes from Trichomycterus rosablanca, assembly GCF_030014385.1. NCBI lineage: Eukaryota > Metazoa > Chordata > Actinopteri > Siluriformes > Trichomycteridae > Trichomycterus > Trichomycterus rosablanca. The sequence continues at coordinate 14,968,818 of NC_086012.1, forward strand.
TAGCGCATATCATGCCAGCCTCAGCTGATAAGAGGGCGAGTTTAATCTTGTGCTGCATGGTCATCAAAGCTAAATTGCCTACTTCAGGACAACTGGTAGTAAGTCTATTTTAAGGCCAACCATGTCAAGAGAGGAAAGCTGGTATGGAGTCTTTAAATATCACGGCCCTCTTCTTCATACATACACCTACCAACCATCTGACTGACTGTCATCCTACACTCACGGGATCCGCCTGATTGAAAGGTGAGACCCAGACTGGCATTTTCATCAGCGTCACACTTGATTACAGAGAGGCGGAATGGAAAAGTTTTAAGTTATAGATCTGGTTTTGCCCTATTTTAGCAGAAAATAAATTAACTTGAATTAACTTCCACCCCTACCCTCCACCCCACCTTGCTCAAGCCCTGGGATTCTGGAATAGAGTTGTAACCTTCCGGTCAGTAGCAGATAAGGTACTACTGCCAAAAGCAACAATCACTGCTAATTTCCCAAATGCTCTCGGCTCTTTACAAGGATTGTCACTAAACTTTATGGCAGGAATTGCTGGACCACAGCAGCAGCTGTGCATCTGAACAACTGTGTGAAACTCTCACACTTGCTGCAGGACTGCTTGTCACATTGTCCCAAAATGGACCATGAGTCATTAAAGTATGTGAGATAACAATCATGTTGAATGAAATTAGGTGAAAGGAACACTAACAGACTACTTAGGAGGGTGGCCAAAAATAAATGCCTTTTAGAAGGAGAGAGGTTACGCTGCCAAAATATGATTAAGAGACATAGCATTGTCAGTATGTCTAATAAATAAAAAAGAACCCTGATTGTGGAAGAAATTCGTAAGAATTCCCCACAGAGTTGCTCATTGGCTAATATTGTAATTTGATATATTTCTTATTAATATTTCTGATAATGTGTTCATTAATACCAGTATATGTTGGACTCCATATAGGTACTTTTCATTTGTCAGCTGCTCTGTTCCATCAGTGAAAGGGACCACTTTAGGACACATAGCCACATAACCACATATTGTTTGAGTGGTGATATGATAGTGGCATAGAAGTGTGTGTGGTATATTGTGGTCAATAAATACGCATAACAAGAGATGGGATACCAGTCAGTAATTGTACAGTGAAGGTCAGGCACTTTTTGGCTTTGCTGTAGACAAAGTTTATAGCTTTTAGTTACTCTAATGTGTATTAAAAGCAAAGTATTTTTTTAAATAAAGCTTAATAATCAAGTCAGACCTTCAGGTAAAACATATTTGGACTTAAAGGATTTAGGCTCAAATTGTTGTTAGTGGTTAAAAATACATTCAATATTAAATAAGTTGAAAGTAAATTTGGCAAGTGTGACAGTGGTAGAAGCATTAGGAACTTGAATATACTGCATTGCCACATATGCCAAAAAGATTTTTAAAAGAAAATTGACCATTTTATTAAAGCCAGCCAACAGGAAGGGGGGTAAGAAAATAAGAATATGATGAAAATACCTGAAGCATTCTCAACCTGTGGCCTTGACTTATCAATTCAGTATGCAATTCTGTACTTTGGGTAATTTACTTAAACACAGTATGTGTGTGTGTTATGGGGAATTGACAGGTGAGGTAAGGCTAGATATTTTTGCCTTAAAATGGGGGTCACACTTTAAACATTTTCAAGTTTTTACTACTTACTAAGAAATTGCTTAACTAGGAACAGGGCCACCAGTACGCCTGACCTTTCTCCATGCCCCGTCTTAAATAAGCAGCATGACATTTCAAAATGGCAGTATGTTAAATGTATTAAAGACATGGGATGACCACAGAAGGCATACAGCATGTGCGTACTGACCAAAAGTGATGAAAATCCCAGGACCTTTGTGTTTGTGTTTTAATTGGTTTAATAAGCAGTTTGAGTTTCTGACACAAGTGGACACAGTCACATTTTACATCTCACAGAGGACAGACAGCTGCAAAAGTGGGGAATTTATGATATGTGTGATACGTATGTGTTTTAACATTTGACTCTTGGACTTGTGACAGCTGTTCCAACACAGTATCAAATTCATGTTCAGCCATTTTATAGTTAGTTTGTGGCTTTAGATTTTTAAACATAGGCTACTGGATACATTTTAACTATAACTGTATCGTTCAAATAAATTAATTTAAATTAACAATCTGTTAAGCTAGACTGCGTTTCAAAGTGCTTCATAAATTTGAGCTCAAACATTTATTTTTGATTGAAACACATTGTAATGGTAACTGAGCATGACAAAAGTGGTTGATTTAGGACATTTTTCCATGTCCAGAGACATTCAGGAGCCACCATACCCTTTGTCGCAAATTCTCACCTGCCATAACGATCCCGATCAGAAGGAAAATAAAGGTGACCTTCATCCCACATGCTGCTATCATTTAGCTGGCAACTCCTTGTTTCTTTACACAGCTTCAGATGTAAACAAAAATATGGCAAATATATTCCTTTTGGGATATCTTGATAAAGTGCATCTTCGTTATAATCTCAAGAAGCAAAGTTGTGCCACTCTGGATAACCTAGGTTCATGAAAATTTCAAAGTGTAGAAACATTAGCTTAATGTCGAGTGCATCACAAGGGGATTTTCTTTTATTTAACAACACATTTTATTTGACCATGAACATTAAACATCAACACAATGTGAGTACATTTTATTTCCAGCATTTTATTTTCAGTCATTTACTACTGACTTTTTTTACTACAGTCGACAGCGTCCAAACATTTGATTGTGACTTTGTTTTACTGTTATTATTCTCCTCTGCTTTGATATACACAATGAAACATTTAATGTAATATTTAATACTTACTGTAGCCTATATTGTATCTTAGTATCCTGGTGGAGTGAAGTGTCTGAGTGTCTTGAACCAAACCGTTCTCCTGGATCTGACGCTCTTATACATGCTGATGGAGGAGGCACTCTGGCTTTATTATGGAAAAAACAGATCAGCTTACAGTTAATATTAGACTTCACATGCCCTATTAGATTTTGCCCTATTTGGCTGGCAAGGGCAGGCAGATATATGCAGGTGGAAAAACCCAAACATAATATAGGAAAAAGAATAAAAAAATTTATAGGTTTTAAACACAGTGATTTAACAATGGAAATATTATTTATTAAAACATTGCAATAGTGTAGCTAAATTTACATGTACTTCTGAGTGACTGGTTATATCAGCTGTTTTTATGACAACTTATTTATGACATTACAAAATATCCCAGAGATCAAAATAAGAGCAAAAATGAAAAATAACTGTGATCTAAATACCACAGTTTCAGATGTTTCTAGACATCTGTGAGAACAGTTTAAGAACCTAGAAATATAGATGTTTCTAGATTTCTAGATTCTGAATAATTCATCAATATACAATTGCCACATACATCAAACATCCCCAATAACTGAACACCTTTTTACCTGAAAATCTTTAGTAATTGAGCTTAGTCTATTTGAAATATTAATTAATCCTTAATTGCCTTCGGAATTAATAAAGTATCTACCTACCTACCTACCTACCTACCTACCTACCTACCTACCTACCTACCTACCTACCTACCTACCTACCTACCTACCTACCTACCTACCTACCTACCTACCTACCTACCTACCTACCTACTGGCTGAAGGGTTTAAAATTAGGCATGTCCAAGGGTTTTCGTTCCTCAACAGTGGACATGCATCTCCTTCTAGTGGGTAAATGTGTAATTGCACAGTTGTTTTTTGCTCTGTAAAGTCCTATCACTGCCTATAGCTAAAGTTTGAGACATTTGCAGTTCTTTAAATGTTTTGTTTTCTTGAGATTAGTGACTTCCTGGATAAATTGTTGAATAGAGTGAGCATGGTTCAATAGAGCCTCAAACATTTGTTTGCTTTGTTGGTTGTTTTTTTTTTGTTTTTTTTCAGTCTGATGTGATTCTGGTCTATTGACCTCGAATAAACTACAAATTACTGTTTGCTTTTTTCACAAGAGTAATGTGGGAGTTGAGAATCTTAGTTTCTTATAAAAATAAGATAATGTTTCATAAATAATGTGCCCAAACTCCTTAGGTGTAATATCACAGTGTGTTAAACTGAAAACTAAAAACCTTCAGTGTGACAAATATGGAATGAAAAAGACAATTAAAAAGGATACTTACAAATACAATCATATTGAGGATAAAAGAGGAAAAACTTAAAGAATACATAAAAAAAAAATCCAAATGGGTCTTTGCGTTGTCATTATTTTATTGTCTCTTCTTCCCAATGTAAAAGCTGAGCCACTGTGCTGCCTATAGTATTTTAATATTTGGTATCATGATATCAATATAGGTGGGATGGATGGCTGGCTGGATGGCTGGCTGGATGGTTGGATCACATATATCATAATCTGGACTGCTGTTTTTCTTTTCAGGCACATTAAACCATTTTGGAGAAAAAACTGTCTAGGAAAATTTTGCTCATGGTATTCCATTACAAGCGTTGTACTGTACTTTTATTTGAAATGCACATTGTTTAAATACAGTGATGTCCCTAATAAATCCACTTTTAGCCGAATTTCAGATGGTGCAGACGCCAGGCACGTAGGCAACATTTACCATGCGCACGGACACGTGACGCAAATGTGTCGCCTGTGCGCAAAGTTTGCTGTGGGCCAATATAATTAGGGGTAGGAATGATGGAGCACAGTGTACGTGCAGCTGGATGGGAAAGAGTTAAGAAGGACTGTGCATGCGTGGGTAAACTTATTCGTTTCGACAAATTACGCGTCACAGCTTCGCTCTTCATCTTAACTCGTGAAGATTCAGGAGGAAATACTCTTAGAGAAATACTCTTGAATGGTGGAATAGGTTAAATTCGAAAAAAATATATATTTATATTCTAGTCTTATTTTCTACGTAGATACTTTTGGCTTTTACCTAATTTACATATTTTTCAAGCTAAATGGCAAAGCTGTCTTTATTGCTTTGCGCAATACTTTGCGCATTGGTTTGTTTAGTGGTCGGGCAGGTGGTGCAAGAGCACCGGGTCGGCCCGTGGACGCACCGGTTCCAGTGGGAGAATAACGGACATGTGTACAGTTTACTGAGTACAGGCAGTGAGTACCACTCACCCGTGCACTCCAGGCGGGAATCCCGGGTATTTTTGACTAGCCGAAGTCAGGTGCCTATTCACATCACTCCCGGAGCGCGACTACACCCGAACCTTGTGGGACCTGCAGCGATCCTTGGGCCGGACAACAGACACTTTATTATTGCTAACAGCCGCACTACAGATGCCAGACACACGCGGCTGGTGGCGCCTGTGCGCCAAAGACCTGCGGGGGCACCGGGAGCGCAACGGTACAACCTTGAATCAGCATCAAACCAGACAAATTCAAGAGTTCTGCCTGAATTCTCGGGAAGCGGCGTCTCTGGAAGATCCACCCTTATCACGGAGGAAGACAACACCGTTAACCAAGCATCTGGGTCTCCCAGTACAGGAAACCAAGAGCTACAACCAGACAGCGCACCTATTAACTTGGAAAACGTGCAAAGCGTAAATGCGCATCAGGAACTTTCGCCTGTTCCGACTGAGGAACAGCCCACAGCCGACAATATGATCGGCGACGACCCTCGAAACCCACTGAAAAACCACAGGAATAATATCTTCTCCAACGCGTATCCATCCGGTCGTTCAGGCACCGTTCGAACCCGCCGTCCTCCTCCTGGAACCGGTTATGGTACCACATATTTCCACAACGGTGAGGGACGCATGGGAGCCACATTTTTATTTAATGAAAGCTAGATATATCCTAATACGCATGTAATCCATGTCCATATTGTCCTTGTTCCTGCAGGTCTACCGGATCTTGTGCCAGATCCGTACTCCATTCAAGCCGGTTCTTACATCCAGCGCGTCCAGATGTACGCGCTCCGGTGCGCCGCTGAAGAGAACTGCCTAGCCCGGTAAGTGAGGATTCTCAAAATGCATTATGGTACCCATTATTATAAAACACTAACAAATACGCAATAATACAAATGTTGAGAAAAATGACTTAAAAATAGTGGAATTACGCGTCTACATTCAATCATCTCGCAGACGTCCTGAAGTGCAAAACACCTCAGAGCACAATGATACAAGAAAGAATACTTGCACACTGTAGTAATTCATAAACAGAAAAGACAAAAGCTAGTTTGTTCTTGTGCTAGAGTATAGTTTCCTGGTCCAGGGGGACCCCGGATTAGAACATTTTTATGTTTGTGCTCCCAACACACAAATATCAAACATTTACAGGTTTGAAATTGGAAAAGTAGGGGTACATCAGAACCAGAATTGAGAAACACTATTCTACACTACACTTTAAAAAGAAAAAAAGGTTCTATAGGGACTGTGTCCAAAATACATTTGGGTTAGTTCTAGGTAAGACCATTTTTACTTGGAGAACATTGGAAAGGTCTAATGGTTCCTAGACCTTTTTGGTGTTTAAACTACTGTGTGTGGGGGTGTACTCCTGGACCAACACTGGTATAGACTACACTGAAATTTCTTTTAGTCCGTTTTAGTTAGAAGCATTTTTACATGAAAAGCAGTTTTGATGCTTGGAAGGATTCCTTTAAGTAGTTCTTGGAAGGGATTTCAAAATCAATTATTTTTAAACGTTCTTCTTTGGAAAATTGGAGTCGATTCTTTGTAGAGGCTTGTGTAATGTTTAAAGTACTTCAAAAAAAAAACATTCCCCGAAAGAGAAACACTTTAAGATGCAGGGCAGATTATTTTTCTAGCAATGTAGAACTTTAAAATAACAAATTTTAAACCTTGTGCCTAAAACAAATACCAAAGCAAATACCCTGCTTAAGTCATAGATATTTTTTTGATTTTATGTGTTGTTCTGGAAAGATATTAAATTATAAGCAGAGATGTCATGTTGTGGGGGGTTTAAAAGTCATAGTTAATGCATACTGGCTTTGAGTCTTCCCAGGACCACAGTGGCTTAAATAATTTAACACAGAAGAAGATTGGCACAACATTGAACCTTATTAGTGTTGTCTGTCTGGTCAAATAGGGTATTCAGGCAAGAAGATACTTGGTTAGTAAGGTAAGAAAGAACCCAACAAATGGAAGAATCCGGTGGATGGACAACCATCCCTGCAGCCCTGAATAAATCAGACTAACAGCATATAGTGGACTCTGGCAACATGGAGAATCTCTGGTCTGATAAGATGTTCTTTAAAGTCTTGAGCAAACACCATGTGTGGCAAAAGAATCGGGCACTGCTCATGTAGCTAATACCATTCCTGTGGTGAAGCATAGTGGTGGAAGCATCATGCTACCAGAGTGCTCCTCAGTGGCAGGGATAGGAAGACCCAAAGCATACAGCCATAACAACATTTAAGTGACTTTAAGTGGCTAGGCAAAATTTCTGTGAAAATGTCACAGACGCTCACAGTTTTGTGAATACGGGACTTTGTATGTATACATATTGTCTACTGTGTATGTATATATATCATCCTTTAAATATAACTTGACCTTGCATGACCTTGTAGTTAAGGTTCAAGATTTATATGATTAAGAGTTTCCTAAAAATGCATGGGTTCCTTCTAATGGTCTCCATGTTATCATCCACACTTTAATTCTTCTTTCCACCTTTAATAATGCTTTTGTGTTTCTTTTTAAGGTCAGCATATAGACCATCAGTAAGGGACCTCGACTACAGGGTTCTGCTACGCTTTCCTCAGAAGGTTCGAAACCTCGGTACAGCTGACTTTCTGCCTGTTAAACCCAGACACCAATGGGAATGGCACAGCTGTCATCAGTGAGTACTCGAGTGTTAAGGGTTTTTTGCTAGGCCTAAAATTGACTCTCAGTGGGTATTACTCTCAGATGGGTATTTTGCTAAATGTTTACATTTATCAACCCCTTCACAGGCATTATCACAGCATGGATGCCTTCAGCCTTTATGACTTATTAGATGTAAACACTGGCCGCAAAGTGGCAGAGGGCCACAAAGCAAGCTTCTGTCTGGAGGACACTGGCTGTGACCGAGGCTTTCAACGACGCTACGCTTGCACTGCACACACTCAGGTAAAGACAATATATGTGTAAAACATAAACAGAAATATAATTTTATTTTAATTGATTGATCATAGTTTGTGGTGACTTTGTGTTGTAGGGTTTGAGCCCTGGGTGCCATGATACCTACGCTGCCAATATTGATTGCCAGTGGATTGACATCACAGATGTTCCACCTGGAAACTACATACTAAAGGTGATAAAATGTGGCCATCTGGATTTTTTTTTTTCTGACCTTAGCAAAGAAACCACTGCACTAGTGACTTCTTAATGCAGTCAAACTAGCCAAATTCATACTGGTACATAGAATTGAATCAATCAGTGAAATGGTGAAATATCTTTTCAGAGAATTGAGGGGGGGGGGGGGTGGGGGGGTGGGGGGGGGGGGTCAAATTTAAGCAATGGGGTCAAATTTATTAATGCTCATGGTTTTGAAATGAGATATCCGACAAGCTAATGGCCAGGTGTTCACTGATCCATACAGAAGTGTGTATTTAAATATATACTATAATTTACAGGGCCTATCAATGTAATAATTACAAATGATTTTAAAATTGTTCTTTGTAGGTGACAGTTAACCCAAACTTCTTGGTTCCTGAGTCCGATTTCTCAAACAACGTGGTACGTTGTGAGGTTTTCTACAGTGGTCAACACATCCAGACTCATAACTGCAGGATAACCAGGTGAGAATTATTCTCTTATTGTTTAACCATATTTGGACTGTGGTTCATTCTGAAGTGATCAGCCATACTGAGGTGACCTGATAGGGAAATCCCTTCTGCAGTCACATGTTTCATAGCAAAGTAAAAAAAAATCATTTCAGAAACACACATTATGAAGGGAATCATGTACAATACAGACATCACACTTCCAAGATTTGTCGAATTCCTTGGAAATATGGTGGTGGCTTCCCACACATTATATGAGACACATCATATGGACACATCTCCTATTTATTGTGCTCATTTGTTTAAGCCACAACGCGTGCTATCAGGTGTATACAAACAATGATATCAAATGAAATATATGCGTCAATTTGTGGCAACAGTTTGGAGAAGAGTCTTTCTTGTGATCATGATCAAGCCCTGATGGGAATCTCACTCAACATCTATGGGATGAACTGGAAGAAGGACTGCAATTTGACTGACCATACAAATTCCCTTTTAACTGAATGGGCACAGCTTCCCATCTAGTGAAGATTGTTACAGTTCCATATTAATGTCCATGGTTTTGTAATGGGATGTCCAACAAGCTCATGGTCAGGTGTCCACATACTTTTGGCCATATAGTGTACATTACCACACCCAATATATTAATACTTCAGTCTATAAGTGTCAGTGATTGTATTGACTGCTGCCATATTGTAATTCATGGTGCTTTAATACATTTCTAATACATTTACATTTCTGATTCTTGTTTTCACAGACACTGAAACTCTTGGACCTGTACATGTAAATCTGTCTTTCTATTTCATTTCCCCCTGTTAATGTTTTAAAGTATTTATAACTTTTTTTAAAAACAAACTTGAAATATTCACCTTGATTTTCAAAATAATATGACAGTAATGGTTGAAGGTTTGCTTAAGCTTGTGTACTGTGTGTCAAATTTCTGTATCTGAATGATGGACACATATTTCTTCCACCAAAATGTTCAAATGGGCAAGAACAAATGGGTTCAAATGGGAAATTATGAAATCTGCTAGGTCAAGAGTATGCAAACAACAACTGGTGGCAAAGAACGTTCAATAATGTCATTTAGCTTTGTGGCTTGGCCTCATGTTTGACTGTAGCTGGTGATTTTTTGTGCCTGAATAAATCGGGCTAGACTGCATTAACTACTAAGTACTTAAAACAGACGTCTCACTATGGATGACATCCAGATAATCAGATGTAACCCAAAAACCAACAAAACCCAGGTCTGGCATGAATAGCTGCACATATGCCACAAAGGTAAATGACATAACAGAACTTATACCAGCATTAAATTAGTTGAATAAAATGCTGTATGTGTAGTGTTACACAAAACACAAATTATGTTCTAATGATTCAGTCACAGAAAGAGAACAGTTGCAAAAGTCATTGAAATCAGGACACCCATCTCATGGTCTTTTCTACATCTACATGCATTTTCTTTACTTTTACTGTAGTTGTACTGTATACTGTATATGTTTTTAGAAAAATTCTACTTCTTGCTGTTGTATGAGCATCAAAAGTTCATTTAAATATCGGCAACATATTTCATTTCATTTTCAGTGTAACAGAATATTGTTTGCAATATTATACTACACTCACAAATTGTTCTTTAAAATGGTGCTTTTCAAAGTCATAATGTTATTTTAAATGTCCTTTATGTTATTTTGTGTATAGTCAGTTACTTAATTATGTTTATTTATTATTCATGACTTTCTAAAGATAGGATATTTCTTTAAATACGTAAGTATAGTGTTCTTTTGTATCATCTTTACAATGTTTTTTTTACTCCACTAGCAACCCTACACACCCATACAAACACCAAATCCATTTTATTGTATCAAATGTTTCATTTACGCTCTGCAGTCAGACTGCACACGCCATTCCGAGTCCTTTTATTATTACAGAGACGTTCCATGGTCCTGTTAATGCCTGATGCTTAATAAACATTACCGGATCAGTTTGTGTTCCTTTGGTATGAAATCATAAATCCACCAAAACAACGTGTCTTTTGTTTCTAAATGATTTATTAAATTAAACCAACAGCAGGTCATTCTAAAGGCACATTGGACTAGAGGTTATTAGTTTGCTTTGTTTGTCCAGAATACACAAACACTAATGCTGGTGTAATAAAATCTGACCAGCATCTGACCTTCATTAGCTAAACATCAAATATTAGAGAATGTGGGGGCTTGGTTTTCTCCTACGCACATAACAGCTGTGTATCTAGTACAAAGTTTTCCGAATAGCATCATTTAGTCTGATTAAAGTGCTTCAGTTCTTTTGATTCGAGTCTCTCTTGAACATTGCCTTGTTTAATTGTTTGCATAAGTAGGAGCACAATATTGTTCTGTTAGTTAAAAATAAAATCCTTAAAGTGGCTAGACAGAACATTTATGGTTGGATTCCCCTCCGGTAAACTGTTTCATTGGAAGCCTTGTCCACAATTAATGGTTAAGAGGCAAGTTAACATACCCAGATGTGAAAGAGCTGTGTCATAATGTGCATGGACAAATTAACAAAAACAAAATCACGAATAAATAACACAAAATATTTGCAACCCACCACAGAGAAAATGGATAGAACAGGGACAAGGACAGGGCAGAACTGAAATCTGAGATATATATACTGTATATATACTGTATATCCTTTTCTTTTGTCTTGTTTTTTTATGCAGTCATGGTAGTAAAGCTTGCTCATGGATTAATTGTGCCATAACCAAGAATCATGAGTTGAAATTAACAGTAAAATGTTGATCTTTGAGTGTGTGGTACTCAGGAAGTTGTCGGCTGTGTGTCTGGGCTGTATGAAATCCTCTGGCTCTCTATTTGCTCACAGGGACTTGTGAAGATTGAGCTGGGACGGTATTAAAGTGGTTTGCAATTTGTTCCCCATTGCAGAATGAATCAGGCTCTCTTTCTCCTTTTCCGAACAGAATTCACATCCTAAGGTGCGGCTTAACTAGTCCATGTTACTTTCAAGACCTACAATACAGGTTCATATGGTTCGGTTTAACATCATGCAACTGAACAATGATGGAGTTTATAATGACATGATTATTCAGTTCATCAGTCTAACAGAACCCCAGGTTTTGGGAGAACTAACTTAAGATCAGGCCAAAAAACAAACCTGGGGATAATTGGAAGTGGAAATGAGCAAGGCACATTAACGGAGCATGGTTTGTCCAGGCCAGCTGGAGGACACGTCCCAGCCAGAATAGCCCCTTTTTGTTTTTAAAGATGTCTGGAAAATCCCCCACGTCTCCTGTTCCATGCTCTATTCTTGTCCGTCTCTGTATTTTTGCCTAATATTGACTCATAGAGTCACCCGGACAGGCTGATGGATGGAGTCTGTTCTCTCCCCTCAGTGCTAATGGCAAATTTGGTAAACGATGCACAGAAACAAAAAAACATATTCCTTCTTTCCTTGATGTCAGCAGAAGGGCCTCCTCTGGGTTATTTGCAGAGGTAAGAACGTGCAACAAGGAATGGTGGACAGTGAGCTTTTGCTAGCCTAGACGAGGAACTGTTGAGCGTGCTGGTCTGTGTGCGTCAGGGGCTGCCCATGGTGAACTCCTCACAAATATGTCATGGAGGAGAGAAGAATGAGGCTGTTGTTTGTCCAGCTGTCCATATAGAGATCTCAGGAGAAAGCATCTGGTGAAAATATGCCACTGTTCTTTTATGCAAAGCATCATAATGCATGTACACAAGGATGCAATAAACCAGGATAACTTTAGTTTGGGTTAATTGTTATATTTGATGTGTAGGTCATATTTAGTTTGTGAAAAGCAACAGCGCTTATGCTTCCAGCTATTTGTACTCATTTTTCAAATAAAATTAATAACACAACCAACCTTTAAGTTTTTATTGATTCATTACCTTCAAGATCTCTAAGGGATTAGTCTTGCCATTTTATGTGGTTTTTTTTTTTACATTCCATGATAGACATGTGAGGGGTGTAGAGAGTCCTGTTTAGTCTACATTCATCATGCAACATGCGTCACACATAAGAAGCACCAGTAGGAATTCTTGGCCCCAAGATAGATAACTCCCTTCACCCTAATCTTGGACAGATTGGATTCCAATTTGAGTTTTTTGGCTTTTTCTACTAGAAGGTATTTAGAATGGTCCTCCGCTACTCCACCTTAACAGCACCTTTGCATGAACTAATGAACATAAGAGAACATTTAGATCATAATAATCATGCAAACAACGATCCTACTGTAAGGGGGAATGGACTCTTTCCTCTGACTCTTGCACTTGTCCAAATGTGCCAATGACAAATTAGCCTGTGGCTAACGTGTCAGCAAATAATCATTGTAAATCAACATACTGCAAATCTCTCAGTAGTGCTTTGTATTTTTTCAAAAGCTTTTGATTGAATTTGGCTTTCGAGTGCATTGCTACATGGACAGAGGAAGACTAGCTAACAGATGTAGTTGTGTTATGTTAAAGGCCTTTACCTGCAAGCTGTATTACTTTTAGAACTCCACCCTTCAGTAAACTTGATAACCTTTGGACACTGTGCCAATCACAATAGAGCAAACTCAGCACACAGTAATAAGTAAGTGATAATACAGATAAAATAGGTTTTGGCCCCATTTTAAAGGCTCAAGATTTTCACAGCCTTAACACAAACCCACTTTCTGTATTACTGTTCAACCTGACTGTTCCTTAATTAATCTAAATCAACTTCATAAGGTGAATAAGCTCATCAAATCTGCCATTTAATGAGGTTAATAAATGTAAGTATGTGCTTGGGGTGCATTTTACCATACATTTAATAATTTAGGTTGACCCTGTACCCACTGCAACCATGATCAATGTAAAGCATCAGCAGCTAGTGAAATTGAGCAGTGCAATGGCACAGCGGCCTCCAGTCGTTATACTCTTAGCAGTTTTCCTATAGGTTTCCTTCCACCTCTGATAAACATGCAGAAGGTAGGCTGGCTACCTTAGAATGTCCCTAAGTCTGAGTGAATCAATGAATGAATGAGCGTGTGACTGCAATTGATATGCACCCTGTCCATTAATGAACATTGCATGAAAGACTGAACACCTAGTCTTATTGTGCCCATGTGTGACAGTGAAAGGACATTGCCTGTGGTCTGGACGTTTACAGTTTGAGCTTATGAATCTGAACCCAACTGTTGCCTCAGTGTTTGAGTGATTGAATGTGTGTGTTGGCATGCAGTCCGGATCCAGTACCCCTTTGTTTGTGTGCCAGCTCCGGCACTTGGACAACGTCTTACACACAGAGCAGAGAAATTCTTCAGGCGCTAGGTCAGCATAAAGAAATACGGAAATGATAATGTCTATCAGCATCGAGTAGCCATAACATCCAAAGCACAGACTACGTATACAACTGGCAGACACCTCCACTAACATACAGCATCCACAGCTGGCAACGTTCACGACTGTATGCATGTTTTCACTCAGGTCCACCATGTAGAAAGTTCAGGGGGTGGGGTGGAGAGGGGGGGTATATGGAGCTGCCAGTGTCTGAACTACAGAACAGTACAAGCTACTGTGTTTTATTTTACCTAATTGAAGGAAGCCAGGGATTATTTACTGAAAAAATGCATGAATCAAGAAGGGTGTGCCGGATTTGCGTGGTTGGCAAGCGGAAGAACTTTCTGTTCAATAAGCGTACTGTTTTACTGTTTATTACCAGAACAGGAACCAGTTTAAAAATGTTCTCATAGAAAATGTTTCTCAGTGGCAAACATTGTCTACCTGCAGAGTAAAAAAAGAACTGGCTGAATCAACAGTTTTAATGTACATTTTAAATCATTTTGTTTGTTTATTGCAGTCATGGCATCCAAAATAATCTTTCTTAAGTTGTTGATGACTTGTCTCAGCAACGATTTTGGTTACAAAAAGTTTTTTTTCCCCCCAGAACATTACAGAAGCCACTTTAATAAGAACATTAGTCACCCTTGTGTATGCACCAGCTATGTTTAGTTACAGTCGTGTGAAAAAGTATGTGCCCCTTTTATAATCTGCTATTGCACAGTTAAATATTTTACAGTAATAAACTTAAACACAATGTATAAAACGTGAATTGGTGTACTTTAGTAACAGAGTTATCCAAAACCAATATCACCTTTTTAAAAATATTAAACAGGATTTCAGGTCTCTTTTGGGTTCAGGTTGGGAATTTGGATCACAAATGCATTACTGGGGGTTTTGCCATTTAGAAATGAACTTGCTGTTGTATTTACAGTTATTGTCCTGCTGCATAACCCAATTTTACCTCAGTGTCAGCTCACAGAGAGATGAGCTTACATTCTGCTTGTGAATTTTCTCATTCTGTTCTTAATACTGGAGGTCCTAACACAACAATCACCACATCACCATCACACTACCACCTACATTTTTGCATATTGGTAGAAGGTTCTTGTTATAAAATGCTGTATTTGCTTTTTATAGCATAAGACCCTTGATGTCTAGCAAGTTTCAATTTTGATGAATCTATCTATAGAATATAGATAGATAGAATAAAGACAAGAATCAAGGTTTCTCCTAGTTAGCAGTGGTTTCCTTTATGCTACCCTCTATGAATCTTGTTGTTGATGCGTCTTCTGAACTGTAAAGTCATCACTGACCTTAGCTGAAGCTTGAGATGTCTGTAGTTCTTTTGGATGTTTTTGTTTGTTTGTTTTCGTTGATTGTCTCTAAGCCCGTTTAGCAGGCCGGTCAGTACCTTTACCACTTTGCCATTTAGAAGAAGAATAGCTTTTACACTATTTCCATGCAGCTTTAAAGTCTTGTATATGGCTTTGTACCTCATTTTAGACTATTTAATTGAATAACTTCTGGCCACACTGTTTCTGTAAAACATTCTAAAGCGCTGGCTAAGAATTAAGCCTGGTTGTGGTTGTGGTTAATTAGTAATGCTTGGCAGTTGAGGCACCGACACTCTCAGCTGTGTCCTTCGCCACACGGCAAATAAGAACATGCAAATATTTTTACCACTGGCCAACAGCTACAGTATGTGCCAAACCAGACCGGATGTTTTCATGTGTCTCCTGTGTCTCTTGGAATATTCCTTGGTAAAGCACCAACTTTAACATTTGGTTAACGTTCTGTCTGCACCTACTTGTACCTGTGTGTGAAACCAGAACTAAATGGCTGAGGAAGAAACTAAGAAATACTGTCAGTCTCCGCTGCCCGTCATGCGTAGAAAAAAAGGGTTACAAAAAGGGTTTGTTTATTGTTTATTTATAGAGGTATATAAAGAGACAAATGTTCAATATAAAAAAATATCAGATATAGGTATGAATTAGTATAATAGTAGTAATATACAGATAATAATAATATATAGATAATAGTAATATAGATTATACCCTATAAATATAGAAATATGAAAATTTCAAAGAGAAATATGTTAGATAACAAATAGAAACAAGTTTAACTGTAGGCCAAAATGTTGAACATGCTGAAATTGTGCTAATAATGTGTTATAATCCAGTAATGCAACTGCTGAGCTAACATTGCCATAATAATCTCCTATTAATGTTCAGTACCATGACAGCATTTTAACTTTGCATATTTTAACATACAATCCAAAAATTCAATGTAATGTTTAGAGATTCATTTGGTGGATGTAATCAGGTATTATATATACACAGAGATTTATACACTGAGAGTTTGATGGTTTACCCTGCATATGTTAACCATGACACAAAAACATAAAACAACATTCTAATACAGCAACTGTAATCTAATTATTATGTAATAGATTACTTCATATAAAGATCTGGCTCAATCAGGGCTTAATAGCCATTTCGTAAGCACAGACTGTGGTGACATAAATGCACAGTTTGCATTTCACCTCGTCACATCTAGCTCACAGTGTCTGTTTCAGGCTCCGTCAGAGTGCTGTGTGTGCGTAGATACTTGGTGTAATTCTTAGCACAGACCTGTCATTCAACAACTCTGACTCACTGCTTCTGCTTCATTCTTTTTTCTTGCTGGGTTTTTTCCTCTTTTTCTCTTTTTTTAATCATTTAGAACAGACGTGATGTTCAAAGC
Source organism: Trichomycterus rosablanca (assembly GCF_030014385.1). NCBI lineage: Eukaryota > Metazoa > Chordata > Actinopteri > Siluriformes > Trichomycteridae > Trichomycterus > Trichomycterus rosablanca. The sequence continues at coordinate 14,985,580 of NC_086012.1, forward strand.
GCTGCTCACCTGTTCTTAGCCACACTAGACTTGATTATTTTAGTGCTTGATTATTTTAGTATTCTTGGGCCAATATTGGAACAGTTTTAAAGGCGGTTAGGGTGTTGTTTTTGGTTCAAGCGGTAGTCTGACATTCCACAGGGATAGACATACCATTGTAAAAGAAAGAGAGAAAAAAGGGAAAGAGAATAACTTGAGAACCATTTATCTGTCAGGAAACAATACAGGGGACTAAATGTCTGGATAAAAGCATTTAAAGTTTCTGTAAAACTACTAAAAGAATCATAAGTAACCAGAAGAGGTGTGGGAGGATTTGCATCTACATTTTACCGTTAGCTAACGTTTAAAGTATTACTGAGTTAACTAATTATGGTGGTGCTCCACTACCATATTTGTAACAAATTATTTCCTCCTGATTTGCAGTTTTAGAAATAAATGTTGCCGTCTAGAAAACCTGTTGACTTTATGACTGTATTTACTTCTGGGGACAGACTCTTTTTATTCCTCAAACAGAAACAAGAAATGTTTTTTTTTTTTAAGTCAGTTGTATGAACATCTCATTCCACAACCATGAACATTAATGTGGAATTGCCCCATTTTTATTCCATTTCTTAAAAATAATTGGCATTTTTACTTATTTACACTCACTAAGCCATTGATGTGGCCCTCCAGAATGTAATCAGGTTTGCTGTAATACTCATAGCTATGTGTCTACAACTTTCATTGGAGTCCATCTGAATTGTTTGGATATTGTTTGGAAAGTCACACAGTTGGTCTATAAGGGTCTATAGCCAAAGCCAGACTAAAACCCATCAAACAAATATGGTGGAGCTTGAGAAGATCTGCCATAAAGAATGGAATAAACCACTCAAACTCAGGTGTGCAAAGCTTGTAGATACAATCAGTTGTAAACTGTTAGATGTAATTGCTGCCAAAAGTGATTCTTCAAAGCACAGATAAAAGGGTGTGAGTACTTGTTAATGATTTAAACTTTTAATATAATTAAAATAATCTCTGAAAACATCCTTTCACTTTATTATTATGGGTAATTAACTTTAGATTGATAAACACAAATATCAAATTCACAACACATTCACTGTATATGCACAGCCTGTTTACACTGAAGCGCAGATATTCTGCTTGCAGTTGGTTTCAACATACTAAGTAAAAAGCAACTACTGTAGAAGCAATGATTATTTTGATTTTAGGATTGTGTTATCAAATTATTTGATTTGAAAAAGACAGCCAAGAATAAGTTGCACAGTTGGATCAGTGTCCCAACCCACGAATAATAGGGGTGTGTAAATAAACTTAACAACTAGTCATAAACTATGCGGCTCTGTCAATCCTGTTTACTGTCATTTTCCACGGGACAGTGAGTGGAGCCATGATAGACGGGCTTGTGGTCTTTACAGTCATCCCTTTTTGACAGCAGGCAACAGTGGTCATGAAGTATACACAACTTTGGTTTGTTGTTTTAATTCCTGTGCAGTTTAGCACCAAGCTGCCAAACTTGCCAAACCTGGTGACCACATACAGCTCTGCCTGCTGCTGGCTATGTGTTCACACCTTTGTGTTTAAATTCAGTGACGAAATTACTCTGTGAAAAAGAGGGGAAAACAAAATGCTTCACCTTCAAGCTGTTGGAAAGCAGATGCCAAAACCATTAATCTGATCAGACCTTTAGGTGTGTCTCGCCACAGCTGCAGTTATTTACTGGATTCTGACTAACCACTGAAATTGTAAACATTTGATGTCCCTAACCTTAAAGGCAATATTCCCATGTGTATAAAACTGAATAAAAACGTATGACGCCTTGATAACCCCTAATTAGTGATTTTGGCTTTTCTATGGGATTTAAATCTGGTGACTGGGAAGGCCACCCCAGGATATTTTACATATAAATGTATTTGTTATTTGTTCTACATTTTGCTATCTGTTATTCAATCTCATTTTAATTAATCCAAATATCCTCTAGGCCACCCAAGGAGAATGGGTCCATGTTAAGTCTGGTTCAATTTCCTCGCCACTGTTGCTCTGGCCTTGTTCGTTGGGGTGGGGGTGGGGTCTTTGAGAGAATGTCCACTGTAAAAAGTGCTATACTAATAAATCTGACCTGACTCGTTGTTTATACATTTTGTATCAGTACAGTAAGTGGGTGAGATACATGCTGGGAGAAGGGCCCCCTTAAAGAGGAGTGATAAAATTCTCATATAAGCCTTAAATAAACAGAGACAGAGACACTGAAGAGACTCGAGACGTTGTACTAACCTGTGTAAATAATCTATGGACGCCAAATTTTCTTTGGTTTCACTGTATGTCAGATGTTCATAATGCAAACATTTAGTATGCAAACTTAAAATACGAGCATAGGGTTCAAGTGGAAGGCGTATAAAGAAACAGATTTAGAAACTACTTTACTTGGAGTGCATTTCAAACTTTTCACTGGCCTATTGCGCCCTCTTCTGGTTGTCATACATCAATGCTGCTGTATCAATACAATCTCTACAAATGGCTTAAACTGAACGTGGAACTGATAACTGCAGTATCATGTGCAGGGTTTAAGATTAGCCTGTTACAGTCTAATACAGAGACATTAGAATATAATCATCTCATATGAGCTGGGTCATTCTTTAAAAAGGGTTGCAAACACATGTCTGAGCTATTTCTCTTTGCATTAAATGTAAATGATAATCTGATCAATCTGATCTGATAAAATGATCTGCTGAAGCTTTATTTAATTAACTTTTTGTAGGGTAATACAATATATATTTATTAATACAATTAAACGTTTATTATACATAATATTGACATATGAGATGTTGAGATATTATTAAACCATATAAAAACCGTGTAATTGAAGTCATGCCTTTCCAGTGCTATGATAAATTAATCACATATATTTAAAACTTTAAAACATGAGTACTGTTTTTGGTTTATAATAATAATAATATTAAATCATAAAATCATAAAATGGATGATTATTTTTAGAACCACTTTCTTATGGCCAGGGTCACAGTTCGTCCAGTGCCACCTGAAAAGACTAGTGAAAGGTAGTAATACATACAGCATACAGGGTATTAACCAAGCAGACACGTGGATAACATGCCAAACTCCTTTCAAACAGTGACCAGGGGCAAGGACCAAACCCAAGTTGCTTTACCCACCATGCTGCTCATTTTATTTATTAATTTGTTTATTAGTTTATTAAGTTGTTTACTAACTTTGAAACAATTCCAAAGTGATTATTTTGAGCTGGGACTCCACCCACTATTTTTCCAACGGTCAACGAAAGTATCTAGCTAGTAATTAACTAAATTAAGTGCTACATAAGTAATCGAGTGTACCGCAGGGATGCAAATTCCAAATATAGGTAATATAAAGTTGTACCTGTCAAAAATTACAATAATATTTAAACTATCAAATACATATAATAATAATAATAATTGTAATAAGTTAATGTTTTTAAGAACAGTTTAGCAGCTAATTTGCAACACTAGTCAAAGAGTGCCAGTTAAATTTAAGCCCTTTACTCTAGTCAGCCACTGTACATTTTAGCAATAGTAAACAATAATAAATCTCTTTGGTCATCACAGTCATCAAATCCCATACAAACACTGAACTCTCCAGCCTAGGAGAAGCTTATTCATCTGGAGTTTCAAAACAATAAGGTAGGATCTTTGGTATGCTAAAAAGAACAGATTGTTCTGTAGATGGACATGTAGTGCAGTCAGGTTTAGTGAAAAAGAAAGAGAGAGATTGTATTGTTTTCCTTGGGAAATACAGTCTTCCAAGATTCCTACGCCATATTAGAAGCTGCTCTGCTTCCAGGCATCCATACCTGCAATAAAACAGACACATTAAGAAGTTCTGCTCGTTAAAATGTCTTCATAATGATTTTTCTTGCAAGAATTTTCCTGCATCCTGAGGTCACTTACAATTTAGCTAATTGGCTAATCAAGGTGTTTAGGGTGGTCAGAAACTGCCCTTTTCCATCTATAACTCAGGAATAGCCTACATTAGAGACAAAAATCAGTGGTATTAGAGTAAAAATGGCACTATACCAATACTAAGGATGTTTTACATTGTAATTTAGACACGTGTTTGATGTACTGCTACTGATGTGCTTTGCCATGGTTTAAATCTTATATTATGTAATATTATTTATGGAGAGATGCTGCTTATAAAATGAATTCTACACCCTTTGTAAGGTTTTTGTCAGGTTTTAGGTTCACTGTATGTCAATAGTATGTCGTCAGTACCATTTCTAATACAAAGTGGGGATGGGGACTTTGAAAACAGTGGAGCTTCACCTTGTTTTCATATGTTCAGAGTAAACTAGATTTGATATATTTGTATCCACACATTTTTGGTTATGTTGGGTATAAAAACAGGGTAAGCAGGGGAGAAGATGTGGTAAGGGCTACCTGCTGAGCAAAAGAAGCAAAACATATTTTAGCTCAGCGTTTTCTGATAGTGTCAGCAGTCAAGCAAGCTTTACATAGGCTTGGGCTAAGGGGCTGCCATTCTGAAAAGAAGCAAATAGTTCAATACCGCTTGTATTGAACTGTTTGCTACTGACTGTTGGGTTCACCACACTTTGCATCACTCAATTCTAGACTAATCTGCAGCATTCTTCTCTTTGTTGTTTTTTTAATACCTTTTTACCTGTTTACTGTTTTTGTACATTTTATCCACTTTTTTTAAATTTAGGTACATTACTTGAAAGATTAGTAGTGAAAATTATATATATTTTTAGTTCAACCGAATTTACTGTGTTCTGTGAGCTCTATTTTGTATAGTTGAGGGAGATTTTGCTACCTGACCATGTCTCTGAACAGCTAGTCCCTTTTACGGGTAAAAAAAGATCCCCGCACTAGCCTTGTAACCATAGTAACCAGCCATGCCAGCCGGCAGTAACCATTAAAACTACCTGGACACCTGCAGAAATTGTCATAATTGATTTAACAGACTTCTCGTAAGTCAGAGTCACACAAAGAACCAAAATTGAACACAGCTGTGCTTTTCAGCCAAAGGAAGCATACCTGTGAGAATACAGCATGTTCTCTAGGATCATTGTTCCCTCTATATTGCTGAAAAAATAATCATGCGGACGAAGGAAGCAGGGACTCACAATGCATATTTTTTGTCTGTAAAAGTTATATAAAATGAAAAAATAGGCGCTTCTCAGTCGTGTTGCACTATAAACAAGCTTCCCATTTTGAAAAGGAGGGCAGATTTCTTATTCCATTTTTTAGTAGTATACCTCAGTCACACAAACCTCAAAATTGGCTCAGTCGTGCAGTGTAATTATTACAGGATTCATATATATTTAAATTTTGACACCTAGCAACCAGAACTGTACTTATTGACTAACCATCATTTCTAGTCAAGTTAAAAGGCCTAATCAATATCCCCAAAAGAATACTTATTCATGTGTGCTATCTATGACTTGACTTGATTGAAAACTCGATTCCTTCCAATATTTAATCTAAAAATTTCAGTAATATGTGTACTCATAAAAGTCTCCAAACTTCTTTACCATCAACTATCTTAACTATCTGGTTAATATAAATGTAAAGATTCTCCTAAGTGAACTGGATGTTGGTGTTGATAAATTCTTTATATGTCTTAATTACAAATTAATGCAATTTAGTGTGCAGAATAGCATACAGAAATCAGCTGTAAGCACTCAGGTGGTGCCGTGGTCTGTTATGCTAGCCCACCACCATTGTGATCTGGGTTCAAATCTTAGCAATGCTATCAGCATCTGCGCAGACATGGTTGGCTGGGTCTGAAAGGGGGTGGCCTTATCTCTGCAATGGATAGTTGTGCTTTCCAGGTTTTCATAAAAAATAACAGTGGCATTACCAGTCCAAAGCTTTCTACGAAATAGATTTTATTATTTCCATGCCATTCTAATTCTATTTAAAGTTTTCTGTTTTATAGTGCTCCATAAAACTTAAATGAAAGTTTATGAGCTTTTGTTTTTCTAGACAAGATGCTAATAAGCAGTGCTGGATTTAACTGACATTGAAATAGAAGTCCCATTTTGAATCATTTAACTGGCTGAATGGCAGTATTGTCTATGCTTTTGATTTAAAAGAAGTGCAGAATCTCTGTGAAGGAAATTACTTGCACATTCCTGCAACTCTGAATTCAAAGGCAGCAGGAATGTTAACTTAATAATACACAGTCAGGTCAGGCTACCAGAACTCCATATGCCCAGACATTTGAAAGGGTCTAGACTTTGATTAGTTTGGTCTCTCGCTCTTTCTCATACACTACTGCGGTGTCAGACTGTAGGTAGTATGATTTAATGAATACCTCCAGCAAATAATGACTGACTGGCCACCACTGTGGAGGCAGAAACTGGTAGGTCTAATGATGAGACTGGTTTCTTTAAATGGCTGAGAAACACCAGACCTTAAAAATGTGCTCATTAAAATAGCCAGTGTGCTTGTGAAGGAAACATTTGGGCGTATGATCACCAGTCACCACTTCCTGCTTGGGTGTTGGAGTAAGTCGTGTAACCTCCCAGATGTGGGTGGCCATTATTTTAAACCGTCTGTATAAATCCAAAGCAGATATTGTATATGCTTGCCTCAGACAGTCCATTCCCAAACCAGGTGCCTCCTAATCGAAAGCAGATTGACCAAACCTGTAGTAGCACATACTCTCCACTAGAGGAGGATGAGCTGCTGCTGCTGCTGCTGCTACTGCCAAACCTCAAAACCCTTTTTACCAAAATATGGCAGGAAAGAATTTGGCATAGCTTCTCCTTCCTGTACACAGAGGATTGTTTCGAATGTGAAAAAAGCCAGTCATGGAGTGGAAGACAAATATTTGGCTTATGTAATCACAGTTTCCATCCACTGCTATGCTAGAGCTCAGTAAATATCACTGCACCAAAACACATTGAGAACATTTCTTTCTCAGTGTTTTTTCTTTCTAAATCATACAGTGAATTAAGAGGTTTGATAAATCAACAACATCTACAGTAAAATTCAAAACCTTTCATACACTTGAAGGAGACATGCATGTAATGACAGGACTAACACACATAAAGCACATCCTTTTGTTTACTGGGTCATAAATATACATAAAGCAATTTAGATTATTCATTCAGTGGTGTAGAAAGTTCTATAATGTGACTTTACTTCAGGATTTTAAAGTTGGGCCATTGGCATGTGTGTATTCAGTTAACTAAAGCGTCTGCAAAAACAAAACAAAACACTAACTTTGTAATGAGTGCAGTTAAACTAGTCCTATTTATACAGCAACAGAACAGTCACCAGCTGTATATAAACAAAATTAATAATTAGAAGGCTGTGGCACAAAATAAAATCACAATATTAAACTTCCTATACCACACAATTAATAATCTAGGTTGTTGTATGTATATTTTCAAAAAAAGCAGTTATTTTTTCATATTATTAAATAACCCACAACAGACCTATGAAGAAAAGTATAGAACTTGATGGATTTTTTGGGACGAAAAAAAATACATACATGTTTCTTACAAGTGTATGTACATTTTAACAGTGAGCGGTACACAGCACCACTGACTTGAGAATATGGGAAAGCAGGAACACAAAACAGTAACCTGAGACTCCCAAGAGCTAGTCTACACTGACATTAGGGATTGTTTGGGACTTACAGTAAGCCATGTGAGCAGTGTTTTTGTTATTCAAAAGGCAGAGGGTCACTTTCTGAGGAAATGATTCAACTGCTGCCGCCTATTTCTTCTTATTCCCAGAATAGATGACTAAGAAATGGGGTGGTTGTGGAATACTTTTAACGATTTGTGCTAGATCTGCATGCTATGGCTTCTCTTGTACAACAATACACACAGATATGCCCTTATGCAGTTAAGTACAAAGACAAAGCTCACATGTACACAAACACAATCCTCCCATAAAAGCACTCATCCATTTACCCTGTTACCTAACCATAGATAAGTTGATCGACACTCAAAAATAAATTATGTTTTTGTGTGTGGGTGTGTGGTCCTCATGTGTGTGGTCAGAGGCAGTAGAACTCCCCTTTCAGCCCACCTTTACACAATTGTGGAGCTAATCTGTTTCTGTTTTCCTGGGTAAGGTGGCTTCTTCATGTCATTTGAATCCTGAGGGGGCTTTTTCACCTGTCCATTCTGTGGATATGGTGGAGGTCTTTGGGTTTTAGCCATTACAACTGGGACTAAAGGAAAAGGGGGTTCAGGGGTCTTTGACTGGGTTGTAATATCCGCTCTGTTTTTTTGAAGCTGGGGATCTTTGACTTTGTCTCTGGGAGGTCTGGCTCGCAGGCACTCTCCATTGCCATTACTCTGAGTCCTGTAAGTCTCTGTTGCAGATGTATGATTCAGACTGTCCGCAGACACAGCAGTAACCAGACCATGAACACGAGCAGATGGGTTTGTCTGGGGTGTTGTTCCAGCATGAATGTCAGTGGCTACAGTGGCTAGGCCATGGTCTGACTGGGAACGGTTCGTCCACCATTTGACACCGGGTCGAACACTGTCCGTCTGAGGTATTTCCACATCTCCATTCGAATTATGAACAAGTGCTACAACTCCAATACGGTTTGACTGGGGACTGGCATCCTGAGGCAGACCATTGACATGCTCCTGATCCTCCTTTTCCAGATCAATGTTGGATGTCAAAATGTCAATTTGCTGGACTACCTACACAGAAAACAAAATCATTAGGCTTATACGAGCAGTGCTGAAATGAATACTGCAGCATTTCTAATCTTTATCTCTACAGACCTCATTTGTAGGATTTGGTCAGTTAGCGTGGACATGCATTATGGCATTTTTCCCTGAGAAAAAATAGCTGACTCAACTTATTTATAATGAAAATCCAACAATAATTGTTGTTGAAGGCGAGGAATGTTAATGAGAAATAAATTTGTTCTTTCAGAGGTATGTGTAAATCACTGGTGTTTTCAATAAACCCTTTCTTGCGGGTGACAGCACACTGCCTAGCTTGACCATAGCTCATAATTCTTTTCAGCTTTACTAATTCTGAGTTCCCATTTCTCCCAGTTCTCACTTGCACCTGAGAAGTCTAGTGTCTGCAGAATAAAAGTAGTCATTTTAACATCGTGTGTTTATTATAATTTTATTCTGTCAAATTGTAAGGCTGGATAACCCTAACCCTAAGGAATATGCTAATACTGATGTGTGAACAAAGCAAAAACATAGATGTCAGTATGAATGTAGATGAAAACAAGTCCTGATTTATGGAGTGATGCAGAGATTGTCTGTCCAACAGGTTCCTTTGTCTCTTCACAGGACTTTTGGAGCTCTTGTAAAATGAGTGTTGTCTTATTTCTTACCTCTCTGACCAGAGTCCTTTCTCTGTGTCCATATAAACAGGTTTAGTTTGATTGCGTCTATAAGAGCCCCAGGCATCAGAGTCTATTAAAAATCCTACAGATTTAAAGCTTTAAAGCGAGGCTGCCTCTAAGTTCATTGACATGACACGTGTGTTTTAGCAGCTTCTTAAAAAAGCCAGTTTTTGGCAGTCAATTGATAAACATTTGGCAAATGTAAAAGGGGCACAAAAACACCACAAGCTTTAGTAAATAATAATCAGTAGTAATCAGTTTAAACCTTTTTACACCACAGAATATTTTATCTAAATTTTATTCTTTAAAGTATGTATTCCAATCATTCAGTCACAAATCAAGAACAGTTGCAGGAATTATTGAAATCAAGACTGTTCTGACATACTTTAGACTTTAACTATACGTCATGGTGTACCATCTAGATATAAAAACATTGTGTCACAAGATTTCCAACATTGATGCCTCATGCGGCTTAATGAGACAGAGCTTTGATTTCATCCTTATCTGTGTACATTTTCTTTGAGCTGAGATCATGCTTTTAGGTTTGTGGTAGCTTATCTCTTAGTAGCTGTCATGCTGGATTTATTACCTAGATTTTTTTTTTTGCAAAATACTGACTGGCACAGCGTATTGTTCTACTCATGGCCAGATTTCCAATCAATAGACTAGTATCTTAACCATTTAGCTTCCACTGCCCTACTGGAAATAACTAACTTTGTGATTCTTTATTAGTGGATGCTACAGTGGTCATATTGATAAGTAGGAGCAACTAGAGGAGCAACTAGAAAATCAAGATTCTATTTATTCTGCAAAGGATTTTGTACCAAAGCTGTTGATACCTGTTACCATGCACCTTATCAAGCAACAACTATGTGCTATACCACAATGTAAGTAATCTGTTTCCTCACCTCTTTCATTTCCACTTGAACCTGCTTGAGACCGCTGAGCACATCCTCTAACTCCGTCACCACTTGTTTGATCTGCTCTCGTACTGCTCCCTTGCTTTTCCGTTGGTTTATCTGGTTTTCCTGACTACGACACACATTTGACCTGTCTGTCTGAACAATTTTTGCCCTTCCTTGATGAACTCCATTTACTGTCAGCTTGGGCCCTGATGTCCTTGAATTTCCAAGCTTGCTCTGGGGAACTTCAGTTGAGAAGAAGGCCCTACTTCCATTAAAACAGTTCTTGGTGGGACTTGCTGATCTATTAGTCTCTTTGCTGTTGTATCTGTTTAAATCATCTTGCCCCTCAAAAGTAACATGTTTCCTTTCACAATGCCCATTATATCCACGCGTATGTCTGTTGTCCCTTTCAGGCTCCAGTAGATGTGAATCCTGATGATCACTCTCACTCGAACAGTCCCAATAATGCTCCTCTGAAACCAACTGAGCCTTATAGAATTGTTGACTCTTGACTTTAGCCAGCACGGGGCCATTGTTGAAGGATTCTGGCAGCTTGTGATGATACCATTCCCCGACCCAGCCACACTCCTTAGGTCTTTGCCAAACACAGTTACATGGGGGCATCTGGGGGACCCATGTAGGTACCCTCACTTCCCTCAACAGGTAACACGGAGGGCTGCAGATCTCAGGAACAGCATAGTGGCTAGGCCCCATGTAGACCTGCCTCCTCTGCGGAACATGATGTTCATGGTTTCGAATCCTTTCCTCCGTTATATCCACATGAAGGGTAAAAGGTACTGGCAAGTCACCCTTCCACCCCTGTGGGCTTAAACTCCACTCCAGATGTGTACACTGCCCATTGTTGGGCTCCTGTCTATGTGCCAGAACTTGTCCCTGGTGCTGGCAGAAGTGGCAGTAGTCCAGAGCAGGATGCAGAGTGCGCCGTCCTTGCATAGCAGTAACAGACCAGAAGCTGCTGGTCTGATGACTTACAAAACGACTGGTTTCCTTCTTTCTTTCTTCCCACCCAGGCCATTCAGTAAAGCTGTTTTTCTCATCGACGTAGTTCTCTTAACTCCTCAGCCTTCTCTGCCTCTCTCCCCCACTTGTTTTCTTTCTCTCACATACTGTTTCTTTCCACTTTGTCTCTGACTTTTCTCTCTCCCTCTTGCTCAAGACTCACCTCCCCCTTCCTTCCTCCCGTTTCGTTTTCTTTTTTAACTTCTCCTTGTTTTCCCTCTTTTTTCTTTTTCTCGCTCGCTGTCTCCTCAACTTCTGTCATTTCCCGTATGCAACCAAGCCCAATGCCCTCTCTCCACTGGTGGGCCTCTCTCTTCCCTCTCTCCCTCCCTCTTTCTCTCCCACCTCCTCCTTATTTCCTTACTCTGTAGCAGACTTTACCTATCCTTCAATCTGCCACACTTTATTTCCTTTTCCCTCATCTTACGTCTCTATCTCTGCCTTGCTTTTCCTCTTGCTGTACCTTCACCCCTACTGTGTAGGAATTCTTAAGAGTTAGTTTCCCTGCACAAAATGTAGCATACTTTCTCTCCACCTCTGTGAGTTTCTTTCTGTTTCTTTCTCTCTCAGAAAGCCAGCCTAGAGGCTTGTAAAGCCAACAAGGAATGTTGTCTTTCCATATGACTCCTGATTGCTTTCTTTCGCTCTCCCATAATCCTGATCTTTCTTCTTGAGCCCTCTCAATACTCTTCAATTAAACACAGCTAGGATTCCACACTGGCTTAGACGGGGAAGGGAGAAAGATACAGAAAGTGAGAGACAGAGTGAGAGAGAGAGAATGAGGAGGTGGGGTTTCAGGCACCGCCAAAGCAGGCACGATCTAACATGAGCGGGAGACGGAGAGATATTAAGAGAGAGAGAGAAAAAAGGAGGCACAGTCATAGTGCAAAGGGGGTTTTCTACATAACTCTTCCCTCACATGAATCCCCTTTCCAAAATTGTTTGAAAAACTTCAAAGCATGGGCAGACAGAGATCTTTCATTGTGATTCACAGTTTGTCCATATTCTTATCTGATTCTCTGTGAAATTCCAGACAAAAACATACACACACTCCTAGAAAATGTTTTCTGCTTGTTCCATTAAGGATTCGTTAGTTTGCTTGTTCAGAAGTTTGTTGTACAAAGTACCTTCTCATTTAAAGAGTTAAAAAATATCTTTTGAAATCCACACTCCCTAGGTCTTTGCCAAACGCAGTTACATGGGGGAATCTGGGGGACCCATGTAGGTACTGCAGATCTCAGGAACAGCATAGTGGCTAGGCCCCAAGTAGACCTGCCTCCTCTGTGGAACGCGATGTTCATGGTTTCGTATCCTTTCTTGTTATATCGACATCAAGGGGGAAAGGTACTGGCAAGTCACCCCTCCACCCCTGTGGGCTTAAACTTCACTCCAGATGTGTGCATTGCCCACCAGAAGTAAAAGTCCTGAGTGTTACAATCTCATTTTCATAGAGCCCTTATTCTGCAATTCATTTGAAAGGCACTTTTCAATTTCCACACTCTCAATTTCCACTCTGATGACGTGTTTAATTTGAAACGTCATTTTAATAATGTGTTTTATGGTTTAAAGCAGCGGAGCAGTTTTTACACGAGAAAAGAATGCAGGCTTCTAATGCAGCTTTATTTAGAACACACTTGCAATGGCAAGGGCTTATTAAAAAGTAATTTAAAAAACTGCAGTGCAAAATAATGCAAAATAAACACTGAGCTCATATATTTCTCTTTCTCCTGTGCTGATTAGGCTGTTTCAGACAAGAAGATGAACTAAGAACTAAGCAACCAGCTAGAATAGCCCAACACCGGCTTTTCCAGACTAGGAGACCAGCTAAAACAGCCATAGACAGCAATGACCAGCAAACTATTTTCAGCTGTTTTCATGATTAAAAAATAGGAAGATGAAAATTTTGAGTTCCAGTTTGTCTGGAGGTTTCTGTCCTTTCTTTTATTTTAGTAGGTGCAAGGACTTAAATTGTACATGAAAAACAATTCTATGCACTTCAAAAAACAGGGAGTTCTATGGATAAATGGTAAAAAAAAGTGCTTTAAATGCTTCAGCTAGAGACATTTTTACTTAAATAATCCAGAGAGCTAATATTTGGTTGGTCAGGTGTTCCCAGCAAATCGTAAAGGTAAAATTAAACATTCATTTAGTAACAGTTGCAGAAATCATTAAAATCCCTAAATGTTTCCAGGGTGCGCTCTGGTACTACTGCAATTATCATCAGAATGAAGTGCTTAATAAACATCATCAAATAAATATTTAACTGTTTATCATAATAATTTTAGTTTTGATGAATGTATTTTAAAGTTATTGTTATTAAAACTGTTTCTTCCCAGCTGGCTGGTTTAGTATTCCCCACAGATATGAACACCATAGATTTTCATCCAGAGATTTCTGCTCATGAATTCGGCTTTTTTTTGGTAAAAAAGATCAGCAGTCTGACTCATCATTGTAAATGTAAAGAATGAGCTGTAAATAATACGGATTTATGGTGAAAATCTGCACAGCTCAGCTAAACAATAAAGCCAGAATTTAAGGATGATTTATAATCTATGCTACTGTCGCTCTTATCCTCTCTTCTGTACTGTCAAAATATTCTTTGCATATTTGGAACAACCATTATTCTCTAATACAAGGACACACATGACATTTAAATGTAGGCTTCCTACATTCCTGCATACCAACCCTCCTAATCAACACATACTAAAATACACACACACCTGTGGGGTGGAGTGATGTGGGCAGTGGCAGCACCTGTCAAAAAATGACAGAAGAGCATGTGTGTATGTGTGCATGAACGTATGTCTATGCTGAGTGTCTAAGTGTACATGTATGGGGGGAGGATGTCTGCCTTTCATTTTGTCTCCAAAACTAAAAGGTTTCCCCTGAAGGCCTTCCTACAAATGCACAGCTTTAAAAACCACAATTCTGCGTGACTGAGCTTTTCTTCAGTCCATATCTGCAGTTTTATCCGCATGCTGCGACATGCTAAATTAAGACGGCGTCTGTGGTACTGCACACAACCTGGATTATTAGACATTATTAGGCAATAATTGATTTGCTGTTTCCAGCCTTTTTTAGTCCTGAAATGCTTATGAAATTCAGCCAGTCTAAAAGCAGAGGAACAGAGTTCAGCATGCCATCAGCAAGGGCTTTTAATGTCCCATATTTTTTTAGCTTCCTGTATGAATATTAATAATTAGCCCCGGCACTGTCGTTTCCTACAGGTTTTTTTCACAATTACAGACTAAGTGCTGGTCAGATTTTTTATACAACCAGGTTCCTATGGAAACAGACTGTTCCCAGAGAAAGACAACCGATTAGTGATTCATACACTCTGCCCCAATTTAGATATTTTATATTTTAGGCAGAGGGTGGCAGAGGGCACTGAAGAAGCATGTCCTTTTGAGATTAACATTTAAGTGCTGCAGGCATTAAATTCTAAATTTGTTTATATTTACAAAATAAAATCTAGCTGGTCATTGAAAACACTATAAAGCTTTTGTCAGTTAAATAAAGGTTTGAGAGATAGAACAAATCACAGATTTTTGTTTTTGTTGGCCTATTGATGAAGTAAAACATTCTTTTTATTTATATTTCAGTTGTTTACTTAAGGTGTTGGAGAGGTTGCTTTTGCTTCTGGACTAAACTTCACTGATATTACATGGGGGGTTAGATAACCTATGTGGCAAAATAGACTAAATAAAAATAAGAGACAAAAAATAAACTAAAATAGCCGGTTATGGCACTAGGAAAGATGGCAGTGGTACATTTTCAATCACATTCATGAATACTCACATGTCCTGATATTTTTCATAAGTATAAATGTCTCTTGAACTATAAAGCATATGACAACTTGCTTTAAATAGATTTTATATGGATTGGTTTTAATAGTTTAAAATTATTTTATTACTATTATTACTTTGTTCCCTAAAAGCAGTGTCATCATTTTACATGTAATAGCAGAATCAGTCTGTGTTAATTATAAGCATGTAAGGTCTTATTTTCCTGCTCTTGCAATGGCTGTTTTATGAGTCATGGCTGTTTTAACAGTAAAATGTGTGATTATATAGATGATGACAGATAATAATGGTGATGATGATGACGGCACTAGTCGGGGTAATGACTCCAACGTGTACTGAACAGACCTGTCTGTGAGTACTCTGAATAGGCTGTTGCCATGGTTGACAGACAGGGAATAAAAAAGAACTAAAAGAAATAAGAGACTTTTTTGGGGGGAGGGGGGGGGGGGGGTGTAGAACTTAAAGTAAACAGTGTAGGAAAAGTGAAAACATTCACACTGTAAAAATGCAAGGTACTGTACGTCTAGAGATACATTGTGTTTCAAATTGTACAATGTAAATGCTAAACAAATGTACAGGTACATTCCTGATGCTTAAAATAGACACTGTGCAAATATTCCCTCAAAGGTGCAAAGTTTGCTCTTGACGTGCAGTATATAGGCTACTTTAATAAGGCTTGTTTGGATTAGAGATCCAGTGATGTTTTAAATAGAAAAAACAACAGTTGTGCTTACATTTACTTTTATCATTGCACTGGATATTCCGTATTGGCTGGCAGGTATGCATATACAGGACAGCTGTTAAAACTAATTAATATCAGTATCATATACATGGAGGATCCACAGCTTTAGGGCCACCTGCCACCTAATATGCAGCTTTGACTTAGTGCACTATGGACTCCACAAGACATCTGAATGAGTCTTGTTGTGTCTGGTACCGGGACATTAACAGCAGGTCTACTGGAGCCTTCTCTTATTGATGCCAGTGTGCCCATTGTAGTTGCTTTCTGTGGTGGACTGGAATTTGCTTTTATACTTTTACTAGTCCGTAACTGCAACTTCTCAGCCCCATAACTAGAAGGATAAGCAAGAATCAATGCTGATGGATTGGCTTAGTATTCTTGCCTTGCGCCCAGTATTTCCTAATGTAATTGCACCTGCCGCAACCCTGACCTGAAATGATTTATGTGTGTGCAAATGTGAAGCAACCCTACATTATACTGTATAGCCTTTAATGTGTAACCATAATAACCATCATGTTTAAGACCAAAAACCAGAACTGTACTGGGAATATGAACCCCTGAAAGTTCTGGTTATCGCCTTTCTGACCAATCCTAAACTGATTAGAAAAGTAACAAAGAATTAATTATGCAATAGCTTTGTCTGACTTTAAACCTAAATAACCTAAAGTTCTTTGCTGATTTGCCTCAGTGCAAAAACCTTCATCAAGTAATTAGATAATACACATAAACTGCAAGTTAGCCTTGTAAATGAAAACGTTCAACCTCATAAAAGTTTATGAGTCTTGTTCTCCCATGATCATCTGCTTCGTATCTCAAAACACTCTGTTGTGGCCAAGATATTTAGAAATTCTTTCTTAATTCTTTGCAGTGGAACAGTGGGAGTATTTCGTCCCATATTTGCCCTTGTTTATATGTGGAACTCATTGGTGAATGTGTTTTTTCTCTGAATGGCTCAGCTGTGTGCTTTCAGTGATTGTAAATAAAAATACAAAACAGTACAGTCACTGAAAAAAGTCTTACACATATTGTGAGAAGTGTTGAATCATGCTACCAATTCACAGTCTGACAGACAAAGTGTTATGTTGCTGATCTCAGTCTAATCTGTTTCGTTTTTAATGTTTTTTTTTCCTGGACCTCTGAGGGTAAATGCTCATTTTAGAGCACACAATAACACAATGACATTCTTGTGTGATTCCAAATTTGTGCCAACAGTTTGGGGAATTCTCATTTCTTTTGTACAAAACAAACCCCTTTAACAATGTAAGGTCCAGTTCCAAGCCATGATATACACTATAAAGTCAACAAATCTGTGGACACTTTTACTAATTATTGGTTTTAAGTATTTCAGCCACACTCATTGCTAACAGGTGTATTAAATCATTTACTTTTAATGATTTACCACTACGTCATCCTGATCAGGGTCAATGTTGGTCTGGCTTTCCCAGAATCACAGGAGCAATGCAGTAACACATCCTGGACAGGACGCCAATCCATCGCAGGGCAGTGTATAAAACCATGTACAGTGTATCACAAAAGTGAGTACACCCCTCACATTTCTGCAAATATTTTATTATATCTTTTCATGGGACAACACTGTAGACATGAAACTTGGATATAACTTAGAGTAGTCAGTGTACAGCTTGTATAGCAGTGTAGATTTACTGTCTTCTGAAAATAACTCAACACACAGCCATTAATGTCTAAATGGCTGGCAACATAAGTGAGTACACCCCACAGTGAACATGTCCAAATTGTGCCTAAAGTGTCAATATTTTGTGTGACCACCATTATTATCCAGCACTGCCTTAACCCTCCTGGGCATGGAATTCACCAGAGCTGCACAGGTTGCTACTGGAATCCTCTTCCACTCCTCCATGATGACATCACGGAGCTGGTGGATGTTAGACACCTTGAACTCCTCCACCTTCCACTTGAGGATGCGCCACAGGTGCTCAATTGGGTTTAGTCCATCACCTTTACCTTCAGCTTCCTCAGCAAGGCAGTTGTCATCTTGGAGGTTGTGTTTGGGGTCGTTATCCTGTTGGAAAACTGCCCTGAGGCCCAGTTTTCGAAGGGAGGGGATCATGCTCTGTTTCAGAATGTCACAGTACATGTTGGAATTCATGTTTCCCTCAATGAACTGCAGCTCCCCAGTGCCAGCAACACTCATGCAGCCCAAGACCATGATGCTACCACCACCATACTTGACTGTAGGCAAGATACAGTTGTCTTGGTACTTCTCACCAGGGCGCCGCCACACATGCTGGACACCATCTGAGCCAAACAAGTTTATCTTGGTCTCGTCAGACCACAGGGCATTCCAGTAATCCATGTTCTTGGACTGCTTGTCTTCAGCAAACTGTTTGCGGGCTTTCTTGTGCGTCAGCTTCCTTCTGGGATGACGACCATGCAGACCGAGTTGATGCAGTGTGCGGCGTCTGGTCTGAGCACTGACAGGCTGACCTCCCACGTCTTCAACCTCTGCAGCAATGCTGGCAGCACTCATGTGTCTATTTTTTAAAGCCAACCTCTGGATATGACGCCGAACACGTGGACTCAACTTCTTTGGTCGACCCTGGCGAAGCCTGTTCCGAGTGGAACCTGTCGTGGAAAACCGCTGTATGACCTTGGCCACCATGCTGTAGCTCAGTTTCAGGGTGTTAGCAATCTTCTTATAGCCCAGGCCATCTTTGTGGAGAGCAACAATTCTATTTCTCACATCCTCAGAGAGTTCTTTGCCATGAGGTGCCATGTTGAATATCCAGTGGCCAGTATGAGAGAATTGTACCCAAAACACCAAATTTAACAGCCCTGCTCCCCATTTACACCTGGAACCTTGACACATGACACCAGGGAGGGACAACGACACATTTGGGCACAATTTGGACATGTTCACTGTGGGGTGTACTCACTTATGTTGCCAGCTATTTAGACATTAATGGCTGTGTGTTGAGTTATTTTCAGAAGACAGTAAATCTACACTGCTATACAAGATGTACACTGACTACTCTAAGTTAAATCCAAGTTTCATGTCTATAGTGTTGTTCCATGAAAAGATATAATGAAATATTTGCAGAAATGTGAGGGGTGTACTCACTTTCGTGATACACTGTATATGAATTGAATTGTATGCTTCCATTTTAAGACATTTTTACTTTAAATGTATCTGAAGAAGACATTCATTAATAGGTGATGTTATAACAGCTTTATCAGGGCTTTGTTTAGCACCCAGACTAGCCAGGCAATCCTGTACTTCCACTGTTCTCACCATCACATGCCAGACGCTGATTTACCTCAGACATAAGAACTAAAAAGCTGCTCATTCATCGTGGCTAACACAAGTTTTTCTCTAATGACAGGTTCTTTGAGAATTGCTACTCTTCACTCGGTTGCTTATGCAGCCAAAGACGTCCTATTGTTTTTCTGTCAAGAAGAGCAATTAGATAAGCCACATTGGACTGGTCACGGCTAAATGCATCTGGCAGTTTTCTCATTGAAAGTAGCTCTGTTATTCAGACAAAATGTAAAAGGGGTATTTCAGACACCTATAACTTACTTCCATTTCAATTCAACACTGACAAGGAAGCACTAATTTAGTTTTTCAATGGCTAACAGTGTATCGGACATGCTGTATTGTTCTTATCACCACAGTATGTACTATTCCAAATAGTGACATGTTATTTTAATGTCAGGTTAGAAGAAAATGCATTCTTTTTCTCAGCATGGAGTCAGTTGTTGATTTGACCTACTATTGTAAGTGAGCCAGTTATTCTGCTGAATGCAGATCTCTGTGAGATTAGTACAGTAGGAACATTTGGTTTAGCTCTAGTTAACCTACAGCCTAACATGATGACTTAAATGTATGACTTTAATCCAATCTGGTCATTTATCCATTAATCAAGAGTGCTTTAAGTAGTATTTGCCCCTATCTTTTTTTTCTTCGTTTTTACAAGTCACACTATTTATTTCAGCATTTTAAACTAATTTAATATGGTAAAGACAATCCCACTGAACACAAAATACACTTTTAAAACTTTATTTATTAAAAAAAAGTGTTATCCAACACTTAACCTGTCTAAAAAAAGGAAATAGTTAACACAGATAATCAGATTTAATTAATTATTGGGTTTATCTACAACAGACACACCCAGGCTTGATTACTGCCAGTCCTGTTAACTCTAAACACTCACACAGAGCCTTCTCAGCAATGTGAAGGTCTTAACAAATGCCATACTATCCCTGAATAAAAACAAGAAATAGAAAACAATTGAAGCAAACCCAAAGAGAAAACCTGAAACAGTGGTGAATTTTCAAACAAGAAGTTGGACTATCAAAACTGCACTGAAAATCTATCAACAACTTATCCAGAAAGCATAGAAATGACTGTCCAGTTAAAAAGCTAAGTCTTAAAATTAGTTCCTCGGATTGTCTTAGTATTTTTCATTTAAATGTCTAAAATGGTTGAATACTTTATTCAGCACTGCATATTAAACGTGCTAAACCAAAACAAAAAAGTTAACTCTGTCATACAGTTGTTGCAGGTCTGCAGATTGTTCTGAGTGAGCAGCTGACTGTGAGATTTATAATTAACCTCAGTCTTTCTGGGAATAACAGAAGAGCTGGTAAAGGTCAGTAGAGCAGACATGTCTGAAACGTTAATAAATTGTCTGGACAGCGGTCATCGTGCAGGGTTTCATGACAGGCTAATTAGAGCTGAGAGGCGGCTGCTTGTTATTAATCCTCGCCTGAATACATAATCAGAAGGGAATTTAGAGTTTGATTAAAAAACCGCCTATTCATTATGGACCTGGTGCTTTTTAAATGAAAGTCCTACAGGCAGGTCATCCAATGCTTACAATATGTCTCCCTCTACTGGAATGTATGCTTAAGAAAAAAAACTAACGCTTTTAGATACCACGAATTAAGAAATATTTTAAAAGAAAATTCAATCTTTAGACGTGGTAGACGTGTTTAGTTTAGAATGTTTAGTTTAGGCCTGACATTACTGGTAGTGTTGTTGCTGCACAGCTTCAGTGACTAAGGTTAGTTACTCATCTTCAGTTGCTGTGTGGACTAAATAAAAGATTAGGCCAAACCATGACAGGGCTCCAATTCATTACAGGGTAATAGTTACACATTTATTTACACACTAGAGCCAATCCACCATCTGCATGTCTCTGGTAGAAAAGCAGGTGGAGGAATGTCCCAAAACAACTGTGGAAAGAACTCTGGTGCTGTTTGGCACCCTTCACCCTAACAGATATACCAATGTGCTACCCAAATTTGATTTTTTTTTTTCATTGAATCAGTTGCTTTATTCCAGTCATGGCACAAGGCAAGAAAATCCTGAACAGGGTGTCAATCTATCGCAGGGCTTTAGCCAACTCCCTCCCGCCTTAGACAAAGCCAATTATGTTTGTATAAATGCCTGGCTAGTCAATAGCAAGCTGAGATTGGAACCCGGTAAGGATAGGATAGCAATTATGGGATATGCAAAAATTTGGACAGTCTAGTGTCAACACTCCATTTGGCAGATATTGTAGCATCTATTCCTGTTTTTGCCCAATATTTGTTACCAAAATTATCATTTAAAATAGTCTGCCCAAAGGATTTTATTCCTCTTTACTTTAAAAATAAAAATATGTAGGATTGCTCAAACTTTTGCATACAACTGTAACCCAAATAAGAAAACCAACTATTTGGATTATTCTTTCTTTTTCCTGCTACATTATGTTCCATTTCCAAATCCAGCCATTCGTGAATAGGACATATGATTACACAGCACAACAGGAAGTGTACAGGGCACCCAGGAATGAAACATGACTCCATACAGTTATAAGAGGTTTGTTTTATTCCCACTGCAACACATAAGGTAACGAGTGTAGGTAACAAACATGTTCAAGAGGAACTGGATCTGCGTCACTCCTCACATGATTAGCTGGGTGGTGCTGCAACAACATGAAGTTTGTATATATTGTGGGGATGATTGTTCTTTTACCATGAGGGAGTGTCGGTGCTGGTGTTTTCAGAGGAAATCCGACTTCTTCAAGGGAGTTTCCACAATGTTGACACCGGCTTGAAGCTTGGGTGGCTTTTTTACATTTACATTTACATTTTCAGCATTTAGACGCTTTTATCCAAAGCGACTTACAGAATGAGCGGAACACGATGAGCAATTAAGGGCCTTGCTCAGGGACCCAACAGTGGCAACTAGGTGGTGGCGGGGCTTGAACCGGCAACCTTCTGTTTACTAGTCCAGTACCTTACCCACTGAGCTGTCACTGGCCTTGAATTTGGAAGTGTATTTTAAAGCAGAAAAGGTTCTGGTGATTGTGTATGTATTGTATGGGGAGGAGTTCACCTCCCAACAATCACTGTGGCCGCAAACGATGAGGTGCAGGATTTATTTGTAAAATGTGGAAAAATATATTTGAGTTTCTCCTCTGCTTTATTTAAACAGTGACATATTTGGTCCAGATTTTTCTCTTTTTTGGGGAGAAAAGACATGTATTTTGTTGGTATTTTCTGCTTTTCAAAAATGTCTGTGAAGGTTTTCCTTTAATGTCATATACACTACACATCACATCCACGTAGTATGGACTTGTTATCTTGACCTTGGAATATAAGTACATGGATTCACTTCTGTTTATGAACAAGATCAATAAGGCAGTAAGGTCTGGTTTACAGCTGTGATTCCAAAGGTTGAGATGACTATCGAGCACTTCCATACTAAACTTGGCAGACCTAAACTTCCCTAAGTACACAGCATTGCCATGTTAAAACTGCAAAGGACATTTCCGAACCTATTACTCTAAAGGAATTTTTTGGGTTGCCAGGATTTCATTTCACTGGAACTAATGTGTCATTCCACACCGATAAAATCAGCCCCAGCACCAGCCTTCTTCACTATATTTCACTGTTGGAACTATGATATCCAGCTGTACCAAAATAATCAATTAGACCATCGGATGTTGTAGACTTCACTCTGGAAATCCACGTTTTACAGCTCCTGAGTTGAGTTGTGGTGTAATTTACATTACCCCAATTGACATTTTCATTTTTGTGCAACTGCTTGACCATTAAAATTGCTATTGCCATTAGTAAACAACTTCTGTACAAATAATTGTCCAGAACTGTCATCTTATGCTAAAAACATTAAATGTATAAAATAACCACAAAAATCTGCTGCATTGCTATGAGCTTAAAGAATGCCACACTGAAAAAGAAGCTCATACCTCAAAAATTGTGACATAGTGGTGATTATGCTTTTGGGCTGTTTTGTTTTCAGTGAAACAAGTGCATTGCGAAAGTGGCTTTTGGGAGAATTTAAACGGCCTTCTCATCCCACATCAATCCCTGACCGTTTTAGAGCCACAAAGAGGAAAGTTTATATTAAGGCCCTTGATTTTTGGGAGGTCTGACAAGCTTATGGCCCGGTGTCCACATACGTATAGCTATGTAATGTTTCTCAGAAGTGAATGCATATATTTGGCCTCAGCTGTTTTGCAGACCACAATGCACATGGCACTGGCAATGTATTTCATGACTGTAACATGAGATGTGGCACACTGACTAGTGAATAAACCAGACACGACTATAAAATCACAGAGAATTTTGAGTTCATGTTTTCATTGGAGTCATGAAGCAAGATGTTATAAATCTGGATTCATGGAAGAGTTCACATTCAGGTCAGACCAGCTCAGCTTACAGTAAGAGAAAGTGTTTTATTGTAATGTTGGCTAAAAGTTCTTTTGGCTTTCACTTTCTGTATTATTATTCATCTTTCCTTCTCCAAAGCGCTTCAATTCCATTAAGCTTAAACTTACTGTAAGGGTCAATCGAAAGTTCTTACTAGCGTTACACACAAACTGTTGACATTAACAAATAATGCAATGGATTAAATTCATTAGTTTTGACTTATGGGTTCATCCTGGTAAGGGTCACGGTGGGTCCTGGAAACACAAGGTATCCTGGACCTGCTATCTTAGGGAATTACACATTTCTACAGATTTGGAGCAGTCTTTAGCATGTTTTTAGGAGGTAGGACGAAAGCAATGTACTTAAAAAAGCCCACACACATTCCTCACAAACAGTGACTGCATTTTAGAATCAAACCCAGCTTCCCAGAATCCATCTTGCTGTACACCACCTGCTTTACCAGCTGTGCCACCACACTGTTGCAATGGGTCGCATTTGAATCAAATGTGAAACTACCTAACATACATATGGTTTCAACCTTGTGGAAAGTTTGGGAAGGTCCCTTTCCTGTTCCAGCATGACTGTGAGGAAATATGAAGAAACTTCAATGGCCTTCATCTGCATGGTCTGTGTAGCTTAAAACAATCAATAAATGTTGCTACCAAACAGATGTACATAGTAAAGAGCTTGATGAGTGTATTTGCAACAACTGATGATTATTAATTTGGTGAGGTTTAATGTGCTATAATGTCACTTTTGTAACATAGTCTCAGGCATGCAATTTTACAATGTTTTAAGTTTCATTATTATTATAATTATCCAATCCACCACTTTAGAGTTTGTTGCCGACTATAGACAAAAAAGGACAGGATTCTCTCTTGCATGCAAGTCCAAGACAGTGTAAAAATTTACTTGACTGTGGACAGGACACCCGTGTTACAGCAGAATTCAGCTGCCCTTAGTAGACAATCTGACAGTTCTACATCCTAAACTAATCTAAGCTCTAACCTGTGAATGTGTCTAAGAAAATTTATATCCAAAGACTTAATGCAACAGCAAATAAGCAAATCCAATTTGACTTTTATTGTATTTACTGTATTTCTGTATATTCTTGGCAGTACTGATATGTGACCAGAAAACATTTAGATGAGTAATGACAAAACAAGACTTATCACAACAGCAAGAATAAGACATCATGTGAATAGCTGTATATAAATTAGATAAGATCATTGGTTAATCAGCACTTGTAAACAGTTAAGACTTTACACATGAAGCATGCATGCATGACATTTGGGTTTGTTTGCGCTCAGAGAGCTTGTCTCTTTATCATGCAAGACACTGCTAGTCTGTTTTCTCCAGTCCTGGTCAGCCAGAAGTGTATGGTTAAATGTAGTAGTGTTAATGCAGTTGTCTTAGATTGGTAGTTGCCAACACATTTCTATTAATCTTCCTGTACCAAGGTTCAAAACTGCATCTATAACATCTGGTGTAAAGTTTTAGCAAAACATGATTGTATCAAGTGTGGTACAAGTTAGCTGTTGGATGAAAATAAATGCTGTGTTGTTTGTAAGGTTGGGTCTGGGGCTAGAAGATATGACAATGAGAGAACAATACTGCAATACGTTATCCTCATGATACACAGTCCTGAGAATTGTTAGTATAAATGAGTATCAGTGATTTCATAACTTCACTGTTATGGGGTGGAGGGGGGTTGTTGGGTTGCTCAGAGGCTCAAAAGTGGTACATTTTAACCCTTAACATTATGATTAACTGTCTGGCACCTTAACCGCTAAGCCACCACTGTCCAACATCCAAAGTATATCATGATGTCACAATGTTATCTTGATAACAATAAAGTCTAAATATCCTGGATATCATTTAAATATTATAAAGATGTCATTTATTTCTCAAATAAAAGTATAATTGCACAGTTTGAAGCAGCTGCACAAACACTGTTAAGTTCAGAATTTGTAAGCAACACCAAATAAATACTGTGATATTTATGATATTGTGTATCATAAGGAGGTATTGTGATATGATATATTTTGCCATATCACCCAGCCTTAGACCAGTATATTTGCTACAAAAGGTGTAAACATAAACATGGATTATTTCAAAAGTCTTTTATTTACATCAGCACCAAAAAGAGCGTCTTTATTCCTAAAAGTCTGATATGTCAGTGAATGCCAGATTCAGTCTGTGTCCTCTGAACTGAATCGTGTTCGTTAATAAGCCTGCACTTGGGTGGGCAGCAGCTGGCATCCGTTATTCACGTGGTTCATGACCCGCTGTTTAAGTTGCGCCACTTGTTCCCGCAGCACGCTTGCGGTGGACGCCAGCTCGCTGTTTTGGGTTTTCAGATTCTTGACTTTGTCCTCCAGACGCGAGATCCGTTCGAGCTTCCTCTTGCGACACTTGGAGGCGGCGATGCGATTGCGCAGCTTTTTGCGCTCGGCCTTGATGCGCTCCTGCGTGTCCATGTTGATGGGAGACATTGGCGGACTGTCTCCGAAGCTCTGCACGTCCGGCACCGTCTGCGGTTCGTCCTTGGGCGAGTGGAGCCGCGTCTGTGGAGTCTGCTGCGGCGCCGTGTGCGTGTGTGTCGGAGGCGGGGGAGGAAACGGGATCGTGTCTGTGGAGTAGTTCACAGCCGTGCCGCTTCCGTACGTGCTCAGGTTCGTGTAGACGGGGAGATCAGAGGGTAAAGCGACCGTGGCACCCGGTGCGATCCGGTTAATCGTAGCTGAGCTGGCGCTGGTCAGCTGGTTTTGCTTGTGTAGATCCTCCAGGGCTTTAACGAAACCCTCCGCGAACTCCTGCTCGTCGCTTACCGCTTTAGGATAGACGAACTGCGAGGTCGGGGTGGTCGTAACCATTCCGTTGGACTGAATGATCAGCCTTTCGAGTTCTGGAGAAGCGAGTTTGAGGAGTCCCAGATCCGGGGAGTTTAGTATGCTCTCTGCGTCGCGCAAATCCGGCTTCAGGTTAGAAGAGCTTTGATCCAGGTTTAAACTCATTTCTTTCCTCATCGTGCCCACACAATTCCATTTGTGGTTTGACACCTCTTAAGTTCCATTCTACACCCCAAACGGGGTGAGATGAGGGTAAGCTTTTAGTCCAAAGTACGAAGTAGTGCGTAAAGTGCGCACTCGCTTTCCCGGTAATCCGTGTTATCTTCCTCTTCTCTCGATTTAACCCCCTGGTTACTTTCTATCACCTATTCCAGTTCGTTTAGAGACCGTCTCTCATCGAGTCTTCCCAGCCCTCACAAACTAAGGGCGTTCAAATACGCATTTGCAAGTTTTCTATCCCAGAAAATTCCATTATGTCACCCCAGAGCGCACAGATTGGCCAAAAATGACGTTTTCTTCCGTCTGTATTTAAATAAGAGGCGGTTCCAGGCTCAGTCACCATGGAGAATCGGGGTAAACGGCAAACACTGCGGTGCATTGTGGGTTGATGTCATGAAAAACGTAAGCTTGTGAGGGCGTGGAAAGAGAGAAAGGACAACCACAATGCCTCCTGCTAGAGAAAATGGTGTTTTTAGTCTGTTGAACATTTCCACACCATTTTTATCTACTCACATAGCCAAGAACTGTTTTTATTTTGAGTCCAGCATAGTTAAGTACTTATGTAACATTTAAAGTTTAAACAAACTGCTTAAGGCTCTGTGAAACATTTACAGAAGGACTTTTAGGAACAGTGGTTTAACTAGGATCTAATGGAAATCAGTGCAAATAAATACCAGACATACAAAATTCACCTTCTTTAACTTATTTATTTATTTATTAGGATTTCAACGTCATGTTTTTACACACTTTGGTTACATTCATGACAGAAACGGTAGTTACTCATTACACAAGATTCATCAGTTCACAAGTTTAATATCAAACACAGTAATGAACAATTTTGTATCTCCAGTTCACCTCAACTGCACGTCTTTGGACTGTGGGAGGAAACCGGACCTTCTGTTTAGGACCCGGACCTAAAATTATTACCTAAAAAGATGGTGATTCCAATTACTTTTAACAACAATGTGTTTTTTAAACATATTTTGGCTATTTCATGATGTGACGATCTTTTCTAATTCTGATATTAGATTATTTAGTTCTGACGATAATTTGCATTTAATAACAACATTTTTAGCACACAGATTGAGCTTAAATCTGTATCCTGGCTATTAAAGTAGTATTCCAAGTGTGGTAAAACAAGACTGATTTGAACCTAAATTATATGACCTGAAGTATGTACACACCCGAACAAATTATTAAGTTTAGATATTCCAGCCACATCCATTGCTAACAGATGTATACCATTAATTACCCATTAATGTGCACAAATTTACATAGTCTGGTTTATTGCTTATGGTGTTGTAACGGGATGTCCAATAAGCTTATGCTAAGGAGTTCACATACTTTTGACCATATACAGAAAATGCATTATAGTCGTAGACAAAACTGAATTATTCAGAAATATTGTTTTACATTTTCCCTCAGTATAACATCACTGTAAATTTTGATCATAATGGCAATTACTAATAGTTTTATCTACATATTGCAAACAGATTCAAATGTATTACACACAGGAAGTGGCTACACCATAAGATGTGTATCAGGGGAAACAGGTGCGCTACCTCAAAGATGTGAATGAATCTTGCTGGTTGCTGTGGTTCCATTCTGGTCTCTATAAATAGCATGTAGGCAGAAAAAGAAGGAGGGGAAAATCTGATATGACGTTGGGGATCTGTGACGTCCACAGACCATCTGCATCACATCAGGGCCAGCATCACTTGTTTCTATGGTAACGCTAGCATGGGGTCTGACGTAAGAGTGGGTGAATGAAGAGGAGGAGGGAAAGTGGGAGAGGAAGGGAAGGATGTAGGGACTGCAGTGAATGAAAAGGATGCGGAGGTGGCGAAAAAACAGATTTTTTCACACTCGGAAATCTGTTAATGGAGGGGTGATGAGTAGGAAGGGAAGATAATTCATTCAAAACCAATGTCACAATCTGCTTGCTTTATTCTGTTTTGAATTTTGATTCGATTTTAGCAGAAGCCTTTGAGTACTAAGTCACTAAACACACTTTCCTGTAGTTCGAGAAGAACAAAAAACCTGATTACTTGCAGCACACTCGATTTGCACTGAATAAGAATCACCTTAAAATTACATTTTCACTTACATTTGTATAATATATACAGCATAGTTAAAGGATTACTTACACATGTAAGGGATGTGCATGACGTGTTGTGCAACTGTTCTTTTTCCATGACTGAATGATTAAAACAATGTCTTTAAACATTTAAGAGTTAAGTTCTTTCATATCTTTATTCATGTTTTTTTAATATGCTGGGTCAGACATTAATTAGAAGCTGGTGGAACACAGTTGACAATTTCCACTGTAACTGACTGTGAACAGCGTATCTTATGTTTCAGCAGCCTCTAATCAATCTCAGAACTGCTTTTGATGGTTCTTTAATCTGACTCCTGTAACAGTTGCTGTGAATGCATGTGAATTGAGCCAAAACATTTGTACACTAAAACTTTAGTCCCTTTTACAGGCCTCTCTGAGCTTGATTACATGGCTCTGCTTCATGACTCACACACATATGTGGAGCCCAAGGCCTAAAAGACCAGAGCTGATTGTATTATATATAAATAGCACAATTGGAAGGCATTCCTCTAACATGCAGGTTTGAACCAGATCCTAGTTTTTGGTGCCGTTATGCCGGTCTGATCCAACTAGGCTGATTTTAATGATCTGCATCTAAAACTCAAATCAATTTAGGACATATTTTTCAAATTTGTGGCTGGATAATGGAGCAGAGGGCTATTAATTGGCAAGCACAATTGCTTTAAGTCAGAGGTTAAAGTCATTTAATCTAACCTGTTCTATGTACTAATGTTGCCTGCATAAAATCACAGAATTATGTTATTATCTGTTTAATATGTTTTTAAAAAGGTGCCAACACAATTATTTGTAAATATTTTGTTATTTGTTCTAATTTCTAGAAAACAAACTGCCTGAGTGAATATTTGAGAAAACATTTGCACAGAAATTAAATTTATAAAATTAAATTCATTATTTCTGCATTGAAGATTGCTGTGACTGATATACACTATCCCATACTTGTGCCAATTCTTATCGTGCCAATATTTTTAAAATTATTTTGGTAGTGTGGAAAGTTCTATCTTAACTTTGCC
Source organism: Trichomycterus rosablanca (assembly GCF_030014385.1). NCBI lineage: Eukaryota > Metazoa > Chordata > Actinopteri > Siluriformes > Trichomycteridae > Trichomycterus > Trichomycterus rosablanca. Next base: position 15,015,302 of record NC_086012.1, read on the forward strand.
TCCTAATTCTCTCTCCTAAGCCTCCTTAATGATAAAAGATGATTAATAGCATACATAAAATCATACATATCTGTATGTACATGCAGATTTAGTTTAACATGAATCTAAATGTTCAAATGTCATAGCCTTGAGGGCACCAAAGAAATATAGCCCATAAATAACCGGTCGACCAGGTTGCTAAATAAAATCAGGTCAGTACACCTTAACGGTTCCACCCTGTACAAAGCAAGAAAACAATCAGAGAAATAAACAACATGCTAAGCAACAAGACAGAAGAGAAGACTTATTTGAAGACAGAACAGACAGTGCAGTTTCAATCTGGAAAATATCTCTCTGGAAAATATCACAGTATCTAGTATCTGGAAAATATAACAAATGGTAAAAAAAAAAAAAAGTAATTTACTTATCTACAACTCTCCCAGAAACTCACACATTTCTATATTCTCAGAACTGCAAATATCTCTGTATTCTAGGAACTGCAGATATCTCTGTATTCTCAGAAATGCAGACATCTCTGTCTTAGCTAAGGTCAGTATTTATGACTTAGGATAGCAGGAGGGAGATCACTGCTAACCAAGATGAACACCAGTGCCACTGAAACATGCAGTCCATTTTTTTAAAAACGTGCCTTTGTATTTAATGTAAAACAATTTTACAGTCAGAAAGTAAATACAAACACTCTGAGGAACTTAAGCAAAAGCTTTACACCATTAGAACGTGTAATGCAAAATATCACATATACACATATTGTCTATTCATGGAGTACTAGTGCTTGCAACATGATGCCTGGATTAATTAGTTTTTAACGTGCGCTTGTCAACTTGCCTTTGCAATATATAATTTATGCCATGCAAGCAGGTACTTGCAGGACAACCCATCTACCCTTGGCTTTGTGTGCATTCTGCTTGTTCACTAAACTTCCTCATTAGATCATTTTAGCCCAATTAAGGTGCATTTGTCTGCACTCTTCTGTTCTGACTGGCACTGGCACAATCTCTCAATAAACATTTGCTAAACAAACATTTGCAGAAACACGAGCTGTCATTTACAGATTAAGGCTAAAGTTTACATTTACTTGTAGGGAACATGTACATCATGCTTTGGTTATTGTCTGTAAGGAATGCATAATTCCTCCTGGCTTCCTGCATGAAATTAAAATGTCTTTGTGACAGTAGAATCAGCCACAGAAATATAAAAAGTCCCAGTCATATAAAAAAATATCGTGATGTATCGTGAAACCGCCAGAACCTTAAAAAAATACCGTGATACAAATTTTGGTCATACCGCCCAGCCCTAGAATAAATGAATGAATAATTGAATGAGTTAATTAATTAATGAATAAATGAATGAATTAATGAATGAATAATTAAATGAATGAATGAATGAATAATTGAATGAATGATTGAATGATCGAATGAATAAATGAATGAATAAATGAATGAATAAATGAATGGTGGGGTTTTTATTGCAGTTTAAGTGTTTATAATGAACAGCAGACGGCACTGTGGTGTTTCTAACACTGTGTGAATCAGAACGAGGAAGAAAGAGCCTGACGGGAAGAGTTGATGGCAGTTGTCATCATCGTCAGACGAATCGGCGTCTCCTCTTCCAACTTCCAACATTAAACTTCAGTTTATTACTTGACAGCACAATTCAGGGGATATTTCAGTATTATGGACCAAAAGAAGACGGTTTTAGTAACAGGTAAACGCCTATGTTATTTTAAAAAACTCTTATTGGTGTTGCTGGTGGAAAACAAAGAACCGACTTCAGCGTTACTGCTTTATTTATTACAGCTGTTTTATATTACTGGTTCTGTTACAGATTAATGAAAGATTAGGCCTCAGGTTTTACACACTGGTTGTTCGAGTTAAGTTCTTATTCAATACAAATGCGTTTAAAACTGTGAAAATGGCTTTAGGTCTTAACACAGCAAACAGCTACAACAGGAGAAGCTTAACGTGGCTTGTACTTACACAACGGCTTAGGAACAACAAACTAGTCTCAGTTATTACTGGCCATCACAGCAAGAAGGTCCTGGGTTCGATCCCCAGGTTCTGGTCCTTTCTGTGTGGAGTTTGCATGTTCTCCCTGTGTCTGTGTGGGTTTTCTTCGGGAGCTCCGGTTTCCTCCCACAGTCCAAAGACGTGCAAGTGAGGTGAATTGAAGATACAAAATTGTCCGTGACTGTGTTTAACATTAAACTTGTGAACTGATGAATCTTGTGTAACGAGTAACTATCGTTTCTGTCATGAATGTAACCAACAATCTTGGTGTGTAAAACATGACGTTAAAATCCTAATAAATAAATAAATCATAACTGCTCAGTAATAATAATGAAGTTACGTTTTTCTTATAGCAGGTTTAAATGGGAAGGAAAAAGCTTAACATAAAAATTATTACTTATCTTTAGAACCACAGGTTCATCATTTCAGCAGTAGAGAGCATTTATGACCAGTAATAACTGAGAGAAGTTTAGTGTTCCCAGGTTGTTGTTTTAATACATTAAGCATTTTAGATTCTCCTACTACAAATACTGATTATTTAAACCTTTCCAACATGGTACATTGTTAACAAACTTAATGCTGGTTATTAATTTGCTGACCCAATGTTTTTTAAGTTACATTTTTGTACTTTATTTACATTAAATGCATTATTTTTAAAGATGTAAATAAATAAATGTTACAGTATATGAAGCGTATTACTACCCACCTTTAATCATTAGAAGTAAAAGTTAACATATCACTCCGTAGTTAACCATTTGTTCCCTAGCTTTGCTGGGAATCAGTTTACAGAAACAGCAGTTCAAATTGTGCATTGTTGTACTGCACCCAGAAACACTCTCACACACCAAATTTAACTGCATTATTCATAATTAATGTTTTAACCTTCACATGTCTGTCTGTTTTAGGTTTTGAACCCTTTGGTGAGCACACTGTAAATGCAAGTTGGGTGGCAGTGCAGGTATGATATGTTACACATTCATAAATCAGCTGCTCTTCCCAATCTAATCTTAACCACTAGAAGTTAAAAAGTAACCACACTGATTCAAGTACAAGTATTGTGGACTGACATGTGTCTTTTTGCAGCTTGTGGACCCTAAAGCTTATCATGCAATTAATGTGATGTGTTAATAAACAGTCACTTATTTAATTTTATGAACATAGCGACTTATGGAACATAGCGACTTATGGAACATAGTGACTTATGGAACATAGTGACTTATGGAACATAGTGACTTTTGGAAATGTCCTTATTTGGTTTAGGAGACAATTGAGCATTTGTCCATACAATCAAGTTTGTGCTAGTAAAGTAAATCAATCATACCCATGCAAATAGGGGTTTCACATAATGGTTCTTTCATACTTACATACACTGCAGCAGAGCAGTCAAAGCAGTTCAGATGCATGGAAATTAAAACTCCCACCACTAATATGTTACTAGCAACAGTTCAAACAGCCACCAAACTAAACTCAAATTAACAAAGTTAAAAGAAGAGGGAACAAGAATATATGCACTTTAAAATGTATGCTCATAATCTCATTTAATAAATAATGTATCATAGCCATAAACAAATTTAGGTTTAAAAAAATTATAGATCATAAGCAGACACTACATATATTAATACTGTGTGTGTGTGTGTGTGTGTGTGTGTGTGTGTGTGTGTGTGTGTGTGTGTGTGTGTGTGTGTGTGTGTGTGTGTGTGTTTCTTAGGAGTTAAAGAAATTGGGGCTTGGACACAATGTAGACCTGCATGTCACTGAAGTTCCTGTGGAGTACCAAGCAGTCCAGAACCTTTTGCCCTCTCTATGGGAACGGCACCATCCACAGGTATGGTAACAGAAAACACTTTTGGTTCATGCCAATCTTGTGGGAAAACCTTCTCAGAAAAGTGGACGCTGTTATAGCCACAAAGCGGGAGGGCCGACTTAATATTAACCTGACAGTTCAGGTGTCCACATCTGTTTTACATTTTTTGTTTGTGCTTTAAAGTTGGTGGTTCATGTTGGAGTTTCTGGAATGGCTACCACAGTAACTCTGGAAAAATGTGGTCATAACCGTGGTTACATAGGCCTCGACAACTGCAGCTTCTATCCAGAGTCTGAGTGCTGTATGGAGGGAGGACCAGACTGCATCAACTCGGCCATTGACATGGATGCTGTCTGCAAGAGGGTCAACACCTCTGACCTCGGAGTTTCTGTGTCTGTTTCAAAAGACGCTGGCAGGTAAAAAATTAAAGTAAATGATAGTGACATTCACTTACCTCCTTCTTACCTGAATGTAATTTAAAGTAAAAATGTGTTAGCCTCCACATGTTTTGACAAGTGTAATTTAAAATACAATGATTTTTAGTTTTGTGTGTATTCTCTTACTCTCTAGATACCTGTGTGACTACACCTACTACACATCTTTATATCTGGGCAAGGGCAGGTCAGCCTTTGTGCATGTGCCTCCTCTAGGAAAGCCCTACAGTGCGGCGCAACTAGCCCGAGCACTTAGAGTCTTGATCCTTGAGATGCTGGATCTGCTAGAGAACAGTCCGGAGAACCAGCACTGCCAGCACAGTCATTAAAAAAAATCCCAGCCTTGTCCTAAGCAGCTTGTACACTCACTGTGTGGTGTATGTTAATACAACAGGGGGTTCCAGTGACATTTCACACACTACAAATGGACCACAGGCTGATGACGTAGCCTAAAACACCAAACTGAAGCCTACTTCGCCTAAATAAGATCAGACAGCACTTTATGGGGTACAGTCAAAAGATGCCGAGACGTGGTGCTATGTGTAAGTTTCTAAATGAATGGAAGCAGCATGTATTCAGCTGAACAGCACCTATACAGCCATGTGCACTTGGGTTTGCCTTCCTAATATGTGCAGCTTTTAAATATACCCAGCCCAATAATACTCAGAAGACAGATTTTTTTTTTCCTCTTTATTTTATGACACTTTATTTTGATTTATGAAGAAGTGAAGTGTTATATCTTAGCAGAGATGTAAATGCACATAGAGATATAGAGACATTTAATCGGATGGTCATTAGAAATGACACATTTCATAAAGAAGTAGTGTTTTATAGAGATATTAGTGCAGATTTGTTTAGTCCTACAAAAATATGCCAGCCAGAAAGATTTACATCCTCAGTGGCTACATGTGAAGTCAAAGGTTTACATCTACTCGTATACAACTGTACTTTTACTGTGACTGAATTATTAAAACAGATACCTATTATTATTATTAAAGAACTTTTACAAATGCGCCGTGACACAGGCGTCCATATGCATAGTTTTAACCTTGCAGATTAAAAAAAAAAAACCAAAATATACTTATGAAAGAACTTTTTTAATAGAAAAAGAGGTGTTAATCAATAATTTAATCACAGAAGAAAACATTACATAAGTCGTTGAAGGCGTATGACTGCCAGGTAATTGCCATGTTTTTTAAGAGTGAATGTAAACTTTTGACATCAGGCACAAGTGAATAATAATAAATAAATAAATAAAATATGAACAAGTAAAAGTTTAAAGAAAGGGGGTTAAAGTCTTAATGGCTACAAACACACACATATATTTTTATCCTGCCATTTTAATCCTAAATTCAAGTTAGCTAGGCTTCCTATTAAATGAAAGCACCAGAACTTGTGTTTTATCATTTTATGTGCTTTTTCTTTTAATCTGTCACATCTGTATGTTTTGCAAAAATCGTGAAAATGAGGTACCACTTACTTGTTGTTTATCATGAGCTGGTTGGTTTCCATATTCTGCATTTGGTTGAAAAAATAGCATGCAATCCAGAAAGCACAAAATACCTAGGTGTAAATAGAGTCTCTGTAGAAGGGTTTTTTTTTTTTTGGGGGGGGGGGGGGGGGGGGGGATTTGCTTTACACAATTACAATCAAACCACAAACACAGTTGCCTTCTTAATAGATTAAAAGTTAGCTAGCATTTTTAAAGGATGTTTAAGGATGTATTACCTATAGTATATGTATGCATTTTATAGATTAAAATTAGTTGTCACAGTGAAACCCTCCCCAACTCATGTATTACAAATGTGGGAATGACTTAAGCATGATGTTCTACAAACTATAGACATTCTATAGTTTGACATAGCTACAATTGAAATACCAAAGTGAATAAAGCAGTAACTTAATAAATCTGTCAGAATTTGTAAGAATAAATCAATCATAACAGGACTGTGAATTTAAAAGCACACTGGACCAATCTCCTACTGTGAAACAGATGTTCTTTATTATATGTTAAACCTGTGGACAGTTTAATTATTTACAATGTTTGTCTTGTGCTCCCTTTGACATTTCCAGAATCATTTGTTTATTTACAGCTTAAAGTGTTTCTCTAGTGACCTGCTGGATACTTTGTTTCCCCATCTGTCACGTTTTGAAGTGCTTTCAGGTAATAAAATATTATTAATTATCGAGTTATTGTATTACATCACATACTTTATACAACAGGTAGGTGGCATGAACTCATAATTCATCATCAGTGATTAGATTTTTTTGCTGCCACTTTCTCTGTGTACATATAAAACTGCACTAATTATAAAATACAGGTTAAGAACAAATCCAGATGAGATAACACGCTGTTTGTTCATGTAGTTTTAATGGATTTAGTCAAACAATGTATTTTTATGGGCACAGAGAAGTCAAAAGCTGTAGTGAACCATGATCACTTTTAGGAAAGTAGAAGGCCATGCAACACAGTTCATATCTTCCTACAAGAACAAATTATTAGTCTAAGTTTATGTATATTTGACCCCCTTTCCTTTTAGTCAACATATTTTTCTTTAGAGTATCATTTGGTCACAGCAAACGTCTCTGTGTCACCTTGTTTTAACATAAATGAATGACTTATGTGTACGGATGACGAGAAGGTTAAGTGCGACGAAGAATCCATAATGTAATGAGCACCATCTGGTGGAAATCATTAAAACCAATGATTACTCTATCAGACCTGGGCATTGTACGGCCCGCGAGACATCCCCAACCGGGCCCGCGTGAGGGTCGTGGCAATTAAAAATGAGATGTAAATAAATGTACTGTACATCAAACATGCAATATAATAGGATTGATTTTGACTTGAGCGCTGTGTCTTTAAATATCCGTACGTTTCGATTTGCGTATGCGCATGTGTGCGCGAGTGTATCAGCTTCACTGTAATGCGAACAGAACTGAGTGTGATTGACGGTGGAGTTTTTAACAAGACACGAACTTCTGAATTGTTTATTTACTAAAGTCAGGTGTAACGCTGGTTAAGGATCAGAATTTAGGCCCTAAATCGCTGTTACGATACTAAACAGAAACACAAGAACATGAACGATGCGGAGCGTCACACCTGAAGCTTCTCTAACTAAACTGCAAAAGCAACAAGGACTGTTTTATAAAGTTTAACACGTCCAGAACTGAAGCAGTCAGGACCAGCTTTTTAAAATGATTTTAAAAATAATATTAAACAATAACAAAGGACTGAAAGACAAATGAGGTAATTAGACTCAAAACAAAATAGTGTAAAGTTTAAAAACCTGCACATTTTGTTCACATTTGTTTTTGCATTTGTTTGTTTAAACAGTAAAATAATGTTGATGTTTTTACTCTGCATACTTCTAATTTTCTAAATGTACCATCAAAACATTAACATCTTATTAGAACTGTACAATTCACTGCTTTTCATAAAGAGTGAGCAGTCGTAGCCTAGTGGTTAAGGTACTGGACTAGTAATCAGAAGGTTGCTGGTTCAAGCCCCACCACTGCCAGGTTGCTGCTGTTGGGCCCTTAATCAAGTCCCATAACCCTTAACTGCTCAGACTGTATACTGTAACTGTATTGTAAATCGCTTTGGATAAATGCATCTGCTAAATGCTGAAAATGTAAATGTAAATAAAAAGATAAAATTAATATTGAGCAGAATTAAGTTCACCTTATTGGTCCGGCCCTCCACAACAGTCCGAGTTTCTTATGTGGCCCCTTGGAAAATTTAATTGCCCACCCCTGCTCTACATAGAGCAATATCCATCAAATACAAAGCAATTTTGAAGAACTAGGTGCACTCTATGGTGCAAGTTAACTACATTTTATGGGATGCTATTTTTCCAACATAATCATTTTTTAATAGTTGGCTCCTCTATAGCTGCCCTTCATAATGAGTAAAAATATCTAAGAGCTCAGTTGTAAGCAGTATGTTATACAAACTTACAGAACATGACCATTGATTGCTAAAACCTTTATACATAAAACAAACTGGGCTAAGTTGTAACACTTTATCTGGAGCTTAAATGATTTAGGTTCCCATAGCCAAACAAGAGCACACAAGTTTTAAGTTGCATAACATTAAGTTTTAAGATACAGGTAAATGGCATAGTATTTTGAACAAAACTGTAAGTGTATTTAGGTCATCATTGTAAACCCAATACTGCCCTGACGTACATTAGGGTAGATCAAGAGATTGTTAGATATCTCAAAAACTTTGGCATTAATATGGACTCCTCTTTGCAGCTTTAACAGCCTCCACATTACTGAAAATGCTTTGAAATCAAAGATTTTTGAGTATGCCTGTAGAAATGTGTGCACATTCACTTAAAAGAGCATTTGTATGGTTCGGCACCTTTGTTGACAAGGTTAAGACTCACATTCTACGCACTAATTTATCCCACCCGTGATCAGTTGGGTTGAGTTTAGGACGTACGTTCTACAAAGCAATTTATCCCACTGGTGCTTAGTTGGGTTGAGGTTAGGACTTATATTATACGGACTTACATTAGCACTGGTTTTCAGTTGGGTTGAGGTTAGGACTTACATTCCACAAAGCAATTTATCCCACTGGTGTTCAGTTGGGTTGAGGTTAGGACTTACATTCTACGATCTTACATTAACAATGTTTTTCAGTTGGGTTGAGGTTAGGACTTATGTTCTACAAAGCAATTTATCCCACTGGTGTTCAGTTGGGTTGAGTTTAGGACGTACGTTCTACAAAGCAATTTATCCCACTGGTTTTTAGTTGGGTTGAGGTTAAGACTTACAATAACACTGGTTTTCAGTTGGGTTGAGGTTAGGACTTACATTTTACTTAGCTATTTATCCCACTGGTGTTTAGTTGGGTTGAGGTTAGGACTTACATTTTACTGAGCTATTTATCCCACTGGTGTTTAGTTGGGTTGAGGTTAGGACTTACATTAACACTGGTTTTCAGTTGGGTTGAGGTTAGGACTTACATTATACGGACTTACATTAGCACTGGTTTTTAGTTGGGTTGAGGTTAGGACTTACATTCCACAAAGCAATTTATCCCACTGGTGTTCAGTTGGGTTGAGGTTAGGACTTACATTTTACTGAGCTATTTATCCCACTGGTGTTTAGTTGGGTTGAGGTTAGGACTTACATTTTACTGAGCTATTTATCCCACTGGTGTTTAGTTGGGTTGAGGTTAGGACTTACATTTTACTGAGCTATTTATCCCACTGGTGTTTAGTTGGGTTGAGGTTAGGACTTACATTAACACTAGTTTTCAGTTGGGTTGAGGTTAGGATTTACATTATACTTAGCTATTTATCCCATTGGTGTTTAGTTGGGTTGAGGTTAGGACTTACATTTTACTTAGCTATTTATCCCATTGGTGTTTAGTTGGGTTGAGGTTAGGACTTACATTTTACTTAGCTATTTATCCCATTGGTGTTTAGTTGGGTTGAGGTTAGGACTTACATTTTACTTAGCTATTTATCCCATTGGTGTTTAGTTGGGTTGAGGTTAGGACTTACATTTTACTGAGCTATTTATCCCACTGGTGTTTAGTTGGGTTGAGGTTAGGACTTACATTTTACTGAGCTATTTATCCCACTGGTGTTTAGTTGGGTTGAGGTTAGGACTCATACCCAACTTTCACACCAAACTGGTCACTTCATGTCCTTATGAGCTTGTTTTGCGCACGGGGGCCACATTCGTGCTTCACCACAAAGTTGGAAGCATGTAGATGATTGATTTTGTACACCTGAACTCAATTATAAGGAAGGGTGTCCACATATTTTGGTAACTTTGTTTATATCGCTCATAAGGGTGCGTGTTGAGTTGTAGGGCCCTAACTTTAGTGCACTTGCTTGGTAAAATGTGCACTTTGCGTGATGACGTCGATGCGACTGTGCGCTTTACGCGGCGCTCTCGCGCGGCTTGCTGTTGACGTCAGCAGAAGGAGTGGGAGTAGAAGGCTGGTTGTGGAAGCGGAACGCGGCGGTTTATTCGGTATTAAACTCTCAGACTCTTCGCTTCAGAATTTAAACCATAACAACATCAGCGCTGTAACGCCATCACGCTTCTGCAGTCCTAACGCGTGTTTTTAGTTGAATTAGTTTAGTCGGAGCCTGCCCGTTGTGGATTAAAATGAGTGTAGAGGCGTACGGGCCGAGCTCTCAGACTCTCACCTTCCTGGACACGGAGGAAGCCGAGCTGCTGGGAGCCGACACGCAGGGCTCCGAGTTCGAGTTCACCGACTTCACCCTGCCCAGCCAGACTCAAACCCAGGGTCAGACCCAGAGCCAGCTCGATAACCAGGTACCCGGGGGATGGTTTAGCCAAAATGTGCCACATTATGTGTGTAATATTGCAGAATTAACGATGTCGGATTTAGCGGCTTGGTGCTTTCTGCGTTTCTAAAATGGTGCTAGTTAGCATTGCGGTTAGCCTAGCATCAATGCTAGCGCAATACATAATTGTAGCCTGTCAGGCTTCTTTGCTACGTTATACTAACACTTGTATACAATAAAAACAGCTCAACGTTGCTCAGAATGTATTAAAATGTGCTTATGTGTATGTTTTATCGAGCTGTTTACTAGAGTTAGGCGGTTAGCCTACCGACCAGCTAGCTTAGCCATTTAGCATGACAACAGCTGGCTAGCTAAGCTAAGAGCAGAAACGCCACTAACCGGAATAACGTGGTGCTCTTTCACTTTCATCCACCTGATAGTGATGGGTGAAGTAGGTCGTATCGAAATTACAGTTCGCCTCATTATTTCAGCACCGTTATGTCAAGCTACCACGTTACTAAAAGCGCGAACTTTTCATCGGTTTAATCCGACTGACAGACTGTCACGATTTTTAAACTTTTACTTGTGCAGTAAATCAGGCATCAGATTTCTGTAAGGTCACTAAGTAGATCCAGTTTATTATAATGGAGCGGTGGCTTACTGGGTAGCACTGTCGCCTCACAGCAAGAAGGTCCTGGGTTCAATCCCCAGGTGGGGAGGTCCAGGTCCTTTCTGTGTGGAGTTTGCATGTTCTCCCCGTGTCTGCGTGGGTTTCCTCCGGGAGCTCCGGTCAAGACATGCAGGTGAGATGAATTGGAGATACAAAATTGTCCATGACTGTTTGACATTGAACTTGAACTGATGAACCTTGTGTAACCAGTAACTACCTGTCCTGTCATGAATGTAACCAAAGTGTGTAAAACATGACGTTAAAATCCTAATAAATGCATAAATATTGTAAAGGAAAGCTCTTTACAGAATAGCCAAATATTCTGATAGTCTTAATTTAAGTTAGTTTAAAATCAACTTGGTGACTGTCCCTCGAATGGTTCAGAAATGCACTCTTGAGCTGTGTGGTAACTGGGAGGCATTATCGCTCATCATGCACAGTTTACGTTTGGGAAACTGGAGAAGGTGGTTTGTAGTTTGTCTAACACCTCAGAGCAAGAAGGTCCTGGGTTCAATTTCCAGGTGGAGCTGTCTGAATTCTTTCTTTGTGGAATTTGCATGTTCTTCCTGTGTCTGTGGGTTTCCTCTGGGAGCTCCAGTTTCCTCTCACAGTCCAAAGACATGTAGTTTGAAATGGAGATACAGAATTTGCCCTTGATGGTGTTTGATATTGAACTTGAACTGATAAATCACGTTTAGCCTCTCCTGTCATGAATGTAACAAGTGTAAAACATGATGTTAAAATCTTAATAAACTTAAATCTTAAATTCTTGATTAGGACTGCAGTAACACATGTATAACACAAATGTATATAAACTTTTGACTTTATGTATACTACTTTGCTTTTAGTTTTTGTGTTTCCTGTGACAGTCCCAAATGCACCTTTTTACATTGTGACTTCTGGTTACACTGTGAATGTTTACAGTGCTTGTTCTGATTTGTGAAAAACTGTTCTTAATGTTAAGATAATATTATATGCCTTTAATATCTTAGATACACTGAGTTGCTAGTTGACATACAAAGGCTTACCAGGCTCCACAGAAATGAAAACAGCGTTGCCTGAATGGTGTGACACTGTTTCACTTTAACTGTCTTTTAATTATGATGAACTTTTGTAATTTGATCTAAAGTTCCGATTTATTTTTTCGAAGGTGAACGGGCCAGAGGGAGTGCTGCAAAACGGAGATGATCCTGTTGTGAAAACCAGTCAGCTTCTGGCTGAGCTGAATTTTGAAGAAGATGAAGAAGACACCTATTACACAAAAGATCTTCCAGTGCATGCATGCAGGTAACCTGATCCTGGAGTAAATAAACATGCTCAGACTCATGACCCTTTTTTATTGCATGGTAACCTACAGAACAATACAGTATGTACACATTCAGAACTATCTGCACTGTACCTAATGTGCTAATATAAGTTTCCAAACTTCGCTGAAGGTGAGGCTGTGGTGGCATGTTAATTGTAAACAGTAGCAGTAGAAAAGGCAGGACTTCCTTTTGTTTTTAAGTTTGTATCTCTGTTGTTGCTGTGCACTTTAATTTTCTGTACCCCTGCCTAAATTTAAGTGGTGATTCTGTTTGACCAATTCTTGCTCCATCCGCACAGCCCACTTCAGTACACTTTGTCCCTGGTCAGCAAGGGTAATCAAATTTAGCACAGGTCCTTGGGTACAGTATGTGGCATTGGCAGTGAAAACTACCTCTAAATGTGGGGTGATGGATTTACAATTGTACCGTACCATGCAGTGGAAAAGCATCATTAGTCTCTTGTTTGGTATTTATATCTGTTAAGTCAGTGGTATTAATAACCAATTTTCTTTTTTAGCTACTGTGGCATCCATGATCCTGCCTGTGTGGTATACTGCAACACCAGTAAGAAGTGGTTCTGCAATGGACGTGGCAACACCTCTGGCAGGTAGGCTAATAAGCTTTTATTTTAGGCATTACTGTCATACCTCTTTCTAAAGAAGAGGTTTGATGCTTTAGAATGTGACATTTAAGCATTTCATCAAAAAGATAATTGTGATTACATAAGTGTTTAGGATTATGAAATATGATTTTTTTTTTTTTGCTTTAACGTAATATAGTAGTAATATATTTTGAATGCAATATAAGTTGAATTTATTTTAAAGTTTTGTGCTTGGAATTAGATTTTTTTTTTTATATGCTTGGCATTTCTGTTCTGTTTTTCTCACAGCCATATTGTCAATCATTTGGTGAGGGCCAAGTGTAAAGAGGTAACTCTGCATAAAGATGGCCCTTTGGGAGAGACTGTGCTGGAGTGTTACAACTGTGGCTGTCGGAATGTTTTCCTCCTGGGCTTCATCCCAGCCAAGGCAGATTCTGTGGTGGTGCTCCTATGCAGGTAGAAACCATTTGCAAGCTTATTGTTTAAGCAAATTTTCATAGGTTGTTTGTTTTTGCTTTAAGTGAAGCTAAAAGTTGGTTAACCGAGTTTGCAAAAGTTGGTTAGCCGAGCTACATATATGTTTTTAAGTTCTATTTAAAATGCATGGAAGATCATGCTATGCTCACCATATCCAGCACCTTAACCAGAAAGTGATGTTTAATCTTTGTGTCTAGTCTGAGATAAAAAAAATTTAACATTTCGGTTTTTAAAATGAAAATGAAAATGTTTCATTCAGTTTTTGTTTTATCTTTGAAATATATTTTTAGTGCAGATCTTTTTTCTATTTCAAAATTGTAGATATTTGGAAAATAACAGCATTAGGCACTTTTGCATAAGCAACACGTTCTTGTGTTTTAAGGGTGTTGCTTCATGGAAACACTGACCGATGTGTATGCTTAGAATTGGAGTCTCACAAGGACCTCTTTAAAGTAACCTCAGACAGTTTGTTGACTGCACTTTTAAAACATCTAAGTAGGAAAAAACCTGTTCGGTGTGTTGACCAGTGTGTTCCTTAAACAGTGTGCTGACATGGGTGTGTGTTTGTGTGTTTAGGCAGCCATGTGCTAGTCAGAGCAGTCTAAAGGACATTAACTGGGACAGCTCCCAGTGGCAGCCTTTGATCCAGGATCGATGCTTTCTGTCTTGGCTGGTAAAGATCCCGTCTGAGCAGGAGCAGCTTAGGGCACGTCAGATCACCGCTCAGCAGATCAACAAACTCGAGGAGCTTTGGAAGGTTATTCATTATTTTTGTGTTATCTGCAAGAAATGTCTACAAATAACTTACAAAAGGTTCATTTTTACCTCATGTTTTTTCTCTTGAAGCATGACTTTGCAATTTACATGTAATTATGTAATCTTTTTAGTTGTGCAGATATAATTTACAATTTTTTTGCCTGCCTTTCAGACCACATCCAATGTGCCACACAGTGTGCACCCTTACCAACCAGACTTTCAATTTTCTGACGTATTGACTTCTAATAAATGCTAATAATGTATCCATTGCTTTTACATGATAAGCATATTATCACTTACTTTGAGGTTTATGCCTCTCGCATCTTTTATATGCTCCTGTGCCATACTTTAATATATTGAAGCTTTTTTGGCTTGTAAAAACTTAGGTTTCTTTTTAACTTAGTCACTAGACACTAGAGTTTGTTTGTTAAAGCCCTGGTTTGAGTGAGTGGTCTCAATATCACCTTGCTGTTTCTGGTTTGCAGGAGAACCCCACTGCAACACTTGAAGATTTGGAGAAGCCTGGTGTGGATGAGGAGCCCCAGCATGTCCTGCTGCGCTATGAGGACGCCTATCAGTACCAGAACATCTTTGGTCCACTGGTCAAACTGGAGGCAGATTATGACAAAAAGCTTAAAGAGTCCCAGGTGCACAGATTAAACTTTTTCTTTGCTCATCAATGGTGAACTTCCTTGCAGAATGTTCACTGGTCAGAGAACAGAGATTGTTTTAAATTTGTAATGTCTTTTTTTTATCTTTTTCTTTCTCTTTTTTAGACCCAAGACAATATTACTGTTAGGTGGGATTTGGGACTGAATAAAAAGAGGATTGCTTATTTCACCCTTCCGAAGACGGATTCAGGTGGTAATATTTGCTTTCGTCATCCTGTGTCTACCAGTGGTTCATATCCATCCCATCCCTAACTCCGTGCCCCATGCATCCTTCATCGATGTATGCTCGGACGCATGCACGGACGCATGCACCTGTGTGTGTGTCTGTCTGTGGTTGTAAATGTGGATTTTTAATAAGTAATGTATTACTGGGTGATGGATTATGTAATACAACAAATAAATTACTACTTAATGTAACACAGCAGTGATGACACAGTTTTCTTTGTTTAGACATGCGACTGATGCAAGGGGACGAGATCTGTCTGCGTTATAAGGGAGACCTGGCTCCTCTCTGGAAGGGGATTGGACATGTCATCAAGGTTCCTGACAGTATCCTTCCTCTCTGCACACTTTTTAGCATAAAGCTCTGTCACAATAATTGCAGCAAATGTTGTTTATCAGAGCAGAAGTAAATAAAAAAAATGGCTCCCTTGCAGTAGATATTGTGAGTGGTGTTCCTTACAGACTATCTTTTAGATTATGGTGATGAGATTGCTATAGAGCTAAGGAGCAGCGCTGGAGCCCCTGTGGAGGTGCCACACAACTTCCAAGTGGATTTTGTTTGGAAATCTACTTCTTTTGATCGGTTAGTGGCTTTTTTCATCTTAATTATTTACATACTAATTCTTTTTCTTCTTCTGCTTAAACATGTTTCTTAGTGAATCACATTTCAAGAAAAGCCTGGACTTTTTTGATGCTACTCTTCATTAAAATAAAGAAAGAACGAACAAATCATACTTTCCCCTGATTCTTTGTAGCTTTTCTGAAGCAAATATTAATCTTTGGTTTGTGGTTATACCTGGAATTTTTTTTTAAGTGTAAGTACATGTTAATTAAAGGAAAGTGCTCATTTAATGTGTCCTTTGTGTCTTAGCATGCAGAGTGCATTAAAAACATTTGCAGTGGATGAGACCTCAGTGTCCGGCTACATCTACCACAAGCTACTTGGTCACGAGGTTGAGGATGTGATTATTAAGTGCCAGCTACCCAAGCGCTTCACTGCCCAAGGCCTTCCTGACCTTAATCATTCACAGGTGGACATATAGTTCTAGTTTCTTGATACCAGAGTACATGTTTTTTATTTGTCAGTTAAGTAAAATACATTTTGTTAAGCAATCTTTTATGTTTGTGTTATTGTGCTTCACGAAAATGCACTTTATTATTAGTCTGTATTGATCTCAGCATTTTTGCGATGTTTGTGTTTGTTTAGGTGTATGCTGTGAAGACTGTGCTGCAGCGTCCTCTCAGTCTGATCCAGGGGCCTCCTGGTACAGGCAAAACTGTCACCTCAGCAACCATTGTTTACCACCTGGCTAGACAGGGCAACGGGTGAGCCACAAGAGTACTGTTTTACTAAACCAGAAGTGGATGCAGGCTTTCATTTCCTTAAGCACTACCATCAGTACATCAGTGGATAACATTAAACAACCCTAAATGTAGATAAACAAAAATGATAATCTTTTTTTCATAATATTTATTCTGATTCAATTAGCTAAATATAAAAAATGCTGCCCAATTTCTCAAAAAAAAAATAGCTCTGCTCCAAAAACTAGTTAATGCTCATCAGTTTGTTTAGTTTTTTTGTTTCTGTTACTCATTTTGGACGTCTGGTCAGATTTCATTATTTAATTTAACGTCTGATCGCTGCTACTCAATTCATATTTTATTGTTCTCTATTTGAGTGCTTAGCAAAATAATTGTAATATTTTTTAGATTAGTTTAGAGATTGTTTTGAAGAAGACATTTCTCATGCAATCATTTGTTTGATTAAAAGTGTATTTATGTTAAACATACTGTTAGAATAATAAGTATGTATTTACTTTTTTGTGTTTAATGTATTAACTTTGCCTGTCGGCCTTTTGTCTTTCTCAGACCAGTACTGGTGTGTGCTCCCAGTAATATTGCTGTAGACCAGCTGACTGAGAAAATCCACCAAACCGGACTGAAGGTGGTGCGTCTCTGTGCCAAGAGCAGGGAGGCCATAGACTCTCCTGTGTCCTTCTTGGCTCTGCACAATCAGATTCGCAACATGGACAGGTAAAAAACAGTTATCTCCAATATTGTCCTTCTATATACTGTTGCTTGTAACACAAGATAACATGCAATTTGAACGTTGTTGTAGAATTACACTTCATTGTTGTAAATTTACTTTAGAAGTTTAAATTGATTTTCACAAACTGACTATGTTTGCGCAGCATGCCAGAGCTGCAAAAACTGCAACAACTGAAGGACGAAACTGGAGAGCTGTCTTCCTCAGATGAGAAGCGCTACAGAGCCCTGAAACGTACTGCAGAAAGGGAGCTGCTGATGGTTTGTTATCCTCACTTCATACAAACCTGTTGAATAGTGGTGCATAGAGGATATGCAGATTACACATGGCTGCTGTGTATGCACATGTAATTCTAGACACATCCCGGCAAATTTACTAGTTTACATTTACATTTTTGGCATTTAGCAGACGCTTTTATCCAAAGCGACTTACAGTATACAGTCTAAGCAATTGAGGGTTAAGGGCCTTGCTCTAGGGCCCAACAGTTACAACCCTGGCAGTGGTGGGGTTTGAACCGGCGACCTTCTGCTTACTAGTCCAGTACTTTAACCACTAGGCTACAACTGCCCTTGACTCAATGGAATTTTCCAAATCAAATGTTGTCATGTTAAGTTATATACTTATTTTGTTCTGGTTAGCAGCATTGTTAATACATTCTGTTTGTTACAGTTCTTGTCTAACTCATTTTTTCTGTGTCGTGTTCCTGTCAGAATGCTGATGTGATCTGTTGTACATGTGTGGGCGCGGGTGATCCTCGCCTGGCTAAGATGCAGTTCCGCTCCATTCTGATAGACGAAAGCACCCAGGCCACTGAGCCAGAGTGCATGGTGCCTGTAGTGCTGGGAGCCAAGCAGGTAAAACATGGATTATCTGCTTTTATTTGTATAGTCCTAAAGCTTTACTGAAGTTTTCTCTTGGGCATCAGTAAAGTTTGCTAAGTACAGTTTACTTTTGGTGAAGTTTAAATTTCGACAGTTATTTAAATGCCAATTACTTCATTTAGAAAAGAAAGTTAAAAAAGAAAATAGTTTTTACCACTGGTTACTTTTAACCGCCTTACTTTTCTTTTAGCTTATTTTAGTGGGTGATCACTGCCAGTTGGGCCCAGTGGTGATGTGTAAAAAGGCAGCCAAGGCCGGTCTTTCACAGTCCTTATTTGAGAGACTGGTGGTGCTGGGCATCAGACCCATCCGCCTACAGGTCCAATACCGTATGCACCCCTCACTCAGCGCCTTTCCCTCAAACATCTTCTATGAAGGATCGCTCCAGAACGGAGTTACTGCTGGTACGTGCTGTGCCTTTATAACGATGACTGTGCAAACATAATTTTATAAGGAACTTTTTAAAAGAGTTTGTTTTGATTGTCTTGCTGCCTTTTCTTTACTTTAGCTGACCGCATCAAGAAAGGATTTGATTTTCAGTGGCCTCAGCCAGATAAGCCCATGTTCTTCTATGTGACACAAGGTCAGGAGGAAATTGCGAGCTCAGGCACCTCCTATCTCAACAGGTACATTGTTTAGCAGCTACATTTACATGGCTTGTTACATAGCTTCTAATTTAGTTGTATGCATTTTTATATGTAAAATTTATTAATAATATTTATGAATTGTCAGGTTATTGCTTTAAACTTGTAATTGGCAATAAACTAATGTGTTATTCTTTTGCTTTTATTCTGTGAGGCATAACATGAGCCTGAAGTTTACCATTTGGATGCTGGTGCCACACAAAGTTTTTAAAAATTCAAAATCGGTCGATTTTGGTGCACACCTAGATACCTGTGCATTATATTTAGCAACTTATTGTAACTGTTGCTGATAACAACTGTTCTTTTTGCATTGGGTTAAATCTTGGTTCTAGTGTTTAAAAGGTGTATAAAGGCAGTATTATAGGATCTTAGTCATTTAAGGAAGGTGAACTGCCTTTGTGAGCAGTAAAGATAGTGAAGTGAAAGCTCTGGTTGTGTTTACCTGTTTCAATTTGTGGAGGAATGTAAAAAAGCCAGTCTGGTTTTGCTTTTCAGATGCTGCTTCATTATTATATGATACACTTACTGTATTCATGTTGTTTCAACAGTTTAGTTTTGTCATGTTTCTATATGGATGTGCTTTATGTGATATAGTAAAAACAACTTAATATTGACCAGAACACCAGTAATAAGGTGTTTTTTGAGAGCTTTATTTACTCTGGGATTGTTTTTGTGTTCAGGACTGAGGCTGCAAATGTGGAGAAGATCACTACACGTCTGCTGAAAGCTGGAGCTAAACCCGACCAGATCGGCATTATTACCCCGTATGAGGGCCAACGCTCGTACCTGGTGCAGTACATGCAGTTTAGTGGCTCCCTGCACACCAAGCTCTACCAGGTACACAGACGCTGCCTGTCCATGCACTTATTGTACTACAGTCCTACATTTATAAAATGTTGTTACTACATTTACCACTAATGGTCTCATTTTTATAACTGGTTTATGCTTACATTCAGCTGAATTTGGTGTAAGGGAAGGAAGCATTAATGTTTACCTTTATGGCTTTTTTAAGGAGGTGGAGATTGCCAGCGTGGATGCATTCCAGGGCCGTGAGAAGGACTTTATCATCCTGTCCTGTGTCAGGGCTAATGAGCACCAGGGCATCGGCTTTCTCAATGACCCACGCAGGCTAAACGTAGCCCTTACCAGAGCTAGGTAACCTTTCAACTCTGTGATTCATTACATCTACAAAAAAAAACAAAAAATGAGCAGCCATGTTGAAATAAGACTGCACATGTGTAAAGCTGCTACAGGAGTAATTGTGGCACTGTTGAAGTTCTATGTAGTTTGCTGCTCAGCTCTAGTGACCTGCATTTAATCTTAAATCATTAGAAAACTATACATGGATAATAAACTTATCTTTTGTTGTTTTTGCATACATCAGTTTATCATCTGTTTATAAAGCGTTGACGAGCAGTGAAGTATGCTGTTATAATCAGCTGTGAAGTTTCTTATTGTGGTGTTGTACTGAGTTTGGTAGGATTATAAATATAAAATTTTTGTTTGCTGGCATCAGGTATGGTGTGATCATTGTGGGAAACCCTAAAGCTCTCTCCAAGCAGCCACTCTGGAACCACCTGCTGAACTACTACAAGGAGCAGAAGGTGCTGGTGGAGGGACCTCTAAACAACCTGAGAGAGAGTCTGATGCAGTTCAGCAAACCTCGGAAGCTCGTGAACACAATAAATCCGGTGAGTGTTTCATTTACACAACGAATAAAGGCAGCTCTGAAGAACATTGTTTAATAAACCATAACTTCAGAAATGACCTAATATGTGCTTATGTGTTTTTGAAATTTAGGGAGCCCGGTTTATGAGCACTGCCATGTACGATGCCAGGGAGGCCATGATCCCTGGATCAGTGTATGACCGCAGCAGCACTGGTGAGAAAAGCAGATACACCTCATAAACCTTTCATTGCAGCATAAATACACTTGATATGATAGTGCAGTGCTACACACACACACACACACACACACACACACACACACACACACAGTACTGGTTACATAATGCTAAGCACATTTTTAGACTGATCAGGCACACCTGATTTAACTCATCAACTATTTATCCAGCAGTTTAATAGTGCTTGACATGCACAGATACGCATGGCATGAGAAGCTCAGGTATTCGATTTGGAACCTCTGTTTAACATGTGGTTAATATTCAGCTGGTTAAAACATTTTGCTACACACCAAAAATGAAATTTTGTTTAATCAGGTTTTGCTGTCACAGGTCGTCCATCGAACATGTACTTCCAGACTCATGACCAGATTGGCATGATTGGTGCAGGGCCAAACCCAATGGCCTCTATGAACATTCCCATCCCATTTAACCTGGTCATGCCTCCCATGCCCCCACCAGGATACCTGGGCCAGGTTAATGGCCCTGCTGTTGGTAAGACGGTTGTCTATTTCTATTTTTACGGAATAATGTATCTATCAGTCTATGGGATTTTACGTGTCTTGAATTGGTGTACCAACCTCCACTTCTTCTGTGTTTAGGCCGTGGTGCTCCAAAGGGTAAGACGGGTGGACGTGGGGCGCGTCAGAGGAATCGTGGCATTGGCAATCATGGCAGTGGCCAGGCCAACATGACAAGCAGCCAAGCTAGTCAGGATCTGGTGTCTCAGCCCTTCTCCCAGGGCCCTTTGACCCAGGGTTACATTACCATGAGCCAGCCTTCACAGATGAGCCAGCCAGGCCTGTCTCAGCCTGAACTCTCCCAGGTATATTTAGAGAAAGGTTTAAACTAAAACATTAAGATCAGATGTACATCAAGTTAGTTATTATACAGGGAGTATATTAAGAGACATAAAATGATATTCCTCGCTGTCATTCTTTGCTTAACAGGACAGTTACCTGGGTGATGAGTTTAAGTCACAGATGGACGTGGCACTGTCCCAAGACTCCACTTACCAGGGTGAACGGGCATACCAGCATGGAGGAGTGACCGGACTCTCGCAGTACTAGAGTGTAAGTGTCTACAGTCAAACATTGCCCATTACGAGATAAAAGAGGCAAATGCTGCAGTATGCTTTCACATAAAGGAAAAAATAGAAAAAAAATTATCATTATAATTCAGATTCATATTTTAGTTTTTTCAATCTGTCCTAATTGTAGCGTGAGCAGTTACCACATTTTTGTGTTAAGAAAATACTATAAGATCAGTCAAAACTCTGTTATTGATGCAGCTTCTCCCCTGTTTCCTCAGGTTGTTGGAACGGGAGCTAGGCCTACGCTGAGCTTAGTTCATCAGCATTTTAAATCTGGGTTAATATAAAAAAAGAACAAACATGGATGCCCGTTTTCCACTGTTACAACTGAAGCACCATGGTGTGAGAACAACAGGAGAGAATCAAACCAATCACACGTGTGAAAATAGAGGGAGAAAAGCAGTACAAGAAGAGAGGAAATGAACGGGAGTGGAGGGAGGAAACCACCCCACCACTCTCTAGCGATGGGAAGGAGGAGAGAGGAGGAGACGCAGCATAGGAGGAGACAATGTAGGAGGGAAACCAAACCGAGATCTTCGATCTGCAACTCCGCATAGTCGAGGCGCCTCCTGGGGAGCAGGACGGCCCCTTACCTGCCTCCTCTCTCTCGCCAGGCTGCAGCTGGCAGTCGCAGACCTCGCTCTGCCACCCGAGACGGAGAGAAGACGAAGTTCTCTTAAAACTACCTGCAAAAATGCCGTGCTTGCTCAGTCGTCTCCACAAGCTGAAAGATGGGGTGACATCTTTTAGAAAAAATGGATCAAATAGAAAAATGTTAAGGAACGCTTTCAAGCAGCTGGTTTCAGGAAAACTTTCCCTTAGAAGTTTGGATCTGACTTTCAGATTTTGCCACCAAACAACTTTGAGAGATGGTTGAAATCTAGGGTTGTGTTTTTAATCTTTTTTTTTTTTTTTTTTTTTTTTTTTTTTTGTGGTGTTGGAGGAGTTATCTCAAAAAATTGTGCCAAGTCACTAAAAGCAAGATTCAACATTAGGGAAAGTTTTCCACCTGAAATTTGTTAAGTTGAAATTAAGGATTGGAAAGCCAGCGAGATGCTGCCTGCTCTGGTTGACTGACAATTAAAAAGAGGGAAGTCACATATGTTTTTGGGATAGATATATTTAAGCGGAACAGAAGGGTTGAAATGTCTGATGTTTTTGTTTTCGTTCAAGTTTAATACATTACAGTAAAGTGTAGTTTGATGTTTCACCTAGATTTACATATTTTCATTATTGGTTTGTACGTCTTTCTACTTTAAACAGCAGTGACTGGTCCACTAGAAAATGGTGTGAAATGGCCACTGTATGCCACCATAGTCTACCAGATTGTACTCGCAGAGGTTCAGGAAACTAAAGTCAGAGTTAATGTTTAAGAAAGGAAAAAGATCATACCGAACCGGTAGGAAGACATAAGAATCAGTTCTTGTGAATAGAGCAGGTCTTTGTGGTCAGTTGTTGTGGCTTCAGTACTAAGCTAAAATGTTTAGTTTCAATAGAGGCAACGCCACAAAGTACCTCTCCTCCCCTTTTTTCTATTTCGAATTACTCTCTGGTTAAGCACATTTTAACTAATCTACCACAGTAGATGTTTTTGGTTGATTTCTTTCAGACCTGTGAGTAAATTATAAAGATCCCAAGATCTGATGGCCGTTTGTGAAAGGTACAGGGCAGACGGGTAGAATTCTCTCTAGGATTGACGTGAGCAAACCGAAAGAGGCTGCTGTGCTCTTGTCTCTTGCTTACTTGGATGCCAGTGTGTGCATAGGTAGTCATGTTCTGCTATGGAGGTTGTGTATGTGCCTCCTAAATAACTGTCCCTCTTGTTTTGTGATTTGTAGCAGTCTTGATTTTTCTTTTTGTTAACCAAATAGCAAATTTCCTTTGTAAAGTCTATATATGAATGCATGGTTACACATTATCCACTCTAATGCAACTATCCAAAACTACTTTTCATTATTTGCTTAGTTTGTCCTTTTACTTTAAACACTTTGATACAGCTTCACTGCTGCAACATGCGCTCGCCTTATCCTGTTTAACCCTGAATCTTCATGCCTTGCTCTTACTCATTATCTAATATCACATCTACTCGTCAGTCTTTTGAGTTCCTATTGTTTGAAACAATGTTCATTGTCTGATGGAAAATGAATTCATAATCAGTGCTTCGATATAAAATATTCTTTAGGTTGATTATTGCTCGTGTGCATAGTGCTTTCATTGTTAATCTTATTGATGGTATCATCTAAATGTAGGCTGTAATTTAGACAGATTAAACTTTAGAACATGCCTTCACATTCTCCTTTTTCAAAGAAATGCATTTCACTCGTATTATTGGTTTCCTTTACTGAGGTGTACCTTGTGATTAGCCAAATATTGTAAGCAGTTACTGCCCACATCTAACAAAACTGGGTCTGTTATTTAGGTTTACCATTTAATTATTATTACTGCGTATGACATGGCCAAAATCAACAAATACTTGATTGAGAAAGCCCACACTGACGAGGTTGTGTAATTAGTTAGGGGCAGTGTGTACTGTCGCTCATGTACTTTACCAGCTCATCGACGTTGCAGTCAGTGAAATTGCAACAGACTGGAATAATGAAGTACCAGTCGGACTCTGACCAACAAGAAAATTTCAAACTAAATAAGAACTCACAAATTACCAGAGATGAGATTTTCTTTAATATTTTCCCAACAGTATGTAATTTCTTGTAATGTCACAATAAACTATGCTTTTTTCCTCTCAGAAACACTTGGTGTTTAAGTATTGTCTTTATAACTGATTATTATTTAGTGCATTTTCAGCTGTTCAGAGAAATTTCTGAACGTCTGAAGGTCTGGTCTATGCTTTCCAATACTTAAATACAAGTCATCTAGGATAAGACACTTGTATATAACACTGTTTGTTAAAGTGGGAATAAACTGTAATTTAAGCTTTTTTTGGTTATGATAGCTGTAATAAAACTAGAAAAAGTCTAAGAAAGTTGCCGATAAGTTGGCACTGCCAATGGCAATTAAAGTGGGTTTTTAAACAGTGAGTTTTACCTTTTAATTCATGTCTTTCTGTGGTGTTTCAAAGCATCAGTTTTTATGAAAACGACTTGAAGAGATTCACTGTGCAGGAATGGTGCTGCAGCAGGGACCTTGTTGAGGATTTTGTCTTTGGGAAAACAGTAAAATAAATGAATGAGGGCAAAATTGAACCAGCTCAATGATAGCAATATATATATATATATATATATATGTAATATATTAATAGTTTCTTATTACCTGTGGAGTCTTTTGTATGGACGGAAAAGGTTCATCACAGCGGTTTGAATTCTGAGGACCTGAGGTCGCTGTCTGTGAGGGATTTTCCTGCTGGTGTGTTTGGGTTTCCTTCTACATTCATAAAGAAGGCAGAAGGAAGAGTGAGAAGCTTTAAAATGTGTGTAGGTGAGTAAATGCGATGGTGCTTTTACCCTGTAAAGGATTTACGACCTTGACCAGGTTGAAGTGCTTGGTGATTTAATTCAATCTGGTTTGTGGGCTCGAGCGTCCTGTTAGTTTTGGCGCCATTTCTATGCAGCAGGTGGCGCGAGCGAGCATCATTTAAAGAGAGCAGTGACTCGAGATGCAGCGCGTGACACCGGCAAGCTGCGGCGGTTAGTCGTTAACGGAAAACGAGTGAAAAAGCGAAGCTCTCGGTTACTTAAATCAGTTATAAACTACTGTGGCTCCGCTGGAGAGTGGAAATAGCGAGGGTTCCTTTCCTGCCAAACGGCGAGAGTTTCCCCGCTGTCCCCAAGGTTACAGAAGTGCAGCCGAAAGGGAGAAGAACCAACGGAAAAACCACCAACTCCTCTCAGGATGTTTAGTTTGATCAGTGCTGCACTGTGTGTGTGTGTGTAATGTCTGTCAGGTGTTAGTTTACGCCTTTATACTTGAGAAGCATCCGTATTCGGACCGGTTGAAGCAATAAAGGTATATTCTGCATCCCAGCATATTCATTCCGGTTCCTCGACTGAAGGGACAGAAGAGGATACAGTTTCTGCAGTCTTTTGTATAGTCAAAGACAATGGGGTAAGTCAAGTGTGTGTGTGTGTTAGTGGCCCTAATAGTAGGAGAAAGCTGTATCTAGGCAGAACTTGTTGGTCAGTAATGTGATTCTATTCACAAAATCAAACCACTAACGTGAGAGTACAAAATCTTTTATTTAAACCTTATTATGATACCAGGCATTTCCCACGAAGGCTGGCAGCACTGCTTTTTTGATCATCATTTGAGCTGTACAATGTATTGTTAATGTATTATTGTGATGCAATGTAGATGTGTTGTTTCATACAGATAAATATTATAATTAAGTTTAATCCAAAGTATATTAAGAACGAAATTAAACAAAAATCTCCTTCGAGGTAGTTTTACTAGAACTGATCATTTATTATTCTATAAGTGCATACTCCTCTTTAACCTAACATGCAATGTGTTTTGACTTTGTACTTACAAATGTAAACAAAAAAGTATGCATTTATTAGCATTGAATAAAATATGTTTTAAAAATTGATAGGAGAAAAGGTATTTAAAACGTGTATCAAAATCACATTCAAAATTAATTAAAGTTTGAGGTTTTTAAACCTGCAAAAATTTTCTTTTGCAGCTATTCCATTATACAACATTTTGCCATTGGTTTAGAACATTTACATTTTATGTTTAAGACATTTACCAGACACTTTTGTCCAATGCAACTTACAATTGTGATCATACACAGTCCAAGCAATTGAAAATTAAGGGCCTTTCTCAAGAGCCCAACAATGGCAACCAGGTACATGTGGGACTTGAACCAGAAAACAGCTACTGCTGAAATACAACAGACTCATAGTCAACAATTTTAGAATTCCTGTCACAAAATGGGCTTTTGGGTGTGTGTGTGTGTGTAATGGTCTATGATGGACTGACACCCAGTCTTGGGTGTAATTTTGCAATGCACCCAGTGTTTCTTAGTAACAGTAGACCCACTATGACCCTGACCAGGATAAAGCAATTACTGAAAATAAATGATTAATAAACTAATGGACCCCAACTCAGAAATGCAAATGAATGGACAGTGAGTTCTGGTTAATGTTACTGAATGCGACATTAAAAAAAAAAAAATAGTATTGCATTTAAAGTAACAAAGTTGGGCCTTTAAATCAGCAAATGTATTATTCATTAAATGTTACTGTTTGAATAAAGGTCCTTAAGTAATGCATTATAAGGTATAAACATAAACTCATTCGAGCAGTCATGCTTTACAAAAAGCACTAAATAAACATAGTTTTTTGCTACTGTATGTGTTGTGATTGAACCTTTCGCCTCTCTGATTACAGAAAAGAGTCCACTTTCCAGTAAGGATGTTTCCGTCCCACAGAGAGAGGTAAGCAATTAAATTCTTTCCATATGGCTTATTCCATTTTCTGATTACAACACTTCGTTTTTCATACTGTTGAATTCTTATTTTGAAAGCTAAGGGTGTGAAATTATATATAATTTCTTTACCGCAATGTTACGTTCATTGGCAAATGGCACCCCAAACAGAGTGGCTCATCTTTTAGAGCATCCCTAAATGTCACAGGATTTAGTAAGAATGGCATTCTGCAGTTACCATTAGAGAGTCTTTCAAAATGTCAGCTTAATTTTTTTGCATAATGCATTGCATCTGTGCTGTTGTATTGACTCGACTTTGGGGAGTTCATACAGGCTTATATGTTGATGAGTGTGTATGATACCCAGAGCACAAGGTTAATTAGATCCGGCTTCCTTGGAGCTGTCAAGGTGAGAGGGGGGGAGGGGGGCTTGAATTACTCAGAAAAAATGCTTGACCTCATTTCTACTTTAGAAATCACTTGTCCTTGAAATGATCTACTTTCAGACATTAAGCACAGATTCTTACAGTGGTGTTCCTTTGCAGAGTCTGTGAAATGATTTCTTTTTTTGCTTTAACAGAGTTCTTCATTAAAGGTGGTTATAAAACTAAGTAATTAAAATGGTTAATGGGATATTAAAACCATTGTAACGATGTACAGTGGGACTGCATTCACTTCTGAAATGTAGCTTGTAGGCTATAGCTGTTACTTTCATACTAATGCTAATTGCTTTATAGAATTGTATCTGCCACTGGCATGAATTATGCTGTCAATATACCACACTTTTATGCAGCACTTCAGTCCTGCATGGCTGTCTTCTGGCACGGAGCAGCTGAAAGCAGTTTTGTTTAGAGGCTGTTTGTTCAGTAACATTCGACAGTTATTGCTTTATTATTCTTGTATACATCTGTCAATAAATCAAGAAAATCTATTACAAAGTGGGCAGTAAAATGCATTTCTTGATTTACAGTGCTGTGAAAAAGAAATCATTCCCCTTCTTTTTGCCTTCGTTAGATGGAATGCTTTCAGATCGATGTCGCCTTAACAGCATCATATGTCTCTTTAAAATCCCAGTATTCCCCTTTGTGTCAATGCTGCCTTCATTCATATGCAAGTCACCCATAATGTGGACATCCCTGTACCATGACGAATGTTGGCTTTTGCACCTTTCACTGATAACAGTCTTTGTGTACTTTAGAAATCAGTGTTTTTACCATTTCCTTTTTCTGGTAATTGGTTATCTTTATGGTGCCCCGACCCACATTTCTGTTTCTTTCCTAGGGAGCAACCCATTTTCAGTAGCCGAGCACACGTGTTCCAGATTGATCCAGCCACTAAAAGAAATTGGATTCCAGCCAGCAAGCATGCAGTTACCGTGTCCTTCTTCTATGATGCCAATCGGCATGCTTACCGCATCATCAGTGTGGGAGGCACAAAGGTGAGGCAGCTGTCCTATTTTATTCGTTTAAGACCTGTTTCTCTTTAACACCGCCTAACCATTTCACTGGTAAGAGTCTGCAAAACTGGTGACAGTTATTCCTTTAGCTTCAGCCTGACGTCTTATAAGATATTCATTGTTCTTACATTGGATAGTCTGATATTAAAAAAGGGGTGTCTTGTAGCGAACATTTTTGTGAAATATTGTTTAAACCAACTTGTTTAGTATCAGTATTTTCCCTGCCGTGTAATTATTAATGTAAGTGTAAGTGTAATCTTCTGTAATCCCAATAAAACTGGAAACCATTATGTGTACACGCATTTGTACAAACAAAAGTTTTCCTATTTTACATTTTTCTTTCATTTTTTTTACTACAAAACACTTTGAGTGATTTGAGTTTCAAATCTTTGAGCCACATTGCAGAGAGTCACAGAAGTCTAACGAATAGGATCACCAAATGCATACAAAGTAACAGGGCTAATAATTTGCTCATACGCCTAAGATTACCATGTGTAAAGTCTGCCATTGGCTTGAGTAGTGTAAACACAACCTCTAGTCTCAGGCAGTGGAAACGTTGTTGAGGGATAAATCACAGATATATACATTTTAACCAATATTATGGGAACTGCAAGGTGTTAACTTTAGATCCATCTTATTTTTCCCAATACAGTACACATTTAAGACTATGTTGCCTCAATACATGTTACTCCAGCCCCAGAATACTTATTTATAACCATGCAAAAAGTGTGGTTGTCAGTGCTAAGGAACTTGAGTGCTCGTTGCGCCTGTCTGTCTCATCGATGGCTGTTGATAAAGTGAATCAGACATTTCCAGACTTTGTTGGTTAGAGGAGCAGTGTTTCGAGAAGGCAGATTCTGGGGGATGGAAGTGTTGATCAATAAGGAAGAGCATGAAGAATACAGATTGTGGTCTTTGTGCAGTGAGGATGCTGAAATATCTGTTCACTCGTTTTAGCACAAAAGACTACACAATATAGTTGTTTGCTAGAATAATTATTTTTTGACGATTCTACTGGTTTGTTAAAACCAATTTCAGTAAGTAAAATTACAGGTTTACAAATATCAAGCGTATTCACTCGCAAGCTGATAAGCTAAAAAAAGAATACTGTAAAGCGTGCGGCCATAAGTATGTCATTGATTAAACGGATTAGGGTATGACAATATATGCTGTCTTGACAATAGAAAGTGTCTATTCCTTTCCTTCTACCACTCAAGGAAATGCAGTAAATAAACTGGCTGCAAATTGACCCCAGATGTGACTAAGTGAATGTATATAACACAGTGATGGATTGGCAGTCTCTCCAGGCTGTGTAGCTGCCTTGTTCTTAGTGTTTCTGAGTGGTGCTGGACCCACTGGGAACGTACCATTTTATTTATTGAACTCTGGGTGATCCAGCCACACCCACCGCTAACAGATTGTTTAAATCAGTTATATATATATAATATATTTGTACAACTATGTAGCAACAGTTTAGGGAGACCCATAGTATGTCATTATGACTGTACCCCTGTGCACAAAGCAAGGTCCATAAAGACATGGTTTGATAAGCGGCACTGACCACAAATGACCATAAATACACTTCAAATTTATGTGAAAAGCCTTTCCATATTACTGCTCATGGTTTTGAAATAGGATCTCCTACAAGCTCTTGGTCAGTTGTCTACATACTTTTGGCCATATAGTGTAGATTATGATGGCTTATTGAAGTGTGGTGCAGCTCTGTTTCCAAACTGACCTACATTTTAATCCTACCATGACCTTTTTTATCCTTCCACCATGGTAATCTAGTCACATTGACCATTCCTTCTACTAAATTATTACTACAGACAGAATGAGAGAGAGAACTTTATAAGCTGCAACTTGCTTTGTTTTTATTTACAATGGCAGTAGTTATAACTTCATTATTCCGTCTCCCAATGTAAAACTGCTCAAATAGGCAAGGTTTAATTTTGAATGTTTTAATCACATTCGCTGATTGTTTTGTGCTCTTTTTCTCTCTGCAGGCTATCATTAACAGCACTATTACACCCAACATGACATTCACTAAGACCTCCCAAAAGTTTGGGCAGTGGGCAGACAGCAGGGCTAATACAGTATACGGCCTGGGATTCGCTACTGAACAACAGCTTAACCAGGTGAATTGCACTTTAATGCTGTTCATTAAGATACCTGAGGTTCCTGTGAAAAGTCTTTCTGGACAGGTCTGAAGTTCGTAAACAAAAAGTACACTCTTACACTACAAGAATTTTACTGCACGTTGACACAAGTAAATTAAAATGAAAGAAGACAAGAAATTGTGCAGTCATGTTATGACATTTATTGGTACATTTTAATAGGGATTTTTTGTCCATTATGATGTTAAAATTCAACTATGTGGATTTTGGTTGCAGTTTTCTGAGCGCTTTAAAGAGGTCAAGGAAGCTGCTCGTCTGGCAAGGGAGAAATCACAAGACAAGATGGAATTAGCTAATGCAGCACTGAGCATCGCAGCCCCACAGGTGACCTTCTCAATCAAACACATTGGAGTCTTGGCCAATTATTATTAAAAGGCCAAAGATTGTAAACCTTGTCCCTTTTATCTAATATAAGTTAAATAACAGAAAATGCAGTATGAGTTATAGTGCATAACAGAATTACATTTTTTACCATCAAAATTATTACAGAAAAAGCTACAGACTGGCCTAATTAAGTAATTGCAGCCAAGACTTAATGTGCAAGCATAAAAATGGGATGCATTTTATCATAAGATTTCTGGGAAATGTAGGAAGTATTACATGTTTATATCTATAACCATACAGTCCAATAACTAAAACTAACTTTTTATTTAGTCTGGTGGATAATTATTCACAAGACCGTTTGACTGCATGACTTTTCAAAATGTTTAAATTGTACCCCAATTTGTATACTTTTAATACCTTTAGATAATATAATAAATGTGATTGATTAACTACATTGTGGTTGGTTAGCCAAAGGTTCTGCTTTTTTTTTTTGTTGTTTTGCATTATTCACAACATGGCCAAGAATATGTGGACAACCCACCTAATTATTAATGAATAAGTTTAAAAGGTTCAGCCACACTCATTATTAAAAGGTGTATAAAATCATTTCTATAATAATTCTTTGCAAATTTTGTAGATTTTAGTTTTTTTGCAACCGGTTCCATTAAATGCCTTTTTTTATTTAGTGTAACTGTTATCCATCTTTTCTCATAATGCTTTCCACCTGGATTTCTACAGTTCTCTCAGGTAGGTTAGATTGTCTTGATTAAATAAGTAGTGTAGCAGTAGGACTTTTTGCTTATTGCATGGTAGCATGATTGGTGTAGGAGAAGGGATGGATAAAAATAGCAGTGGCTTAAAAGACAGGGCTAATTGATCAGCTGGACCAGACAGGTGTGTATTGAAGTCACACATCAATTATATCCTTTCCTTTCAACAAACATCCATACAAGCAGCACAGCTGGGACTTGAACCCGATTCCCACTATTTAGACCACGTCTTTACTGAGTGCACTCTCTCATATGCTTTACTCATGCAAAAAGTTAAAAGACCCACTTAAAATCTACACTTAAAAGACAGCCTTATTAAGACATTTTAAAAAAGAACATACCTGTAAGCTTTCAATGGGTTTAACAGTAAGGCTATTTCCCTATCACTGAGCAATGACAATACAATTACAAGTAATCTGTGACCAAGAGTCTAAAAAGCATCATCAGCCCTGATCTCTGAGTGTACAAGCATCTTTAAGCTTATGCTTACAAAACGCAATTAGCTTTCCCTTGAAAAGGCCTGTTATGTCTCTGGATGAGCAGCTGTTTTAAAAGAGAGACTTACCCTCCCAGACCGGTAGCTGATGAAAGTTAAATGAAATTATGCTAGTGGGTTGGAACTGGCAAAAACTTAACTGGAACTGGCAAGAAATATACTGGAGCTCCATTTTACCTATTAGGGCCGTATGTGGCTTTCTATCATTATTAAGCATCATTCATGTAGAAACAGCACAATTACTGATGCCAAGAACTTCTGCTCGTCCTCTGTCCTGGTTTTTCTTGTGTGGCGCAGTGCGGCTAGTTTAGATATTACGGCCGATGGTAGAGGTGTGGTGGAAGAAGGGGAAAAAAGCAAAAGTGTTGCATTATCACACAGGCTTACTGTCTGGAGGGATATAATGACACTTTTCAGTGAAGATTGTTGCATAATCCTGTTTTGCTGCCAGGTTAAGAGATTAATATATTAGGGGTTTTTTTTACAGGGCAATTTTTAAAAAACAATTTCAAATTGAGGTTTATCTTGCTGGACGTGTCACTTTGTGCTTGCTAGTGTGTCTTTCAGGGTGCTCCCCCTAATTGACACCCATATTGCTGCACTTTGGGGGGGGGGGCCCATCTTGTTCGATCCCAGAAAAAACTACTGTAGCACAATTTTCCGATAAGATTAATGCTGGCTATTATAGAAAGATGTGAGGATACACAGTCTTTCACAACTTGCTGTGCATGGGGCTGCATAGCCACAGACCAGTCAGTGTGCCCATGCTGATTCCTGTTCACTGCCGAGAGCTTCTGCACTGGTTACATGCGTATCAGAACTGGAACATTCCAGGCATTCATGTGAATGTTACTTTGACATAATCCACTCACTTGAACATTGTGGCAGACCACGTACACCTCATCACAGCAACCATATGCTGTAATGGCAGTGAAGTCAGTCAATAGGATAATGCACCCTGCCATTCTGCAATAACTGTTCAGCAGTGGTTTCCCCAGATTTAATCCGCTCAGCTATGTGTGGGATTTACTGGGCAAACAAGTATGATCCATGGATGCCCCACTTCATAACTAATGTGAGTTAAAGCATCTGCTGCCAACATCTCTGAGCCAGGTCCCACAGGACACCTTTAGAGTTCTTGTGGAGTCCATGCCTCGACAGTCAGAGCTGTTTGGGCAGCGCAAGGGAGACCTCCACAATTTTAGGCAGGTGGTTTTCATGTTTTAGCTGATTGCTGTATAATGACGTTGTGCCCTTGTGTGCCACAGGATCTGTCAGATGAACTGCAATCACCCCCTGTAATGTGTGTGAATGGACCAGAGGATAAACTCTTCCGAAGCCAAAGTGCAGACATCACACTCTCATCAGAGAAAGAACGAATCAAAAAGATGCTATCAGAAGGGTAAGACAGTTATGGTCAGCAGTAAGTGATTTGCATCATTTTGTGAGGCAGCTTGGTGACTCAAGACATCAATCATGATGATGCCAAAACCTTTTTATGCTGTGATTTATATAATGTGTCAATATTATTAGTTCTCCAAAAGAGCAATTGCACTGCGATTATTTTCATGTTTCATTTCATTTATGTATGTATGAAGTAAGTCTAAACAGTGTGCATTTCTAAATGTCTAAAGAAATAGTGACTTATCTTTTAATGCTGAAAGTTCACTGTGTGCATTTACCACCCTGCTGAACTCCTGGGTAAATTTAGCCATGCAAAACTATTCATAGTGTGAACTATGAAAGGAGGAGAGATGGAATAGCCATTACTGTGTTGAGTCATACATAAGTGCATAATTCAGTACATCTATGACTGCACATGCACTCACGCATGAAGCTTTTTACACTTATCCATCGTTCCTCAGTTTTCTTTTGTCTGCCTGTTATTGGCCAGTGGTGGTCTTTCCTAACAAGGGTTGCTATCGTGAGTCTTTGAACAGTCTTCTGCCTTTTCTCTGGTAAAAATAAAAATAAAGGATTGCAGATTCACAGTGCTTGCTACTACTCAGTCACAGATGTGACAAAAGGTAAATTTTCCCTTATTATACATTTGGGCTCATCTAAGAAATGCTTTGACTCCACCACGTTTTGTGGCAGGCTGAGCCCACATAGGGAAATTTATTATATACAAACTAGGTGCTAAGAGTAACACCAATGAGAAAAACACATTTTAAAGAAAGGGCAAATAAATGTAACTTGCCATTCAGACATACAAACTAATATTAGACTCAAATAATACAAATTCTAAAACCTTTTATTGAAATAAACAAATGTGTTATTAAACAGTGTACACAGTGTACTCAGAAATCTAAAACATATTACAAAAACTATTTGAGAGAGTTCATGCTTTAAAGGCTTTGAGCTAGAAGACTGATCAAACTATAAATGAAGCCATCTGCATTTACCTTTTTGTTTAAAAACATTCTATATGACTGTCTACATACATTTATAGGAAAATGTTTGTGATATCTAACACTTAAGGTTATAACAAATCACAGTTAGTTAATTAACTTAATTGCAATTAGATAATTATGCTCGTTGACTTGTAATCAGCTTTGAGGTATTGAGTTACTGTCAAGTTGTAATAACCAGCCTCTTTTAAACTATTACAATTGACATGATGGTAAAATATTTGTAATTGATATATTTTCCCCTCTTATATTGACTCATACATGTCCTGATTATATACATTCATATAATTGTCACCATTCTGTGTTTGCACGGTTTAGCTCTATTTGCGAGATGAACCTGGAGGCCGAGCTCTTTACCCTGCAGGACAGCAATGCTAAATTGGTGGCAGCACTGCACGAGGCCAATGCTAACGTGGAGCAATGGAAGAAACAGCTTGTAGCCTATCAAGAGGAGACAGAGAGGCTCCGAGACCAGGTAAGGAAGACCAGATGGGAACTTGCCTCCTTGCTGCTGCTACAGTAATGCCTACTGTGTTTTTAAAGCACTGGCACAAGTGCTTAAACCCCTACTCATGTTCTCTAGACTTAAGCATCAAGCCTTTGTACAAAGATTACAGCTGTATTGATAATTCATCAAATCTTTGTCAATTCTAGTCTTTCACAGGGACACTCATGTTATCTCATGTTATTTATTTATTATTCCATTTAGAGAGAACCAGAACTTCCATGTATAAATGGGTTGTATTCCTGCTTTGCGCCCAGTGTTTCCCAGTGGAACTGGGCCCACCACGACACTGACCAGGATAAAGCAGTTGATAAAAATGGAAAAAAAGAATAATTCGAAAAGAAAGTCATCATATTACAGGGACATTTTTTACTTTCCAGCAGCGCACTGTAAAAGATTAATTGAATAAAGAGTACCTTAGATCTGATCTTATTGTGTTAATGGCTATTAAGTGCTGTATGCAGTGGGTGTTGGATTTCAAATGAGGTAAAGGTTACTGTTACTGTTTCTTTTACTACAAATGGTTTATATATCTCATACAGGATGAGGGTTTATATTTCAGGAAAAATGGTTTCTCTGCATCTGCCATGTACATGCCAGCTATTTAACTCAACATGTTTAGACAGACACCAATTTTTTTATTGATGCACTCCAATTTAGTCAGTGAGGTTCCTGCTCTGCTTGGTTCTAATGTTATAATTCTGCATTGGTTGGACGCTAAAGTCTGGTTCCTGGCAGGAAGTTAATGGTTCCCCATTGAGTTTTCTTTGAAACTTTAGCCATCAGGATGCCTGGTAAACCTGTTACTAATCTTATAAAATCTTTAATAGCACTGTAAACGAAAGCTCTAATGTTCTTAACACCTCGGTGTCTGAGTCAGTGCCGGAAATGGGCGGCGCTGATAATGCGCAC
The DNA here is from genome assembly GCF_030014385.1 of Trichomycterus rosablanca. Classification (NCBI taxonomy): domain Eukaryota; kingdom Metazoa; phylum Chordata; class Actinopteri; order Siluriformes; family Trichomycteridae; genus Trichomycterus; species Trichomycterus rosablanca. Next base: position 15,051,523 of record NC_086012.1, read on the forward strand.
ATTCAATATGGGGGTCATTTTGAGAGCAGACTTGCTTAATTAGGCTTTAGTCTGTATTGTATGGCTGCTTATGTTGGGTGAAAGGTGGTGTTTAAGCACAGACCTCAATATCGGGTTATAGCTGCTGTGGGCAGATGCTACAAGCAGTCTTTATTATTACTCATCACCCTTACTGTTGTACTATTCTACGTCAATGGTGTTCTCTTTTTGTCCTTTTAATGGCAAAAAGGGCAATAAAAGTCTGGATGAGTGAAAATCTCTCTCACCTCCCTCTCTCTCCCTCTCTTTCTTACTCTTGCATGAATCAGGCGACCAGGTGGTTGAAAATGGTTCACGTCTCATGGGACAGAGAGAGGGTTTGTAGGACAGCTATATCCTACTTTCAATGGCCTAGTTAGGAGAAATGAAATATCACTGGGGGGAATCGTCAGCTTTTGATTTGGTGATTCTTTTTCTTAGCACATTACATGGTTAAAAATAAGCTAGCCTCTCTTAAGGCTCTCCAAATGACAAAGACCTGTACAAGTGCTCTTAATTTATTTCATCATTCTGTGAGTGTGTTGTGTTAACAATATAGAGGGGTTTTGATTTCCCAGGAGCATTGCTATAATAGATATCAAGGACGAGAAAGATAAAGGTACAGGTACAATAGCATGAGAGAACTGAAGATGTTAGGATGGTTTTATTATGCTCAGACACGTCCACTATACCTGGGGCCGGCTCCATGTTACAGAATTTAGTGGTTTACTAGCTATTTTCAAGCTTGGTGCTGGTTAAGAACTGGACCACAGATCAAAAACATTTGTTGGACCAGCCAATTTGGCTGCAGTGTGCTTCTTCAGAACTGTGTCCAAGAGCAGCATGAAACAAACAGCATGAAACAAACAGCCGGCAGATTTATTGTTTAATAATGAGGAAACACACTCAGCAGTAAATTACACTAACTCACTACTGATGGGATCCAGGGACAGGTGTTTTAGACCAGAATTATACGGTATGATAGATTAAGTATTGCCTATGTGTGCATTAAGTAAATAAAATAAAATAAACTAATGTCAAGGCTGCAATAATAGTTAGAAGCTAAAATATGTTTTAATTGTGAAAATATGTTTCACCAGGGTGAACATGTCCAGGGTATTCGTGTCTTGCACCCAGTGTTTCCTTGAGGAACTGGATTTGCTGAGTCCTTATCCAGGAGAAAGAGGTTGATGGCAATAAAATGAAATTAATATTATACAATGCTAAAAACTTAGTTTACCAATAAGACTTTACAATGCTGTTGCTAGCTCTCTCACTGTTTAATAATTGGGCACAAATTTCCACAGACACAGATGTGTTAATACTACAAAGCTGCAGGCTCCTGGGGACCTGAGTTAAATCTGCTGCTTATTTTCCTTTGGGTTTGGCATGTTTTCCTCTAACATGTTTGTGTTATGTCTGGGTACTCTAGTTTCTTAATACCTCACAAAACATGTTGTTAGGTGGATTGGCTACTTTTCAGGTTGCCCCTTGATGAGGATGAGCGAGTGTGAGATGCCTTGCAATCTAATGGTGCCCCATCCTGGATATTTCATATTAATGTGATAATGTTTTCTGCATAGACAACAAACTCACTACCAAATTGAACAGTTACTGAAGATGAATAAAGAATATAGCTTTTCATTAAAAATATATATGTATGATTTAAATGAACTATAAAGGATGGCATCTCTGGGGCAAAACCGGGGCCTTTGGTGAGTAATTCATGCTTATCTGCAGTTCATCGATGTATTTATTGTTTGTGTGTAGGTGGCAGACCTGGAGGCCCATGGAGGCCATGGACCCAGTGATATGCTAAAGGATGAGCTCACCCAGTCCCTGGAAGAACTCGAGGCCTTACTCAAGGCCAAGGATGAGGTAAATACAGGCGTCTTTGTAAACATGCTGCAGTTTGCACATGCTCGTTTAAACCAACTGGCCATGAACAAATTTACTAAAGACATAGCCGACTCTGGACCTGTGTTTGTCTTTCAGGAAATTCGTATCCTTCAGGCAAAGAAGTCAGACTTTCATGAAATGGAGCAGGAGAGAGAAGAAGCCATTCACAGATTACAGGTGTCAAAGAAAAAAGCCTTAGTACAAGTAGCCACACTCTCGCAGCAGTTCTTGTTTGATCCACTACTAAGAAAGCTGCGTTGCTATGATCACAGGTTTCTTAGAAATGCTCTGCATCACTCTGCTCATAAGAGATTGATTCAGAAGCAGTAGTGATGTGTCTGTATTTAACAAGTAACCTAATAAATATGAGTGGAAGTGGGGGTATCACTTATGACAATTATTAGCAGAGTGGTGGAGAAAGGCACCAACTTATTTAAATTCTATCAAATAAAATACATACATCTCTTATTCTGTTACATTTACATCATATCACAGTATAGTATCTTTAATGACAAATTAGTGTTTGTTGTTGTTGATCCTGAACTGGCAACCAGATCATGGGTTTAATAGGTCATTTAATCCAGTGTGTGCTAGAAACAGACAATAATTAGACCGGCTTCTGTTGGGGAAACTTGTATAGTGCTTTGCCCCCCAGTAGAGGAGTCAAATACCAGTTTATACAAACTAAACAGAGCAAGCCTCCAAATCTTTTGATGTTTATTTCAGACATGTAAAGCAAGTGATATCACTAGCTAAAGTGGACAAGACCTGTTGCTTTGGTTAGTCTTGTTTAATAGTTATAGGGTGTTTTTGCACCTGGCTTACTCGTAGCTCTTAACTAATTCTTACTAACACTGGTGCTTTACATCAGTGACCATGTGTATCCCTGTTTGTTTATAAAGTAAACTTTCTGTGTAAACTTCAAGTTAATCCAGATCAATTTATAAATTTTATCGAGTTAATTTTTAGTGCTTGATTTTGATGTGATGTTTTGTATGATTTTTTTAAATTTAATTTAATTGTACTGTTAATTTGGATGAGTGGCACTATAATGACAGACCACACTAATGTGTAACATTCCATATGCTTGTGTTTAGGAGCTAGAGATGCGTAATGTGGAGCTAGAACGACGGGTGCATAATGCCGAACAGAACTTGGCCTCCGCACTGGAGGATCGTGACCGCACCGATAACGAGGTCCAAAGGGTCGTCCAGATCCTTGATGTCAAGATCTTCGACCTTAATGACCTGCGACAAAGCCTGGTCAAACTGCTCGAAAAGTGAAGTGAGATTTGTCATTTTTCTGATGAAGTAAGAGAAAATCAGTCTCTGTGCTAAGTCTTCGGTCCATGTCTCGGCTCTGAGACAAACAAAACAGCTGCCGCTCAAGAAGCATCCAGTGTCGGCACATAGTGTAGCTACGCTTTTCAAATAAAGAACGTCAAAGTCTAGAAAGTGCTAGTTATTCAATATAATACAGGGTTATTTTGTCACGTGCATTATTACAATTTTAGTTATTTACATATGAACAGATTTAAGTCAGGATTTAGTTGTTGATGGTGAGAGCACTATTTTTGATACATTTGTTGAAGCATGACAAGTTTTTTTTCTTAGTAGTGGTTATTAAAGAGCCACACAAGGTAATATATTGCTTTGTATCATACTGTTTGAGATGAAGACAATGCACATTTACAGTATTAAAGGTAAAAATTAAATTTAAAAGAAGATGGCACATAATGCAGGGAGGAATTAAGCAACTGGGAGATTAAGATGGACATTAAACTGATGTACAATTATTGGAAATACCTTCCTGAATAAGATAATCTACCCTTTGGATGCATCATCTTTCTTCAGTAAATAAGCAGAGTTGAAGCTGAAGACCTGTGTATACCAAAGACCAGAGGACTGTACCGCTCCATTTGAATGTTTGGTTCGGCATGTGAGGTAGCATTGATAATCACAACAATATGGAATGTATAGAGGCACTTATAGATAGAAATGAACCTGTAGTGTATGTGTGGGCTGTGTGTACATATATTGTTGTAATTGATTATTTTAGGTTAAGATATTCCTAGGCAAATAATCATTAAGTATAAATTAAGTTTGTCTTATTTTTCACTATCCAGGAATATAAGTTTGTGGCTTGAATGGATCTGGAATTTGTGATTTGCTTTTGTATGCATAGGGCTTGTAAACATTGCTATTTTAATATACCCTATTCGAAGGTGTGCTTGTAAAGGTAATATGTATATTATGGGAAAATGTCTTTAAACACTGGATTAACAACTTTTAGCATGAAGTATGTAGATACCTGCAGTTTGTCATTATCAGATTTCAGCAGTCAACCTGAACCCAATCATTAAAAAGCACAATAAATTCTGTGATATTTAAAATTTAAGTGAGACTATTAACAGATTTTAAGAAATCTGCCACAATTACTTGGATTATATGCCAGTAATCTGGTTATTCAGCACATATGCAATCCTTAATCACCTTGTTTGTATTTTTATATTTGCACGTGTGGAAAAAGCTCAGCTGTATCCCACATACTGAAACACTAAATGCCATGTCAGAATTGTAACTCAATATTTGTGGTGTACTTTTGTGATCTACCCAGTGTGGTAATATACACTTATGACTGAATAGACACTAAAATACATGTGTGTGTAAGATATGTATGCCCGCCTTCATTTTTTGTCTTTTTTTTTTTTTTTAAACAATAGACAGAAGTTACATTTACTGCATTTAGCAGACGCTCTTATCCAGAGCGAATTACAGAAGTGCTTCCATAGTAAACATTTCATTTCTCAAGTTTTAGTAAACAACAGTCGAAGAACACAAATAGTCCAATCGACAGCTGTTTAGATGTGCAGGAACAAGGTGCAGATGATTTCCAACCAATGTTGCATAGGTGAGCAGGTGTCATCAAATAGCACAGTATGTCATTATAGTAAGAAACTGGCCTTAAAGGAAAGAAAAAAAAAACATGGAAGAGGCTTTATGGAAAAACAAACTATTAAAATACTCAAAGCTCACTAATCCAAAAACCTTTGAGATTGTATCGAGTTTATCATCTATGGTTTGGTTAAAACATTTAGGCTGGTTGATTTCATAGACGTGGAGTCAGTCTATTACTAGTGAATTTTACTTGGTCACACAAAAGGGTAAAATTATTGCCAGTGAGCTACTTGGTATCTTATTAAAACTTGCAATCATACATTCAAATTCCAAATTATTTTAGGTGAGATTTGCTCTTAGGTGATGTGTGGCTTTGTCAGTCTGATAAAGTAAAAATGGGCAATTTAGTTTTTTAAAGAGGTAGAAAAGCATCAAAAAGCAGTTTGTCTTTAGTCACACTGTGCCATCAGTGTTTAGATATTATGTTCCCTTGTAGTCAGAAGTAAAATATCCCAAAATTATTTCTCCCAACCTGGTTACATTTACAATTAGCCCAACAAAATAATGCACTAACAATGTCTTATATTGTAATATTAAGGCACATGAGGCAGGCTATCATGAAAAAAGTCGATGTTGTTGAAAGGAGGAATTAATGCAGAGTGTATGGTGCAGTTTAACATGCGCATCACCAAGTTCAGTCAACAAATCTGCTCTACTGCTTTGTTCTCGCTTTAAACTTTTACAAATCAACAAACTGCAGCAAGACAGAAAAATATTTTAGCATTTTATTGATAAACAATCCCCATGTAAATCAAGTGCACTAGTGCTACAGTTTACTTCAGCTTCTTCTTGGGGCGCAGATTGTTGGTGTGTCCACACTTCTTCTTGCGGCAGTTAACAGCACGGGGGTGAAGACGTGCGTAACACCTAAAGACGAAACCAACAATCAGTTATTAATGCACTTGAGCCAGAATCCCCATCATAGAATATATAATGTGACCTCCAGCACATCGATGTTTTGCTTGCAAACTCATAGTATATCGATAACTACATGCTTAAATAAAATACAATCTTAGGGCACGTGGGTTTAAATAATAAAAAGTACTTACTTGCGGCAAATCATTTTCTCGCAGTTGTATTTCTGAGCCAGCTGCCTAAGGGAAGGCTCGATGATACCTCCTCTCAGACGCAGCACCAAGTGCAGAGTGGATTCTGAAAAAAAAATGACCCATCAGTGTTAGATCTTTGGTGTTTATGATGCATCTCACATCATTTGCAAGAAATAATGACAAAAATCCAACACCATCATACCAGTGCTAGACACACTTAATTAGGTTATTTTTCTGCAGTGCAATAACAAAACGTGATTATGGATCTAATATCTGTTATTTATGCTCTTTACAATAGTTAACTGACATGATTACATCTGAGGCATTAGTTTACAAATGTAATGAAGTCTTGATCGGATTTTCCTCAAAACTGCCTCGTTATAAGGACTTAAATCTGCCAACCAATTACTCACCTTTCTGAATGTTATAATCTGACAGAGTACGGCCATCTTCCAACTGCTTGCCAGCGAAAATCAGACGCTGCTGATCAGGTGGAATGCCTGCAGAAACAGACGCTCATGTAAATAAAGAAATGAAACATGTAGCTGTCAAAATCAGTTATACAATCATAAATGTTACCACCTACCTTCCTTGTCTTGAATCTTAGCTTTGACATTTTCGATGGTGTCGCTGGGCTCCACCTCGAGGGTGATGGTTTTGCCGGTCAAGGTCTTTACAAAGATCTGCATTTTGCCTCACTGCATAACGAACATAAGTTGAATCAGATAGATTAGATGTGTCTACAGAATGTATTGTTGCAGAATACTGCGTTACTCATAAAGATAATAGTTTGTAGAGCTCAGGGAAAAGGGCTAAATTCATACAAACAAAACTGGCTGCTAAACAAAAAACTGCATAATAACTCCACAAAGTAAATCAAATCCCACGAACCAATTCATATTTCAAATGTAACATGCTACAGTGCAGGCAGACTGAGAAACTTAAAAACCAAAAGGTCCTAACAGACACAGTAGGAGACATATATACTGTTCATTTTACATTTTAGCAGACATCATTATCCAAAGTGACTTACAGTAGTTACAGTCTGAGCAACTGAGGGTTAAGGGCCTTGCCCAACAGCAGCAACCTAGCAGTGGTGGGGCTTGAACCAGCAACCGTCTGATTACTAGTCCAGTACCTAAACCACTAGGCTACGGCTTGTGGTCCAGTTTTAAACTCAAACGACAGATTTTAACATAATTTTGGTATGATATGCAGCAAGATAATAAATCTCTCAAACTTTCTCAACATAGTGCTCAGTATGTTAAACTGAAACCGATTAATCAAACCAGTACCAACTGTCAATCACTAGGACACTTTGTCCTCCAGCTTATGTAAACGTTTGACTTGTATTGTGTTTAAAATGGAACTGTGGTCTGAATACTACTATATTAAACAGTATGTGAACCTGATACACAGCTGTGCAGCTGTTTCTGACATAATATTAAGTGCACAAGTATGATGTGTGAAACTTGCCATCACGGATAACGACTTAATTTTCAGTCATATTTGTATGAAAACATCCCCACCATAAAACTGCATCCTATATTAACAGTTTGTAGAAGCAATTCCCTGAGATTAAAACTATTAACACTGATTTACAGTTAGCACAGCACGCCGCTAACACATGGCAGCATGAAGAGCGCCAGGATCAGTTAGCTTAACATGCTAAATCTGACAACCAACATAAACGTCATTAATCCACAATAAAGTTGTGCATTACCTCCCTAAAACAGCTCCTAACACTTTTACTCATTCATTCACTTGTACATAATCACTCTAAATGAACATTATTAACACTATTTTCGTCAATTAAAGAGACCGAAACGCTCACCCACCCCGTCCTGCTGCTCTCGGAGGAAAAAAGACCGAGGCTCGTTTCCGCTTCAGTGTTCTACATTCAGATCTGTTATCAGCGCTGCTGCCGCCTGTGGGCTGGGAGGAAAAGTACACGCTTCTTTCTGTAATCTAAATGTGGACTCAACATCAAAAACTTCATTAATTCATTCATTTATTCGTTTTCACTAAACATTTCATTCTGACCAGGGTCGTGGTGGGTTCTTAGCCACTCTGAATTACTGGACGCATGGCAGGAAAGCACCCTGAATTAGAAGGTGCACTGAAAGGTGCACATTAATACACTAATTCGCCCTTTGGTTGCGAATTAAGTCGGCCGATCCAACTTCTGCATGTCTTAAATGACATATAAGAAGAAAACAATGTGTACAGATGGTATTTTATTAAAATCAAATGAAAACGAAAATGCTACGTCCCTGGGTGGGCTCGAACCACCAACCTTTCGGTTAACAGCCGAACGCGCTAACCGATTGCGCCACAGAGACGATGTGAAAGCAATAGTATATCGAACTCTACTTAACATTAGCAAGAACTGAATTACTTAACAAGAACTGAATCTGTAAGAACGGGATTTAATAATTATTATAATTATTCATATAATGAAAACATAAAACAGTTGGCGCGTTTTACGGTTTGACTCTCATGTTAATACCGAGTCCGGAGAGTTACATGCACACCAACGGTCTCTCAGTGTCGTTTGGGTGTAAACAGCTCCCCCCTGTGGAGATGGTGAGTTATTACAGTATATATTAAAAGTTAATAATTTAAAGCAGATTGTATGGAGTCGCTTTTCAAAACTTAAATTTTAATTATTCATATAATGAAAAATAAAATAAAATTTATTCATAAAACAGAACAGTTTTACGGTTTGACCGTCATGTTACTACCGAGTCCGGAGAGTTAAATGCACACCAACGGTCTCTCAGTGTCGTTTGGGTGTAAACAGCACCCCCTGTGGAGACGTCGCATTATTACAGTATATATTAAAAGTTTAAAATTTTGAGCAGATTGAGTCGCTTTTAAAACTTAAAGATCTTCTTTAAAATACCTAAAACATTTAAATAGTTTTACTGTAGCAAACACACGATCTGTACTTAAAGATGTATTTGAGGTGGGATTATGATGGTCGACTTTTGTTTCTACTTGATGCCACTTGAACTGTGTTTACATATCGGAAAATATCCCAGAAGCTTTTGGTTTTAATTAAAAATTAAAGCATTTTTTGTTGTTTGTTAGTGGAAACGACGGTTTGTCTGCATTTTTAAATTGTTTCTACTTTAGGTGAGTCAAAATGTACGAATTTATATTTTAAAAAAATGTTACAACAGATTATAACATCCCTAACGCCATATATTAGTTTACACAGAATGTTCACTAACATTTTAGCAAATTAAGACATTAACATGTTACAGTTAAGAACAGAAGATAATGATGGATAATTTATAAGCAAAAAGTGATTAAATGAGGGTAATAAAACACTCACAATGAATATGGTCACAATTGTAAGTCACTTAGGTTAGAAAGTCTCTGCTAAATGCCAAAAATGTAAATGTTGTAAAACATTTGTCTCTCTTTATCTCTCTCTGTTTTGTGAAAACTACTTTTGTGTCCTCTTTAAGGCTGAGTGAGTTATTACAGCTCGGTTTGTTAGTTGAATGCTTTTTAATAATTACCTGATTAACAGTGATTAAGTGTTTGAAGCCTTGTAGCTGTTTTGTATAGTCAGATTTATGAAGGGCATCACACTTGTGTCTGATTTCATGTGATTTCTAATCTAATCTATGATCCAGGAATCTTATCTATTGCTGATTATGGCTCACTTCATGATCGGTAACCAAGATGAGTGTGCAAGAAATTAGTGAGATAGGAATTGTTCAACTGATATTTATTAATATATTAAAAGTAAACACATGAATAACATATGTACAATACATCTGAGTGTGTAGTGTGCAAGAAATAAGTGAGATCGTTTGACTGATATTTATTAATACATTTAAATAAAAAAACAAACATATGTACAATAAATCTAGAACAGCTTTTAAAAGTAGCTCAGAAGTACAGGTATGTGCTGATAATGTATTTCTGTATATTTACTGTTTATCTGCTATGGTGTTTTCAGTCGTGCTTGTTCGATGCTTCTTGCATTAAACATTTTGTGTTTTCCTGATTGAACTACTTTACATGCTAATGTTAGAATCAATAGTTTCGAAACAGGAAAACTAATTCTGTTAGTGATTCCAGGAGCAGGCTGTGAAAAAAACTGGGTCTCTTTACATTATCTGAAGTCCTAGTAATTACAGCTATGGGCATAAAGGACCTGCCTATAGCTATTAGTACTGAAGGTGTAATGAACTGTTATGTTATTCTAGTCCAGGCAGAACTGGTGTGATTACAAGAACTAGCCTTGTTATAAAAACAAACGTTTACTCTGCGACTGAACTGTTAACTAACTGAAACGTAACATTGAATACAATAGTAACAGTAATATCAGTGCATTTTAATGAGGAATCTCTCATGCTATCTGGTTTTAGGTGTTCTACAGCTTACATTCACTCTTTGATTTGTCAAATTGTTTAGAACACAGCTAGAAGTCATCATGGCCAGTTTGGAATCAACGACAACTTTTCTCTTTCTCCAGGAAGCTTGGTCCTCTTTATCCTGTTCTTCATCTTCTTCATCCTCTTCTGCCTCGCTTTCATCATCGCTGCGTTCATCCTTCTCCAGCTACAGGGGGAAAAGATTAAAGGTAAGAAAGTTCAAATAATTATATACATTAAACCTGTAATTAACTAAAAATACAACCAGTATTTATTATCATTTAAAGGTTGCAAGCAAAATTACATGAAACTACGAATGATTTATGGTTTTGTATCATAGACTTTAATAAACAAACAATATGTAGTACATTTTTAACTAGTACATTTATTACTGACCACTACTACTAATACCACTACTTTGTCCTTTATCCTGCAAACTGTGACCTTAAATTTTCATGGTAAATTACAAAAAACATTTCTGAGTAAAAATACACCTGAAAGCATTTTTTTTACATTGCTGTAACCCACCTTGCCCAGGAAGAGGAACTTGTAGATCATGCGCAGTATTAGCCAGGCCCAGAATATGTGCAGAAACTGCAGCACTAGCAGCAGTGCGTTAAAAAAATAATATCCAACAAATGGCTTAAACACGTCCATCGATGAAATCAGAGTAGTGTAAATGATCCTGTGGGGTACCAAGAATCAACATTGACATTCAGTACAGTCCATAACATCACTGTCTGATGCACATATGGTAAGCTCTCGCTCTATTAGACCGTGACTAGGGTGTAACACTATCGTTTCTTTAGTGTGCATTATTAATAAAGTAATTGTTGCCTAGTGAAAGCTGATGGAGATGTCTTACTTGCTTGGAAACACAACCAGGCGTGTGACGAGAAACACCACTGCAAACACCACAAACAGTAAGTCGCACGTCCTTCTCCAGCCAGCATAGTTAAACATCTTTGCAGACTGTTGAGAGAATAAAAGAGCTAATGGAATTTAATTTCCAAACTGGGTAAAGCACACATCAACATTTAACAATTTAGAGTTTTTAACTAGATAACCAAATGTATGTGGACACTGCAGTTAACTAATTTGTACTGAGGAGTCATAGGATGCCACCAGTTTTTGTAAATCTAAAATTGTCCAGCTCAAGTGCAAATTCTGTTACTGTGAAGTAAAACTATCTTAAAGCAACCTCTTAGTTTTAGTTGTATGTGTTGGGTGTCCACAAATGTTAAGCCATATAGCATGTTCTGTACAGTATGTTCTTACCTCTAGCAGGATATCAGAAGAGTCATGGACTACCAGGACCAGAGCACCAATGCGAATGTAGTTAGCGCAGTATGAGAATCCCAGCAGAGTTATGGTTGCTATGTGGTGAATAATCTGTTCCTTAAAGTCCTAAAAGAAAACACAATTTTGACACATTCAAATTTGTCTAAGTGAGTAAACATGAATATTTCATCACCACATACAGTTCAAGCTCTAGAGTTAAAATCTTTGAGGTGCCACTGACCTACACTACTCAACACACAATTTTGGGGAATTTTACCATCTACAGTCCATAACATTAATAAAAGAATTTGAAAATCATACACAGAAATAAAATAGAATGCAGTTTGTGTCTAGATGTACTAAAACTGAGAATATACATGGTGGTATATCTTAACAGGGTAAAATATACATTTGCGAGAACTTACTTTTCTTTTCACGTCCACAGAGACACAGAGCAGCAGTGACCAGTAGAAGCCCAGCTCCAGCATGTAATACCAATAGTGCATTTTCATAACAGGCTAAACACAAAGACAAACAGATTTAGTGATACTGCACATTTTAAAACGATAGGCTTTAATAGAATTACCAACATTTTTGGAACAAGATTCCAAAAGATTTGGGAGTGTGTCTGTGGGTAATTGTATTAATGGAGTTATAAATTAAAGAAGTTTTTGTGCAGGTTACTGGAGTTTCTTTACAGCAAACTAGTCAAACCTTGTGCTTATGGATTTCACAGTCATGCTGGAACAGAAAAGGGCCTTCCCCAGACTGGTTGGAAGTATATCATTTATTTAATCTAATTTATTTTATACTCATGTGAGCAACTGGTTGGCTAAAGCTCTAAAACATAATAATTATGACTTTACTGTTGTTTTTAGCAAAGTTCTCTGTGTAATCATGTTTTGCTTATTGATATAAAAATATTTACTGTGATACACATGCAGTAACAGAAAGAAGATAAATCAGTACTTTATCATTAATAAATCATTACTGTCACTTCATTTTGCTCAACCCTGTGGGTAGGTAAGAACTTAGTAGTTTACCGTAATTAAAAAAAATTATTTGCATAGCAAATAATTGGGATTTGCAGAATGTGGAATCTCTAAATTAATAGTGTCAGCTGAATAAATGGAAATGATTATTTTGAAGTGCGTTCTTGATTGTTTTGTCAGGCAGCTCTTTTTAGTGTCCTGCAAATGTATGCAGGTGCCAACACACAAACTCACTTGTTGTGGAAATCCTTTCCAGCATTCCTTCTGCTCCCAAAACCAGGGTGTCTGTGAGAAAGAGTCTGGTCAGACAGGCATCAAATGCATCAGGAAATGATCTATGTTTTTCAAGCAGCAACAGAAACTCTAAAACTGTTTCTCGACAATGTGTAAAGAGAAATAAGGTCAGTGATCACCAACCAAGTCAGGGATTAGTGGATTTCATTGTCTTTGTATCCATATACACTGTACACCAGCATATGAGAGTACGAGCTTGGCAATGTAATAAATGCAAAACTACCACTAACTACACAGAACAACAGCTGCAGCATGAGAACAACAAAGTCGATCTAAAAAATAGAAAATGAGTAACAGAGAAGAGTAGGTACATAGTGACACAGTAATGTATTAGCATTTACTTTATACAGTCTTTTTAGACAAAAAAGTACACATGAAAAATATACACAAAATTACACACTTACATTGATAAGAGATGTAAGTCCAACTATGAACGCTATTAGGTAGAAGACAAACCTCCAGCTACAAAACAAAGTAAAGGTCATGTAATAATTAATCATGGTGACAAAGCTAGGCAAAGCACAGTCATTAGACCACACAATGTATTTATCACTGTGTACCATCAGTGCTTCTATTAAACCCCACAGAAACCCCACCATCCTTTATGTGTGAATATTATCTAAAGGATGCAGAAATGCCAGTTACTGTAACTGAGTGTTATGTAAGGGCTGTATATTTATGCTAATGAAACAATGAGCTTTTGTTATATAGCATAAACTCACCTTGCCTCACAAAACTTCTTGGTGTTGCTGGGTCTGTCCTGATTTCTACGCTGACGGAACCAGATCTCTACTTGTTTCTGGTTTAAACTGCTTTGCTTCACCAGATTGCTTAGCTCACTCTGAATAACACAGTTAAAGCCAAGGAAATAAAAGGGTCACACCTTTTAAATATGGTTACTGTTTTTCACCAAAAATGCCACCAGTACAAGCCAGAACTTTATTTCCGAAGCTAAATCCAAACCTTATTTTCTGAGGACATTTGTTAAACTGTGATTCAAACCCCTTAAAAAGTAGGTCTGCCCTGAATCAAAAGCTAGATAGACCCCCTGCCAGTCAAATTTAAAATTTACACTCACTCAGAACTACCAATTTCAGTTAGAACAGATAAAATGAGCATGCTAACGGTTCACATGTTAATAGAACATAAGCTACAGTGGGGTCAAAAAGTATTTAGTCAGCCACTGATTGTGCAGGTTCTCCTACTTAGAAAGATGAGAGAGGTCTGTAATTTTCATCATAGGTACACTTCAACTATGAGAGACAAAATGAATTGTAGGATTTTTAAAGAATTTATTTGTAAATTATGGTGGAAAATAAGTATTTGGTCAATAACAAACAAGCAAGATTTCTGGCTCTCACAGACCTGTAACTTCTTCTTTAAGAAGCTCTTCTGTCCTCCACTCGTTACCTGTATTAATGGCACCTGTTTGACCTCGTTATCTGTATAAAAGACACCTGTCCACAGCCTCAAACAGTCAGACTCCAAACTCAACCATGGCCAAGACCAAAGAGCTGTCAAAGGACACCAGGAAGAAAATTGTAGACCTGCACCAGGCTGGGAAGAGTGAATCTACAATAGGCAAGCAGGTTGGTGTGAATAAATCAACTGTGGGAGCAATTGTAAGAAAATGGAAGACATACAAGACCATTGATAATCTCCCTTGGGGTCAAGATCTCATCCTGTGGGGTCAAAATGATCATGAGAACAGTGAGCAAAAATCCCAGAACTACACAGAGGGACCTGATGAATGACCTGCAGAGAGCTGGGACCAAAGTAACAAAGGCTACCATCAGTAACACACTACGCCGAGAGGGACTCAAATCCTGCAGTGCCAGGCGTGTCCCCCTGCTTAAGCCAGTACATTTCCAGGCCCGTCTGAAGTTTGTCAGAGAGCATATGGATGATCCAGAAGAGGATTGGGAGAATATCATGTGGTCAGATGAAACCAAAATGGAACTTTTTGGTAAAAACTCAACTCGTCGTGTTTGGAGGAAGAAGAAAAACCCAAGAACACCATACCTACTGTGAAGCATAAGGGTGGAAACATCATGCTTTGGGGCTGTTTTTCTGCAAAGGGGACAGGGCGACTGATCCATGTTAAGGGAAGAATGAACGGGGCCATGTATCGTGAGATTTTAAGCCAAAACCTCCTTCCATCAGTGAGAGCATTGAAGATGGAACGTGGCTGGGTCTTCCAGCATGACAATAATCCCAAACACACCGCTCTGGCAACGAAGGAGTGGCTCTGTAAAAAGCATTTCAAGGTCCTGCAGTGGCCTAGCCAGTCTCCAGACCTCAACCCCATAAAAAATTTGTGGAGTCCGTGTTGCCCAGCGACAGCCCCTAAACATCACTGCTCTAGAGGAGATCTGCATGGAGGAATGGGCCAAAATAGCAGCTACAGTGTGTGCAAACCTGGTGAAGACTTACAGGAAACGTTTGACCTCTGTCATTGCCAACAAAGGTCATGTTACAAAGTATTGAGTTGAACTTTTGTTATTGACCAAATACTTATTTTCCACCATAATTTACAAATAAATTCTTTAAAAATCCTACAATGTGATTTCCTGGATTTTTTTTCTCATTTTGTCTCTCATAGTTGAAGTGTAGCTATGATGAAAATTACAGACCTCTCTCATCTTTCTAAGTAGGAGAACCTGCACAATCAGTGGCTGACTAAATACTTTTTGGCCCCACTGTAATACGACTGGAGTATCATCAACAGTGGCTAGTGGCCCTTCGATAAAAAGGCTAGATGTTTCAATCTAATGAAGCATTTGCACCAGTGTTTTGCATGTTTATGTGTACATAAGAAAACATAGGCTATGGTGTGCATTTCATTTTAGGGCTGGAGTGCATGGCAAGATTTGCATTACATTTTAGCATTTACAGATATTTTGTTTAAACTAGGATTAGGTAAATCTTGATACTGAGCTGTTATTTATACAGGCTTTTTTCATACAGTAATGCTGAGATGAATGCATTATAGAATACCCTTTGCGTGTCCGACCCCTATAAAAACCAAATGCCATTCACACCCCTTTTTACATTATTGCTACACAACTGATTATCTTTTGCTGCCATTGGTAAAGATACTAAATTAAGAAAAAAAAGTATACAGGTTCTATCTTTGTTCTGTACTTATCTATGACTGATGACAGATCACTGAGAATGCAGTACCAGATTTCAGCCTTTAAAAGATTTCAAGAAATCTATCTAGATCTTTGCCCAATGATCATGTTATGTATTTCACACAAATATTTTATTTATTGAGGCCAATAAAATAGTTATAAGCCATTTTAAACCATATATTTGTTAATTACTGGACACAGCCCAAGTGTTATTGGTAAACATTTATAATTGCTTGTAAATGCTACCTGTACCGTATGTTTTTTTCCAGAAAGCAGGTATGCAAAATGACAGGAGTCACCTGGGACTTCACACTCTCTCTAGGTGAACAATACAGCTTTTGTGTTTGCACGTGTGTGTGTGAGTGTGGGCGTGTGTGTGTATGTGTCTTCACTGAGCTCACCTGTGCAGGCTGTCTGCTGTGTTTGGTGTAAAAGGCCTCCAGGCTCGGAGCAGACACGACTGATAAACGTACCTTGTCTCTCACTCCTAACAGTCTGCTGAGAGGAACAGCCAAAGTCCTGCATGTAACAGAAATGTTTCAATGTTTGTTAACTTTATGCCCCACTTACATTTGTGTATTTATAAGCATTTGTTTGATCTGCGCAAGTATTTTAATTCAAAGACATTTTTCATTTCTTTTTTTAATTTATTTTTATCCTGCTCAGGGTTGTGAAGGGTCTAATTCCACCGGGACACATTGGGCACAAGGAAGGATACCTTGGACAGGTCACAGGGCTTCAACATTGGGACAATAATTAGGCCGAAGAAAGATGAGATGAGATCTAACATGTATAAGGGACAAATAATTCAGGCTGATCAGGTCCTCTTAGGTTACTGTAGTGGCATGACTGGCACATGAGCCCAGACTAAAAGACAAATGTTATTGTATGCCTGCCTGCTGCTGTTTGCTAAGCCACCATTGCCTTATAATGACAATAGCTTTCAGAGGATCCTGGTTCTTTTACAAAGGGACATCCTGATACACCAAAGCATGTGGCTTATGAGCGAGGCCAAACAATGAGAGATTCTGTAACTGAACTATAAACAGATGCTTCACTACAAGAGCCTTTTTAACATTGAACAATATATTTAACTCCAGTCATTTTAATATAATACTAACTTATATCCTGTGTTGTTCCTATGCGTGCATTGAAGCCTGGGATTTTTACAGCTAGGGACTATAATACTATAACCCTGTAAACATCAGCTAAAATGTGATGGTGGTGTTCTCAAACGATGTAAGGCTCTAAGCTATGCTATTGCAATTAGTAGATTACTTGTCTTTGTTTATTATATTTGGGTATAGAGTATGGTAATTCCTTTCTCTTTTGTAAATCATGGCTAAATTACCCAATGTGGCCATCTAGTGCTCTCCTCGTAGCATGTTCTGGTGCCTTATGATGTTGCATGAAGCGTGACTGTGACTTGCTTTCCATTTTTAAGAAAAAGTAGGTCTTATAGAGCATACATGTGCTATGCTATAGTTATTCTAAATAGGAAATTCAGATGTAAACATTGACTGTTTGATACTGTTTCCAACTTGTATTTGAACTTTACCCCATATCACAGATGAGAAATCAAACCTTTTACAACATGTTGAAGATTCACCTCTCAAAAATCTTACGCAGGCCTATGAATCCCAGTGCCAGAGGCAGAGAAATAAGCAGGTCCCTGGGCAGTGGAGAACCCTCTGTCTGCTCCAAATCCTTCCAGGTAATGCCAGGAGGAAGCCAGAACTCCTGTCTCCATAACCACTTGTCAAACAGCTCCATACTGCGGTACAAAACAAAGTACGTTAATATGGCATGGAAGCAAATAGAAACGGCATGCAAACTTTGTGGTTGTAGGGTAGTACTTGCAGTGGCAGGGGACTCAAGGCCAATTGCATTTGACATTAAGAGATCCACCAAAGGCTAATTTTTTAACTGTGGCAAAATGACAAAAAAGGAAATCACCCACTGAAACCTCGGATCAGGTGCTGTTTTTAAGCTACTTGGTTTAATGACCCACACAACTGTCTATCTGGCAATATCTAAGTGTTTAGTTGGCCTACATTTTTAATTATCTATAGATTTGTTTATAGTAACCACTTCTTCCTAATCAGGGCTGTGGTGGGTCCAAACCCAATCTTAAACACTGGGCAGAAAAGTAGAAAGACAAGAAAACACCCTGGACAGGTCGCCAATCCATTACAAGACATCACACTCATAAATTAATTTGCTCACTCACCTCTATAGTCAACTTCTAGTAGTCAATGCATTTAAAGCCATTTTTGGGAAGTGGGAGATTACTGAAGTTTCCAAAGCAAACCAATAAACTCCTTATAGTCAGTGTCCCAAGGCAAGGTTTGAACTCCAGAACACCCACAGCATTTCATTTTTCCATTTTCCATGTCTGTGCTCATTTTACATTTTGTGTCCATCAGTAAGACACCCAGTTTTATTTAAAACATATATGATATATATGGCCCGTCTTTTATCCACTGACAATAGCAACCTGCAAGTTGCCAATAGAAACACAGGGCACAGTGGATCAGTTTCATACACACTCAAACGTGCTGAACTAGTATTTAAAGCTGCCTTAGGTATGAAACAAAAATGCAGTTGTAAAAGCATTGTCAAAGCAAAAAAACTCGTAGAGCATTAAAGGGGAGGTGTGGATACACTGTCATGTTGATGATGGGTAAAGAGTAATGCCAGTGATCACTCTGCTGTAGGTTTTGTGTTTGGAGTTACAGTGTTCCATAAGGCAGGTCAACCAGCAGATATTGAATTTTATTTTGTATTTGCCTGATTATTATTTAATGAATCGGGGCTTGAAATGAAGCCAGGACGCACTACTACTGACGCACGCTTGCAATACACTATGGTACAGAACACCATGACCTTCTCTAGATGAAGTCTAGGTTACCAGTCTGGCGTAAATAGGGTAAAATAAATGTAAAATAATATCGATTCGCAGATGAAAAACACGTTATAGGCCTGTACGAAGGTCATCATCTTTTAGCCGTTCCTATTATTATAAATTTGGTTCTTAAACAAATTACATAACTGTACGGTATGGTCTGTGCGTAATAATATACAGATAGACCTAATCGGATACGATTAGCGTAAATTAAGGTCAAAATCAGATGTAATTGATCTACAGTGCGTTTTGCTGATGCGTTAAGTGTGCCAAGATAAAATACGTTAAACAAATTCATAAACTGCTAATAAATATAAGGTATTACATATAAGTGATGATATGCAGTGCATTCATTCCAGCATGACAAACACAATGTGCTGAACACGCACACTACTAAACTGTCAGGTTTCCACTCGAATACAAATATTTTACCTTTGCTTTTCAAATTCGAACTATTGGTTTTCAATTCGAACTCGTAATACAGAAACGGATTATTACCCTGAATAGCTGCTGATGTTTTCGCAGGCGTTTCCAGCTGTTAATCCTCCAGCAGGCTGCTGATGGTGGTGCAGCTCGGTGCGCCGCTTCTGCTCACCAGCATGTTCACTGGCCGCTGAAAATTAATGACTCAATGAATCGGCTCTTTCGAAACGACTCACTCAATTCGATTCATCGAACTACACAAAGCAAACATTATCTTGATAAGCCAAACCTGTTCTTCCGACAGTCTGTGCATAGTTTAGACTAAATGTTGTTTATCATTTGTCAAGATTTTTTTATCTTCTGATGAACTATATTAAGTGTGTAGACACCCTACCAAGGGGAGCCTCCCACAGCATTTTTGAGTGTGTCTGTAGGAATTTCATTCCAAAGTCAACATTTCAGTCATACTGAAGGTATCAAGCTGATACACTCGGTTGCTTTAAAATATCACATATTAAAGGTTTGTTGATACATGTTGTTACTTAATCAACCTAATAGAACTTACATGTCTGTCCTAATGTGAGATTATCTGAGTTCAGTCAGTCATACCTAGGATTTTTTTTACGTGACGTGTGAATGTGGGCAGCAACAATACAAACAGAAATAATGAAATTCTTTGTTGAAGTTGAAGAGTTGAAGTGAATCCGATACAAAAATAAATTTGACTTCAAGCAATGAGTGTATGTGCTGTATGACCTGGCTGGTTAATTTGAAATAACCAAATCCTAGTGGAGCTTATTATCCCAGCTACTTATTACTTATATGCTAAATAAACAAGATTGTATAAACAAGATTAAGGGCCCTGTCCACACAAATGCAGACATTTTGACATTTATGTCCAACCCAAAAACGTTTTTTAAATCTATTTATCCATACCAGAAATCCAAAACACTTTCCCACCAGCCCAGCAGGTGGAGATGATATGTCATTATATTTTATATAAAAGACTTACAGAAGAACATTTGATGGACTTGATGGACTAAGAAGTAGTAGTAAGAGCAAAGTTAAATGCCAAGGCATTTACTCAAAGGCATTTACTCCATTTTACTGTACACATGCACCAAGTAAACATGGAATTAAACATAATACTGACCTGCTGCAACATAAGAATGACTTCCCTCAATGTCAAGGGTTAACATTAATGCAAACCATTAGATTTTACACACAACTAAAAAATAACTGCCTGACAGGACAAATTACTATTTTATCTGGAATTAAACTGTGCACATCAGTAACAGGCTAGTGTTAATTGATCCTGAGACACATCAACCTAGGGCAAAAAGGCATTGCATTTTGAAGGATTAACATTTTCCTTTTATAGAAATCAGTACCCAGATCAGACCATTATTCCTGATCCAGACCCTGGGAACCTAGTGGTGCAACCACGGTGGTCTATTTCATGTTAACACATTTTAACGTGTGTTAATCTAGTTTAGTAAGCTTGTGTGGCTTCACAGCTGAGCTTCTGTTGCTTCTAAACATTTTTACAGCATCACTTAAACAGAATAGCTAAAGAATAGCAGAACAAAAAATTGCTGGTTAGGTTGTCTTATTATAATGTCATTTTGAAGGTCACTGAGCACTTTATTTTGACCAATTTTAATGCCAATCTAGTCTAATAAAAACCCACCTTTTTACTAAGCACTTAAGCTGACTTGAACTTATTTATTAACAATTTTTTTCCATTTCCAAAAAAAAACCCCACTTTGGTTCTAACAGGTTTCAACAGATTTGTGTTCTTCGACTGTTGTTTACTTAAACTAGAGAAATGAAATGTTTACTATGGAAGCAATTCTGTAATGATCATTGTTCATGTAATGCTTGTATAATATTTTAATTCAGTAAGACCTCTAACGTTGTTCCTATAACAGATTGCAGTTCAGAGCAGCTTTTATGGACAGTAGTGTGCTTTGTTGCCTGGTCTGTCTTGATTGTTCTTGTTAGCTGAAGCAGAACTCAGAAGACTGGTTAATGAGTGGTTGGGAAACTGCTATTCATTCTTCTGACTAAGCTTTACTAAAACTCTCATGGGAAATTGTTACGAGATGATTCGTCTCCCCTTTGTTTCTTTTGACAGGGGCATTTTTTTACTGCTCGGTACTGTGATTAAATCTGTCAGGAAATAGCAGTTACAAGTTAGCACGTTTTTTTTTACACAATGTCACAAAAGTTTAAGGTGGAATTGCATGTCAAAACTGCACGTAATGTGTAAACCCCATTCACAAAAGTTGGGATATTTTGTAAAATGCAATAAAAACAAGAATCTATAGTTCACTCTTGAACGTAAACAATTTAATGTCTGCAACAGACTAAAAAAGCTTGGACATAATAAAATAACAGTGAAACATTTCACAATAAGCAGGTGAGTTGGTAATGAGTTGAGGATTGAATTGAGGGTCATGACTGAGTATAAAAGGAGGATCAGCCAAGGGCTCTTTTAATCACATAATTGTTCAATAATCACTTGTTTACTTAAACTGGCTCCACATACAATGATGATTACCCAGCATACTGTGTAGTGTTGGTCTATAAGCAGTGTTAATGTTGCAGTGTTGATTTGCTGTATAATGTATGTGATGTGTGTACTGATAGTTTCTCTCTGTTGTAGAAGACGTGCAGAAGTGTTGGTGCAGGAACAGTGTTGGTGTAGGCCCGGTGTTAATGTTGCGTAGTGTTGATTTGCTGTATGATTATGTATGTGATGTCTTCATTGATAGTATTAATAATAATGCAAAATAATAAATAATTATTATAAAATTAAATAATCGTTATTCTTTTTTTGTTTTAAACTATTTTGTGTAAATTCTGAAGACTGTCTGTAAGCATCAGCAGTTTCAGATATACTTAAATTATTGGCCATGTGGGTTTTCTTAGATATTGTGAAGTAAATCTAATAGGTATTAAGGGCAGAAAAATAACCAAACAATGTTTCACCCCTCCAGGACCTAAATTTTGAAATAGAGACAGTCCTTACAGCCAGGCAGGATTAGTGCATCAGCTTGGCTCCGCCTAGTGTTTATCAGGAGAAAAGCAGTCAATTAGATGTTAAACGCCAAGAAAACCCATTATGCTCCCAAACCCTGGGACATTACGGCTACATGTTTATCAATTTACATTGTTAAACACTAGTAAGAGTACATCGTTGCATATATCACACTCAACTATTCATTCTTACTCATTTACTCACTTACACCTAGAGGCAATTTAGAGTATTCAGTGTACTAGCAGGTTTTTGGAGGTTGGAGGTAACCAGAGTACCCGAAGGAAACATGTGGAAGATGTCTTCTCATAGACAGTGACCCAAGCAAGGACTAAACTCACAAAATATGCATAAGATGTATAATATACTAATAGATTAAAAATAATTAATAGTAAAATTAAACAAATGAATAATTGTGTCAATTAAAAGAATGCATGGGAAAACACGTTTTAAACATTTACAAAACCGCCATGTGTTAAGTTAAAACAATTACCATTGAATAATTGTGAGTAATGTATCATAAAAGTACGAGTATCACCCACTAGATACTTGGAAATGATATAATAATGTCATTTTTCATGAATATTATATCACATCCAACACTGTTAGTCACACAATATCCATGTGTGGTGTTTTCTTACAGCTTTCAGATCCTGTGCGCTGAATCAGCTCTTTGACCTGTTAGATGACCCTGAAGGTGCCGGTTTTCCCCGATATCTTGCTGCTTTTGGATACCACCTAAACTAGAACACGCTGACTCAGTTGTCTTTTGCACACCCTCCTTTATTTTCTTACTCAGGTCTGTACCACCCATTTTCTCAAACCCCTACACAGCCAGAAAAGATAGTGTCCATAACCAGCAAATGTCTTTTGCACCAGTCTGTACAGTTACACAAATACTATAAATGAAAAGTACTATTTTAGACCAGCTTTATAACCTACAGTAAGAAATTATTTCACAAGCAGTTTAAATAGTTTTAATTATTGTTATACAGGAAGTAAAATTGATAGACAAAGCTATAATAAGTACATATAGTACTTTCATAAGGTCAGAAAAAGATTTATGATAAGAGCATTTTTCTCAGCCCTTTATCAAGACTCACACACTGTTTTGCACACACTTAGCACACAAAATATCTCATTTGCATATGTATAAGGGGAAATCCATGCACCCACTTCTCAAGCAGTTTTAGATCAGCTTAGAGTATTCTTCAGCATTTTCTTACCGTCCTTAATGTTTTTAATTCCATTCTTTTAGATTAAAGGTGCACTTATCAGTCAAAACAATAATGTGGTGGGCATTTCTCCATTACATAACCTGTCTATTATTCACACTCTGGGACTTTTGACCCTCCTGTTCCAGCTATACACACATGCAAACTTCTGACCAACTGGAGAGGCTTGCTCAGCATTTCCTGCTGGCTACAGGAAGCAGTAGGGTCGACTCACTTATTTCCTGTTGGCTTGCTACAAGCCTTTCACATCTCCAGTCATGTGGCCTTTATTAAACTATTAAACTTTTACCTGGAAACCTTTTAGCCCTGCAGAGGCACATCAATAACAAAACACTATAATGACACATAAAGCCGATGGAGGATTTGTTTTATACAGTGAAGGTCTTCAAGTGGAAACAGTTGCATTTTACATGTTCTTCTAATTTAATGCATCAATGCAATGTTTTTTATTGCAAATCAAATAATCAACATAATTTAGGCGATAATTAGAATAATTATATTATCTATCATATACAATACAAACCCTATTTCTGGAAAAGTTGGGACATTGTGCAAATGCAAATAAACTGAATTTGTAATTAATTATTTTATTGAACTGAGCAAAATATCAAAGAAAAATGTTTTTGTACTGATCATTATATTTTGTAAATATATACAGAGTTAAAGTTTAATGTCTGCAGCAGAATAAAAAAAAAGTTGGGACAAAGGCATCACTGTGTTACTTTACCTTCCTATTAATAAACTAAGGATACTTATTGTTAGTTTTGCAAATGGATTGTTTGCCAATTCTTGCTTGATGTAAGACTTCAGCTGCTCAACAGACTCTGGTGGCCGTTGTCTGATTCTCCTCATGTACAAAGGGTGGTACGGTGGCTAAGTGGGTAGCACTGTCACCTCACAGCAAGAAGGTCCTGGGTTCAATCCCCAGGTGGGACGGTCCGGGTCCTTTCTGTGTGGAGCTTGCATGTTCTCCCCGTGTCTGCGTGGGTTTCCTCCGGGTGCTCCGGTTTCCTCCCACAGTCCAAAGACATGCAAATTGGAGACGCTAAGTTGTCCAGGACTGTGTTTGATATAACCTTGAGAAGTGATGAGTTTTGTGTGGTGAGTAACTACCGTTCCTGTCGTGAATGTAACTGAAGTGTAAAACATGACGTTGAAATCCTAATAAACAAACAAACCACATGTACAAAACTGTACATTTTACAGTTTTTGCAGCCTTAAACAGCCATAATAATAATAATAATAATAATAATAATAATAATAATAATAATAATAATGTACATTAGTAGTAATGCTGATTGTGCGCAGCGCCCCCTCGCGGTTGGTGTTGGTGTGTGCGGGACTCCTCCCCTTCTGCAGAGTACAGAGCTCTCTTCCTGCGCTCAGCAGCTCTATGTGACTGTGACAGGCGGCTCTGCGCATTGTGTCCTTTTCCCATTTCATTTTATTTTATCACTCCACACTCTGTACAGCACGATAAATCATCTGCAGCTTTTCCTCTGTCTGCTCGGACTGGATTATCACCGCTGTGCTTCTCTAACATGGGCAACAGGGACGATGAATACGATTTCTTGTTCAAAGGTAAATTGTGAGGAGCCGCAGTGTTCTCCAGTACAGGGAGGGGGGGTCAGTGCCTAATAACCGCTCCATTGTTTTCTGTCTGTAGGAATGTCGATGTGTTGGGGTGTCGTATATAGTTGTGGGGAATAACGGTATCCTGAATGTCCATCTGCCTTCATTCTGTATCCTGTTTCTAATCGATGTGATTACAATAGCTGCTGTAATAACACAGCGACGCCCGAAGCGCTCTGCATGTGATAGGCGTTTAGATCGATGTGCAAAAACATCTGGATTGACTTGGCTGGATGATTTTGCAATGCAGGATGGGGACAGACCCGGATGTTAAAATGTATATAGCGGGTTTTATTTCAAATAAATATTATGTGCTGTACTGTTAGAATAAAACTCTGTCAGACTGTCTAGGATGGTTTACAATATCTGACCTATTTATAGATTGATCTGTCCACAATCAAAGGTTCCTTCTGATTGACTCAGTATCTGAACCATTAAAGTGCTTTTTAAATGCTCTTGAAATATGGTGTCCTTCTTTCAAGGAGGTGCATTTGTTTTTTCCCAGTAGTATTAGTATATAGGCCTAGGATGCATCATACAAAATCATTCATCATCCCCTGTACTTGTACTTAATGATTACTGACAGTCATGTTTAGGTCTGGACAGTATGGTTATATAAACTGCCCAACAAAATACTTGTGTCCACTGTTATAGATTTTGCTGTGCACCTCATACATTGGCACAAAAAGATCATCAAAGCAGTGCTGTAAAGTGTCTGAAAGCAGATATGCTTATTGTAAATGACCTGGACAGAATTCAATTTTCACATGAGAAAAATGTGCATAGTAGAGGAGAGTGCAGAAGGAAAACACAAGCAACAATTTTGACTAGAAAAATGCTGTGATGCTGTGATGTAAAATTACAATTACAGTGATAGAGGATTTTAGCACTATACAGGCCTAAACCCTCAGAAAGAGGAACCAAATATTGGACCCTAATTTTTTATCAGGTTTATAAAGTCATAGCTGAGAAAATAATTTTTCTCATGATCAAACATCGGCAGCTGATTTTAATCTAAGACTGTAGGCCACAGTAACAGTGAGGCCTAAATGCTCCGCCGAAATTATCATACTAAGCTAATCAAGTTATGGAGTTATGGGTCACTGAGTGGTTTCACTTTTAAAGATTGGGTGGTGGCTCAGTGGGTAGCACTGTCACAGCAAGAAGGTCCTGAATTTGATTCCAAGTTGGAGTGTGGAGTTTGCATGTTCTTCCTGTGTCTTTGTGGGTTTCCTCCGGGTGCTCCGGTTTCCTCCCACAGTCCAAAGACGTGCAAGTTATGTGAATTGGAAATGACTTTGAGCTTGAATTGATGAATCATGTAACATGTAACTACCTGTCTTGTCATGAATGTAACCAAAAGTCTAAAACACAATGTTCAAATCCTAATAAACAAGCAAACTTTCAAAGCTTTAGGTATGATTTATTGATCTTTAGGCATCTAATCTTTAAACCTGCAATCATTGACTTAAAGCTTTAAAGAGTCCTTTTTGTTTAAACAGCCAACTTCACAGATTTTTAATGATCAAGCAAATTAAGAACAGCAGGTGATAACCAAAAATGTACCTTGGAAAAATACCAGCAACAACGATAATTTGTTGGTTTAAAAATTGCCAGAGTTACAGCAAATACACATTAGAGGCCGATTTTTAACCTGACAAAGTTTTGAACAAAGCATGCAACATATTTTCGCTATTAAATGGTCCTTAAAGCCTAGATGATAGCTAATCTAAGCTAAGCTGAGTCGTGTCCAGTCAGAAGTTACTAAACACTAATACAGGACTTTGTTCATTACATATATGCTGACAACATGACAAAACAATCTTACCTGAAGTTTTGTCTGTTTTAGCCTGTTTTAGTCTTTTTCAGTTTTACATGTAAACTTGTTTAAGGTCTGGATACATGATTGTTTTTTCCTCTAAAATTTGAGGTTTGGAAAACTGACAAAGTAAACGTTTGATGTCAGCTGTATATGTAAATGTGTATTGTTCTAGCCTGTGCATTCAGAATGACCCACTAACAAGGATCTTACTGTCTATTATACCTCTGTCACATATGTCGCCTCTGAATTAAACATCTTATAACATCTTTATAGGCAAGTCTAAAAACATTTTTGAAAACACATATTTTACATTTTATAAAAATAAAATATTGCTGGAAGATACCTGTTTTTCAGATTGTCTCACTGGCAGAACTAAAAAAAATATCCATAGGAACCTTGTTGCACAGGTCTTCCTATTTCACTAAAAGCTTCCTGAATTTTTTGAGTTGCTGGAAAATTAGCATAAAAATAACACACATTTCTTTTTAGTGTTTGTTTTATAAATAGTAATGCCCCACATGCAATAACACATTGACACATGCAATAACAGAGGAAGCCAAACAGGCACACGACTTCACATCATTATTAGTTATTAGTTCAGACTTCCCAGCACATCTCACTATTACACAGTTGATTTCTTCCTGGTAAATAAATGTGCTTTTTTGTTTGATTTGTGACTCTTTGCAGTTGTTCTTATTGGAGACTCTGGAGTTGGAAAGAGTAACTTGCTGTCACGCTTCACAAGAAATGAATTCAACCTAGAAAGCAAGAGCACGATCGGGGTGGAGTTTGCAACCCGCAGCATTCAGGTGGACAGCAAGACGATAAAGGCACAGATTTGGGACACAGCCGGTCAGGAGCGTTACAGAGCCATCACCTCAGCGTGAGTGTAGAATGGAAATATCTGTAACGGTTTTAAATTTTAAACCCCTGTACTATATAGCATTAATTAGATTTTTTGGATTATATACCTTCATTTTAATTATATAAAAAACTCAGACTTTTGTCATATCTGTTCCATGCAGTTACTACCGGGGTGCAGTTGGTGCTTTGTTGGTGTACGACATTGCCAAGCATCTGACCTACGAGAATGTGGAGCGCTGGCTGAAGGAGCTGAGGGACCACGCTGACAACAACATTGTCATTATGTTAGTGGGCAACAAGAGTGATCTGCGCCACCTCAGGGCAGTGCCAACCGATGAAGCCCGGGCCTTTGCAGGTACTAATGAGTGGGAGTGTTACTGGGAGGGTTAGAGGCTAGGAAGAAAAAACTTTACCATTTTTTAATAGAGACAACTTTAATGGTCTGCTTAATCATTTGGTTGGGCTTACTTTGAGTCTAAATACTTGGGTAAAAAATAAGCTGTATTTAAATAATCTTGTTTGGGCCGTATCTGCTCTTTGGTTGACGTGTTAAACTCAAAAATATTGGTAGATGGTTTTAAGAAAACAGCTTTTCTAACCTTTATGTCAACTTGAAGCTGAAAAAACATCCAGGAAAGTTGCATCATTTTTGTGATTATCTCAGCTGTTTGTAGAGGCTAATTCCATAGTAGTACAGTGTGTGGGTGGAAATGATTACTCTAACAATGATATTTTCATATCTTACTTTCTTCTTTTCAGAGAAGAATGATCTTTCATTTATTGAGACCTCAGCGCTGGATTCAACCAATGTGGAGGAGGCTTTCAAGAACATTCTAACAGGTACAACGTTTTAATTACCCTTTCCCTAACCTAACAGTGGCAGAATATTATTCATTCCCATAAATGTGGGTGTGAATCTCTTTTATGCCGGTTATCGGCTCCAGTCCAGCCCGCTGCAGCAGTGATTCAGGTTTATTTGTGGTCATAAACCCACTATGGAGCATTCTTAACAGTGCAGTCATGTGAAGCTAGTGTGATGCAATTTACATTTTAGCCTGATTACTCAAACATTAAGGTCAATGTGCGTGTCAGTGCTATTTCAGCACCTGAAAACAGCACTGGTGGCTGGATGTGCAAGCGCTTTAAACCACTATAGATGTTTTCAAAATATAAATAATAAAACCGTGGCAAAGACTTAAATAGGTTAGTATTTCAGTCAGTGCTCATGTAAGAGGGCATTAGTTGAATCTGTAGTCATAAGGAATGACACTTATTACAGCTGCAATTGAATACTGCTCAAAGCTTTAATAAGGTTACAGGCAGATGAACCAAGGCAAAATGTATAGATGCTTCCAGACAATTGTACTACATGATACAATTCACTGTGTACCATGCATACCATGCATTGTGGCCTGTATCATCATAAGCAGGCCCTGTTGATGGGAGGAGCAAAAGATCTCAGTGACTGTGTGAAGGTTTATTTTTCAGTCATGAGGACTGCTCAAGTAGCTAGAACTGTAACATCTGCAATTAGGCCGATGGGAAAGATATCAGGAAGCAGAGTTGAGATTTTCAGTAGATAAATACAAAGTTGTTTTGACTGTTTACCTAATGGGTATGATGACACATTCCTGTCCAGATTGGAAAAGTCTTTTTTTAGAAACATGACAATGCTCCCATATTTGGGTTGAAAAATCCAATCTGATCCAATAATTTATTTGACAAACACTGTCATTTTGCTAAATGTTACACTGCTGCAGCAAATTCAGCATAAAAACAAAAGCTTATGTGTATAAAATCAGCCCTCACAGAACGTTCCTCAGGATTTGAGATCACTGTCAGCTTTCTCACAAGGAACACAATGGAAATTTCTGGGACTTCTCAGAGTGCTGAGAGCAGGATATTGCAGCTTGTGGTAGGATCACATTGCAGACATCACTGCTGCTCTAACCATTAACTAATGCCATAATATGCAGCTTTACTGCCTTTAAATAGTCCCATATTTGCAATCCTTGAATTCTAAAAAGAATTCAGGAAACAAGCAGGATGCCAGTGATGTCAGTGATCTTTGGTGGTAAATATCTGTTTTTGTTAAATTGCCTATAGTAAGGTCATCTGTTTTAATCTAAAGGTCAAGACAAGAGCTGCATCATGAATCACATATTAGCATGTCAAATATGGCAATTTGCCTTCCCCAGTCAATCATTAGCACACATTATTCTCTGAGATCTGCCATTAACAAATAACTAACCAGATTCATCCATCAGACTACCATATGGTTAGTCCTCCAGAGTCCAATGGCAGTGTGCTTTACACCAAGAATGCACATGATGATCTTAGACCTACATGTGGCAGCTGGTTTATAAAATCCAATCCAAGAGGTCTTTAACAAACTGCTCTTGTGTTCATGTTGCTTCCAGGTGTGGTTTGGAATTCTGTAGTAACTGTTAAAACCATTTATAGGGTAATTTTGTGACATTTTATGATTTGTTGCTCCTAAATGTTGTCTTTAAACTTTTGATTATACAGGACAGCTTTATCAGGGCAGGAATTTACTGTACTCACTTGTAATCATGGTATTTGATGACAGTGTCATATGATCCATCCAATAGGATTCATTCTACTGCCAATGTAGTCTTGACTTTATGCACTTTTAAGACGATTACACAAATTTAAAGGATTGTTTACATTAATGTTTGTATAATTATTATTAGTACAATTTCAGTTGTAGGAACCAGTTTGTTTCTAAAAACACTAACATTGTTTTTCTCTCTCATTCAGAGATTTATCGGATCGTATCACAGAAGCAGATCGCTGATCGGTCAGCTCATGACGAGTCTCCTGGAAACAACGTGGTGGACATCAGCGTGCCACCCACTACGGATGGGCAAAAAGGCAACAAACTGCAGTGCTGCCAAAACCTGTAACCATGACGACCAACCATCACCCCCCCCCCCACCCCATCACCGCCCATCA
Organism: Trichomycterus rosablanca; assembly: GCF_030014385.1. Taxonomy (NCBI): domain Eukaryota; kingdom Metazoa; phylum Chordata; class Actinopteri; order Siluriformes; family Trichomycteridae; genus Trichomycterus; species Trichomycterus rosablanca. The sequence continues at coordinate 15,082,438 of NC_086012.1, forward strand.
TCTTTCTTTCTTCCTCTTTTTACGTGTCGTGCCGCCGACTTTCGATATTTTTTTTGATAGCTTTTCAACTTGCATATGCACACATAAGAGACAAACACAAGTACACACACACTACTGACACAAAATAAACCTTTACAGTACAAACTGGTGACATTTGTTTAATGTGGTGGAAGTTATGGTCTGTGTTATTTGAAGCAGGCTGCCGTGCTTGGAAATCTTTTTGCATCTGGAAAACTTTTTAACATCTGGTAATGGAAGATTTTAATCACTCGACTGGAGCATATGAAGGTTTTACAGATTTTACATCTGGTTGGTTAGGATTTGCCTCATGATAAATATTCTAATAGTATTTGTGTCTCTTGGTTAAAAAAAAATCAACCGAGTCAAGGCAGTTTTTATTTCTAATGTCTGCTTGTATGGCAGACCTCAATATTAAATAAAAGCAGATATATAATCTCTATAAACATTTTTAATATCAGCAGCTATTAAAGGAGGATTTGTTGATATATTGCTCTTATTCCTCTTATTGTTTAAAGTGAGATGACAGATCCCACTAAAAAAATCAGTTATGCAGTCTGGCTCCTCTCAAGTTTTCTTCTCAGTTTTTGTCTTCACAGTTTTTCCTTTCAGCAGCCACCTCAGGCTTTCTCGTTTATTTTTAGATTTCTTTAACACTTCTTACTAAAGACTGAAAAGAATGAACGAATGAATTAAGAATAAAACTCTTTTACTCTCTCATCACTGGTAGGTTTAAGTTACCTGGGTGCAGCAGCACATATTGAATGTTGTGTAATTGCACAGCACCCGACTTTGGGAGAGAAACAGCAGAATGGCTCAGTGGGTAGCACTGTCTCACAGCAAGAAGGTCCTTTCAGGTCCTTCTGTGTGGAGTTTGCATGTTCTCCCTGTGTCTGCGTGGGTTTCCTTCAGGAGTTCCAGTTTTCTCCCACAGTCCAAAGACGTGCAAGTGAGGTGAATTGGAGATACAAAATTGTTCATGGTGGTGTTTGACATTGAACTTGAACTGATGAATCATGTTTAACCTGTAACTACCTGTCCGGCCATGAATGAAACCAAGGTGTAAAGCATGACGGTAAAATTATATTAGACAAATTTTGGTAAGGGTGTGCACCTAAAATATCAGGCTTTCTCTTCAAAATGAGGGAGATGTTAAAATAATCATAGCTGCTGACTTGTAAACAAAGCAGTAACAGTCAGTTCATATAACACGGGTCTAAAATTACTTTTTAATGCAGAAATACTGTTTTCTGTGTTCAGACAAGGATGTCATAATGAGTAGCGATTAGGACTATTCCAAGGGTCGTGAGTCAGAGAAAAGCCATCAAGGATTCTATTTATATGACCCCCCTCCAGCTAAGTAATTTCATCAAGTCATTGAAGGCTACTGAATTTAATAATGTACATGAAACTGTCAACACGAAACGCCTACTGAAGAAAATCAAATACCAGAACTAAAAAAAAAAAAAAAAAAAAACATTACCCAAGAAACAGTAAGTTTAGTGTAAATAACTGCCAATAAGAAAAACATTAAAAGTTATCTGAGTGTGAAGAGAGATATGAGTCAAGGTTTGAAGCCTTAAATCAACAGCTAAATTACTCATAGTACACAAAGGACAAGCCCACAACACGCACTACCATTATTTTTAAACACCACGACCTACCAAAACTACGAGTTTTCACACAGGTAAGTTCAATAAAAACCTTTCCCCACACAACCACAGACGCTGCTTCTCTGCCTTTACTTCTGTACTCAGCCCTGTCTTTCTCCACTGTCTGCTTCAAGCTCTTTTTGCCAACTTGAGCTTCTTCTGCAGTACAGACACCGGGCCTCAGTTAGCACCCATTTTTTTTTGGCAGAGAGACATCGAGAGAGTGCAGTAACCAGTGAGTGCCTGGCTTTACCATAATTCATTACAGGTATCAAAAAGCACAAACATTTTAAACAGAATTTTATTTATCTTATTACACCATAATCATCCACTGATCTGTTCAAACACACAGGGCATCAGTTAATGCATTTACAGCCACAGACAGATGGTTACAGATAAACAGCTTAGCAGTGTTTCTTTGCTGAATACATGCAGCATCTTTTAGGAAATGTGATTAGAATGAAGCACATATCCTTTAACAAATTACAAAAAATACATCAAAACTCTTTAAGACCAGGACACACATCTGCATGCACGCACACACACACACGCACGCGTTGCTTATTTATTATTTTCTATCATTTTTTTCCACACAAACTGTTCAATTTCATAGCAGACATTTAAACAAATTACACAGGACAAGAGACTCACAGATTCCATCATGTCTCGTCCTACTGTCTTCACATGCAGTCAAAAATAAAACTATCAATCACTACACTATACAGATCGGAACGTATGTACATTATGGCGTTCGCTTTTTTATATTTAGGGAAAACACACTAACAGATCATGATCATTTTCTGAAATTTTGGAATATTTTGTTAGATTTTTTTAATAAGGCAGTCACACATTTTATGGTGATGTGTTTATATTGCTACAGCAGTTTTAACATCAAGAAGCATTTGATTAATATTTTAACTGACTAATCTTATTATTATCATTACAAGGTACAAGATGTACAGTCATTATAATAAACACATTTAATGCTTTAAGGAAATTAAAGCTGACATTTTTTTTATCAAATACCCTTAAAAAGCAAAATAGAGAAGAAATTAAACATTAACCAGAACTAATGCTTTATGAATTGAAAATGGTTAAAAAATGATACATATATTGTATTTCATCACAATTAAAGTCTACAGGTTTTTGTAAGGGGCATTTTTGACAGTCAAATTGTTATTTCTGTGACAAATGACAAATGTAATTGTCCAAAAACTAATAAAATATATATTTTATGTACTACTAATAATAATTTATAAAATTATTGGTCATTTAACTTGACTGTGCACCAAATCGGGCTAATTTAACAGTATAATCATTTTTGAGCCACACGCATTTCATTAAAAATGTCCACATTTGGAAAAACCATATATTTCTGCAAATCAAAAATGTTAAGCAACATCTTGTCACAATCTCATCTGTAAAAACATTTGTTAAGAGTGCAGATACGTGGAACAGTGTTCTCTGCCAGGGTCATAAAAAAAAAAAAAAAAATATGCTGAGAGGAAATTGCAAGAACATCCCAGCAGAAGTTTTCAGAGAGCCCATAAACTGATGCAAGCAGTCAAATTTGTAAAAGTGTTTTTATGCCCCCATGGTATGGACAAAGGAGTTTTTCATCATTAAGCCACAGAAATATTAGCATGACCTGCAGGTTAGTTAGAAGTAAATGTAAACTTTGACTTGAATTGTACATATTTAAATAACTTTTTGTCATATCATTGTGCGTTGACACTTCAACACAGCATATTTCCATGACAGTACAGCAATAAATATAATTCATTTTTTAAAATAAAGTTTAGAATAAAACTAAAATAAGGAATGATTCAGTAAACGTTATCTTAGTGTTGCTTTAAAATCTTATTCTGTACAAAAAGAGCCAGTCACATTTACAGTATGACTGAATCTAAATCTAATTCAAATCTATAGTATATATAAATAAAATTGTGTACAGCTGATAATCCTATATAATCTTAATAAAAATAACATCTAAATACCCTAAGTAACATGTCAAGAAAAAATAATAATGTGACTTTATTGACTTTTAAATTACAGTAGAACAGTAGAGCATGAATATTGATCTTTGTCACACAGTAGTTGCACCAGTTTGCTTTGATGCACTTTTAATAACCAAACCCTGAATGGTCAGTGTGGTTACGGTCATTTCTCAGTTACAGAGCCTGAGTTGCTGATATGTTTCAGTCCACATGAAAAAGTTCATTATATTTATAGTTTATATTTTCACCTTTTAATGTTCAATGTTAATAGGTAAATGAAGAATATTTGCCATGGCACTGATTCTGATTGGTTAGCAGGTGGATTCACTTCCAGTGTCTGAACAGCCTCACAGAGGCCTCAAAAAGTTCTGTTTCCTTGTTTACTGATGCCCTGTAGCAAGCAGGCACATAAACTTGGCTGGCGTGTGGGCAGAGGTCAGAGAAAGAACTGTATTATTATAATGTTACTTACAATGGCATTTTGTATCATGAATGTCTGTTTGTTGGTAAGTTACATAAGTGTTATAATAAAGATTGAGCAGTTTGATAAATCAGTTCCTCATTAATGAATTTGACTGTGATTAAATGTCACTTTGTGTTAGATTGTTATGCAATCAGAGAGACCAAACCACCGCATGTAAAGATTCAGGAAAGTCTTGCTGTAGAGAACATTGTCATATTTTGACTTTAGAATAGAATGATTGGAGTTGCAGTTGAAGTGATGGTCTCTGCATAATGGCTTGTCTGTAACATGAATTTATAGTCACACTTTCATGAGCTGCACTTTTTCCCTTATTTATTTTGGACTATTTCAGTCTCTGTTCCCATGATGCTTCGCAAAGCAGGGTCCCTGAAACAGGGAGTATGGGACACCGATGATGCTGCCTAAAATCCAACAGGACAAAGTAGCGCCAGCATAACATCACACCTGAACCCAAACTGCATAGAGTTTACTGAAACAAGAGAGAAAGAAAGATTATTAAACAAGATTATTAACATTATAAAAGACCAACACACTAACACACACACACACACACACACGAGGAGCACGATCAGCAGGACCAAGTGTTCAAAGTGACCTTGTCCACTGTTACCCTTGTACCCAGTGGCTACTTCCTGCTGCTTTTGCTAATGAAACTTAGCTGGACACGGAGTGTGGTGTGATAGCGCTAACAAAAACCAAACAGGCTTTGTTGTGTTTTGTTGTTCTAACACACTGACTTTACATGTACTGCATCTATAATAAACAGTCCCAATCGAATCACTGAGCTATTAAAAAGGACTAAATGCTTGAATTTGCATTGATTTTGTTACACTATGCTATTTGTACTTTTTAAAGTGAGGCATGGCCGTAAATAGATAACAATGATATGTTTTGAAACTTGTTTTAATACAGCCTACTTAGTTGCTGATTTAAAAAAAAATTGTGCAAAGTGGGACAAAGTAACAAATTAAACAGACAAAATATTTAACCATAAAGCAGTTGAGAATGAACTACTTTATTTAACATTAAAATTATGTAATAACATAAATGTAATAAAACGTTATTTGTAATAAGATGTTCATTAAATGTTTTTTATTAATGTAATAAAATATCATCATTGTATTTCTACAAATTGAAGTCCAAATATCTCATCTACATGTGTACTGACCCTGAATAATGTCCGAATTATTTAGAAAGCTAAAGTAAAACTTATATTTATATTCATAAAGATAAGGAAACATAAATGTAACTGTCCTCACGATCATCTACTCATGCCCTAAAAATCCTGAGAGTCAATAACCCACTTGTGTTTCTGGTCCACAGCACTGCTGTATAGTTGGTGTGTAAATGTAAGTGAAACCCACAGTGATAAATGAGCGAATGAATGAATGAATGAATTTTACACAGAATAAACAAAAAGTTTAATATTATTCTTTAAAGATCAATGATTAAAAGTGTTTTCTAAGGACTGGTTTTGGGTCGAATCCCACTTACTGCCTCGCTTTCTCCATCAGAAATGGCTTGAGATTCGGAGGGCTTGTGCAGGGGGGAATAAACCCAGCTCTTGTCCTCTGGAGGCTGATAAACCAACAACACAACAGCAGGTGGCGCCAGAGAGGCACGCACAGACAGATGGGTACACAGCACGAAGAGCATGACGGGGAACGAGAGGAACAGATAGAGGACACAGAGAGCACAAGCATGAGCTGATGCAAATCAACATTCATTCAGTCAGAGTCAAATAGTGTTTATTTGATGGATCAGACTCAACATTGTTGCAGTGTCGGGCAAATCTGCTAAAATGCCAGTTGGTTGGGGCAGTTTGGTTATGTTATGTAATGTAAACAGATAAACAGATGTCTAGTTTCTCTAGCGTACTCATCAGCTTTAATTCTGTCATGATACAGAACACTTGTATCTTAACTAAAATGCTGGATCTACGTACCTACTATAGCTACAGCTAAAATTCAGCTGCAAGAAAAAGCTTGTAAATTTCTTAAATGACCTTCATCTGCATTAATTACTTATAAAATGGGGAGTGATCATAAAGACGATCACATTCTGCCTAAAGTAATAACACACAATTGTCCATTTATGTCTTAGTTAAACACAGTGATCGGTTATTTACAGTTCTGCTGATGTGTAGATTTAAGAATCTGCTATTGAGTTTACGAGAAAAAAGTTGTGACAAAGAAATAATCCTTCAAAAAATAAGAATACTAATTGTTGCAGTTTTGCAGGTTGAACTTTTGTCCATTCATGCTTGATACAGAGCCTCAGTTGCACAACAATCCATAGTTAGCATTGTCTGTTTCTCCTCTTCCTGATGTGCCATGCATTTTGAATAGGAGACAGCTCTGGACTGCAGGCAGGCCACTCAAACATATGCACTCTACAAAGCCATGCTATTATTAATGCCGGCCATTGTCTTGCAGAAATAAACACATTGCCTTGATGGCAGCACATGTCTCTTTAACATCCCAATATACAATGTCATTGGTACCCTCAGACATACAGTATATGCAAGGGACCCATGCCATGCATAAATGCACCGCCATACCATGACAGATGCTGTAATGCTGTAAAGGAAAATTGCATTCTGCACCGACACTTCAACCTCGTCCTAGCTGTAAAGCATAGTGGAGGGAGTATTATGGTTTTTCTTTTCTTGCCTGAGTTCAAAGAGAAACAATGAATTCACAAAAGCTTAATGATATTGATGAAACCAAGATAGATCCATACCAGACCAGTAAGTCAACAACGGAATATATTATTAAAAGTGTGTTTGGAATGGGTAATCTGGAGTCTAGATATTAACTTTATGAAGGCAGTACATCCAAATCAGTCAGCTGAATCTTTATTGACCATTTTAGATTTGGCAGAATGTAATTCTCAGACCTCATTTCTCAAATAACTAATGCAGAAATCCAGGACATTGCAAACTTTTTTTCTGCATCGGTAGTTGCTATGTTCACTTACAAAATGCTCTTGGCTTGAGTTGAGCTTGCGTCGATGGGAAATGGGGGAATAAACCCAGTACCTCCCCTCTGCATACTGCGTACACATTGGAAGGTTTACAGCAAAACAGTGCACATGAAGAGTGAATGGAAAACAAATGGTGTGTGGGATGTTTACAGGAAAATAGGTACGGAAAACAGTAAATAAAGAGTGTGGGAGGGAGAGACTGATGGACACATTCAGTAATAATGAAGATGAAAGATGTAGGTGAAAGCTTTTAGACATGATAAAAGGACAGGAACAAAAACTGTGACAACAGAAAATGAAAGCACAAACAATGGCTTCTCTAAACACACACACTTCCCCAAATGCAAAATGCAACCACACACCAGTGTTACACACTTACAAAGCAAAACTTACAAAGTAGATATCTGTGACTGGCACCTCTTCTTCCACAGAGCCCTGGCTGAGGGATTCTGACTGCTGTCTGCTGAGCCCGTTGCCAGGACCCTGCGGCTCTGGAGCTGCTGACTCTGAAGCCGCTGCTGCCTCTGCAGATGTTTCCGGGTCGACTGCTTTCAGAAGGACATTTGTTGGTGTCGATGTGGACTGAGGGGGAGCTTCAGGCTCTGGAGGGTCAGCTGTGTCCAGGATCACGTCATCCAAGATCGCAGTCTCACGGATTTCTAGTGAGGACGCAACCTCAGCTTCTTCAGACACACTAGGATACACGATGCACACAATCACGAGTAGTGAGCTCTAACTTATTTTTACAGTTGTGTACAAATTTGGTCAAAATAATCATACTACTGGTCTCAATAACATTTCATGTATACAATTACTTTTACATTTTCAGCATTTAGCAGACGCTTTTATCCAAAGCGATTTACAGTACTGTGACAGTATATTGTCTAAGCAATTGAGGGTTAAGGGCCTTGCTCAAAAGACCAAAGCAACCTGGCAGTGGCTTGAACCAGCAACCTTTTGATTACTTGTCCAATACCCTAACCTGGTAGGCTACAACTGCCTTATACAATACAGTGGGTGTCAACAAGTATTTAACCACCTTTGTTATTTAATATACTTCTGGTGCATATTAATACTTCACATTTACACACAGGTTTAGACTTTATGTTTAGGATTTTTGTGTACATTTATAAGTACAAAGAAATGTCCAAAAACTAAACTGAAAGCACAATAATTATTTCGACAATACAAACTGCTGTTGGCAATTACTAATTTAAAACATCTCCAGCAATAAGAAACAAGCTTTTTGCAGCATTTGGAACATTCCTCCTGACAAACGATCTATAATTCCTTGAGGTAATGAAAGTATTTATGATGGACTTCAAAATTCTTCATAAAATTTTATAGTTTCATAGTCTGTTGATACTGTATTCCTATGTGTAACATTAATATTTACTGTAGCTTGTTCAATTTGTTTGTTTTTTTAGCCCAAGTGGATAAAAAAAATTGAGTATGGAAAGTGTATAATGTGCTGACCTGCTCTTTGTGGGCTCCTGTTGAACCTGCTCCCCGGTCCTCTCCTCTTTTATTGTCTCTGCCTCCACATCCTTCTCCTCTTCTCTCTTCACCTCCACCTGTACCCTGATAGTCTTTTGGTCCTCCTCATGAACATCAACCACCCTGAAACACACATACAGAGAGAGTCAGTGCCTAAGAGAGCAAAGGGAATAACTTCACAGGAAAGCAGAAATTCTCACCTTCCATTGCTCTCTTTAAAACTCATGGTTTGCCTCCTAAGGGGTTGGTGGATAAAAAGGGGAAAAAGGGTTGTATGTATAATTGTAATGAAGCACATGTTTAACTTAAAACCTACCTTAAAAACTCTACTGTGTCCTGAGCAAGAGTTTGCTCACAAATTTGAGCAAACACAGCATTAAAGCCACAAGTTACTTCTCAACACAACTTGTGTTGCCCTTACCAAACTCCCTTACACAGAAAATAGGGATAGTACAATGTGGAACAGAGTAGCAGAAAAAATGTGTACCTGTAACGGGGGTGCTCTGCTGTGTCAGAGGGGGATCTCTCTGGGATTGATATGGATGTGTTGGACGACAGCGTAGTGGCAACCGAGGCCGTGGTCGCTTCCTCAAATGATGGAGGAGTGCAGGGCTGCAGACCTGAGAAGGAAAAAAACTGAGTTAAGGGTATTTTCATACTCGACCTGGCTAGTCTAGTCAATTCCCAGGATTTATTTTGGGGAAGGGGGTTAGTATTGTAAAAAATGAAAAAACAATGAAATTCAACTACACTGACAAAACTAGGAACTCTGAATGTGACTCTGAATGTGGAAGCTTAAGGCTACATTACCATCATTCTCCAGCACTGGGAAGCTGTGAGCTCCTCTCAGGTCATAGATGTTGTGGTCTCCATCAGAGGGCAGCTGGCCAGCTGACCAGGCTGCCCCAGGTCCACTGTTTCTGGGCACAGTCAAAGCACCGCGGCCTCTTTTAGAGGGAGAGGATTTAAGTGCTAATATGCAAGAAAGAAACAGAGGAAATTCAGTAAAATCACAATTTAACTGAGGACACTGTTTAGCTCCATGTACATAAACAGTAGTACATTATATAAACTACATACTAAATATATATCTGAACTGTTACATATATACATATGTGAATTACATACAGTATATACATAAAGTGAAGTGCACTTTTATATGGAGCCTGATGGACTGGCAATATTTAGAATTTTATCCAGCTAGGAAAAAAGCACAGAACATACTGTAAACAGTATGGATATGGCTGTATAATAACCTGGAATCCATGTAAAAATCAATGAACTAGCAATAATTAAAAATGCAACAGCAAAATTGGTTTGTCAGTGTAATCTGGTGAACTTAAATTGGACAACTACAAGCAAAACATATGGCATGTACGGTATGGTAAAACATACTGAAATGTAGTATTTTGCACTCAACTATGTAAATATAATTAATTTGGCCAGTAAAATGTGTTTTACACACTTGTGTACACACTTATTGTGTAAAGAATGTACAGTTCTTACATGAGCTCTTCCTGAACACTGTTGAACTCATGAACTTGAAGAACCTGTCAGCATAGAAGTTTGGCCTGTGCACGGACACTGTGTCCTACAAATAAAGAAATACACGACAAAACTTAGAAAAGCAGAGATTAACAGAAACCGGCTAATGGGGAAGTTATAGGATCGTCATACTTTGGTGTGAAACCACAGGCAGCAGATTTGTATTTAAGATCCACACGTCTGACAGATTATGTGCTGCAGCTTAACACTATAGATACACTCATTAGTAGATACATGAGCTCAGAGAGTGGGATTACTCTTTAGGCATGATGCTATCCAGATGCAGCATTGCTTTTAATAATTTACCCTCACAGCCAGGAGTGCACTCTGATTTAATGTGCTGTGTTGTACATAATGTACAGATGTGCGCTTAGGTGGGTGAAACTTGTCTGACTATACTATATAACTGAACGGGGCTCGTAAGCATCAACGTGTGAACCTAAAACTGATTTTAATCCATGCAAAACACAAGCATCAGTGCTGGTGTTCTGGCTTTATACTGTATAACCCTTCTTCTTCATACTTACTCCATCATAAACCAGAGCTTTCCATGTGTGCTCCAGCTTCTTAATGAGTCTGTGAAAGGAAATACACTGTACTGAGATTCTGTCCAGTCCCCAAAATGCAGAGTCATGACAGGGTTGTGCATTTGCTTTCTTACTTTAAGCCTGCCAGCACAATCATTATGTAAGTGCATTTAACATGAGATGATACTGAACACCACATAGTACTAAGGTCTGATAAACTTACAGAAAGTTACCATATTAAACAATACTGTATTTTTAAAAATATTAACATGATGATGAGCTTATATAACAGTTATACATTAAGGTAAGAACAGTGTAAAGAATAGAAACCCTGTACCTGTAAGACTGCAGGATATCTATGATGCCAATAAAAAGCAGTAGTCTATCGCCTTTCCCACTGACTGCTGGAATCCCTCCCATTCTGCACAGAGAACGGATTGGTCATGTGTTACGACGTGACAATCACAACCACATTGCTTAAAATTCATTAGCTTAATTTTATACAACAAATAATGCATAAGGTTATCCACAGTTTGCTTTTCAGCACTTCACTTTTATGGAAGATGTGGTTAGACATTTATATTTAATTTTACACAGCAAAATAAATCTGAAGGCTGTTTTTTTGCTTTTACGGAAAAATGAATTGGCATGGTATTTAGCAATGCACTGTTATTGGTAGTGCTAGTGAAACCACCATACGTAGAATATTTCCACTGTTTAAAGGCTTGTGTATTTATCATATTGCTCCTGCTTTTTGATATGATGGTGTTATTTTATGTTTGATGTGTTATTATAAATTGGTATAACTGATATAATTTAGTATTTTTTAGAAGGAGAGTGGTCGGAGAATGCTCAAAAATCATTTACATACATTACATTACATACATTGCATTTGACTTACAAAAGGTTTCAATGGAATATTCTACTTTTGGAAAGCAGGGAACCTGTACAAACCACTCCGCCTAGATAGATAGATACTTTATTTATCCCAAAGAAAATTATTGATAAGGGGAATTAAAAAAAGCCTAAGGGAAATTAAAAAAGATCTGAGGACACATAAGCATGTTTAAACAATCATCCGTGCCTGCTGCTACTGTAATACGAAAGTTTATTAATTTTGTCTGCTTACGTATCGTCTGTGTCGATGGAGTCTCCGCAAGTGGCTCCTCCCTGAATGGACTCCATGGCAGTGGAATAAAGTGCTCGCTGGACTGCTGGTTTCTTTTCATCGCTGCTGCTCTGAGAACCCTCAGTCTGCTGGTCCCGCTCGGCCTGGTCCACATTGTGGACGCCCAGGAGCAAGCTGTAGTCCATAATCTTAAAGCTTTCTAACACCTGAACACAAACAGTACGATACGCCTGTAGCCTCGAGTCATAAACTATTATTCGAGGAGCAGTCTTGATGATATAATTACACTGCAGTACAGCACCATATTAATGCTCAGTTTTAGAATCGCATGTCCAGCATGCTTTTGGATCCGAGCAAATGATTATTTAAACATCACATTCACACATGGAGCAAAGGGGTCTTTTTAAGGGAACTGTCTCTGGACAGTGGTAGCCCAGTGTGTAGAGCTTTGGGCTATCAATTGAAAGGTTGAGAGTTTAAATCCCAGCTCTGCCATGCAGCCACTGTTGAGCCCTGAACCATCTCTGCTCCAGGACCGCTGTACCATGGCTGACCCTGCGCTCTGACCCCAGCTTCCAAACAAGCTTGATATGTGAAAAAAGAATTTCATTGTACTGTTAAAAAGTGCTTATACATTTGTAAAATGTACCAAAATTGGGGTTCAAATAATCATGTGTACTTACCAGACAGTCTCTCTGCAGAGTCTTCACCAGAGCGCTGTACATGTCTGTGTCCAGCAGTAATCCATCTGGTACATCCTGCATAAAGTCCAGGTCTTTGAAGGTAGGCTTGGATTTCTCTCGCTCCTTCTTCGATGCTCGGCGCTTGTATGTGGAGCCCTTCAGGTCGAATTTAAGGTGCATGCGGAAGACTCGTGGCAGGACGTTGTTCATCACCACAATCCGAATGTTTTTTCCTCCAGACTGTATGCAGTACAGGCCGAAGAACTTGGGCAGGAGGGTACGGGGGTTCTGGTTCAGATTCTAAAAGGGAGAGGAGAGAAAGATAAGATGGGATTTGCTTATTTAAATACTATTGTTTAACAAACTTTGAATTGTTTTTTTTTTCAATGTCTTTGTGTTTTGCCATTGTACCAAATTTGACACAACACCCACCACAATCTGGCATAATGAAAAAAATGTAACAGCATCAGACTTTTATAGGATTGTTTACTCTGGTTCCAACAAGTCATTGATTCATTAACTTAAATGTCATGGATTTTATCATGTTATATTATTATAATAATTGTATATAATGGAGGTTGTATGTATATAGTATATTAAAATTATATAATCTAAGTTTTCTTCTTTCCTTCTTTTTTTATTTTATCTTGTCTGACTGGCTAGCAAATTTGCTATCTAACCTGGTGTTGATTTTGGATTGGAAAAGTGAATAGTTAATACCTTACTAGCAATTGGGCAAACAAAATCATTTTTAAGTAAAGATTAAGTTTAAACAAGCTGCTGGTTCATGGTAATTCAGTTTTGTCCAGTTTTAACATTAACAATCTTAGAATTAAATGTAAACCTGAATGTTGAACTTGATTGCATTAAGCTATTTATTTGTATTAATAACATTTAATTGGCAAATTTTTCCAAAAAGGCATGTCTTATTTTATTGTCAGTCATGTAAATACATTCAGTTGTTATCAGTTAAATAGGGAGAAAATGATGCTGCCATTAGCACCAGAAATCAAAGGTTCTTGGCTCTAGAATTGCATTGTACGAAAATGTAAGAAACTGTAAGCAAAGTGCTACCAGTACCAGCCAATTCTTAATTCACCACTGTAGTAAATGCCAATGCCCACTCAGTAAATTACAGGATGATTGCATGACAGCAAGTAATCTGGGATGCCACTAAGTGCCGTCACATGCTTTCTCGAATGCATATGTAGACATCTCTTCTTATCCACATGCAGCTCATGCACCCACTGAAGGGAGGTGTAAACTGCCCTCTCATGTATGCGTAAGCTCAAGTAATTAGTCTTCATCACACTTCTATCTCTGAAACAGTGCTGATCATTAATTTCCCAACAGAAGAGATTAATGATTACTACTTTCTGGCTCTCTCCTCCTGTATGTTCTGCGCTAAAACAGCACATGTACACTCACAGTCACGTTATTACAGCACCCAGTCGAGGCACCACAGTGCCAAGGCTACGCTAATCCTTCGTAATGAGTCTCTGGAACATGTCCAGGTCAGACGAGGCTGCTGACAGTGTTCAGACTGTACGGTGACTCATTTAATGCCACCCACTCTGCATTAACTTCAATAGATTCAACACCCACCTTATTAGATGCCGTCTGGCCGGTGGAACAAACAGCTGACCGTTATCTGTGTTTATAGGGAATATTTAGAAACGGTGTGTAACAATGTCCAGGGGGAAAACATTTAAGGGCTTTCACGTAGTCTGTGATTAGTAGCAAGATAATACTGTGTATCACTACATCATGTAATAATTACAGACATAAACAAAAACAATTGTGCGGTCCTCAAAGAAGTGCAGACTTTTTTTAACCGTAAACTAACAGCCTGTGCATTGGGATGGACAATAAAGTAGAATGCAATCTCTGAGACGAGCAGAAACAGAAGAATCTGATCTGGAACAAACCCCTGTGGACCCACGGATCAAACCCGGGTCCCCAGGACTCTACTTCAGAATATTTCTCACTTAAAATAATTAGTACTTTTACTCAGGCTTTAGTGTTTACTCCACTTACTTTACAATCAAACCAGCCAGTTTTCTTTAATTCAACTAATTCAGTTAATATTTAGCATCTTTAAGTGCCAGATTTGGTTCAGATCACATGTATAGGTGAACTGTAGAGCGCAAAACCAATTATCTGATTACAGACACTAAAAAGTGGGTTCATTCCAAGCACTGTAAAGTAGATTTCACATGGACTCATTTACTAAAGGTTATGGACTCACCATGTAATACCCTGGAAGTAGTTTCTGCAGAAACTCTGCCTCTTTGTGCAGGACAGTTTTGATGATAAATTCGTCATCGCGAGTAACGTAGAAGATGGATCCACTGGCCCCGGGGTTTGAAAGCTCTATCAGTGGCTCATTACACAAAGAGTACTGTAAAAAAAGAGACAGGGATGAAAAGGGTCAGACTGAGCTAAAGCAGACAACAAATATCACTGTATGATGTTTACAATTTAATATTATATTGTTTTTCTTATTATAATTGAAGTGGAAACAGCTATACAGGAATGCTTAAACAAGGGTATTTTTTTTAAATCTAAGAACAAATCTCTGCATGTTATTCTTGCTTAATTCTTTTCGTAATTTAAATTTAAATTTATATTTTTGGCATTTAGCAGATGCTTTATCCAAAGTGACTTACAGTACAGTGATAGTATACTGTCTAAGCCTTGCTCAAGGACCAAACAGTGACAACCTGCAACCTTATGATTACTAGTCCAGTACCTTAACCGCTAGGCTACAACTGCTGTAGAAAATGATACAACACCTACATAAATCTGCATCTACAGCCATTTAAAGACACACTTACTTTCACACACACACATAAACCCTCCTGAGCTAACCACATAACCTTACACATGGTCCTGCAAATCACATGATCATCTACTCAGTCCACAAAAACAAAAGTTTCAGTTGCAAAGACTGATGCAAATGAACCACCATGCAAATTTAACATGCTCACTGTCAGCAAACTCAAGTTCTCGACTGCGGTGCTGTTTCAGAAATTCCTGATTCAGACGCAGACATAGACGCCAGGTTCTTCAGATTCTGATTTCATATAGACATGTACAACAACGTATTACTACATTGTGTTAAAACATGAAGTGGAAGTAACCGTGTTAATCATAAAACTTAACAGCACGTGCATTTTAACATGATTATTTCCAGGTTAACCAGAATTAGAATATGTAATATGTAAATCCTTATGTAGTTTCACAGTTCCAGTTTCTCTGTGTAAAAGAATGTATTTTTATTATTAGGTAAAGTACAAGTTGTGAAATTTGGCTTGGAAATATGGAGAATTAAGTTTGTGTAAACCCGGGCTCGGACATTTTTAAAGGGCTTAAGCAATTAAAATTTAATTCGTTTTCACAGCAACATTTGAGTACACAGATGCGTTTTTAAGTAGATAATCACTATCTGGATGTAATCCTAAAACTCCAGATGCACATAACGACCAGGTGTAAACAAAAGTAAATTCAATATTCGTTTAATTGGGGTTTAATGGTAGAGAAATTTTTGTAGCTGCAGTTTTTATTCAAATTAGTACAGTTGTGTGAATGAAACTTCTGATGAGATCAGTGAATCAAACTAGTACCAGCCAGAGTAAGTACAGTGAAACTTCGATTTAACTGACTAACAGGTGGAGCACTGGTCCATAAAACGCAATTGTCAGAAACAGAGATTTTTTCCAGGGGGTGCAAAAATATGAAAAAAAACCCACAGCACTAAGGTCCACAAAAGTGCTAAACATGCACATAAACAGTAACAGCACATACGTGGCTACTGAAGCAGTGCTGGTGCATAACTAAGCCCTAGAAAAAGACGAGAACAAAGCAAGCCTCCTGACAAAATAACCCACTCACTCATGTAAACAGAGAGACATGCGCTGGCAAGCAGACAATTACTGAACTACTGGTCTAGGTACGCTCTCAAGAATTTTAAACAATTGGACCGGACATTTGGTTTTCCAGATTTTGTCCATTAAATCCAAAATCCGTTAAAATGAGGTTCCACCGTATATTTAAATTTACCACTGAACCACTTGCTGCACTATCATATCCATGCATACAAGTTCTACCTGTTTATACACGACCATATTTAACCAAAATGCAATGTTGGCTACATTTGAAGCCGATCTATAAAAAACATGCATTTATTACACAGCAATTTCTACAGGAAGATCAGAGATTATCCAAAGCTGTGGCTCACCAGGTAGTCATCCGGTCGAATTCCGAAGAGCTCTCTGAAGTAGCGGAATGCCACAGGGGCGTAGGTTTTAAACCTGAAGTCTGGGTAGTGGTGCGCTGGGGTCAGATTACTGCCCTCACTGTAGGGAGAGACAGAAATAACGTTCATTACAAACTACCCACAAGCAAAAGCAATTATATTCATAATACTGACAGTACACAGACCTGGGAAAGAAGATGCTCTCCACCACATAGAAGTCCTGCATGAGCACGTCTCTCTCAGGCTTGGAGCTCAAGTTGCCCACTGTGTAGCCGATGCCCAGCTGGATGGCACCTCTCAGGGCTGAGGAGGTTGTCTGTAAGTTACACACATACGAACATGTTAAAATACTGTGCCTAAAACGCTAATGTGTGTGCTAATGTGGAATGAAAATGGCATAATCAGACTTTCCATGAAGAAGGTAACGTAAAGATGATGGTAAATACCTTTTTGTAAGTGGTCTCTCCTGATGCATCCACTCTTCTATGGCCTATTTTCTTCTCGGGACCAGAGCCTAAAGGGTAGGATGCCGAGGCAATCTAAGCAAAAGATTTATTAAAAGAGATTATTTTAAATCTTTCCAATATTTTAGATATTTCCAATATTTCAAAGATCTTTTATTGAGCAAATTCCCTCCTATAAGTAATGCTCACCTCTGATACAAAGATCTTCTTAGCAGCAATGTCTAAAAAAAAAAAAAAACAACACAAAAACATCAATGTGACTTCATTACAGTCAAATAACCTTTTCAATAAAACCTGTCTTGGTAGTTTGGATTTTCCTGACTCATTTTAATCAATCAAAAGTCAAAATGAAGAACATGTAGCAACTTATTTATTTATTAGGATTTTAACGTCATGTTTTACACACTCTGGTTACATTCATGACAGGACAGTTGGTTACTGGTTACACAAGATTCACCAGTTCAAGTTTAATGTTAAACACAGTCATGGACAATTTTGTATATCCTGTTCACCTCACTTGCACGTCTTTGGACTGTGGGAGGAAACTGGAACTCCCGAAAGAAACCCACACAGACACAGGAGAACATGGAGACTCCACACAGAAAGGACCTGGACTGCTTCTTCTGGGAAATGAACTCAGGACCTTCTTGCTGTGAGCTGACAGTGCTACCCACCGAGTTGCTCCATGTTGCAACTCAAAATAACATTGAATAATTATGCTTTTATCCGAAACTGTCTGTTGATATTGGGATAGAAACGATCTGAGATTCTGGGTTTTGTTTTGTTTTAAACCTTTTTTAAATATGAAATAATACTTTATAAAATTAAAAAGATGGGACTGCTGCATCCCAAAATATGTAACATCCAGCATTTGACTAAAGCAGGTTCTCTTATTTAGACACACACACAACCATGTCATTAAGCTCATTATAAACACTGTCACTAGTCGAGTTGTTCGGGTGAATGACCTGAAGATAAGTCTGCAGGACACGTGCAGTTATTTTCGGCTTATTCTTTGGAGGCTTTAATGCTCTAGATTTAAGACACGACTCATTTTGAAACTGAATGAGAAAAATTAATATCTAGGCTAAATGACTCATGCAGCGCATTTGCATGGTACATTTATCATGCTAACCAGGCACTTAAAGATTAGGCTAGCTCTTTACCAAAATATTAATAAATTATAAATCCATCACAGACAACAAAATACATGCTGATGCTGTCAGTCAGACTGAGCTTTGGAGGTAAGGCAGACCGTCACTGTCACTGTGCTGCTGTCAAACATTCAGTTCTTTTATAGAGTGATTTCTGCTCTCCACATTCTGCTCAGTACTTTTTATTTTTAAACAAAACACAAACAGCGTTGCTCATCACATGCAGGCGAAATCTTTCCATCAAGTACAATCATGTAACCACTCACCATCTTCATGCATTATTCCATACACACAATACTGGCACATCTCAGCTATTGACATCTATTGATAAAGTTCTTGAATAAGTGCAGGGCCAGGCACTATTTTATTACAAGTCTGGGTGGGAACAAAGCTCTTCAGAAATTTATAAGCAATCCAATGGTTTGTAAAAGGCAGAGCTCAAAGCAAAGGCCTAGTGATTTAGGTACTAGACTAGTAATCGAAAGGTCGCTGGTTCAAGCCCCACCAATGCCAGGCTGCCACTGTGACTGTAAGTCGCTTTAAATATAAGCTTCTGCTAAATGTTGAAAATGTAAATGTAAGGTACTGGACAAGTACTCAAAAGGTCACTAGTTCAAGCCCCACCACTGCCAGGTTGCCACTGTTGGGCCCTTGAGCAAGGCCTTTACTCTCAATTGCTTAGACAGTATACTGTCACGGTAAAAAGCCTCTGCAAAATGCCGAAAATGTAAATTAAAATGGGTTGTGCCCCAAACTGCACAGTTTCTTACTAAGTAGTATGTAAAATTAGTGCACTTCCAATGTCATAGTTTTACATGCAGTTTGAGAAGTAGCATTAAAAAAAAAAGTAGGCTTTAAAACATTTGGTGTAAAAACAAACCTGTCAGATGGCGCTATATCTGGACTATAAGCTCTCTCTCAGTCACTCAGACACGACTAATTACTACTCCTCCCACCCTCACCCTTCTAAACAAAATTTCTAATCAAAATATAAGTGCGGAAACTTTTTGAAGATTCCTCGTAGATAGTGTTTTATTTATCAGAATCACTGCCTCTATAAGAATTTTAGAAGAAGAAATATTATAAGCATACAAACACTGGAGGAACAAAAAAATTACGAGTGATAAATAATGTAAAAATCTATTTTCAGTCTATGATAAAACCAGAACAAAAGGTTTGAGTATTTTCTTTATAAAGAAAGCAGACATGGTCTAGACGGTCTGTGTCTCTGACCTGCATCTCTTTTGAAGTAATCCCCAGTTTTGAAAACAAGGAAAGGCTGGCTTTTGTTACGCTCCAGTGGGATTAGGGTCAGGACAAAAGCACACAAACAGGTACCACAGAACCTCGCTTAGACTCCATCACTATTACAAAAATAGCCAAAATTGACCTAAACCTGTTAGAACACCACTATATGACTGAGAGAAACCTGCTATTGCTTTTAATGCATAAATAATTAAGTTTCCTTCAAGATCTAGAGCAGTTAATATAGGGATAATCTATAGATTACAATCAGAGTCACGACCTGAAACGTGGGCTCTAAAAAAAGTTATTTCACTTTTTTCTGAATGAACTAAAACCCTGTTATTTTTTTAATACACTACATGAACAGTATGTGATAATCCATTCTAATTACTCAGTTTAAATGTTTAGTCTCACAAATTCCCACAGACACATTTCACAGCCTTTTTAGAGATGTGAATGCAGTTATGGCCAAAAGCCAGAGGGGTTAGGTAAGTATGAATTAAAGGCTGTGGTTTGAAAATAGAACATCCAACAAGGGTATGGTTAGGTGTCCACATACTTAGACATCAGCCCTGTTTAGGAAACAAAACAATGACTTAGCCAGAGTACAATGAGTCTAAACAGTATCACTAATCATAGATCTGACATATCTAATCACATTTTAGTCAATTATTTAATATAATAAAGATCTAATAAAGGCTTCTGCACTAGTCCAGTCTGCTTGTAATCTCACCAGTGAGGCCACTTAATAACTGGTCTACTCCCACCGAATTCCTCATCTGGGAGACACTGGTGCTCTTGTGTTTAGTAAATAGGGAGGCAGAATTGCTCTGACGTAGTCTATATGCAAGTGCAATTACATTAATCCCTTGCAAACATAAACATAGATTAACTAAATTAAAGTTCTACATAAAGTAAGACTGTTAAAAAAGATAGATGTTTTAGTTGGTTTGGAAACTTGACCATTGGAACGTCTGGATGAAAACACCATGTGGCTAAATGTGTCCTAATTCACCTGAATGCTGCCACTTGTTTAATATTGTATGGGACTGTTTGTCAGCCGAACTGAATAAAATAAAAATAATAATAACAACAATACACGTCTGTTTATGATTCCCAAAGACATTGCTGAAAAAACCATCTCTGATTGCTTGGTCTCACTTTAAAACTGTAGGAAACGATTGTCAGTGCGATGAAACAAACAGAACCAGCTAAGATCACTATGGTAAATGTCCAGCATCAACTGAAGTCTATCAGGAGTGGCGGCCAGTTCTCAAGAGTATTAAATCCTGATACACATTTTTTGTTAGTTTAACTGAAATATGGGTCTGGTGGAACCAGAAGAACATTATAATTGTCTTCCACAGGTTACATAATGACTTGAGTCTGGAAGTCAAGGTTTGGGTTGACCCCAAACAACCCTTGGACATTGAGGTAGTGTAGTATTTAAACTACATAAACATTTTCTAATAAATGGTCCTTTAACATGTTTGACTTCTGGCTGAAAACACTTTAAGAACTAACTGTCCTTTCTCTGCTCTGAAGCTTTTGATATATTATGTAAACCTGGTTGTTCTTCTTGGTGATTTTTTTTGACTGACATGGTATTTGTCATAAGATATAATTTATATTATAAAGCATTTAACTTCACCATTTAGTGAAAATGTCAAAGTAACCTTTGGTGTAATTTTTTGAGTAGTACAAATGTTTTTGATTGTTTGATTTGTTTGTCTTTTAAACCTTCTGCTATGCCATACAAAACCCTGCAGGTACATGGCCGTCTGGTTGGGCTAGTTCCAACGTTGGGGTAACAGTCTGGGACATAACATTGAAACATCTGTCAAACATTAAAGACATTTTTTTTTTACTATTTTTATGTGTCTCAGAGTTTAACTAGGCATGCAATTTTATCTTCAGTCACACACCGTGTGTAGTCCTTTTAGATAAAACATTTAGTGTTAATTCAGTAGCATGAAATCAATCGCCATTTAGGCTCTCTGCAAACACAATGGAAATCAGCCAAGATAAACTCTGTGGTGCAGTATTACTCACATTTATGGTCGTCTCATTATCACAGTCACACATAAAACTATAACAAAATGTAATAACCTGTATCCACTAATAAAAGCACATATGCCACAGCAATATTGTCAGAAGCTTATAAATGATCCTATTAATCTCCACTTTGCCTGGATGGACATGTAATTGCTGGTTGTGCACAAAGTATATGAGGAGTCATTCCCAACATCTTTAAGTGTCTTATTTTTATGTGTGGATAAATGACAGACAAAAGAACCAAGGCATGTTGGGTAAACACTTTCCATGTTTAAGTAAAGCAATTTAGTGCAAGTACCACAAACCCTAATTAAACTGTTCAGTCAAAATCTAGATTCTAAATGGATTAGACAGGTCACTGCTGAGGATTTGGGTCTTGTCCAATTCCATACATACACAACATCAGGTCAGAGTTAAACAGTTCAAAGTATTTGGTTCGATGTATTTTACATGATTTCTCAGGCCCAGTTGTGACCTTTCTAAACAAGTTGAGCTATTATAGTTTTAGATTGAACTGCTTTGTCTTTAATGGCAGAAAAGCCATTTCACACCTTGGCGAGACCAACTCACACATCTACACACTTACACACTTTGAAACACACTTTGAGATGCACTGGTATTTTCCTCCCAACCGCCACCCTGTCATCTTTTCTCATAACACCCTCTTACCATTCTGTTAAGAGGATCAGACAGGGGGAAAACAGAGACCGGCAGGGACAGAGACAGACAGACAAAAATAGCCCAGCAATTGCATTATTATGGCTGCAACTCTTGAAGTGGGACATTAGGACCATCATGAAATTCATTTCCACTACAGAATTAGGTTGGTTTCTAAAAGCAGATAAAAGTGGGTTGCTAGTCATTTAATCAAACCTTTGGAAAAATTGAATGGAAAAAGATATACAGAGAGTAGTGGGCAACAATATTTTATCAATTAACTATTTAACAAGGTCTTTAAGACTTCCAAATAAGACTTCACACTATGTGTAAACATTCCCAAGGATACTACTATGTGACAGAACGAGCCTGGTAAAGCTGTCCGAAGTGCTTCTGAAACCCAGAAGGTGTACCAAAACAGTATAAAGTCTTTTGCTATGTATTAAACACGTGAAGTGTGTTTATATCTATGTATGTGTGTGTATTTACACATCACATGTATTAAGAGGTTGCTACAGTGGATCATTCTGGTCTATATTCCTGAGTTTTTACACTGCATCCTCTTCCTGAGGAACTAACTATAGCTTAGACTTCAGAAGAAATAGCACCATAGTCGTGCCTAAAGAAGGGAAGGTTGGACAGGGTTTCTCCTCGATGTCACTAAAACAGCACTGCAGTTCAGAAGGCCTGTGGCACTGCTGAGTGTAGGGATAAGGTTTGGTGCAGGTATAAGCATGTTGTGTAACATGAAACAGAGAAACAGGGCTGAGCCAAACAACACCGACACAGTTCACGTTACCTTTAATAACAGAAATAGGCCAGCAGGCCACCAACAAAACTGAAGTACTGAGGCAAACTTAGTACTTGTGTACATCGTTCCAGGCTGTTTTAATGCCAGATACAGGCATAACACTGAATAGGAACATTTAAGTAGATCAGTGTATTGACTACAGCAGTGTACAGTGTTCCACTCAAAAAGGAAACTAACCCAAAAACCTTTTATGTTTAACTAAAGGCGTGGTCAGACTGAACGCAAATTAAATTTGTCAGGCAAAAAAGCAAATCAGTTGAGTGGAAAAGGAAACAGGATGCAAAAAGGGAAACTGAGCAGTTTCTGTAAAGGTACCATACACCCACTCACTTTGGTTTCTCCCCAAACACATTCATTACATGTGATTTAAGAAAGTTAATTTCTCATTCATCAGTTCACTCATGTACTGAATCTGGTGGTGTGTGTTGTGATATGTGTCATGTGTAATATATTTAAACTAATCATTTGAAATAATGTCAATGACTGGGGTCGCCACAATGAATCATTCTGGTCCTAATACCAAAATTGACACAGTTTTTGTACTGGATCCCCTTCCTGACACAACCTTCCTTATTTTTATCCAGGTTTGGGGCCACACTGACAGTTCCATTAAAATCTAGAAACACAGTCATGATCCCAAGCAATCAGCACTAATCTTGTGGTAATAAACAACCAGAGGAAATGAGCAATTTGGGCGATGTTGGGAATAAAAAAACACTGCCAGTGTGAGCACAAGGTAATTCCTGTTTGTTCCGTATAAACACTGCAATTCCACATATTTTTGCCTCACTGGATGTGAACACACCCTTATTTTATAAGATGTACTTACTTCATCTGCCTACCTCAAATAGTCCTTAATAAGCTTAGCCAATGACAGGCTTACACCACAGCTCTGATCCAATCATTCAGGGAGCATGATTAGTGTGCCAAGTCTTGAATTCATTCCTAAGAGTGTCTGGAATACAGCTGGCATACAGAGTTGTTACAGCTGTGTTATCTATAGCGCTCATCTCTCTAATTTACCAGTCGAGTGAAGTTTGCCACTGCAGTGCTGCCACGTTTTAGTGCTGTTCTTTCCTGGACAGTGACCAAATACAACGACCACAGTAGCAGCTTTTCTACATTCCCACAAGAGACAAAACATAAACCACACCGGCGGCTTATCGCCTTCTAGTGTGAAGAAATGAACGTTGCGGCAATGAGGCACTGTACAAGGCAATAGCTAAGCTTGTCTTCTTTAATGGCGGTGGTTTGTTGTGTTGAAAAACTATCCATGATTTCTCAGTGATTCACACACTACTACCCCTAGAGCCGGCTTTTATTACTCTTTTGTGCATGTCTGAATTGAGCCCTTAATGATTTATGAAATGACATGGTGTTGGCATGCACGCTGTCTCATTACAGACGTCTGCTTTGAGGTAAATCCTGAGTATAAACAGGTGCAATTATTTGATCAAAGATCTACACAGCAGGACTGAACTGATGTGGTTCCTGCTGCCCAGCAGGGCCCAAACTGCAGTGATTCACCAGATCTGAGAAAGATCACTCATCCGTGCACGACTACAACCTTCAGGAGAATTAAGCAGGGAAAAAACGTAGCTGTCAACACAAGAGAAACTAGCTTTTATCTGGAGCTGTAGATGAGCACATTAATACTGCAATACTTCTCTTATAATAATGCATTTAAAGGAAAGTAAGGCATCACAAAGTGTCTTATTGAGGTTTTAGGTTACAACAAGGTCACAAAGAGTTAAATAAGTCCACTATACTGTATTTGAGGAGTAAAACACTCTGGCCAAAGCCCTGCCATGGACTGGTACTCTTTCCAGAGCCACCTCGACCCTGACCAGGATACAGCGGTTAATGGAAATGAATTGACATGAAACCCAACCTCTCAGCTGGTTTAAAAATTGGTGACTGTGTACGACATAGAAATCACACTTATCAAAACATTAAGTGAGCCATGCTCTGTGGGTGTGGTCATTGACATCCCAAAAGAGACCATTCTATCAAGACAAATTTACTTATAATGATTTGCAGTCGGTCATCAAACCTCCTTGATGTAGCGGGTAAGCAGTTTGGTTCTTTTGCTGTTGGCACCCTGAGCCAAAGTCAAGGTCACCATCCAATATCTTTTAACAAGTTATTACATGGGAAGTGTATCGTCCATCAAGTACCAGTCTGGAGAGACTTAGGGTGGCACGGTTGGTAGCGAGGGTGCCGCACAGCATGGCAAAAGAATGGTCCTAGGTTTTACAGGCTCTTACGTGTTTGCATGGGTTTCCTTCTTGTGCTCAGGTTTATTCTTACCATGCAAAAACATTTCATTTCTTTTTGGAGGCAGGAATACTCCAAAGAGGGCAACAACTATCTCAGGGCATTGGTATACCCTAGACATAGCCAGTCATGCCTTTGTAGGTGCCCGGCTGATCTCAGCAGTTGCGGGCTAATGTTTATTGTTTATGACCACCCAAGCCTCAAAGAATTTGATCATTTATAGTGTAAACTCTCTAGATGAGTTAGTAGATGTGAGTACAATGAATTGTTGCCTTGTCTATGGTGAGTTCCTGCCAGTCTTTGCGAGTGAAGCCAGACCCACCGCGACCCTGGCCAGTATAAATAGTTTTTTTTTATATTTTATATGAATCAATCAATGTGTACCAACCTTTAGACTTAAATTTCGAGCATCTATAGTGCCATTTTTCTTAAACTGGTCAGAAATTATTATTTTAGGGATCCTGCATTTCAGACAACTGTCCTTCAACCCAGAAAAAGGAGCAGGTCTTATGCTGACCAGGGAATTTAGCTGTTTTTTATATAAACCACGAGCATTTTTGCATTAAACGCTTAAAATCTGAATTGTTGAATGTTTTTAAAACAGTAAACAGACACAGTAAGCAGTTCATGTTGTGTTCACGTTAAAAACCTTGTTTTTTAAATGTTCCCTCACTATTAAATATCTCACTTTATTATTTTACAAGCGTTCAGACTCAAGGAAACAAACTATATTAAAACGACTTGTTCTAACATGACAGCGTCTAAAATAAGAATAAAAAATAAGCCTGCACACAAACCCTCCATCCCGAATCCGACTCCAATGACGGTCTCCGTCTCCTCGGTCACCGCGGCCCCGGCTGAAAACGAGCTTCCTCCGGCCTCGGCCGGCCTCGCTGCTGCCTCCATTTAATCCGGATAAAAGAACAGAAAGCGTCGTGCGGTTACGGTGAAGAATACACCGCGGACAGAGGGCTCATCTTTGTTTTACACCTACATATTTACGCTAAAGCTCCGGTATGTGCGGTTTAACCGTTTGAAAACCATCAGCGACCGTCACATAACCGAACTCAACTCGGATTCAAGCTCTGACGAGTGATTCAAAAACGGAACCGATTCCATATATATGACTCCCTCAATGAGTAGAGTGAATCAATTCACAGGAACTAAAAGTGCCAAGTTTGTATTTATAAACTTATTCTTGACACAAAATAATATATTTATGTTCTTAATATTTTTAGGACAAATAAAGCACAAATGCCCGTGATAAGAAAGGGCTTTGAAAACAACCCAGTAAGCAAGTTAAATTAAACCAGTCCAGTGGAACAGAAGTAATAAATTAATCCTGTTTAAATAATGCAAATAACATGACGACAATAACAACGATTTCTTTCAGGGAGAATATGAACTGAGCATGTCACTGTGATGCCTCTATTATTAAAGTTGTGCAACCGTTTTTTACAAAATTTTTTAATGCATTTTCTCCCTTTTTTTTCCCTCCCGTATCCGTTGCTTCCTCTCTACTGATGCCGATCCCCGCCCTGATTGAGGAGAGGAGAGCATCTTTTCACCTGCACAAGGCAAGTTTATATGCAGATTAGCTTTGTGTACAGAGAGCCACACGATCAACGCATTATTCCTTGACTCTGTGCAGGCGGCATCAGCCAGCCAGCAGAGGTCGTTATTGCCCCAGTTATGAGGTCCCTATATGGCTCCCACAACAATAAATAATAATGGCAAATATTTTTATTTTAATGTAAGACAACTAAGGGAGAGGATGGTCGAGCCTATGCAAGTGTTTGGCGTCCTGACCAGTGTGTGTTGCTGCATTACAATCAGTGATTCTGGGAAAAACAGGACCCACAGCAACTTTGACCAAAATAAAGCAGTAATATGACATGAAAAGTGTAAGAAAATTTTCATCTGTGTCTAGTAAACAAAGTGTGTATGCATACACCGTCATTAAATGGTTACAGTGTGGTATTGTGAATATCAGATTAAAACAACCCTACCACACCCATGAATAATCTATACTGCCTCTTTAGGTCAGACATGTTGTGTTTCTGTATACAGCTATGGATGTCAATCCATATGAATTACAACCTGCGTGATTCGATTCATCCAAAAGCTCTAATTTAAAGAGTCAAATCAGAGTAGTGAATTAATTTGAGCCTCCTACGTCACGCGCCTATGCTGGCAGGTCTGCGACGTCATTTTGGTGTCAGTTTTTAAATGACGTCAAAGTATAATTAAATACGACAAAGAGACAAAAGACGGATTTTAATGAGCGGGTTCGTTTTACTTCTCATGATCAAAATGTAACTCGAGAACTGAACAGAAAAGTTACTGCACATGCGCGTATTCCATGATGTGTTTCTGCCTTTGGTTCTGGATAGCCCCGAACCCTCTGCGACATTGATCAGGATTAAGATGCTGGCGACAATTGTAAGTAAAATAAAAATACAGTAATTCAGATAAGCAGCTCTAAACACCGCAGTGCAGTTTAAAGTGAAGCAATACCGCCCCCTACCAAGAGTAATTAAAAGTGCAGCGTGTAACTGCATTGCAGAAAATGAAAGGTTTTGTTTTCTAAAGGCACTTAATGCTAGATGTGCTTCTTTTTTTCTTGATCCTACACTTCCTCACTGTCCTTGCTCTGAAGACACAAGCTGCAAAAGTGGGGAACTAGGGCATAGAAACATATGCCAAGTGAACAACAGATGGAAACAATATACTGAGCTTAAATTAAGAAGCTTACTATAAGTAGGGTCAGTATTGCCTTAAAACAGTCTATAAACAGAAAAGCGCTCATACAAGTTCTAATCGGTTTGTTAAAATATCATTCAACATGACAACACTCCAGTTTAATTTAAGTGATAAATGAAGTAGACATCTATTTGACAGTCTGCACTGCGACATGGACTTGATCCTGTAAAACTGCTTAGGCTTTGCTTGCTGTTATACAGCCATTGATCCTCAACAGTGGAAAAACTGGGAGTGGTTATTATTGCTTGACAGAGACCATTTTCTCCTTGCTCAGGGGTTTGGGTTTTGTGCTCCTCATTTTTCACTCAGCAGGTAAGGTACTGGACTAGTTATAGAAAGGTGGTTGGCCACAGCCAAATTATTACTTTTGGACCCCTGAGCAAGACCCTTATCCTTCACAAGCAAAGGTGAATGAGTCTAAGCAATCATTTCGGTTATTTAGTAAAAACATTCATACAAATCAATCACAGCAAGAGCACCAAGTTTTAATCTTATTATATTAATAATCATCAGTAAATCAGAATCATATTCTGTACACATGGTAGACAGACAGACGTAGTTCATGCAGTATTACATACAAGTTTGCGTTCTACTGGGATTTCTGGGTATTTGTGGGTCTTCTCATAAAAGGTTTGCACACCAGGGGTCATCAGGCCGATCCTACCTGACAGGTTTACAGAAGGGCCGTCATTATTCTGAGAACAGACCTAAAAATACCCATTAGGCCACAGTAGTGCAGGAAGTATAAAGTACTGATGCTGGGTTGGTCCACACTGGTTAGAGGTACTTGGGCAGATCCTTTTCGATCACCTGTTTTCAATTAAAAAAAAACACACATAATATGTACATTTTACATAAAATATTACATAAGTAATACGATTTTACACTAGCCAGACAAAATATTCAATTCTGACTTTTTCCTACAAGGCTACATACAGTACAGGCCAAAAGTTTGGACACACCAGTCAAAAGTTTGGACACACCTTCTCTTCAATGTTTTTTCTTGATTATTTTTATTTTCTACATTGTAGATTAATACTGAAGACATCCAAACTATGAAGAATTATGTAGTGAACCAAAAAGTGTTAAACAAACCAGAATATGTTTTATATTTTACCAACTCTACCTCTGCACAACCCAACTGATGGTCTGAAACACATTAAAAAAGCAACAAATTCCAAAAATTCACTCTAGACAAGGCGCAAACATTCATTGAAAACCATTCCAGCTGGTTGAGAAAATTTCAGTGTGCAAATCTGTCATTAAAGCAAAAGATGGCTACTTTGAAGAATCTAAAATATAAAACATATTCTGGTTTGTTTAACACTTTTTTGTTTACTACATAATTCCATATGTGTTCCTTCATAGTTTGGATGTCTTTAGTATTAATCTACAATGTAGAAAATTTAAAAAAATTAAGAAAAACCACAGGAATGAGAAGGTGTGTCCAAACTTTTGGCCTGTGCTGTATATGTAGACACTCTAACATCTAATCCATGTGCTTGTTGTACATTGTATTATCAGAGTTTGTTTCCTCCTCTTTAATTCAGTCCCCACTCCTTCAGGGGAATTTTCAATAGAAGATGTAACACGAGTTCAGAAATGTGCTTAAATTCAGCACCATGAGCATTAGTGAGGTCAGGAACAGATATTAAACAGTAAGGTCATGGTTCATTTAGTGGATAGTGTTGAGGTTAGGGTTCTGTGCAAACCAATTAAGTCCCTAAACTTAGCAAATCATTTCAATATCAACCCTGCTTGAGCTGCAATAGCAAGTCTTCTTCTAACAGTAACACACCATTCTCAACCTGATACAAAGCTTCACTATACTAAAATACACACACATTTCTCTACAATGTATATGCTGTTGCATCCGAATTTCCATTTTACTGGGAGAAAAATACAGCAAAAACAGCCTCCAAATTTAGCATTCGACCGGCATCGTGCCCTAAACCTGATTCATTGGCCAAACAAGATTGATCCCTTCAGATAATGCATTCCCACTGCACTGTATCACATGACTTAACACCACTCAGGGCAATGACTTTGCACTTTGCATGCTGATCTTAAAATAGCTGTTGGACAAATAGAAAGCATTAAGCATAAAGTTCTTGTTTCTAACATGCACATGGAAAATGGTGACCATATATTTTTGGCCATGTAGTGTGGACTATGTATGCAGTGTAGACTTACCACTGGATCGTCCATTGGTCCGTACCTCTTTACGACCTGTCCTTCTGTGTTAATGAGAAACTAGAGCACAGAAATCATCAGTAAGCATAAATTCAGTGTGGGTTCATTCCTTATAAAAGTTCACCTTAGAAAACTAGGGTGTCAAAATTAATCCCCACAGAAAAAAGTAAAGAGACTGTGCCCATGTATGTTCTCAAGTAAGGAATTGATAAACTCGGCAGATAAAAATCACGCGTATCATTTTGTGACACTGTCACATTCTTTGCATTTTTTATATCGTCACCTTCCTAAAATAATGGCCTAAGTCATTTTTTCAGGTTTTTCAGGAAACACAAAAAACTGAACAACATATATATAACTTCATGGACTGGGTAGAGTTTTGTTCTGTTTAGAGCAGCTGCCTTTTTAAAAAAAAAACGTCTAAAATTGCCTAAGTCATATTGTCTTTTGACTTAGGCAAAATAAAATTGCCCAAGTCACACTCTTGACATAGGCCATTTTATTACAGGGGTAGAATCACATGATCTGTTAAACTAAGGACATAGGCGATTTTACCAGAGGTGGACAGCATGGTGAGGAGGTGATTTAGGCAAAAATATCATTTTGGTCCAAAAATGACTTAGGCCATTATTTTAGGAAGGTGACGATATTACAGGACACTGGTTGGATGTTATCTCATGATGTGCACTACAACCCTAACCAATTTAAACATTACGAAACCTTAATAATAATTACAAAAATAACAATATTTATTATAATCTAGGTCAGATTAAATGTCTTTGTCATGTCCACATGTACAGCACAATAAAAATATTTTCCTGCGTACTTCAGCTTGTTTGGAAGCTGAGGTGAGAGTACAGGGTCTGCCATTGTAAAGCCTGGAGCCGAGAAGGTTCAAACAGACAACCTTCCAATTGGTAACCCAAAGCTCTACTCACTTATCCACCACTGTCCTACTTGCATACTGGGACCATCATTAAATCATCCAGTTTTACAGGACACTTGACACACACCTCCAGCTAACATACCTGATCCATCTTAACTGTTTAATTCTAAATTAATAAGAAAAGATAAATACATAACCCGTGTTGGAGTGGTGTAGTGTAAGCCAGGCATTTCACAAAAGTTCTTTGTGGTGATTTGGGTTTTTATTTTAAACCCTAAGGAAGCTATAAAAAAGACACTTACCTTAGTGAAGTTCCATTTGATGTTACTAAGAAAGTTTGAAAAGGAGAAACACAGGAAACCTTTAATACTGCTGTGGAAAATACCAAACTGCACAATTAATATCAATACAGGACAAGAATAAACTCACTTTCCCAGAGTGCCTTTCCCATTTGGCTGATCCTTCATCCACTTCCAAAGAGGATGAGCGTTATCTCCATTCACGTCAATCTTACTGAAGAGGTCAAATTCTGCGTTGTAACCTTTCGCAAACTCCTTAATGTCAGCCTCTGTACCAGGCTCCTACAAAAGATAACAGTATGAATGAGTTTATTTACACAACACAACTCCTGATGAAGGGATCACTTTAAAAGCGTGGCTTTTTCAATGACACCTTGATAGAGATTAGATAGCACTGTTTATATTTTAACTGTATTCACATCAAAATCAACATGTTCTTGTTTGAACAATTTGTCCCTTAAATCAGAATCATATTTTCCCTAAGCGAATTTGTTCCTGGGCTTTTAAGCTGTAAGTTATGCAGATGAGAACACAGTTCCACTCTGAACCAACGGTTCTACATACGGACTATGCATAATACAAAATCTGTTATTTAAACAAAGATTGTGTTTATTAATGTTATATGCACATGTATTTACATTTTCTTTACTTTTTAATGCACTGTACCTGTTTTCCAAATTGGTTGCAAGGAAAACCCAAGATGCGTAAACCCTTCTCAGCGTACGTGGTGTGCATGGCCGCAAGCTGAGTGTAGTTTACAGGAGTCTTTCCTCATTTAGAGGCTACGTTTGTGATGATGCAGACAAAGCCCCTGAACATTAAGAGATGATGAGAAGCAGTCTTGGATAAACAAAACAAGACAATAAAAGTGATCTGCATAAGCTTAAGTATGATAAAGAGAAAAGAAAGAAACCCTTACCTGTATTTTTCCAGAGACACTTCATTCCCATCTATGTCTATGGCAGAAAACTCATATATGCTCTTGGCACTTTTCCAGTCAGTGGCCTGTGCACACTGCAGCAAGGAAGTGCAAGAAATCAGTGTCAAATCAGAAATGTGACAAATTTAAGAAGTTTACCAATTTGAAAGTGTCAAGAAGAACAAAAATCATTTGACTTAGAGATGAATCACTTTGCCTTTGACAGTATCTGTAGCAGAAGTGCCATGTCAACTGCACTTTACCACGAAGCCAGAACTCAGGCCAATTGGTTGTCTTGGCACAACAGAGATCTGACTTTTGAACTGCACGTATAAACACCTGAAGTCAGCGGACTTTGTCCTAGAACCATAAAGTTATTTAAAATCCACTCAGTATCAATTGATAACTGATAAACAAAGCTTATCTGAGCAAATGTAATGTGCTTGTTATGAAATCTCACAAATCCCATGGGTGAGAAGTGCACACAATAATTCCTACGGCTACACAGCCAGTAAACAATGGTACACTTGTCTACCCCAGAGGGATGTTTCATAACTGGGCAAATTTAAAACACTGACCATACCACTAAACCACAAATCCAAATAAAGTGTGCATGCTTTACTTTAGACTGGCTTTATTTGATTATATGAGGCATAGTCGATCCTCTGACTATTAACCCGGCAGCAAGTAAAAGCAGATAAAAATGAAGTGTAATATTTCAGTGCTTTCAACCTACTGTCATTCCAGCATGTGCAGTGTATAAGCAGCTACTGTACACAAGCATATCAACACATTTCCTTCACTCTTTGTACTTTGTATATTCTGTCCAATTGTGTCTCAATCCTTTCAAAGTTTGAAGGTCAATCACTAACTGGTTAACTAATAACAAACAGAAACGTGTCAGTGTTCGATTATTGATGCCCATTAAAAGAATCTATAATCATTTTCAACAGCTGACAGATAGAAGACACTAGTCTTCTATGCATAAATGGTAAGAGCTCTGTTATTCAGTGCCAATAAGACATCAAGGCAAGATTGTGAAGTCTGAAGGTTTCAGATTTTGTATATGTGGTTTGTAAAAATAAAACGTTCATTTTTTTTTTTTTTTTTAAAGCCTTCTAAATTGTCAATAGTGATAAGTTTAATTTGTGATTATTGAGAGCAAATGATACATTTATTACTAGATCTACTAGATAGTTACACATCCCACATCTGTATGGTCAGTGCATCTGCCTGTGATTGACCCCTTTTAAAAGAAAAGGTACATCACCAAACTAATTTCCCTTATTGGACGGCACGGTGGCCTCACAGCAATAAGGCCCTGGGTTTGATTCCCATGTGCAGGGATTTGGGTCCTTTCTGTGTGGAGTTTGCATGTTCTCCCCGTGTCTGTGTGGGTTTCCTCCAGGAGCTCCGGTTTCCTCCAACAGTCCAAAGACATTCAAGTGAGGTGAATTGAAGATAGAAGATTGTCCATGACTGTGTTTGATGTTAAAGATCTGGTGAATCTTGTTTCATGAATGTAACCAAAGTGTGTAAAACATGATGTTCAAATCCTAATAAATAAATAAATGAATTCCCTTATTCGTTTACACACAGCAATGTAAAGAGCACTAGCTAATCTGATCTAATCACTGATCTGCTATGCAGGCGCCTATCCAAAGCGACTCATTATATATGTGAACAAATATAATAAAAGCAACTTAGGGTTAAGGGCCTTTCTGAGGGGCCCCAACAGTGACAGTTTAACCACGGTGGCGTTTGAATCGAAGACTTTCCAATCCGCTTAGCTACGACTGTTCAAGCTAACCTGCTCATACTCAAAAATAAAGACGTCACGCCCTTCCAACCACAGTATACCATAATATCCTAATAAATAAACTAATACATAACGCGCAGTTCATTTAATAAAGGTTATTTTGTGGTTTATTACAGGTAAATAAGGCTATGCGAGCTAAAACTAGCTGAGTGTGCAGGATAAGCTAAGCTAGGCTGCTCTCCAACAAGCTAACCTACAGAGCACAGCGGTTATAAATAAACACACTCGACATGTCGCTGCTTAACCTTGAAACGCTTCGTTATATTAAAAAATACTCAAAACTTAAAAGAAGCAGAATGAATGAGCAGGTTTATCTGTAATAAATCTAAAGTCTTACCATGGCTCTAATGCTGAAAGCTCTACTGCCTATGACACCGAGCAGCAGCGCTCTCTGTAATAAGCACATCTTCAACCTACCATGCGCTGCACTGACCACGCCCACACGGTGACGCGCACACTGAGCCACGCCCACTCACCGTGACAATGCAGTTTATCAAAGGATCAAATTCAGCCATGTTGATTAATTGATTGATTGCATTAACTAATAATAATTATACAATAACAAATGTATATAATACATAATGTTACAAGCAAAACATCAAACTTCTGAAACTACATTTATTTATTAGAATTTTAACGTCATGTTTTACACACTTTAGTTACATTCATGACACAACAGGTAGTTACAGGTTACATTCAATACAAGATTCATCAGTTTAAGTTGTTAATGTCGAACAGTCATGGACAATTTTGTATCTCCAGTTCACCTCACTTGCACGTCTCTGGACTGTGGGAGGAAACCGGAGCTCCACGCAGACACGGGGAGAACATGCAAATTCCACACAGAAAGGACCCGGACCGCTCCACCTGGGAATCGAACCCAGGACCTTCTTGCTGTAAGGTGACAGTGCCACCCTCTGAAATTTCAAACATGGATTTTGACTAGGTGTGTCCGAACTTTTAGACAGACAGACAGATCATTTATTCATCCTGAAGGAAGTTAATTTTAATTGATACTAAATTGATTTTGACCAACTTAGCAGGGCACGCAGAACATTTCAACTTTACAAAAATGATAAAGCAAACAGGTTAAAACCGTAAAAATAATAAAACAACATAAAATAAACACACACTAATCAGAATGTGCAGGCAGTCACGTGGTAAGATCATTCAAACCGAGTGTTTCCTTAAAACCTGGTTATACATTCTTATCACATGACATTTATTTATATGTATTACGCGCTATTAATTCAAGTGATAAACGAATTTAAAAGAGTTCAGTATTGTAATTATATAGTCAAAATATTCAAACGTCTGTGTTAGCTGCTGACTGAAAGCTGCCTTGTTCTCGCATTCTCAGGCAGATCTTTAGACACCACTTTGGGTCCTACTGTGTATACAAGAGCTCAGTAAGCGGAAAGGAAGCAGTGTGTGTTCGATGGAAGCGATCGGTAGTGAGCAAACACTGAATAATAATAAATAATCTCAACTGGTAAAGAATTACAGCAGATATTAAAGCAGAATGGATGATGAAGAGGAGACTTACCGTCTGTGGAAGATCAGGAAAACTATAATGCAGGTTTGATTCCGTTCCCGTTTACATGCACATGGTGCTCATACAGAACAGTGAGCTACATCACTATCACTACCTCTACATGTGCTCAGATTAATAAATAAGTAATGTAAGATATACAGGTCATCGTTAATAAAAACAACCAATAAAAGCACCAGATGCCAAACGTACAACCTGGTCTTTGTTCTATTGTATGGGGATTCTGCTTCACTGTAATAGACTGATTGCTGAATGATGAGGTTTAGCTGTATGGAACACTGTTATTTTACTGATCTATTATTATTATTAAGTAAAGTAGCTATGTTATTGTTATTGTAACTATATTAAGTAACAGCACGTTACATACTTGTTACAGTTCTTAAATATATTCATGTTGACGCTAACTGGGATCTGTTTATTATATGGTTTCCGCTTTATGTCGTGTTTTGTTGTTTTTAAGACGCATCATTGTTCTAGAGAAACGTTATTTTCCTTAACTGTCCATTCTTTGTGGAATTTGCATGTTCTCCCCGTGTCAGTGTGGGTTTCCTTCGGGAGATCCGGTTTCCTCACACAGTCCAAAGACATTCAAGTGAGGTGAATTGGAGATACAAAATTGTCCATGACTGTGTTTTACAATAAACTTAAACTGATAATTCTTGTGTAATGAGTAACTACCTGTCCTGTCATGAATGTAACCAATGTTTGACGTTAAAATCCTAATAAATAAATAAATAAATATTTCTCTTTACTGTGTAATTTAAATAACACTAAAGCCTTAAACTTGTTTTTCTTACAGCTCTGTCATGATCGGGGATACTTGGTGACACAGGATGAGTTGGATCAGACTCTGGAAGAGTTTAAAAGTCAGTTTGGAGATAAACCCAGTGAGGGTCGGCCTCGACGGACAGATCTCACCGTGCTCGTGGCTCACAACGATGATCCCACAGATCAGATGTTTGTTTTCTTTCCTGGTAAGATTCCGAGCAAGGTAACGAGTGTAAACTATCACGCAGTGAAATTAATGCATAATTAGCTACTACACACAAACAGCCAAGATAGAAATGTAAATAATGTCCCTTTAATGTGTCTTTTAATTTTCCAGAGGAGCCCAAGGTGGGCATCAAGACCATCAAAATGTACTGCCAGAGAATGCAGGAGGAGAACATCACCCGTGCTATTATTGTGGTCCAGATGGGCATGACACCATCTGCCAAACAGGTAATAAAAAATATATACAACAATACCCCAACACATCCAATTTGATCAGCTTTAGTTGATGATATACAGTTTCAGCACACCTTTCAGCCTCTGACTGTCACCGTTAATACATACCAATTAGGGTAACAGTGACATTCACACCACTTAAGGTGGAATGACAAAAGCTGCAGATTTTAAAAATTTTGTTCTTCTTGAATTTTTGGAGAAACATAATGCATATGTATTTAACTGAAATGCATTTTTTTAAAAATCCCAGTTTGTGCTTACCCCTTTCTATAACTGAACTTCAATCAGGCTTAATGGTTTATGCTAACATTTTGTTTGATGATCTGTTTACAGTCGCTAGTAGACATGGCACCGAAGTACATCCTGGAGCAGTTCCTGCAGCAAGAGCTTCTCATCAACATCACAGAACACGAGGCAAGAACTCCAGCTTAAATACTTTCACATTTCTACGTGTAAAATTAGACATTGTTATTAAAAGAAATTAGATTATATTTATAATCTATTTAGTTATTATTATTGGTTTGTTTTGCAGCTGGTTCCTGAGCACATGGTGATGACAAAAGAAGAAGTCACGGAGCTGCTAGCAAGATAGTATCCTTAATGATCAAATTTAGTCTTTATTAATTTCTTATTATTATTCTTATTGCAGATAAATTTGCTTACTTTAAGTTCACCTAACAGCTGTAAAGGAACTGGATAAAGTGTGTTACATACAGTTATAAAGACAAGTATAAACAAATTTAGATACCCACTGTGCTGGGAAGCTTTCTATCATTTCTGTGCAGTTTCCTTGACTCTTGTTAGTAAGCTAAAGGAGAGCCAGTTACCCAGGATTCAGGCAGGAGACCCTGTGGCTCGGTACTTTGGCCTGAAAAGAGGCCAGGTGTGTATTATAACAATGATTAATCTGTACAGTAACTAAAGAAAGATGTTATATGAAACCCAATTTGTTAACATTATTCCTGAATCAAACAGGTGGTGAAGATTATCCGGCCGAGTGAAACTGCAGGACGATACATTACATACAGACTTGTACAGTAGAGCTGCAGAAGTAAGTCAATAAAAATAATCACAACTATGTCATAAAAATTACAATTAGCATCAAATTCCTGTGAGAGTTTATTCCTGTGTTAAACAATATATAAAGCTACAATATAGCTGCTTTATTGTTCTGTCTGCTGTTCTGTTGTTAATCACTGGGGGTTTTTTTTGTTTTTTTTTCAGGTCATCAGGGGATTTGAACATACTTACTGCTGGAGGTGATTCAGCTTGCGTGTGGGATCTTAAGATACAGTTTGAGTGCAAAAGAAGAACCAACATATTTTTGGTTTTAGAAAATAGGCATGTATGTGGCATTTCTAAGGTAAACACAATTCTTGTATATTAACATGTTTAAAACATTTTCAGTTGTGACTGAGTAATGATTCATTTTTGTAATAAAGAGGCTTAAACCACTGACTGTTTATTATAATAGTACCAAAAGTTCAGATTGATAAATGGAAGTGGATACAATAGCAGTGGGTCTGCAGTTATATTATACAAGGCAGCAGAAGGTATTTAGTCATTTGGTTTATACATTTCTTTTGAATAAGAATGAAAGCTGTAATACTTCTACTGGAAGTTTAATTAAAATGAAACTCTCTTTCTGATATGGGAACAGAAGAGCATTTAGAAAAATATGTAACAACTAAAACATATTTACATCTTACAAAGTCTGTATTAGATTCTTTTACTGAATGTAGCCTTAAGGTAAGTGAAGGAATATTGTTTATTCAGTAAGTACAAAAACCTGAGTTATATTTATGGATTATTATTATTTCCAGAATAAATTGACACAGTAGATGAACAATAACAAATACAAAAAATTATGCTCTTGTCCATTGTACTCAGAAGTCTGATATTGAAGCTGGCACCACTCACAACCACATTGATCATGTCCCAGCACCTCAACTCACAAAAACACAGCTGCCAGCAGCAAAAAAACTATGGACTGTAACCAATATTCAGCCAAAAGTATGTTAGGTTTTCAGAAAGCACCCAGTTGAAAATCTGACTGCAACAAAAGTCCTGGGCTTGTGTAAAACATAAGTTTCTACTCAGGAATTTTATTAATGTATATAAAACTGCATCTTGTTACTTTCATTTTATTTAAGCATGGGAGGAACTTAATAAAATTAATAAAAATGTTAATAAATATTATCAAATGTAGCAGTAGATTCCAAATCCTAAAAGGCTACAGCAGCTTGAAGCGAAGCCATGACCATTGTTGTTCTGTTTAATCAGATGTGTTTGTTAAAGCGCTGTCTGTTTTGAACCGGGTGATTAATTTGTTACAAATCTCTTAGCTGTAGGCCTCATTTTCCTTACTTCTGAGTACAATGGAATGTTACGTACTACTCAGAGCTTTTAATAGTCATATTACATTTCAGAAACAGATAGCAAGCACACACGGTAACAATTATGTTTACAATAAAAATAGAAACCTAAGAAAAATAGTCAGACAAACATATTTAAATACACCAAAATGTAAACGTCCTCTCTGAATACAGTTTGGCATTTTGAAAAATACAAAAGAATATAAAATTTGGTCAAAACTTCAGTCATCAATACAGGTATAAAAAGTATCATACTGACCAGCAGTATGAACATGTTGTATACAAGGTCAATTCATCCCTTATTTAAGTTTCCTTGTTTGTCTAAATACAATTTCATTAAAAGTTTTAGTATTGCAATACTGAAATTCACCAAGCCATCAACAAAAGTCATTAAAACAAAACATTTAGTACAAAAATCTCTGTAATACAGATTATTTACCTGCACAATTATGTAGTTTTAATTTCAGTAGTACTTGACTCTGTAGCAATTCGTTATGGTTGTAAAGGTGGTTGTAATATGGACAACTATGAATTTTCCTTTCTAAAGAATTTCCCTTTTTATCAGATAATATTGGTTAAGTCAACCATTATGAATCCCCAATGTGTATGTTAAAGGTATTAAATGAACCTTTTGGCCCCTGATGAAACTGTAGAGCTAATAAAAGCTTTTCTTGGTGCATGTTAATGAAGTTAGGATTAAACAGAAAATTACTCAGAAGCTGTTATGACATTAAAGTTTACCTAATCAAATGGTTGTTCGAATTTTTCACTTTACCCCTATAAAAATGTGCCTATAAAAACATTCAAGATGTAAATAGACACGATGCTACTATCAGCATTGATAGTAACAGCCACACTGATTAGTCAAATAAAGAACAAAACTGCTAAAACTACAGTGGTGAGGAATGTTTCAGTGCATTGGAACTTTATCAAACATTATCAAAGCATAGTGCAGCAACAGGATTCTCCACAGTTTATATACATTTAAGGCATAATATTACCAATAAGCAATAAGAAAGTTACCGTAGTAGTTCTGCTTGTTTAAATAGTTTTACTGGTCCGAGAGCTCCTCTGTATCTGCTTCTATAGGATCATCAGTGCTGACCGGTTGCTCAGGGATAGTCTCCGGTACGACTGAGCTTAGATCCAGACTCACTCTGGGACTCAGCTGGTCATCCTCTGTGCTCGTCTCACTCTCCTGACTAACCAGAGGATGGCGCTGTTTACTCACCTTCCCCTGTTCCTCTGCCTCGGAATCTGAGTCCAGAGAGCGCTCCCGAGAGCCAGACGAGCCTGAATTAACTGTAAAAGAAGAGACTAAGTATTTAGGGCATGTGCTCATGATTCACAAATTCACATACAGGTATCAAATACTGGAAGGTTGTTCTCTCACCACAATCCTGTTCTGAGATCAGTCTGCTCTGCTCTTCATCGGCTTCCTGTGCTCCATCAGCACTCTCCTACAAAGAAATGTTATATGCTGTCAGTGCTATCAGCCAACAGGGCATCTACACAGCCACAACTGGCTTTTTACACAGGTAGAAATCAGGAGCTCTTTGAAGTTCTAAGTGCCTGAACTATTAAACAACACTTAAAACCAACCGGAATCATCTGTTGTCCTACATCGCTCATAAAACCCTGATGCTTAAAAAGAAGCACAACAGAACAACATAATTTGCTTTATTAGAACAAAATTATTTTTCTCATTGGCAAGTGTTTAGCTGATCGTGTTTGGACAACGAAGGGTTGCACATAGATCCCAAGAATACCACACACACAGTGAAAAGGTTTTAGTACTATGATATGGGGCTGCTTCTCTGAAAATGGTACACTGGCATCAAATGAAAACACTACTGGACCCAAAACTAAACAACAATGCTGCAAAAAGCTTTTCATTTCTTACAGTAAACATCTCAGACAAAGTTTTGAGTGTAAACACTAACGCAAACATGTCTTGTATGAGCTACTAATTCTCAGGTGGTCCTTTCTCACCTGGTCATGAATGGTAAAGATTAGAGAGGATGAGGATGTCGGAGAGATTTGCTTCTGGAAAACAATGAGGGCCTCAACGATGCGAGCCTGGTGAGGATAATCCACCAGGGAGGAGAGGGAGACGGTGGCACCGGTGGGTTTGGGTCTCATTAGAGTCGGTCCGAACACAATGCCCAGATTACTAGAGCTCATCTTATTATCCTGCTCCAGCTCAGCCACTCTGAAGGAGAAAGAGACGAGAGATTAATCATTTTGTATTAATGTACAAAAATGTACATCAAAAGTACCTAATTTGTCATAATAAAATGCTAGATGAGTGTAGTATATTACTAAAATACTTCAGTACAAAGTTAAGTGCTAACGACTTCAGCTCTAAACGAGTCCTGTTATTCTCACCTGTGTAGATGGGATACTATGTAGTTCAGAGTGGCAGTGTTGGCTGGTGGGAGCTCCTTCATCACCTCTCCTAGTTTCTCCACAAGATGTACTATTTTGGGATCTGTCTGCTCTCCAAGATCCAGCAGCTCAGGGCCCTTGGTGCCCTCTCCTCCAGCTGAGACCCCAGAGTGCAGGCTCTCTTTTGCCAGCCCCATTAGATCGTTGTATATGCGAAACGGCATAATCGGCTCAGGCAGCTGAAGGGAAAGTTCAAAAAGGATGTAAAATCTCTTTACAGACAATTATATCTGTATGTAGACACCTGACTGGCTGATAGCACCATTGTGGATTCCAACACTGGATCTTAGCAGTAGTGGGCTAACAGAGTGCTACCGGTAATAACACTTTAATATTAAATACAATTATTGTCAATTTTGTCACAATCCACCAGGTCAATTTGTCAACGTGTTTATATTTATTGTCTGAATTCTCTGCAGCAGTCCTAATAATCTAACAATGAACGGCTAAAACAT
This sequence comes from Trichomycterus rosablanca, assembly GCF_030014385.1. Lineage (NCBI taxonomy): Eukaryota > Metazoa > Chordata > Actinopteri > Siluriformes > Trichomycteridae > Trichomycterus > Trichomycterus rosablanca. The sequence continues at coordinate 15,124,812 of NC_086012.1, forward strand.
ACTTACTTGGCGCAGGTAGAGCTTGAGAACGTTACTGATGTCATGTGGTGACGCCTGAGAAAGTTCCACAAGCTCCTTCCCATTTTCAAATGCCTGGCACAACTTTTCCACACGTGTCTTTACTCCATTCACACGATATATTCCCTACAGAAATGGGCACACACTAAATCATCAGCTTGTTTAAACATGAATACAGGTAACTATTACAGTATAACAGTATGAAAACATGTATGATTAGCAATACTTTATTCATTAATATTACAAAGCCATAAATAACATTAAACACCTGGGGCTACATGCAAGGTAATGATGCACAAAGCAAATTTGTATGCCTCACTGTCACTACAATTTGTGTGTAAGAACAAATGGAATTTGGAAAATGTAAACTGTATTATAATGAAAAACAAAAAACAGCAAACATCTGGTTTATCTACACCTCAGTTCTCCAGTTACCTTCATTCTTAGTGCTCTCTTCTCGATCTCCTGAATGCATTTCTTGATGATGAAGGGCACGCTGTCTGAGTTGCAGGGTAGCACCTGGGCAAAATCTCGACCAAAGAGCTGAAGTCGACCTTGCAGCTTTTTATGACCACACTGAATGGCAAGAGACTCCAAGCACTTCTTATGGCAGGCCAGGAAACACTGAAAAATGCCACAAAACACAAGGTACAGTGTTCACTTAAATCTATGTGATTACATTCAGGTCAGCCAGAAATAAACTGTACACAAGTTTCCCTTCCCCCTAGTCAGACAGGAAATGTGTAAAGTCAGTTCCAGAAAAGTAAAGACTTTATAACCACGAACGAGGTGCCAAAAACGTCACAAATGTATTCAGACATTTCCCTATTAAAATTAAGGTTAAGTTCTAACTTACTTCCTCACACTCTGCTCCCTGGAAGTACACATAGCTGTCACACTCGCGGCACTTGGATGGAGCGCGGAGTTTCCGTAGTCGATGGGTCCGGGCAGCTTTGGACAGTCCCACGTTTCGAAATGGTCCAGTGGATACAGTCATCTCAGGTTCAATTCCATTCATACCTAAAATTACACGCAAGTACATAATGCTGCAAATATACAGACGGAGGAATATGTTCCTATGCACCTATTACCATAACATACATTGTTCTTTTGAATTCTACTAAATCCCTGGTAATAATAACTAGCTGTTAACTTACTTAAATAGTATTTAGAAGTAAAAATGATCAACAAACTTTCAACTATTTACTCTTTTGAGGTATGACAGATTTAGGTACTCACTTTGTTCAAAAGAGGTCATACTGGAGGCCATATTGCCATCCTGTTCATCAACGTCTTCAGTGGATGACAGGGTACCAGCTGAGACTGGTCTCTGGGCCTTTGGGATATCCCCTATAAAACACATTTCAATAGAATGAATAGAATAAAATGCCTTTATTTGTCATATATACTGTACATATACATGTACAGTACAGTGAAATTCTCTCTTTGCATATCCCAGCCTGTTAGGAAGCTGGGGTCAGAGCGCAGGGTCAGCCTTTGTACAGTACCAATGGACCCTAGAGGATTAAGGGCCTTGCTCATAGGCCCAACAGTGGCTAAAAGGCAGAGCTGAGATTTGAACTCTCAACCTTTCAATTGATAGTCCAAGGCTCTACCCACTAGTCTACCACTGTCCCCTTGAGAATTAAGCCTTAAGAACCTGTTAAACAGCCAATCCTGCAAAATTGTGACAACTGTTTGAAGGTTGCAATTATTCAGTCTGACTTTATTTAATGTCCATTTCAATGATCCACTGTGGCGCCCTCTAACAGTAGCAGCCGAAAGAAATCATTAGTTTATTCATATTATATCATTTATATTAGTTATAAAGGTATATTTCTGTTTCTGTTTATTTCAGTTATTAAATTGCAATATTTATATTTATATTCATGCATATGTAAACTAACCAAAGCATGAGCCTGGATTTGTGGTTAGTTATGTAGTACTATGGCTGGTACCTGTGCTTGTGGTGGGGGATCCCAGTCCACTTCCTCCTCCAACACTATCAGTGTCACTCAGGGTGGAGGGCCAGGACTTGTGAGCCTGATGATCTCGACCTGCCAAGCAACAAAAGAAATTTTAGGGAATTTAAGAGTAAATTAATAAAACAAATTAAGGAAGCCAATTACACACAAACTTAAACATTCAGAAAGAAATCCAAATTCTACTATCATGCAATTAGACCCCCAACATGACATATGCTTCCAGTTTTTGAACATGAACATGAACATTAAAAAAATGAGACTATGCCACAAAACAATCTCAAATTGTCTAATTTATGCTTACTCAGATATCATTATTCAAATTCACTTCCTCTATTATTAAAAAATACTTTTACAAAAATTGAACATTTACATTTTGACCAGTCTACAAATTACACCCCGAAATGAAGTTTATGGTTTAGGTTTGGGAAAGAATTTTTAAGCAAAAGCAATATTGGAACACTAAATAGTGACATCCTATTTGATAATAATTTATTATTTATTATTAATTATTCTTCTTCTTAGAAGGTTTAATAATTTTATATCCAATCACATTTCTGACCTCGTCTGTGCTTGACCACGCTTCCTTCTCCAGTCACCTCATCCACACTGGTGTGTGAGGTCTCAGTGTTGATCTGCTGATGCTCATCACTGATGCTGTCCTGGCGCATTCGAGCGGGATGTCTGAAATCAGCAAACCATTACGTCAGCCCCAGACAATTAAAATAGATTAAAATACCTGTATGTCTTCATATTGCAGTGTATTTATCAGGAAGAACAGATATTGGCATTGCCAATCATATCTGTATGTAGACGCCTGACTGGCAGATAGCATTGAAGGGGATTCAAACCCTGGGTTCTAGCGGTAGTTGCCTAACGTCATTTACCGCTGCGACACATGATTGTCTGCCTGTTGGGAATTAATTATTTTTTTCCCTTTAAAATTACTTACAAAGTTTAATTACTTAATTCAGCCTGCATCAAAACTCTGCGTACTCTGTGTACTATTTTAATTAGTTTCAGTCACCACCCCCAGACTAAGCCAATATTTATTTTAGAACCTAAAGTCCATGAAACTGACCAACAAGTACCAATTAAATGTCTTTGCTGGAGAGAAATGCAGCAGTTTGATTAAAGAAGGGGAATCAGTTTGAAAACTTGCAGCGCACAGTGTAATAATAAATAACAGCACTGTTTCTCGTCCCATCCAGCCACACCTTACAATATGAGGTATTAAAACACCCTGTAATCAGGGACTGTTTGAAGTGTCTCTTCCTGGCAGTGTTAGTGTAACTCACTGTGCCCCCGAGGCAGAGTACGGTTTAAACTGGTACACCGTGACGGCTTCCGCGCTGAGATTCAGGTTTCTGACATGTGCAGCATACTGCTGACCCGGGTCGTACAGCTTACAGCTCTCACACAGGGTCTGGTAGTGCACGGGCAGCGCAGCCGTCTGCATGTGCAGGATCTGGTAGTATGATATGGTGCACTGTGGATGAAAGTAAAAAAAATAGGTGCAATTACATCACATCAAACACATTTAAACATCAAGTGAATCATTTACTGCGTACTGGGCCAGCTTACCAGACACTAATCAAGTCTGGTCTTGTGTAAAAATTACTATGTAATTGTGTGATTCAGAACTGAATGTGTGTGTGAAACTGACCATTGACTGACAACATCTACGTGTGTGATTTCCCAAAAACTAGGGCAGGGTAAAATGTTCTAACAGTATTACAAGCTCCTAGCAACAGTGTCTCACCTGTACAGAAAACATGTCAGCCTATTCTGTGTGACTAACACTGGTGAAAGGTGAGTGGGTTTTTTTCAAGGGGAAACCCCAAATAAAGTAATCTGTGTGTGTGTGTGTGTGTGTGTGTGTGTGTGTGTGTGTGTGTGTGTGTGTGGGGGTAAGAGGGAAGTCTTACTGCACGCAGTATCTGATCAGTCTGTCTGATGACATCCTGGATCTGTTTCAGCACGTTCACCTTCACGTCTTCCAGCTCCTGCTGCTGGGTGGTGGCATCAGCAACACACGTCCGGTATGTGGCCTCGGCCTCCTCTGCCTGAAAACACACACACACACACACACACAGATGTCCAAAAAGGGCCTTGCTCAGGAGTCCAACAGTGGTAACTTGATGGTGATGGGGCTTAAACCTTCTTATTGCTAGTCTAGTACATTAGCCACTGAGTCACAATTGTCCTCTATTAACACAAAAAACTTCTTGAATTGAACAGCTTTTATATTTTGAGGGGGGGGGGGGGGGGGGGGGGTCCTTTTTCCTTCAGTCATATCCAATTGTTTGACTGTAACTACCTCAGCTACTGCAGACCTCCACCCTGACCAATGAGAGCCGCAGGTTCTCATGCGCCCACACCAACACGTTTGCAGTCAATGACTGCTTCTTTTCACCTGCCAGAGACAGAATCTCACAGAGAGCAGCATCGCATATGGAGAGTCATGCACTGCCATCTGATGACAACATGATAGCAGCCATGAGGAACCCCGTCAACTAACCCAACCCAACCCAACCGACACCGGCAATCACTTCTACTAGCTTTACACATCACACATAATCACTCAGTGCTAAACAAAGTGTGAGTGTAGACAGAACTGCTTTCTAAACAGCATTTTTTTTTTTGTTTATAGACAAGAAGTTCCACTGAATTTGAATCTCCTTCGTGTGTCATTTCCTGCCTGAAATCAGCTGACCTTGTTGCGAGCTTCCTCCTCTAATCGCCTCTTCCTGTCCAAAGTCTTGTGGGTGGAACCACTTCCTGTTCCGCCGTGCTCTTCCTCTACTTTATTCGCCGCCGTCCGTGCCTTTTCGTACTCCTCACAGCGCGTCAGGTACATCTGCCGTGCCTTACGCAGGTTATGCTCAGCATCAGCCTGGAACGGGCACATACATGAAACCATACACTCGAAATGATGCTGACAAGAACCATGTGGACACCCACCATGAGCTTGATGGACAACTGAGTCTGAAACCATGGCAGAATCAGGCTAAACACTCCCACTCTTATTTACTGCTGTTCATAATGATGCCAAAAGGATGAAAATGTGAGCAAGTGAAGCTGCATACCAGTTTCCTCTTGGCCCTTTGCCACTGCTCTTTAATCTCCCGACGCTTTTTCTCATGTTCCTGTTTACGCTGCATCAGTGGCTAAAGGAGCATTTCAGGGACAGAAAATAAGATACTGTGAGACTATGTCCATGTCCATGTCATTGTCCATGTATATCACTGAAAGTTAAGTCACTGTTAAAAACAATCTCTGGCAAACTGGTGTGTATTTGTAACAGTGATTGTGTTACCTGTAGAAACGAGTGTGTGAGAAGAGAATTCATGGCTTGTTGCACCCCTGTACTCTGCTCCAGGTCCTGCTCCAGAGCCAGAGAGTAGATAGACAGCAAAGGCATGGGGGTCTGACAAAAATGGAGAGGGGACATTAGTACTTACAGATCCTATAAAAATAACTGGGGGTGGTCTGAATGTTTTGCCTCATTGATGTATATACAGTACACACACACACACACACACACACACAGGGTATTGCTTAGCTTTTTTTGGCATGGGTCCACTTGTTTCTCAGGCGACACAGTGACACTGACCAGCATAAAATGGTACAGTCATGGTACAGTTTGCACATTCATTCATTTTTTTTTTTTTTTTTTTCATGTTTTACCACTATTTTATCCTGCTCAGGATTACAATGGGTCCACCTTGGACGGGTCGCCAATCCATCACGGGGCTGACCACCACCCCCACTCCAAATGACATAGCCATTTTCCCAACCGGCTGATAGCACATCTAGGGTCTCGAACCCTGAATCCCAGAGGTAGTAGGCTACCGTAATGTACCTCTATGCCCACGAGTGCTTAATTCTGAACATGGCAGTATTAATATTATGTCTAAGGGACATGGGCAAATACACACACACACACACACTAACACACACACACACTAACACACACACAAACAAAACTCTCTACCTGAGTGATGCTGTGTTTGCTTGACTGGTATAGCCTCTGAAGTCCTTTGGCAAACTCCATCTCTACCATTCACACACAATAAACAGTACATTACAAACTCAGATGAACCAACGGGCTCAGATTAATCTCTGATTGCTACAGAAGAACTAAGAACTACACAGAGACAGATGCACATACAGAACAACTGTAAAAAACAAAGAGTTCAAGAGGAGAGTAAGAACTGTCGGGCTACCGAGTGCAATGCGTTTGTCTACGTAGCTGATGATGTCCTTCATGTACTTGGCAATTGTCTTCGCATAACTCAGTGCAGAGTCCACTCCTCCTTCACTCTGCTGCAGGAGAATGTCCACCTGCTCTGCGTTCATTGCTGACACACACACACACACACACACACACACACACACACTTTTAGCCCAACAATACAGCAGAAAATCAAGTTTAAAGATGAAAACTGACGTTTAAGGTGGTCGTCAGCGAGGTTTAAAGTGTAAAGGATAAAAAACAGACACTCACGACATTCCTCATGGTCACATCGGCCAACTCCCTCCATGGCCTGTCCCACCGACAGTCCACACAGGTTCTCCATTGACTGTTCATGAACACATGCATGAAATGAACAATACATACCACATGCCAAACATATATAGAGTTAAACTCAAAACATTGTCAAGGTCGGCAAGAAAACCCAAACTGTCACCTTAGTTTGGGTGTTAATAGGAAATTTGTCCAAACCGTTCAGTGTAATTTAAGAAGTACAAATATTCAGGCCTGCTATAAATGAGAAAGTCTTGGCATCATCTGACTTATTCACAGTCAGACTTACTTTACAGCAGGGTTTTTTAAATTTTTTAGGGGGAGTCGCGAGCCAAAAAAATGGGTCGCAGAGAAAAATAATGATAATTAAATAAACCTGTACGCAAACGTCCCCTTGTGGAGGCTTTATGTAACATCTTGTAAACCACAGTGGGACCAGACTGTACAGAGCAGAGAGAGTAAGGGTCGCATAAAAAAATCATAGACAAAATGTGCAGCCCTTGTAAAAAAGTTTGAAAAACCTTGCTTTACAGCACCATGGGTTTATTAACTGCTCTTCTTGGAGAAGAGTTTTGGAGTCAAATAAAACAAACATTGAGTGATCTGGCCACAATGACCAGAAGTATGTTAAATCTGACTGAAATTGTACTAGATGTTTGACCCACAGTCTTTTTTATAGGAAGAGAGAAAGAGAAATAGATAAGGTTAACCAGTCCTAGTCAAATCATTCACCCTCATTTTGAATGGATGTGGTTTTGGGATGTCCAGAAACTTTTGGCCATGTGGCGTGCTGAGTGCTAAATAAAATAAATTCCACTGCTGTGATTTTTGCAGCTGATAGTTTACATGTCTTTAATGTTCTGCTAAATTCGGTTGGGGTTTTGGAAGGAACGGATGAAAACATACATGCTAACTTTAACTGCAGCATTTACCAGAACTGTAAGGAGGAAAAGAGGAAACTGACACTTCTCTAGTTTAACCAGTCATTAAAAGCAGTCAAGTGTGTGTCATGGTCACAGAAAAAAAGCATGCTACAGAGAAACAGAACGACAGTTGTAGTGTGTGGCTGAGTGACCTCCATGGCCTTTCGGTTTCTTCCTTTTAAATTTTGGCGCTAAACTGAGCAGAAGTTTTACATATACAATGTATAGAAATACATGTGTTCTTAAGACAGATCCAGCAGAATTTAGTTCCTGTTGTGCAATAAAGGCAGTTTAATAAAAGTGTGCAACTGAGTCAGTGGAGTGTATGTGCATGAGGGTGCAAAGAGGAAGCTATGACACAAACGTTGATCAGGAAGCAACAAACATGCTCTAGCTACAACATCCGCACCGATCTCTGATCTCTGTTCTCTCTCTCTCTCTCTCTCTCTCTCTCTTCTACAAGCACACAGTTAGGAAATGGTTGAACGGTTGGATATATCATACACATGTTGCTACACTTCTCTCCATGGCTGAAGAAAAACACAAGTCTATGTCCTCTTTTTACATGTCCAAAAGTTTGGCCATATATATAAAGCTTAACCTCATGCAGGTTGTTTCAGGATTCAGGAACAGTTTGCTACACATACTTTTATACATGTAACCTGAGGCGGAAACTTACCCTGCTCTTCTCAGTGGGAGGAAGAGACAGGAGGGTACTGCTGTCCACCTCACCCATCAACAACTCTGATACACTGGAAAAAGCCAGAAAAAAGATGATGATGATAATTGAGTCATTGAGAGTGTAATTGCAAGAGTACTGAGGCATTTCAGGCTTTGTACTGGAACCTGAAGTGATGTGTAAAAAGCCTGTGTGTGTATTACTTTTATTTATTTATTTTTCCTTTCAGCTGCTTTCATATTTTTAGAGTTCACTACAGCAGATCACCCAATATCAGAAAATATCTCATTTTTTTATTTCTCTGTGCTGGCTTAATGATGTAAACACAGTGTGTATTAGTACCGTTTTAAAGATTGAATTATAAAATAATGACATGACGATCATCAACATTACCAAACAAAACACACTTAGTTACATTAATCGTCATTTCTCCGATGTGGTACTGTTAACACTGTTAACCAATAAGCAGCAGGCCCATCCAACTAAAACATCATCTTTAATGATCCAGTACCAAAAAGACACAGGATGTTACTTGATGGGCAGTGGTAGCTCAGTGGTTAAGGTACTGGACTGGTAATCAGAAGGTTGCCGGTTCAAGCCCCACCACCACCAAGTTGCCACTGTTGGGTCCCTGAGCAAGGCCCTTAACCCTCAATTGCTCAAAAATCATGTTCAGTCATAATTGTAAGTCACTTTGGATAAAAGCGTCTGCTAAATGCTGTAAATGTAAATGATGGAAATATTAGCAATGTTTACATGCAGTCTACAGTAGTAATCAGATTTCTCAGGCAGAACTGAGTAAACCCATTGAGACCAACTCCACAAGATAATCCACTGGATTACCAGGGTCATCTTTAATATATGTCAATGTAGTGATCCTGAACGATATACTAATTATTACAAACAATCCCTTATACAGACTGTTTCTATACAACTATGTGCAAAGCCCAAGTACATTCTCTAAACTTTAAAAACATTTTAATCCCAACTTTAACCCCCCTCTCCCGAAATGCTGCTTTAGCACTTTAGTCATATCCAGCATCTTAACGCTGACTCAGTCTGAGACGCCTACTTCTGTTTTTACATGGAATAACAGAGCACATGATCTAGTTCAGATTCGACTCCACTTACTTGCTGCTGAAGGCAACTGCGATGGTCTCGATGGCTTTTTCGAAGTTTTTCTTCTGCATCTCATTGCTGCCCTCATAACTGAAGCCTGCACACAGGACACATGAAACAATGCCGTGTGGTGTGTAAATGATACACAAAACAATGCTGTGAGCCCTGAAAAGAACTCAAACTTACTTCTGCTTGTTACTGACTATATCTCCAATGACAAAAGCACTGGAAAGAGAACTACATTTGAATAAGGGACATGCAGTTGCTTTTACGTTTATATTTATTTGTTGGTTTGAAACGGTTCAGTAGTGTTCTATCTCTGTTTAACTAAACACTTTTTTTTTTTGCATTTTCCCTCCAATTTTCCTCCCAATCTAGTCGTATCCAGTTACCCGATTGCATTAAGCTTCCGCTCTACTGATGTTGACCTTCACTTCTGACTGAGGAGAGCCGTGACTAACACACACCCCCTATGACATGTGCAGTACCTGACTGAATCTTTTTCACCTGCACGAGGTGAGTTCACACGTGCATCAGCTTTACGCACGGAGAGACATACACCTGATCCCATTATCCCCCGTATTTGTGAAGCCATCGGTCAGCCAGCAGAAGTCGTAACTGCACCAGATATTGGAAACCAGTTATTTGGCACCCTTCCTGTGAACGAGCCAATCATTGTTTGTGTAGGCGCCCAGTCAGTAGCAGAGCTGAGATTCAAACCAACGAGTTCAAGATGTAAGCTAATGGTTTCTGTTATTAATTGTGTTTGACTGTAGCTGGTGAAATTTCTGTGTCATTATAAATTAGGCCAGTTTGACTGCACCCATTTCAAAATGCACAAAATAATGTTGTTTTGCAAATGTCAGAAAAAAAAAACCAAAGTATCTTTACACCGTTATGTGCTTAGAAGCTGTAATGGGGAAAACAAGCTTTTAATTATAACCTTTGTCATACATATACACATGTACAGTACAGTAAAAGTCTATTTCCACATATCCTAGCTTGTACATGATTTGGGAGGCACTGACCTTTCACCTTTGAGATGAGCCTGCCTGCTGCAGTCAGGGTCTCCACAGTGTTAAGCAGAGGATAGGTGCTGATCACCTGCCGCAGGATACGCAACACCTCGCCCAAATTCTCATGAGCCACAGCCCTCCGAGACTCCTTTTCTAAAGACAGAGAGAGAGAGAAGTGAAGGGGGGAAGAGAAAAGAATAAACTATTAATGATTCTTTATTGCACTTGGGTGACTCAGTGGTCTATTATGTTTTTCTCAGCCCACGACTGCTGAAAAAGTATGAGTTTACACACACACACACACACACACACACACACGAACACACACACACACACACACACACTGTACACGGTGTACACATGAACAGAGAACATGATTCAAGCAGATTGTTGGTTAGCACTAGTAGCTCTACCAACCAGTGGCTGCGGGTTTACCATCAAGAAAAAGGAAATACGAGTGTACTGTGTGAAATGTGTCAGTACATTTACCTCAAATCCCTCTGCATCACACCACGACTTATCCAACCATGAAATGAGCTGTTTCCTGTATAATATGCAATTAGCAAATTTAAAATGTAAGGTTTGTGTTTAGTAATTTAACATTTTTCGAAATATGAGGCACAATATTCCATAATCAGTGGAAAAGTGCGCTTCTCTACACACCTGATCATCTCTGTGTAGTCTGTGCTGTGCCTCGAAAGAACAAGCCAATTTGTCTATGTACAGTTTATTTCTTTCTATATAAACTCGGTTATATTAGCAATCAGTTGTCCAAGATGTTGAAGTGTAAAGCAGCTAAAACACGATTCGGGTAAATGAGTTTGGAACACTCCCAACCAGTTCTTTCAAGGTAGGTTACGCTGTGTATTGTAGCTTCCATTTATTCTATCATTCAATTTATGAGTGTCATTTAATGACTGACGTGAAATGTGGCTCTTTTCTTTAAAAATCCATGAAATCTGTGATATTTGAAAAACAAAGTCTATGAAATTAAGCACATTTCCCCCTGAATTTAATAGGGCCCTAATCATAAGAAACAACTAAACCTAAACACTGCTACATCTAAATAAAACAATGTAATGAGTACAGGGTTGAGTGCTGATGAAATCTCATCTCCAGGGAAGCAAAGGAAGTTTTTGTATTTCACAAAAAAGGTCTTTGTTAAACTCTTTAATCACAGAAATACATCTTTCATGTGTGGGCATTAGAAAAAATGTATAAATAAAACAAGTTACAGGCATTTGCTGATATGATTTAATTATGGGCACAGAGATATTTTGATTCTGTCACTGTTTGTTGTTGTTTGGTTGATAAAAAAAGTCATTACATTTAATTTCCAATAGCCGAAGCGTGATTTGAACCCAACCTTTCCACTAATGGGGTTTGTATACAGACTTGTATGGAACTCAGTGATGTGTTTTTAATTGTAATGTGACTCTATAAGCTTGTCGCTTAATTAAACATTTGCCATAATGCCAAATGTCAACGATAAAGAAGAATGTCTGCACTCAACCATAAACATCCTCAATTCTCTCTTCTCCACTGTAAAGCACAGCGCTTCGCTGCCCCCGGATTTGGGAAATATTGGAACGTCCCCTACAGCCTGCTCACCTCTCACACAGCACAAACATGATGCACTCAGATCATGAGTCACTGAGTCACTCAGTCAGACAAGCAGCACCGTGTCTGACCTAAAGAACTTCTTCAAAAAGCAAACAAATCAGGTTATTAAAGGGAAGCAGACAGGACACAGACGACACACGCTGCACTTAAGAACACTCGTAATGAACCACGTGTGATGTATGTGTACGAACAGCAACATCGTGCTGTAACACAAACCTTTTAATAGCAAACAGAGAGCAATACTTAGTTATTTATTTTATTAAGATCTAAATGTCATGTTTTACACATTTTGGTTACATTCATGACAAGAAGTCACTAGTTACAGAAGATTCATCATTTCAAGTTTAAGTCATGGACAATTTTTTATCTCCAGTTCACCTCATTGAATGTCTTTGGACTGTGGGGGGAAACCAGAGGCTCGGAGGAAACCCAGGGGATGGCCAAAGCACAGCGATGGATTGCCTCCCTGTTGAGAATATTCTTGCTTTATGCTCAATGTATTCTGGTGAAACCTACCACGACCCTGACCAGGATAAAACGGTTGATAAAAATGAATGATATGAAAATATATTTTTCATATTATATTCATGTTTTGTGTTTTTTTTTTGTTTAAATCATTATTTCATACATTTATATGTGCTAACTTTTAATCTCATTCTGTTTTCTTACACTTTGTTTTTTATTTATTTATTAATGTGCTTCATACTTCATACCCATTTCACTACTGTATTACGTCCTGTCATAGCACTGCCTCCTTTTCCGTTCTGGCAATCTCATACACTTGCTCAGGGGTCATAATCTTTTCTGATGCACTTGTTCTCAAAAGTCCAAAAGGGTCTTTCTTCTCCTTCTTTACTGTCCAGGCTTCTTATCTTTCATACTTTTTTATATTTTTAAGAACAAAAAAACCCACACACGCTAAAGCAAAAACAACATAAAACACAAACTGCTGATGATAGCAACAGAAGAAAACAATGGCAGACTTTGTCTGGCTAACAGAGCGAGTGTGTGATCACACTCCACAGTGACTTATTTTTCAGTTAATGGCTTTAACACCTCAGTACGGCCCCTTTCTTTCTCTCGCTCACCCACACAAACACACACGCCGTTATACACACTGTCTGTCTGTGGGATGTTATTTTATGTGTTTTGGTGAGGTCTTTGTGGTTTCATTGCAGCAGGGAGTTTAAATTTCAATATATTCCACGCTGAGAAGGTTATCTGAGCCGGCTGAACTATAATAAAGATAAAGGGAAAATTTCCCCTGGCAACTGTCAGTGTGATTACAGCTCATCCTTCAGGACCTCTGGAAGGACCTCCCCAGTCACTGCTAGCTTATATTAGAGCACTTTCAGGGTTGTATGCACTTTCAAACCATAAGGTGCACATAAGACAACAAAAAACCTTATATATGTAGTGTTAAAGGACTGAAACAGCTCTTTAGAACAAAATACCATAAAGGTAAACAGCTCATACTCAGCAATAGATGTTTTCTAATATTTAAAACATATACAATAAAGTTAAAAGTTTATGTATATCCAATCCAGATATCTAAATGATACTGTAAAACATTTTATTACTGTTTTTAGTTTAAATAACACATTCAATCACCAAAGAAACATTGGCTGGTTCTGCCAAAAATCCAACCTCACCAAGTAGAAACATTGCCAACATATTTGTGGCCATGTTAAGACCTTATGAATTTCCTTTACACGCTACCAGCTGCACCTGTCAACTTTTTCCACAGTTACCACAATGAACAACGTTGACTTTTCTCATTTTTTTACATTTTGTATATTTAAAAAAAACCTCAAGGGTGAATTTGACTAGTAAAGTCCCAAATGATGATGCTGTGCCTCTGTCTTTACACCCAACCCAGCTAGGCGAATGTAAACAGGAAGTAGTGTTGATGAAAATAGCAGTACTTGAAGGAAGTGCGTCGGGCCTGACAAGCTGCAGACTGATTGTAGCTCGGCCTTCACTAGACGGAGGCGAGGTGGTGCTGTAGATCTCACCTGGCCTTTCTGGTTATTTAGACATAGCATAACCCAACTGGGTTTAAGCTTTAGATCAGAGACTGATGACAGGATCTTCTTCAGGAGCATTTGGAAGAGAGCTTACACCATCACATGACCATTACCATATTTGACTGTTGATAGAAAGATTCTTACCCTGGATTTCTGTGTTAGCTTTATGCCAAATATACTGGGACCCATGTCTTCCAAAAAGTTCCACTCTAAATTTTAAATGCCACCCCTATCTAAGCCAAAGCAAGGCCAAGTGAGATGTGTATCTGGGTTATTTTGTTCTTTTCAATGCCCTCACTGTGGTTCACTGAAGTCCCAGAGCCTTAAAATGGCTTTATAGGATGCTGGGTCAGGGCAGGGGTAAAACATGCTAGCCCACCAGTGCTGAGATCTCGAGCTCTGGGGTTCGAATCTCAGCTCTGCTATTAGCCAGCCGGGCGCCCGCATAGACACACGATGGTTGGGTGAGGGACTTGTGTCTTTTCCCACCAAGTTCTGTAAAGTCAAGCCTTTCACCTTAAAACACAAACCAAATGTCATTTGGCTCTGTTATTTTCATTTTCAATCATGTCAACAAGTATAATCATGTATAAAGGTAGAACTCATATTATAATACAGTCACAAATGATGTAATATCCTGACAGCATCTTTCTTTTTTAATTAGTAAGTGGTGTTAGTGCTTGTAATGAACTGGTGGCAACTGACTTAAATAAAAAAAAATCTAAATTCTGAATGCTGAACTGGTTCTGCTCACAGTGCTTATTTTCTCCATGTTGACATGAATGCATCACATAATTGCTGCAGACTTGCGACTTATTGTCCATGGTTTTGAAAGGTCAATGGTCAGGCGTCCACATTTGGTCATATGGTATATTTGTAGGGAATAATTTGGGTGATACTTTATTGTATTTTTATTATTTCTTTGGTATTATATCTGCAGTTATCATGCTGCTGTCTCCAAACTTATTTAAGCTTCTCTGAAGAAGTGACTTGTATTTGCTTAATTGAGCACCAGATGTGAACGTTGTCACGCAGTGCTGGAACGTTTCTGCTTTATAATGCAGTTAAATATATTTTCCAGTAAGCTGTGAAAGTTTACTCTTTTATTCTCGAGTGATTAAAGCTGCAGTAAAGCTTGCTTAATCAAAGCTACTTTTTCCATTCTGACCAATTTTCTCTTTTAACTTTAAATGGTTTTAAAATAAAAGAGTAAAGTTCAGAAAGTAGTGTAGCATGCTTCTTGGCTAATCGCAGTAAAGTGGTGCAGTTATGCAACCAGACGTGTGTAAAGTCGCCACAAAACATTTAACACACAAGCCTTTTCCTTCCTCTTCCATCATACCTCTCTATAGGTGTGAAAAATGTGTTTCAAAAACGTCATTTATTTAAAATAGTTAAAAACATGACTAAAATATATGCCTAAATATATAAAGCCTTCATATTTCTATTTATTCATGTATGCATTTCCTGTTTCTGTATTATGTAGACATTACTAACAAGCTTGGTTACTCTTGGTTTACTTTAAAATTATGTCATCTCAATAGTTTGGTCACTTATGCTCACAAGCAGACTAACTGCCAGTGGACAGTCAAATTTCATCTTAAATCCTTATTTGCACATTAAAAACATTTAAAACATTTGTGCCTGGATTAAAAATGCTTCTTAAATGGTTAAAACCCAGCTTGTTTGGAAGCTGGGTCAGAACGCAGGATCAGCCATCATACGGCGCCCCTGGAGCAGAGAGGGTTAAGGGCCTTTCTCAAGGACCCAACAGTGGCTGCATGGCAGAGCTGGAATTCAAACTCTCAACCTTTCAGTTAATAGCCCAAAGCTCAACCCACTAGGCTACAAAAATATGCAAAACTTCCATCACTAGCCCTGAAGTAACATTCTCCATTCAAACTTGTGCCCTGTGGAGCAATCGTTACAGTAGGTGGTGCAGTGCAACATCGGCCCTGGGACCTAGGTTCAGACCTTGCCTTGGGTCACTGTCTGTGAGAGGTTTGACATATTCCACTGTGTCCATGTTGGTTTTCGTCCAACTAATAAAACACACAGAAGGTGGGTTGGCTGCTCTCAGCTGCTCCAAAGTTTGAGCAATCAAGTTAATGTGTGTTGGATTGGTGCTCTTATAAAATAATAATGAATTAAACATTTTAAAAAGAAGCTTCCAGTGAAAACCAGATCAGGTGGGTGGGAAATAGTTAATAGCCAATCAATTCAAATTGTTATTATACTATGTGAGCCGCAGCTTTCTACTCATGTTAAAATTCTTTATACATCTTGACAAAAACCATGAACAATAATGGAAACAGATAATCATCCCTCCTACTGTTGAACTTCCATTAAACGTTTAACCCAACTCCTAAATTACTATCATGCATTAAAATCAAACATTTCTTGAAAAACTGCTGTAATAGTTTGAACCCAAGATCCTACCTTCACACAGCACCACATCCTTGAGCTTCTCCACTGCCTCCGCGAAGCGCGCCACGTCCCTCAGTAACGGAGGAATGTCCTCCACATCAATAGCCGTCCCCTCTGCGGTGTCGGTGCTCCTGACCTGATTCCTGATAAAGCCCCAGGTTCCAGCCGTCTGAAAGGGGAAGCCTGCAGCGCTGGGACAGCGGTTGAGACCCGTGGAGCGCTTTAAGTTGGCGGCAGGTGATGAGCAGGCCGCAAGTTTAGCGTGGACAGAGGACGGAGTGCCAGGACATGAAGAGGGCACTGCCAGATCTGGCACCGCCAATGCTGATGGGCCATCGGTAGTGTCTTTGTGAGGCTGCTCCTGAAGAACGGAGAGCTGGGTTTACACACGTAAAGAAGAAGAAAGAAAGAGATGGATGTGAGGAGATGAAATTTTGAGTTAATAATGACGGATGGATTACATGCGTTAATTAAACTGTTAGCTGTATCAAAGTGGAACAGGAGTTAGTGTGCATGGTTAAAAGCATCTAGGTCCTGGGAATGTTTACTCCAGGTACTTTGGTTTACCAAAAAATGCTACAGGATGATTGGCTAGGTGTGTGAGTAAATGGGAAGTGTGTGGTGCCTTGAAACAGACCGGCACCCTGTATTTATTTTGGCCTTTACACAACCCTAATTCAAAAAAATATTAAAAAATTCATAAAAAAGTCAACTAGCCTTTTACTTTTTCTACTTTTTGTTATCCAAAAATAAGGACACAATTTCACTCCATGTAATTATATAACACAAAACTTATATCATCACAACACTCTCGGGATTTCACCGAGAATGATTAGAAGATACAATACTTTGTTTTTTCAATAGTTTATTGAGGGGTTTCTAAAATTAAGACCAAATCTACTGGGTCTATCAATCCAAACAGCAACACAGATTATTCATTTAGTCATGCAGACACTTATTGTTCAATTTAACTTTGTCGCATGGCTTCCGATTGCTTGTTAATGATTATTATTAACTGTAACCGGTGACTTTGCATCTATATAATTAGGGCTAGTTTGGTGCCTCAATTAAACTGAGATCTTTAGGTCCCAAGGTTATCTGTACAAACAAATGTAAACTACAGCAACTCTCGTTTGAAGGCCCCCTTCTTTCATTTTGACAGCTTGAAGCCTCAAAGATTGCTGCTGATCACATAGAAATGAAAAAGAAGAAGTTTTTTTTGTCTCAATAACAATCATTCAATGATGATACTTTGGCCACAATGACCAAAGTATGTTTGTAAATAAACAGAGGCTTTCAAACCTAACAACACTGGACTTACTGTGGTAGTATTTTGCTCTGGAGCTGTTTAATACAAGTTAAACTACTGCATTGCAAAAAAAGTACTAGTAGTATTTTAAAAACTGGTGTCTGTTTAGGCAGGAAAATAACCCAAATACCCCAAAGCTGTCATGGTCTTCTCCGAGTCCTAATCCAACTGATAATGTGCTTGCTTGTGGACTGTACTTAAAAGTCAAGTCCATGCCAGAAAAGCAAAACATTTCATTGAGATCTAATCAACCCTGTTAACTATATAATCAAATATTAAAATATTAGGTTTCCTGTATAAATATTTGTGTCATGCATTTAGAAAACCCACAATAAACGTAGACATTTCTAGTATGTTAGTAGGGTTTTACTGCAGTTATTGTCAAAGACAACCACAGTTGCAGTAATTATCAATATCCTGAGACTAAAAATTAATACATGTCTCCTACAAGTGCATGTAAACTTTTTATTTCAAATTTATAATTCATCTGTGCGGAACACCGTGACCTGATGTTAACGTCCGTTTCAGGCACTTAACTGCCAGTTAGTTTTGTATTTAAACCACGTTAGGCTGTTCTGTTCTGTAAAATAAACCATTTAAGCAGGCAGTGAGTGTATAAAGTCGATAATTTATAAGTAGTTAATTAAATTATAGTGTAATTAATTTAGTGTGATATAAAGAGTTGAGAGGAAGCTGAACTCACCGAGCTGCTGTGAGCTGCAGGATTTCCTGACTGACTTTTCTTTGAAATCGACGGCGCTTTAGAAAGCTCCTTTCTTTTCCGAGAAAACATTTCCTAGCTTTTATAGTATAATTAAGTGAAGAGAGTTCAATTTATTTAAACATATACATCCCAAAATGATACACGTCTGCTGGCGAGCTCTTGTTTAACGAGTCGTGACTCGTTTAGCTGTGAACTCAGAGCCCCTCAGAGCTGCTGCTCGGCTGTCATCCACTGATGTGACGTTTGAAAAAGAGTCGGTTGATTGAGTCGGCTCCTTTAGGTGAAGAATCGACTCGTTTAGCTATGAACTCAGACACCCTCAAAACTGCTGCTTCGCGGCAGTCATCCACTGATGTGACGTTTGAAAAAGAGTCGGTTGATTGAGTCGGCTCCTTTAGGTGAAGAATCGACTCGTTTAGCTATGAACTCAGACACCCTCAAAACTGCTGCTTCACGGCTGTCATCCACTGATGTGACGTTTGAGAACGAGTCGGTTGATTGAGTCGGCTCCTTTAGGTAAAGAATTGTTTTAGACAAGTCTAATAGACTTAGAGTCAAAAGTTTACATACACTTGTAAGGAACACGTACAGTCATGGTATTTATGGGATTTCAAAGATCTAGACTGGAACACATACTTGGATACGTTTTGATTTAAAAGTTACTACTTTTGTAAGTTTGTTGTCAGCTGGTCGGCAGCTTTTGCCTTGTCCCTCCTTGGACCGTTGTGGGTACTCACATGTGGTATAATAGATTGGTTTAATACTGTAGACTGGTTTGAATCACCCTGCTTCAAACCAGTCTATTATACCAGTCTCTCATCAATTAACAAAGTCACTCAAATTTTTGTACCTGCCCATATCTGCTGCATTCCACATAATGTACTATGACTATAATTGAGGGTTGAGGCACTTGTTAAAAGCACCAAAAACACTTCTACCATAATAAGCTGCTGGAACATGGGTGACATTGTCCAGTCAAGTGAACTTTTGGGTTTTTAGATCACTATGGACTTATTAAAGCCGTAGCCTAGTGGTTAAGGTACTGGATTAATAACCAAAAGGTCACTGGTTCAAGCCCCACCACCAGGTTGGTGCTGTTGGGCCCTTGAGCAAGGCCCTTAACCCTCAATTGCTCAGACTGTATACTGTAACTGTACTGTAAGTCGCTTTGGGAAAAGGCGTCTGCTAAATGCCGTAAATGTAAATGTAATGTAAATTAAAGGCTGCCTTGCTAGAAATATGTCTATGGCCCATTACTGCAGATACTATCCCTATTTATATGGCCCCAGTGAAGTACCCATACTAAGTAAATTATAGTTTATAAGGTCAATGCACGAAGATAATTCACATCATTACACTTTCTTCACCAACAAATTGCCGATTCACATTTATGAGCCAACAGGTTAAGACCACCAAAAATGTGCATGGCAATGCCTATTTAAAACATTTATTAAAAAAAGAGGTACAGCGCAATTAACTTTAATATAAAAAAAACTGTTTAACAGTTAAAGGCATATACTGGCAAAAACAAACAACCTTGAGGTACTACAGCTCATTTCCATATAAAGAAAAAGCGTGTTGAAAGACCCAAAGAGTCGATTCTTATCAGTAAGCAGAGTCAATTGATATGACTCACTAAAAAGATCCGGAATGCACACAGCATAACAGTGCATCATTTCTTCAGAATTTCAGGTGCATCATGATGCTGTAGAGGAGTTAAGGAATTTTTTTAATTAAGCAATAGAACACAAGAGGAAGGGTGTTAGTGAGCATACCATTACACATGTGCTTGCTGTTGTAAAGAACACCACGATGTGAAGCACAGCAGCGTTTCCTCCAGCTTCATTATCAGGAGAATCTTCTGCATTGTGGCTGCTACGGTTATGTACAAGCAGATCTACAGTACAGTACAACTCTGCATTTAGGTTTTTGACTCCTACACGCTGCACCCTATAAATAATGAATATTATGTGTAATCAGCCTATTAATAATTCTTTTATATTTTGTGTACAATTTTATATATTTAACATCTATAAGTAAGTATTTCCTTGTGTATTGTGTCTTGCTTTGATTTGTTTAGTTTATTTCACACGTGTTTTATTATTTTTTTTATTTGCCTTTGGTGGATCCTCATTTCATACCCAATCATGATACCCTCTCCTGTTACCAAATTCACCTGCTTATTATGGTTTTAAAAAGGTGTTTTTAATATCTTACAAACCTTTTTACTCTTATTTAGCCCTGCACATGTCAAGAGGCATTAAACTTACTTTATACCGTATTTACACAATACAATCAAAGCTTTATTTTTTATTTCTTTGTAATACTGTCAGTATGTTCGGGAGATTTAAATAAACACATATTCTTGTTTTTATTTCATTCAACAAAATGTACCAACTTTTCCAGAAATGTGTTATGTATTTTATTTACTCTATTCACTGCTGACACACAGCTGAAGCACTCACTTTTAGTCAGATGTTCTGTATGAAATGTAATTTTTAAAAAATTAAGGCCTTTGGTAGCATCAGTGACAAGGGGGTCATCACTCTCCTCGCTTCTGCGTCAGCTCTTTGCAAAGAAAACATTAACTGTATATTGTATAACTGTATACAATCTTAAATCATAAAATGAAAACAAATGTACATGCTATTCAGAGGCTCTGACACAAATATTCATGAGAACATTTTAACAAACTCTATTTTTATTTTGTTTGTTAACAAAATTAATGTTGCAGTACAATATATTCCTTCTGTTATGTTGTAGAAAAATGTTCAGAATGAATCAAAAGGCACAGTTGTTTACAATATTTACAGTTTTAAAATCATAAATATTCAGATAAAATAAAGAAGCCCAAAGTAAAAGTGCTCAAAATAACTTTAACTGGAAATAACAATAATAATACATACAATCAGTAGCACTTTTTATAAATGTTCTGTATTTCTTACCAAAGTGTGATACCATATTGTGATTTTCTTTGTATTTTGCTAGGTATAAAAGTTTGGGTAAAGAAAGAGTATAGAAATTTCTGAGCAACAATAGAGAAGTTGTGTCTCTTACACAGTGGTGAACATCTTGACCAGAGACATTTACCTTTTTATTTAAAAACATTTCTTTAGAAAATGTCAATTACAATAACATAACACACAAAACAGTAATATAATAAAGCAGGGAAAAAAAAAAAACTGCCTGATTAATAAATGACCATTTTTGGGTTATAAATAAGGAAATATTACAATACAATATTGTCCTAATACAACTTTAGTCCAATTGTTTTTCTATCTGTTTTTAGAAAGCTCAAGTTTAGAAATACAGTAGTCAGAAATGCAACACAGTCTTAAACCAGCGTGCATCGCTATAACATTACACTAACTTTTCCTGAGATTACACAAGATAATGCAATGTTGGGTGAAAAAGACTTTGGTGTGACTGGAATTAAGAGTGAAAGCCCAACAAAGTTAAAACATGTAATGAGTTAAGAGTGCGTTTACATGTACAGAAAAATTTACTACAAGATGAAGTCCGACTGGGGCTGTTCAATACGACAACAGCAAAACTTTAGCTGTACCTTCACCAGTCAGTAATTAAACAAATTACACAGTAAGATGGCAGCTTTAGATTTAAACTAACTAGGCTGTTGATAAAGCTAATGGGTCCAAAGAAACCCCCTAGGACTGCATACCAAACCACACACACTAATGACAACACTGCTGATAGTAAATCTGAGATACGTGGATTACGCAGGCTTTCACCACTTTGTTCTTTTTACTTCTACAGCTGTTTGCAAATAAAATGATATTTACATTATACAGTCTTGGTCCAAATTTTACACAAACACCATGTATTCCATGCCAAATGTCATGTCTAATGTGTCTTAGCAAACAAGCAGGGAGATGAAAAGTAAAACCCTAG
This sequence comes from Trichomycterus rosablanca, assembly GCF_030014385.1. Taxonomy (NCBI): domain Eukaryota; kingdom Metazoa; phylum Chordata; class Actinopteri; order Siluriformes; family Trichomycteridae; genus Trichomycterus; species Trichomycterus rosablanca. The sequence goes on from NC_086012.1 coordinate 15,147,099, forward strand.
TATTCTTAAAATGAATCGAACTGTTTAGGCGAAGCCAGAAGTTATATGTAACCCTTTAAATAAGCTCTTTATAACTGTATAATATAATTTCTGCATGAGACTGTACCTGGCCTACTTCACTGCACTGTGTGTGCATGTGAACGCACTCAGACTGTAAAAGATGAATTGTGTAATTTGTGACATAAATAAGACATGAATGCTGAAGAGCAGTGCAAGATGGTGCAACAGATTTGGTGCCAGGGTAAAATTAGCTTCGGCTACATCGGTGTTGATATGAATCAGGAAAAAATAAAGAGAGAGAAAAACAATCCAGACAAGACACTGAAAAGTATAAACTATCAAACAGGATTATAACAATGTCTATCCACTACTAAAATATCCCATGAATATAAATAACAATAATTATAGTTATAATAACAATATTATAAACATCAATAACAGCAACATCAAAGACAATACATTGCTTTCATTCCACCTGTACAAGAACATGTTGACCTTTTAAGAACCTCTTTCCTAAAATATAATATTTTGCATCTGATTTTGAGGAAATTAATTTAATTAGAGTTTAACAGGTACTCTAACCAATCTGCAGGCTCATAACTTGTTCAACGGGCAGTTTTGCTTTTATTGCTAAGGGTTGCTCTCCCTCTGAAGGGTGACAGAGGTTAGCATGAGGTCCAGTAGTTCAGCTATCACAAGTCTTTAAAAATGTAACTGGTTCAATTGCTGGCATCAAATTCTGACAGACGCCATAAATGTCTTTGTGAATGTAGCCTAACGTGCGTCCAACCTCCACAGTTTTAAAAGGTCCAGCTTTAGTTATTTTCGTTATAAAGTAATTGGTTTGGACAGTGATACGTTCACAAGATACCTGAGAAAGTATTAAAACATGCAGTAAAGCAAATAGAGTACTTCATTTGCCTATGGCTGTGGTTTTTAGTTTTTTATAGATATTTTTAAACTCCCTCTACTCACGCTTAGGCCCAAACCCAGGCCAAAAACCCAGGCCCATGGGATACAAAGTCACGGGGTTTGTATGTAAAACAGCAGTTCTAAAATTCAGGTTAGTTAGACATCTGAGTGGAACAACTGTAAAGAGCGCAGTATGCAGAAAATAAATAAAATTCATACTATTTCTAACAATAGAATATATTTATATAAAGAGAATATGTATATATGCACAAACGTCCTCTCTCTCTCATACACACACACCTACGTATACACATACACACACACATTGACAGCATTTTAATATTACAAAGGCACTGACTGAACTAAAGGCATTTTTCCAGGTCTGACTTGATTCCTTAACAGGAGCAACAAGTAAGAGTAGGTGAGGCCATAAAGAGATCTAAATCTGTTTAAAAACTAATAAAGGTGCACTCGGGTTGCTTCAGAATTTGTTCTGAATCTGCAAATTGATGTTTAAACCACCCTTTTGTAATTGGTCGGTATCAGAAAAAAAAAAATAATAATTTGTTAAAAAAAAAAAACACATGGACAAAATTAAAGAAGCCAAATCATTCTGAAACAGCAACAAGAAAACTAGAGATAAACGACGGTACAAATTCTTCCCTTAATGCTTACGATAGCTCTGAGAATTAGTAGACGTAGATGTTCAAACTTGTAAAACATCTTTTAGGCATATGTTAACTAGTGTACCGTTAATGGGAACAATGTGTTTTCAGTATAAACTAAAAGACAGACTGTAAGGGATGCCAAGTAAAACCACCCCAAAGTAGTGAGGTCATGTTGAGAACGACAGCTTTATCAGAATCAAAGCATCCCAAGCGTATGGACCAGGTCTTTACTGAATAAACACACACACAAACACTTTTTAAGAACCAACGAATGATTTTGTGTGACAGGACCAACTAATGGACCAAAAAAACTATTTGCAATGCAACACCACAGCTACACAGGCTGATGTCATAAGGAAATTTGACAGTACTGCCACAGTATGAACAGTGAGTTCACACCAGAGTTATACTTGCTTCTAAGTAAACATGCATGGCTGCCGCATGCATCCAGTGTTCGTTCAGTGCATTTGCTTGTGTGGGTACTTGCAAAACCTGAATAATGCGGACTGTGAAACTCAATGAGGGTGAGGTCTTTAAACTATTGCTCGGTCTCAAATAACATACTTGTGATTTGTTCTAGAAGTTTTTAAGTTTACCGTTTCCACTTGTAAGAGATAAGTATGCAAATTATACTCTTAGGTGGGTTTATATTAGAGGTTCTATACAAATCTTTTGCACGTGTCTGATTTGAAAAGTGTAATTCGGTACGCTTTGTCGAGGCCATTTGTATTAGTGTACGTTAGCATGTTCAGTTAGAGCTTGTTATAAACTGTTTGCTACCAGCTACCCTTTAACATCTACATTCTGATTGCTGAACTTGTTTTGTTCACAGTGTTTATGTTCACTTTACTGTCCTACATCACTGCCCCATTCACTATATTACACTTATCTATAAAATACAGCATGACGATTTGCTGGTATGAAACTTGTTTTTATGGGACGCTATAAGCTTGTCAATTATCAATAACTGTTGACTAACAATGGCTGATTAATAGTAAACAAAATGGCGAAATTTTCATCCCTAAGCAGGATGGTTACTGTTAAGAGTATCAGTATCAGATTTGTAGTGTATCGGAAAAGGATTAGAAATGGAAAAAAATCTTGGGGCATCTATAGTCCCATCTATACAGAGGTTGCTTTGAAACAGTGGCTCTCAAGCATTCTGTCTGCTGGACTGCACACAGGCACTGATGTAGATGATGGGACAGTGGTTCCAATCCCAACTCTGTCACGAGTAAGGTCCTTAACCCTCTCGGCTCCAGGGGTGCCATACAATGGCTGACCCTGCGCTCTGACCCCATCTTCCAAATACATTTTGTTGTACTGTACAAATAAACGCATTCTACTCTAGGGAATGTCCCTCTATGCGTCGCACAGGCACCAAGTAGCCCAAAAGTCAAAGATTGAGGAAAAATAATAATTTGGAAAGATGACTTTACATCTGCTTTTATTTGTAGTATAAGGATTGTGGTAGATACCCAAAAAGCCCATCCATTAAACACTGCATATAGTTTTAATGATAAGTCATAGTATGTGATTTTAGATGAAGTTTATGAGAACAATAATGACGACAGAGGAATGTTTTAAAGATAAACTAACAGTTTTGGTGCATCTGTATGTACTCTTTAGTATAAAACTTAGAACAGGGTGATAGAAATGTTATGTACCTAACTGCATGCTACACACTACATAGGACTTCACCCTTAGTTGCAAACTAATTGTATATACTATTTAGTTAGGTAGCATGCAGTTTGGAACATCATCCTAATTTGACAGTTTGGAGCCTTCCCTCCTTCTGCTTTAAATCATTCCATCGCACCAACGCGATGCATGTGAGCGATACTGCACAAGTAGCAGCTGCATGCACAGACAGATGCGTACTCACAGAGCAAGTATAACTCCTCCTTTACAGAAGCTTACAGACACAGTGATTACTAGGTGTTGTCCCAGTCTAGGGGTTTGTACTGAATGACCGAGTGGCTGCGGTCAGTGGAAGCTCCACGAGTCATACCGTTGTGAGCCTTGTAGGCGTCCAGGGCGTCCATGCTGCAGTGACCATTGGCCAATGGAAGAGGTGATCGCTCGGATGAGGCTGGAAAGGCGGAGGTGGAGACAGAGTCCGGCAGCGAAGACGACGGGAGAGCGGAGGAGAAAAGAGAAGACGAGCTGGAGGAGGAGATGGAAAACGATTGCGATGAAGATGGCGCTTGAGGAGAGAAATGGTACGAAGCAGGTGGAAGTTCGATGGAATCAAGGTCGAAATGAATGTTGTCCTGGAGGTCGGCAGAGTTTTTCGCAACAGACTGACAGTTGAGCGCTGACTGACTGCTAAGTGAGTCCTGATGAGACGAGAGCAGGCCACGATTGCTGACTGGAACCTGATTTGATTGAGGGACGATGGTGGGGTTGTGTATGAGTGAATTTTGAGAACCGTCCTTTTGTACGGGAGGAGACTGCATGGTGTGAGATGAACGTGATAATGAATTAATGTGTTGGTGAAGCTGGTGTACAAGCATTGAATGACTGGTGAGCGTGTTAATATCCGTCTTTCTGTCATTGCTTTGCAGTCTCAGCTGTGAACCATACTGAGCAGCTGGCTGACTGGACTTCTGCGGCATAAGCACATGTGCCACATTAGCCACATTAGCCACATTTTGCTGAAGCACGCTTAGTGCTGTGTGCTGCTGCTTTAATGTGTGGATGGTCTGCTGTGTGTGTAAGCTGTTGTGTGCCGCGTTGTGCTGTAACGGTGCTCGCCTGTCCCTCTGCTGCTCTTGTGAGATCAGATCTTCTAGGTAGAACGTCTCAGGGATCTTAAGTTCCGCCTTGCACATCCCGAAGCTGCCATTCATCTCGGTCACTCTGTTCAGGCTCAGCGCACCATTCGTGTGGTTGGTTTGAGGCTCAGGTGAGGGACAGGGGCTGCGCGTGAGGTCAAGAACTTCATCCACAGCCTGTCCCTTGGGCAGTGTTGTCTGATGTGGGCGGGGACCTGGGTACGGTGGGGGACTGGTTAGTTGCAGGGCTGCGTGATTGAAGACTTTGCGGCTATGATGGGATCTCTCTTGCTCCAGCCTCAACAGCATGCGGACGCGCTGTTCTTGTGCCAGCTTCTCTCTCTCCTGACGAACTCGCTTTACATCTGCGTTCATTTGAGTGAGCTCGCTACGCACGCGCTCCACGCAGTTCTCTGGGATCTTAATACCTGAAACAGATTTTACACAAAGTACTTAATTACTCAGTGTACCAGAGAAGCAAATCCAACAGTCACAGCAACTAAAAAAATAGTTGTGAAATGTTTTGTTTTTTTGTTGCACATTGCTCAATCCTATTACAATGATTTTATAAACAACTTGTAAGGTGTCAGACCGAACAGCGTATGCGTCTAATACTTACCCACTTGCTTGCTGTTCTGTTTCGTTTTCAGGCGCACGATCTGCAGGATGCTGGAGTTGGTGATATCGGAGACAATATCAGCGACTTTCTTCCACACTCTCAGCAAAGCGCCACAGAGCATGTGATACTGCCGCAGACGCATACCCAGCCAGCACTCGTGGCCTTGTTCTATCTGCTTACACTTACCTTTCCTACAAACAAACACAAAATGTTAACACTTCCGGTCCTGCTGATGGTGCTTCTATGTGCACCTGACATTTTTTCAACTTTTTCATCTGTTAAGATTTTGAAAATCATAGTGTGTATTTAAGGGTTTAAGTCTCACCAGTTGGCATGGCTGCACTTCTTGAATGAGAAGACAAACTGATTTTCCCAGGTGTCTTTTGCTTCATCTGGTGTCACCTATAGCACGAACAAAAGTCTTTTTAATACATGATGTCCTGTCTAAAACCCATTTTCACCGCTAGGTGTCACTGTGTAGCACCAATTAAAACTGTTTAGATTTGACAATATATCAGGTGTCGTTTGTGGTGCTGGATCATTTTAGTGCTCTGGGTTATCCACGTTGCACAGTGCTTAGTGGCATTAAACAAAGACAACCATCAAAAAAAGTATTCAACCACTGGCCCGGCTGCACGACCAGCTCTGCAGGTTGCAACAACATTCCTCCATGTCACACTCCAAGTCTCGGTTTTAAATACAAACATGACTAGCAAAAAATGTTCTTAAGCAAAATATCATTTTGAACAATGCAAAGCCTTTGATGAAAACAAATCCATGAATAAGCAGTTAAGTGTAACTCTGATACTAAGCCTGATGATTAAAGTTTCACACAGATTGTCAGTATGTGTGTGATGGGTTTATTTCGGACCTTGCGGTAGCGTAGCAGCAAGTTGTCCAGGTTCTCAAAGTGTGCCTGTCTGCCGATGTTGGGCTTGTACACGACAAGATTACGACCTCGGCCTTGTTCTGCCAGCAACACACATGGCTGACTGCCTCGCAACTAGGGACACACATACATAAGCACTCTAAGAATTAAAAAGTGATTGAACAATTCAGAACCAACAAAAATTAACAGAGAGCCAAGAGAGCCAATACTGATTAACCTTATACTTTAAGTTACCTTGTGGGAGAGGTAAAAGCCCTCATGTTCACCAGTCAGTTTTTCTGCTTTGATGCAAGCTTCTTTCCATGTCATCCCTCGATCCACACTGATCTAAAAACAGCAGAGTAGTATCTGTTAGATTACACACCCACATTACACAATCCTGCTGTCTTGTATAAAAATGCTTAACAAAATTATGTTCATTTCTATAGATGAGCGGGAGTCATTCTAGTGCAGAAATCTGATACGCTAGCCTACCACTGCCAAGGTCTCAGGTTTTTGGTTTCTTTTGTGCCACCAGTTAGGCTAGGTGTTGCCCAGGGGCCCAACAGTGGCACCTTGGCAGTGGCAGAGCTTTAATCAGAACCTTTTCACCAAGATTCCATTACATAAACCACTGAGCTAAAACTGCACACAAACACATGTAACTAGAGATCTGATTTATTCATTTAGTGGACAATTTGATTTTCAAGCAACTTACAATTGGGATCAAACACAAGCCAAGTAACTGAGAGTTCATGGTCTTGTTTAAGGGCCCAAAAGATGCAACCTGGCAGTGCATCAAAAACATCTGTAGGACTTCCTTACCTTATAGAGGATGACCTGGCCTTCCTGGGGGTTTCCAGGAGTTAGGAACACTTCCTGCTTCTCCTCGTGGATCTCATCATTACCTGGAGCCAGATCTAATAACAGGAGTGCAGGTTTAAAAAAATATCATCCACACTGGCTCGAAATTACAACCCTGTCCTAACTGTTCTAACTCATCTAACTGTCCATGTTTTTAATGTTGTAAAGCAATTTTATCTTTAGCAAATGTAGATTTGTTAACTGTAGAACTACTAAAACAATACATGAATAGGATGCTTAAGTCAAAAATAAAACTGAGATTCTGAGATTGTTAAGACTTTAAAATAACAGTTAACCTTGGGGTATAAAGATGGCATTAAGTGAAACATGTACCTTAATGCACATTTATACATAGAGCTGTTAAATGAGCAGCATGATTTTCATACTTTTGGCTACTAACAAGATTATAGACTAATGCAAATGTTTATACAACGAGTCAAATTTCATGCTTATGTATTTTTTTTTTTTTTACCAAGTTAACACATCCTTCATCCTTCACCGAAAATAGGAATTTAAGTAGTGACTCTGTTTTATTGTTACTTTATAGTTGGTGTTGTGAACTAGGAAGCAGATGTTTAATTATGTAGGGTTTGTCCACCCTTTATCAGGGATGTGGGTGTTATTTTTGTATGACATATCATTTTTTAAGATAGTATGTCATTCTGCTACCTATGATAGGGCTGGCTTAGTTCAGTTAATTATGTGTGTTCTATTCTGCTTGGCATCTATTCTTTATATGGGGGTCTAATTACTTAACACATTGGCAAAAATAAAACAAAATATTAATATTTTAAGTTTTCACAGTTTTTCTCAACCATGATCCTGTTATATGATATATGTATTGATTTAAGTCCCAGATTAAGCCAAACACTTTAGTTCTCGGCGCTTACCGAGAATGCCCATGTCATATTTTCCTTCCTTCTTGTCCTTTTCAATCAGGTAGTCAAAGTTGTCAGTAAAGTACTGGAACAAGAAGTTCTGCTGGTGTACCTCAAGGCCCAAAATCCGGTTCAGGAACTTGGTAATGGTGCAGTCTGGGGTACAAGAGTAAACAAAAGTCAGCATGATTCAGCTGACCCAACAGGTCATTTGGGGAAAATCAATCAGAGGTATAATGACAACGTTAGCCTGGGTTAATACAAATCAGCGAAGACTCAAGTCCAATGTGAACCTTCATTATGCTTTAATCTGACACTGACTGATGCCGTTGTTAATCTTAAATGTCCTTGGCCAAGGAGGTCCCATTCAGGTAACATTTTAAATTCTAAATATGGACGCAATAAAGGACTCACATCAGAAAACCCGGTGGTGTCGATCTATGTGGCCGTAAATTATACAGCAAAATCATTTCATACCTTGCAGGAACAGCAAAAAAAGTTCTGACCTTTCTCTGTGTTTAAACCAAAGCGTGGTTCCTTGCAGAAAATGCCCACATCAATCATTCCTTTCTTCATATCTGAAACACACACAAACCATAAAGACAATTAGGTCACAGTTCAGCTTATTAAAGGTGAATACATTTCATTTAATGCTGTAAGAACATACATGGAATATATGAATAACAACACTACATGTACTGTGTTTGGATGGTTTCAATTATGTTCTAACCTGCAAAGAACCTTGCTTCACTTCCTGGGTAGCCCTTTGGTGGTAGGACTTTGTTTTCAATGCGCCCCAGTATAGCTTTGGTGATCTTATCCAGAGCTTTGGTGCCGTACTAAAGGAAACGAGACACATAAACAAGACATATAACAGCAAATTACCAGGTTCAACCCTTTCAAATATGACTGAAATTTACTTGAATCACATTACAGACTCATTATCAAATTGTCAACATTAATATTTTTAAACATTTCTTCTGTTGGGTTGGTTATTAAAGAACTCGCATGTCGTTCAGAAACCTTTACAGACCTAAACAACCGAAAATGTTGAACTGAATGCCATTTTAATAAAGTCACTAACATACAAAGACACTATAAGCTGTAAGAACTAACAACAATGAAATTTCTACATAAATACTAGTAGGTTTATATTAGACACATTAAAAACAGTTTTGTCCTGTGTGCACACCTTGTTTTCGAAGTTGTATTTGCTTAGGTCTCTGGACTCTGTGGCTCGTCTATCCCCGTGGGTCAGGGCTCCCTGATAAAAACAACACATTTATGCTGATGAATTTTTACAGCAGATTCATCACATCGCTTGTTGTATTCATGCATGGATTTAAGCTTTAAAGCACTGCAGTGGCGTGTTATTACCAGGCTCTCCAGTCGCTTGGCCACGATGGAGGCGAAACGTCTTTCTCCTGCCAGCTCAGAGATGAGGAAGATGTACTCTGGAGCAGTTACCTGGTTGGAGCGATGTGTGCGACCTGTTAAACCATACACATGCACATATTTTAGCACAAACACACACTGCAGATTACTTTAGGTACTTTTTCTTTTTTCATTCCTAACATTAACAAATCATCACTGTGAACAAAGATACCTTTACTTTAACACAGAAGTGCTGATTAGCTGTTGGGTAAATCAGCTTTTATCAGCTGCATTTAAATTATTAACAAATTACTAATAAATTACAAAAAGGTTTTGAGTCAACACAGACTTAAGTTTTTAATTAACAGCAATAACAATGAAAAATCCACAATGTGCCTAAAATAGTAAAAAATGTACCGCGTCTGCATCAAAAACAACTAATTTAGGTTGCACACGGACAGTATAACCAACCAGCAGTGCTGCTGGCCCATGTTGGTGCCAAGCTTAAAACCTTTGTTTCTGTACCAGCTGCCGATGAAAAGCACATGGTTCCGAGTGTCTGGCGCATTTCATTTTGAAACAAGACCATTATTTTCACACATACCAAATTGCTGGATGGCACGGTCAGCACTCCAAGGTAGCTCTAGCGTCATGTGCACCCTCCTCCTCTGATTCTGCACCCGCTTATCCGCCTGCAATGAGATCCCTGAACTTGCAGCCTCTGAAATGATGGCCACCAGCTTCAGGAAAGACAGAGAAGGAAAATGAATGTTTACAGAGAAAGGAATTAAAGCAGCAGTATTAGTTTGTGTATGGGACACTGGCATCAGCACTGTCATCACCTTCTCCCCCTCCATGAAGCGTTCTTTCTCCTTGATGTTAACATGGTCTATGGTGAGGCCCTGTTCTGCCCGCGATTCATACTGAACTCTGCCATCTGGCCTCCGCACCACACGACCCTTTCGCCCAGTCATCTGTGCACGCACACACACACACACACAAAACATAACTACTGTGAGCAGGTCAAAAAAGGCACTTTTCTTACAAAAGCTTAAATATTTGTTTACTGAAAGAATATTTTTCTTTATTGCAAAAATATTGTATTTAATTATTTATGTGTATTATTTATGCATTATATTTGTAGATGTTTAACTCACTGTCCAAATGCCAAAGCAAATCATTTATATGAAGATTAATTTATGAGTCTAATGTCAGTCAGCTTTTTTTAATATCACAATAATAACACAGACTAAACTACACAAAAGATTAATAGTTAGTAATATATAATTATATTGTTGTTTTTAACCCGTTTTAACCTCAGACACTTTCTCTGGTCCTCCAAATTTATCAATCAGCTCATCCAGTGTGTTGAGTGGAAGCTCCTTTCCCAGCTCTGCTATTTTAGCCAGCAGCCTTTGTTTCAGCTCCTCCAGTTTTGCTAAAGGTAAACACACACACACACCAAATTCGTAACTGGATGAATTAAATCTTTCATGTGATTAAGCAGTCTAGACTAAGAATGACTGTCAGATTTAATTTAGGCACGCTGAAATCAAAACACACTGAAACAGTGTTTTATTGCACAGATGGCACACAGAAGTAAAACTGGATAAGTCAATATGAAGTAGCATAATGATATTACATAATACACGGCTGCTATAAAGCCAGTGAGTCCACACTGTACACTGCATATTTAAAGCAAAAGCAGGGTTGTTTATTTTGATGTTTAAGATGCTACAACAAACAACAAATTTTTCTTATTATACGTTTTATTATTATTTGTCAATTCACTGCCACAATCTCTAAGTCTATACTGCAAAACAACTTTCAGATTTTAAAACTACAAATTTTCAGAACCGTTTGCAAGTGTAGCTAGCTCCTTCTAGCACTGCCCAATTAGGCAACAAACCTTCTAGCCAAGTTAGTTTTGGTGTTAGATAGATCATAGGCCATTATTGCATAAACGCTTTCTTGACAATGACTAGAATTTATTACTATTACAAACACCCACGTTTCTATTTTCAAACCAAGGAAATATAGAATTCTACAGAAATCAGAGTGCAACAACTTACCAGTATACCCATTAATGTGGTTTACAAAAATGACATCATCGTTGTCCTGCAGCGACTCTGGAGAGGAGTTCGAGTCACTGTCTATGTCCTCCGAGTCCGAAGCCGAGTCATCACTGATTTTAATGATTTCGTTTACATCCACACAGTGCTTTGGAAATTTGAGTGGTCGACCTCTTGTCTTTCCTACAACATCCACAAACATTTTTATGACCCTTTCGTACCTATCCAGCGTTGACCAACACAAACACACTCGATACTAGCAGCAAAAACAGAATCTTAAAACACACTAATACTTACGTTTTCTTTTATTACCAGCAGTTTTTTCTCTCTTCGGTTTCTCTAATGGAAAGTGCTTCTGAACCAGAGACTGGAACACACCCCTGGAGACAAACATTCATATTCTTATTTGTTTACAATACCACAGAACTGCTCATGAACCTTTAGCATCGTTACAGAGTAAACAAAGGTCATTTAGAATAACATCTTTCATTATAGTTTGGCCTTGCGCAAGTTTAAAAAAATCTATTTACTCTCACAGTCAAACAAGTCTAGTTCTGAAGTGCATAGATTGTGTGGACATGGCTCTTTTTGAATTGTACTGGATAATAAGACTGTAGTAATATTTACCGGCTTAAATGATAATGCACATGTAAACTGAATGCAAATATGGTAACTCCCATTTTAGGCATCTTCTGAACTATGAAGTGCATCAATACCTAAACACATCTACAGCCATCATTTAAAATAGATAGACAGGCAGTAAATTTGCTTATGAGAATTAAAGCATTTGTTATTGTTAAATCTTATATTGTGACCCAATATGTAATGCTGAGTGAAATCCATCATCTCACATATTGTTAGGGACTTGCATATTTACATTTTCAGCATTTAGCAAACGCCTTTATCCAAAGCAATTTACAGTACACAGTCTAAGCAGTTGAGGGTTAAGGGCCTTGCTCAAGGGATTGCATCTAAACACCCAGTCAAATTTTAAATAAATAGGTTATGGAATGCAGCACTTGAAGCATCAGTTTAAGGTGGACTGAGTCTGGTCATCAATCAAGTAAAAGAACAAACCATAGTAATAGTATGGTGTCTTGCTTTTTGATTATATGGTGCACAGTCCTTATAAATAATTATTATATTTCGCAACTGTTTTGGTAAGGCACGATAAAGACCAGTTGAGCTGCTCTGTACAATATTTATGATAAGGTTTCCTGTGGCAAAGAGCTAGTGGGATGACTTCAAGTGCACATGGGTGTGTTGTATAGTAAATAAGAAAAACACTACTAAAATGAACTGTTTTTTTTTTTTACTATGATCAGGCTTCAGGCCTGTTAAAGTGACCGAGTATTCAGGTGTTAAAACTTAGTATTTAATTGAAGGCAAGATACACTAAAGACAAAAAAGAGCATCGTTTTTTTACTGACAAAAAAATACAGCTAGCAATTAAAAAAAGCTTTTTTAATTTGTAATGATTTTGAAGGTTATCATGTATTCATAAGGGGAAAACATTTTGCAACACTCACTCGGCTGCGGAGACAAATCGGTCAAGATGTCCATCATTCTCATCTAGAACCTCACGAGTACGGGCCTCTCCAGTCGACTGCAGTCCAATCACAATGCACTAAAATAAAGAAATGATCAAACATGAAAGCATGTTCTCTGATCATTCTGATTATAACCAAGGTACTGGATGCTTTTTTTTAAAGATTAAACGAAGTTATTGAGTCTAACCTTGCCCTGCTCCATCTCTGCCTTAGCAAGCTCCACCAGGCGGCGCACTTTTGCGGCAATGCAGAGGTATTTAAAAAAACGCTGGTGAGAGGACCAGAACTGGCCCCACAAGGACTTACGAGAGACTAGTACTAGCAAATCTGCTGCTCTGGTAAACACCTCCAGAGCCTCAGCCCACTGCAGAAAAAGCACAGAGAGTGTTGGTTAGTAGAAGTAATCAACAGGTTTGTTGCATATTTAGGTGAGTGTAACACCTGCCTAATAGCCATTTCATATATTTAAAAAGCGGCATCAAACTAGGTGGACATCAGATTCACAGACAGAAAAATTGGTAGATTAACAAACCAACTGATATCCACTAACTGATTTGCAAAGTTGTGTAACAGCCAACACATTTTAGAGATTCAGGTATACCCTATGGTGCAAAAACCCCTTTCAACATGCTGTTATATTCCAAAATAATAATACCAACACACACAGTGCCTACCACAATCCAAGCATTTCAAAATGAGCTAATATTTAATTTGAGTTCTTTTTTTTACTGAAATCACTAATTGAATTTTAATACATCACAGTATTAGGTATATAGTAGGGCTGTCAAACGATTAAAATTTTTAATCGCGATTAATCTCAGAATTTCATATAGTTAATCGCGATTAATCGCATTAAATAAAATCTGTGTAAATTTTATAGAAAACAAAGTTTTTTAAGTGAAATGTGAAAAGTGGACGTTTCTACACGAAGTGAGTGTGTTTTGACCCTTTTGGGGCTTCCACAGTTCATGGACTAGCGTGCTTGACTCCGGTATTCAGTGCCGTAACAGATTAAGTTAATAAAGTGTTTTGCTCCTGACAACTTGTGAATATACCGTGTATTTATTTCTTTATTATGCAAGTGCATCCCTACGACGCTCAGTTATATTATTTTAACAAACCGCAAATGAACAACGGTGGCAAGTCCGACATTAAAACGTTGGTTCTACCAGTCAAGTCTCAACATGAACTAGAATTTGCGTTAACGGCACTATTTTTTAAAATCGCGTTAAATTGAGATTGCGTTAATGCGTTATTATCGCGTTAACTTCGACAGCCCTAGTATATAGATGTTTCACTGTAAAGCTCTTTACCAGTCGGGCAGCCTTGTTGTAGACCAGTTTCAACTCTTCATCCAGTGCAATCTCCTCAATCCGGAAAGATACGCCAGAAAAGCTGAGCTGTCTTGCTATGTACATGCCACTGACTTTCATATCCATGGCAACTATCTCCATGGCACCGACACCTCTGCAACAGTAAGCAGGAATAAATGTTGACTGGCACAAAGATCAAAACGACATCTGCTAATTTACCATGACAAAAGCAGGCAATATATGATAGAATGCAGTGAGCCCTCTAGCGCTTATTTAAAAGGTATGTACACACCTTACAACGTCTGTTTACTCTATTAATGCAACTAACCTCTTTTCAATAGCGTGAAGGAAGTCCTCAAATGTCCTGAAGGGTGTTCCCTCCCCCCAGATGCCCAACCTGCTCATGTAGATCATGTTCTTTGGCTCCGAGGCACCTAAAGAAAATGAACAAGGGAACAAAAGGTGGACTCAAAAAAACAATGATGAAAGAAACTAATAACAATAACTCTAGGACAACCACTTACAGACACACAGTAATTATAGTAATTAAATGTAGATTCTAAGATTCTGAAAATTCCAGTTTAAAGATTTAAAAATACTAATATTGTAGATCTCTATACAAAGTAAAATAATACATTGGGTGTATATGAGGGTGTGTGTATGTGTGTGTTCAAACCTGTGGCACTAGCATACACCACTCTGGCCTGTGGCAGCTTGCTCTGCAGGTCCAATACAGCTTTGCCCATCTTAGTGGATGTCGCATTTTTGGCTTTATGGCATTCATCAAACACAATCTAAAAGGAGTTGGGTGTCAAGGCAAAGTTACTGAACATGTAGAACTCAACCAACTAAATGAACTAACTAGATTTGCATGAACAGAACAATCATTTTAGCATATCGTGGAGCTGGCTGCTAGATTTTTTTTATCCAATTCATTCTATTATTTGATCTATAATTTATGTAATTACAATAACGAAGCTTGTAATATAAGGTGGAGTGCCTAAGCATTTTTCTTATTATGGTTTCTCATAATTTATCATTCACGTTACTTACCAACTCAAGGAATTCAAGTTCATAGCTAAAAACCAAAGCAAACATAAACTAAATTGAACTAGCCATGGGCACTAAATGAAAAGGATACAACTCCGTCAAAGCCCGGTTTGCACCAGTCCAATATCTGTTTAAGTCTTGTGCGGTGTTGTCCCCCTGCTTGACTCTCACCGATTAGTGCTGAGTATGTTGCAAACAGGACCCCCTCTGAGGTAGCTGTGTCTCCATATTTAATCTAAAAGAAACAAAAAAACGATAAAAGCACTGTTTATATACATTAAACAACTATGCTTCTCACATGGAAGTACCAAAAACACATTATTATTATTATTATTACTGCTATAATACATGTAATAAATACAATAACTGTATTGTACCTTGTTTAAAGCAAACACAGGAATATTTGGGGCATTAATGTCCTTGAGGTCTCTTTCTGCATCATACTTCAGATCATTAGATACACTGAACCTGAAATGGAACAAAAGAATATTTTAATAAAAAAAAGCAGCAAAAAATACTAAAATGTGTACTTTATAGTACGTACAACGATTCTGATACATACAGAAGATTTGAAATGACTGCCTTACCACAGAGCTTTTTTCCTTCCTTTTAAGTGATTCTCCAGTATGATACCGGCCACAGTGCGACCCTTTCCTACACCAGCTCCATCCCCGATCAGAAAGCCTGCTCTTTGGTTATTCTGCAGGATTACCTCATGTTGCTGAGAAACCAAGAAAAAAAACCAAACAAAAACTGACTCAATAAAGTATGTAGTTCAACCGGCCAGTATTTAAGTGCATAAAATAGAAGCCTATTAACTCTAGATAATTACACAAAAAGCTAGCAGAAAGTTCTAGTAGGCAGGTACCTAACTATAATTGTAGGCATGTATTCAATAAGGAGGAATGCACATATCAAAGTATACACAAAGACTAGTTTGCTAGGGTAATACATGGCAAACTGTTCTTATTTTTGATGATGTACCTGGCAGGCATAGATGATGGCTTCAAGCTGCAGGGCAGAGAGCAGACCAGTGCATATAGTGTTGTCTGGGATAGAGAGGGTGTAGGTAATGTCTGGGGGAGGGACGCTGGATAGAGTACTGGTCTCTACCACTATATCCGGGTGAGAGATTCCTATGGTAGCTGCAAATGTACAGAAAAATATGATTAACAAACAGCACCATCTTCAACATAAAGGAGGTACAGCTAATTAACGGTCAACTAGAAATGATAAAATATCGATTTAAAGAAACAAAATTTGGACCCCTACACTGTGTAGAATTTGAGCAGGTTTAATACATTTAAATACATTCATACATTTAGATGGTTTGTATTCAGCATATGTGTCCATGTGTCCAAGTTCCTCTGTCTCCTCCTCATCCGCCTCTTCTTCATCCTCCGGTTGAGTTTGAACAATTTCAGGTGGCTAGACAAAGCGCAAGACAATTGTAATTCTTCTAATATTACATAAAAACATCCTGATTAAAGACTTAATTACATGACAGACAAAATAAAATATGCTGTAAGCTACCTTATATCCTGCTAATGGCTGGTTGTTCAAAATGGCATCGAGTTCATCCAGATTGCTAAAAACAGAAAGCTTCGACAAGTTCAACTGATGGGAGAAAGACAAGAACAACAACAAATAAATATATAGAAAATTATGAAGATATGAGAATGAATTGAATGCTAGCAATTTATTTATTATTTATTAAAATCCAGAGAAATTCCAGTCAGTGTAGAGCAAGATCAAAACCACTAATGAATATGCATGACTTTTAACCACTTAAACAGCATTAGTTTTTATTGCATTTTACAAAATCTCCAACTATACATATTTAACATATTTAAATAAACGTAATGTTTTTGTAGGATAGTATGCAAGTAAGAATGGTTCTGAGTGTCAGTGTTCTTTCTTGTGTGAGAGAGAATGGCCTTCATGATGGGTATATATCACTTGTGCCAGTCTCCATTATGTGGCTGGCACAATGTGTGCATGTTCACCTCTCTCTGGCTGTGCCCGGGTGTGTCCCAGAATGCTGGTGTTGAGGTGGAGACCTCAGGTGGTATGTGAGACACGCTGTCACTGCCAAAGCCAGCAGGGTCAGCATACTCAGAAAAAGAGTCAGACGCAGAGGAAAACAGAGATGCATTTTCTATGTACGACAGATCCTGTGAGAGAGAGAGAGAGAGAGAGAGAGAGAGAGAGAGAGAGAGAGAGAGAGAGAGTAATTAGAAGCAAATGGGAGCAGAGAAAGGAGAATCAAGTACAAAAAGTACAACGTCCTTCATCCTTCAACATTATCAACAAATCAGCCTGATTACCATCAATACGGTCGAGTTCTAGGAACGGCAAATGCAATATGCTTTCAATCTCTTCAGACAACAAAACAATTAACATGGGCTGATCAAGCATCTAGTTCATATTTAATATTTCAGTCAATGTAGCTCATATTTTGTCTGGGTGTTTAAAGTGTTTACAACATAAAAGGACCTACAGCTAAATAGAAACAAAATCTCAAACAACATTTGCATTATAGTTATGTATGCATAACGAGCAGACAAAAGTACCTGTCTCCTTAATTACTCATTCCAAAAACAATTAACAAAATAATAACTGGGTTTTATCAGACTAAAAACACCTAGGCTTGAAACCTGCCAGCCTTGCTGAAGATGCCTGATTGGTGTGTCACATGCACAATACAACCTACAGTGAAATGTAAAATCTAATCACCTTATGCCATAATGTTAGTTCAGGTTAAAGGGTCACTATGCAGTGGTCAAAACAAAAAGGTTTACAATATCTAAAAAGTGTTACAAGTCATTTCTAAGGCTTTGAGGCCACTGGCACATGAAAATAAGCATTCAGCAAAGAAGGTGCACAACAGCCTTAGCTCACCTAGATGGGAGAAGGGAAGGTGGCAGATGCAACAGAAGAGATAAGCACCAATGTGGCACAACTGGATCGAGTAAAAAGGGGGAAAAACTAATAAATAGTATGACAATCTTAATTATTTAAGTGAAATAAACTATTTGCCACTTTCTACTAGTTCTTCTAGTTTCCAAATAACAGCACAGGACATAGATAATTATCAGGGTGCCTGTGTTTGTGTAGGAAAGAGGAGTTGGGAGTGGTCTTATTTCAGGAAATGAAACCTTTGTTGAAGGGTAATCACAATCACTGAAAATCAGACTTAAATATACACTTTGCTAACAATTAACCACTAAAGATACTTTAAGAATGACTAAAAAGCTGTTTAGTAAAAAATGCTATAATGTAAATAGCACAGAGATGCTCAATAATAAAATGAAAGTTTTAGTTTGTTTATATATGCTATCGGCCATTCAGGTGTCTACATTCAGACTATTATCTGCCTGAGGCCCATGGATAGATTGTCATCCTATCCAGGGTTGTGTTACTGCATAGTGCCTAAGTGCAACCCTGACCAAGGTAAATCAGTGGTAAAACAAAAAATGAAAAAAAGGAATAAGCTAAATTAATCTGAGCTCAATTTAG
This sequence comes from Trichomycterus rosablanca, assembly GCF_030014385.1. Lineage (NCBI taxonomy): Eukaryota > Metazoa > Chordata > Actinopteri > Siluriformes > Trichomycteridae > Trichomycterus > Trichomycterus rosablanca. The sequence goes on from NC_086012.1 coordinate 15,165,563, forward strand.
AAGTGGTAAAATACTGTGTGACAAATCCAAAGTTAAGCAATGCTACTTTTTATGCAGAACACTCAAAACAGAACTGGCATAGCTCAAAAGAAAAGTGAAAATGGAAGTTCATGTACACACATCTAAATTACATTAGTTGAGTAGGAAGAATTTCCAGAATTTCTAGAATTTCTGCCAATAACTCTTATTTTTATAAAATGACAATTGTGATAAACAACCGAAGGGCTGATCTTTAACCCTTACAAAATAAAAGTGGTACATGATACCACTTTTAGAGCAACTGAATAAAAAGCCACTTCTGAGCAAACAGTCCAAAGGCAGGCAGTGTTGAGCAAAAAGCCACTGCTAAGCACTTAGACGACCACTTCTAAGGGATCAAACCAAAGAACACCACTTCCAAGCAATTAAAGACGGCCACTTCTAAGTGATCAGACTAAAAAAAGAAACCTCTGAGCAATTTGACTTAAGGCAGCTGCTCCCGACCAACTAAAAAAATACTCACAAACAACAGAATAAAAGAACTGCATCACTAAGTAGTCAGACACAAGAAGGCCACATTCAATTAGACAAAAAATTAAACTCCCAAGCAGTCAAACAAAAGTAAGTCAGCACCAGACTACAAATGAATAACTCTCGAGCAAGCAGACTAACAGCCACCACTCCCGTGCAATCAGACTGATAAAAGACTCTCGCAATCAGACTAATAGAGGCTGACCCTAGAGTAACTGGGCTACAGAAAGCAGCTTTCTAGGAATCAGAGCAGGGATGCAAATTTAGCCAAAACCTTTTAACCGATAACCAACAGTCATTAGTCAACTGCTAAGCAATAACCAACAAGCTTACAGCATCCCATCAAATTATAAAACATCTCACAGTTTCATATTAACAACTTACACATACCTGTACATGCTTTACTGATTAATAAAGTGCTAAATAGAGAACATGCCAGCAATGTGAAACAGTAAGACAATCAATAAATAGTTCAAAATGTAGATTTTACACGTCATTACAAGTGCTAACTGAAACATGCTAATCAAGCAATAGAGAAGCAACTGATTTCTTAAGGTTCTTCCCTACAGCATAAGGGCAAATATTGTGATGACGTTTACCTTTATATTATGTAAAGGATCAACATAATTAAAAAACAAACAAAACATTACACAGAACAGAGATAACACTGATCAGAGACTGTGTAGAGATTAACCTGCAGTCAAACACCATACTGATTTTTTAAATGTATAATAGTTTAAAAGTTTATTAACTGATTGCACAAAAGTTTTTCTGTTTGGAAAATGTGTCATGAAATAGAAAAAGGTGGCATACACAACAAGAGTGGGGGAGTGTGTTTCACATCAGCACTCTTGCTTTGTACAGACAAGCTTTGCTCTCAATTGCGATCAAGCATCAGCTGTTAAAATTACATTTAAATTAATTTTTCAACAGTCTTAATCAAACAATGACTTATTTGTCAGTCATTGTTTAACTGGTTAATTATTAACATCTCAGTTTCTATAGATTAGAAATGTCTTTTGTATTTATTGTATTGTTTTTGCACGTGTATTGTATCATGTTCTGTGTTGCACCCTGGTTCTGGAAGAATGCAGTTTTGTTTCAATATCTACTTGTATGTGGCTGAAATGACAATAAAGCCTCTCTAGAACTCTTGATCTAGAGATCAGAGTCAAATTGGTCATTTTTGGACAATTAAATCTAAAGACGACACTTCAAAATCAAACTACATGAAGCTATTTCCAAGTGATTAGACAAAGAAAAGACACTATATAATCTTCCTGAGATGATTAAGCAAATTGCTGCAATACATTGAGATTAAACTGAAACCTACCCGTGTCAAGTCTCCATTTCTGCCAGATGTGGCATCAGAGAAGTCCAGAAGGCTGAACTCATCCACAGATGAGGAATTGTGCTGGAACTGCCTAAACATGCTACAAAAAAAAGAATTAAATTAGAATGACACAAAATATGACAAGAAGGGAAATTCTTTAAATAAATGTGACCCGATGATCAGTTTTAGCGACACTGAATTATTGTTTACAAACACGATTACGGCACATTGTTAACACCTGATGATCAATCACAGTAAAGCACAAAGCCAAACATAACAGGTCAGTTACGGATTTAATGTACAAGGCTTTATAAATAAAGTGAAAATGCATTTACTAAAGTCAGTACGACTGTTTTGCTGTAATGGCAGAAGTTTTGTACAGGCTTGCCTGGTAAGTACGTAAAGAGGAAACTGAATAACTAAAAAGGAATAAAAAGATACTTAATTATTGTAGTTATTCTACATACAAGAGGTAAACAGAGGAAATGTCCCAAATTGTTCACCCACAATGTCTATATAAAAAAGCTACACACTGTACTCTTGAACAAAAAATCAGTGTTAGACAGCGGCGTGTAATTATATGCATGTCTGAGCACGTTCAGCAGACAGGCTAAACTCCACAAACTGCATTGTTATACTACAAGAACTGAAGAACGTATTCTAAATAATACTACTCTAATACAACACATGTTTAATATAAAACCTCCTAAAATAAAAAGAAGTGTTTTGGCACTCTCTCTCTCTCTCTCTCTGTATATGTATCTCTGTCTTGGCAGATTATGAATGTAGCAATAAGAGCGAGAGAAACAAAATGATGTTATGGTAACTCACCTCCCAGATTGTTGCATAGGATAGCTGTTTTGGTTGTACTGGTTTTGCTGAGAGAACTGCCATGAGTTAGAAGAATACAGCTGACCCTGGAGACAAAAAGTAAACAAAAATCCCTTTTTACACATCTGTCTACGGGACGGTAGAAAATGAATTAACAACACCCCATGTGGTTCAAATATTAGAGGAAAAGTGCCATTTCAAAGAACACACAAAATAGCCATACAATGTTTGTCAAATACACATATCGAGTCTGATAAATATACATTTACATTGGTAAAGTGCAAAGTAGATAATGTAAAGTAAATCAACACTTAAGGTTACCACAATGAGCACAGCAGTGTTATACATTTCTGGCCAATGTAGATTGTTGATTGACCCTTTTAAAAGAGCTGTTGTAAAAATGCAAAAAAGGATTAACTAAATGTATCCGAGAAAACAAAGACAAACTAGGTGATAGAGTTCAGGGGAGAAGAAGAATGAAGGCAGTCATCATAGCTGTTTTGCTTTTGTGACAGTTTAAAACCAAAAATTCTTGCACACAATGCTGGTCATTGTGCTAAAGCACATAATATTGCAAGACTAGGATTCCATAAAGCAAACAATGAATACAAAAAATCCTAAAATAGATTAACTTTCTACATCTCATATTCCACACTTTGTTTGATGTGAAGCTTTAACATAACTATTAAAATGTTGTATCCTGATAAACAAAACACATGCACATGACACTGACCATATTTGCTTTAAATTATAGCTATGGGTTTGACAGTATTACAGTATGAACTGATTCAATGATTTCAATGCTTGTTCATCAGTGTTCATTTAAGACTCACCCGTACCCGCCCTTAATGCCAACATTTAGAGGACTCTGCCATTCTAATCCGAACAGGAAGCCTTTATGTATTTGTATTTAATAAAGAATGATGGAAAAAATTAGGCAATAAAATCACAAACCAAAGCTGTTTTGTGTCAAAAAGGGCTTTATTTACCAGCAGCATCTCTAGTTTAAGATAAACATGTTACATAGCCTGTGCATAAATGTTTGTTGATTTAAAGCTCAGTAGTGTGTTTTACATTGTAAACACTAAGTACTTAAAAGGAAATAAAGTAATACCTTCATAGGGCAAAGGAAATTATAAAAATCTGCATCTCTATTTCAGTTTTTATGCGGCCGAGAGAAGGTTAATGCAGGACATGACGATGTCCTGGCAAGGCTATAAAATGTGTCAGACTAGAGAATCAGAGTCAGTACTCTGATATTTAGATACTTTAGCCTCTAAAATATTTATAAAGAACTGCAGCTGTGGCAAACCTTCTACATTTAGCCAGAGGGTGCCGAGTCATATATATGCCAAGTCCCAACACTAATTTGAGATATCATTGATCTCATTTAATGTGAAAAAAAACATATCCAGTAAAAATTACAAAAAAATGTTCTCTACCTCTATGGCGTTGGGGAGTGGAGGACTGGGCACATTGTACTTTGGGCTCCCCAACTGAGGGCCCTCTGGGTGCAGGAAGTCCTCCGTGTCCATGATGACAGAAGTAGCCAGAACGAGCATTAGGCTCTATAAAGCACCGCAGGAACTAAGCCAGCAGAGCGTTTCCAATAGGGCAACGAGTTTTGTCATTTTCCAGCCATCTCTATGGTGAGGGAAGAAAATAAAATAAACCATTTACATTATTTTAGTTTAAATAGACGTTGACACTAATGTACTCTGCAAAAATGTTAAAAAAGCACTGAATGTTAAATCATAATTGACTATCTAATTCTCCTAATTCTATTCCACCCTTCTGCCAACACTCAACAACCACAGAAAGCAAGATGAAAAATGTAGCCGATTACTGTCCAAAGAACAAGTGCTGTGGAACAAAAGTAAGTCTGGAGAAAAAGACGCTCAGTTAAATGAAAAGCACATCTTGCCAACTGTTGAACATATGGGCAAATCTACTAAGTTTGGGACTGTGTGGCAGCTAGAGCCACAGACATCCTTACTAGAGAAGATGAAGAAATGCATGAAAAAAATTAAAAACATGCCAAAATCTGAAACCAAATATGAGTCAAGTAACAAGACGATGATCCAAAAACAATGAATTACTTCAGAAACCCTAAGCTTTTGAAATAGCCCATACAATCGTGAGATCTGTCCACAGATTTTGATGATTTAACATGCTGTGCATGCAAGACAAGTCAAGAATATATCAGCAAGAAAGGGTGGTTAAAAATTCCTAAAACAAGAATCAAGAAAAGCAGTGATATCTTTAGTATCACTTTTACTAACAATTTTACTAGAACTTTAGAATATGTATTTTCACTGTAACATTACTGTAACTTTTTAAAGCATATTATTTGTACCAGTAAGAATACCTGGCAATTCACAGGCTAAAATGAGAAAGAAGTGTTGGACTGGTATGTTTGTTTTTACAATCTTAATTGTTAGTTCTGGGTCAGATACTGGCCTGAAATCATAAATAGGTACAGGATTAACTGCTCTTTCTTGTCATTAATGTTTAAAATGTTAAAAAACAGCAAAGACCAGGCATGTGAGCAAAACTTCTAAGCTGTATGTGCTGAAGGATTAACATAATATGAAAAATGGAATCAGTGCATCGTCAACAGTGACATGTTTTATATAGTGAAAGCTACAAAAACAGCTTGGCCTCAGGGGCATAATTAATTTTAGAAAGTATGTAAAGAAAGTAGCTGTTGTTTTTAGTCGAACTTTCAAGTTTTGCATTAACATCATCATGGTAAATAAAACAGAGAAATACACGTTTAACTTGTCAACTTGTTCAACCACTGCCAATCTAATTACCTAATGATGCAAGTTAATTGTCAGCAATGAGGTGAGCTTACTATTAGAATTAATTGCTACTGGACTTAAAGTATTTAAAATATATAACCAAAAGCTTTTCTAGTTTTCATTTGGGACAACTGTGAATAGGAAAAAAAACTTTTTTTTACTATTAAATATAATATACAATAAGATAAAGACAAAGTAAATATAATTAATATGAAATTACGAGGGACTGTGTTGGAAAAAAACTAACCTGTAGGTGATGTACTTAAAAAACAACTGATTCTAACAAGCAAAGAAAACCAACTGAGTTCAAATGATCCAGGAATGCAGCATTTAACTCGGCTTCACCTGGTCACAATTGTTTCTTTTGTGTTCGCTAAATGAGGAAACAGGTTTACTGTAACTCATTAAAAACTGTTCTGCATTAAATGATCGAGACAGAAAGTGGCTACAATATAAATGATGCCAAATAAACATTTAGAATGGTGTTGGCCTGATAGTCCAGTATCTGATTCAGATCTGGACATTGCTACTATTGAAACATATTTGACTAAACAAAGCATAATAAGGGGGAAATGTAAATTATTAAAGGTTTCAATATTTTTTCAATAATATTTAAAACTAGATCTAAATAATCTATTAAACAGTTTGACTTTAGTTTTTAACTGGTTACGACAGGGATTAGATGAACTTACAGTTTCGTTTGTGTATGAATAGATTCTTGTATTACAGTTAAAGTACAGTACGGTAAGAGTGTTTAATGCAGTTGAACTCTTGACGAAGTTTTGTTTAAATAACATTTAAGTTGATAAACACACTACACGCTGTTTCTTAATGTGCTTCAAAAAGAAGTTTCACTGTAATACAAACAAAACAGAACAAGGCAAAAGTAAAGTGTACGGAACTCTGTGACCTTACAGTACAATTAAAACATAAGAGGGGATCAAAATTGTCAAATTAACAGACGTTTGACTGAATGTCTATCAAGTTAGACGAGTTGAAATTATAAAGAAAGTCGCAAATTGAAAGCTGTTCGTTGTTTATAGCGAATTATCGTGAAAAAGGATTTTATCTATTCAACATCAAACCGTCGATGTCAGCTTTCATATTTAACTGATTTAAGCTCCCTTTACTTTTAACAACCACCGTGCTCTAAGCCTTATTATTATTAGTTAGTACGTTTATAAAGTAAACAAAACTATAAATCACACCCTCACCACATTTTACCTGTAAAAATACTGTTCATTTGGCCTTAATCCGGTTTTATTTAAAGGCCACATCGCTATTGTTTGCTGAGCTAACGCTAACTGAGTGCCTGTAGCCAACTGGTTAGCCTGCTGCTAACTAACGATCATTGCTCGAGCGACTAGAGCTCGCGCACATCAGATTACACTCACTGGACACGGTGTCCTCTCCACACGGTTCCACAGGCCTCCGCCGCCGACGGTCCACCGAAAAATACTTGAAATCCGGTGATTCTGTACGTTTTAATCCATATTCTCCTCAGTACAGTTGTTCGTCTCACTTCCGTCTCACTTCAACGTCGCCATCTTAATTTTAGGAAGAAGGGATTCTTCCGCTGCCCTCGATGACGTCAAGGACTCGCCAGCTCTGGCTTTCTAGTAATGAACATGTACAGTCAGACTGAAGTGCTGGGAAATGAATGAAAAACCAGAATAAATCCTCTCAGTGAGGTGCTGAGCCATCATGAGCTTTAATGCACCTTGGCATAAAGATTCTGGAGCAGTACTGGATAAATGGAACACCATTCCTTCAAAAGCTATTCTCTGAATTCATGTCTTGGTGATAGTGGTGGACATTCATGTCTAATATCTTTGATAGGCGTTTGATTTAGTTGATATCTGGTCATTTACATTATACTTTATACTTATCAAGCCATTCAAGTCCTGTAGATGTGGTAGAGGTTGGGTTAGAATTGGTCAAGGATCCATTTATTTGTCTTCTTCGCCATCTGAGGTTTGCCATACAAGCTTCTGTTATCCAGTCTTGTTTCCATATTACGGTGGGCCTGCTTAACATTATCATACAATTTTTAACTGTTTTGACCATTCTCCTTCGACTTCGGACATTAGTCATTTATAATTGTGCAGATACCCGACCAAAGCTGCTGAAATTTAAACCCCAGATCACTAAATCTCAGTGGTAGTGGACTAGAGTGACTTGCATAGATATTAACTGAGTAATTCAGCCATGTAGTATGTCTATCTGGATTTTTCCATTTTTTTATTTAATGTTTTCCCTTACTGACACCCAATTATCACATCCATATGTGTGTCAGATATGAGATGCTTAACAGACAATGGGCAAACAATGAGCTGGTTCTACTCTGCTGCTATAACAGTGTTTAGGGACAGTGTTAGCCTAGTGGGTAGAGCCTTGGGCTATCAACTGAAAGGAGTCACTGTTGGGCAGTCACTGTTGGGCCTTTGAGCAAGGCCCTTAATCCGGTCTGCTCCAGGGGTGTCATACAATGGCTGACCCTGCGTTCTGACCCCAGCTTCCAAAAACAAGCTGGGATATGTGAAAAAAAGAATTTTGTTGTACTGTGCACGTGTATATGTATATATGACAAATAAAGGTATTCTATTCTATTCTAACAGTCTCCACTTCTCTTTCCACTGGATTTTAAAACATGACAAAGAAAAAAGTATTGTGACAATACAAATAAATAGCATAACTACATTAATTTTGATTGGATGGCTATGTGTTGATACAGGGCTCTCTACAGGCTTATTTTCTTAAAATATTTCTTTACAGACCTCACTTAGTGTACAGGGTGGTTAGTGGTCATTTTGTGGGAGAGTCTTTCTAGTAAAATAAAAGGTTCATAGCAAAATACGAGGAGAAACTTCAGCTCTGTATCTGTCAGTCTGTTCCAGGAACAAACCCTGGTATAGCATTTCACTTACAGAGGAGTCCATTGTGCACACACCTGCATTCAATACAATTTCATGCAAACTAGCTTAATATTTCTTGGAAGCTTAGTAGGAAACTGTCACATTTTTAAAAGAAGAATTACACCAACATATTTAAATCTAATTTCATTTTACACTACTTCACAACTTACACTAATTATTTTATTCATACATTTATGCCTTTTTCTCCAAATTTGGTCAGATTCAATTACTCAGTTGTTATGTTGAGACTCGAACCTAACACACACCCCCTCCGACACACATGCAGTAACCAATCACATCTTTTCACCTGCCAAAGGTGTGTTCACACAGGAATGATTATCATGTATGGAACGTCACGCACTGTAAGGAATCCCTTCGGCCCACCCTCCCTCAAGTCAGTCAAGTCTGTGTTGGTGTAGACTTTAATGAAGATGCTAGATGCATAGCGGTATGTTAATGTTTTTCAGCAGCATTTTCCGCTGTGATCTGTTTTATTGTGTATTTAGATTTTTAAATAAATCTAATAAATCATAACAGAAACTAAAAAAATATGAATAGCGTGTAAAGTTTAGGAAGATTTGAGAAAAATAAAAATAGCATTTTACTAGTGGTCTCAGACATTTGGCATCCTCAATGTATATACAAGCATAAAAAAACTATGCAGATAATATGTATAAGACAAATATATGAAACCATTGTTGTCAATTATAGCTTTAACAATTAATTCGCTTTTTGCAGCATTGTGGTAATGTTTTGGCCTATTCCACTTGTCATCAATTCCCCAGGGTTAGAAGGGCTCCTTAGATAGACTGGTACTTTTAAAATCCTTTATAAACCTTCAGTGGGATTCAGGTTTGAAGTTTGGCAAGGCTGTGAGAACACCTTCACCTATTAAAAAACACACAGTTGCCAGTTTGGTTTAAAGGCTTTTTTGTTTTTTTGTATGAACGTCCAGATTATTATTTTTTGGGCTTATTAGATTAGATTAGTCACTAAAACATTCTTTTGGCAGCACATTTATTACCACCTTTGAAAACAAGTGTTGGGGCATTTATTATCTGGGTTGGTGAACTCCTTTCCCTGAGGGCCATGAGCTGTATTATACAAATGTGTTACTGTGTTGGAGCAGGAAGTAAACGCTGCTTAATACAGTTACAAAACATATACACTCGAGGAGGATAATATGACAGACATATAATATCTAAAGTCAGTTTAATTCCACGATAAGCAGGTTAATTGGTAACAGATGAGGGCATTGTGATTGGGCAGAAAACTATAAACCACCAAAGACAAAGATGGGCTGTGGCTCACCACTTTTTGTCAATCTTTTTAGTGTCAAGAGAGCATTTCTCAGTGCAACATAGCAAATATATATATATATATATATATATATATATTTTTTTTTTTTTACCATCACCATAATCCACATATTATTATGAAAAGATTCAAGGAATCCAGAGAAATCTCAGTCCATGTAGGGCAAGGCTGGAAACCACAGTTAAATGGTTAAATGTGTGTGGCCTTCAAGCCCTCAGATGGCACTGCAGGAAAAACATCATGCTACTGTGGTAAATATACCCACATGGGATTAAAAAGCACTTTGGAAAACTGAATCTTATCACAGGACGCCATTGCATCAAGAAAATTAATGAGAAAATAAGCCATCCATCATCACATGAGGAGAAGAATCAGACAGTTGCCAGGGTTGTTGTGGGTCCTGCTCTACTTGTAAACATTGGTTGCAGGATGTAAATGCTCCTTAAATAGGGCGCCAATCCATTGTAAAGCATATTCACACATTTTTTACACATTTAAGGCCAATCCACCTTCTACATATTTTAGGAGGTGGGAGAAGGAACAGACTGTTTTGTTTGTCAAGAGTCTCTCTGGGGTCATTGTAGATTTTTGTAGAAGTTTTTTGTATCATTCTACCCCTAAAAACAAATAGAATGTGGACAGGCTATTCTAAATGGACGTTTGGTGTAAATACATAGGTAGACAAATATTAAACAGTTGCAAAAATACAATTTTTTTAAAATTTGGCCCATCCAGTCTTAAACCTGTGGCTTTGTACTGACTCCCCCTGTTGGAACATATTAGCAATTGCATAACTTTATCACCACATATTGAGTAGTCATTCTTCCACACTTGGACTTTGACAGGATTGACTTTGACCATAAGCCATATATATTACTCTCCACCACAGGCTGTAGAAATCATTGTGTTGGCAGAGGAACACGGAGTTCTACCTCATAATTATTTACTCATGACCTAGTCTAACCCTGCCTTAATTTCAGTAGTTTTAATTTTCTTTTGGAAAAATAATGGGTTTTTCACAGGGACTGTGTGTTCTGAGTTTATCTCTTACAGCACCGATACTGCTTTACACTGCAAACAACAGCTTTACTCTGCAAAAGTAAGTTCATCTTTCTTATATACTCATTGTGTCATACATGTATGCACATATTTTAGGGATATGCTTTAGTGCTCTGTGTAACAACAATAACAATTATGATTATTGTGTAATTTTTGAACAATTCTAAGGTTTAATGGTTGTCTTGTTTAAGCTGTTAAATTCATTTTGCTTATTTTCCAAATTCTCTATTCTGATAGTGACTGTAAACTCAAATTAATAAAAACAATACATTAACGATTATAAATATGTAATTTTCTGGCTTTATTAATAGTGAATTATAAAGCCCACAACAGAAATGTTATAGCCATGGAGAAATATGATACTTATGGTAAATATGCTTTCCAAAACAATCAGCTGTATATGACAATGGTTTTCAGATGTACAAACCATGACATGGCTTTTTTTGTTAATAACTTAGTGACAGTGGAGATTAACATCAGCTTCTATCAACTTTTCTTTTTTGCATCACAGTTAGTTAACTATAGTTTAGTTATGGTGTAACAAGTTTATTAAAATTTTTAGTCAAACTGTGCAATTTAAAAATTTAGACGAGTACATGAATTTGGTAGGTGTAAATATATATATTTATTAAAGTTGTATTTTATTGTAATTTTATTTCTTGTATATTTAACTAGATTCTGCACACTTAATAATCAGTTTTCTAGGTCAATGGTTGTCAGGTCTGGGGACCCCCAGTATTTTATAGCTAAGGAGTTCATGATTTTGTTATTACACTATTATAATAAAACACCTCATTATAAAATATTACTATCCACTGCCGTCAACTAGTTTTATAATTGTTACAATATAATATTTATTTTATTGGTTAGAATAGTATAAAAGTTAGTTGGTTCTAAGCAGAGATTGCAATTTGATTAGAAATATTAGTGCATTGAAAGTCTAGCCCAAACTAATTTATGGAAAAAGATTAATTCGTATTAATCCATTATTTATTTTTCCATTTAATGTCCATATATATTTAATATTTTATTTTGGCTACAAAAGTTGTCTTTATTACATCTATTAAAAGGCACCCTCCAATATTTGGATGATTAAAAGTTGTGAACTATGCTAAAATAATAAGGCAGTTGTGAAAAAAAGAGTCTGCAGTCTCACTACAACCTTTTAAAATCATGTTAAATGTCTGTGGCAATGTTACCATTTGTGGTCATTCAAACTGGAATTTCTGGCGTCGTCTGGTGGTTGAGCACATAATTGCATATTTTTCTGTATTATTTTAAATCAGTTTTGACTATTTTATGATAAATGCTTAAATCTGTCATACCCTAGGAATGGAATTGGAAAGTGCTCTGTGTTCTTCTGGTATTCTTCTATGATCTTCTGGTCCATGCCTTGTATTTAATCACACCTCCCTGTCTGTCTCTTTTTAGTCCATTAACTATATTGGGAATAGAAGGAGCTATTCTTGCTGCAGTTTTCATCATGACTTATTTGTCAGTTCGAAATAAGAAGTCTGTGGACCCCTTGTTTTATGGTAAGACTGGACTGAGTGGATCATTTTGATTAAACAGTGTTTATAATAATTATTAGAAATAGTGCTGGAGATGTGCTACCCTGGATTAGGGCCAAAGTAAAAGAAACTAGAAGACAATGCATGTCAGCCACTTTTTATATTCCAGCTTTTAGTCCTGTGTGTGTAAGTGTGCAGAAGGGCTATTCTGTTAATACACAAGTAAGAACCTGAAGCTCATCTTTAATCCCTGACTAAGCTTTAGTGAAGTAAACACACATCTAGGTGGATCAGCTGAAACAACAGCAATCAATCAGCGGCTGGACCGCACAGCTCCCTCCTAAGTCTATTTGCCTTTATGTCAGTTTTACTTTTTGCCCCTATGCCTCCAATCTTGCCCATCTGTAAGGTCAGTCTTAGCTATTCTTAAACATGCCCTTTTCAGCACTGTGGTAAGGCATGGAGGAAAGGCAATCTTGCTTGTCATTGTGAAGAGATCTAGCCTTACTTACCTAGCCATAGGTCATCATAAACTCACAGTCAGGGAAAAATCAATAGCAGGAATAGGAATAAAGTGAAAAAGTGAGAGAGAATGAAATTTGGGCTGATAGAGATGGAGTAAATGAAAGAAAGAGCTGCAGGCTAATTGTGATTTTCTTTTGTACCATGTGTTTGTATTCTTTCAGTATTTGCAGTATTTTCTTTCACCTCTGTAACTGACCTGACATGTGCTCTTGAGCTGGATGGCCATATCAAAGGCTTCATAGATTTTTACCTCAATAAGGTAAATATATTAAAACTCACACCCAGAATCAAACCCATTGCCTTAAATATCCACACACAGACACGTACATTAATACATAAATGTCTCCATTTTATAATCAAAGATTAAATTGAGTATATGACAGAAATCAATAAGTCATTTGCTCTCTGCTTTTTGGTACAGGGGGAGCCGTACCTGAACACGGCACATTGCATTATGAAAAACTACTGGAACGGAGTGATGCACTTTCTTTTACTCCTTACAATAATTTATTGCATGTGGAACGGGTGAGTAATGCATACTCAGTTACCTCATGAGAAGTATCAATACCGTCATACACAGATAAGCCAAAGCCTTAAGACCAGCCCCTAACAATGTATGCGGTGATACCTATTGCGTAACAATAATGTATGTGATGGTCAGGGACATATTAAATGTTGTGCTGTAGGTAGGTACTCAATGCAGCAGGCACAAGCAGGCTTAAAGACATGATTGACCTTGATAAGGACCACATTGTTATGGGCAAGGTGACTGGGTGGAAGTCTTTGAAACAGCAAGAGGTGTTCACAGCGACAAACTGGCAAGACTAATTGATGCCAGAGGGCATGAAGGCTGTGGCATCTGGTTTGGGCTTCTGTGGCTCAAATTGCAAATAATTTAATACTAGTAATGAGATACATACATCAGCAATGTATCAAACCCCCAGTGTATGTGGAGGCATAGTGTCCATAATAAATCCTGTCTACCATTACCAGCACCTACAATGAGATTGTAAGCATTGGAACTACACATCAAATCTAATGCAATTGAAGAAGATCCTGTTTTCTCCAAGATCATATGGACGGTCAGGCTGCACTTTATGATGATCCACTTTGTGGATGTGCAGAACTTGAAGAACCTGCTGGTAATGTCCTGGCACCAGATACCACAGGATTTTTTCTGATGTCTTGTAGAGTCCATGTCAGAGCTGTGTTAACAGCATATTAGTTCCAAATGATTTGGATATAATCGAAAGTGGCTGTTTAATTGTGAACATCTCTGAATAATGTTTGTACATATTTCTTTATTTCTATATTACTTGTTCTCCGTCTGTAGGAAGCCATTTCGGAGTTTGGCGCTTCTTTGGGCTGGCTCCATGGTAGCAACTTACATTGTCCTCATCCCAAGCATCGTCATAGGTAAACGAAATAAGCTCTTAATATTCAAGTAAATTCACTGCTTCTCACCCACACTATATTGTAAAACGTATGTGAACACCTGATTGTTATCTTGTTGGACTTTCAATTTCAAAACCATGAACATTTTTGGAGAGGAACAATATAGATTATATAATTGATAATGTACCTGTTATCAATCATTGTGGCTGTAAAACCTAAAATGAATTGTTACTTGGGTTGCTCACATACTTTTTTTACCATAAAGTGTATCAGATTGATTCAAGTTTTAGTACAAGGACTTATATTTATAGCTGGTACAACTACGCTCTGCAGGTAAACATGCGAAGAACATCTATCCAGCATTTTGGCTCAACATCGTTTTCTTAATTTTGGCTGTCTGGGCAGCTGTGACAATTTTCAGAAGGCCAAGACAGCCGTCAATCATTCCAGCAGACAAGGTGAGGTAGCAATTCATATTATTTCTTTGTATGTTTTATGAAAATGAGAATATACCTTTCAGAATGTACTGTATATGGTACCAGTAAGTTGTGTTTATGTCTCTGTAGGTTGCAGCAGAGCAGAAGAAAGGCTTACTATCACGTCCTATAGATCTTCTCCTTACACTTCTTGTCCTCGGGGCCATGGCCTTCACCATCTTCAGAGGCTTTGTAAACCTTATTTAATTATTTAGCTTTTTTCTTAATCTAATCCAGTGATTAGCATTTCTGAATCTGTGCATAAAATCCACATCTTAAGGCTTGACTAATGTTGTTGAGGTCATGGACAAGCAAAAAGCCTCCTGGAAGATCGTTTTGTGGTCAGGTGAACATTTTTTGGGCAACAGTGGCCTAAAGTATATTTGGAGGAGAAAAGATGAGGCATTCAAACCCAAAAACACTGCACCTATTGTCTAGCATGTTGGAGGGAGTTTAAATTTGATTGGTTGCTGTACTACTCGTGGACCTAATAAACTGCAGAAGGTGGACAGAATAATTAAGATTATTATTAATGTTAAGTTATTACTAGGTCAATTAATAGTTTAAATTGCAAGCCGCAAAAACATTAAAAATTTTAAATAAAATTGTAATTTGTGATTGTGTGTGTGTAAGTATGTATTTGGTGTTGGTGTGAATGATGTTTTTAGTATTAAATATTACTTTATTTGCAATTCTGTTTAAAGTAAGGACACAAATTAAATAGAAATATTGTTTGGGAAATCTGTTGCAGGTTGTTCTTGAATGCACGCTGGATATATGTTTTAACTACATTTACCAGTATGAGCCCTACATGAAGGACAGTGTGGCCTTTCCTAAAGTCATGGTCTGTAGTGATTATACACTAGCTCAGTATCTGTATAAGAACAACAACCTAAAATCATACAGCAATGTAGGCTAATCTTGCATGTTTTTGTAGATGCTGGTGTTCCTGTTCTATGCTCTGCCTTTTCTGACTGTGTTTGCTTATGGGCTGACTATGCCAGGATGCACTTGGATGCTGGACTGGACTTTATTTCTTGCTGGAGCCATTGCTGAGGTAAATATGCAGCATGTATTTTCATGAGGCAGGATTCTAGACGTGCTAAATCATCGTGTGCTATAGGCAGCAAAACTGTGACATGCTGGCCTGCTAAAATGCAATTTTTGTGGTGATAAAATGCAACGCACCGAGCTGATGGAACCTGTTGTGAATAGGTTATATTGGAAAAGCTATTAAAAGGTTTGTAAAACTGGCTATTATTATAAAAGATGTATGGTAAAGTACCTGAAGTATATATTGCAGGCCGTTTTTTTTAGTTTTGGTGCTATTAAGGAAAAAGCACTCCAAACTCCTCTATTATTTTTAGGGATTAACATTAGGTCAAGTTTTAGCCGGTGAAACAATAACTGATTAAATAACTGATTGCCTTTTGTCCCTGCAGATCCAGTGGACATACATTGGCGCATCAGTGCACCCAAGAACTCCCTTCACCTACCGCATACCTAAAGAGGAATGGAACCTGGTTATGACCCTCAACCTCTTATACATAGCTGTTCCTCTGCTGCTGGCTTTGAGATGCTACAAAAACCCAACCTTCTTTATGAAGACTGTACCTCCAGGACAAGCCGACAATGAGAAAAAACAGCAGTAGACCCACAAAACTAATTGTCTAGGCATCATCTTATGAACCAAGAGTAGCTGGACAATAGCAGGAAGAATATTTCTGAAGGAACATTTGTACAGGATCTAAGACTATTGATTTGTCAGAGATCTGGACTGGCAAAAATGCCTCCAGATTCTCTGTTCTTATAAGATGCATCTAAATTGCATTCGTGAGTATTTTCCTGGCACCCCACGGTGGTGGACCTCGTCCGTTTTCCTGAGTAACCCTTGTGACTGTTCGCCTGAGCTGATTGGATTAAGATCGGTCTGAACTGTTCTGAAGTGCAGTTTATCTCTGCGTGAAGAATGACTCATTTGTTGCAATCTGGGCTTAATAAAGAAACCCTGGACTCTGACACACAAATTTCTGCCAACACAACTGTCAACTGTAGAATTACTTCATACCGCCTCTGAAGCCAGATTACGAACACAGATGAGCAGCATTTATCTGCACAGATCTGACTGATACATGCTCTGTTCCTAACGGCCACTGTGATAAACAGGAAATGATATCGCTTAACAAAGCAGTGCTTTGTTTTCTATAGACAGTTTTAATGAGCTTTGTTCGGATGTTATCATTGTTGCTTGTTTTCGCTT
Source organism: Trichomycterus rosablanca (assembly GCF_030014385.1). Taxonomy (NCBI): domain Eukaryota; kingdom Metazoa; phylum Chordata; class Actinopteri; order Siluriformes; family Trichomycteridae; genus Trichomycterus; species Trichomycterus rosablanca. Next base: position 15,182,499 of record NC_086012.1, read on the forward strand.
TTTGTGATTTATATTATGATGTGACATGAAGATGAAGATGAATCGTAAATATTGGTGATTTAAAGCTTTAAAACAAAACAATAAAAAAGCCACTTTAAGTGCAAAAGCAGCCAGTCCGAGTTACAATCATTATAATGTTTCTGCAGACAGGAATTAAGGTTTGTCAGATTGTATAGGCTCTGTATTTACTCTTCTTTTCTGTTTTCTCAAGTTTTCACCAATAGAAATAACAAAATATAAATCTTCACTTGCATTTACAATAATTCCTGATTTTGTTAAATTTTTCCAACCAATTATATCTTTAATAATGAAACTAGGCAATTTAAACTTCAAAAATCTACTTTTTTCACTTGAAACCAAGTTATATAAAAACTTAACTAAATTATTTATATTAAAGACCTATGAGTAATAGGCATGGCTAAAAGACCTGCACTCAGTAATGAATAAAGGAGTCCACATTTGGGTGTTCATTTCCGTTTTTATAGCATTAATGGTCAAGGAAGCCCCTAATCTAGCCATTAAGGTTTGTCAAAGTGTATAGGCTCTGTATTTTACATTTGACTACATTTGGACCACCACATACTAAACCAATATTTACAATTATTAATACTTGTGTGAAATCATCCCAACCAATTATGTCTTTTAGAATGAAACTAAGCAATTTGAACAACTTTAATAATAATAATAACAATAAAGTTTCATTAGTATTTTTTACCTTAAGCAGAAAAATCAAGAATTTTTCATTTATTATAATGTAACCCAGTTACAGTATATAGAAACTTCTAAATAATTTTTATTATACACCTATGAGTAATAGGTGTGGCTGAAAGACCTGAACTCAATAATTAATAAAGAAGTTCACATTCATGTGTCCATTCTTATAGCAATTTTTTACATAGTTCTTTTTTTAAGGTTTTGTAATGGACAGATACAAAAGTTAAAGTGTTATTAAACTAAAATACTTCATTCTAAAGACCCAGTCCTGTCTACAATTTTACAAAAACACGGACATGAGCGGATAATCAGAACTGACTTAATCCTGTAGTGTGAACATAACCTGATTTATGGATCTGCCCGACTGTTTCCTGATATGAACCCTATCTCTAGTCTTGTGCAATGTCCTGTTTCTTATGCTCGTTTGCCCAGAAAGGGAGGCACAGGTTTCAAAAGACAGTGTAATGACTATATGAGGATTCACAGATTATATTCCCTTTAGATAGGATTAGAAATGATTACTTAAGAATATAGGAAGCTCGTGACCCATTTCATGACCACTTCTGCTCGCTTTCACTTCTGGCTCTGTGCTTTACCAGTGACATCATTTCAGAGTTTCAATAAACCTGACCTAGTGAACTCTGACCTCGCAGAATAATTAGCAAATGACTGCGGTGTTTTGCAACTGGGCTGTTAATCAGAAACTGTTCCTGTTTCTAGCCTGACCTTTGGCACACCTACAGAGTAACGACAAAAGCTTTGTCTGAATCATCACACATTACAATTCAACAGTTTTACTTACTTCAACGATCATGTAACTTATAATTGTCAATAAATGTGTGACAAATCCTGATAAAGCACATTTGTTTATATTTTATTAGCTGATAATACATTTAGATTTAGATTTTTATACAGAAGACTGGGTTACTGAGGACATTCAGTCATTCCTAAACAAGCTGTCTTTCACATAGCTTCATTAGAATATGAAAAGCGGCGCTGCATCACCAGCACATTTGATGAATTACAGAAAAACTTACTGGCACTCTTTGGTGCGGAAGGTTACTCTGGCAACTTAATGGGTGAGAGAAGTTGGATTAACGAGTGCATGCTAATTAGCAGAAAGATCTTGACAGATTGTATTTAACTTGTTTTTTTCTTCCTAGTCTTGATGATGACTAAATTTTCAGTCATCAGTCATAGCCAATTCTCAGCCTCCTGCTCTATCTTCTCTATTACATAAGACAACATCTTTTATTTATTTGTTTATATCTTTTAATATATATGTATATACGAAGGATCTTTAAAAAGTTTCTGCACTTTTATATTTTGGTTGGAAGAGGTGAGGGTAGAGGAGCAGTAATCGGTCGTGTCTGAGAGACTGAGAGACGCTTATGGTCTAGATTTAGCTCAATCTGATTTCTACCTTTTTGGACGCTCAAAGAAGCTGATGATGTGAAAGCAGCGGTGCATCAGTGGCTACGCACTTAACCAAAAACATTTTTTGCTGTTGGCATTAAAAAGTTGGTACAACGCTGGAAAAATGCTTTGGAAGGTGACTGTGTAGAAAATGACTGTGTCATTTTCTTAAAATTCGTAATAATTAGAGTTTAAAAAAGTGTGGAAACTTATATTTATATATACTGTATATATATACCGATTAGGCATAACATTATGACCACCTTCCTAATATTGTGTTGGTCCCCCTTTTGCTGCCAAAACTGCCCTGCAACTGTGATGCTCTGTGTATTCTGACACCTTTCTATCAGAACCAGCATTAACTTCTTCAGCTCGTCTGTTGGATCGGACCACACGGCCCAGCCTTCGCTCCCCACGTGCATCAGTGAGCCTTGGCCGCCCATGACCCTGTCGCCGGTTTTGTTTAGCCATCACAATTTGGGCCTTTTTAAAAAACATTTATTTTACATTGTACAAATGACAAACTTGAAACTTGAGAAACTTGTTTTCTATTTTTGCATTGTTCAACTTCCTTTGTCACTGCAGAACCTCATAATTTAGGCTATAGAGTTTGCTTTTATCCTGTGACAGAAATTATTAATTGTATTTTTGCTTGTGTGTCCCAAGTTGATGGGAGTTGAAGTTGAAATGAATTTAGCTGGACGTGAGAGTGCTGTGGCCTTGACTGAAACAGCCGGAGCGGTGAATGTGAAAATTGCCTTTTCAGGCGTCTGATGGGGAGAAATGGAGCGCTCCTCTAAGAGGCGGATCAAATAAAAGCAACAATGAGGTCTGTGACTAGAGTAAATTCAACACCATTAATTCACAAAGACTTTCAATTTAACTTCATTTCTCTGTGCCTGGTGGGTGTCGAGATGAAGGGGTCTCTTTAAACCAAGGGCGAAGGATGTAGAAATTGGAGTGTGATACAGCACGAGCGCTGCAGGACGGAAGGCCATGACACCCTCGCTGCGGTGAAGGAGATTAAGGTTGATTGAGGTCTGTTCTTTTTTGTGCTGCTGAGTGATTTCTTTTCGCTTTGGGGTCAGCAGTAAATGATCTTATCTAGGGAAAGTCTTTACCTGCAGGGTTTGGTTCGAGTCTAATCTAACACACTCCACATGGCTGAAAAGTTTAAACACCTGAATAGAAGAGCGTGGTGTGTAAGAGTTGGGAATGAAGGCAGTGTGAGGGGGGGTCACCAGCTTTGTCATGTCTGACGGTATCTGTTTCTGAGTTGACATTGGGAAACTTTCAATTAAATCCAGTGAACCATCAGGTGGCTTTCAAATGATAAGCGTTATGTGCTTCATTCACCGTGAGGCCACTTACTGCAGCGTTTAAACCTTTTATATGATACAGCATACAGTGGTCCTGCTGGCAGAAATTCAGACCTGGTCCCACATTTAACCCCTGGTCAGTGTTTACTTCAGCTAGAATACTTGCTCCGTGTTGACAGGACACTTTAATTATGTTCAAAATGTAAACATTCTCCTTTAAAAGTGGTTTAGTATATTTATTAGATTTACTAAGCTTCTTTCCTTCTTCCCTTTTTGGTTTCCCTTTATGTAGTTATTTATTATTAGGATTTTAATGTCATGTCATGGTTACATTCAGGACAGGACAGGAAATTACTGGATACACAAGATTCATCAGTTCAAGTGTAATGTCAAACACAGTCATGGACAATTTGGTATCTCCAATCCACCTCACTTGCATGTCTTTGGACTGTGGGAGGAAACCGGAGCTCCTGGAGGAAACCCACGCAGACACATGGAGAACATGCAAACTCCACACAGAAAGGACCCGAACTGCTCCACCTTGGAATCAAACCCAGAACTTTCTTGTTGTGAGGCGACAGTGCTACCCACAGAGCCACTGTGTAGTATGAGGTTAAAAAAAATAAAAACCTAGATTTATATAACAGATTTAAAATGGCTGCTTACCTTAAAAATCTTGTCTTCTTTTGTAGCCAGCGCTGACTGCTTTTCCTCGTTTCTGGTTTCCATGTTTTAATATTATGATTTAATATTTTTCACGCTGTAACATGGTGTAAAATTCTGGTAGTTTAAAATGTGACATTTCTTTGTAAATGCAAATACTTGGAGATACTGTATAAGGTTATTTAAATAGTAGCTAGACAAGCGGGTGTTGATCCAGGGGCTGAAGCGTAATAATCACCATGCAGACAAACTACAGGACAGAATATACAACAATGCAGGAGCGATCTGAAACATTAAGAGAACAAGCAACAAGTTTCATTACATATAGAATTTAGCAAGAATTTACAATCATCAAAGACCTCAGAAGCTAAATAGGCTGGAACCTCATGACCTCCAGGTGTGTGTGATTTGCTGAGCAGTACGTAGGTGATAGAGACATCTGGTGGACAGGTGAGGAATTACCACGAGTTGCTATTGAATTAACAGTAGTGCATGCTAAGTTGATTTTGCCTCATTATCAACTTGCTTTAACTAATATAGTAGTATGTTACATGACCACATCAATAATCAGTTATTAAACATGCAGCCTTGAAGGGCTGAAGTCCTAGTTCTCCTTCTTTTACATGTTTACTTGATAATTAGTAACTTGATAATACTTGATAATATTTTTATTTGAGGTCTGCACACTTTGTCTGATGCTGTACTGTTTATGCTTTCATATTGTTTATTCTATGTTTATATTTAGTGTTCCTTTATCTACTATGTAATTAGATGTATGTATGTTGACACCTGCACCAAGAGAAATTTCTAGTACATCTGGTACTTGGTGAATAATAAAAATTAAAATTTTTAAAAATTTGATTTTTAAAGCTGCAATACATAACTGCGATAATTGTAGGATTCTGAAGATCTCTCTGGGAGAAACATACTATGGCACATAATCCAACAGCTAGGAAAAAACAATCAAACATAGTGTTGCTTATAACATTGTAAAAGTCATTGCACATATTGGATTAGATTCAATGTGACTGAAACATAATATTTAAGAGGGGTGTCCACATACATCTGGCCATTTACTTTACACTGTATGTATGTTCTCTGCTGTGCATAAACAACCTTTGTAAAAAAGAAATGAGCAGCTGCGTCTTATTGGCCTGGAAGCTGCAGACCCACAGGAGAACAGCTTGGCTTTGCGAGAGGTGACTCAGGCGTTTTCTGGCCCATTTGCCAATGAGTGCAGACTTGGCTTAAACTGAGAGAAAATCTGCTCTCAGTAAACACTGATCTAGTCAGTTAAACTTGGTCGATGCCAGGCCTTAACGGTTAGGTGGTTCTGTAAATGAAGTGCCGGTCAGTAGAGATGTGCTAACAGCTGGTATTCATGGTGCTGAGTATCAGTGCAGAAATCAGTCATCTTTAGTACATGCTTTACCTTAGTCAGTGCTGTAGGTGTACCTCCTATACCGTAGTCTGCACACAACATAGAAATTTACACTGGACAGGGTAACAATCTGCACTTGTGTAATGCCTTGTAGTGTTTCTGGGGGTGTCAGTCAATAGCTAGTTGGCTAAGTGTCTGAATATGTTAACATGAAGGAAATATCACATCATAACTCTAAAACATGTAAGTCAGTAATAAACTAAACACATCTAACCTTTTAGTAAACTGGAAGAATTAAACACAGGAGAAGTCAGAAGTCTTACCTTGGCTTGCCATCAGTGTGAAACATATAATAGTATAAAACACATCCAGCCTATCACTCCCAGAGTCACCTTACACCACCACACACTCCTCACTGAATCAATACAACATCTTTTCACCCAGCTATAATACCTAACAATGAGAACTAAACTAAGCTAAATACCTTTGGGGGTAACTTCCTCATAGAAGCCAATGCGGACTTCTGTTGTCTGAAAGTACGATTTATTCTTTAGTGACCTTGAAATTTAGTAGTCAGACAGCAGGGGTGTGTGAGGAGGACAAATCCAGGTATCACGGCTAATGCATAACAAACCCAAGGAGGTGTCCTTCCAAAGAGACGCGGCTTAATGGACAGGTAACGAACAGAACATCACTACATCAGCTCTGTGACGAGGAGGACGTCCTAATGCATCCCTCATTTATCTAACTGCTCGTTTATTCACGGTCAATAAACCGGCCGATAAGCCCCATCTTTCACGCCTGCTACAAAACACCACGCTCTTTGTTCAAAGTCATCCAGCATCTCGATGATATCGATCCTTTATACAACAGAGTCCAAAACAGATCAGTAAACTGCTTGTTACTGTGATTGATATTCAGCATACTGAACCGAATGTTAGATTTTAGTCCATGTGGACTAGAGCACTGCAGAATGGACAACCTGACACACAACATACGAAGAGAGAGAAAACCAAATCTCTGAGGAGAGGAACGTTTCTTTGTCGTAATTTATCACTGGAAATGTGTTAAAACACAAAGCAGCAGGGTCCAGAAATATTTAGTTCTAATTACATTGATGTGTAAGACATACCATGGCAAAACATTCTACAATGATTGGAAGATACTTCCAATAAACCTCAATCTGACATTTTAAAATATCTTTTTTTGTTGGTGTTCTGAAAATATGACAGCATTTAATTGTATCGAAATTGTATATACAGCTTATGATTATAAAGATTATGAATCTGGTGGTTGAAAAAGATTTTTCATGATTACAGCTAGTGAGTCAATAAAAATAAGACGAGATTGACTGGATGGTGGCTCGGTAGCACTGTTGCCTCACAGCAAGAAGGCCCTGGGTTCGATCCCCTTTCTGTGTGGAGTTTGCATGTTCTCCCTGTGCCTGTGTGGGTTTCCTCCGGGAGCTCCGGTTTCCTCCCACAGTCCAAAAACATGCAGTCAGGTTAATTGGAGGCTATAGGTGAATGGGTGTGTGTATGTGTGTCTGCCCTGCGATTTACTGGCACCCCGTCCAGGGTGTTACTGTGTGCCTTGCGCCCATTGTAAAGCTGGGATAGGCTCCAGCACCCCCCCCCGCGACCCTAATTGGATAAGTGGTTAAGAAAGTGAGTGACTGGATGGTTACACATAATTCAAAAATCACCAAAAAAAACAGACCTGCTAAGCTGCTGGATCATGGGTAACACTGTCCACACTCAAGCAGGCTTTACACTGCCATGGGCTTAGAGGTTTGTGCCAAGAACGCTAGGACGTACAGGTTCGACTTCATCTGTGCAAACTACAAACTCAAATGTGACAAAAATAATAAACATCATGTATCAAAGAAATGTAACACACTTTTTTAAACCAACAATGTTTTAATTAACACTGGTATATAAATACAGAGTGTTAAATACTGTAACTGCATTTATTAACACTGGTTCCTTTTTCCAAATCTTACAGAAACTCAACACTGAAAACTTTAAAAATAAAAATCATTGCAGTTTTTAGGGATGGTCGTGATTTAATCTGGATTTTGGATTTCTTCAAACAGCAACCATGTGCAATCATACACAAACTGTTTGTTTTTTGTTTTAAAATATTCAAAAATTCATGAATTGTGCCATGACAAGGACTGGTTATTATTATATACACAGGGATTCTCAGGAAAGATAATTATTTTTTGATATATGGGGTTTGGGCCACATTTAATAAAGCATTTTTGCACCACAAACATATACAGAACTAATCAAACATATACTCAGCAAGACCTATGAGAACATTCTGCCACTACTACAAGAATCATTTCTAAATGTTCTATGAAGAAAAGTCACACAAACTTGCAGTAACAAATACCATCAATCCTGTATTCATAATGTGTTATTGATACATTTATATAACATGTCTTTATAAAGCATATGTAACATATTATAATGCCTGCAGCCAAACACACTATAAACCCTGTCCAGCATAAAGCAGTTAGTGAATGAGTACAAGTACATGCAGTACAGGTACTGCACCAGAGGCTGTGCTATACTGCATTAAGACTTTCAGTTCTACAATGTTCTTTTAATATTATTGCATATTATAATGCCTTGTGTGACCTGATATTATTCAAACTGCATGGGGTAGAATCTTGCCCGTGGTGTTATGTTACACACTGACCAGGCATAACATTATGACCACTGACAGGTGAAGTGAATAACACTGATTATCTCTTCATCACGGCACCTGTTAGTGGGTGGGATATATTAAGGCAGCAAGTGAACATTTTATCCTCAGAGTTGATGTTAGAAGCAGGAAAAATGGGTGAGCGTGAGGATTAGAGCGAGTTTGACAAGGGCCAAATTGTGATGGCTAGATAAATGGGTTAGAGCATCTCCAAAACTGCAGCTCTTGTGGGGTGAGTATCTGTCAAAAGTGGTCCAAGAAAGGAACAGTGGTAAACCGGAGACAGGGTCATGGGCGGCCAAGGCTCATTGATGCACATGGGGAGCGAAGGCTGGCCCGTGTGGTCCGATCCAACAGACGAGCTACTGTAGCTCAAATTGCTGAAGAAGTTCATGCTGGTTCTGATAGAAAGGTGTCAGAATACACAGAGCATCACAGTTGCAGGGCTGTTTTGGCAGCATAAGGGGGACCAACACAATATTAGGAAGGTGGTCATAATGTTATGCCTAATTGGTGTATATTAAATGTCAGCCTGTCTTTTTCCCCAACAGTCACAGTATTTTGTGGCACAAGCTCCTTATCAAAGGAGCCGGCCATGTTTTCATTTGTACACAGTAAAGCTGGGGGTGAAGTAAAAGGCTCATGGGGCATATCTATCACATAAATGCTAAGATGAATGTCAATAAGAAAGCCCAAATCCAAGTGCTGTTTTCTCAGGCTGACTATAACATTGGCTTTATTGCACTGCTTCATCAATTCACTTTTATTAACTACTGATTTGCAGCTATACAGACTGATACTGGGCATCATAAGATGTTACATATACATTATACTATGTCATTGTATCATTATGAATATAGGATTCATTGGATGTTCTTCAAAAACCTGATAGAAACACACAGGTAAATAAGTTAATTAGCAGATCCTGTCCTGGAATGGTGTTGTACCACGTTCCAGATCTTTAGTTTACATAATCAACTCTAAACTAGGTTTGTATATTAGTGGCAACGTTAGGAGTTAAAAGAGTCAGTTTCCTATCAGGGAGATGAAAATCAACACAGTCGTAACTAAAGCCAGGAGGAGAGAAAGTAAGAAAAGTTAGAAAACTGCTTCGGTTATTTCTGTCCTTTAAGGCCCTATCACTCCTTTACACCTCAGACCAGAGCGGGGGAAATGATGTCACGTGTGAAGCTGCGAGTGCTGTGCGGCGGCTCTAGTCCCGTCCCCGGTGACCGGCGCCGTGTCTGCGGTGTCGCCGGCGCTCGTGGTGATATCTGTGGTGTTGCCGGCGGTAACGGTGAGATCTTCGGGCTGGTGAATGAGTCAAAAAGAAGAGATTATCAGGACAGAGATCAAATTTTCATTCTGATGGTTTTTCTCCTGACAGACTCACAGACCGAGTATTTCCTTATTTTCAAATTCCTATAAATCTGGAAAGGTGAGGGCTCGCATGTGACATGAGAAACCAGCAACCTCCTTATGATTAGGCGATAACATTGAGATTAGAATAAATGTATGTTTAAAATGATATGTAAAAGCTGTTTGCTGGTGCAGACCCCTACCCTGACCGATTAGAGCTGACAGACTATCATGCGTCCCTTCTGACTCAACTCACAATCTCTGACCACGTCTTTTCACCTGCCAGACGGGTCTTACAGAGAGCAGCATCGTGTACGGAGAGTCAAACACTGCTATCTGTGGTGTCTACTCTCTCATGCAGGCGTCTTCACCAAGGGCGAATTGCAGCAGCAATGTGGAAGCACAGTTATGATTTGAACTTTGAGCTGTTATGTTCTTGTAAGGAATGTTTCAACTGTTCAGGTGTAACTACTAGACGTACAACCGCGTATTTGGAACCTACCTGAGATCTTTCATTATTGTCTATGTGCAGACATGAGTTCTCAGATTACTCACATTTGGTGCAGACGATCCTGGGTCTCTCCCAGGTTCCGTTGGGTCGGCAGCGCACCACTGGAATGTGTTTTTGGAAGAAGCCGTCTTCACACTGGTAACGGACCACCGAGTGAATATCATAGTGCGCCCGTCTTCGACCCACCAGGTACGAGTTTTCAACCTCAGGAGGAGTGCCACACATAACTGATAATACAGGAATAAACATTAATTAACAGTCACTCATAACCTGACCATTAAAGCAGGGTAAAACATATGTTTTATAAAATAACACCTCTAATAGCTACAATAGCTATGCAGTTTATTTAATATACTGTGCACCTTTGGATAAAAAGTACTAAACATCCTGAATATATATATATATAAAAAAATCCCCCAACCTTTTTTGCACCACGGACCGGTTTCATATAAGATATAATTTCACGGCTCGATGGGGGCAGGAGGATTTAAAATAAAATTATATGATGAGCATAATAAAAACACAAAGTTTGCTAAAGAAATCTAAAAGTAATTCACACTTGTTTTCATAAATGGACTAAGGCTAAAATGACTGACAATCAGCCTGTAATGGAGATCCTCACTGAGTTCATGAAGCAGTTGGTTCAATAAGAGAGTGAATTCATGCACGCGATCAATAACCACTTACATTCCCAGTCAGAAAACATACAAGGTAACTGTATGGTTTTCACTTTCTAATCAATAACCACTTCATAAAGATCATGTAAAAATGCTGAAAAATTTTCATTACCAAGTGAATCTGCTGAGAACAGTTTTACAGCGAGAATCTAAAAGCAATTTGTTAAAAAAACACACTGTTCCATCCTAGTGCGGCTCTGTAATGAGAACCCAGTTCAGTGTGATCAGACGATGGCTCACCTGTGCCCTTCTTGCAAATGTAGGGCAGGTTGTAGTTACAGGGCACATCGTTCCACTTGCCGTCCTCTCGAGAGATCATCACCACGCAGTCCTCTCCACCGGCAAAGAAATTATCCGGCTGACTCTCCTTCCAGTTCTCATAAACCTATTTCAGTACAGAGATATAGATTCACACTGCAGGAGATTGGGCATTAAATAATCTAAATAATCAAACTGAGAGACTTACTGGTCAGAGAAACTAGTCAAAGTGACTAATAAGAAATGTGACTTAAGTAATTTACCAGAACAATACAGCATGTCAAGAGACACCAGACTCATTAGATATAATGATTCATGAGCGACCATACTGTGATTAATCATAATAACTGAGAATAGATCAGACTCCATACAGTCAGTGTAACCTAACAACCAACATAAATTAGTGGTGAAATCAGACTCTAATATTCAGACTGTCTGGACAGTGTAACAGAACAAACTGAATTCTGGCAAGTTCAGGTAACTTAACCGAGTAGCAAAGTGAGTCAGGCAGTCAGGAGTTCAAACAGTACAGAACAATACAAGCTCTGACCAGTAAGAGTAAATCAGTGAAGATAAAAAGGCTGTGACTGGAATAAATCAGACTCTCTTGTTATATCTTGCTCAGACTCATATTGGTCATAAACATTTAGGAGAAAGTCAGATTTTGATTGGTTTAGATTAGTCAGGAAAAACTGGTCGTTAATGATGGGAATCAACCCTTATTGGTTATAAGTCAGTATAATCTAGACTTGCAGTTTAGAGAGAATAAGAACTCAGACTCTTAATAATTAAAATCAGTTCCATTAATGGCAGCCTTGCTCAGGGGTCCAACAGTGACAACTCAGCAGTGGTGGGACTTATACCATAGTTTAGTACACTAAACAATGAGCTAAGTAAGAATACTAAGACAGATTGATTCAGAAGAAATCAGACCACTAGTTTGTGTTTGTCTCTTACTGGTAAGAATAAGTCAGAAGTAATCTATTTGGTTAAAATGAGTCAGGGTAGCTCAGACACACTGACTAGAGAGACTCTAAACAGTCCGGTTAGTTAATGACTTATGTGAGATCAGATTTCTAATAATGACTCCTAAATGAATCTTTACTATAGAACAGTGCATTACATAATTATTGGAACATTATTCAGTAGCTATAATGAATGAATAATTGATTGTAATTGAATGATTGTAAATAAACACACCAGATCCACGTTGTCAGTCCACTGAAAGTCATCCTCCACCGTTCTGTCATTCAGTCCAATCCACACATTCTCATGACCCAGACCTGCCAGATAAGAAAAGGTGATGGATTACTATTTCTACTATGTAAGTCTAATTCATTCCAATTATTCTCCTGGCCACCCAAGGAGGATGGAGGTTCCTGCTTAGTCTGGTTCCACTTAAGGTTTTTTCCTGTAATTTAAGGGAGTTTTTCCTTGCCACTCTCACCCTTGGTTTGCTCAACAGGGGTTTTTGGTCTGTCCGTCCTGGATTCTTTAAAGTTGCTTTGAGTGCTATACAAATAAATTTGACTTCAACTAACTTCAAAATCACCAGTAGAGAGATTTCCATGAGCAGTGGTATGAACGACCAGTAGAGAGATTTCCATGAGCAGTGGTATGAACGACCAGTAGAGAGATTTCCATGAGTAGTGGTATGGACAACTGACTCACCATTAAGAAAATCCTGCTCCATAGTGGAAGTGACACTGGTCAGGTGACTGCTGAGCTCTCTACACTCCTTCTCAGCGTCTTCCCAAGTGTGTCGGCGAGTAAAGAGCCTGTAGCAGTGACCGTGAAACTTCTTCCAGCTGTGGTCACATCCTTCAGTGTCTACAAATTAACAAACAGAGAAAAGGTGCAGAGTTGTGACATCAGCAGACTGCTGACTGGTACAGAATATGCTACTGTGTATTGATTTCAGGCATCGATTTTGATTTTGAAATGCCTGACTCATCACCTCACAAGATTTGATAACGCCCGGATTGTGTTTCCAGCAGCATTTATTAATATCTGACTCATGTTAGAGTTTGAGCTATAAATCTTCCAGCGAATGTGCTGACATGGATCTGTGTTCGGTTGGGCTAATGTGATTTAGTTTGACAAAACCACTATGTTTAGCTAACTGAAATGCCCTCTTGTATGTGTTCACTTTAACAGAGTTCTGAAATGTTTAGCCAATCATGTTTAAATGTAGACAACAGATCAGACACATCACAGAGCATTGCTGTGGATTTAAACTGTTGCGCCACCTGTATTTTACTACGTCACTATAAAAAGTTTATGGAGATGATAAAACTTAATAAGCCAGCGCCCTCGGAAGTGAAGTTCATCAAAGAAGTGCAGTGACTCCCTCTGATCTGCACGTCCTTGTTATCACCATTACATCATCTGTATCCGCCGCTGCAGCCGCTGCATTATTAGAATTCATAAATCATCATTACTGTGTGTATGTGCGTGCGCCTGGGTGAGTGTTTGGACTCGGAGGAGGACGGGGTGAGTGGTAGCGCTGGGGTGAAGCTGTTGAGATTAATAGCGGCTTCGGCTGAAGGGAGAGGAGATGAATGTCATGCGGATCACAGAGTCACGCAGCCCTGTAACAGACACCGCCCCGGCGAGCATGTCACACGAACGCTGTGCCACAGATGAGCACAGTACAATACAGCTATAATGCATTCGAATTAAGGCCCTACTTAATTCACGGCCATGAAAATCATATTCATATTTCCCGTGTAATATGCAATTTGCTGTGAAATTCAAGATGTAAGGTTTGTGTTTAGCAATTTAAAATTTTTCATTCTGTAGAATTCAAATGCCAATTCTAGGAATGCAACTCAGGTAACTGAGTTTGACACTGTTGCTGGTTTACATTCAACTATTAAGGTGAGCTGTTACGCTGGCGGCAAAGAAGACCCCTGTCATATGAATACCAATAAGTTTTGAATGATTTCTTTAATAGATGAAAAGTCCACATATTTTCTGCAATGTAGTTCCGGTTGAGTAGCTGGTGAAGTTTCCCAGCACTCTTTTGTTTCTTTTTGAATGTCCTTCAAAGAAACGCATTAAATAATTCTCTTACCTTTCTCACACATGTCTCCGGAGTAGCTGGGCAGACACAGGCAGATGAAGGAGTCCACCTTATCAATGCAGGTTCCTCCATTCTCACATGGGTTAGACAGACAGTCATCTACATCTACAAATAAACAGTGGGGGTGTTAGTCTGCTTGGAACCGTATCGTCGATTGAGTACATCCATCCATCCATCCATCCATCCATCCATCCATCCATCTATGACTGTAGATGGTGATGCAGCGTATATGGAATGGATTTGCTTTGATGCTTCATTGCCTGGACAGCTTGTAATCATTGGGGTAACAATAACTTGAATTATACATTACAGCGGCAGTTTACATATGTTTATGTAAATATAAGGGTGGTGGTCCATCACCTAAAGATTAAAATAGATATAGAATATGTAGAATAGAACAGAATAGAATTCAACCAACAAAAATGTCTGTTTTTTGTTTTATTGCAGTTACTGGTCATTTTGGTGTGACATGTAACCAATGTATTTAAACTCTTTAAAAGTCACCATGATATTTTATCTATTCCTTTTGATATCTGCATCTGAAAATCGAATCCACCTTAGATCTTTGATACATACCACAGAGCATGGTGGGATGATAATTGCTTAATTGTACCCTGCAGTACAGAGTGTCTAAAGGCATCTGCACTCGTTTCTCACCTCATTTATTCAGGTTCTATCTTCAATTTGTCATCTGTCTGTAGCTCTAATGTAGGGTGACTCAGAATTTAGGCTGCTTTAGCTGGTTTAGTGTCAGGTTTAAGACTGAACAAACACAGCTGGTCAGTATTTGGCGGATAGACTGACTTAACCTAAACTGCCATGATATTATTCATGCAGAACGTTGATTGGTGGTCACAGTCTTTGATTTATTTTTTATTTTGTATTTGGTTTGGATTCATGTTTGTGTGCATGTAAGTGAACACCCGACACCGCACAGTTAATCTGAGGTCTTGCTGTCTTAGGTTTCTAATATAATGTGACAGCACTGCTTGCTTCAGTAAACATTTGGCTATGCTGCTCACACACACACACACTGACAGTCTAATTCCAGCGATGAAATGCTCTTAGGAAAATCGTACCTGCTTCTCTAATCTCTTCCTTCACGGGGGAGACGTTTCGTATTTAGAGAGCTTATCTATAGCAGCGCTCAGAGACTCACAAATAATAGCTAATAATCAACACTATGGTCTGGCTGACGTAGAACTGCTTGCTCAGTGGACTGAGAGGGACGCTGAAGACCGCTTTGCTTAATCTGAGCTCATTTACTGTGGTGCCTCAGCAAAACTGCCTGAACAATTAGTGCAACACAGCACGACTCTTTTATCAAGAGACCACTGATGCACTAATAAAAGAAACACAATGCTTACAGGGTAAAGAGTTATTTTTAGGTTTGAATAATAAGTTGTATTGACTGTTGTTACCCTGCGTTCACACTAATATTGCTAATGAATGAACTCTTGTAGGCGTGTGGGCAGACTGATCAAAATGCTCTTTGCAAAAAAGTACACAGTCTGCTGTATAATTATATCTCACTACTGTGTTACATTTATTTTAAATGATTTATTAGTGGTTTTAGTTGTATCAAATACCACTGAATGGGAGCTAAAGATGAAAAAAGCTGGAGCTTTGAGGGGATAATGCTGGTTTATTCGATTTCAGTAACCACTAACTGGGACTTGTTGGTTTTGTGTGCCATGATTTGAATCAAATTGAACAACATTTGAAGGTTGGACTCAAATTTTCTCAAAGTTTCATGTCTGTCCCTGAATTGTAGCCTCATGTCATGTTTACTAAAATCATATGAGTAATAGAAATAATATAAAAGAACATTGACATTCAAATGCTTCACCAGCCGTGACACCATATACGGAAAGGTCCGGGTCCTTTCTATGTGGAGTTTGCATGTTCTCCCTGTGTCTGTGTGGGCTTCCTTCAGGAGCTCTGGTTTCCTCCCACAGTACAGTACAAAGACGTTCAAGTGAGGTAAACTGGTGATTCAAAATTGTCCATGACTGTGTTTGATATTAAAGACTTGAACTGACCAGTAACTACCTGTCCTGTCATAAATGTAACCAAAGTGTGTAAAACTTGCTGTTCAAATAAATAAAGAATCAAAAATTCTCAATATATTGACTTTTTATCTTCATGCAATAACCATAAAAATTTTTAAATCCGATATCCAACAATCTCAGCAGGAATAGTTTAAGCCCCCTTATCTGAATTGCTTTAATGAGTAGTGCTACACTCCACTGCTCTCACTGCTTTTCTTATAGACACGCCACCATTTACCCAAGATTTAAAAGCACACTGTTCCTTTGGTTCTGATTGGCAGCAGCCCATGAGGTGCTATAAATCTGACTTTATACTCTGTGTTTCTGGGAAGCCAGTGTGTTGGTGGGCCTTTTAAAATCAGACCTGGATTGAAAGGACTCGTAAATTATTGCTGCACGGTGGCGTTTGTAGTGATTACAATGTGGCCGAAAAAAAAAAAAAACTCCAAAAGCTCCTTTTTATATCTGTTAATTCCTGTCATCAGTTCAGTGCAGCAGAGGCCAAATGATCAGCAACTAAAGCATTTGATTTGTATGAACCAAAAGTGTGTTCTGGTAATATTTTGTATTTAGTGTTTATTATTGCAATAAAACTCTAAAGTATGACTTAAATCAGCTATAACACGACTTTAATGTAACAAAAGATTATTACACTTTTCAAACCATGATAAATATGTAAAGTATTCTTATATGAGTGCATTTTTCTGCATTATTTGCTTCACAAAGACTGACTGTCTGGCTTGGCATTCACTTTATAATTAAAGCATCTCCAGGCAAAATACTAGGACACTTTAAACAAGCGTACAGAAGGCTATTATGCGACATATTCATGCAGGAGAAAGAGCAACTGCCAACGTAATTGCCTTGAAACTGTGCTGGGGAATAATGAACTCAAACTGTATCCAGGTATTCATTTTAGCTGCAAGTTTTAGCTTTAATTAAATTGGCTCTTTAGGCTAAAATGTCAGTTGAGACAAAGAAATGTGGGTGTTGTACATTTTAACTCATCCTACATCTGTTTGCTTTCTTAAAACCCAAATCTTCCCATTAAGCAGTGACGGTTATTTTTACTGGTACTTACTGTATATGTCCATTAACTTCAGTTAAAGTCAAAGGTTTACATACAGTCAAGTTGCTTAGAAATAGCTTCTGACATTCCTGAATTGTAAACGTCTATAATCCAGTTTGTGGGATATGTTCGGATCATCCAACCTTTTCCCAGTTTAATGCTTGTGGCTCAGTCTGATGGGTGCAGTCAAACTAGCCCTGTTTATGTGGGTTCAGAAGCTCATTCTCGGGCTTCACATTTTAACAAAGGTTTGGGGTCAGTCTACGTGCTTTATTGTGCCATCACAAACACTGGCCTTATTCTATATCATCTTCACTGGTTTCCTGTATTCACTTTAATACAATGATGCTTGAGTACAAAGCCACAAACGGACAAACCGTGACCTACCTTTTAAAAAATCTAATCCTCTACCTTTACTTTTTGTTCTAGAGTTTTAGCAGATTAGACTGTTGTGTGTTTGTACTCGAGTAAAGAAATGTTTCCTGAGGATGCACTTCTGTAGGGCGCTGTGGATAAGAGTGTCTGCTTAATGCGGTAAATGTAAAATGTAAATGTATCTCAGTCTAGAGATGTTTTAGATGTTTCTAGATGTTTGGAATATTTTGTGACTCCTGGATGAATCCAGAAGCCCATGGAGAAGCCTTGGCAGAAAGGGAACTAGTATAATTATCACTTTTTCAAGTTTTGTCTATTATTAACTAATGACTCTCATTTAATGGTTCAGTCCATCAGCCTTATCAATATTTTTCTTGATTCTGCAAAGCGATCGGCAAATTGTTGAACAGTTCACACACATCGATTTTTGACCCTCTAGCAAACGCCGATTTGCCTCCGAGCTGCCACATCTAGCGGTGACCTGTCGGCGAGCAAATATCATGTAGTGTGAACTAAGCATTAGAAATGGCTTTCTAACCCCTTCCAAACTGATATTTCAACACCTTTTTTCACTTCGTTTCTCTGGAATTGTGTAAGATCAAAGCAATGTGTTGGTTAACTTTGTTCCTTTAATAAATTAAGTTTTAAAAAGCATCCTCCCATTTATACCATGCGGTTTTCAACCACAGCATTAAGTCTACACTTTTCATCTGCTTATCAAACACACAGCACTGTGAGGTCCTTCATTCAACTTCTTGCTGAGGATCTGTCAGGGGCTCATGGGAAGCCGGAGTGCCCCGGAGCTAGCTCAAGCAAGCTGCTTCCTCCAGAGAGAGGGCGAAGTCGCTCTTCCTCTGCGAGCTGCTGCTACAAATCAGTGCGCCATGAAAAACCTAATGGGGAAGCTTGTCACAACATTTCAACCTTACAGCCCCCTCATCACCAGCACATCCAAACTTCCTCCACCTCCGTGCTCCTCACACCAACCTGTCAGGAGGGAGGCTTTCTGTACCGTCATGTTCAAAACAACCTGAACGTGCCGGCGGCCTCGCTGCCTTCTGTCTTTCCTCTGTCAGTCTCGGGGATCGAGGGGAGCCCGAGCACCAGGTGGCACGTATACAGCGTCTCGCTCTTCAGAACGGCCTGGACCTCCGCCAAGCACATCGCTAAAGCTAAGATCCTGTCACCACGGCTAATTCTTACTGCTGCAGGGAGAAACTTTATGAGCTTTAACACACAGAGCAAGACCTCGGTGTACAGGACCCTATAAAAACTTCAGTTCTATCTTTACATTCGTCCTGCTCTCAAATGTAACAGGTCACGAGTAAAATATATCGGGTTATGATTTGGAACCAGGAGGAAGCTGGTAATAAAGTGAAACAGGTTTAATACTTGTATAATGATGGAGAACAAATGCTAACTCTCTCAAACAGCTACAGAAATCATTTCTTTCCCTGACAGGTTCTGCCCAACTTGGCTCGGCTCTGCTACCGGTCAGCTGGGCTCCCTCCAGCAGGCACAACTGGCTTCCAGTCTGCTGGGTGGGAAAGACCGGACCAATAAGGGGTGGGGTTATCAACACTGTGTAAGGACCTTGGTTGCCCAGGGCACCTGTATGGAAAGTGGAGGAGCACGGGATCGGGGCGTGGCTTTCCGTAAGCGACAGTGCAAACCTCACACGCAAATCCACAGAAGTATGGGTGAATAAGAAGGGATTGGTGGACTGTGCACATGTCGGAGGGAGTGTGTGAGACAACTATACACCCCCCTTGGACTCCGTCGGGGTCCCCAGCAGCGGATTGGCTATGCTAAACTGGCAGAAAAAAATTAAATTGTTCGCTAGACGAATGAACCACTGTGTAACAGCTGGCGTGTGAAAATAAAAACGTAATACAACCTACTGAATTCATTATGAAGTTAAGCTGCTGCGTTTGAGTTGTTTATGCCACGTAACAGCTGACAGTTTGTCACAAACAAGTGGCATCTGGAATATGTCTTCCCGGTGTTTTAGAAGGACAGGTCAGCGTAGGAGTGGGTCGTTTGAGACCGCCAAGAGTGCCAAGGTCATTTTCCATTCCCTCAGCCTTACAATGTTTCTACTCCTCATGAATATTGATCCACTTGTGCATTATGCAAACAGGCTGGATGAGGTGAAACAGCACAGCTGCTGCAGATCCACAGACAGAGAATCCAGCTTCAGCTCTGTTTCATCATTCACTCGCAGGGTTTGACTTTTGGTGTGAATCACTAAAGTTAGATGGAATTTACTGTCATACGTGACCGGAAGTATGTGGACACCTGAATATCACATTGAAAACCATGATCCTGTCTGCTGCAGGATTTCCAGTAGTTTTTTTTCTATTCATTTATGCATTTTCTCCCTTTTTCTCCAGATTTAGCATAGCCAATTAGTCTTCTGCCGCTGGTGATCCCGATTGTGTTCGAGGAGGGTATATTTGCCAGCTCCACACCACTTACGACACATGCCTAATCCCTAACCCTTCCTTTTTCGCCTGTGCCTCGGTGGATTCGCACAGGCGCCTTTGGCCAATTTTGTCTGCTGCAGGCACTGCCAATTGTGCTTGCTAGATGCCGACCTGTCAACCAAGATTCGAACCTGGTGACAGAGATACAAAAAGGAGACTGGGTGAAACATATCTAATATACACAGATCAGGCATGACATTATGACCACCTTCCTAATATTGTGTTGGTCCCCCTTTTGCTGCCAAAACAGCCCTGACCCATTGAGGCATGGACTCCACTAGACCCCTGAAGGTGTGCTGTGGTATCTGGCACCAAGATGTCAGCAGCAGATCCTTTAACTTCTGTAAGTTGCCAGGTGGGGCCTCCATGGATCTGACTTGTTTGTCCAGCACATCCCACATATGCTCGACTGGACCAAGATCTGGGGAATTTGGAGGTCAAATCAACACCTCAAACTCATTGTTGTGCTCCTCAAACCGTTCCTGAACCATTTTAGCTTTGTGGCAGGGCGCATCATCCTGCTGAGAGAGGCCACAGCCATCAGGGAATAGCGTTTCCATGAAAGGGTGAACATGGTCTGCAACAATGCTTAGGTACTGTAGGTGGTACGTGTCAAAATAACACCCACACGGATGGCAGGACCCAAGGTTGAACATATCGAGTCCTTTTGTACCATCACAGAAACAAACGAGTCTAATTACGCTGGGCGATTCATTTCTGATCAGACCACGAGGTCATTTTCAAACAGATTGCATCTCACAACATAATGACCAATCGAGTCATCCCATTATCATAAACCTGACCCAGATGAATAAAAGCGTTAGAATGATTAGATTCACCCCAGAGGGCAGAGGAACACATTAACAATACCATACCCTGACCTATTAACCTTAGCCCTGCCATCTTTATGATGGACTACTTGACCCTGGACCATGTACCACCCTGTGCAGTCACCCCCTTCTGTACAGCAGCTGAGACCTGCACACCAGCTCACTTTCGTTATAAATTTGTTAACAATTAAGCCACGTCTCATTGCCTGTAATTTGCCAGCGTGATTGGAAAGCTCTCAGCATCTCCAGCAGCACTAACACCTCACGCTGACTCACTCGCTGCATTTATATCACTTAGGATGAGCTGCAAAAAACACGGCTATGAAAATAAGACAGAGAAGCTCATGTGTATAGATTTCTCTCCCATATCTGCTGTAGTTCAGAGTAAATTGCGACGGCCATCGTTTCGACAGAGCTCATAAGCTAAAGCGGAGGCTGTAAACGTTCGGGATCGGCGATGCAAATGCTGCTGATTTATTTTCTCTGCTGCAGGGGTTCGGACTGAGCTGTAAATATGTGCAGCAATGAGCCGCTAAAATGCAGCTTCCCTACCGAGCTAAAAGTGCCAGGATGTAAAAGAATGGAGAAGCGCACCCTAATGAAGGTGATTATATTGTGGTTGAGAACTGTGTGAGATGCTGTGTGTAAAAACCCAGTTCACACATTTACATAACCGTGGAGTGTGTGAGGGATGTTTAGCTAGCCTGCGCAGTTTTTATCTTATTAACTTTTTACTAGTTCTTCTAGTTTTCGCACCAGTTACTCTGACTATAACTCCTTTATCCTGATTAAGGTCACAGTGGGTAGCAGCTGCACCCCTGCATCACTGACTGTGCTGTTTTTCTTTAAAATAGATGTTTGTCTGTCACAGTGCTGATGATGATTCCTTTTGGCTGCTCCTGTTGAGAACCACCACATCAGATGATTCATCTGCATATTTGATTTGGCACTATTTACTTATTCCTGGGTCCAGCACTAGGGTGCACTGATATGTGTCCCTATAACAGCTAGGTTCATGTAATTTCATGCACCTTCTGTTTTTCTGAGCCCAGCCCGGGATTTAAACCCCTGGAGCTCAGGCACTTCAGTTTTAAGCAGAGTGGCTTTACCATCACGCCACACGAGGTATTTTATAGTACTCGCACCAAAACATCTAGATTGTGGTTAGGTTGGGATTTCCTAGGCCTTTAATTTCAAAACTTTTCAGCCTCTTACCTGTGAGCTTACTTTTGTATTTTGGATAATTTTCTTGGTGCATAACTACATTACACTCCACATTCAGCTCACAGACAGAATGACTTACACTGTTTTCAATTTTTTTTTAAATAAAGACACCATCACACTCCTTTCACTGTATTACACTGTTAGAACAAGATCCTCCAGTGAAAGCCTTGTTGTCCTAAGTTGTACATTTTAATTCACCTGTCTAAACAACATTATGGTTGGTATTAATTAATTCTGGCTGCCTAACTACCTGTTGGGGGTTCATGGCCTGTCCCTTCTTGGACCACTATCGGTGGGTACTCACCCAGGGGGAGTAAACATCCCTTGTTGTTTCAGAGATACTTCAACTTAGTTAGGGTGACCATATTTTGGGGAGGGGGTTAATTTCATGGCATTGAACTTGAACTTCATGTTATTGAACTTTAATACATATACAGCTAGTTTTTAACAAGACAACTAACAAATGCATTTATGGTCAGATAATCGTATTCCTTTACATTCAGTGTTCAGCCCTAAACAATAATAACAACAAATTTAAAACAGTTGTCACTTATAAATAAAAATCTATTTTATTTAATTAGTTTGATGTGTTGCGCAATTGTAACTATAATATAATTTACTTTTATTTAAATGCAAACAAATACTCTGGGGAAAAATCATTCATCCATACTGTTCAAATACTTTATTTAAGTAAATTTAATTCATGCCAATCAGTGTTTAATTGTGTTTTAGTGTGTGGTGTGGTGTACAGTATATGGGGGGTTGCATTACATGTCAGTGCAGGCAGCATTTTTGTGCCTTAGGCTTTTATTTCCTGTATAATGTTGCACATGTACAGCCTGTAGGAATGGCTTCCGGCCACATGCCTAAAGGAATATTACGTATTATCTATGCAGCATTGATTTTACATGCAATCTCTACATTAACTTGCAACACGCTCATACTCACCAATCTCACAGCTCTCTCCTGTGTAGCCCTGCGGACAGAAACACTGGAAGCCCTCGCCATATGGGAGACACGTTCCTCCATGCAAGCAACTGCATCTGTCAAGGACTGTGAGCGCACACACACACACACACACAGACATCGAGTCATTAGCACTAGCAACTTCCATATTGCTCTGTCACAGTCTACTGCTCATTAGAACGTTGGCAGGTTCACAGCGATGTGACCCAGCGGTACCGTCCAGCTCACTCCAATCTTATCTAAAGGAAAAGAGGAGGAAGTGCAGCTTGTTATTCGTATTTTGCTTCCACATCTCTGTGGATAATTTTTAATAAAGCTGAGCTTTACTGGTGAGAGGTCAGCACACAGCATGTTCCTCACTGGTACCTGCGATAGAGCCACAGACAGCACACGACTTCTGGAAGGTTCTCTTCAGTTCATGTTCTGCATAGGCATTTCTGAGAATTTTGTTGCGTCGAAGCGAATTACCCAGCAACTGCTCTGTGCCCATTTTAATTCTTCACACACACACTGACGTAAACTCACAACAAACTCTTAAACAGGAACTAATAGCTAATAGGAACTAAGAATAAATCCTATTTGGGGACAATGGAAGCCTAGCGGAAGGTTGGGGACTTAAGCAAGGTCCTTAACCCTCTCGTCTCCAGGGGAACCATACAATGGCGGACCCTACGCTCTGAACCCAGCTTCCAAATCATTGTACTGTAAACGTGCTTGTACCTATGACAAATAAAGGCATTCCATCTGCCCTAGATTATATTATTATATTATACTTAGTGCCCTACTAAATTTCCGTATTTTGACTAATGTGTTCACAGTATTGGTTGGGAGTTTTCCAAACTCAGTCACCTGAGTCATGTTTTTAGCTGCATTAGACTTCAAAATCTTGGACATTTTGACTAAGCGATTGCTAAGTGAATTGCCGTAGGATTGCTAGGACACCTCATAGTGCAAATTAACCAGTAAATGTGAGGCACGTGCACCCTATACAAATGAAGAATGTTGAATCCTTAAACACAAACCTTACATTTAGAATTTCACAGCAAATTGCGTATTACACGTGAAGCGGCTAATTTCACAGTCCGTGACGTGATTTTCATGGCAGTGAATTATATTTATATATTATATTTATTAACCTTTTCATTAAACGTTGCTCTTTTTTTGTAGCCAGTCAGTCGCATCTTTACAAGCCGTAAATAGCAACAATTAGATGACTCAATGTCATTGTGCAGATCAACATGTTTAGAGGAGCTTGGAGGATGCTGACATCTGAATGAATGAAGAGACGTGAAAACCAGCTCTCTTAGCCAGACAGCAGCACCAATCAGCTTTTACTTGTGGCATTGCTGTGGGTCAAACCAAACAGCTTGAAGGACCAGACCTTGCGGTGCACCACACAGGAGTCATTAACATCCTCATTACCACAGACTGCACCAACAGTTCCTCCTCGCCCTGTGTTATTTATTGAAAATGAATAGCTGCTTGCCACTTAGTGAATGCAGAGTTATTATCTCTGCATCCCACACACACATACACACACCTGAGATGGCAGCAGCTGAGTTCTAACAGCACTCACTAGAGCTTCTAATGGGTTTCCAGAGACAGGGTTCAGAACATCGCTCTGTCTAATGCATCACTGTCCTGAACGTGCTCCGCGTCTGACCTGTGCCGTGACAAACTTGTTTCAACAACGTTTACTGTAACTGCGCTCAGATGAGCTCAGATACTCCTTCATGGTGAGAACGGAAAAAAAGGTAAGAGGGTAGAAGGCTTGTTTCAGATCAACCAGCTTTAGATGACGAGTCACTGAACCAGAGAGAATAAAGCGTTTCTCTCTGTGAGCTGGTGTTGACACACAACAAAGCCAAAAGTATGTGGACACCCTCCTTAATCATAGCTTTTAAAGGTTAAAGCCACAACTAATGCTAAAAAAATTGCACCGCTTTACAAACTGACCAGACCATTTTGGTGCACTTGGGTTCTTCATCACCATAGTAACTGCACTAAAAAAGTAAAAAGACAGCATAAGAGCTTTGATTCTGTCGTCCCTCTGCGACAACCCCCTTCCCCCATTCCCCCCTTCCTGTCATCCTCAATCCCGACAGATCCCACACATTCTTCCAACTGCCTCCCAGTCTCAATTACGAGTCCCTCCACACTTTAAGTGGCAATCGGCGCCCCCAGCTTTAATTGGCTCGTTAGGTGTTTTTACCACGGACGCTAATGAGCCTGACTCCTTCAATCAGATCGCTGGCACCATGGTCCTAATTATTCGCCAGCCAAGAATTTACATAATGCCAGTGTTTGGCTTGGTCTCGTGTTTGGATAATTGTTTAGCGCTGAGTGAGAGGGATGCTAGGCTTCAGACTCGGCGGGTGAACGCAATGCTAGAAATCAATTTTGTGCCACTGCATGGATGAGAGGTATGTGTTCAACAATGCGGTTAATAATGCGTTATGAACATTACACAGGGTCTATTTGTAGATTTCGAGGCTCCACATGACAGTCAATACAGAAACAGATGATCACGATTATGACTGAAGTCCTACTGCTGCAGAGACAAACAGTACAGAAAATAATATAAAGGCAGAAAAAATGGCTTTATGTGCTGCTGGAATTATTGTACTGTAGATGTAACTTTCTTTCCCTTTTTTTTTATCATTTCTTTAATTTGACTTTTTAAACACTTGGTCAGGGTTGCAGAGGGTCTGGCAACTCCTGAATAGACACTAGACCCTAAACAAGCAGTTATACAGTATATATGGATTCTGTAAGTATTCCGCTTGATGCTGCTTTGTTAAGAATTTGATTTTAAATAGATATAATTGTCTATAATAGAATTGTCTTTTTTACCTGACAATCTACACTTGAAGTGAAAACATATTTTAAAAAAGTATTTACACCCATTTGGCAGCCCATTTAGGTAGATAGACAGAAAAACAGCGAATGTACAGTGTGCAAATTGTGCATCTGACATAATAATAATAGGAGCAGTAGTGTATCTATTCTTATAAACAATATATACAGATATAGAAGTAAAATATATAAGTAAAGATAAATATATTGTTATAGATATAAATATATACATTATACAATAAATTGGTTATAGGTGTAAGTATAGGAGTAATAACATACATTGTTTTATACATAGGTATATATAAGGATAAATATTAAATATACAAATATAATATCAGATTTAGGTATGCATGAGTATAATAGAGTAATATACATATAATAATAATAATACATAGATACTAATAATATAGATTATAACTGATAGATACATATAGGTATAAATATAAGAATGAAAAATATTAAAGAGGAATATACAGGCTTGGAGTTTAACGTCCCCGCCGTCATGTTATCTATTCGACAGCAGTTAGAGCTGCATGTTTGCTTGGAGACTTCTCTACAAACTTTGCATACCTGGATTTGAGTGGTTTATCCCAGTCTTCATGTCAGATTCACAAGGACTCAGATTGAGATGGTAAGAGTCTGTGAACTGCCATCAATAGGTCATCATGAGCCATCATCTTAACAGGTGTTTGATGGAATCCCCACAGCATGACGCTGCCACCACCATGTTTGAGCAAACATAATGCTTGCTGTTACTCTTAAAGAGTTTCATTTAATCTTTTCCTCATGTTGAGTCCTTTCCATGCAATGTAGTTGACTCCACTTGGGCTGTCATATGCCTCTTACTCAAAAGTGGCCACTTTATGTAGTGCTGCAGAGATGGTTGCCCATCCAACAGGTTCTCTCATCTCTGCACAGGCCTTTTGAAGCTTTTAGAGTGACTGCCGGGTTCTTTCTTTCCTCCCCGTCCAAGGACCTTCTCACTCGTATGCCCAATTTGGACAGATGGCCAACTTCAGGAGGGTTTAAAGTGATGCCAAGCTTTTTCCATTTCACAATTATAGACTTATCCACTGTGCACATTTTTAAGAGCCACAGCAAAGGTTTTTTTGTTTTTGTTTTTTAATCATTTTGACTATAAAACATGTTTTCATGGTCATTATGGGTGAATAAATGTAGATTTATGGGTGAAAATGGTAATTTAAAAAGCCAACAAAGAAATCCACAACAAAAGTATGCAAAAAGGGGTCAGAGGGTTTGAATTCTTTCTCAATCCACAATGTATGTGTGTGTGTAGCTCAGTTTTTCTGCATGAGTGCATGACTACTTGAATAATATGCTCACTGTCAAAATCAGATGCTCAGATAATAACTGTATTATCAGTGTTCACGGAGAGAAGCAACAGAATTAAAGTGGACACCTGTGAGAGGTTTGTTTTCTGAAGCTGACATCAACGAGGCTTTAAGAGGAAAAATACGGAGGGGCGGCTGAGACACAATGACAACAGACAGAATAAGTCAGTACGAGCTCCATCCCCCATCTCGAAAGACAGTGTTGACTAAAGTGTGATGTAACACACAAGGTCAAGGCGAGTCCTATAAACAGATCTGACAGTTAGTAGTGAGAGAGTCTGACCCTCCTCAGCCTTTCTGTAATGCAGCCAGACTAAGAATCAATCAGCAAGGACACAAAACCACATTCCTGTTACCCTTCCAACTGCCCCCTCACAACAAAATGCAACAAACTCCAGCGCACACCACAGGTGGATAAAGCAGCAAAAGTGTCACTTCAGTTGATGGTACTGTTAACTGCTTCAATTATTCACAATCAAGGTCAGAGGTACAAACACATGAGAGGTATTTCAGCGTGGGAGTTTAATGATTTCAGCAACTCTTCACTTCTCTGTCCAAAAATCTGTTCAACTTTAATGGTTATAAAGAAGATCATTAATAATTTTGTGTTTTTCCTAAAAAATATTTAATTAAAAAAAATAAATAAATGTATTTAAATTAGGGCTGTCAAACGATAATTTTTTTTAATCGCGATTAATCTCAGAATTTCATATAGTTAATCGCGATTAATCGCATTTTTTTAAAAAAGAAGAAGAAAACAAGGATTTTTAAGTGAAATGTTACAGTTAAAATGGTGAACACATTTTATGCTAAATGTACTGATGTTAAAAACTGCTGGGACAAGAGAAAACTGTAATTCACTCACATACTAGGCAGAAATACTATCCAGCAGAGACCCCTGACTTCGTATATATGTCAGATTGTAGGTTAGAATTTCTCCAAATATTGTAGATCAGCGGTGCTTTAGGTGGGATAAGGTGTAGTTATTGTAACAGACTTTTCTGTGCTTGTATCGTGACATTTGATGGACGTTTCTACACGAATTGAGTGTGTTTTGACCCCTTGGGGCTTCCATAGTTCATGGACTAGCATGCTTGGCTAACGCGATGACTCCAGCTGTCCGGTACCGTAACAGAAAAAGTAATAAAAGTTTTCTGCTCCCGACAACTTGTGAATATACTGTGTATTTATTTCTTTATTAAGCAAGTGCATCACTACACGCTCGGTTACATTATGATAACAAACCGCAAATGAAAAACGCTGGTAAGTCTCAACATGAACTACGGATGACTCGCAGGGCCAAATAGAATTTGCGTTAACGGCACTATTTTTTTAAATCGCGTTAAATTGAGATTGCGTTAATGCGTTATTATCGCGTTAACTTCGACAGCCCTAATTTCAATGTGTTTAAAATAATTATCTTGTGGTTTATAACATTCTTTATTTTTTTCTTTTAAACTTTGTGGCATTTAGCCTCCTAATCTCTCAATAGATATTATGATTGACTAGAGATGTTGACTTCAGTGTCTATTCAAAATAGGACTACTGAGACACAAACTTAACAAAGGAAGAGTCGGCCACTCAGGTGGTGCAGCGGTAAAACACATGCTAGAACATCACAGCTGGGATCTCGAATAAATCTTATCGAGTCTCTCCATACACAGTGCTGATCCGCATTGCAATTGTGAAGTAGGTGACAAAATGCATACGGCCGCATGTGTTTGGGGGGAAGGGGGGGGGGGGGGGGGGGGGTTTGTTGGATTAGCTTCGATCTCCTTAATCAGAGCCGGGGTCGGCATTAGTGGAGAGGAACCATGACGCAATCGGGCAATTGGACGCACTAAAGTCAGGAGAAAAAAGGGAAAAAATGCATAAATAAATATATATTAAAAAACAAAACATAGGCAAAGCCTAAAGAGCTCTTAAGAAGGCTTAAGAGAGAATAATACATTTTAAAATTAGTAAATCAAAAAAAATAAACAAACTGTCTCCACTAAAGCTAAGAGAAAACTGGTCTGAATGGTCAGACGAAATCCTCTGTATGTTTCCAACTTTGTTACAACTGTTTAAACTCCTGTTCCAGCGTGACTGTGTACAATGTGATGTACATAAAGACTTGTTCTGATAGGTTTAAAGTTTAGTGTGTAGAAATTGGCTGTCAAAGAGCACTCATCTCAACCCCACTGAACAGTTGTGGGATGAACTGGAATGCCGATTACGAGTCAGGACTAGACACATTCCAAAATCTCCAACAATGGAGATTGTTAGATTACTGTTCATGGATTTAAAACTTTTTTCAGCGGTTCGAATCTCAGCTCTGCCATCCGTCAGGCTGGGCACCTACACGACCAACGATTGGCTTGTTGTTTAAGGGAGGCTGCTTGAGGGAGTTCCTCATAACTGATAAAATAACGACATCTGCTGGCTGATTGATGGCACCTGCACAGAGACGAGGGATAATGAAGATCAGAGTCTGACTCTCTGTACATAAAGCTGTTCGACATATGAACTCGCCTCGTGCAGGTGAAAAGAGGGGGGGGTGGCGTGTGTCAGCCATGGCTCTCCTCAGTCAACATCAGTAGAGAGGAAGCGTAATGTAATCGAGTCGAGGGATAGAAGATATGAATAGATTGGAAGAAAAATTAGGGGAAAAGTGCCAAAAAAACAACAACCCAGAACTAATAGCATACAGACTATTTGGATTGCATTCCCAATCAATAAGACAGCTCCACATTTAGCACAGAAGCAGTAACATCGGCTCGCGTCTCTTCAGCATGCAGTACATGTCATACAAGGGTAATGAGTGTATACACTGACTATAGCAGCAGCATTAATTATCTTTGATCTTTTTAACACATCATGTTAAAGGCTTTTGTTCTTGCTGTTTTACAAGCTGGCGTGGACGACCTGACAATTCATCATTTGGGCTTTAAAACACTGAAGGCGTGGGTCTGCTAAAATAGATAACGATAGCTGTTTGCTAATTGAAGATTTCAAAGAGTTTCGCCACTTTAAACAGAAGCTCATTTGGCTCAATTAGGGCCTCTTGTGAGCATATGCATGTTTAGTAAGCACCATGTTAATGTAAAAACCAGAGTTCAAACAGAATCCAGGAGTGCTTTATCAGCTGCCTTACCAACAGTAATTATACTGGAACTAATGACACATTTTTTTGTCTTTGGGTTTTTGATGCATTTTGCCCAGCTGCACACAAGTGCCAGTTGACAGCTGACAGTTACCGATGCCCCATCAATGCTGATGGCTTTTTCTGCTGTTTTCTGAGAGGTGACACAAGTAGGCAGATGTTCTGAAATTGGAGTGTAGAAGAAATATGTGATGCAGCTTCTCAACTGTCAGATATAATGATGCTGGTGAGATGCTGTTTGGCAAATCTGCGCTGGTTGTCAACGTCTCGGAGAGAGATTTGATACTTAAGTGATGGTACATGCTGATGCATAATTAGAGCTGCCCTAAACAAATCTTTCAGATAACGAAAATAGAGTTGTGCTTTTAACAGACAGATACAGGAGAAAGTTTGTGAACCATCTGGAATCACCTGGATGTTTGCATTAATTACTCATAATTTATGGCCTGTGACAGACAAGAACATTCTGTCTAAATTATTAACCAACAAACAACTGCACGTCTATCTAACACACTGCTTAATGATCCACATTTTAATGTATGTTTCATGTGGCTGATAATCAATCTTGCACCAAAACAGTTCTCTTTAGGTCAGGCCACATATTGTTAGTAATTTTCTAGTGTGCTTTAAGTCATTATCTGATCTATTAGGCTTCATGTGATGAAAAGCAATCTTGATGTTTTCTCTCTGTAACTGCAAGCAGTCATTGTTATGATGCTTCACCATGTGCTCAATCATCCTTCAAAGCTGAGATTTTGCATCCTGTTTGCTACAATCCTTTCTTGAACTCAGTCAGAGTCCTCCTGTTACAGTGTGAATTGATTGGAAAGACTATTGGATAGTCTGGAAAGAAACACATACGGGTTTATAAGGGCTCATGCACTGTCTGGATGAAAGCCAAGTGAAAGGAACTGCCCATGGGTCACTCACTCACCCACTCACTCAACCGCTTATCCAGTTAGGGTCGCCAGGGGGGTTGGAGCCTATCCCAGCTTTTCAATGGGCGCAAGGCACACAGTAACACCCTGGACGGGGCGCCAGTCCATCGCAGGGCAGACACACGTACACACACACACATGTGGGACTGTGGGAGAAAACCGGAGCTCCCAGAGAAAACACACGCAGACATGGGGAGAACATGCAAACTCCACACAGAAAGGACCCGGACCGGCCCGTCTGGAGATCGAACCCATGACCTTCTTGCTGTGAGGCGACAGTGCTACCCACCGAGCCACCGTGCTGCCCTTGCCTGTGGGTCTCCATGGTCAAACTGTGTCAAGGCATAGATCAGGATGTGGATATAAAACCATATCGGTGGCTTTGAGTCTTCCTAGGTACCCAGTGACTTTAATAATCTTGAAAAGCAAGAAACTTAAAAGCATCAAAACCTTCTTAGAGTTGGCCGACTGGTCAAAATAGGCATCTGGGGAAAAAGGCTTTGGTCAAAATGGTAGGTAAGAATCTGACAGTCACTCTCAATCCTGTGCAAAGATAGAAGAACATGTTGGAGGGAAAACCATCTTAGCAGCATTTCTTCAGTCGAGCCTTTAAAGCAAAGTAATATAAGACAGACGCCTCTGCTGAGTAACAGGCAGGATCAAGAACCAAGCAATACGACTGACACAAACAGGTAGGTCAGTAAAGGGGTCTGTGTATGTCTGTAAATAAACTAATCTATTCTTTAAATGAAGGTAAAAGAACAATGTAAAGAAGCAGACGTACCTTCAGCATCATGTGACCCATTGTACCGGATGGCCTCTGGATTGCCAGGGTCGATCTCAGGGTTGCCAAGCAACAGGCTGTCAAAGACAGATAGCCGGTCCTCATCACCGGCCGTGGTAGAGACTCCTGGTCTTTCTGTCATGTTTGAAGGTGATGCAGTAGAAGTTTTAGGGTTCAATGTGGTCTGGATTTTATCTTCGGTCTCAGAGTTAGTTGTAACTTTTAGGTTGACCGTGGTTGATGTTTCCGTTTCCTGTTCAGGTCGTCTTGGTCTGTTTCTGCGTTTGTATTGGATCTCACCACGAGCCTCCATGGCTGTGATGTCCTCCACGTGTTGAGTAGTAGTGTCTGTGTTATCTACAGTGCTGGGAGAGGTACTAGTACTAAACAGGACGCCTGGGACTATCTCTGTCGTGAGTGGTTTAGTGGTACTGTCCACTAGATCAATCTCCCCCAAGGAGCTACCCTCTCCCTCTGGCCTCCGGTCCTTCTTAAATTTACCCTCCTGGACTGAAGCCATCTCCTTCTCTTCATCTTCCTCTCGGAGTGGAACCACAGAAGGTTCAGGGTTCCTCTCACCCTCAGTCTCCAGGTTAGATGTTGTCTCATCCTGATGAGAAACCTCAATAACCTCAGTCCAGTCTCCCGTTGTGGCCGTATTTAGATTTGTACTTTGTCCAGTAGTCGTGACTGGGACTGTTGAGGAAGATTTTGTGCTGGTGGGCTGAGGAGAGACGGTTGATTTAGATCCAGTGAATGAAAATTTGGTGAACCATGTACGCTTCCACCATGACGTGGATCCTGCAAAGAGACAAGACAAGAACAATCAGCATTAGTTACAATGCGCTAGCTGGAACTTGTGCATATGGTGAATATTGACAATGCAATGGGAAGGAATTTGACATGTTTAAATAATTAAAAAATATTATTCTGTTCACTTGTTGAAATGCAGCAGCTTCGAGGAGAGCCCCACCCTGATCACATTATCCCCCGTCTCTGTGCAGGCGCCATCAATCAGCAAGCAGAGGTCGTATTTGCATCAGTTATGAGGAATCCCCTCCGGTACCCTCCCTGCGAATGAGCCAGTCGGTGTTTGTGTAGGCGCCCAGCCTGCTGGTAGCAGTTCGATATGAATAAGTTACCATATATACACACTATATGGACAAAAGCATTGGGACAGTCCTACTAATGGGATGTCCAACAAGCTCATGGACAGGCGCCCATATGTACTGTATATTTTTAACCATGTAGTGTACAGTTTGGTCATTTCTTGTATAGAAAACCTTCAATAAACTTTTTTTTGGACAAATGATCTCTCACAAAGAAGGTACTGGATTAGTAATCGAAAGGTCGCTGGTTCAAGCCCCACCACTTCCAGGTTGCCACTGCTGGGCCCTTAAACAAGGTCCTTTACCTTCAAGTGCTTAGACAATATATTCTGGATAAA
The DNA here is from genome assembly GCF_030014385.1 of Trichomycterus rosablanca. Classification (NCBI taxonomy): domain Eukaryota; kingdom Metazoa; phylum Chordata; class Actinopteri; order Siluriformes; family Trichomycteridae; genus Trichomycterus; species Trichomycterus rosablanca. The sequence continues at coordinate 15,216,117 of NC_086012.1, forward strand.
AGCATTTGCTTAATGCTACATTTTGACCTGAACAGTAAATATTTATACTATTACCACAAACCCTGTGTGTGTTATAATACAGTTCATCAAAAGTAAAATTCATTTATTCTCCCTAGAAAAGTTTTAATAAGAAATTTGTCTTGTTTCAAATGGGTGGGAAAGGAAATGAGATCACTGAGTGTTGCTGTGCACGTTTCAAAGCAGAAATAAAACGCATTTAAAGCACGCACGCACGCATAAATAAATCATCCACGTTGTTTGGTTTTACAATCACTCATGTTTGTACGGCTTTGTGTGCCACGTCTCAGCTCTCCGGCGATTCTCTGAGGAGTTGCTGGGGAGACCGACTTGTGAAATATCTGCCAGACAGTTTCATCATGTGATCGCTTGTCACGTCCCTCGTCTTTATTTATTTATCCCACACAGCAGGCAGTGCCGTGTATCTGCTTCATGTTTTTCTGTGTGGAAACACAGTGAGTCGATGTATCCACGTCTCTACACTCCATAGTACCAAACACGGCTCTGATATTTCAACCAGGTTTATTTTTTAATGCTTTTTTTGTGTTTTATTTTTCATATTTATATATAAATATACAGTACATACTGTCTAAGCAAGTAAGGGTTCAATTTTCATTCCAGCACTTAAATGATTTATTCTCCTATTAAGCACTAGCATCACCACAACCTGCTTCAATTAGCAAACGCGTAAATGAAACATGCACTACAGGTAAATGAGACGCCCCCACCAGCCCGCACTCTACGACTTCTGTTTGTGATCTCACCCTGCACTGTGGATACAATCCAATTAAATCTAATGACCAGCAATTCACTGGCAGGTCAATATTTTAACGAGAAGTCTAATTAATGATTCTCTCTGCAGCTAAAGAAACAAAACAAATGGTTTGATCTCAGATATTAATCTTCAATCTTTACACACGATTGTGATTTTCAAATAATATAAACGTTTTCATTTAAAGTACTAAATACAGAGAAAGTCAATGGCAAATAAATAGGTGCACATTTTACATGTTGGCCCGGTTGGATGTAGCCGTCTATACAATGCATAGAAACCAGCAAAACTAAGGTGACAATACATCCTCTTTTTCCTGGACGTGTCCTCTTTGTTGGACCTAAAAAATGCGTCCGGCCTTGATTTCTTAATCACCAAAATGTCCTGGATTCTCACCTTTCTCTTTAGAGCCCGCCTTCTCACACTTCTCTTAAAAAATGCCCACGAGCAAAGGAAAATTCACAGAGAAATTACAGAAAAAAGCAGAACACATGACCTGCAAAGTGTCTAATAAAGGTGCCAGTTCAGCAAAGCACAAGACTGCAGCTAAATGAAACAATGTGTCTTGAAATGAAATGTTTATCTACTAATAAACTATTTGTCATATATACATAAACACAAGTACAGCACAATGAAATGCTATGTCTGCTTTTTTCCGGCTTGTTTGGAAGGTGGGGTTAGAGCACAGGGTTGGTTATTGTATCGCACCCCTGGAACAGACAAGGTTAAGGGCCTTGCTCAAGGGCCCAACAGTGGCTGCATAGCAGAGCCAACAATCATTTGAACCAACCATCTTCCGACTGAAGCTCAAAGCTCTACCCACTAGGCTACCCAATATTTCCAATCAATGATGAACTGGTTTGATTCAGATTTTCTCAAAGGTCACATGACTTGTTGTATGCGTATGTGAAGAATGCAGTGATGAATTGCAGTGACCAGTTATTTAAGGCGCTGATCAAACTGATGCGGTTCCTAAAGTAAAATGAATAAATGAATATATGTTTGAATGATGTATGATTGAACCACCTGAGCTTATATGCTTGGTGAAATGGATTATTTTAACTGATTAAACATCAAGCTGTAATATTTAAAACATTCATTAGAACCAATATGAACACATGAAAATATTTTTTTGCAAAAGTCTAAATTTAAAGTTATATTTGAAACTGATTAAGCATGTAAAAATCTTGAACTCTCGTAATTTTGTGCTACTCTATCCTAACAAGGCAGAGATTGTATAAAGTCCTGAGAAAGCTCTAACATCTATTATTAAAATGGACTTCAATAATGTAGACGACAAGGCTGACTTTTCACAAGCTGTTAAATATTCATGTTTTGAGTTTGTGCCAGCCCGGGTACTTCTACTGATAAAGTCAGTGGAAAGAAATCCAAACCTTCGTACTTAACTAGAATTTGGAAAGTTCTTTTCACCTCAGCCATAACCAGACTAATGAAATCACTGGAGGGTAGACGGCACAGAACCTAATCTACTGATCCAATCTGACACCGTCTCAAACTGAATCATGAATTCTGAGCAGTACAAAGCCAGCGGACCTGCATAAGCAGCTCGCAGTGAGCTTCAGAGCTTCTCCTTTACAGCCTCTGGCCTCGATTGGGACAAACTAGAACAGGCTGGCACGGAGCACCGAGTTTGGTTTGCTCTGGAGAACGGGGCTCAGGCGTTTGGTTTAATTTGAAGTAGCGGCACTGACAGTGCAACATCCATTACTGTAAGCCAGGCTGGCGCAGACACCGTGCCCCTTCAATTTCTCTCCTTTTACTCTTCCCCTGGGCACAAACTTATATTTATCCAGCACACAATTTTCTCAAATCCCCTTGGTGCAGACAGGCAATCTGTTAGATAAACTCTGTGTGAACCAGAAGCAATGATGCAGAATGACAATAAATCACAAATCGCTCTTCAGATTTCTGAAAAAAATGAGACTTTTCAAACTAATTACAGAGATTTTGGGGTTAAATTAAAAATGTACACTGACCAGCAGAATTCATCTTTATCTTAATATTTTATTTTTACTAACCAATCCATCTTGGCCAGGGTCACAGTGTGTCTGGTACCACCAAAAAACAGTAGTTTTTCTTTCTATGTATTTATGCATTTTCTCCCCTTTACCCCAATTTATCATAGCCAATTAGTCTTCCGCTGCTGGGGATCCCGATTATGTTCCAGGAGGGTATATTTGCCTGCTCCACACCCCTTCCAATGCATGCAGAGTCAACCTCAACCCCTTCTTTTTCCTTTCCTAAATGAGGCTCAACCACTTCTGCACAGATGCCTCGATCTCCTTACACAGTAAGTCCCACTAAGTCTGGCCTTTCCCACACTGTCAATTGTGCCCGCTAGATGGTGCCCAGCTGGGATTCAAGCCAGGGTGTTTAGAATCTCAGCGCTGGTGTGCTAGCAGCGCCACCTGGGCGCCAAAAACAATCGTTTTTGTACTTTGTCAATAAAAAAAGCTTAAAAAGTAAGAAATCACAGATTTATTGTATTTTACGAAATGTCAAAATGTTTCTACTTTTCTGGAAATTGATGTGTATTTTTAATTTGTATTAATTTTTTGTATTGTTTTAATTCCTTTTTTTTTTTTTTTTTTTTACAAAAAACTACATAAACATTTGATCATAATTCTTTACAAAATAACAATCTCTAAATAAATCACTTCAGACTTTTCAAGGATTCAAATTGTACTTATTTAACGTGTCCCATTTAGAACTGTCCTTAAACACCTTTAAGTGTTTATATATAATTAATAGTCGTATACATTGTTTTTAACATTCAGCACATCCAATTTCCCTACATAAACATTACAGTTATGAAGTAATAGTCTGATCCTACCTGACATCTTCGTGGTTAAAACAGTGGTCTCCTTGACTGGAGCAGTAGTCTTCTCCATTGAAACAGTAGTTTCTGCAATTGAAGCAGTTGTTTTTTTGACTGGCGTTGTGGTCTTCTCAACTGGAGCAATGGTTCCTGCAACTGAAACGGTGGTCTTCTCCACTGGAACAGTGGTTCCTGCAACTGAAACGGTGGTCTTCTGGACTGGAACGGTAGTCTCCGCAATTGAAACAGTTTCCATCTCAACTGGAGAAGTAGTTTCTGCAACTAGAACTGTGGACTTCTCACCTGGAGCAGTAGTCTTTGCATCTAAAACAGTGGTCTTCTTAATTGGAGCAGTGGTTCCTGCAGCTGGAACTGTAGTCTCCGCAACTGAAGCAGTTGACTTCTTAACTGGAGAAGTAGTCTCTGCAACAAAAACGGTGGTCTTCTCAACTGAGGCAGTGGTTCCTGCAGATGAAACGGTGGTCTTCTGGACTGGAACGGTAGTCTCTGCAACTGAAATAGTTGACTTCTCAACTGAAGAAGTAGTCTCTACATCTAAAACTGTGGTCTTCTCAACTGGAACAGTAGTCTCTGCAACTAGAACTGTGATCTTCTCCGCTGGAACAGTAGTATCTGCAACTAGAACAGTGGTTTTCCCAACTGTACCAATAGTCTCTGCATCTAAAACAGTGGTCTTCTCAACTGGAACAGTAGTTTCTGCAACTAGAACGGTGGTCTTCCCAACTAGAACAGTAGTCTCTGCAGCTGAAACAGTAGTCTCTGCTGACTCTGTAATGTCTGTCACAACTGGGACGGTGGTAAGTGGACTTGGAGTGGTGTCCTTCACCTCTTCTTTGTTTCCTGTCAGATAGTTCCAGGGTTTCCAGAAGGAACTCATGATGTTCCTGAATGAGCCCGTCGTCTTAGTTGTTGCCGGCATGGTCGAGGGTGCTGCTGTAACTGTTTGAGTCAAAAAATCTTCATCATCTTCATTTTCCTCTTCGGCCATTCCACCCGGACTCTCCGAGGTGACATAAGAGACTTGGGATGAGACTTCCTGCCAGGTGTCTTGAAGGGAATCTGCCTGGTTGCTCCAGTCCAAAGAGGCATCGTTCTCAAAGAGACTGACTGTAACGTAGTTATCAGATGAGGATTTGGCATCCGAGATGGGTTCCTGGTCAAGATCAATCAGACCGGTCCAGTTAGACAGTTGGGGAGACGGCACCTCAGGGTGGGATTCTTCAGGGGAACTGCTCTGTGTTTCTGGGGTAGAAGAAATAAAGAGATTTTAGAAAGTGATTTAGGGAGTAATAGTTTATTGCTTTATTAGGGTCACGGTGGGTCAAGAGTCTGTTGTGGGAACACATGGGAATATACACCGGAAAGGGCACAAATACATCACAAACATTACAAACGTAATTATTCATTCACAAGCTCTCACACCTAGTGGTGATTTATAGAAGCTATAATATATATTGGCATGTTTTCAGTAGAGGAGAGGAAACCAGAACTGAACTTTGCATCTAAGGCAGTTGTAGCCTAGCGGCCAAGGTTCAAGCCCCACCACTGCCAGGTTACTGCTGTTGGGCCCTTGAGCAAGGCCCTTAATCAAGGCCCTTAACTCTCAATTGCTCAGACTGTATACTATCCCAGTACTGTAAGTCGCTTTGGATAAAGGTGTCTGCTAAATGCTAAATCCTAAAAGCAACATGTGCAAAGCAAGGCCTTGGCTAGAATGGTGTAAAGCACAATGTCGTTGGACTCTACAGCAACTGAAACATTTTTAGTGATAAATCAAGTTTTATAATCTGTCAAATTGACAGATTACTATAAATTTGGTGGATTTTAAAGGAACACGGTCACTTTATAATCCACAGTAATAATATAATATATATAATCCAACTGGACCTCAGGATTTTTTTCATGATTATTTCATGCTGTGCTTTCCAGGAACAAAATATAAAATAAATATGAGATAAATCTCTGAATATTACTGTGTCTGGTACACCAGATTTAAGCCGGCATAAGTACTGGGACAGCAGCCTGCATTAAACTGGGTTTTCATTGGTTGAATGATTGCACTTGGATTGACACAAAGTATGTATTTATATATATAGCTGTGGATTAGTTGTTTAGTTTAGCTTTAGCCTCTGATCTTGTCCTTGGCCTTCACTTAATCAATAAGTGACAAACACAGAAACTCAATGACTGTCTAGTCAAGATCAGTAAGAAATATGGAAGAAAAAAGAGCCCCTCAGAAAAGGACCTACTGCAATCGGTTTTAAAGTAAAAATGAGGGTAGCGCTAAACCACGGCTGCTTGTGTGTGATGGAGTTAGCCTTGTAGTTTTTCTCTGGGCTTTCTTCAGTAAATAAATCAACAGTCCCAAAGGAACTTTGTGTAGCTGCTGGAACCCCTTGTGAGTTTCAGGCTAGCAATGTATCAGGTGATGGCATTTTAGAAAAGACTTTATACCCAAGAGTCCTTTTATTTACTTTGATAGAGTGTTGCACATTACTGGCCTTATTACCACGGCCGTGCTCCAGAATATCACATAAACAGATGCTAATGCCATTAATACAAAGAGTATTTAACATATACACAATATAGCCAAAAATATTTGGACACCTCTGTAGCAGTATGCATTAAACAGCGAGGTCCCATTGGAGAGCTCAGTGATGGAGATGGTGTGGACCCCTGGTTGTCCGCTCCCACATTCAGGTCGAGGTGTAATTACGGAGAATCTCACGCTCCCGTCTGCCAGCCATCCAGGCTCACAGAGCTCCAAGCCAGAGCGCCATGCCAAGTACAGTTGGCCAATAGTGGCGAGCTGGGCTCCCATCGCTGTGCAGTGAGCGACGGCCTCAGTCAGACTCAGACTTCCTGTTCCTGATGGGAACACCTTGCCTGGACATGCAGAAAAAAAGATTAATTCTTTTATTTAGCATTATTTCTACAAGCCAGTGTAGGTACTTTTAAACATTATATTCAAAACCATGGACATTAATATGAAATTGCACTATATCTGGGCACTCAGGTGGAACAGTGGTCTATTACGCGAGCCCACTACCACTGAGACCCAGGTCTACGATGGATTGGAGACCTACCCAAGTTATTCCTGCCTTGCACCGTGCTTCCCGGAGGTACCGGACCCCCTAGGCCGCTGACCAGGATAAAGTAAAAAAAAAAAAGCTCAAATTCTTTGCTGCTATAACAGATTCGCTCTACTGGAGAAGCTTTCCACTAGATTAATTCACCAATCTGCCAAAAAGAGAAGCATGATTCATCACACCAGAGATGGTGTTTGCTGCTCCAGAGTCCAGTCTGATGCAAAGGAACTGGACAGAGCCTGCCTTTTGACCTATTGAACACAAATTCCCACTTCGGTGTAATTTCATATTACTGCCCATGGTTTTATAATGGTATTTCCGAGAAGCTCATGGTCTGGTGTCCACAAACTTTTGGCTATGAATTGTATGCTGCAGATGTGGTAGATAAAAGAAGAGAAAAAGATTCACACTCTGGTATGATTTATGGAGATTGGGGGTCTCACCTTGCATATCACTGGCAAAGCAGTACACGTCGAACAGTTCAGAGGGGTCTCGTTTCCCATAATTCCTCACGCCTTGGGAGTTCTCACTGTGCCCATAGCAGCCGAGCTCTGCGTTCTGAATAGAGTACCTGCAAAAACAGAAACTGAGCGTGAAAATCCTCCCAGCATTCCCCGGGTGGTACGAACCACTCAGTCGTAATACGGTTACGCTAAACGTAGCGAGCCGGCGTCAGTGTCGCTAATAAATTACTGCTTTGTCTATAAATAGTGGATCATGAAAGCGGGAGTATGAGTATAAACACATGCTAAATGCTCAGAGGTGCGTCGTCGCTAAATACCAGTCCAGGGTGGCCTGACTGCTCATAATTCTGGCACTAATTTTGCAAATCTAATGTAAAATTAAAGGGGTGGGGGGTAAAATTAAAGCCCTGTGATGAACTGGCACCGTGTTGATTTTAAACATTACTAACCTGACGGTCTGATCGCTGAGCCAGCCAGGTGAACAGTCATTCAGACCAGAGTGAAAAGCAGCCAGGAGCTCTTCTGGTGATGCTAACCGGGCCGAGTTCTGCTTACACGCCTGCTCGGCGTCCTCAAAGGACAGGGAATAGGGTCCAGAAGCGGTGCGGTAATGAAACACAACCCCTTTACAAACACACACACAACACATATTAATTAGAGAATGAATAAACTTTATTAAATGTACACTTAGTTGATATTTCAGTGGGTGCAGCTTTTAATGTATGAAATGTTCAAACTGTACACTACATGGCTCAAATATGTGGACAGTCTAGGTGTTTTATCCTCACCTATTGCTTAAGTCAAATATTTAAAATATATAGGGAAGTAGGACGGGGGCAATTAACATCCATGGTTTTGGAATTGGATGTCTTACAACCTCATGGTCAGGTGTCCACATACTTTTGGTCATATAGTTCAGTCTAATTGCACAGCTTGTTACTACATCTTTACTTCCAGCGGGATGGCTTCCCTGAAATGTTAAAACTGTCTCTTTTTATACTCCCAAAAATCAGGTTTCCACGTGAAATGCATGCAGTTCGTGGTGTAGTCTCATTGGCTAACCCCAAATGTCCATGCGTTGACCATGCAGTGTTCACGTGATTCACGGGACCCCTAGGGTAGGGGGAGTCTAGTTGTAAACTCCAACCATTTGTGCATTCCAGCTAGTATCTAGGTGCCCCCACCCATACACATCACAAAAAATACAATATACATATTACAGTATATACATAAAATTCCCCCACAATGGTGCTTGGAGGTTTTTGTAGGATTTGGAGTAGTTCTTAAACTAGAAGTTTGAAAATCCCATAAGTACACTACAGTAAGCTGTTTAAAATAATAGTAATAACTGATATTGCAGTAAATTAGGACGAAGAATGAAAGAACGACACATTGTTTCATGATGCATGATCTGAACAATACGCACATTTGCAGCCTTTTAAAACTACAACCCGTCATTATAATCGTATGATAATAAAAACAAATACTGTAGAACTATTCTGGCACTTAGTATATCCTCAGGAGAATGTGTGTGTGTGAGGGGAAAATCATCCTCTCAACTAAATATTACACTCGTGCATAATTCATAACAGCTATGAACCTAATATTACTGCACTTTACCCCACACTGCTTCATTTATTTGTGGTATAAACACAGAATACAAATTCTTCTCAACAGGGAGAAACGATGTGAATACTGTAATTCTTTTAAACACTAGATTTCAAAACTCAGAACCTCAAGGCTTCTTTTTCAGGTGTGTTTTAGCAGCAGGGACAGGCAATCAGGGCAAGAATGATGGAAAATAGCGTGCACAATGAACTAAAATCTAAGGTAAACAGCTGATTCTGAGGTAAAAAGTGTGGCAATGTCGAGTTCTGAACCGAGGAGTTCCGAATCTTGGTGCTGGTGTGCTAGCGCAATATCCCGCTGCACCACCTGGGCGCCAGATTGTTCACACTTTTCGTATCCAGACTTAATGTATGTATATGGGCAGCACATTAGCATATCAGAGGAAGTTGGTGCCGGACAGCATTAGCAATCCAAGTTTACATTTACATTTGTGGCATTTAGCAGATGCTTTTATCCAAAGCAACTTACAATTATTACTGAATACAATCTTAGCAATTGAGGGTTAAAGGCCTTGCTCAGGGGCCCAACAGTGGCAACTTGGGGGTTGGTGGGGCTTGAACCGGCAACATTCTAATTACTATTCAGGTACCTTAACCACTGAGCTACTACTGGCCAGGATCAGTCTGTGTGCAACCTGACATTTTTGCCATGTATGTGTGGGTTTCCTTTAGATAACTAAGGGTTCCCCATTAAAAAGATCTTAGTAGTGGACTTTTAGGCTTTATTGCATGTATACTGGATACCAGTGAGCACCTAAGTACCAGTTACACCCTCTCTGTCTCACCTGTAACCTCCAGTGTGACCGTGTCTTGCTCGTAGGTGTCTCCAAGGGTGACATGGCAGCGAAAGGTCCCCGAGTCGTTAGCACGGAGCTGTGAGATCTCCAGTGAGATGTTCAGGCTGTTCTTATGGTACCCGGGTAAACTCACGCGCCCTGCGTACGCCTGCCGTACCCGAACTCCCTTTCCTTCCAGTGAGAGGACGGTGGTCTCTGTTTCACCCTGAACGTGAGTCCATCGTATGTGTTGCGTCCTGGCGCGGTGAGAGGAGCCCAGTTGCAGGGTGTGGACGCAGGGTAGGAGGGCAGAGCCCGCGAGATGCTGGTGCACAGGGGGGTGCGTCACTTTGCGACCCGTAACCAAACTTTGTGCTTTGCTCAGACCTGAGAGACAAAAGGAAGAAAGGATGAACATATTACATTGATTACATTGATCTTATATTTTATTTATTTATTAGGATTTTAACGTCATGTTTTACACACTTTGGTTACAGTCATGACAGAAACGGTAGTTACTGGTTACACAAGATTCATCAGTTCACAAGTTTAATGCTACCCACACTACCCACACACCCACAGGTGGGTAGCACTGTCGCCTCACAGCAAGAAAGTCCTGGGTCTGGGTCCTTTCTGTGTGGAGTTTGCATGTTCTCCCCATGTCTGTGTGGGTTTACTCCAGGAGCTCCGGTTTCCTCCCACAGTCCAAAAACATGCAGTCAGGTTAATTGGAGACACTGAATTGCCCTATAGATAAATAAGTGTGTGTATGTGTGTGTGTGTATGTGTGTCTGCCCTGCGATGGACTGGCGCCCCGTCCAGGGTGTTACTGTGTGCCTTGCACCCATTGAAAAGCTGGGATAGGCTCAAGCACCCCCCGCGGCCCTAATTGGATAAGCGGTTAAGAAAGTGAGTGAGTTATTCCGGTTGGTTAAGTCATTTTGTAACCTCACTTTAGGTTATACAGACTAACAGATCAGTTTTATTATGTAGGGGTTGAATAATTGTGACATGGAATTAACAAAAATATACAACAGAATTATTTCTTTATTCATCTGCTGCATCATTCAACTGATAAACAGTTATACATTATTTTCTTTGGGAGTTAAATATTTCTGATACGCAACCGTGTGTGTGTGTGTGTGTAATGAGAAGGGTGATTCTGACTGACGGCAGCAGAATAATACACTCTCAGCGGGAGATTGGCACATTCTCAGCTGGATTTATCAGTACAGAGGCTCTGAATGACCGATGTTCCGTTCATGGAGGTTTACAGAGAGGGAGACAGGAGTCGGTGAAAAGGGTAACACTACACTCACACTCACATTAATCACCACAGTCCTGAGGGTACTGTGTGTGTGTGTGTGTGTGTGTGTGTGTGTGTTTGAGAAAAGTCTCTGATTCTAAAGCACGGGTTCTAAACCTGCTCCCTATAGGACATTTGCAGCCTGGAACACTGTGCTTATTATTTCCATGCATTAATGCACAAAAGCCGCCTGCAGGGTTTGCTCAGTGACATCATTGTGTCTGAATAACACAGTGTAAGGATCTAACTATATTTTACAGATGACCTTTTTAATAATAACACAATAATACAGCTCATAGTATATCCTTCTGTACAGAATTCTGTACAGTCAAGACAAATATCATATTAACATTAAAAAAGTCACAGATCTGATTGATTTACAGACATTAAAATAGAGGTAATAAATACATTTTTATTTATAATAATGAATTATTTTGCTTACACATCTGTTTTTTGAAAAGGGAGAACATCATCCCTGTGATATCCATCCATCCATCCATCCATCCATCCATCCATCCATCCATCCATCCATCTATCTATCTATCTATCTATCTATCTATCTATCTATCTATCTATCTATCTATCTATCTATTCATCCATCCATCCATCCTTCCATCTATTTATCTATCTATCTGTCTCTCTGTCTATATGATAAGTTCTTGTTTTAGCACGTGCAGGTGTTCCTAATAAAGTGGAACATGAGTGGATGGGTTGTTAATTACACACGCACGTCTCTCACTGCTCATAATTGGGTTAAACATTAATACCAGCAGACTATTGATTGCTTAGCCACTGCACCCACTCATATCATTCAATACATCTATTATACACACACACACACACACACACACACACACACAATATCCACAGTCACAAAACCATGGCAACAGCTGCGTGGTAAGTAGAAGTAATGAAAAAGAGAAATGCTCTTATATACAGTAAGAGCGAGTGTGTGTGTGTGTGTGTGTGTGTGTGTGTGTGTGTGTGTATGTGTGTGTGTGTGTGTGTGTGTGTGTGTGTGAGTGTGTGTGTGTGTGTGAGAGAGAGAGAGAGAGAGAGAGAGAGAGAGAGAGAAAGAGTGAAAACATGCAGATGTTTACCCGGTCATCAATGCCCATGGGAATAATTAACATGATGATTTTTTTGCAGCCAGTTGTGAGGCTGAAGTGCTCTTCAAACCCACTTCAGAGATGTGAGTGTGTTACTTTTGTGTGTGTGTGTGAGTGTGTGCAGGTGTGTGGGTGTGTGTGTGCGTGTGCATGGAAACCAATGTGTTTGATTGCTAAGGTTTTTCATTCTTTGTGTGCTCACATTTCTGGAACCATCATGAACACACACACAGTGTTTATAGTCAGAGCGCAGGGTCAGTCATTGTACAGCGACCCTGAAGCTGAGAGGTTTAAGCTTCGTGCTCAAGGGCTCAACAGCTGGGATTCCAACTCACAACCTTTCAACTGATGGTCCGATGCTCAAGCCACAAGGCTACCACTGTACCTAATAAAGTGGAATTAGCAGAGGATGGCTCAGCTCCACTGAACTTTGGGTTATGGGCCCTGCTACAAATTCTTTTTCCACATATCCTAGCTTGTTTAGAAGCTGGTGTCAGAGCGCAGGGTCCGTCACTGTCAGTGCGTAGGGTTTGTCATTGTATGGTGCCTTTGAAACCTTGAGAGATACAGGCCGTGGTCAGGGGCCCAACAATGTCTGCACGTCGTGATTCAAACCCACAACCTTCAATCCGATAGCCCAAAGCTCTACAAACTGTTCCTAAAATGTTCCACATTGGTATCACATTGGTATCACTGTACCAGTGGGGAAGATTTTCTGTTTTTTCATATGCTATAGAGTGCAGTTTAGTGATCTGTAGTGACCACTAGAACATTTCTGATTGGACTAAAGTTTGTTTCCCAAAGTGCACTTGACAGAGAGAGATCTTACACTTACCACATCCAGCGAAAATACAGAGCAGCACGGCAAGAGCCGACAGCCCACCAGGACCAGAGACCCCGCCCATCCTGAGGGGAAAAAAGAAATAAACACAAGAGGTGAATTAATTTAGGGTTAGAATTTATTTATGGTTACATTAATCACAGGACAGGTAGTTACTGCTTACACAAGATTCATCAGTTCAAGTTGTTTTTGGACTGTGGGAGAAAACTGGAGCTCCTAGAGGAAACCCACAGACACGGGGAGAACATGCAAACTCAACACAGAAAGGACCCGGACCGCTCCAGCTGGGAATCAAACCCAGGACCTTCTTGCTGTTAGGCGACAGTGCTACCCACCAAGCCACTGTGCTGCCCAATTTAGGGTTAGAAAGATAATAATCAGAAATACTGTAAGGATTAGTGAAGGCTGACATTATTAAAGGAAACTCATCATCAGAACCTGAAATTAGGTTTTACTGACTGGTTGGTGCTCACAGAAGATTCTGCTATCGACTGTCATTCAGCTACATCTATAATCCTCTATAAACCATCACCCGACCTTCCACAATCTTTCATCATCAACGAAAACACCCCATCCACCTCACACTGCCATCTTCACCAGCTTGACGAGCAGATACTTTATATCATTACATGCACCAGCTGATAAAAAACAAAAGCAATAGCGAGAGTCTCTTTCAGCAGAGCAGACCTTTAACGTTAGTCAGAAGGGCATCACGAAATGAAGTGTCTGCCCCACCCAAACACACACACACACACACACACACGTTTCTTCTAATGCTGTGATTTACTCTCACTGGCCACTTTATTAGAAAAGCCATCCTAATACTGGATAGGATCATATTTGCTCTCAGAACCACCTTCATTTCATTCCAAAAACATTTCATTTGACATTTGGGTTCATGACGGTGTGATTGCATCACATCGTTTTTGCAGATTTGTCAGATGAACATTCATGCGGCACATTTCCAACATCTCGGAGGTGCTCTAATGGACTCCATTGGTCAAATTCTGACCCTGCCATCTGCATGTCACAAGAGAAATGGAGATTGTTACAGGAGACCCGGCGATGTTTTTTTTTATCTTTAACTGATCCATTGTAGCTTAGGTCTTTGTTCTTAGCTGACAGGAGAGGAACCTGATGTGGAACCTGATGTTGAACCTGATGTGTTCTGTCGTTGTAGCCAAACAGTCTTAAAGTTTGAAGCGTTATACATTCCGAGATTCTTGTCTAAGCGGTGATTTAAATCACTCTCAGCACAAACCAGTCTGCACTGGCTATTCTGCTCAGTTTATTTATTAGGATTTTAACGTCATGTTTTACACACTTTGGTTACATTCATGACAGAAACGGTAGTTACACATAACACAAGATTCATCAGTTCAAGTTTAATGCCAAACACAGTCATGGACAATTTTGTAGCTCCAATTCACATCTTTGGACTGTGGGAGGAAACCGGAGTTCCCGGAGGAAACCCACACAGACATGAGGAGAACATGCAAACTCCACACAGAAAGAACCCTGACCGCTCCACCTGGGAATCGAACCCAGGACCTTCTTGCTGTGAGGTGAAAGTGCTACCCACCGTGCCGCCCCTAATTCTCAATATCTACACTCTAATTACACTAGGATCCAGGGTTGGAATCCCTAAAAATGCAATCACCCAGGCGAGAGTCTACATACAGACATGATTGGCTGTGTCTGGGGGAGGACCCAAAGCAACACTGAGAAGAATAAAGCACTATTATGATGTAAAACATAATAATACAATATTATTGTTATTATTAAAAAATTTAAGATAATCTTGAATGATTGGGGGCTCAGCTACCCTGTCTGGTTTGTATACGTGATCACATGCTTGCCATCTTGCTTCGTCATTAGTTATTTTATGGGTCCTTTAATGATTCCTGTAAGAGAGATGGTTCACCCTGCAAAACACCCGACTGTAATTTATAAGACGTCAGAAATCAATGCGATCATCTTTCAGCTCAATTGGAGCTTGTTAGGGGGATTAATTAGGCTTTACGCCCACCCCCCCCCCACACACACACACCCACACACCCACACCACCACTACCACACCCACTGCATGCCGACCACCCTGAGTATAAATTAGGTCTCATTCTCAAAGCCACCCAAAACAAAACCAGTTTTTAAATCAGGTTTTATAAATTTTTTCCAACTGATGAGCCACGTTTAGCTTCCTGAAAAAAATAAAAACCCCGCAGGATTATCAGCTGCCTGTGTGTCCTTCAAGAAAGCTAGGAACGAGATGAATGTAAATGCACGTCCACCCACCAAAGAGGAAAAAACAGGTAAAGCTCCTCTTTTTAATCAAATACAGAATGGCAATCAGTTAGCCGGGTGATCACGCTCACAGAATGTTAATCAGAATTCACTTTGTTTCTTCATCCCTTCCTGTCCCTCTCTCTTTGTCTTCCTCTTTCCTTTTGGCATTCACAGCTCCTTTTTGGTTTTATGCTTTTTTTCGTTCTCTCTGCTCAGGGAAATCACACAATCCCCCCAGGACTTCCTGTCTCTCGCTCTCTGTGGGAGGTTAAAACGTCTTATACTGGTTCTGTTTTATTATATTGAATTCTTTTATTTTCTTATCATATAAACCACACAACAACACACAAATACACTGTCAGAAGTGTGTAGACACCTCTGCTAATCAGTGCCAGACACAAAAACGTATAAAGTGGAAACATGTACAAACAACCACAGGTTTTGCACACACAAACACCGTCTGAATACAAACTTAAATCCAAAGAAGTTGGAACAGTAGCATAACAAATGGACTATTTGTGTACATGCAAGGATTGAACAGTCCAATATTTTATGGACAATGTTTCTCAATGCACAAAGCTTATTCAATAAAGTTTTTAGTCAAAAAGAAAATGCAAGTGATTATTTTACTTACATTTTTTCTACTTCTACTACGTTTTTTGAAATTAGGGTTGTATGCGTGTGAGGTTGTAAGTGTGTGTGTGTGTGTGTGTGTGTGGTTTCCTGAACACACTGCTTGCCTTTTTACCCACCAAACATTTGGCAGGCAGCATAAAAATGTGAAGGGAGCTTGTGTTGCCCATCCATTATGCATGTGGAAAGGGCCCGATGCCCATACCCCTGAACAGGCATCATACGGGCACGGTAACAAGATGCCAACACTGCTGCTACTTAGCAAGAGAGAGAAAGAAAGAAATGAGAAAAAAATTAGAAAGAAAGAAATACACAGACAGAACGAAAGAAAGACAAAAAGAAAGACAGAAAAAATTAAAAGAAAGAAAGACAGACAGACAGAAAGAAAGAAAGAATGAAAGAAAAGAAAGACAGACAGAAAGAAAGACAAAAAGAAAAAAGAAAAAAAAGACAGAGAGAGAGAGAAAGACAGACAGACAGACAGATGTAAGAGAGAACAGGTGTAAGGGAAAATAAGCCCAGAGTTAAAGAGAAAGAAGAATAAAGAGGGTTTTGGAGGAGAACAAGGGACGATTGGTGTGAGAAAATGTCACATCAGAGTTTGGAACTGCTGCCAGAGTTTAACAGCTAATGCTTACCCAGCCAGAGGCGTCTGATGAGCAGACAGAGAAACCCGAAGGAAAGAGATGGGACAGGAAATAAAGAGAGAGAGAATAAAAGCGGGGGTAAAGAGCGAGTTATTTACAGGCCTGGGAAGGGCGCGCTCTCTGCACCGACTCAAACCCAGACTATTGAGATTGAAATAGAGAACGAGTTTCTGAATGCCTGAGCGGGTCGACGCTCACATCTCTCTCCCGTACTGTAAACCCGGGGTCAGAGCCGCCCCTTCACCCCCCACAATCATTCAACCTCCCCTGCTTTCAGGATTCACAAGCACTGAGCTGGATGTGATTTAAACCGGCCAGCCTGGCTGGTCAGCTCAGTAATTAAAGCTGGGTGGCACAAAGAGGCAGAAGCGGGGCAGAGAAATGAAAGGACTGAATCAGAAACCTGAAGTGTTCTGCATCAGTTTTAATTACAAACTAATCCCTGTTTTTCTTAAATTCAAGATGACGTCAATTAAAGGTGATGTTAGTCAGCACTGAGAACATCGACTTATATAAGAGCCACAATTCTGGGACACTTGTGGTTTCGTTTTTGCTTTCGGCTTCTCTTACGAATTAGAAATAAGAGGATCATCAAATTGGCAAATCGCGAGTGATGAAGAAGAGCATCATAGTGTTTGTCATTATAAAGCTCTGAGAGAAGCCATATGTTGATATTTACAAATTGAGTTTGTTCTGTTTTGATAACAGTTTTATTATGTGCCACAGCAAGGCAGAACTTTTTACTTCATCACAGAAGATCACAGGAGATCAGTTACAGAATTATGCCTTTCTGCCTTGCCATTTATAGTCTGTCTTCTTAACTGACAGTCACCTGCACCTTATTAAGCATTGATTCGCTCCAGGTGGAAATGTTCCTATCTACCACTGTTTCTTCCACACAGAGTTGCCAGCTCCTCTGTTGGAGACCTGCTTTCCATAGGAACAGAGAAACTCATGTTTTAGCCTGAGAACTCACAGTGTCACTGCACTTTTTTGACCCGGATGAGCACGCTCTGATGTGTATGGTAGCTGTAGCTCACATTTCAGATAGATGTACCTAATAAAGTAGATTATAGGTACATGCTGTGTGAATACATACACTATATGACCAAAACATCTTACCATAAGTTTGTTCCTTCCTATTCCAATACACTGGGCATCAGTGTGGAGTTACTATATACACAATAATGGTAGATAGATCTTTGAGTGTACCTGGGGTTGTGGTCAGGGCTCTGGGCAGTTCCTGTCTGAGTTTCTCCACAGTCATGCTGCAAAAGAGATCGACTTTTGCCACAAAGGCAGCAAATAATTTATTTTATACATGGCACCTCTTAGCAGTGGATTTAGTTAAAACACCTAAAGCACAACAATAGCAGGGGGGAAAACCAGAAACTGGCCTGTTGTTCACAGTAATAGTTCTGGGGAAGACATCAGAGCCGTCAGTCTCGTCGTTAGTGAACTCCTTCTACTTTTATGGGGACCCTACTGCAAGTGGACTCTGATAATAGTGTATTAGATATAGCAAAGCTAGTTCTGGGTTTGGATGCATGTCATACTGCACTGTAGGGTACAATATGGCACGAAATATGGCACCTCCCTAATATAAAAAGCAAAATCCAGTTTTCCCTCAGTACTGCAGTAAAAAGACATCATCACTCGCTCTAAACCCCACCTGAGTACACACTACCAACAGTCCCTCACTGTGTCTGCTGCTAGATTATTACAGTAAACTAAGAAACATCCCTCCTGGCCTGGTCATAAATCCCCGTGGTGCAGACAGATTCCTGTTAGGACCCTCAGCTTAATCAAAATTCCACTGGCAGCCGTGATGGATGAGCCCTATAGCGCAGACTGCCATATCAGAAGCCTTGTGGTGGCGTAACCCTCATCGATCCTGCGGTCGCCTCCGCGCTGGCTCTCGATGCTACGGAGAAATGTGCCTTACATTTTTAAATGCCACAAGACCACACAGAGCAGGAAATGTGGACGAAATTCCGGTCCTGCCGAGACTATCAATCAATGTCTGGCTCTAACAAACAGCTGAAGTTGATGAAAGCCGTTCGATCAAACATCACACGCCAAAAAGTTTAGAATCATGTTTTTAAGGACATGAGTTACTCAGAAAATTTGCATGTCTGTCCGATAGTGAAGTCTTACAGTTAGGGATTATTACATAGTAGGTAAAATAAAAGTATAAGCGTGTTGGTTTCCTTTAATTCCTGCAGTTATAACAGTCTCTACTCTTTTATAAGAGTGACTTCCAGAAAGAGTCAAAAGATAATTGGTGAGGTCAGGCACTAAACCTAAAATATACCTGCTGTGGCACAATAGTATTTGGTCTAATCTGGTAGTTCAACTCTTGGCTTTTTATATTGGAAATACTTTATATGTTTACACTGATCAGCCATAACATTAAAACCACCTCTTTTTTTTTTACACTCGCTGTCCATTTTATCAGCTCCACTTAGCATATAGAAACACTTTGTGGTTCTACAATTACTGACTGTAGTCCATCTGTTTCTCTGCATGCTTTGTTAGCCCCCTTTCATGCTGTTCTTCAATGGTCAGGACTCTCCCAGTACCACTACAGAGCAGGTATTATTTAGGTGGTGGATCATTCTCAGCACTGCAGTGACACTGACATGGTGGTGGTGTGTTAGTGTGTGTTGTGCTGGTATGAGTGGATCAGACACAGCAGTGCTGCTGGAGTTTTTAAATGCCGTGTCCACTCACTGTCCACTCTATTAGACACTCCTACCTAGTTGGTACACCTTGTAGATGTAAAGTCACGGGGCGCTGTTGGCTGGATATTTTTGGTTGGTGGACTATTCTCAGTCCAGCAGTGACAGTGAGGTGTTTAAAAACTCCAGCAGCACTCATACCAGCACAACACACACTAAAACACCACCACCATGTCAGTGTTACTGCAGTGCTGAGAATGATCCACCACCTAAATAATACCTGCTCTGTAGTGGTCCTGTGGGGGTCCTGACCATTGAAGAACAGGGTGAAAGCAGGCTAAAAAAGTATGCAGAGAAACAGACTGTATGGACTACAGTCAGTAATTGTAGAACTACAAAGTGTTTCTATATGGTAAGTGGAGCTGATAACATGGACAGTGAGTGTAGAAACAAAGAGGTGGTTTTAATGTTATGGCTGATCAGTGTATATATGTTTGACTTTCATGTGTCACTATTGTGATATTTTATTAATATTGACGGCAGTAACTGTGTTGAGTGGTTGTTAAATCTTTATACTATATTTATAAAACCACTAATTTGTTTTCCTGTAGTGTCACTTCAATTCATCTACACTGTCGGGAAACTCAGCGGTGCAGAAGTGATTACTGATTCCCTAAGATTCAAATACACTTAAACCTAATCACAATCACACACACACACACACACACACACACACACACACACACACGCACACACACACCATGCAGATAATTAAAACTGGATCTGAGATGGAAAGAGGAAAAAAATAGAAGAGTTTAAAGCAGGAGCAGCAACATAAGAAGCAGGATTCAGTCAATGCAGTGAAATCTGGTTTCCAGAGATTACAGCTAAGTGGAACCACCTACATATCACTGATTCAGCCAATACACACAAACACACACACACACACACACACATAAAAAAACAAGAACACAAACACGGGTGGTATAGAGATACAGCAAGAGATCTGAACAATATAGAATAATATAGAATAAGTGTCACTGTGGATGTCCCAGCTGACCCCAGAGCTAATGATGGAGAGAATATAATGATGTGTCATTCACTTCTGAGACACAAAACAAAGAGAAAAGAAAAGAAAACAGGAGAAGTGGAAGAGCGTGGAACCTAATTTAGTCAGTAGCTGAGGCATTTAGATGAGCTGTCATATCCCGTCTGAGCTCTTCACAGTCTCAACCACTGTCAGCTCCGCCAAGTAAAAGAATCCTGATTACACCAACGATCATCCTCACGCTTCACTGTCAGTCACGTGCATCCAGCAACTCCAAAAACTCACAGAAACTCCACAGAAAAGTGCAAAGAGGACAAGACAGGGAATAAAAAGAGGTTCAATTATTTTCCTCCACAAACAAACACTAATAATTTACATCTGGCGGCATGATGGGGAGCCGGTGTAGGTGCTGAACAGCAACACAGGACTCAAAGTACCAGAAAAACTGATGTGAAGTATAAACAGAGGTATAATTCCGACAAAGAGCAGACGATTAAGCAATACTCACCATAAATTAAAATACATTTAATTTTAAATACATGAACAATTAGCCTGTCTGCTGTTTGTGTTGGTATTTTTACAAGGTTAAATATGTGTTGCATAACGTTGTTGTTTAATAAATAAAGTGTTTTTTCTAACACTGTGTTTTTACTCTGTGAAATATCATATTTTTACTGATCTACAATACTTCTGTATGACAGATATGCAGTAACCTTTGCACAGAGCTTTATGCCAGATGCTATTTCTGAAAGATCAATATATATTCTTATATTTAAAGAAAATGAGCTTACAGGGCATTTGGCAGATCTGCTGTGTAAACTTCAAAGTAAATCCCTGTATACAGAGGAACAGAGTAAAAGAATTCCTCACTACTTATTTATCATCTAACGGTGGACTTAACAGTCACGTAAAACACATAGTAAACAGCCTCACCAACCATTAGAACAAACATTAAAGTGGTTCTAGAGTCAAGAGGCAAAAGTATGGGTCACAGAGAAAAATAATAATAATTAAATAAACAAATTTACAGGCACATAAAAACGAAATGAACTTCTTCGCGTAGGCCCCCATGGGGAGGCAGGGTGGCACTGTGGCCTCACAGCAAGAAGGGCCTGGGTTCGATTTCCAAGTAGAGCAATCCGGGTCCCTTCTGTGTGGAGTTTGCATGTTCTTCTTGTGTCTGTGTGGGTTTCCTCCGGGAGCTCCGGTTTGACTTGAAACTTAAACTGATGAATCTTGTGTAACCAGTGATTATCTGTCCTATCATGAATGTAACCAAGGCCCCATTTTGTGTTTAAAGATGCCTCGTTACTGTTAAGCACCCCTACTAAAAACTATAATTGCTGCATAGGTCAACGTACCACAGAGCGTACCACTGTATTACACAAGGTGTTTGGAGCACAACTATGTCCATACAATCTGAGACCTTTGTATGCTTTGCTGACTCACTAAATCGCCGCTCTGCTGGCACTTCAGGACCTCATGATTTACAAATCAGCCAGTGTTCACATCAGCCTGTGAGGCAAACGGAATAATAAGGAGGAGAAGAGGAAGAGATGTCACAACACGAGCATGTTGTGATCTGTGTGTAGCCAACTACTGTTAAAAAGGTTAAATTAAGAAATATCCGAGTTCAAAGCAGCATACGAAAGTACCTTAGAGCTCTGTAAGTTAACTCTGCTTTAATAAAAATATGTTTTACAAACATTATGGCTCAAAGTAAATAAAGTTTAAATCTCAGCTGTGCTATCCACCAGCCGGGCACATCCACAGACAATGATGGGCATGTCCAAAGGAGGACGGCTGTAGGAATTCCTCATAATTGCTGCGATTATGCAACCACTAGTAAGTATGAACCCGTCCTGTACAGGTGAAAAGAAGTGGTCAGTCACGTGTTGGAGGGGGCATGTGTTAGTCACGGCTTTATTTAGACAGGTTTGGAGGTCTGCAGCAGTAGAGAAGAAATACACATCAGGTAGTTGGATATGACTTGACTGGGAGGAATTTTTTGGCTATGTAGGCAAGCATCGTTGTTTTAAATTGACCATGGGGAGCTACAGAAAACCAGTAAAGCGAGTGCAGCAGTGGGAGATTGTAGCAGCACTGGGGGTGGATATGGCAGACCAGAGGTTTTTAACCTTAAACATAAAACCCTGGACTCCACATAAGTTTAGCTGAATCACAGGGTTGTATCATTAAATCTTTCTCATCTTTTTTATTTCAAGTTCAAAATAAAAGAAAAACAATAAAGCTTCACGTCAGCATTATCTTCCCAAAGA
This sequence comes from Trichomycterus rosablanca, assembly GCF_030014385.1. Taxonomy (NCBI): domain Eukaryota; kingdom Metazoa; phylum Chordata; class Actinopteri; order Siluriformes; family Trichomycteridae; genus Trichomycterus; species Trichomycterus rosablanca. Next base: position 15,238,553 of record NC_086012.1, read on the forward strand.
GTCCCCAAGATCCAAATTTAGACAATAAAGCTTCCCTCTCTCTTTGATCTCTGGGTCTCTCTCGTTCGGTACCCACGGCACTACCCAGGCAGAGTCATTAATCTTACACAGAGTCCTGCAGAGACGAGTCACAGGTCAGCTCATCAATACTGATCAGATAGTCTGATTGTAAAGTCTGATTGATCGTTTCTGCAGCATCTCAGTCAATATAAACAGGTGCAGATTTTCTGCTCTTATAGAAACTTACCAAGAGCCACACATGAGATTCAGTAAGAGCAATCAGTCAGTGTATTCTGTGTGAGCCTGGATTATCACTTGCATACACGTTTACATTCAAATATGCAGCATATATTATATATATTTAGTTTTTAATTTTTTCCCCCAATTTCCTCCCCCAATCTAGTCGTATCCAATTACCCTGATTGGGTTACGCTTCACCTCCACCGATACAACCCTCCACTGCTGACTGAGGAGCTTCGCAACTGACACACGCCCCCTCCGACATGTGCGCAGTACCGACTGCATCTTTTCACTTCCACAGGGCGAGTTCATATGCGGATCAGCCTTGTGCACGGAGAGCCACACCCTGATCAGCATTATTCCCCAACTCTGCGCAGGCGCCATCAATCAGCCAGCAGAGGTCGTAATTGCACCAGTTATGAGGAACCCCGGTCCGGCTCATCCCATCCCTGAACAACAGCCAATCATTGTTCATGTGGCCGCCCAGCCCAGCCGGATGGCAGAGCTGAGATTCGATACGGTGTATTCGAAATCCCAGCTCTGGTGTGCTAGCTAGCGTATTTTACCGCTGTGCAACCTGAGCAGCCACTGTTTTTTACTCATTTCATTACTTGGAGCCGCAATCTTCATGTATTTGCACTGTCAGCACTCAGTATTTCTTAAATGTATTCTGTACCTTTTCTTACTGCATCAAAAAACCCCTACCCACGTTTTTTTTTTTTATCAGAGCTTTTACTATGAAATAAAATTTGATATTTTCATCAAAGCGAATCATCAAGCAACAATGACAAAACATTGGAAAGTCCTTATTTTAAAGGCACAAAGTCAAGAGGAAGCACCGGTGACGGGACAAAGCTGAGCAAAGTTTATCTTTATGAAGTAAAACCATTAAATAAGATAAGACTTTATTGATCCCCTTAGATAAATTAACTAAGTTTGGGTAAAGGGACGATAAGTAGAAAAAAAAACAAAAGTAATAAGACCCAAGATAAAGAACCAAAAGCACCGGACAAATCTGGATAAATTAAAGATTAGACAATTTTTCTCTACACACACAATTAAGAATGCAAAAAAATCCTATTGCTAAACATTACTCAACCATAAGGTTGCCAGATTTTAATGTTTCAATCATAGTTTACTGTTTATTGTTGAGGTTAGGTTACCTAAACATGAAAGAGCTCGTGTTCAGTTTTAAAACCCAAACCACACACTTAAATCCAAGTGACCCTAATTAAATTAGATTTAGAATCAGCCTCAGGCAAAGAGTGGACAATGTGTTTTTATTTTTATGGGTCAGTTTAAGGCCAGACTGGCCCAAATATTTCTACCAACAGACGTCTCAGGCCAGCAGCTCCGTCTCCTCTGTTCCCTCACTGTCTGTCTCTCATTCGTCTATTAAATCAGACACACTTTCACTGTGTTTAACCAACCACCAATCAATATGTTCAGTGTGCTATCAACTTCTGTTTAACAAATGAAAACACACATACAGAGCGAGATCCAGCATTCAAGCAGACGAGGAAGCTCACAGCCATTCATTCTTTATTACATTCATCATTATTACATTTTTAAATGTATATCTGCATCTTCCTCCTTTTATTCAACATTTTGACTTCTATGCTTGAAATCATGGATTATAAATCTGTTTTAGATCATTCTGAGCATTTTACTGCTTTTTTATAGCTTTAAAGCTTTAATATATGAAGCATGACAGAATAGGACATTTCACCTGCAATTTATACTGAAATTACAATAAAATGCATGTGGGCAGACAGACAGATAGATATATAGACAGACAGATAGATAGACAGATAGACCGGCAGACAGATAGATAGGCAGGTAGGCAGACAGACAGACACATAGATAGACAGACAGGCAGATAAATAGACAGACAGACAAATAGATAGATAGATAGATAGATAGATAGATAGATAGATAGATAGATAGATAGATAGACAGACAGACAGACAGACAGACAGACAGACAGACAGACAGACAGACAGACAGACAGACAGACAGATAGATAGATAGACAGGTTAACAAACCTTGTTAATAGCAGTTGATTCAAATGTGATGCTCAGATGTTGATCATATATTGTACACTGGATCATTCACTCACCGGTTCTAATACAGAATTATAATATAATAATAATATAAGTAATTAAAGCTGGGAATACACGACTGGTTCATCAGGAGCAAAGCGTCACCAGCGCGGTACTGGTGGCAGGGTTTGGTTGCCATGGTTTCCACAAAAGCAGCGGGATCCGAGCCTGGATCCGAGCGGCCTGTGAATAGCGCCTTTGTCTCGTCACATATGGATTTCTTTTCACACCTCACACTGTAATGCTAAGCATATGCTAACACGTCTGCATACCTTAGCACTTCTGTAATGCCACATTATCACATCGGTGTGATCGCACTTATTTATTTATTTCTATCCACACTGCAGCGAGCGGTGAAATAAAAACTGAATTGAGTCTCTACGAGATGAAACAGGATGTGGAATAATGAAGAATGATCAGAATTCCTGCGGCGCTTTTCTGCTGGCCGTGAAACGTTTTAGCGGAGTCTGAACCGATGCTGCTGAGTGACTGTGCATAATTCTTCATCTCCACATCAAATCATTGGAAATTAATGAATGCTGCATAAATAAATAATAACCAGTTAATATGATGCCAGTGTGCGCAGTGATGTGCCAAGGACTCGGCCTTAAAAATGCATTTATTTTAATTAAGGCGCTTCTGCTAAATGTGTCAGTCATTCTGTGTAATGTCTTTTTTCTTCAGTCACAGACGCTATAATATAAAACTACCAACAGATCCTGAGATTCTTTGTATTTTTATAATGGTCAAAATCTATCATTCAGGTAACTGATCATTCAGGTAACTAATCATTCAGGTAACTGATCATTCAGGTAACTGATCATTAAGGTAACTGATCATTAAGGTAATTGATCATTAAGGTAACTGATCATTCAGGTAAGTGATCATTCAGGTAAGTGATCATTCAGGTAACTGATCATTCAGGTAACTGATCATTCAGGGAACTGATCATTAAGGTAACTGATCATTCAGGTAACTGATCATTCAGGTAACTGATCATTCAGCTAACTGATCATTCAGGTAACTGATCATTCAGGTAACTGATCATTCAGGTAACTGATCATTCAGGTAACTAATCATTCAGCTAACTGATCATCAAGGTAACTAATCATTCAGGTAACTGATCATTCAGGTAACTAATCATTCAGCTAACTGATCATTCAGGTAACTAATCATTCAGGTAACTGATCATTCAGGTAACTAATCATTCAGGTAACTGATCATTCAGGTAACTAATCATTCAGGTAACTGATCATTCAGGTAACTAATCATTCAGTGTGTGAATTAATGAAAAACATTTGAAATGTGATGTTATCTGACATTAGCATCCTAAATCACTGTAAATCAAAGGATTCATGTACAGTGGTACCTTGTAACTCGACGTCCCCTAAACTCAAAATCTTGTAAATCTGACGCCCTTCTTTGAGAAATTTGTACCCTTAAACTGGACGTGTGTGTGACTGCTAGATGTGAAAACAATGAACTATCCTGTGTGTATGAAATGAGCATGGTAGGTATATAATCCATTTTCAAATCCACACAAACACAAACATGGCAGCCTCCCCAAGGACGGTCCCCATCTGAGTGAGTTAAAAGATAAAATCACCACGCGCTAATCACAAATCTTCCCAAGACACAAGATTGATTAGGTGCCACGAGCACGTTGGTACACACGGCGTCATGCATAATGCCCTCCTGATTACTTTAGCATGAGAAAAGCAGACAGGACAGAGATAAGTAGCCGTCTGTGGCCTCACGTCTCGACTGTGTTGTAGAAATTACACCAACTTTATTCCTCAGGATTATTTTTCCATGTCTGGTGTGTAATACAGAATCAGACAGCAGTCTGTGGAGACGGATTGTTCTGTAGGACAGATTTACTGGAGCTGTCCGGTGCTGAATCAGTTCTCACTGAATAATAACTCGAACATATTAAATACATGATGCACTTGAGGAATAAATGAATGATAATAATTTATTATATTCACTCTATAATGCAACCTGCTCAGGGATTACATGCTGAGGGGTTCAGATTTTAAGCTTGGCTGTCCGGATCTGCTCTGGACTGAGGGTGGTATGGACTGAGGGTGGTATGGACTGAGGGTGGTATGGACTGAGGGTGGTATGGTGTAGCACCACTATTTCTCTTAAAGACAACACTAACTGAAGGCTTACATATTTGTTTTCTGAATACATATAATACATAGAATTCACTGCTGTCTAGGTTTTACTTTTTAAAGGGTTTTCTACAACACCGCATTATTTTTCTATAATATTTTTCCTCTATTTATTTCTTGTCTGATGATATAAATGTATAAATTATAAAATTTCTTCCTGTAACTGTAGGCAGAATCTGGTGTCCAGGCAAGACGTTGGATAGCTTGGTTTATTCTGATTTCCGGAATCTTTTATCCACCAGTCCGGTCACTCTGGAGGATCATCAGCTTTAATGTCACTATAAGGTCAGACCGGCGCTTATCGCTTTTTGTTTCCTTCTCTTCTCTGATTCTCCTTCGCTCTATTGTCAGGGGGGAGCAAAGAGAAGAGCATCAGATCTGATAAAGTGCTGTTGCGTGTCTGGCAAGTAGCCAGAGATGCTGCTTGTGAGCCTACACACAAATTTAGGTGTGATTAAATATGCAACCTTGAGCTCCCCACTGGGCGAGAGTGCTTTTCATACTGTTTTTGTGGATGTGCAAAATGGTAAATAAAAAAAATTTAATAATAATGTTTAACTGCCTAAAATTCACAAACAAATCAGCAGAATTAACATTAATAATCACATAGTATATCTCTATTTAAAACCCATTATATTTCATTTATTTATGTATTTATTTTATTAGGATATTGAACAGCATGTTTTACACACTTTAGTTACATTCATGACAGGACAGGTAGTTACTGTTTTTTAAACGTCAAACACAGTCATGGACAATTTTGTATCTCCAATTCACCTCACTTGCACGTCTTTGGACTGTGGGAGGAAACCCACACCGACACGGAGAGAACATGCAAACTCCACACAGAAAGGACCCGGACCGCTCCACCTGAGAATCGAACCCAGGACCTTCTTGCTGTGATGTGACAGTGATACCCACTGAGCCACATGGTTTAAAACATTTTCCTAAATGTAAAAAAAGTGTTAAAAACACAGCCTGTATATTCTGCTTATACTAGAAGTTTTGGACAAAACAGTTCGGCATTTAGTCAACCCCCACCCCCCTATGTCCACTGCAGAACCTCAAGCGCCAAGACGGTCAGCAGTATCAAACAATCGATAGAACTGAGCTCATTTCTCTGCTCTTCTAATGTAGTTACACTCAACCAAACACACCAGAGTGTTTACGCAGCGGATCCAGTCAACATCCCATTCGAGTCGATTTCTATAAACCCCTTAGTAAAACACTGCTGAAGGATGGGAGGCGCACACAGAACCCCGTCAGCCGTGCCTGTTCATCTGCATTGTAAAATTCGGGTGGCGACCACACACCCAGATCTATCACCTTCTACTGTTAATGAACATAAATTGGTCCGAGCGAGTCTGTGAGGTCTTTGTGCGCACATGTACAAGCCCGTCTGGTGTTAAGTGGATATTCTGGCAGACCACAGGGCTCGACTCTGTGCGGTGCAGCATTGTGGGTACTCTCGAGTCTACGCAGGAAGACAAAGAAAAGCAGCTGCATGGTGGGACGGGGGCTCTATCCTGAGCAAAACAAAGGGGTCCCATTTGAAAGAAATCCACCCCTACACCAGACCTTCAACTCTGACCCCTCTCAAACAGGATGACCCCTCAAGCGTGTCCAAACCCCATTTAAACAACCACGCACATATTGATTCATTGATACATTAATTCTTCATGTATAATGTCTTATTAAAGGAGTAATCCAGCAAAATATTACCAAATCCTGATTTACCATTGACGTGTTACCAGTGTTAAGAAAAGAACAGACACCCATTGCCTTAAAATCTATGTTTAACAGAAGTATAAGGGCAATTGTAAAATTATAAGCAATAAACAGCATCGGAATCATTTCACCTCCTACACGGCATACAAAACTCTACTAGTGACCAGCACATAGATATCTAAACCTTGCACAAAAAAATCTAAATAATGCTCAGATAAAACAAGAACAGAACTATAAGATAATTATTTAGCTTTTCATCTTTTAAGAAAAAGGTTTGCATGTTTAGATCCCAAGAACATCATACCCATCAAGTACGGAGGTGGGAGCATCATGACATGGGGCTGCTTTTCTCTAAATGAAACTGGGGCAACTTCATTACTATACTGTGACGATAAAAAGTAACTTAACAAAAGAACAAAACAGACAAATCAAAATAAAAAACAAGGTAAAGGGCCGCAGATGACCCACAGGTCGCAGGTTGATAAACAATGTCATGAAATCTCTCTCTATTTCCTCGGCTGCTCCCGTTACGGGTCCTCGGTGGATCGTGATCCGCATTATTGCTTTAGCACAGTTTTTACGCCGGTTGCCCTTCCCGACACAACCCTCCCTATTTATCCGGGCCTGGGACCGGCACTACAATGCACCGCTTTATGCATCCTAGCAGCCAGGTACCCATAGGACAATTCAGTGTCTCCAATTAGCCTGGCTGCATGTTTTTGGACTGTGGGAGGAAACCCACGCAGACACAGGGAGAACATGCAAACTCTACACAGAAGGGGCCCAGACTCACCTGATGATCGAACCCAGGACCTTCTTGCTGTGAGGCGACAATGCTACCCACTTAGCCACCGTGCCGCCCTAAACAATGTCATGAAATAAGCCTTACTAAAATCTATGAGCCCATCAAAAGCAACAAATAATTCCCTGTTTTTACCATCTTAAAGCTATAAACAGCAAATGTGTAATAAAGTATTAATGTAATTACATTGTGGTGTCTAAATGCTTTAACTCCTAACAGTGCTTTAAAACATATCCTTGTTTATGCTTATAAACACATCATTTTGCATAATTTTCCTCTTTAGTATAAAGAAAAATAAAATATTAAATAACAAAAACTACGGCTGTGGTTGAATATCTGTGCTTCGTTACTGTATACTTTCATGTATAGTTAACAGCGACTATTGAAATTCAGTGAATAAATGTCTGAAGTCTTATCCTTCTATTGCGTTAAGTGACTATTAATGATCTGGAAAATTCCTATTGGCTAATCCGACCCTTTTTATGTTCCCGCAGCATAGATCCCCATTTAGAAAAGCAAATCTGGTAAAGTAACGAATGCCTGGTAGGCCAGTACAGAGGTTGTTGGCATTAATAATGCATGTTTCAGCTGCCGCGGAGTTTTCCATCTCTCTCAACTTCACAGCTGCTGCCGCTGGAGAACAGATCCGAGCCCAGCGACTGCTCCTGACACAGCCGTCTGTCGAGGACACTTACTGAGATTTACCAGCACAGATATCTTAGTTCTGCAGCTCAGGGGGGGTTGGGAGGAGGGAGGCCATGCATGAGCGGATCAATACTCACATAAAAGTGTTTTACTGTAGCTTGTGCAATATTGCTCAGTATAAACACCCATACACTCACAGAGACAATACAAATGAAAAAAAAAAAAAATTCTTTCTGTGGAAAAGTGGCTTTTGACCTAACACGTGCTTCCTTTAAAAAAATTACATACACATACATTTTTACAGAGACCAGAGGAGCTTTCAGCCAAGACTTTTGGGCACATAAGATGGCATTTCCTGTTGTTAACCAAGGAACAGTCAAACTAGATTAATACAATGCTGCCCAAATTGGCTCTAAGCTTTTCAGAGACCAAAACAAAACAAATAAGCAGCAAAGCCGAACGATAATAGAGAAGAGATGGCTGAAGGATTTTCATAACCACTGTCAACTAGCAGGAGTACAATAAAGGCAAAGTTTACATGAGGCTTTGGTTCTTGGATTACATCTGACCATCAAGACAAATTTAGTCCCAATATAAGTTGATAGTTGGGTCCTCATCCCAACATTAGCAAGTAACCACAGTTCCATTGTCTTCTCAATGTGTGCAGTCAAACTATTGCTTTTTATATAGGCACAGAGAAGTCACCAGCAAGTCACCCATATTGCGAACAGAACACAGGGTTATGGCCATGCAACAAGGTTAAACGACAACAGAACTTCTGTTTAATAATTGCTCAACAAAAACAAACTACACCTATTTAAGACACCATCTAAAAGAGATAAAGAACCTTTGTAGCTATGAAAGGATATTCATTTATTCATTGTCTGGTTTACCACAGCTTTATCCTGATCAGGGTCGCAGTGGGTCTGATTCATTAGGCGGAAACACCCCAGACAGGTTGCCAGTCCATCAAAGGACACACACACATTCACACTAAAGCATTTATAGTAGCAACAATTCAGTCGGACACAGGGAGAACATGTAAACTCCGTACAGAAAGGACCCTGGCTGCCCAGGAAGGGAATTAAACCCAGGACATTCTTGCCGTGAGGCGACAGTATAACCCGCTACACTGTTAAAAAAGTATAAGTGCTTTGTACAAGTGTTTCTCTTCGTTCACATCGTAGAGAAAAATTTAGGCACAGTTCAAGAGCTTCAGGCAACAATCCCGTCAAACTCCTTTATAACAGGAATGACATGGTTACACAGGACACAAGCTCAGCATATCTGGGTAGAAAAAGAATGCAAAAACATTGTCTGGCCTGATAAAGAATCATTTCTGCTACAACAGGATTTAGCATAAAACCACATGAATCCATGAACCCAACCGGCTTTGTGTCATCAGTTCAGGCTGGTAGTGGTGGTTGGTGTAATGATGTGGGAAATGTCTTCTTGTCAAACATCAGGCCCCCATATACCAGATGTGCCTCTTAATATTTAGACGCATCTATCTGGGTATTTACATTTTCAGCATTTAGCAGACGCTTTTATCTTATATCCAAAGTACTTTTTATTACAGTTCTGAGACAGCATACTGTCTAAGCAATTAAGAGCCTTGCTTAAGTGCACAACAGTGTCAAGCTGGCAGTGGTGGGGCTTGAACCAGCGACCTTTCCATTACAAGTCCAGTACCTTAACCACTAGGCTACAACTGCCCCTATTTGTCTTGCCATTTCTTTCAGGTCACAACTTATCATTTGTAAAAGCTGCTTCCATCATTATCATGTCCCATGCAACAAAGCACGAGTCATTTCAACTGCTTTCATTGACATGATAAGGAATACAGTGAACTTAACTGACCTCCCAGTTACAAGATCTGAATCCAGTTGAGTTTATTCGGGATGCGGTTGAATGACAAAGCTAAAGCAACTGCTTGATGCAACCATGTCAGTATGAACCACAATTTCAAAGAAACGTTTCCAACATCTTGTGAGATCCCTGACACAAAGACTTAAGAATGTTCTGAGTGGCCAGTGGTGGTATGGTGTTCCTAATAAAGTGACCGGTCAGTGTATTACGTGCATGTAGGTACAGCTGGACACTGCGCGGTTAATTAAGCTGAGCAACCCGACCAGCATCATGCAAATCAAATGGAATTCGCACTAATGGAAGTTTCTTACCTCAACTTGCTGAAATATCTCTAGTTCCCGATGGCAGGATCGTCTCTCTCTCAGATCGGTGCTCTGAGGGCTGAATGAGTGCTGCTGGTGAACCGGTGAGCTTTTAATAAGAGCAGGTGCACCGGTTCTTCTGCCGCCCGCGCTAATAAATACCTCAGGTCCCCCCCAAATCTGAGCACTATTTAAACCCAACCATGAAGGTTTAATGTAAGCAAGGACACCAGAACAGACCAGACTTCGTTCCTACCGATGTACCGGAGATACACAGATGAGACGAGGCGTGATGAGATGAGGAGCGCAGATCTGCGGGCGCTTCTCCCGGTACAGGCGCAGATCTGAAACAAAGGGGTGCTGACAGCGATAGACTCAGCCCCGCCCCCATCAACACAGACCACGCCCCCGCACCACACAGGTCACGCCCACACAAACGAGCTTTTATTCATTTTTATCAGTCGTTTCGGACTGGTCGGGGTCGCAGTGGATCCAGCAGCACCTGAAAACACCGAGTGCATCCCAAGACGACACATTTTCTTGCAAATTGCTTCAAGTGTGAATGTAAGTGTGTGTGTGAGTCTGACCTGTGCTGGACTGGCAACCTGTCCGGGCAGTTTTCTATCTTTCAGCCAGTGAATCAGACCCACCACGACCATGACCAGGATAAAGCGGTGGCCAAACAGACAATAAATGAATGAATCTTTTTTGTTTGCAAACAGCATGCAAGCAGCCTCTTTCACTTATTATAAAAAAAATCTGTAATAATCTGAAAAAATCTGTAATAATAATAAAATGCAATACATTTTTTTAAATCTGTGCAATACCTGTTGTACTTAATAATAAATGTGTTTGTGGAATAAACTTGCTACATAAGTGGTCGTTTTCTTTTAAAATGTTATAAAACGACAGGCAAGTTGGCAATATATTTCCCCCTAATTGGAGCACTAATTGGAGATTATTACTTCTTACATAACAGCAGCCCTATATCATAATGCTTTCATTGTCATTGGTTGTATACAGTATACAGCCTAAGCAACTGAGGGTTAAAGGCCAGGCAACCTGGCAGTGGAGGGGCTTGAACCAGTAACTTTAGTCTGATTACTAATCCAGTACCTTAACCACTAGGCTACAGCTTCCCAGAAGAACCATAAATGTTCTGAAATGTTTGGATACTCACATGCCAATTTTAGACATGCATCAGTATGTGGTGTTGGAATAGAGACGACTGCAGTGCACTTCATTGCTTATTGTATTTTTCGTTGTTTCTTCTGCTGTAAGGTCATCCTGCAACTCAGTGGCTGCTGACTTCTCTCTTACCTACATTACCATCCGTCTGAAAGCACACATGATTTGTAGCTCCATGAATCTTCTGCTTGCTAATGATCAAACCAGTTGCACTGAGGCGAAGTCTATGACTTTGTAGCTATTTTTAAATTCTATTCCTTATTCATTTTCTCTCTGAGAACTTTATGAAGCTCGTTCATGAAATACCCCAACCAGTTGCAGCACGTTATCATGAGGAAACCAGGTGCAACAATATGCATCTCCATACATGGGTTTGAATCATCTAATTTAGTAGATATATTGCTTTGTGTGTAGCAGTATTACAGTTTATTTTATAACCAACAGTAAAACACACGGGGAAAGTACACTAAAAACAGCATTATGTGCTATAAAACCACTCAGGCTGAAATGCAGCAATGCCCCATGGCTTACTCTTGCTGTGATCATCTCTCTCCGTAAGGTCTGACCAATAATTCCACATTAAAACTACCTGCCATTTGTCTCTAAATAGAGAGAAATTATATTATGTGCTAGAATTTGCTAATGGTACTACACTTTCTTTATGTTTGTTGTAGATTGTTACTGGAATTTTGACTGTTTCATATGTTTTGGGGCACTTTTACAGCCCATTATAGTTACTTTAGGTAGTTTGTTTTACAGCCTGAAACTTTAGTACAGAATTGCTATATGACCCAAAACTTAATTTTCAACTGCTGACAGTATGTAAATATAAAATTATAATAAATATAACTACATCAACAAAGAAGAAGGTGTAATAAAGCTACCGCCACTTTAATATCAGCTCAGTACATGATCAGTTCATCTCACATTAACAGCTCGGACCAACACAACACTTTAAAAAGCATGCGCCAATACACGCCACTTTAAATTATGACTTATGTTCAAACAAAATAACTAACTATGATCAGCAGTGCCTCAACCAGAGAGAGAGAGAGAGAGAGAGAGAGAGAGAGAGAGAGAGAGAGAGAGAGAGAGAGCTCATACCAGTGAAACACAGGAGGACGATTCATGCTGCCCCTCCTCAGCCAACCAAGCATACACTAATCAATCTGTTAATGGATGGTATTTATCTCTCCCCTGGACTCCCACCGGCTGATTATTAAGATCTACAGGGCGTCCGGCTGCAACCCAGGTAAGATTTAGAATAAAGGAGAGGAAAGGAGACGAAGCATATTTTGGAAATAGATAAACACCCAGGGGCAACACTGGCTCAGCCATGACTTGGTAGGCTTTATTTACAAGACTTTTGGGATCTTCATGGATTGAGTTTCCTTGGTAAACAATACTAAGATCATTACACTCAATGCCAGGTAACTGGAGGTGTGAAACACACCAGTATTAAACTACTGGCAAATATTAATTTGTTGGGCAAGGGATAATTTTAAAGAGGCTTTTGATGAATTTCAGCCCCTTTGTTCCAGTACAGGAAAATATTAATGGTACATCATACAGTAAAATTCTAGAAGATTGTGTTTTTCCAACTTTTTGCCAACAGTTTCCTGCACAATTTCAATTGACCAGTAAGAGCCCTGATCTTAACCATAACCAACACCTTCGAAATGACCTACAGTACTGAGACAGTATACTGTCTAAGTAATCGAGGGTTACGGGTCTTGCTCATTTCTTACACAATGTATAAACCCCAGTTCTAAATAAGCTGGGACACAAATGTAATAAAACAAGAATCTGTAATTTGTTTATTCTGTTGAAGCTTTATTAAACTGACAAAAGTACAAAGCTGAGATTCCCAATGTTTAGGATTAATTCTTTTATAGAAGAGGAAGGCAGTTAACTGAAACTAAAAGGTCCTCCACCTAAAAAATACTCGAGAGTGAGGGCTGTATGGGTCATGAGTACCTGAATTAAACTCTCCTGCAAAACATTGCATGTTCTACCTCCCAAACACATTCAGTAAATGGATTGGCTACTCTAAATTGCCCCTAGCTGTATTCCTGCCTTTGGCCCAGGAGCTTGGCAAACAGAAAAAGTGGTCAGTAGAATAAATGAATGAATAAATGACTGTAAAAGAGCCACTCATACAGAACTAGATGATGTCCTCAGTAAAAAAAAAAGCCTCTTTTTCTTTGCTCCATCACACATGTGTAACCCGGTTCACAGTGTGACCTGCTGACTTTTGGAAATGTCAGAATCTCTCTCTCTCTTCCTAAACAGACAAATAACACATTGAACAAAGAGAAGGAAATAAGAGAGACAGTCACCAAAAATTAGAGAAAGAGGATGAGCCTAAAGAAGATGGAACAAGAACAAAAAAGTCAAAACCAAATGTCAGATAATAGCTTTTAAATGAGAAGCAATAAAAGCAAAGAGGTTTCATAATGTTCAATGCAAATATAGTAGCTCTCAGAATGGCCTTTTAGAATGGCTGTCTGGTTCAGGCTCTCATAACGGTCCAGCCAGCCAATTACGTTTAATGCGTTTTGACTGTCTGTATTGTTCAGAAGTGGCAAAGCTGGCATATGAATATGGACTGTTTACTATTTTAATAAATGGCCAGACTTAGACCAAAAAGATGCGAATGATGCTACAGTTGTACTGCACATTAGTGCTTCACTTTGCGTAATAGCATCCTGACCAAATAACCAGAATCATAAGAACATGCACCAAAGCAGCTGGTTACATAAAGTTACATATTAAAACTAAAAGCAAAATTCATTCATCTATTCATTGTGAATCAGGTTTGGTCAGTCAATCAATCAGTCGAGCAGATTTTAGTCTGGTCAGGTTTGCAATGTGTTTTGGCACCATTTGGAAAGCAAGACCACAGACTGGACACACACCTAGGAGCAAGAATGTTTTTGGAGGTGGAAGGAAACCCAGTAGGTTGACTCTGCCATAACAAAATTAAGCAAAACTGGAGGGACACCTTGTGAACGTGTGTTTGCAGGTCTGTACCCTCTCCCATTGGGTTCTCGCCTTTCTTGTTATACTCACCAAACTGCACAAAGTTTTCTTGATCGATTACAGACAGTACAAAATGAAACAGCACGCCTCAACGATTACCCATCATGTCTTTTCACACTAGATTAAAAAAACAAAAACAACAGTGACAAATGCCCGGTTTATGTCACATGCTTTTAGATTGATTTAACTTTGCTTGCTTCATTTGTTGGCAACAGGAAAAACGTTCAGAAGAGGAATGAGGGCGAGTCTGAACCGGGCTCTGCTGCATGCGGTTCTGGCTCGGGCTTAAACAAATGGCAAATGTTAATTAGATTTTAATTTGGTCTTCATCTGCATGTGGTGCAGGCCTGCATGAGTAATGGCATGAGAAAGAAAAGCCCAGCGCTAAACCTCCGCTGCTTTGTAATGCACAGAAGACGAGGGTTCCCAAGTGACTGGAAGAAAAGTGTAAGAAAGAAGACTGTGTGAATGCGTTAGTGTTCTGTACCTTTGATTTATATTTTATTGTGCGAGTGCAGTATTATTTCTGCCAGGTTTATGCATTAATATCTAACCCTATGCAGTGGTGTTCTTATCATATTTATTTTATTAGGATTTTAATGTCATGTTTTACACACTTTTGTTAAATTTATGACAGGACAGGTTGTTACTGGTTACACAAGATTCATCAGTTCAAGGTTTTAATGTCGAAATTTTGTATCTGCAATTCCAGTGGTGTGTTTTTATGTGTGTGTAATTTGCAAGATGCATACTTCAGGTAAACCCTGCTATCTGTACTTAATCCTTTTTAGAAATTCTCTAGTGAATGTGAATGTACAGCAGGGGTTTATTTTCCATTGTTTTTAGATAGCAATGAAGATGAGTATTTTGCACACATTGGATTTTTGTATGCATAGTAAAACATGCACATGCATTTCTCCTGTTCATTATACGCTTTACTTTAATACCCCTACATGTACATGTCAGAAGTCTCAAAAATGAACTGCATATATTCACATTCATGACACCAGTGAGAGTCCAAGCTGGTTGACACAGGAGCACTGTTATCTTTTTGCCTGAAAAATTGGTGTTTCACGTTACTGTTTTGATGTTTTGAGTCCATATATTTTTTACTCAATGCTAATATATTCCATAAACCCAATTTAGTCCACATTTCTAAACACACTCATACTTTGCGAGCCCCTGTGTGCAGGAAGTGTGTGTCTCAGAGCGTATGATTTAATGACATTGCCCTTCACGTCCCACCCCAGACAGTGAAAGCTCACATATGCTCAGTTAGGCTCCGAGGTGTAGGGGTGTTTAGTATTCAGATCATGAGCAGCCTGGGCGAGGGTACGCTTCAGCTGAGCCGGTATGTATAAGAGGCTCCTGCTCAATGGCAGCTGGGCCCCACAGATGACCTATCTTTGTTACACTGGAATAATTAGCAGAGGCGGCGTTTGCCTTCATGGTACAGCATCAGGAGCTATGTTTCATACCATACAGTCGCTGACAGTGATAACAAACTGCTCTGTTCTTATTCATGAGCTGAACTTCTCCTGAGAGGAGATGCTACCTTTGTCTAGATTGTTGGGTGTCTAGCTGTTGTTGTTTTTTTATTTCTAAATCCATGTTTGTTTATGTAAATAAACCACAATTCTGGTGCTGGAATTGTAATTATTTCTCTGCAACCTTAAGCTATAATAAGAAGACAAATATTAACAATAACAAAATGAAAAACTTTACATTTTAATGAACATAAATGCTAAACTTGAGGGGTAAAAGCCCCACTCGGAGGCCAACAGTGGCCAGTTGGTTTTGGTGGGGCCTGAACCAGCAATCACTTATTTTCAATCCAATATTACACACTCACTTCTAGTGGTAGTAAAACAGCCAATACAGCCTTTGTATAGTTTAAATAGTTAAGGAACCCCCAGAGTACCTGAAAAACTCACTTTAAAACTTCTTACAGACATTGACTGGAGGGAAGGATCAAACCCAGGTTACTCAGGGCACTATACCAGCTACTCCAACATGTCAACCTATGTCCCATTTAGCTAAACTCTGGCAATACAATCCTTCTCATAATATCCTGTGTTAAAAATTGTTGCCAACAAACATCCAAACCAACCAAATGAGTACATTTCCAAAACTGCCATGAAATGTCTGTATGGACAAAAAAGAACATGTACACCATACCATGAGCTTGTTGAAAATCCACTTCCAAAACCATGGGTTCCAATAATAAATTGACCTCACTGTTGGCTGTAAGTCCCATTTACATTTATGGAATTCTCTCTCATTCTTTATGGGGTGTCCACATACTTTTGTCAGTATAGTGTACTATTCCTGACAAGTGTGTTGTTTATGCATAACATACCATTTTTTATGTAGGTGTCTGTGTGTACACCAACTGTGTTCTATGTTGTCTAGAAGTTTCTGAACTGTTGCATCACTTTTCCTCAGAAGCAGTGAAGTATGAGCTCATCTCCTGCATCTGTGGGAAACTTTGCTTCTCTTCTCCTGAAACAGCATGAACAAAAAAACACAGCCAACCTCCCCACCACACCTTTTAGTAAAAACCTCTCTTGAACCTAACAAAGCCCTGAAAAAAGCTGGCAGCCGAGTGCTGGTTAAGAGGCCAATTAATGCCTGTTTGATCCCTTTCATCTCCCTGGTCCATCGTTCCCTCATTAACAGTCCCCTGTCTTTAAGCCGCTCTTCAAAACATGACGTCATGATGTCCATTTCAATACTTAGCTCGTTCCATCTCACATCATCTACATAATTATTGTGCAGGGGTGTTCTGATCTGAGCCCGCCGTATTATTCTGATGCCTGTCAGTCACCAGGTGGAAATTTAATTACCACCCACTGTGATAAACTGCCACTTCACTTCTGATGTTTGGAATACATTTACGTGCTGTGTGGATACTATTTTTGCAATATTTTGTATACTACCGTCCTCTATGCATGTCTCCTATGTGGACACCACTCCTAATTATTTATTCACTCCTAATTATATGCTTCCAACTTGAAGCTGTGGAACAGGAGCATGAGTATGAACCAAGCCATGCCTCTTAATGCATGACAGAGCCATTGGGCTTCCTTGATGTAAGGGTCAAGCACTGAGACCTGAACCATTCTCTTGGTGTACACTACACATGCCTTAAAACACATAAAATGTTGTCCATTGGTGAAGCTTTAGTCATCAGTGCTCTGATAATGAACCTCTTTTTATATTACAAGCCACTGGGTCTGCTCAGCCTTTTCAAACATGATATAAAGTCTGATAGAACATCAAGTGCTTCATTACATCATGCAATACAGCTGCTTGAAAACATCTGTAACCATAAATTGTCACAATGTGCATGTTTTCGTTGTCAGTCAAACAGGTTTATTGAGATCCCCGGTGCAGCACACTGTAGGTGATACAACATATGATTGATGCTACAAACATCGTGATAATCCTGAGAACAAGATAGCTGTACCAGCTCTGACGATCTGGATAGTTCCAGTTAACTGCAATTTCTCTTCAGGGATTAATAAAGCAATCAATCAATCAATTAACACTCAGCAGCAGTACAGTCATGATAACCAGCAATTGCAGGGTTAGGAATAGAAACTTTTTAGGGCTGTCTTCTTCTCTTTTTTATATATTAATTTCATGGAAAACTTTAGAATGTCTTGAATTCTTTATTAATGGAACACAGTGACTCAGTATTCCCAGTGTAGACTAAAATCCTTTGTGCTGAATGACTGGTAGAACTTTTAGCAACCATGTTTTCTGCAGATGCTTATCAGACAACAGTGAAGAGCAATTTTAGACCAGTTTGGGATTTCTAGCATAAATTATAAGATTAAATGTGATCTTTTTCCAATTGGCATCTGGTTTACTGTGTTTTTGGGTCACTGTCTTGCCGCATCATCCAACTTCTAAATAGCTGCAGAGGAGTAACTACTACCCTGGCATCTTCCAAAAGAATTTCTTAAAAAATCATTTAAATGAAATTTTCCTTAATAATTACAAACTGTTCCAGGTCATTAGGCTGCAAACCTTAAACTATGAGGCTTCCTCCATCACGTCATAAAATAAAGGTAGGAGTTTCTTACTTTCTTATTAAAAGGTGGTTGCTGTTTCTGTTGGTGTTTCTATTTACTAAGCAGACAACATTATTTAAACATGCATGTTAGTGGATGATTGCTGACATTTGTGGGGTCCTCTCTGCTCCTCAACATCCATCCCCCACTAGATACGCAAACAGCGAATCGGACAATAGAGCTGGATTGAAAGCCAGATCCTACAGAAGAATGCCAATCACAGAGCATTCAGAGTCGCTGCCACCCTGTGGGCCCTGTAGAATGTGCAAACAACCCAGCCATATGAAAAGAAAATATGAAGAAGTGATTGACATAAAGGGCAATTTTACAGAAGTAATGAGGAGAAGCAAGGAATGGGCACTTTCACAGAATGCGTGCTTGTGTGTTTAGCCTATGATACACATTTCCACAGAACAAAGGGCATCGGAGGGAACTGGATTAAAGTCATTAGAATAACACGTGCACCGTGCCAATCCTTTTTAAACACTGAATGAATAATTAGTTTACAGAGCTTTAAATTCCAGTAAAACAGATGGTGTAGACGTGAATGCATTGTGGGACATGTGGCACCATTAGTATGCAATGGTGGTGTGATTTATGAAGACGTTCATTGCCCCAGACTATTTATTAAATAAAACATGATATTATGTGAAGGTGAATTGAGAAAAACACATCCAACTAACAGAAAACAGCCAGCCAAAAAACAAGGAGTCAATATCTTCATAATGACATAGAGAAAAACAGTGGGAACAGTAATCGACCCAGCAGTCAATTGCTAAAATGCTAAAATCAGTTAAGTTAAAAGTGTAATTTGTAATGGGGCAGTGTTGCGCCTCTCTACTGTACCGTAAGGCAAATCCACACAGCCAAAGGATGACCAGACCGGAGCAAATGGCCCAGTATCTCAGCTCCAGGGTAAAGCAGGTTTGCCTGACAGGTGAGGGGGCAAAACAGAGAAAGAATCTGTGATATACAGAAAAACTTCCACCTGAGGTAAGTGCCAATCAAGAGAAACTGACACAATCATTTGCGCCTCTGTGCCCCCTCTGCCGGCCAAAATGCCAACGCAGAAGAACTCAACACTTAACGTGACTCAATGGAGAATTCATTCAGCAGATGGGCCGTATTACAGTAATTAACATTTCACAAGAATAACATTGGTGTTTGAGAACCTTATTTTACTCATTTCCTTCCTTCAGCATCAAGTCTTGTTTGATAATCTGACTAATTAATTATCTGATTAGCTTGACAAATATGCAATGGCTTGCCTTATTAAGCTACTGTGGTACCTGATCACCACTTTTTAGAATTTCATATTTCTAATCTGGATGTTCTAAGCTGATTTTGGGGAGGCAAGGAATTAAAGCATGGTAATGTTGGTGCTGCATGGCTACAAAGGCATGGGTTCTATCCACGGCTAAAGTAACCAACAGTGTGAAGAAGATGCTGGATTTTATAGTCCACCACTCTTGAAAAGGTAAGATAATAAAAATGTTGAATAAGTGCAACAAGAGCTCTTACTGCATCCCACGATGCGTCGATCCATCCTTCAGAAGAGCAACACTGACATCTTCAGGAGTTCTATAGACTAAGGGTTATTTTAAAATAGCATGTCTATTCAGAAAAGTGTTTGTCTTTTGTCCAAAGTAGCATTATTCAGTGTTTTCTAGAAGTTCCCTATTCTTCTGCTCGTTTTAATGCTACTGTATTGAGCCAAATCATAAATGCTGTTTTATGGTCTATTTCAATGCTGTACAATAGCAACAACGGACTGACATTTACACATTATATAGGGACATGTTTTACAGTAGATTTTCATCTCAACTTTTTCATACAATTTAACTATCACATGATTTAACAATGTCATTTAAAGATATGTATTCAAATATTTTTCTTACATACATTTTTGACTTAGCAAACAGTTCTAGAACTTTCACTCTTATGGAAATCAGTAGCATGTTGAAGTGTCCACATACGTTTAGCCATGTAGCCATGTTTTTTTTTTATTTCAATTTGATATACCAAATCAGTAAATTACTGTAAACTGTGTAAAGGTTTCAATGACAGTTTGTTATTGAAATGAACAATATATGCATTTTGAATTTAGCATTTATTAGCACTGACAAAATACTTATCTTGTTTGCAAGCTAACAAGCTACTTTATTTCTGTTTGGCTATATACCAAGTTGTAGCAAGGTTAGCTTTAGCAACCGGTTTAAACATTGTTACCATGACATAGTGTGTTGGTGGGCTGTTTCTCTTAGTTATAAGCCTAATGTTGTTATCCACTATTAGTTGGTAAAGATACTTGTTAGTGAAACGTGTGATGACAAGTGTTCTGTTTTACAGCTAAACATATTTAATAAAATGTTTACTCATTGTGTTTACACTTAGCTATAGCTCGCTAGCTTCCTTGTATTTAGCCAGGTACAAAACTGTTTTAGGGTTTTGGGTCTTTCGTCAAACAGTTCAATATCAGCTCTCAAAGTTCTCAATCTTGGTCTTATACACCATAGTCTGCACTGAGATATTCTTAATCTTCCTAGTGAAAACATTATGTTAGGGTTTTGTGGATGGTTTTGTTGACATAATAAATTGATAGCATTCTGAAGATACTGTAGTGTAGTGTGATAGAAGAATGATTAAATCCAGTAAATGTCTCCATCTTCAGGCGGTTGCCAGATCTACCTCACAGTACAGGTTCACTTGAATAACCTGGAAATGTCCTGTTACATTAAAGTTGTGTTAATGAGCTAAATAGGAGTGTGGTCAGTTTGTGCCTCCAGAACAGCTTTTAGTGGTATTAAAACTGTTGTGATTGCATTCATAAACTAAACCATTCATAAAAGCGATCAGGTGGCTCAGTGGTCCATGGGTTCGAACCTCAGAGTTACTCAGAGCCAACACTATTGGCTGTGTCTGATGGGGATTGGTGCCCTGTTTAAGGTATTCCTGCCTTGCCCCCAATATTTTAAAATGAAATTTAGACCTAATGAACATCGGCAAACGCTGAAAATGCCAACTACAGCTTTCCACCAACGAACTAATGTCATACATTTTTTGTTTTTACAATTTCCCCTATTAATTTAGTTTTAAAGGCTTATCTTTGTTTATAAATACATAATTCAAGGTAAACAATGTAAATTAATTAAAAGTTGATAGAATGACATTATATTGAATATAGGTATAATAAATGGAAGCATATTAAATATCAAAAATAAAGCATTCGTGTCCTCATGCAGAATATTCCCACAACTCCAGTAAGGATAAAATTGTTAATAAAAGAATAACTGAGGATAAATGTTCTGTATTCATCGCTCAATGATGCTAACTGAAGTGGTCATTTCAAGTTAATACCAGCAGAGGTCAGTTTCTCTCGTTTTGGCATTCGTCCGTACAACCGTGTTCCAATTTGAATACTAAACAAATTGAAGAAAATAAGGGAAGTACTGAGTGCTTTTAGTTTGTCATTAGTAATACTTCTTTTAAATGTAAATAATATTTATACGTTTGGATTTTGGATTGGTTGCTATAAACACTACCCCCATTTTCAGAAAAATTGGGACACTGTGCAATGCAGTAAAACAATAATATGTTGTATGTTCATTGTCTGACGTTTAATTCATTGAGAAAAGTATGAGAATTGAGAAAAAATGACTTTTAATGTTTTAATGATGATCTGAATATATATAAAATATTTATTGTATTTGGTGAATACAAACTAATTTTAAATTCGATGCCTGCACCAAAATAAAAAAAATGAGACAGCTGCAAAATATAAGTAAAATTATTTTTCATTATATTAAATATCAATCAAATATTTAAGGTACACCGTTCTGAACCATTCCACAATACACAGATGAGGTGGTAGCTGGTTAGGTTATTAGAACCTCACCAGAGAATCCACCAAAGACTTAGTATTTACAAGCAAAGACGGGTTGTGGCTCATCACTTTGTGGCAAACTTTGGGAGAGAATTGTCGATCAGTTCAAAAGAAAACCTTTCTTAGCAGAGGATAGTATACTGTAGGTAGGGCAGAAAACCACAGCTGAGTGTGCATGACCTTCAAGCCCTTAGCTGGCACTGCATGCTACTGTGATATACTGAATATATAGCTATTGGACTTTGGAGTACTTCGAAAAACCATTGTCACTTAACAGTCTTACACAGTCTGTCAAAGAGAAAGCCATAAATCAGTTCTGTGCAGTAACATTGCCGAGTTCTATGGGCCAGAGCTCATGGAGTGCCTTGTATATGAGAAGAGGACAGCACAGTGGCTTGGGTTGGTAACACTGTCGCCTCATAGCAAGAAGGTCCTGGGTTTGATTTCCAAGTGGAGCTGTCTGACTCTCTTTCTGTGTGGAGTTTGCATGCTCTCTCAGTGTATGTGTGGGCTTCTTCCAGGAGCTTTGATTTTCTTCCCACAGTCCAAAGTTGGGTGAGTTAGAGATACAAATTTGCCCATGACATTGTTTGACATTGAACTTGAGCTGATGACCTACCCGTCCTGTCTTTAATGTAACCAAAATTTAAAACATTTTCAATTTTCAAGTACAGACAGACATATGCTGCCATGAAGGCAACATTTTTTCAGGAAGTCAATGGATATTTCGGCAGGACGTGTATTGTAGCTCATCTCATTCATGGCTGCTCCTGGTTTCCCACCCAAAAAAAAAATGGGTCGTTGAGGGGGACGACTGTCTGGGCACCTCCCGTGGGACAGACCCTAAGTCTGGTGTCTAAAGTACACACACACACACACACACACACACACACACACACCCACACACACACACACACACACCATTCACATCCCCATAGCAACACCCCAGGCTGCTGCGGGTCTCTGGCTGGCCTCTGAATTCATGCTAATAATTATTGCCTTTTTACAGATGCTTCAGTCTCCTTCTTCAGTCTCTCTCTCTCTCTCTCTCTCTCTCTCTCTCTCTCTCTCTCTCTCTCTCTCTCTCTCTCACACACACACTCACACTCAGAGAGAGAGAGAGACTCACATTTTTTCTTGTTTCTCCAAGTTGTCTTCTTTGCTCTGACTGTGCTAAAGAATGGTTATACGTTACCCTCACATTCTTACATTTTTGCCATTTACGGAATGATATATTATTAAGTGACTAACAAGGTGACCTAATACAATCCAAACAATTACAGGTCAGCGACCTTGCTTAAGGGTCCGGGATTGGCAAGGATTGGTAGTCACATACACTCAGGTGATTAACTTGGATAAAAAAAGGAATTCCTGCACTGTGTTTACCATCACATAGGTCATCACCCACACTGACCAAGAGTTCATCAACAAGCTCTGGTTCTGACCCCTTGGGTTTAAAGGTCATCTGACCCTCTCTGTCAGACAGGGTCATTCCTGCTGAAGTTCCTTTGGTTTGGCCACACTTTCCCCGATCACCTCACTAATGCGACATGACTAAGCATGTTTCACTCTCACCAGGTCTATAAAGAAGCTCTATAAAGACTTTACAGCTCAAACATACCTTAAGTGAAAGTAATTTAAACAAAGCTGTTTTACTTTATGGCATCTAGCAGTTAAACAGCAAGACAGAGCTCAAAGACAATTGAGGACATTTAGGGGACATTCAGCTGCATATGTTAGGTCAATAATCTCAACAATTATATTGTTGTTTACTAGAAAATGCTGAGGACACCTTTCTATTTTCTATTAGTGTTTGCTTATTACTGAAAACTATATGGTGTTTTATTAATTACAGTGCAATGACACACATCAGATGGAGAACATGTTTATATCTAAATGTGTGTTACAGATGAATCAGATCATTTAAAATATCATATTTTGGCTAAAACTCAAAAACATTTAAGAACACTCTGTTACCATGAATGTGTATTTAGATATTTTAGATGTGTGTATGTCCAGTAGAAACAAGTTAGGCTTCGATTCAGGTTTTGAGGTTGGAGCATCACTGACTTTTAAATCATGTACCATATCTTACATTTCTTTTTTATGCTTTGAACTGATATAAAATCTGTATAGTTGTAAGAAATCTATGAATAAATCATTATAGATTTGTGAAATCATACATTTTAACATTACCATTGATTTAAGGTTAACGTAAATCTTCAGTTTGAATCAGAAATCATGTTGAATTTCAATATGTGTATTTTGTGTGTCAAAGAAACCCCATAAGAGAAAGAAAAGGTAAACTGAGTTCTACAGGCCTTATGATTAGTGTTAAACCTTCACACGGGGTTTCCCTCAGATCTTTCCCATGTATTGTCTAGCTAATTAAACATGTGTTCACTGAAAGGTAGGAAGGTCACAGAACCAGACACCATTCAGAGGGGGATCAAGCGGGAAAAAAATACAGAGTGGGGGTCTGAACATGCCAGAAACGGGCTGGCTAGACAGGAGCTTTGACAGATGTGATGTCTCTTTCCCACAATCAAGGCAGTTTGTTTGCTTTTAGCATTAAAGTGAAACAAGAATTCGGAATGTTAAGTCATAAACAGTAAACAGTACTGGGACAGTGTTGTTCCACCAGTCAGTGATCTGTATGTGCAGAAAGCATTATTGATTTATTTGATAAAATACACAGGCAAATGTTTATGTGGGTAAAAAATTAAAGTAATGTCCTGAATAAATTAGTCAAGAAATATAATGAGTTAAAAAGGTGTCCCCTTAGAGGAAAGGATGACTGCAAATCAATCCATCGATCTGATCACCTAATCAGTATAGGAGTGGTCACTTCCAGAATAACATTGTTCCTATTCACAGGGCAGGAGGGTCACTCAGTAGTTAAGTATTAAAATTATAAAAATAATAGACTATGTTCTTTTCAGGGCCAATGGTAGCTTAGTGGCTAGAACTGGACTCCTGAGCAAGGACTTAATCCTTAATTGTCACAACTGTAAGTTGCTTTGGTTTAAAGTGTCTGCTAAACGTCTCTGTAGTCATCAGATCTCAATCTAGTTTACACTTTTTTATTTGACGTGTTGTACTTTTTGAAGGACAGTGTTCCATTTTTCCAGTACAGTTACAGAAACTATGTGGTGGCCGTACACATGACTATATTTGCTTTTTTATTTGCAGAGAATTTCAAAGCATAAATGAAAAAGCCTACATGGATTAATAAATATCCTGGCTGGAAAGATCATGTGTACAATATTCATCAGCTTTACTTCTAGATTTTACACATGGCTCCATAACGGTTAATGATTATTAGTAACATTAATCAGGTGGTGCTGGGTTGGTGGGCCGGATGACGGTTGTAGTCTAGTCGGTGTGGTCTGTCTCTCTTTATGTCTGGGGAGCAGCCACTCAGCTGTCTGACGTTTTAATGTATGCAAATGAGCCTGAGAGTGTGTGAAAGAATCCCTCTACACATAAAATCCTCACACCCCTTAGACATATCCATCCTATCTCAAGCACAGTTCATTCCCACACCAGGAATTAACATAGGACAGGAGGGAGAATTTCTTTTTTTAATGACATGAAACCAGACGTTCTCACAGACTCAAGTCTTCACATCAGGATTCTGCATTACTAATTAGGCACCCAAAATCCACACTTTAAAATTTACACATTTTAAAAGGAATTTTTGCAATTTTGCATCTTTTCCTTTTGGTCCGAATAACATTTGCAAGAGAAATCATTTAGTACATAGTTTAATAGCTTATGCTTTGAATTCCTACTTTGTAAGGCTTAAGATTTTTGTTGAGAATGCTTTGCTCTGGTACTTTTTGCTAATGCTGTTTGCCCCAGTTGGATATACAGCACATTGCCATTACTTTTAAGGTGTTTCTTTTGAAACATTAAACATTATTTGGTCACAATTGTAGGTTGCTTTGGATAAGAGCATCTAATAAATGCCATCAATATAAATGCAATCACAAACATGACAACGAACGTACAATGAAAATCTAAAATGCCAGAAGTAAATGTCAGAAAAGCTGATCACAGATCTCTACTTGTCACAAATCCAAAGTGTTTTGAATCTATTTCCAAGCAGCTTTAGGTCTTGGGGTCACATCTGCACAAATTATTGTCTGTAAGTAAAAAGCACATGGAATAGCTTCATTGCCAAGGTTAAGAATAAAACAAACCTGTACTGTCACCTTAGGTTTTAATGTCAAACAGCCATGGACAATTTTATTTCTCCAATTAAACCAGCTGCAAGTCTTTGGACTGTGGGAGGAAACCGGAGCTCCCGAAGGAAACCCACACAGACACAGGGAGAACATCCACAAAAATTACTCGGACCGCTCCATCTGGGAATCAAACCCAGGACCTTCTTGCTGTAAGGCCACCAGGCCGCCCTTTAACAGTAATAACATAAAAAGAACATTCATGGGTTTTTAAAAACTGTTCAGTTAATAGGTGTTTTTCTTTTTTAAAAGTAAATGTATATTAAAACTATATCTAGGTATTTTATGCCTGCAATATGTTAAAATAATGTTACATTTTTTCTTTATAATTTATTGTGTAAACAGTGTGGTAAACACTGAATTACAGTTTTATCATAATGTAGAATAAGTTCACACTGAAATACTGAGCTAGAGATTTAACACAAACATGTAGACTCCTTTTTAAAGTATTTCAAATCAGTAAATTTCATTGTCATTCATAATTTAATGTAAGGGATGATTTTAAATGAAGTGTTTAAATGATTATTAAATAAATAAATACAGTAAATGCAAATAATAGATCAGAGCTAATCTCTACATAAAGACATGAAACTTATATTTGAAGTAAATTGCTGATGATGTTTAGTATTCAAAATGGCTAAAATATCTAAACACACCTGATGTTTCAAATAACGAAGTTTTTCTCTCCATGTATTTAACAGGCTCGAGGTAAATGAGGATGATGGGTACGTGCTGTATGCTAGTGTGTGTGTGTGTGTGTGTGTGTGTGTGTGTGTGTGTGTGTGTGTGTGTGTGTGTGTAGGATGGGGGGGGGGGGGGGGGGGGGGGGGTAGAGAGCCGATGGGGTTGAAGGTGGGGGTGGTGGTGGGGTGCTTATGGGGCTCGAGCTTGAACTTGACCGTCGGGCTCGCTCGTCGTGCGCGTGGGAACGGAGGCGCGAGATTCACCCCACCACCCGCCGCTGTTCTCACGCGCCTGTTCGGGTCGCCGCTCATTTACATAACGTCCCGCCGGGCTTCAGTTAAAAAGAGCGAGCAGAGAGAGAGAGAGAGTCTCTCTTTTACCCCCCAGCCTGAACATCCTTCCAATCCAGCTCCTCAGTCTGTAAGTTTATCTTCATCATTTATTAGCAGTATTTTAACTAGTGTTGTTATTGTTTACAAATATTTATTAATTTTAGAGTAATTTAAATATGACCAAACTTTAAACTCGATATATCAATTCCTATCAATAATTTTGTTTTGTTATTTATTCTGGTTTTAGTCACATTTAAAGCTTTGTACCTCAACCACGTATATATTAAATTATTTTAACAATCAAAGCTTACACATTAAGGTGTTTTATCTTTTTTTACATAATACATAAACAACATCATTTTGGAACTTTATTTAGAAAAAAAAAATCTACATTTCTTTTTTACATTTAAATGATACAACAGGATGTTAGATGTATGCAGAGTTTAACATTTTTAACAAATGAATTTCAATTTATCAATTAAAATATTTTTATTATTTTTGATTAATTTTAAATTAATATTTAATTTCAAAACATCATTTCAAATGAAAATTATTTCCAAATAAATTTTATTGCATTTTGTCTTTAAATGCACATTTAACATTTTATATTAATGTCCTGTACTGACTCTTTTTTAACACCATACAAGATAAAACTGTGGACGTTAGATCTTAGCTGTTGGCTGTGGGGTCTGAATAGAAAAGTGTGCATGTACAAAGCTTTCATGGATACTGGTTGTGTGTGGTGGATGAGGAGTATTAGTCGTTAGGGCTTCTTGGTAATTTCATAATCGTAGTGTTTGCTGTTTAATGTTTATTTGGCTGTATTAAGTACTATGATGTACAGTATTTTAGTGGCTATACTTCATTGCTGTTAGGCATGGTAGGGTAAAAGAACACGTGACTGAGGTAGGCGTGAAGAGGAGTGAGCATGAGCACCAAGTGACGTGTTAATAAGCAGTGCATTTATGACGTCATGTTTTTTCATTGGTTAAATAAAGATGTATGGGTGATCTTCTCAAAATAGCTTTCTAACATTTAAGATGATAGTGTTACTATGAAACGAGTGTTGATAATAAACACTAAGCTGGTTGTTGCTAACATGCTTAAACAATTTAAATGATTACATACATATACTGTACATGCTTGGCTGGCATTGTATGGACATAAAGCACAATTTCCATGTGCTCTGTAACTGGAAAATATTCACTTCCATGCACGAAGATTTTTCCAACTCAAATAAGTTCACCTGATCCAGGTGATTGATGCATTTGTCCTCTGGCCTGGTCATTAGGTGTGATGAAATTTAACAGAAATGCAAAAAAGCAGCTCTAGTGAGAATCTTCACTGAATTATTTCTGTAAAGTCCATGATTTCTTTTAGGTAAGAACTGTAAAATGCTGACTATAGATTACAGGTTCTGATTTCTCACAGTTTTTTGGTGATAGAGTTAATTATTGGATATAATTTGATCTGTATATGTCTACGATTTTTAAAGATACAGACATCCACATACTTTTATGGCTGTATAAAGTCTTATTTAGATTAAGTACATACATTAAAATGGGCATTAAAGGTGTAGCTACAGATGTTTAGTTCTCCCCATGGAGATCTTTAGTAATTTAGCTAACTGTTTAAGTTTAACTTAGTAAATGAGTAGTTTTACTAGAACTTTGGATTCTTTTCAGTCGGGATTTGTAGGCTTTCTGTGTTTATTTGTATTGAAAATGATGGGATTACATGCTGTAAAATGCCCTTTTATGTTAAATTCTGTTAGCAGCAGTATCAGGGTATTCAAATGTCCTTTCAAATCTTTGGCTAGTTAGTGCTGTTATAGCTCATTAACTGACTGTACTAGATATATTAGTTTTGCTTTTACTTTCAAATACACAGATCTACTGGATATATTTGCTATATCTAAAGAATATCATGGTAAAGTTTATTAATTCTGACTTTTACATTTTAGTGAAATGTGTGGATTAAATGGGCTTAACAAATTCCTTCTGTTCAGTGCTGTTTTACAGCTAAATAATTAGAAAGACTAATGTTGCTGCAGTATTAGTACATTCTCTTTTATAGCTTTATATAGTAATGGATGCATGGCTGAGGAGGATAAACTAAACCACCTGTATTGCACACAGGCCAATAAAACATAAAAATTAGACTTTCTAAACACTGCACAATTACACTGGATCAAATCAAGTAAGTTTGAAGTTAGTAGTTGGCAAAATGTGACTATATCTAATAATATCTAATAATCTTCACTGCTTCTGTACATTTTAGCAACAATCAAGCCTGAAAATTGTACATTTACAACCAAAACCAGTTCACATTTCTATTACATTTATCAGAAGCAGAAATGTATCTGTTAATGTAACTGTAGGTAATATTTTAGTTAACATTAAAATGTATAATTAATGAATGCTGGTGGGAAAGAAACCTCACACTGATCCTTGCAAACAGGAGCTCTTTTGCAGGACCTTTATTTTTTGTATGGAAGTGATAAGGAACATTTTAATAGTAATTTTAATAGTTTGGGACTCACATAATGTAATAAAAACAATTTTTATATCCTGCAGCTAGATTGGTGTATTTACTGATAGATCTAAATAATTAATTATAATTTATATAACTGAAAAACACAAAGTAAAAGAGTGTGAATGTCTATCATTTAAGATGCCTGAACAGTGAACAGGTCCAAAGATGAGAGCTTAATATAATTTACATTTATGGCATTTAGCAGATGCTTTAATCTACAGTGACAGTACACAAAGCAAGCAATTGAGAGTTAAGAGTTAGTTAACTTCATCAACAGTTTGTTTATTAGTTTTATTAGTACACCTGTACTGGTTGTACTTTATAGATTTACACTTATTTTATTTTATCATGACTAAAGAATTTGCTAGACAAAAGTTAGAGGTTAAAGTCGTTAGACACCACAATGGCATTTACAAATATTAACAGTAAGAGACTAGTGTTTAGTGTTTGTTTAAACACTGCAATTTTAAATTGTTTAGGAGAACTTATTTTAATGCTTGTGATGCAGTAGGTACAGTGCAATTGTTCAGATAATCATCAGGTCACTGTAAAATGTAGACTGTAATAATAATAATAATAATAATAATAAAATAAGAACAATAATTATAATAATTATTATTGTTGTTGTTATTATTATTATTATTGTTATTATTATTGTTATTGTTATTATATCACAAATTACTCAAAATCTTATTCCATTTTTGTCACTATGCAGATGCACCCAAATAGTTAATATAATAAGAACACACTTAGACCAAAAATCTAATAAACCAAGTAAGCAATACATTTACTGGAGTGTATTTTTCCTTTGTAAACAAAAAAAAGATATTTCAAGAAAATTGTAATATTATTGACATTTTAGATGGCTTTCGTTTTTAAACGAAACTGCAACTGCAACTGCGATTGACTCAAATATCAGTAATAATAAATCGGTTTAATTTACTAATATCTTTTGTTATCGAGTAAAAATGGGGGGGGGGGGGGGGGGGGCTACAACGTGCTAATGTACAATACTTAAAGTAACATTGGTAAAGCATTTTTTATTAAAAATGTGTAGATTCATGGTGTGAAGATTAACGTATGGATGACAGAAATTAATTGTACAGACTAGATGGACTGCAAGTGCATTTTAAATACATTTGTTACAATATTACCAAGGTTTATTTTTTTAATTGTATTTCTGTTACAATATCTGTACAAATCCGCCATGGTTTGACCATATTGTCGATTGCTCTAATTATTTCTATTTACTGGCTTAAAATAATTGATAAAGTCGCGTTTTGTAACAAAATCTTGAGGAGGACTTTGCCAAAAATATGACATACATTTTTAAACTTACACTATATAAATTCGTTTATTTTTCTCTATCAGTTCTGTTAAACAGTTATTACAGTGTATTAGAAAACGAATTGTGGAAGTGTAGTTTATTAATCAACTACTGGTTATTAAAGACAGGAGGAGAAAAAAACTTTAGACAAGCAAAACAATTTCATAGTACCTTTTAAAAATTATTCGAAATGTGTTAATCAGTGTTTAATTTGTGTGTTTATACAGTGTGTGAGGTTTCACTGTTTTACTTAAACTTAGTCCAGCTTAATGCAACATTGTAAATAGGTTCTCTGGACTGAATTTTCTGTAAATCTTGATTATATCCAAATTGACTTACGAATTCTCAGAAAAGGTAATAAGCTGGGGTGCAGGGTTAGAAACGCACATCCACAAATGTACATATTTTCACTTTTGGTAAATTAAATAAAATGGTAGATAAGCCGAGTTTAACTGCATAGATCTAAAATATCATAGTTCTGCGTTTGAGTTTAAATTCAGTGACTTTTTCCTGAGAGTTTGAATTCTAGTAATACTGGATTTTAAAATATGTTATTGTTCCTGAGTATAAAGTGTAGTGAGAGAATCAGGCTGAATTTATCTACGACGTAGAAAAAAATCGATCAAGCTGGAATTGGAAACATAAAACATAACACATGCTAATCACCACCTAGACCTGTGCAGTTGTTAACAGGGATTTAGGCTCTGAGTGGAAATATTTTACTGTTGTAATTTATAGAGCAGCCTATATTATTGGTGAATAGGACAATATCAAATCTATAGTAAAATTATACTGCTGTAGGCTACAATCTTTAAAAAAACAGAGATGGCATTTTTGCAATGTAGTCTGTGTTTTAAACACACACCTTTCATTGCTTTGTCAACATGACATTGTGTGTAAAATAATGCGCTACTTCATCGTCATGGTGACTCATGTGCGCCACAATAGCGCGAGATTTGCGTGTTCACGGAGCCTGTCAATGGCTGCAGACCTGATATTATCCTGTTAATTCATTTTTACATTAAAATTCTTTTTTATTTGGGCTCAAGCTACTTATGACACATTTAGAAGCCTATATTGCAGATCACTGGTATGATCCACGGTTTGGGGGTTTTGTTGGTATGAATATCTTCTACAATGCACTGCAAGATCAGTCTTAAAACAATTTACCCTTGTAGACCAACATTGTACCTTTGAACCAGAAGGGGCACAGAGTCAAATACGGTACAGAACTATAAAGGATACAGAACCATGCAGAACCAAGGCAGAACTATAACAAGCACATACCAGTAAAGGTACAGAAACCTAGAAGTGAACCCAGAAAATGCAGAACCACAGACCGTACAAAATAACGATTCTGATGGGATTGTGATGGGATTTCCCAACACTGGTCAAAAATAGTTGAACAGCTTATTAGTTAGTTCACCTGATTTAATTCGACAAGTGACAATTTGATGTAATCTCTCTCTCTCACTCACTCACTCACACTCACTCTCTCACTCACTCTCTCACTCTCTCACTCACTCTCTCACTCACTCACTCACTCACACTCACTCTCTCACTCACTCTCTCACTCTCTCTCTCACTCACTCACTCACACTCACTCTCTCACTCACTCTCTCACTCACACTCACTCTCTCACTCACTCACTCTCTCACTCACTCACTCTCTCACTCACTCACTCACTCTCTCACTTACTTTCTCACTCACTCTCTCAATCTCTCTCACTCTCACTCACTCTCACTTACTCACTTACGCCTCACTCTCTCACTTACTCACTCACTCTCCTCTTTTTTGCACACCATCTCTCTCTCTCTCTCTCTCTCTCTCTCTCTCTCTCTCTCTCTCTCTCTCTCTCTCAGAATAGTAACAGATAATAAGTAGTACTGTTGTAATGAATATGTCCAAAAATACTGCACATACACACGCTTGCCTACTGTTTAGTATATGTGAGTGATAAATGTGGCATACAGATCACACTTAGAGTCTATAACTTTTCGATTATTTGGCTGAGATGCAGGTATTGGAAATTAAGGTACTAAAGTGTGCCAGTATAACTAGTTATCCCCATAATGTTACGTATTTTGTCATTTTAGTGTAGGTGAATGTACGTTTACATTATCTTAAACAACTTAATTAAGGTGACATCTTGTTCTTAAAGGCACTTTATTCGTAACATTGGTGGTATAACCACAAGCAAATGTTTAGTTTCTCCTGGATGTGTGGAATATTATGTAGTTTATGAGTCTTTTATCACAAAGGCTTAGGTGTTTTGTGTGAGGAGATTTGTATGAGCTGATTTCGTAGCCCATAGCTCTGAAAGCCAGCAGTTCACTAGCTATGCTATTATTTACATTCCTTACTGTCCAGCAACTTTTAAACTTTAAACTTGGAAATTAACAACAAACCAAGTCCATCAGAGTAATAAAGAGCTTAATATAATGTGATAATTCTGCTAAAAATAACTATGACTAACATGACTAAGCAGTGGTCCAGCATCACTGCCAAGTGGTTTCCTATGGGCATGCGCACTAGAGAGGTTGCAGATATTAGTGCTGAACATTTTGCAAACAGTAGGGATAATTACTTATGATTATTTTAATGAATGAATACAGCTGAAAATGCGAACGTAAAATCTTAACGTAAAATGTTACAATATATAAACAATAACGCATTAGGGTGTAACGAAAACTAAAGTAAAAATATTGATTTACTTAAATGAAACGATTAGATGCACTTGCTGCAATTACAGTCTAACCACAGGAAGAAACCAAGAAAAAAATAGGACATTTTGTATTGGTCACACAATGTCTGTTTATTAATTAAATGTATTTTTATTTCTGTATACAAATAAGTTAAAAACATCTTTTTAAAGAAGACTGAACATATATTAGACAAACTGGTTTTCCCACGGCACTGATATAGAGAGCATGTGATTTATTCATCTTTGTTTCAGTTCTATAGAATATATGAATAAAAGCTGATGTAAATAGACCGGCGGTAATGGGCGGTGAGAGCGCCGGGCCTGGGAAAAGGGGGCGGGGCCAGACTGAGTCGCGCACAGCGTATTCACATGCTAATGCGAAACAGCGCGCTGTTGAACTTGATGTTGACTTCTTTCTTCTTTCTTTGGGGGGCTAATGTGTGTGGTTTTTTCCCTCGGTCTCTTTTTTTTAAAGGATTTTTTTTCCAACGGGGTAAAACAGATTAAAGCAGTGCTGATGTTTTTCTAGAGCCTTTTAAATGAATAAATACATACAACATCATACATAAAACATAATACATACTAAAATAATCGACTACATGTATACCCTATGTACTTTATGTAGTGTATTTTATGACGTATATAGCATTATTTTGCATCAGCCTTATAATGAAATATCTTTTTGGTGCTCGCAAAACTGCGCCTTTATAAAACTATTATGAGTGTTATGTTTTATCCTGTTTCCCTAAAGGCCTCACACATTTACATATGTGTAAAGGAAAACACGTGATGTTGCATGTAAACCGTATTATCAGTATGTGAAAATATTAGTGCATTTATTAACACGTTCTAAAAAAAAAACGACGAGTTACCAACAAGCAAATACAAAAGCATCAAATTTAAACCCAATTACAATGTACAATTATTCTTACATTTAAGCTCATACTGGGCGAGTTAAATTTAAATCTACGACGCTGAACATGTTAAATACTGAAAATTACACAAGAGTTTCAGCACCGAGGACAGGGACAGAGACTCATTCAGCACTTCAGTACTAAACTCATCACCGTTCAGCTTTAATAATGCAACACATGAAAAAGGGAACCAACTGCTCCTTAACATTTAAAATTAATACAAACTTTTTTTTAAATAAAATGATTGGGTTGGGCTGGGTGATGTCTTAACATCCATTGATTATTATTATTCATAATAATAACAATAATAATAGTAATAATAATAATAATAATAATCAGTATTTTACCAGGAAAGTATTGGTTGAACATATGCTCCCTTTAGATTATACATGTGTGTGTTATGAATATAATAGTGATAAACTTGAAATAGGCTAAATTAACTAACTAAATAAATGAAATAACTAAATGTGCATTAAAATATATAAATAAAAAATACAGTGAAAATGGAGAAATAAAATAAAAATCTAAATAAGAAATAACATTTTATATATATATATATATATATATATATATATATATATATAAAATGTTATTTCTTATTTAGATTTTTATATATATATATATATATATATATATATATATATATATATATATATATATATATAAACACATTATTTGTTTTTTTTGTTTATTATTTAAGTTCCAATCACAGTACGTTGTCTAAAACAACGAGTACGTTGTCTAAAAATCATTTCATTTTAATTCATTTGAAAAAAAGAAAGAAATAATAATAATAATAATAATAAGTTAGATTTATATAGCATACTCAAGAAAGAAAGAAAGAAAGAAAGAAAGAAAGAAAGAAAGAAAGAAAGAAAGAAAGAAAGAAAGAAAGAAAGAAAGAAAGAAAGAAAGAAAAAAAAAAAGGGAAATATAATCGAAAACGGGATTCCCTATTTAATAAATCGTATTCTAAAAACACGGTTTAGGTTATTTTTGGAAAACATAAAACGCATTGTGGTGTTAACATGTAAATACAGCACATAAAACATGAGAAAATATGACAAAAACACGTGTACAGAGGCCTTTATGTGCTTGTTTTGATGCTTTTCAGGCCCGCTGGTTGAATCACGCTGCATTTACAGCGAAATTTTCCCTGATTTAATAATATTGTGTTTAATATAAAAGCGCGGTACAATAACAAACCTGTACACACCAGTTACTGTGGGTTTAAACGTCTATATGTCGGGAAAGTGACGGCAACAAAATACATGGCATGTACTAGCTGGTTCTGTGTGCCACCCCTGCCGTGTGTTTAATGTGGTACATCCCGTACTGTAAATCATAAGCATGAAGCCGCGGAGGAGTCCATTATGAGAGGACTGTATGCATGTGATGTGATGTGATGTGATGTGATGTAATGTGGTGTTTCTTTGTTGAGTTGTTTAATAAAAAATGAAGAAGAATAAGAGTCTTCATAGTACAACAGAATGCATAAAAGCATGTGTATGTGTATCTTCAGATAGAGTATTATTTCTAAGGTGACCAGAATTAAATGTTTTCTACCCATTCAGTATTAGTAATGCAACGAGATACAGCAAATGAATGAATTAATTGTATTTATTTATTTCTTGATAATATTTAAGGTGTTAAAAAATGTGGTAATATAATCTAAACCATAGTACTGTAGCTATAGGAATATTTAACCCATCGTTGCAGGTGTTGAGTCAACTATAGAGTTATTATTTATTTAATTATTTATTTATGGCATTTTCAGATAGCTGGTTTACTCATAGCTGGTAAAATAATGAACCCAGGAAAATTCTTATCATCCACATAGATTAGCACTGCACAGAATACCCGAAATGTGTTGTAAATAAATATGAATTTAGTTATAACATTTAGTTACTGTTTAGGTGCTACCTGACATTTTTAAATAAAAAAATTATAATTACTATGAGCAGTGCTATAATCAGCTTTGTGGAATAAAACCCAGCATCAGAGGTAGCAGATGTAAAGCCTGCATGGTGTTTTTAGGCAAGGAGAACACACCATACTATACATTAAAATATCACAAGATGTGTTGCCCTTATTTAGACACGTGAATGTTAAGGAAATAACACACTACTGATTTGGAAGTGTATCTATTCTAATATTTTTTATTTACCATTTAAAGTATGATGCATATTTGTAGGCACATTTGTTACTTAAATTTGATTTGCATTTATTAGACTGGCATGGTGTAGTTCGGACTCTTGGAACCAGTGTTAATTTATTCTAATGTGAAAAACTGTGCTTTGTTGAGTGTGTGTGTGTGTGTGTGTGTGTGTGTGTGAGTGTGTGTGTGTGAGAGAGAGAGAGAGAGAGAGAGAGAGAGAGAGAGAGAGAGAGAATGGGGCGGGGACACGGCTGCTGAGGGTTGGTGAGGGTGCACTCGCTCCAGTTACTACATTCAATCACCCGACCCTGAAGCTCTGGATGTGTATCTGTGAATGTGCACTTTTATTTAGCAGCAAACCAACTGTTTGTTTGTTCATTTTTTGTTTGTTTGGTTGCTTGGGTTTTTTTCTTAAAGACGATAATATATGTCTGGCTATATGGATCAGTGGATGTGCGCAAATGGAACTGGCGCAAAACTGCGTAAGTACTGATCAAACCGTTTGTGTTAAGATGCTGAAGTGTGAGTCATTGATGGATAAATTAAATACAAATCATCTGAACCTGCAATTTATCTTATATATAAATGTATAAATTACAGGACAATATACTCAACTTTGTCTTACTGCGTTTGTGGATTCTGCGTTTAAATATTCTGCCGAATTCGTGCCCGACCCGTGTAGTCAGTAGTTAGGTATTATTTTGAAGCATACGGCAGGGTTGTCGCCCTGTTTCCTTTAGCAAGATGACAAACCGACATTTCTTAGTTCTGCCCTCGCCATATGGTACGAGTGGCTTGGTGGTTGTTTGTGTACCTGGCAGGAACCTCGCTGTGCCCACTGCAGCCTTTATGAGTTCCTTATCAGATTCATGACTATACAATATTTACCATTTATTTATATGTAATATTAGGCCTATAGTCTTGTTGGCATATATGGCAAATATTAGCCACGTGTGTGTGTGTGTGTGTGTGTGTGTGTGTGTGTGTGTGTGTGTGTGTGTGTGTGTGTGTGTGTGTGTTATTCAGTGTGTGCCCTGCGTTTTTTATTTTTTAAAACATGTATATTTTTTTCACTTATTATTTGATTTGATTATTTTTAGAGTGATGGGGCATCAGCTTAGCACACCCACTATAGTGAAATTCACTGATGTATTAAAGCTACAAATGATCTGATTTGTTTGTAAATCAGATGTTAACAAATTAGAGATAAAGAGTGTAATAGATGCAGCTTTAGGTTCTAACTTTGCGTTGATTTTGCAAATTTTGCGTTAAAATTTCATGCTCTTGTAACCCTAATCCAAACAAATCTACAGGGTTTATTTTGAAGTGGGATTTTTTTATAGTTAGTGCTACGTTTTATTTTCGTTTTTTACATTTAAGCTTTTTTTTTCTAGGCAACTTACAATTGTGTCCGAATCCAATTTAAGACATTGAAGGTTGAGATCCTTGCTTAAGGGCCCAACGGTTGCAACTTGGTAATGGTGGGACCTTCACTTATAGTTCACTAGTTCAGTAGCTTTACCAGTTTATTCTATTATGGCAACCTGATGTGCCAACTGCACACGAGTTCTGCAACCGTTTTTGTTATACAGGCCTTTGTAGATTATTTCTTTTGTATTTCTATAATAAATTTACCTTATTAATCTGGTGTTTCTAGCAGATACGCACTCGTGTATGTATGTATGTGTGCGTATAGGATTTACTTTATTGTTCTTTACATTTAAAAATATAGATATATTAGGGCAATGTGTGCCTCTGTAGTGTACAAACTTTGCGCCCGCGCGCGCGCGCGTGTGTATGTGTGTCGTTTGGTCATGGGTTGTGTGTGTGTGTGTGTGTGTGTGTGTGTGTGTGTGTGTGTGTGTTTGTGCTCAATTCGTGCCCGAATTTTGTAGTCGGTAGCTACCAAAATTTGAGATAGTTATATATAGTACAAATATAGAGATATACAGTATTTTATCTCACATTATGTATTTTAAAAGTCTGCAAATACACACTACTGTGTTCGCGCCTGTGTTGTGCTTTAAAGTTTCTATTTTACAGCTATTGTACAACATGTATTTTTAGGTCTATATTAAAAAAATTAATAAGAATACTTTAGTGCTTTACCTTTTGCACAATAACCAAACAGTTCCCACGTTAGTTCTTAGTTCTGTTCCCGCGTTAAGGACCGAGTACCCAGAGCAAAGATCATGATGTACCTACTGCAGGCTTAAAAAAAGAGTCTCACAATCGCATCCTGTAAATTATTCTTTTATATAATGTAGGAGAATTTGTATATTTGGCACACATTCATGGACGTATCTATACACACATGGGCGTATCTATGTCTGTATGGATGGATGTGACAAATACATGTTTGCAATACTGATTGACAATAAGACGAATAAGACACAATGCATTGTGTTTATATTTTCCTAATGTATTTGGAGTAAACTTAGATAAAGTGGAACACTTTTACTCTTTACAGTTTCCTATTTAATGGATTTGCTACAATAATATATTTTATTCCTGGGAACATTACGTACCTTTGTAAATTAGTTAAATGTAGTACAACACTTTTTGGCCTTATTTGATAGGATTGACAATAAAATATAGTCTCAGTGATACTTTACATAAATTTTACAGTCTACTGTAAATGTAGTAACTCTACTGAGTTAATGTAGTAATACTGGAATAATTATCTGTAGATGTACATGCTAATGTAAATACAAACACATGTATACAAGCTTATTTATTCATTTATTAGGATTTTAACGTCATGTTTTACACACTTTGATTACATTACAAGATTCATCAGTTCACTAGTTCAATGTCAAACACAGTCATGGACAATTTTGAATCTCCAATTCACCTCACCTGCACGTCTTTAGACTGTGGGAGGAAACCGGAGCTTCCGAAGGAAACCGACAACTCGGGGGAGAACATGCAAACTCCACACAGAAAGGATTTTAGTAAACGAAATCATTGCACCCTAAAACTGTTTGAGTGTGTATGGATGAGTCTTCACACACACTCGCCTGCACCAGCAAGTGCAATGGCACCATGTGACCACGAAGGTGGGCGTCCTGGAGAGCACGGCGGCCCCTTTAAGACGCACGGGTTAGTTTCTCTCTTTGGTTATCTAGCTGTATGAGTTTATGAAATATCATAAAGCTAGAGAACCGAATGTAGCAACTAATTCCACCTACTTCGAGATCCTGGACCAGTGGACCGCCTGGGCGCACAGTATGAGGTTTCAGGGGCGCCGAAAGCCTGCGCGGTTTCCCCATGCCTGATAACGTGCTCGATAGAGAACAGGACGTTCTGCTTTTATGATATGTGTGTGTATTGTTGTTAGTATAGATGTGTTGAACATGCATGGTGTAAGGTCTGTTTAGTAAACGAGGTTGGCACAGGTTTGAGCAGGATGCTTGATTTAAACGCGGGTATGTGTGTGGGTGACTGAGGGTGCATGCTGAATGCATGGAAGATGAGGTGCGTTGGTGCATGGCTGATCATGGTCCTGTACATACAGGTTGGGTTTGATAGATTATGCTTGGTTTTTGTTTAAGAATCGATCTTTTTGTGTGGTGTTGACTCACTTACGTGGTTAGATGGTCGCATGTGCACGGGAGCACCTGATTGGTCCGAGCTTGTCAGTCACGTGGGGTTTGGAGAGCAGCGCGCAGTGTTGATATGAAGGACGAGTCGAAGCTGACAGGGAACAAAATTAGGCAAATTTACAGTTTAGTGCTGAAAGAACAGCGACCCAGAGCACAGAGTATTAAAACCCTACTGAACCCTCAGTGTGTGGTACAGTGACGCAGCTGGAAGAGTGGGTGCCGCAAGGCACCATGGATCCTGGAGACTTGGATTAGGATCTAATACACACACCTTAAAATTATGTACTTAATTATTTACTTAGTTAAGGTATTGGACTAGTAGTCAAAAGGTTGCTGGTTCAAGCCCCACCACTGCGAGGTTGCCACTGTTGGGCCCCTGAGCAAGGCCTCAAATCGCGTTCAGTCATAATTGTGAGTCACTTTGGATAAAAGTATCTGTTAAATGCTGAAAATTACTTAGAGAAAGATTTATCATAAGCACATACAATTGTGTAAGCAGTAGAGAGTTAAGGGCCCTGCTTAACGCTTCACAGAATCAGCATTTGTACAACCTTTCAAGCATGTCAACTTCTGCATCATAATATACTCATTTATAACATTTAGTAATTCTAGACATGGACATGGCTTATCTCTGAGTGCAAATTTTGACCCAAATCAACCAAAAGCACATGTGTTATCCATCTCTGGTGAATTAAAGAAGCTACACAGTAAGCTTCTGATAAAGCTGTGAGATTTGTTGGGCTTGTATTAAGTTAGAATTTGACTTCTATGCAGCCTTATTATGAAACCAAATTTATACTAAACTTATTTGTTATATATACTGTATATGACTTATGATAATGATCGTAGCTGTGATTCTCTTAGCTTTAAAACATTGACATGTAATGATTAGTTTTAATAATATAAATGATATATTTATTTGCATTATACATATTTTTTTTTATAAATCAGTAATACCTTAATCTGTCTCTGAGAAGCAGAGGAAACGTTTTAATATATAAGAAATGTTATACTAAAAACAGAAAAACCAAAATATCCAAAATATGTTGAAAGGACTTATTGCTGTTCTTATGTCATCAATAATAATGTTTTGTTTTTTTTTGTATCTTTGACTTTAGTTTTACTGGCAAGTGGAGTATGATCTTCCATCACCAGGCCCCTTGTTTGTTCATTTCTCAGCAGTAAGAACAGCCTATACAAGGTAAACATTACATCACATCCACAGATTTATATGTACAAGATGAGGTCTGTGGATAGCCTGCTGCTATGATAAACAGCAACATCAGTACACAATAACACAATATATTTTCAGTATTAAGCACATTGAGAATAAATACTGCAAAACCTAAGTTCATTACAAATAAGAAAAGAATTTAAACATGCAATAGCAATGTAGTTAGCCTGTGCTAGAGGGTGGAGAACCAAATATTCAATCAGTATTGTTTTTGTAATTCAATACACATTAAGTTCATAAATCTATTAGACATACTCAGACATTATTGCACCAAACCTGATGTATTAGAAAGCACGAATGAAAACATGTTCAAAAAACTAAACAGATTGCAATACTTTTAAAATGTTCTTTGGACAGACAAAACAAAAACAGAATCATATTTTGCAGACTAAAAGGTGCATAAATGATCCAGAAACATAATGAATACAGTGAAGTATGGAGGTGGAAGAATCATGATATAAATATGAATATGGCTATACTGGAATGAATTAAACCTTTGTAATAAATTAAAAAGTCAAATTTCAGACTTGAACTTGGAGTATTTAAGAACATGAAGATTTTTTGTAAATGAATAAAACTAAACCAAGTGGTTTGAAAAATGACAGGTACAGTTCACCATATGGGATTATACCATGACAATCATAACGGCCTTACCTATGTCCTTTTTCATATGAATAAAAAATGAGCTTATTAATTTTTATATTTATTTATTAACAAGACAATGTTATCCAACACCCATACTGCCCAGTATAAAATAGTGACAGCTTGAATGGGTTGCACCACTTTCAGCAGCAGTAACTGATACTACACGCTTTCTACTATTTTTATCAGATGCATGTACAAAACTAACTCAGACACACGGTTAGATTATCGGGCACAAACTGCTGCTCAGGTCTCATCACAACCTCCATCTACCTCCATCTCTTTTGGGTGCAAGTCAAGACTTTGACTAGGACCAGTTTAAACTTCAGTGTTTTTTCTTTATTAACCTTTCAAATGTGTAGTTGTTTAGTCCTGCTGCATGAACACAGTTATGCTTTATGGACAGATGACTGTAGATTTTAATAATGTGTATCACTTAATGAAGCAAAGCACCCCCACACAACGATCACCACATTTAACTGCTGCTATATAATAATGAAATCCTACTTTAACAGATGGTTCAGATTTAACTGACCTGTTCATACAGACTAATGACTTTCTTTTTGTGTTTAATTGGTTGTTATCTCTTGTGTGGAAACAATG
Organism: Trichomycterus rosablanca; assembly: GCF_030014385.1. Classification (NCBI taxonomy): domain Eukaryota; kingdom Metazoa; phylum Chordata; class Actinopteri; order Siluriformes; family Trichomycteridae; genus Trichomycterus; species Trichomycterus rosablanca. The sequence goes on from NC_086012.1 coordinate 15,281,595, forward strand.
TGTAAAGTTCCTCCAGTGCACATAATGACAAACAGATGACAGCAGTTATTACTGTGAGCTGAATCAGAACAGAACGAACATTTTCTCTTTCTAGCAAAACATGTTTATGAGCAAAGTGCAAAGCTTATAAGTACACACATCATTAAATCACCATGATCAGCTGTTGTACCCCAGTTTAAGTTTAGCTTGATATTATGCAATAAAGCTGTGATTTAACAAGACTGAAGGCAGTATATGTTTATATGTTTGTAGGCTTGTGATTTACAAACGGGATAAACAATACTCATAAATCTTTATTGGTTTTGAATGAATAGCTTTTAAATTGTTGTGTGTTGTGAATATTCAGAATATAAACCAATGTCCCCTTGTTGTGGTTTTATATGAGGTGTAAATATACATGTAAACCTTCATGCTTTAAGTTTAAACAGGCATTTAAATTATTCGAGTGGGTGGGACTCAGTGAGCTCAGTGACAAGCTGATTTACATTATGGTCTCAGCATTGTCTTGTACTAGGAAACAAAACTGAACTTGGTTTGAACTTGGTCTGGACACACATTACAAGATCCTACAATTCCCACAATTCATTCTGTTTATTTTTATTTCAGTGTGTGAAAAACTATCAAAGTAAAATAGGCTTCCAGAAGTCAGGTTTCAGACTTTACGAATAGTAAATGGAGCTAAATTAAAACCACAATAAAACATGGGTGTCGTGTAGAGGAAAAATAGAGGATTTGAGGTGTGGAGTTGTTTCAGGCCTAGCCGGAGAATGCTCGCCTCTTTAACATTTTTATGTAAACTAGAGCTTGAATAATGAGACGTATTTATGAAGGCTGATGAGCGAGTGAGGGGGGGCTTTTTTGAAAGGGAGCAGACTGGAGGCTGAATGAAAAGAGGGGGTGAAGGACAGGGGGGAAAGCCGGGAGATGGGGGGCCAGGGTGCATTTGGGCCTCTGCTGGTGGGGTGCAGCAAGGGAGGCAGCTGTGAAAAGAGTAGAGCCCTTTTTCCCACGCCCAGTGAGACGCGAAACAGTCGCACAGCCTGTAAGGGTCACATCACAATTCTAATATATACAGTGTATCACAAAAGTGAGTACACCCCTCACATTTCTGCAAATATTTCATTATATCTTTTCATGGGACAACACTATAGACATGAAACTTGGATATAACTTAGAGTAGTCAGTGTACAGCTTGTATAGCAGTGTAGATTTACTGTCTTCTGAAAATAACTCAACACACAGCCATTAATGTCTAAATGGCTGGCAACATAAGTGAGTACACCCCACAGTGAACATGTCCAAATTGTGCCCAAAGTGTCAATATTTTGTGTGACCACCATTATTATCACTGCCTTAACCCTCCTGGGCATGGAATTCACCAGAGCTGCACAGGTTGCTACTGGAATCCTCTTCCACTCCTCCATGATGACATCACAGAGCTGGTGGATGTTAGACACCTTGAACTCCTCCACCTTCCACTTGAGGATGCGCCACAGGTGCTCAATTGGGTTTAGTCCATCACCTTTACCTTCAGCTTCCTCAGCAAGGCAGTTGTCATCTTGGAGGTTGTGTTTGGGGTCGTTATCCTGTTGGAAAACTGCCATGAGGCCCAGTTTTCGAAGGGAGGGGATCATGCTCTGTTTCAGAATGTCACAGTTTATGTTGGAATTCATGTTTCCCTCAATGAACTGCAGCTCCCCAGTGCCAGCAACACTCATGCAGCCCAAGACCATGATGCTACCACCACCATGCTTGACTGTAGGCAAGATACAGTTGTCTTGGTACTTCTCACCAGGGCGCCGCCACACATGCTGGACACCATCTGAGCCAAACAAGTTTATCTTGGTCTCGTCAGACCACAGGACATTCCAGTAATCCATGTTCTTGGACTGCTTGTCCTCAGCAAACTGTTTGCGGGCTTTCTTGTGCGTCAGCTTCCTTCTGGGATGACGACCATGCAGACCGAGTTGATGCAGTGTGCGGCGTATGGTCTGAGCACTGACAGGCTGACCTCCCACGTCTTCAACCTCTGCAGCAATGCTGGCAGCACTCATGTGTCTATTTTTTAAAGCCAATCTCTGGATATGACGCCGAACACGTGGACTCAACTTCTTTGGTCGACCCTGGCGAAGCCTGTTCCGAGTGGAACCTGTCCTGGAAAACCGCAGTATGACCTTGGCCACCATGCTGTAGCTCAGTTTCAGGGTGTTAGCAATCTTCTTATAGCCCAGGCCATCTTTGTGGGGAGCAACAATTCTATTTCTCACATCCTCAGAGAGTTCTTTGCCAAGAGGTGCCATGTTGAATATCCAGTATCCAGTATGAGAGAATTGTACCCAAAACACCAAATTTAACAGCCCTGCTCCCCATTTACACCTGGGACCTTGACACATGACACCAGGGAGGGACAACGACACATTTGGGCACAATTTGGACATGTTCACTGTGGGGTGTACTCACTTATGTTGCCAGCTATTTAGACATTAATGGCTGTGTGTTGAGTTATTTTCAGAAGACAGTAAATCTACACTGCTATACAAGCTGTACACTGACTACTCTAAGTTATATCCAAGTTTCATGTCTATAGTGTTGTCCCATGAAAAGATATAATGAAATATTTGCAGAAATGTGAGGGGTGTACTCACTTTTGTGATACACTGTACATGGAGCCAGAAAGAATATGGAAGCAAATTAACAAGCTGTCTGAGAGTGAGACGTTCACTGACTGACACCTGCATCTCTACACCTAACATTAAGATTTTATGTGCTGCTTCCCCAGGTGTGTGTAAGTAAGTTAATATGTTTGTGTGTTGTTACCTGAAAATAATTGGGTTGTTTGTGGGTAAGGACAGGCCCATTGCAGCCCCAGTACACATTTAATCCCAAGTAAATTTCAATGTTTTAATAAATCAACATTTATAGCAGAATCACATTTACAAACATTTTGTATTATTGCAATTCCACATCTGACACTAAATCTAGTTGTTTTTGTGCCTGCAGTGCCCCTTAAACCTTTGTAAGTATATAACCCACTGCATGATTAAGACAAAGACAAGAAAGATTACCGAGACTGTTTCCTTAAAATACTTGGGGTTAGCAAGCTGGATCCATGGTGCAGTTTTATATATGTTTATTATACAACAATCACCAGAAATTTACATTTTTAGCATTTAGCAGATGCTTTTATCCTAAGCGAATTACAGTACTGTGACAGTATATTGTCTAAACAATTAAGGAGCCAACAGTGGCAACCTGGCGGTGGTGGGGCTTGAACCAGCAACCTTTTGGTTACTAGTCCAGTACCTTAACCACTAGGCTACAACTGCCCTGTGACTTGTTTAGAGTTAGGGACATGGATCCTGAGGACCTGGGTGTGATCCTTGTTTCTGGTCACTGAGATTATTCACATGTTTTCTCCATGTCCTACCAAAACATGCAGTGGCTTGACTTGATACTCAAAGGTGATTCTTGATGTGTGAGCAATTGTATGAGTGTGTGGTGCTCTGGTAGATTGGTGCCCTGTCCCGGACCTTGTGCTCAGTATTTTAGGTGGTACCTGACTCATTGTGAGTCTGACCAGGATGATTATTGTTTTAAATGTATTTTAAAATTCTACACAGTCCTTTATATTCTACATCCTAGAGTAAAAGTGATCATATGTGATGGTAATTACTTTATTTCTTCAGATCTTCAGAACTTATTGATCAAAATCACACATTGTAATTTACTTACTTTAATGATCATTTGCTAAAACTTAAGCAACAATCTTGTGTGTAAGAATGTTTTCAATCAGGCTGAACTATAGCTACACTTGGCCTTGTACATGGTCTGTGTCTCAGTCAGTCCATGTCCATCTCAATGAGTAAAAAGGGCAAAGGGCGACCTGAAAGGGGGGGGGGGGGGGGCAGTCTAAAGAACAGTTCAACTCAGTCTGACATAAAGGAGGGGGGGTCTGTTAGTAAAACACATAGCAACTTAGCTGGAATGCTTTTCTGCGGAGCAACATTCAATACGATCTGTGATCTATGTCCATCATGTGTTCCCAATAGAGGGTGTGTGAATGCTGAGGAGAGATGGGGGTTGGTTATAAGGGCTGTATTCTTAGATCTTTAAAAGTGAAAGAGATAAAGGAATATCATTAGCAAGTTAGCAGTGGGGTTAGCTTCAGACTAACAGGAATAATGAGTCCATTCAATTCTACACCAGATTCCTGCAAGTTAAAAGTGAAATATTTAGGGGCTGTATTTGTATTTTAAATATATTTAATATCTCTCTGTATTAACACACTTAACAACACTAGTTCTATTTTTTTCTTAAACTATTTTTTCCTACTACTATGTCTACTAAATTATTAGCATTATTATTACATCAGTGATGATCAGTACCAGATTATTATCTGTCTAAAGTCTTTTTGCATTAGGGATATACTGTACTGTATCCGCAGCTGTAGAAAACATCTGTAAGTTCCTCTCAGTCTTTATTTGTCACTTTTTTGCTTTGTTCTGCTGTGCTGCTGAATTACAAGTACAAACCCCAATGCTTTCTGTCATAGGTGTGTTATAAATGTGCTGGTGAAAGCGTAAAAAGCATCTCTATTCTCCCTGATTCACAACGCTTGCGTATTAGCATAATGCAGTCGTCAATAGCACTAAAGCAAGACCTGGGCCAGCACCAGCACTCTGAGCTTTTCACCATGTTTCCCCCTCTAAAACTCGCCCGCAGCCGTGTCACGCTCAATTAGCTCCCCCATGCCTTGTTTACCCTTCTTCATGTTCCTGAAAAACTCAAAGACACAAGCTTGTCCTTTGAGTTAATTCGAGCCAGCGTGGTGCGTCTGCTTCATTCTACCTCCTCTCTGCTTTTCTTACTTTTCCCATGAATTGGAATGGAAATAAAGAAATAAAGAACTGCTTCTAATTAGTTCACTGTGAGAATGTGTATTAAGAATCAGTGCGAGCTTTGTGCGAGGATGTATAGAAAGGTAGCAGCAGCGAGCGGATCGAGCGAACAGCTTCTCGTGTGAATGGCTCTTCTCTTTAGGCTTTAGAAAGAAAATGAGGTGGAGAGGGGATACTCGTAACCATTTCACAAGAGCAGGTGATTCTCGTGCTTCGGAAGCTTTTGTCTGCACGACGCTAGACAAACAACGCCGGTGGAAATAGATTTGTTTCTTTTTAAGGATTGTTCTGATACATTAGCTAAAAAAACCTGCAGTGCTATATTGAGGAGGTTTCTTTGGCTTGCTGTCTCTTAACTAACTGAATGTTTTACATAAAACATCTAAATGGACAGATTTATTTATTTAGATGTATTAGCTTTTAAAAGAGCCCTCTGAGATTAGTAGGGTTTCTGTGGATTTTATAATGTTTTTTTTGTTCAGGTGGGCCATGCTTTACTGTTAATATCAGTCAACACAAACGTGTTTCAAATACCAATACCAGATTACTTCATAATAAGTAATACATTGTGCAACCTTCACAAATGCAGAAAATGTGCTTACTCATAAAAATTAAGATGCAATAAAATAAATGCTTACAGTATGTGGATCTTTAATTGCATTAACACATGGCATGATCATAATAATAGCTACATATTAAGATTAATCATAAAGAAAAGTAGCCTAGAGCAGTGTGTACATTGCAATTTTTATTCCTATAGTGAATAGTGCAGAATAAAGCATTTTACTGTTTGTCAGAAAAAGGTCTGTATTTAAAAAGAGCCTAACAGTCAATAAATAATTCACTCAACATAGTCTAAAATGGTTTTGAATTATTGTTAATACTGTGAGACATTAACAATAGCTAAAAGAATAAGTGGTAAAATGTATGCAAAAGGTCCAAAAATTAATAAATCAACACGTAGCAGCAGTTCAGGAGTAACCCTTCCTAACAAAAGTGTTGTGGCTTGTTCCAATACCACCTAAACCTGGTCAGAAGATGCAAAAAATTGGCTTAAAAATACCAAGTGATTAAAACCAAGAGCAACTGATTCCAACCAGAAGGTCTCGCCTGGATATAATAAAAACCACCCAACCACTGCTTTAAAGGTATACAATACAAATGATAAAAATAAATATTTTCCATGTAATTAGTGTAAAATACTACACTAGGTCCCGTCAGTGTATTTGTGCTCTCAGTGTTGGAGGTCTGAGGTGTTACGCTGTGGTTCGGGTGAGTGAGGAACATTGCAGCAGCTGCTGCTGGCTCTAAACATTCAGCTGTACACAGCCTCTCCTAATCAATACTGTGTGTGGTAAAGCTCACAGTGAACCTCAGTCTACCAGCCCATTACCACAGAGAGAAGAAAAACAGAGGATTAAACAAATCTGACTAATCTGTTTACCTGTCCAGTGGCTATTTCTGATACCATTAACATGCTTCTGTTATAATGTTTGATAGCATCACGACAATGTATCATAATTAAATGGCAAATATTCAAGCAACATACAGTATATGTAGCACTCATCCTCAGCCTGCACTACATGGACATATACGTATGTGTATCTTGATGAACATCCCATTCCATAACCATGGATATATTACTTAGTCCTTCCTTATTACCATCAAATATGATTTGTGTGTATGTGTGTGTTTGGAATTCTGTGCCCATTTGGTCAAAAGAGCATTTGCTCTTGGACTGGCTCAGTGGGCTTAAGATCAGGGCTCTGCACATAGTGTAAGTGATACATTACCACTGATAGTGTAATCATAACATTGGTAGTGCACTAACAAGATGTACTGTTTAGTACAGTAGCATGTGGATTGGGATGCAGCCTGAAATTTGAATTTTTAGCCACTGCTGGTTTTTAAGCTTTGGCTTCAGGAGGCATTGGTTGGTTGGAACATTTAAACTGTGCTTGGTCCTTTGTTTCTATTCACCTTCAAACCAAAATCTATCAAAGGTTTATCCAGACTTTTAATAGTGTTAGAAATATATCTGACCACACATGACTACTTTGCACAAGACTGTACATTAAGATTAATTGACTTATGCATTTGGTTTTTCCCAAGAGATGGTGGGCTCTTGTCAAAAACACTTCCATGATGTAGCTATAACCAAAGTGATGAATAATGGAGACTCAGATAGTGGCTGGAAACTGGAAAAAGGGTTAAAAAGACTTATGTGCATATATATTTTTAATCTTTTCATGTAAAAATACAGGCCAGCAGCTGGTGGAGTTGGTGGTGTTGCATAACAGCATGGATTTCTAGAACTTAATTCCTTGCTTTTGGTCAGGGCTCGCTCAATTGACCTCAGTTACTACACTGGACACACTACCCCCTGACCAGAATGAAATATTTAGTAAAAATACAAAGATAACTACATATATTTTTTGTTTATTAGGCCAAAGCGTGTAGCCAATATGCTAATATAAATCATGCACAGACATCCATTATTTCTTTGTTTATTCATTCCTTTCGGTCTCTCTCTCTCTCTCTCTCTCTCTCACTTTTACTCTCGCTCTCCTCCTGAGGTAAGTTCCACCTCCGGCTGGGTATGAAAGATGTGGAGGAAAGGAGGGGAGGTTTCCATGGTGACAAATTGTCAGAGTTAACCATAGGGGAAACAAATAAAGAGCAGTTAGGGTGGATGGCTGTGTGTGCATGTTTGAAACAAGGAAGAGTAAATGTGAGCACTGGGACCAGGTCACCACCTCTGATGTGCCTACGTTGTTCATCTCGACTGATTCTGAAATGTTAATGCGGTCGCGGCTTCCTACATTTATAAACACAACAACGAAGGGGGCAAACGTACCTCATGCCATAAAGCATTTCTTACTTAAACTCTTGAACCTTTAGGGTTTTTAACCTTATCATTTATACCATGATCTCCCGCTACTGTGCCTCTCTCTTGTCGTCTCGCCATCTCTGTGTTTCTCACTGCATCCTGTAGATGCTATCAGAGATGGATGTCTCACACTAGTCACTCATTTCATTTTAGTTTTGGATTAAACATAGAGACAAAAGGACCAGCAGGACTCCCGTGATTCACACCTCGTCCCTTCTTCCTCGCTTCTTCTTAATTCCTTATCCTCTAATGCTGAAAACTTTGTACTACTTTGACTCTCTTGCATCTCAGGGCCTCCCAGTGTTCATCTTGCCATCCATCCTCACAAAATAAAATAACCAAACCAAGGCCTCAACTATCAGTGGGGTGAGATGTCAGTTAGGCACCATTGTTCCACAAGGACGGGGAGTTAACACCCATGTCTGAGCCCCATGAATGGAGTTATTGTATCGAAAAAACCAGAGCGGCCCCCATTTACCCCCAAACTTTTGCATTCTCCTACATACTGCATGCAAAGTACTGAGAAATAGTAAATGCATACGATATGTATGGGTGACCATAAACAATAATAGCACATTTTCCTGTACAAAAAGAATCTATTTATTTCATTGAAATTATAATTAATGTCAAGGGGCAGTTACATTCTAAATCTCAGTGGTGGTGTGCTAGCATAATAAGTTATAATCCTCTGCTCCACCCAAACTCATACTATGTTATATTGATCTAAATCATATTTATATAGAAATAGCTCAGTGTTAAGGGCTTCAGGCTATCACATGGAGGATTAGGGATTCAAATCCCAGGCCCACCAAGCAGCCACTATCAGGACCTTAAACAGGCCTTCAACTCTCTTGGCTCCAGGGGAGCTGTAGTGTGTTTGACCCCAGCATTCACAACAACAAAGCCATTTTTCTTCTAATACAGTGTACACATTATAGTTTAGCTATGATTTAATCAATATATGTTCTGTAGTCAGGACTTCTATGTCCAGTGTGTTTGCTTATAATATTATAAAACATTGTAATGAGTGGGATCTGCATATTAAAAAGTAAAGGAATTGGTGCCATTTCCGTCCCCAGGACATTATATGTATAAATGTATATGAAAATTAACCTTAACCTTGCAATGCATTTTTTTTTCGTTAGGAAAGTGTCCTGCACATTGATCTAATTGCAAATTCAGGCTATATATTTTAAAACATTCATAAAAAAAACTTTATAAGATTGAAAAAAATAGTACTTTTTCATGTCTGACACGACACTTTACAATGAAATATAAGGAGTAAAATCTTTCAGAAATGCTTTTCCCCCCTGTATGTTTGATAATATTGTAACTCTGAGAAAATTAATCTCAACATACATTCCTGTTACCTACATTTTTATTTTATTTTATTTTTTATTTAATTTAATTAAATTTTTTATTTTATTTATTTATTTTGTTTTATTTTATTTATTTTTTTAAATAAAATAAATCCCTGAATTGTGCTTAGTGTTAAACTCCATGCTGCTATATTTTATGTATCTACAAATTCTAGGTTAAAAACTCAGTGCTGTTACTCAGATACAACCATCTTCCACGGAGATTGACCAAAACACATCCTGAGTAGTTAAGTGTGTGAGTTAATAGATTCTGTGTTGAACAAAGATAAAAAATGAAGTTTAATTTCATCAAAATTAACACAAGTGGCACCCATTCGGTGGAATGGCCCATATTTAAGCTCATTACATTATTAATATGAAGAAATTAAGCTCCTCAATAACAATGAACACGGCAGTGATTATTCACCGAAGGGTCTAGTCTGTATTTCAAATATTTTGAATGCTTTAAGCACTTGTTGCATTTTATTTTGCTTGGATAGAAACATAAAGGCGGTGGGAATTATAGAAAGCAACTTTTAGGAGATTATTGTTGCTGTTTGCTTGATTGTCAAGTCAGATGTTTGTTCATCCAGCTATCATTTAGTAATTTGGTCCATCTGTCAGTTCATCTATGATTATGATGGGTTTCGGTATCATTATACAAACAGTAATACGTCCTGGACAAGGCACCAGTCCATAGCAGGACATCACACATTCACTTATTTATTCACATTCACTCATACTTAGGGACACTTGAAAGTAGCCAGTTTACCCACTGGTGTGTGTGTTTACTTTAAAAGGACAATAACTGTAGCTAGAGAGGTAAATGTGGTGACAGGTTTAGGAGACTAAAGAGGGCTCACCAAAATGTCTGTAGTTTATTTTTAAAATGGTTTAGAGTAACCTGAATATTTCTTTAGTTTATCCTGTGTATACATTCTACTTGATTGTAAATGTAGTTACACATTAGCTAATGTGCATAAAGCACTCAAAGGTGAATAAAAAAGATTTCTGTATTTATATTTTTGCTTTCTGTGTGATTATGCAGAGAAAGAATGAAAAGAGGGAGAGAGTCAGAGGTCGGCACAAAGGATGGATGAAAATGATCACAAACTCAGACAGTGATTGCCAGAGGCGCTCCTCCTTCTCTACAAGTCCATCGCTGGGAGAGGTGGTGGTGCGCGGAGGCCAGCCAGAGCGAAGCATCATGGGCTTGAGAGGAACGCAGAACTGCGCTCAGTCTACAACACCTCCAGAGGACTGAGTTCGCTGAGAAATCAATAGAGGAAAAGACAGACTGATGGTGGATCGCCCGGCCTCGCCTCGAACCTGGAGGCCGAATGACCTCACATACATAACAGCACATGAAGATGTACAGTTATTCCACGCTCACATACACGAATCCTGCTGAATCCTGACTCCCACATGTGTGTTTGTGTGTGAGCTTTACCTCAGGGGCATGTTATTCAGGAGCAGCCTGTACAGTTCAAACCATTATTTTTTTCCTGAACATCAAAGATCGTGAAATATCCTTTCCTCCTCTCGCACCACAACGGGACCTTCATCCCTGACACCTTCTACATCCAGATAGTTGCAATATGTCTGTACAATTTGGCAAGGCTTAAAAGGGAAACAGCTGGATCGTGTCTTATCAGGCACTAGAGACTCCAGATTGACGACCACCAAGAACAACAACCATCACAAAGACAGCAACGAAACAAGCTGTGATTTCTGTATATGAACTGAAGTGCAGGACTCCACAAACACTTGATAAGAAGAAAAATGACAAACGCATGGAGCAGAACACAAGAACGGAACTTCAGCACAGGTGAGTCTGTTCAGTATATCACTTTTATGTATACACTAAAATCACACACCACACGCAGTACGGCTCCATCGCTGGTAGGTGAAAAGAAGAGGCTAATATCTTTTCAGAGGGGACAGGTGCCAAGTTGTAGCCTAGCGTTTAAGGTACTGGACTAGTAATCAGAAGGTTGCTGGTTCAAGCCCCACTACTGCCAGGTTGCCACTGTTGGGCCCTTGAGCAAGGTCCTTAACCCTTAACTGCTTAGACTGTATACTGTAAGTCGCTTTGTATAAAAGCATCTGCTAAATACCAAAAATGTAAATCTATTTAGGCCAGTGTGGGGGTGGTGCATGCAGCAAGGGAAACAGAATTGGGAAATGGAAATGACTAGCTTGAGAAGAGGGAAAATTGAAACACTAAATCTAAAATATGCATGCTGTCTGAAAACCTAGTGAGATGCCTTGCTGCCTACTGCCTACCTGGGCAGCTGCCTCAGTAGAGAGGATTCTAATAAGACATTGGCTTATAAAGCAGATTATTCAGACACACTACTTAGTTTTAGCTTACTAAGCTAACACAGTTAGCCTCAGGCCATTCAGACCAATGGGCTGAGGTGGAACAACCCGCTAGCATGCCAGCTAACGTCTCCCTCCATGTACCAAAAACTGTCCCCGACGAGCCTGAATTAAAGCAATAAGCCACGAGAGGCCGTGCATTACTGTGATTTTAGCACAGGGATGACGTTCACAGGGAAAACTTCTTTCCCCGTGCTAAAATCATAGCAGTAATGCACGGTCTCGAGTGGCTTATTGCTTTTATAAAACGGCGGTCAACATAAAATATAATAAATACAACAATGTTTAATTCATAAATGTATTTATTGTGTATAAACTTACAATAAAGCATTCTTCCGCGACGCAAAATAGTTCGATTAACAGTGTTGCTAGGCAACATGAGGGCGAAAATAACATTAATTTTTTTCTATTCAGTGGCGTATTAATATGCAATGATGTGAGGTGGTCAGAGGTGTGCGTTTATCGGGGATTTTACAACGGCTTCGAACGCGGCTCAGCCAATCAGATTTTAGGACCGGAACTATCCGTTTTATAAGTGCAAATAAACAACACTTGTATAATGATACCTTTATATAAATTTAAACTTAATGAGAATTTGTTTACATTTGAAAAGAACTCTTGGTTGCTCCTTATTCGTCCACCATGTTTGTAATTTTTTGTGAGAAAAGTTGTGCCGCACTGAATGCTGGGAGCTCTAAGGAAGCATCAGACGCTCCCTCGTTATTCAGTCAGATTATCACTCAGAATCACTGAGTAAGGCACCTCAGTAGGAGCATTTTAAGGCATCTAAGAATGTAGACATGCCCTCTTCTCAGGAGCGTAGGATGGCGTAACAGACGCCGTGTGTTACATCTGTTACAGCAGCTCCTAACATGCTAACTGCTGAATATCTGATGTACTGCAAAAGCCCCTTTGTTAAATAAACACCATGTTTTCATGGCGCTTGTGCCAGTTTGCCCTGCTTGTGTCCTATTGTTGGCAGCAGAAGCATCTGGCTGGCACAGACACAGACAAAATGGCCGTCGCTAATGCCGACCTACCGTTTTCCTCCAAAAATGGCGGTGCCTTTTTACCGTTTGCCATCTGCGTGACCGTTAGCCGTATGCAAATGCGACCTAATTGCATTTGCATACCCTTCAATTCATCGCCTGGGCAGGAGAACGTTGCTAATTGTTTCAGAACATGAAGGCTAAAGATGCAAATCACTCGACGGGGGCATGTTGAGAATAGAACGCCGCCTTGGCGCCTCTGCCCTCCCTTTTTCTGCTCCCTCTTTTTGTTTCCTTTACTCGTATGCTGTGTATTAGGGGTATTTTATTGCCGTCTGTAGGACAGGGCGCAGGCCTGACGCTGCCATATGGGCTGTGCGGGTTGGCACCACGTCTCCGTTGACGACCGGCCCCTCACATGCAAATCGCTCACTGTAAAGACAAGGCAAGGGCAGACAGCCCCTAATTACCTCATCGCCATGCGCGCGGCTGGTTGGATTTGCTCAGCGAGTGTGTCGTCGGATCCATCTGTGTGAGTGGCGTGCCCATTGTGGGGAACATGTGCCATGCGGCTGAGGGTTTGTTTCGCCGCAGACCTCCTATTGTTAGGACAGATCTGTGCCATCATGTGGCCGCCATAAATTATTTATAATGCCATTGATGCCAGCAATGGCATCTGCTGTATGTAATTAATGGCGTGCAGATATACAGTGAGTGATCTGCTGCTTTTTGGGGAGTCACGCTTGGGCAATCGCCAGATTTGTTAGGGATTGCTAGCTTGGGCTTCTGTCTATCATTCTTAACATAGTTTTTAAAAATTCATCACTCAACAACACAAACAATCAAAAACAGTGCAGTAAAAGTTAAGGAAGTAAAAAAAAATACCCTTATTTATTATTATATAATTTTACTTAAAAGTACATATTTTAAAATGGATAATAAAGTTTCTCCAAAAAAAGCTGTTGCCAATTTAACTGAAATTACAATAAATAAGGTTAAATTAGGACTTTTTATAAATAAGGACTATAAACTAATTTTTGTATAAAATAATTATAATAAATAAGGACTTTTTGCAGACTGAACTGAGAGGCAAGTAGCGAGTTATGGCACATTAATTTAGTTTTCCATGTATTTTTCAGTACGGGGCAGTAATAGCTCAGTGGTTAAGTTACTGAACTGGCAATCAGAAGGTTGGTGGTTTATGCCCCACCACCGACAAGTTGCCACTGTTGGACTCCTGAGCAAGGCACTTAACCCTTCATTGCTTAAATAGTATTAGGTCATAGTTGTAAGTCACTTTGGATAAAAGCGTGCCGCAAATGTAATGTAATATTCATGGCTGGGTCATCAATTTGTGATCACATACAATTTATAGCCAAAAGTATTTGGACATCTGACCATGAGCTTGTTGGACATCCGATTTCAAAAACAAATTGCTATTAAAATAGAGTGACTTCTATGTGAAGGCTGTTTAAGGGTAAAAAAACAAATACATTTTTTTAAAGTAATGTCTTATTAAGAATACAGTGAGGTATTTCTTCAAAAGAATTTTTAAAAACAATATCACTGTTCTACATAGTCGTTTTCCGATGCATTTTTCCCAGCTTTGTACCAATGTTTTAATGCCATCAGCACAAAATAATTTTGGTTGAGCGTGTAGCCACTGATGCAGCGCTGCTTTTTACATCATCATCACATGAAAATTTTCTTCCTCTTAAAGTTTCTTTGAGCGTCCAAAAAGGTGAAAATCAGATGGAGCTAAATCTGGACTATAAGCATCTCTCAGTCTCTCAGACACGACCGATTACTACTCCTTCCGCCCTCACCGCTTATAACCACAATATAAAAGTGGTTATAAGATTCCTCGTAAGTAAAAAAAAAAAAGGTAAAATAAAAATATATATCATATATATGTCAGAGAAAGAGTCTAATTCTGTTGTACAAAAACAGAACCCATGCACATAAAGTACTCCATCCTCTATAATTCCAACATCTAACAGATTTGAGGTTGTAAATAGAATCATCTGAGCTCTTTTACTTAATTCAAGTCAACACTCGTGCTCTAGATTGCAGAATCATTTCCTCTGTGTCTAATTCTAACATGAAAGTTATATATTTAGATCAAGAGCTGTCGGAAAATCTAGGGCATCTATTTTATTTTGGCCCACCCGACATTACAGCATTAGTTCTAAATCACTAAATTGAGATGACATCTAATGTGGACATCAAACAATACATGAGATTAAAGCAAACTTTCAGACCTCCCATCACATCGTACACTCGCAGTGCTGCCTGATAATATAATGTTTTGCTTTTCTTTTTCTTTCAATAAGCAGGAGCACAAATATATCATGGTGCATTACATACATACACATTTAATCACAGTTTAAAGCAGCTAGTCCACCTTCTGCATGTTTTAGAGAAGGGAGGAAAGCAAAGTGACTGGAGGAGAACCACACAGATGCAGGGAAAACATGCTAAACTCCTAACAAGCCAAAAGACAGTTTAGTGTGAAGTGAGGTCCAAATTTGCCTCAGAATCTAAGTGTTGCTGGATTAGGACACTGCCTGTTTTACCAGTAACAGCACCAGTAACTCCAAAACGACAAACTAATGCTAATACTGGAATAAATGGCAATTATTTTGACCACAGTTTAACTCCACGCACCCTCGCATTAATTTAATATTTACACTAACAATGAAATCATAGATGCCCATACTCCTTAAAGTAACTGCCTATTTTCCATTAACTGCATGATGGATAAAAACATCACCCATGAATTGCCAAATCTTGCCGCTTGTATTATCAGTTTGTAGCTTTTACTAGGCATTTAGAATTAAGTTCACATTACAATGTTAGCTAGAACAGGACGACTTCAGAAGCATTAGACTTTGCATGCTCTCCCTGTGTCTGCATGGTTCTCCCCCGGGAGCTCCGGTTTCCTCCCACAGTCCAAACACATGCAATGTGTGTGTGTGTGTGTCTGCCCCATGATGAACTGGCAGCCTATCCGGGTGTCCTACTTTTCACCCAATGAATCAGACCCACAGCAAGAGAGTCCTAGGTTTGATTCCCAGGTGGAGCGGTCCGGGTCCTTTCTGTGTGGAGTTTGCATGTTCTCCCCGTGTCTGTGTGGGTTTCCTCTGGGAGCTCCGCAGTTTCCTCCCAAAGACGTGCAAGTGAGGTGAATTGGAGATACAAAATTGTGCAGGACTGTGTTTGAGATTGAACTTGTGAACTGGTGAATCTTGTTTTACCAGTAATTACCTGTTCTGTCATGAATGTAACCAAACTGTGTAAAACATGACGTTAAAATACTAAAAAAAACACCAGTCCTTATAAAGAAACATACCATGGCTTTGGTTTGGGAAGCTTTTTGGGTATAATTATATATTCTGGATATATCACCCACCCCAGCAAGCTTGATTTGTCTATTTTAAATAAACGATCCTCACATTCTACGACTTAAACTTAATATGTATATTTAAATATACATCATGATTTGGCCAGCCTTTCATGCGAACATCAAGTGCATTCTCACTGAACCATCTTTGTTTCGGGTAGCATGGCGGCTGTATATAGTCCAGGCAGGGTTTGTATGAGGCGAGGGGCACGGTAAAGAGGTACAGACACACAACAGTGTTAAAATGGAGCTCCCGCATCGCTCGTCTGCGCCGACTGTCTTTGTGTGTGAATATGGGGTGGGTTTGCACTTGAACACGGGGGTTTGTGGGGTACGTCGCTGGGGGATGGGGGTGCTCTGAAGGATCTGTCTGGTCGGACAGAAGGAAACCCATTAAATTGCTTAAGTCTGGGTGTGCGTTTGCGTTCAGGGTGGGGTTTAGAGGAAGAGAATGGTGTCTGGAGTGGTGTTGTGAGAACCTGATTTACATATTCAGCCTCCATATGTCACGTCGACGGCCCCCTTCCATCTCGAATAATAACGCCGCTGAATAAACTCCATCCATCATTTCACGATCAACAAGCGCCAGGGCTCAAGAAGAATGTGGGGATCCCCTCCTGGAAAGCAACATGAGGAGATGTTTCTGAGAGCTCGAATGGTAAAGGGTGGCGCTAACGTAACAAAGCCAGCGTTTCTGTTTCTGCACACCGAGCAAAGCGACGGAAGGTTTTACCCGCAGCCAATCGGTTTGGGGTAGGAACAGGAAGCCAAGCAGAGCAGCAGAGTTTACCCTTTATGCACCAGGAGTGATTCAGTGCCATGTTGGCTATGATGGAGTGGAGATTTGGAGAGGAAAATTTAGCAGCACATACAGGGTGGATAAAACGACAAGGCATGTTAGCTTGGTTGTTACACTGTATAGTGAGATCTTACAATGATTTTAAAATCATACCAGTTCAGATCCGCAGCTCAAAAATACAGTATTATTGCACTGTTAGGAGCAGGCACTGTTTAGTCATATTTATATTATATATAATAACATAAATGAGCCTGTTATTAAAATATCCAAAGTACCTTCAGTGCCTGGTTGTGTTTTATTCCCACTAGGCACCTATTCTATACTAGGCATGTTAGGGTTGGTTGTTCTCATGTATTTAGAGGTCACCACAGCATATCTGGTCTTCATACCAGACTTTTATCCAGGCTTGGGATCAGCACTATGAGCGCACTGACAAGTGCATCTTCCAATAGCTAGGCTGTTTCTCCCAAAAAACCCCGGACGTTGGCTAATAATGTCCCTGCAGATGCCCTTCTGACTGATAATGATCCTACATCCTTGTGTACAAGAATGATGTGTCAGGATATCAGGGGTGGGTTTGAGGGCATCAGAAAGATCTGTAACTTTTGCATCCGAGTCAGTGAGACTGGAGAGACACCAGGCTGTCAAAAAGTTGCTTAGAGGAACAGTTCCAAAATAAAACCTAGGTGAAGTAAAGCTACTGAAAATATCAGACAATAAGAGCACATGTTGCTGTGAAAAAAATCGCTTCAAGCATCCCATTGTTTCTGAATAAACACTCATTGTTTTTGTTAGCGGTAGTTTCTGCCTCAATCAAGCCGGAACAATGTCTGTCATTCATCTTTTTGAAAGTGCCATGACATCATGGTAAGAAAAATGGTGCAACGACGGGCACAGAACTCCACACCAGACACAAAAGACACAGGGTGTCAATCATGGAACTGCTGTGACACAGGGAGGCCCGGTAACAAATTATGCCAGCCAGTAACCATGGGAAATGTTTGGACTATACGTCTGCTTTTCTATATTGTACCACCCTGCAGTGGTGCTGGTGGAGAATCTGAGACGAGGGGTCCCTCGGCCTCTCGCTCTGTCTGGCCGAGGCTTCATAAAAGAAGTGTGAACTTAGACAAATACAGCCTGCGACTCATGATTAATCAGCTCAGCTCATTTACATTCAGTCCCAGACAGACAGGGCCTGGGCTGTCCGTATAGACGAGAACCCCCCACCCCTTGACCTTGACCCTTGGAGTCTTTCTTCACCTGCTGCAGAGGCATTCAGAGAGCTGTAGGAGGTTCATGCACTTTCGGAGGGTTCCCACAGCCCGATCAGGCCCCTCAAAAGCTCAGACGAAGAATGTTCTCATACTTAATATTTATGTCAGGAGTTTTCCAGACTGCTATTGTCTGGGTCTGTTAGTCTACCAGCCCCCAGCACCAAATTAATATGGTTAACTTAGACAAATACAATGAACTGGCAGTTTGATGGAGTGTAATTGTGCAGCAGAGGAGTAGCAAGAAGGGTCTGGGTTCAATTCCCTGCCATGTGTGGAGTTTTTATGTTGTCCACATGGGTTTCCAGGTTCATGCTACAAGTCCAAAACATGCAGCCAGGCCAACTGGAGCTACTAAATCTCACTTAAAATATCAGAATTCCCTGTGTAGTCCACTTTACATTGAACTACTGGGGTAATTGGAAGTCACCTGATGTGTTTTCTGTCTGTATGCTACAGATATTTACATTTACGTTTTCAGCATTTAGCAAACGCCTTTATCCAAAGCGACTTACAATTGAGACGCTATACACTGCAAGCAACTGAGTGTTAAGGGCTTTGCTTAGAGGCCCAACTGTGGCAACCTGGCAGAAGTGGGGCTTGAACCAGTGACATTCCAGTTACTAGTCCTGTAATATATGGGCAGATATGAAGGATAAAGATTTACATTTATATTTTCAGCATTTAGTAGATGCCTTTATCCAAAGCGACTTACAGTACTGTGACAGCACACTGCCTAAGCAACTAAGGGTTATGGACCTTGCTTGAAGACCCAACAGTGACAATGGCAGTGCTGGAGTTCGAACCAGTGACCTTTTTATTACCAATCCAGTACCTTAACCACTAGGCTAAAACTGCCCCGATCAGGCTGAACGATACCACTCGTTTCCTATAAGATCCAAATGAAGCAGCAAATAAATGAGTTCCCAGTCCAGAAATAATCCACGCTGCTGTTAATCCGTGAATGGACCCTTAACTGTAAATGCACTCGATATTAAACAGCATGGCTGCCATTACCCCTTTAAGAGGAGAGGCCATTACCTCACTCAACATGTGCTGAGGAAGGACGGGCATGAATGGGGCGAGAGGTCCGCTTGAACCCTCTGGTTTAGATTCCTTTATACCTGACACTTTAAGCTTCATTTACTCAGCAGAAAAAAAAGATTCCTCCCCCCACTAACACAGCCTGAATAGATCAGTCCGGACCTGCTCCGAACCCCCTTTCTGTGCTCCGCCCGCCCCCTCGGTAGGTTAAATCGTCTCGGCTCTGGGTGAAATCAAGCTTAGAAATGACACTTTTGTGTACCTCTCACTTTCTTCCCCTCTTTAAACTTCTCCCCCTGCGCTCCCCCCCTACTGCTTAAAACCTTATCGCCATGTCAACAAAATGTCCGCTCGGCTGGGGCGCCACGAAAGCGTGGACGGTTTAACCTCCTACCTCCTGTCAGTCATTCCATCTTCATCTCACTTCCTCTTGTTTTATAGGCTACAACTATGTTCATAAAATCTGGTTCAGTTTAATTAGGATTTAACTGGATTTAGTTGAATCCAAAAGTATGTGGACACCCTCATGATTATTTAGTTTAAGTGTTTAAATTTCATCCCCATTGAGGAACACTGATTGAGAGTCTTGTCAAACGTCAGAGACTGACCTCACTATATTACATTTTAAATAAGTACAAATAAGTACAAGTTCCCACAGATGTGATCCAAAACACTTTGGAAAAACTGGAAGCTGTTATAGCTGCAAGAATGTGACAGAACTGGTATATAGAAGCCAGACGTGGCACAGTTTTTACACAGGATGCTGGCGCGACCCAGTCCGGGCTTGGGACCAGTACTGAGAGAACCCTGACAAGTGCACCTCCCAATGGCTAGGCTGTTTCGCCCATCTCACCCCCTCATCCCAGACTTGGACAATAGCCAATCATGTCCACGCAGACGCCAGACATCCATGCAGACGCCAGAGTATTTTCCTGCACTGATGGGCAAAATATACAGAGACTAAACAATTTTCTTCTGTTTAACACAACATCTCTGTGGCTAAAGGCATCATGCCAGAATTCTTGTTTTTCTTGAATTTCCGTCCTCTACCCTACATAGACACACACCGTACTCAGCGCTCCATTGTCCCGTTCACCGTATTAGCCCTGTGGGTCTCATTTAGTGGTTTAAAAGCGGGATAATGAAAAGATGTGTGAAAACGCTCTATTAAAGCCGAGCTTCAGATCACAGAGAGCTCTCATTATAGGCGCACAGGAAAGAGGACGAGCAGAGAGTTCAAAGCGTGGCCTCTTTACATCGTCTCTGGGGCTTGGTACGGTCCTGCTCTGGATTGGTTTGCCTGCATGCTAAGATGGTCACCATCAGCAGAATCACTACAGTCTACTTTGCAGTATTTTTAGACCATGTACCACCCCTGAGCAAAAACAAAACCTCTTTGGTCCTCCCATATAAACAGTAGACTTACATATGCAGTAATCACTTTCATTCAAAAATGAGACTAAGCTATTTCACTAGCACACCGGTGCTGGGATTCTGAACACCCCGGCTCAAATCTCGGCTCTGCTACCGGTTCACTGGGCACCATCTACCAGGCACAATCGGCAATGCCTGCAGCAGACAAAATTGGCCACCGAGTCTGCTTGGGGGAAAAGGCTGAACCTTTTGGGTGGGGTTTTCAAAAACTGTGCAAAATGACGTTAGCCTCCCATGCTGGAAGTGGCATGGAGCAGGCAAATATACCCTCCTCGAACATTTATATGTTAAATCCCAGGTTTAGATAAATTGCTTTCCAGTCTTCAGTGTTACCCAATTTTTGATGCTAGCTAACTCTAGTGTGTAGTTTTGTTATTACAAATAAGAAGTGCTTTTGGTGCTCGGGTTTAGCAGTAGTAAATTATCTAACCAACTAGTCCTGGGATTCAGGGTTTGAATCCCCAGCGGTGCTATCAGCAGGTCGGGTGTTTTTTTTGTAGTAGATCTTAGTAAATAAGAAACTGTTAACTTAATTTTAAGGTAGTAGTTAAGTTATAGCCAAAGCGCAAGGGCAGCCTAAATTCTGTCTATACATTTGTCATTTATATATACACATCTGCAAACAGTGAGCCAGAATAAATGTGACTACAGCACAACCTTCTCGCCTCAAACGAGCTAAATGTGATGCTTTACACTAGTCATGCCTCAGGTTGGCTTTTTTTCAAGTGCGTCCTCAAATCCTCTGCAGCGAGTGTTAGCTTTGTTTAAGCAACGTTTCGGGAAGAAAAGATTTCTTCAATGTAACAGACAGGCGGTGACCCCTAGCCCCATCTCTCCACGGGTTCCTGGTTCCCACAGGCCTGGCCGCTGTGCCTGTCCTCCTGCACTCATTCACGGCTCAGTCACGGCCTCTTAAAGCTGCCCGCGGTCCACGGTTCAGCCGAGGCGTGATCCGATGACATGGATTTTTAATGAGAGCCTACGTCTTTGTTGGAAAGACACAATAACCGGTAGAGGAGGGGTTTGGGAATAAACCAGAACCCTCCCACACAAACACATTCAACTTTCTCTCTTACTTTGTCCTTTTTTCAAGCGATTTCCCTCTTTTTTAGCTTAGCTGTGACTAGGATGGGGGAACACGCAGAATCCAGGAATAGAAAAGGTCCTCTGTTCAGTTCTTGCACATGTGTGGTTCTCTTAGTTAGCATGATAATGTCATCAAGGAATCCGCCGCTCACAATGCTAAGATCAGAATCTACGATGCGCTCATTAGATTTAGCATTCGCTATACCACATGTGCAAACTGCTTAGTGACCGTAGCACCATTTAAATGTGATCCGCAGTCAGTCTAGACATTTCATCCAACATCCAGTCAGTTCATAATTAAACCCTGGTTCAGACAGCCATCCTCCCCCATCACCCACCCAGATTTGTTCTCACACTTGTACCCAGACTTCTCCTAAATTCATGTCACCCCCATACACACTCAGACACTCAGTAGACACCCTTCTGTCTCCCCTCTTACGTTATAGTGCTGACCAGACACCCCTTAACCACCACCACATACCCCCCCTTCCTTAATTGAGAATATATTGCAATATGGCGCCCCACTTCTGTCTGGTGTGGTCCTAAATCAACATTTAAGTACGCTTGGTTTCCCACATATAAATATCTATATAACTTAATGTTCACATCTTATTGAGGTGATATAAATGCAGAGAGAAATGAAGACAGTTCTAAAGCCCCCATGTAAGAGGCCAGGAGCACTGATCATAACTGTCTAACTGTCAAATCTGAGGGAAGGAGAATCTCTTGCTTCAAATGTTACATTGATTATTTATCATGTTTACATTTTTGGCATTTAGCAGACACTTTTATCCAAAGAGACTTACAGTACTGGGAAAGTATATTGTCTAAGCAATTGAGAGTTAAGGGTCTTGCTCAAGGGCCCAACTGTTCCATTACTAGTCCAGTACCTTAGCCACTAGGCAAATACTAAACACACATCACATCCTGAACAAAATCTGTAAGAAGCTTTTGAGATGACATGATATTTCTCTGGACATGTTAGAAACAAATATATTACAACATGTGCTATGTATATGAAACAGTGAATAAAATTTTAATAAAATCTAATACAGTGCTAGATCTTTCGTCTTTAGATAAAATTTATTCTGCTCTATTTTCATCTTTGGATACACAAAGCCAATAAAACAGAAAAATGGCACATATGTGGCTGAAGCGACCGAAGTGTGTGTGAAGGTCTGCGTCTGGTTTGATCGTCCCAGAGGCCATGTTAGTTTTCTCCCAAAGGATTTTGTCCCCAAAACACACACACCATCCGGAACAAGAGGTCACATTGCACAGCCAGACAGCATGTGTGTGTGTGTGTGTGTGTGTGTGTGTAGGGACCAGACAGTCTGAGCACTGACCTGTGTCTGACCACAGTCTCAGAGGTCACCAGTCTGCAGTGGGTGCACGTGTGTCAGTCCTGCGTGCGAGTGCAGACTCGGACCTTTATTTTGGGAGGTTCACTTCAGTTCCACAGTCCCCCTCCTGGCGTCTTAAATGCAGTTTGGTAAACAGAAGAGAGGAACTAGGGGAGACCTGGTGCATCCTGCTCAGTGTTTTAGACTCCTCAGATCATATTTATATTCCATTCATAGTAGAAATGCTAATTTTTTATATAAACTTCATATTTACAGATCATAATGAGATTGTGCAATAATTTGTAATGTGGTAGCAAAGCTCTAAAGCGTAGTGATGATCAGATGATAACTCTTCATCAACATCAGATGGATGTTTAATTAAATCCTTGACTAACAAACATGATGTAACATAAATGGAAATCATCACAACTCAAATAAACAACGTAATATTCAGAAAATATATTCTAATTTATTCTACTTATGTTTTGAATCGTATTAACACTATGCTGCAATAATAAGGTGTCTGAAGCTATCTGTAATCATTTATTTATTTTTTATTTTTTATGTAGTACTGTATAGTTTTAAACATTATTGAGCATGAGTGCAAGTGACTTGAGAATTTAATTTAACTGCAATTTTATTTTATTGTTTAAATAAAAATGATTTATTTATTTATTAGAATTTTAATGTCATGTTTTACACACCTTGGTTACATTCATGACAGAAACGTTAGTTACTCATTACACAAGATTTATCAGTTCAAGTTTAATGTCAAACACAGTCATGGACAATTTAGTGTCTCCAATTTACCTCACTTGCACGTCTTTGGACTGTGGGAGAAAACCCAGAGCTTCTGGAGGAAACCCACACAGACACGGGGAGAACATGCAAACTCCACAAAGAAAGGTCCCAAACCGCCCCACCTGGGGATTGAACCCAGGACCTTCTTACTGTGAGGCGACAGTGCTATCCACCAAGCCACGGTGCCGCCCAAAATGATTTAAAGCGGCAATATGTAAATTCAGGGCTCGCCAGTATAAGATGGATCTTCTCCAGTCACTGTAAACAGATTTTCTTTCTGTTTCCTCCGGTTACTCTGGTTTCCTCCCACCACACAAAACATGCAAATGGTGGATTGGCGGTTTTAAACAGCTCCTGTTGCTGTGTCCTTCTGTGTGAATTATTTACTGATTTGTGTCAGTTTGCAGTGGCATATAAATCTAAATATCTCACGTGAAATTTGGCCTTTGTATTTTCAAGTCCTCATGGGTGCAAAATCATAATAATAATTAAATGTAGGTAACTAATAATAATTGAATGTAGGTAACTGGGTGCTGAATTCAGTTGTTACTTTTAGATGTTAAATCCACTTCTGAATGTTTTTATTGTACTTTTAGTAACTTATGCAAATAAATGACTCCCACTGTACTGATGTTTTACCTACAGATATTTAGCTGATGTGATGTAGATGACGAAATGATGAACTGGCCCCTCTGATGAGACTGAGACCTTTTGATGAGACCGGAGATGTCCAACTGCTCTCAGTCTGCTCGAACACTGGGAGAGGAAACATCTATCAGAAATTCACCATGGGATGCTTAATTTTAGTGAAGTATAAAATAAGTTTGTGTCAAACTGACCTTTTGATTAATAACCTGAACATTAGATAATGACATTTCTGTACTGTTACACCTCTGTACCTCAGAACACTGTGGGTCATCTACAAAAGGTAAGCAGATAAAACAGGTAAGTAAGAAACAAATATATGACTTAAAATAGTTATCATAATCTTTGGCTATTAAAAATAGTATTGTTATTATTACATTACATAACCAGCCTTATAGGTGGTAAACTTGTTGATTGTTCTGATGTTATTTTTGTTGTATTCATTTTTAATAAACTTTTAATACAATTTGAACCATGTATTTGTATTTATTATTTATTTATTTATTCATTTTTTACTCAAGAATTCAACTCATTATATGACCTTTAATACCATATAGTGGTAGAGAGCATCTTCATCAGGATAAAAATTTTACTGAACAGTGAAAAGTGAACCCAAGTAAGCAGTGGTTATGCAAAATTTTGTTTAATTTACAGTAAAAAAAATGAAGTATTTACATACTACATACACTTGTACAGGATGTGTAGGTGTCATTGTATCACTGGCATTTCAATTTCAGAAACTGTTCTTTTAATCTAACGGATTAAAACATTTCATATTTCTTTACTTTGTAAAGTAAAACAGTAAATAAATGTCATTACTTTTGACATTGACTGTACCACTAGTATTTTTTTAAGTAAAAAAAAATGCCATTTTAAAATGACTGTAAATTAAACAGTGTTTTTTTATTTTTCTGAGTTGACCATTTAATGACAAACCATGTAGGCGAAATCACACAGCACATGCTGTCTTTCTTGGTTGGTTTTCAAAATATTACAACTATTAGTTTTAATGTGAACACACACACATCATAAGGACTATTATGAAACCGTTATGAAACATGAGAGAACATGCCAAACTCACAACAGACAGTGATTTTGTTACAAAAAAACAACTCTTGTGGGAATAAAGAACACACCCATCTCTTCACAGACAATTACTGAGATGGCGAATTGAACCCAGGACACCAGGGCCCAAGTTGCTCTTTAGTATAAATCATTACCAAAACAATCGCGGTGTTTATTGCTAAAACTACCCTATTAAGATGAAATTAAAGTGTATAAAGATTATTAAATAAAAAACAAGCCCTCATTTATATTTTTTAAAATTGTAGGTAATTTTCTGTTACTGTCACAAGTATTTTCTATTCTGAAGAAAAGAAACCGTGAATTGTAAATTGTTTTTGTTTCTGTCCGATAGTCCCCAAAACCTGCTGCAGGGAAATGATTTATAAAAACTACATGTTTACTAGAAAAAATCTGTGAAGAAATAACAAAAAACTAAACACTAAGTAATGCCATTTTCCAAGGATAAAATAATGATATATGTATAAATTAAGGCAGATTTCGTTGTTGGAGCAAAAATATAATTTTCCTTTTTACCTCTTGTTCTAAAAAATACGTATACGAATAATCTTAAAACACATCAGAAATAACATATTTTAAACATTATTTCTGTTAAATATTCCAACGTGCGAAGTGATTTTTTATTTTATTTTAAAGCTTCTCGACGATGTTATTTTATTTCCCTAAAACTACAACACAAGAGAAATTGAGTCAAAAGCGGCCAAATCCGAATAATAAACCACATTAACACCCAGTAAAAAAGAGAAGTGTTAATTTTTTTCATGCACTAAAATCGATTTCATGACTGCAGCAATATTAGATAGATATTAGATATTTAACAGGCTTTTAGTTTTTATTATTATTTTTATTATTATTTTTATTATTATTATTATTATTATTATTATTATTATTATTATTATAGCTTGTTTAAGTCATGTCGAGAAGCAACCTCAAAGTTCTTTTTACAATTTTAACATAAAAAATTAAACATTAAATGTGAGGTCTGATTCTAAATCTATAATAAATGCATTATATGTGTGGAGTTCTTAAAATTTTAATATTCTAACCTAAAAAACGATTTTCTCTTTTCTCGAACTCTGCAGCTCAATACAGATTGTTCACATCATTCTCATATATTTGAATAAATAATGTGTAACATATTTAACGCATTTATAATCAGATGGTCCTTAATATGAACAATATATTTATTATTATTATTATTATTATTATCGAATTATAATAAACAACAACAAAAAACACTATAAAACAGATATCTTACATTTCTACACCTACAGGTTCATTATGTGGTCTGGTTCAGTTGCCCTATATGACATCATTTCCTGTGACGGAATAAACCAATAAATAATGAGATGCAGGATAAACAGAGCAGCTGTGAGACTCAGGTGATAACCAGCCTGTTATACCTACTATCAATAATCATAAAACTTATTTATAATCAGGTAAAATCTGGAGCCCTGATTAGCCCATGCTTGCTTATATCACATTATTTTGTTAGGAAAGCTCCCCTTAGAATAAGATAATACTGGAACATTCCAGATATAAAACTGTATATTAACCAATGGGAGTTTAATCTGTAAACAGATACCAGGTGATCCGCTTAAAGCCTTTATTAGCAGAACTAGGACTGATACCAGCAACTCTGCCTTGATGATTCTGCCCTTGTGAAGGTTATACAATGTGAGCATTAGAAATGAATTATTATGACTAAATCAATTAAATGAAACAAAGTCCTGTGTGTAAACCTTTAAAATGAAACTGGTAGAATTTTAAACACATAAAATAAATTTTAAATCACTTAAAAAGCCTACAGTGCTTGTTTTTTTTACTGTTTTATATAAGAAGAAGATAGACTTTATTTTCATTGTAGTTATATTGTAGCTCTTCAGTGAGACCAGTAGCAATAATAAAATAAAAATAAGATTAAAAAATAAAATTATATATATTTTTAAAAAGTACAAAAATATATAAGCTAAAACTTGAAAAGTTAAAAAATATGAGTAGTTACATGGTGAAACAATATGGACATACAGTACACACGTGGTTGAATAGTGTATCAGAGTTATTTCAACCTGCAGATTTACACACAGTATTGACGAGATTACCTCATTAATAGCGTTAGTAGCTTATTTAACTTTAACATGGAAAGGTACATAAACAATATTTTTATTCATTAGAATAAAGGCACTAAGTTAAAGATACACTACATGTCCTACTTTTTTTTATTTAAAAGTACATATTAAAGCTCCAAAAGCATATAAGGTTACCACATCCGCGATAAAAAACAAAGTTCAACCTATGGTAACGAAGGTCTTACGCTTTACACCCAATGGTTCTGTGATTTGCTCAGGAGCCGCCGCGATCCTGACCATGAGATTAGGTTTCTAAAGACGAATGACTGCATGTGCATAGGCTTACCTTTACATGATCCCAGGGTTTCTGTGAGAGTTCACATGATGCAGGAGGAGCGTGTGTTTGTGTGTACATGTTTGTGTTTGATGCTCATAAATGATTCATTAAAATTTGAATACATGCAAATACACCAGACAACGCGCTGCGTAACCATAGTAACAGCATCCGCCTGGCTCCGCCCTCTGTGATATAAACCCCGCCCACCGCAAGCCAGCATCTTTTCTCACGCCTCCTTTGTTCACGTAAAAGAGCAGCGAGTGTAATTATCAAATATCAAAGAAATATGTTCTCTACAATAATGGAGAATTTAGCCTAAACATTGTTTATTATATAGTGATTTAGAGAAACTAGCTGCAGAACACCAAAGCACTGCAGTAACACAGTACATGCTGTTCTAACTGTACACCCATAATAGGGCCAGCGATAGCTCGGTGGTTAAGGTACTGGACTAGTAAGCTGAAGGTTCCCGGTTCAAGCCCCACCACCACCACCAAGTTGCCACTGTTGGGTCCCTAAGCAAGGCCCT
Source organism: Trichomycterus rosablanca (assembly GCF_030014385.1). Lineage (NCBI taxonomy): Eukaryota > Metazoa > Chordata > Actinopteri > Siluriformes > Trichomycteridae > Trichomycterus > Trichomycterus rosablanca. Next base: position 15,309,959 of record NC_086012.1, read on the forward strand.
TAACCCTCAATTGCTCATTGTGTAAGTCGCTTTGGATAAAAGCGTCTGCTAAATGCTGAAAATGTAAATGTAAATAATAGTGCAAATAAAATAAATACAGTCCTCATCCTGCCCAAGGACAGCAGGATCAAAAGGAGGCATTTAGAGAAATCTAACATTTCACACCAATCTATAAGAACAGCATATTAAAAGAGTACATGTATAAAAAACTAAAGATTTAAAACGATAATACACTAAAATATGTTATTTACAAAACAGTTGTATATATTATATTATATATATATTATATATTACATAAAATATAATTAAATATATCGTCAAAACGAAAACTGAAATAAAACATATTTGTAAAATGTATATCAAATACAATAAAAATAATGCAAAAATATAAACCAATCGAAATAAACAAAAAATAATCACATTCAATTAAATTTTATCAATTAAAAAAAAATCATTTTAACAATAACAAACAATAAGCTATGTTTACAAAATATACATATTTATTGTAAAACACAAAAATGTAAATAACATCATAATAATAGTCAAAATTAAATGAGCTTGGAGGTTAAAACATTACGTATTAAGGTGGGTTTAAAAAATAAACAGTTATTAATAAAAAAAAATACACAACATTATAGTTAAATATAAAACTAACCAAAAGATACATTTATAAATATTATACAAATTAAACAATTACATTTGAATTCGGTGATACAAAAACTGTGGTCTATGCTGGTAAATTTTATTATTAGATTTCATTAATATTTATAAACGTATTTAGGTTTATAGTCTTCATTTAAATAAATTGTGGCTATAAGATCAAGTTCGGATCAGAACAAAACAATACAGCGGTTCGTTTGTTCGCAGTTGTGATTTACTCTGCTGTAGCGACATCTAGTGGTTTAATAAAGAACTGATGAAGCTAAAACTACTTCAGGTCCGTCTTCATTCATGAATAATATTAAAATTAATACGGAATACGGAGTGGGTTTTAAGTAAGCAGAGGAAAGTAAAAGAAAAAAACAACAACTGCAGCTTAAGAAATTTAAAAAGTGACTTGAATGTAGTGGCGGAGTCACAATGAGATGTGGCTGCTGAGAACTCAGGACCAGCTAAACATTCAGGCATCTAGATCATATTCATTTCATTTTTAATATTAAATTAATATTGTTATAAGAACAATGTTATAAACTAGAATCGTTTTCCCAATTTTTGCTCACTGAGGTTCCAATATGCCACTTTATTTAGGACCCTGAGCCAAAACACACATGATGGTTTTAAGATGGCAAAAGGAGGCTAAAAAAATTGTTAGAAGCTTATTAATGGCTACCAAAGGTGGCTAATCAAAATAACCCGATTCACCATTCAGGAATTAGAAATATTCTGAAATGTAGAACAAATGGCTTCACAGATTAGTGTGTGTGTGTGTGTGTGTGTGTGTGTGGGTGAGTTGTAGATAATTGTAATATACAACACGCTAATTAAATACAGTATAAAAACAGTATAAAACATTTAGTGTGTGGCACAGGTACAAATGTTATCACATACCAGCTCTGAGTCACGGTTTTTAAATGTCTACTTTTGATCCAAAGGCGCCATCTAGCGGATGATACAGGAAACTAAACACTAACAGGAGCGTGTGCGGTTGCACATGTAACATTAATCCAGATTCTGTGTCAAACATTGTGCATTGTTTAGTTATCTTTTCTTGGTGGTATTGGGAGGATGGTAATACAGAGTGCTGTCTAGTGTGTTAATTTAATTGGAAAAATTAAATTCCCAAAAATTAATTGGGGCTTTTAGGCTGCTGCTGGATGGTTGTTGTAATTATTTATAGCAAAAAGCAACTTGGACACTGTGGCCCTGGGTCCAGTTCTCAATCTCAATAATTGTATGTGAGGAGATTGGTGCGTTCTCCATTTCCACAAGAGTTGTTTATTTTTTAACAAAATCACTATACGCTAGACAGTGCTGTCTAACACACTGCAAAGGTTTAAGATCTGATCATTGAAAAGGTCCTAGCTTGTAATTAAGTTTGGCTTAAAACATGCCAATAAAATGTACTTGTGATTCCTAACAAGGTCAAAACAAAACCTACACACTTGCTTTACATAAACAAAGTGTACCAAGCAGTAAATGAATAAATGATTGCTTTATCTGTATGCAACTGATCAATAACTAACACAAATCAGTTTCAATCTCATTAGTTTAATGTGGACATTCATTGGCACATTACATTAAAATTTACAAAAAGCAGCTTGGCAGTTAGAAGCCTTAATTAAGATTAGATACATTTGCATTGACTGATCACTGACACCTGAAACAGCAAATGTTATTTACATCAGCACAGACTAACAAATCAGCCGTGAAAAAAAAACACGTATGTCGTCCAGTTTCTCCTTACTTTTGTGTAGTTAATCAACCAAGATGTGGTTGGTGTCTCGTGTTTGGTTTTGCACTAATAAAAGTAGTCAAACTAAGAGAAACATCACATTTTCTGATCGTTCCAGAGAGACGGAGCCCTGTTTGTTTTTGTTCAACACTGTATTGCTGCCTTCATTACCCACCCTGCCAATGCAGTAATAAACCATCTAATGCTGGGTACAAGTGATCTTGCAAACTGGAAAATTGTGCATAAAGGCCAGTGCAGTAAAGATGGAAATTCAGGATTATGGATAAAGCACGTTTTAGTGACCTACAGTTTTAAGTCCAGCAGAAAAACTCTTATGTAGTTTAATAATAAATGGGACATTTATTACTTGAATGTTAGTATACTTAACATATTAATCTTCATTTTGTTCTCAAATTATTTGTTCTCAAAGCTATGGCATTATACATATATGACAGTTCCACCTTAAATATATTAATACAGTTTTATCTTTGCTATTGTACTATATTATTTGTTCATAGAGGAAGTTACACCATTAGTACCTAATTTAAAGTAATTAAATTAGGATTAGGACATGTATTTAAAAAGGCACAGTTACACACCAAAACATTCGTGTGATCAACTATCCACTCAAAATAAAATCTAATAATAATAATTGTACCTGCACTGTTTTAATACAAGCATAACATATTACCGACTATACTTCACAACTATGGATTCCTTTTGCATGTTAAGATTAAGAAAACTACTAGAATAGACTCGTTTTGTCAAAGTCTGTTAAGGAGCAAAGCCACTGTTCATCAGATCACTCTGAAGAGCTGAGAACGTGTGAGGATAGAAAAGTGTTTAGCTGCTGCCAATGTGTTTAAATCATTGTAAACAACGTCTGTGTGTGGCAAAGCACAGAAACCTTAAAGCTCCACGTTAGACTGTTTATGTTAGAAATCTCACGTTCGTTTTGGGTTTCTTTACATAAAAAAGGCATAAAAGAACATTTTAATTAGTTAAGCGTGACTGTTACACTTTAAGGAAATACAATTTAAGTGACACAAACTTCAATTACATGTTAACAGTCTCATAGCTGCAGTGGAAAAGTAAAATGTCATACATGTAGTTAATTACATTTAAAAAAAAATATTGATTTAATTGTATAAATTAGAATTTAGCCAAACTATTTTGCTAGCAGGGGGGTTAAAAATAAGTTTTAAAGATTGTCTACACTGCTGTACTACTTAGCTTGTAGATGTTAATATGAATCCTTGAGTACCTTCATGTTAAATAAAAGATTCACCTACTAGAAGTTGTGCTTTGGCATAAAGTGATTGTCTGTTAGTAGTAATGTTTTTATTTTAAGAACACAGACTAGATTTAGTCAATAAATCACTGTTAATTCTTTTTGTTCATATAAGGCAGTTTTAACTCTGACTTGTGCGAATGATAAAATAAAACCTATAGCTCTATTAAACTATATCAATACTCAACACCACTACAACAGAGCAAACGTCTGAATGAGACTTGAGATTTAAATGCAGATATCAACATTTCACAAGGTGTTTTCATTAAACAGATGTGATCAGTATCATTCACTTTCTTAACAAGTTACTAAACACTGTTTGCAAGTAGTACTGGGTGATATGACTGCAGTATCAGGATCATGATACCAAAAACTCAATGCATCTTAAATGCTATTGTAATATTTACTTCATTCATAAATATGGGTCCTCTGTGCTGGAGCATTTAGAGCATTACAAAGTCTGACTACCAAATTCCAGACTGCCTCTGAATACAACATTAGTAAGAGAACAGGTCAGGAACTTTATGGATTTCCTGAGTAGGGACGGCACTTAATGAGTTCTGAATTTAAATATATTTAATACTGGTAAGTTAAATAAAATATAAAGGGAAATGCAGCCTGGAGTTCCTAATGTGTCCACTGGATGGCGCCAGCTGCTTTTTGCAAGTACTAACTGTGCCTGGTTTGTCTTGGATCCATAAGGACAAACGGACTGTCATTGAGCCTTGGCATACAGTGGACACCAGAAGTCTTGAGAACACTATTAACGCTTTTAATTTAGATTTTTTCCGAATCATATACAATGTATTTCCATTAAGAATGTCACGTCATGTTTTGGCATGGCAACACCAACACTCCTGTGCACAAAGCAGCCACCATATAAAAATGGTTTGCTATGTTTGGTGTGGAAGAATAAGAGGGCTTTGCAAATCCCTGACCAGATAAGTGCCTAATGCTCTTGTGGAAACCGAAGCAAATCCCCAGACATGGTGCAAATACCAAATGGTGCAGCTGTAGCCTAGTGGTTAGGGTACTGGTCCAGTAATCAGAAGGTTGCCAGTTCAAGCCTCACCACTGCCAGGTTGCCACTGTCGGGCCCTTGAGCAAGGCCCTTAACCCTTAATTGGTTAGATTGTATACCGTCAGAACTGTAAGTCGCTTTGGATAAAAGCGTTTGCTAAATGCCTAAAATGTAAATGTAAATTTAAAAGCTTCCCAGAACGGTATATCAAAGGAGAAACCAGATATGAAACTGTCTGAGTATCAGCTATATAAATCTTTTGTCCATGTAGTGCATTTCCACCACATCACCCAGTCCTTTTGCAAAATGATTCACCAAAACAATAAATACTGATCTGCTGAAAGTTGTGCTATAACAAACCATGCAGTTACTACAATACTGTGCGCTCGGCATCACAATGACCTTTTGCCTACTGCACTTCACAACACGATCACTCTGTATTTAAAACACACAGGGTTGTTACTGCGGGGGGAAACGGTTGTTCCTTCAGTAGGCACTTAGTCATTTTACCTGAAATAATAAGTCTACATTCGCACCATGGGATACAGAGCCAACATTTAAAGCAAGTAGAGTGAAAGGCAGCAGAAACACACACATTCTCAAAAGGGCACATTCTAATACACACAGCATCAGAACTGTGGACACACACACACACACCTGCTCTCATCACTCAACCACTCAAGGGCTTCAGATATAGTACAGGCTAAAGATAGAAAAAAGCCAAGACACTTGACGCTCCTGTACACAGCACTGCCTTCTGCTCTACTACACTTTTATAAAAATCAGTTGGTGTTCAGATTACAATTACACATTCTGCTTTGGTTCATCTCTAATGTAGGTGTTAAAAGTAACACACACTAATTTAGTGAATGAGGAAAATGAGACAATGTACAATATGTGGAGAGAGCTTAGATACATTGAATGTTACAAGTAGGGATGTTATCATTCATAATATATTTAACATTATGATACTTTTCTTATTACATATTGCAACAGGGACGTTCTCATAGCTGACTGGATATTAAAATCAATATATATGCTAATTTAGTTTAATTGATTTGATAAAATATTTAATAAAAATTCAAATTAATATTGTTAATCAAGCGATGGCACTTCAAATGCCACAATCATTACATTTAATATCAGTCGCTAGTAATATCAGAGCCACAGACAGACGTCTGACAGTAACAGAAATATTTAACCATTGAGTATTTTTATGTTTTGGTGTTTTAAATGGAAGAAGTACTAAGTCTTTTTGTCACGTTTGGTTTTTTTTAATTAGTAGTTTACGAGGCAGAAGCAAAGATCCCCCTACAAGCATGAAGTCTGTTACTGCCAGACGTTATCATGATACATACATGTTTATATCATGGCAGCCTGCAAATAAAAACTAAACTTTTTATGAATTTGCTCTACTTTCAAACTATAAATAAAAAAAAACATGTAGGTTTTATTGCTTACAAATGCTATCTATTTTTTATCCTTTAAGTCCCAATCTAGTCTATTATCGTGTGGATACAGTCAATTTAAGACCAAAAATATTTAAATAGGAAGATCATAGGCCGACATTTTAAATATAAGACATTTTTATGTATGTTTACCAACTGAAATCGATCATTAAGTTTTAGATTTTACTGAATTCAAGTTCAATTCATGTGGTAAAACTGATCTGCGCACATCTATATATGCTGACTAATTCTAATTTCCGAAAATGGGCTTGTAAATGTGGCCTTAGAGCTCAAGACAAATCATGCGCATCATACATCACAAGGTGGAAAGATGACAAGGAGGCCACTTCGATAAAGAGATGTGAACAGAAATGCAGAAGCAAAAGGCGAGATTTAGGAAGTTTGAGAGGCTTTCCATGTTGTTTGTAAATGACAGATATGAGAAGCATGAAGTTACTGCAGACTCCCTTGGGAGATTAAACTCATTCTCGCTCTCTCTCTCACACACTCGCACACACACTCACACACTCACACACTCACACACTCACACTCACACTCACACACACTCACACTCACACTCACACTCACACACACACTCACACTCACACTCACACTCACACTCACACTCACACACACACACACACACACACACACACACACACACACACACACAGTGTGTACCAAGTTATTCTCCAACTCAGAAATCAAAATCACAAACTGCACATGCAACTTGTCGCAAATTATACCGTCTCCCCCATTCTCTCTATCGGCAGCATATCCACTGGTAGAAAAATCAGCAGTGTTGTATTTTAAATCCTCTATTATTAATCTCTCTCTTCTCCACACCTAAGCAGAGCTGCAGTAGCTACTCCACCTAAATCCATCTCATCCTCTTCCCGCTGGGCTATCGTGCGTTTCCACTCAGCTTACGTAGGAGGATCTGAGTCAGGTCAAAAGTCATAAAGCTGATGCCCACTGCGATGGGCCCTTTGACCCAGTTCATGCTCAGGCCCTTGTAGAGGCCTCGGATGACACCCTCCTCGGTCACAATCTCCTTTATGGTTCCCAAGATGGTGCTGTATGTGTGGCCCGTCACACCCGCCGTCTGCATGCGTCGTCGCACCACGTCTAACGGGTACGAAGCCGACTGACCGATGAGGCCAGCACAGGCACCAAAAGCTAGACGTTCATATGAGTATGGCTGAGCTTGCCCTGTTCTCTCTACAATACACAAACACAGAAAAATTTTAACCATAGAGAAAGATGAAAGGCATCCTAAATGTCTTGAACACTGGTACAGCATTTCCAAATCCAAACACCATGATCAATGCATACAAGAAAAACCTACACACACACACACACAAGGTGCAGCAGTATCATTACCTGCATGGACTTTCTTAAGAGTCTCGTAGGTAAAGAAGCTGAGGCCTGCATAAGGAATCACACCCAGCACAGTGGGAGTGAATCCTCTATAGAGAGTCTTCAGTCCTTCTTCACGTGAGATTCGCACAAACACATGCATTATATTACTGTACCTAAGAAACAAAAAAAATCATTACTATTCACTATCAACCACATGAGCAACCTATAAAAATGTGTCTCTTCTAAAAAAAAACAAAAAAACAGGGTATCTTACATCTCTTTAGGTGTGACTGCCATGCGGGCACGAACCATGTCGAGTGGGTAAGTAATCATTGCTGCAGTAGTGCCAGCTAACGAACCAGCCAGGAGTCTCGGGACAGGAGGCAGTGCTCTACAACAGAGAAAAGGCCTGCCATGAGTGCTAAGTACAAGTGGCATGGATTACAGAGTTTATGGAAAATTAAACCTGCCTATACAGATAAGACTTTTATCTATTTTAAGCATTAACGTTTGCTGTGTTATACTCTTCAGGTATATCAGGCATGCTAATACAGTATATGACCAGTTTCCTACTTATGCCATTCCATGCCATTTCTGTACTCAATAATGCCCCACACAAGTCATAAACATTAGCATAAGCAGTAACATCTGTCAGTACTATATAAATCATAAAGCCATTATGAGTTTTTAAATGACTTTTGTTGACATATCATCTAACATAGGGAGCTCGTAAACAGCCATCATTAAGCAACAAGCAAGACCAGACATTGATATGCAGATCCTGATATAGCAGCTACAGTGGGTGAAATGACTCCATTGAAATTATTAAGATGCCACCGTTATAAGGCTGCCTGTGAAGGATCAGAACTCACTTTGAACAAAAAGTAAATGTTATATGTATTTAGTCCCTCACTCATGGTTTTAAGCACATTCTATCAGGGTTTATTTGTGTAAATAGTATAAAAGTGAATGATGTTGCTGTCTCTACATACTGGTCACTACTGAGACTATACAGCCCAAGTAAATATATGCTAAAGGAACTGGTTTAACCATGTTGGTTTATATAATTAGGCTGTGATGAATCAAGGCTGTGTCTTAGTTTAGAGAAAGCATTGCTCTGCAGTGGAAGTTACTCACTTGCCCTGAAAGCCATAATATTTTCCCAGGTGCCTCTTATATTGTTCGTGGGCACAGAACTGGATGGCAGCGTACGGGATGACCCGCACCATAGTGGCCGAGTTGCCCCTCCATAAGCTCAGGAAGCCTTCCTTCAGATAAGTGCGGTAGATTAACCGATACGCCTCCTGTTAACAATATAGATATAGTGATCAGTACTGTTTTGAATAACTGTATTCATTAATAATCTAAAAAAAATATCTGCAGTACAAAATCATTTCTCCTGCCATGATTTGGAGAACCAATGTCTGGCTATTAACACTGAAAACTAGAAGCACAAACTCACCTTGGCAGAAAATCTGTTTGAAGACACTGAAATAGAAACGACACAAAACAGAATAAGGCATTTCATACATTTAGAACAAATTATTAAATCTAAATGGTTACAGAATAGCTATAAAAAGTGTTGAGTTACACAAACACAGAAACAGTGTGTTTACTATCTTGACCTTTTCCACTGTTACTGGGTTGGATGAAGGAAGCCAAGCTGCTTCCATTTTAAATGATCCAAACCCTAAAGTAATTTGGACTAATTAGGTCTGATTTATCTGATTAAGCAAAGGTTAATTTAGATTATAATCTATGTAGGAATGTAGGAATAACTTGATTTATACATCAGTAGAATTGTCTTGCCTTGGAAGATGATCTTGGTCCTGTCCAGAGGAGCTACAGCTGTTTTAGCCACAGCTCCCGCAAAGGCTCCAGAGAACAAGGAGTTCAGGACTGACTGGCCCTGTTTAAAACCCTACACACAAAGAGAAAATAGGACAAATAAACCTTTTATGATGAACAATAAAGGCACAGAGCCCAGTTTCATGGGCTTTCCTAAACAGGTCACCAACATCCTGAACAAACAAACACTATAATGACTGGTTGCAGAGCCCAGAGAAAATATAGGCTTTTGCCATTTGATATTTTAAATAAACAATAATCATCTGTTTAGGCAAGTGAAATGTTGAATATCACACAGTTGAATGCTGAAGCCCTGCGATGGATCAGTATCATTCAATGTTGAACTGGGCCGGTCGTGACCTTAACCACAATAAGGTAGTTAATGCAAATAAAAAGGTTTTTTTTAACCCTTAAAAACCCTCTTTAAGATGCTTCAATTTCATCAGCTCATAAATGTAAATTCCAGCATGTTAGCAGATGTAGCCTTGGCAGTGTGTGTGTTTGAGATAAAGTAGATTATCAAGCCAAACTTCAGCCAAGGACAAACAACTAAACAGCCCTGTGTGGGAGACTAGACCATTTAAGTAAGTAATATTTTAAGAGGCGTCTATAAATACATAAAAAGATTCACCTCATTATGCATAATTTATAAAATCTAGGTGCTAATTGTAGTGAATTATTTAGAGCAAGTCAGCATTAAGAGCATTGTAGTGCCAGGGTGGATGGAAGGATTGCACTGCTATAGATCCAAATCTGATGATTTTGCTGCCAAAATATGTCAATAGTTATTTTCTTTATGAGAGCCATTTATGATGAATAATATATTATAATGAATACATGGCAGAACAGCAGAAAACATAAGACAGGATCCGTCAGAAAGCAAATACTCAAATATTATGGGTGAAAACAAGTACCAAAAAGTATGAATTTTTAGCATTAAATAAATATACTGGAAAGACCGTTAATTAAAATTATCACCAGATCATGTCAGGTTTGCTGCAATTTGAATCTTTTTTCTACTCACACACCCGAGCTGTGGTCATGTGTGTTTCTGGCCCTTTATAGCACATTACACAGCTTAAAGCGAGAACACAAACCTGAAAAAAGCAACAGTGCTTTAGGCTGTTCTCCAAAAGTGTTTGGATGTACAGCTGTTATTGCTGTTTTGTCCACATGTGCAGACGCGCAGACAATGCGGTTAAAACTGGTATAACTGGTTGTGCAGGTTTTTCACATGTCCAGCTTGGAAGGTTTGAATTACCAAAAGAAAAGTCGTAGCCAAACACCTTCAGGCTCACTGTGCAAGTTCTGTTTAAAATACAGTTTAATGTATTTTATTGTAGTAGGTTTTGGTTTTAACACTCAGTAATACCTTGTATAAGCCAACTCATTAACCAACCAGAAAAAACAAATGCTCCCTATTTCCTTTTAGGTTTCCTTATTTAATATTAAATTTGAACCCAAACCTGGACCATGGCAAGCAGAGTTGAAAATCTATGTGCATGGTAGGCTAAAGATTCATGCTTTGTCACCTGAATGGTTAATATTAAACCTTGAAAACAGCTAGCTAGTAACAAGTTAAAAGAGAAAACAATAATAAATTTACATACAATAAAAAAAAAATTCTTACCTCTGATTGGCTAGATGAGGGCAGTGACAGAACCTCACCCTGGGTGAGCGCCCTCCGGTGTTCCTGCACTCCATTCCCCATGCCAGCCCCTTATATGCATACAAGCCAGCACTCAGGGGGGTTTGCTGGCTGCACACATACACTCGCTGACTAATTTCTAGAGAAAGCAGAAATGAAAGCATGATTAGCTAAAGCAGCGATTTAGAATGATGTACAGTGGATTCGGTGCATCTGACTGGTGTATGGTTTGTGGATTTGATTTTAAATAAATACAAAAGCCATTTATTTACGTCAATATTTCCCTAATAGTTCCAATGAATTAGAGTTTCTTCTTATATGCAGCTTGCAGAATTAACTATACTTTAGGCCTAATGAAATAATTTTTTATGTCATGTTGTCTTTATGGATGATTACGTGTAGATTGATGGGTACAAATCAAATACACTAAAGTGTGCAAAAAGTCAAGAGGTCTGAATACTTTCTGAATCCACTGCATACATAATCGTAAAGTTTTACCTGAAATTTTTATAATAGGCATGCTCACTTTTTTGCATTTAATAGATATTACTAGAGATGGGACGATCGATCGGCTACGAACCGGTATCGGCCGATTTTTAATCAAAATATGCTATCGGCGATCGGCGATATTTCCTAAAAGTAGCCGATCCGATCGTGTGATATATAAAGACCATGTTAAGTTAACAGCTCAGTGGATTGATCCAGACTTTGAGCTACGAAGCACCAACCATCACATCACCATTCATCAACAATCGTACAGAAACCATCGTGAAATTCAACCCGGTCACATCTGAGTCGATTCTATCAGCACGTTATATAAACTCCTGGTTCACTTTGGTAAATCGTAAGCGGTTCTTACTTGTGATGTAGATGAGAACAGAAGACGTTACAGAGCCAATCCGAGGCAAAAGTTTATTCATTACCAAATTCGTTAGTTCAGGATCATCTGCTGAACTTTTAGAAAACTTTTAGCTCCTTAGACGGAACGAGTCTGACTCAGTTACAGATCTGTGGTAATAACAGTTTAATTAAGCTTTTTAATTAAGCTTTTTAATGTAAGAGAGTCACACAAAAGTTCTGTAGTAGCTGGTGTTTATTTAAAACCACGACATTTAATTAATAACAGTAAACACGGAGAGATAACTGAGAAGAGAAACTTACGCTTCACATAAAAACGAATCAACTCATGAATCAATGAATCACTTATAGCGATACTGTGAACAAAGCGTCTCTTCAACACACAAAGGCACAAACACACACACACACACACACATGCGCGCGCTGCTCCGGTTTATCTTTACTGTGAGGCTCTTTTTAAGTTTATTTACTGCTAAGCACCCCACCCCGATCGGAATCGGCTATCGGCCGATGTCCCTGAAAGGAGATCGGAGATCGGAGCCAAAAACCCCGATCGGTCCATCTCTAGACATTACAATATAAATTTTACTCCCACATACTCCCGCTAACCTTTGTGTTCCTAGATGCATTGCTAGAAAAAGATTTACAAGATCTATTACAAGCATCCTATTCTCTAGCCTCATCAGTTCCTTCCAAAATGTCAACATTGTGTCGTAATTGTTGACATTTTCAGTGTTACTGGATAATATGTTAAAGATAGAATTACAATACATTCAAATATTGAATAATGACTCTTCTGTTGAAAGAGAAAACCCTTTAACTTTGACTATAAATTACAAATTAAAAGAATAAAGTGATTAATCTGCACACACATTAATATGCTGTCTCTGTGGTGATTAACTCAGGCATTAGAGAGCTGAGCTCAGATACATAATCACTAGGAAACACATTAGGTCACTGGGTCATATGAGATGGATAAACAGCAACAATCATCTAAAGGATCAAATAACATCTAAAACTCATCATGTAACAGAACATCCACAACAACATCAGACTTACTTAACCAGAGAAGAGACAGGTCTAAACAGACAGGCATGTCTGTTTAAATGTTTGTGATTTTAATGTCTTTCATCACCCTGTAATTCGATCAGTTCGATCAAAGAGCACCCATAATACACAGGCCCGTGTGCAAGGCTGCTGAGTGTTGCTGCAGGAAACCTGACTTCATGTTGTTCTTAGTCATCAAGCATTCAGATACCAGTGTGTTCCCTTCTGCCCTGCTGTCATCTAAACGGAAAGAAATTGCACTGGCAGGCATGCCAACGAAAACATGCATGGGCAACACAATGCCAAGCCCTTTCTAAACTATTGCTCTTGTGAAAAGGCCTGAAACTACAGTACAGTGCCATATAAAGTATCTCTCCCTCCTAATTTGTAATCAACACACATGGGACACATGTAGGAACTGTTTGCAACTATTAACCTAAGTTTAATTCTCTTTCATTGTTGCAGAACAGCTGTAGACTGTTAATAAATGACTTGATAAAGCATTTTGAAATAATTCTGATCCTGACTGGTATGTACTGTACTGTTCTTGTTGCTTAATAAAGAGCTAACCTTTGAGCCAGGTCTGCATGACTCAACAGGCAGGGTCAAAAGAATTGGGTCAAACTAAAAACTGGATCAAACAAACTCACAGCTGTAAAAATAAAACAGTTCTAATAATCATAAAATAAGAAGAATGAAACAAAACACATTGAGGACAACCTATTCCAAACACTGAGGCCATCGTTAATCCCATGTCAGTTGTAGCCTAGCAGTTAAGGTACTGGGTTAGTAATCAAAAGGTCACTGGTTCAAGCACCACACTACCAGGTTGCCACTGTTGGGCCCTTGAGCAAGGTCCTTAACCCTTTAATTCCTTAGACAAGTGTGTCTAGTGTTACAGTACTTAGTAAGTCGCTTTGGATAAAAGCGTCAGCTAAATGCTGAAAATGTAAATGTACTTAAGACCCGTGCTGATGTGCGGCACCCACTTTACCAGCCGTGGCACTGTGCCTCCTCTAGATTTAAACCGGTTTTATTCAGAACAAAAGCCCAAAGGCGGACCTGCTGCCTGGATGACTAAAAATTGACATCAATCCATACAGTAGCATTTTATCTACATGTTGAATAAAGATTTCATGATTGAAATACAGTGGTACCTTAAAACTCAACGTCAATTGGTTCTGGGAGTGGTGTTGAGTTTAAAAGACGTTCAGTTTCATAATGATGTATGGGAAATCTGTTAATGCGTTTCATGGTCCTTTGAAACTGCATATATTTCATTATATGAATACTATATTATATATATTAATAATACTATTATAATATTATATTCCATTGCCAACAATTTATTCCTGTGGCAAATGTTGTTTACAATCACCATACCATGCTGTTTGTCGTGCGCTTTCATTGTGCAATGATATTGAAAATTTTCTGGATTTTTTTATGCTCATTTATTTGGAGTAAAACCGACAGCATCAATGTGAACAAAGCGACAGTCGCACACACTTCGAGTCTAAGGCAAAAGTCGAGTTTGAAGGTACAAATGTCTTGACGAAGGGTGTCGAGTTTCAAATATTTCGAGTTTAGGGGAAGTCGAGTTACAAGGTACCACCCAGCTGTTGTTTTAAATACTCTTTCTGCTTCTACTCAGATAATAATCCATGAAGCTCATTTGATCTTCTAATTTTAGTGGCACAAAAAGAAGCCACTCTTTGTGTAGTGTTTTCAGTTTAACATGATAATAAATAAATTCCGTTATTGAATGTACGTAGATTGTGACTGTGTGAAGTATCTGTGTGACCTCGAGGTTTCTATATCTGTAGCCCAGGTCAGTTTGACAGAGGTTGGCTCAAAGGCATGATCTAAAGTACTTTGTCAAATGAGTTAAAAATCGAGTGTAATGTCAGTCCAGACCTGACAATATGGTAACAGTGGACGCCCAAAACCAAATAAGAAGCGACCATAAGTATGCAAATTATGGTTTGAAGTAATAATAGCGACCAAACAACTTCTATTAGTGCTCTGTTAACACCGTAAACAACAACAAACCGGGTTATTTAGAGGCTGCAGGATTAGAGAAGTAAACAAGCCGCCTACATACACCTTACATATCAATGCAAAACAGAAATAAGAGCAACATTAATATCACCTGAATACCAGAGCTAGTTAACGCACTGCTAACCTAGTACCTAATCAGCTAGCTAACCAAATGTAACCAATTTAACCCATGCACTAACATTTCTGGTAATACTTATATTCACAGCTTACCTGTATATAGATAAAAGAAGAATTTCCTCTAGGTTTTGTACCCTTTTTCTTCCAAAATTGTAAATAAAACGACTTTTAACAAACTGTTTGACAACCACTCCCCTTCAGTTTAGCTGAGGTTAGCCAGCTAACATTAACTCAACACACACGCGCACACTAGCGAACGGTTAACGGTTTAACTTTATACTTATTTCCATTAAAATATTCACATTAACTTAACAACAAAACACAGAGAAATGCAGAATTTGCTCCAATCGTCCGTACTGCACACTGCCTTGTACTGCACATGCTGTTTTGTGTATAGCTATCTAACCTTATTATCAGAAGCCCAAATGCATGAGTACTTGAGTTTAGTGTCCCTAGGTAGGTAGCATCAGTCATCATTATAGACCCTACATAGTGCACTAGTGTAGTAAACAGGAAGATGTTAAAACGGACCCTTAGACGAGAGAGTCGCGCAAGGGCAAATACAGTTGCATTTAGGGAGATGTAGTCCGCCAACAGAGAAGAGCAACTTGATAGGTCAGTTTAGGGGCGTGGTAGTAAATATAAAATATAAAACAAAACATTGTATTTATTATAATTTTAATGTCATGTTTTACACACTTGGTGACATTCATGACAGAAACTGTAGTTACACAAGATTCATCAGTTCACAAGTTTAATATCAAACACAGTCATGGACAATTTTGTATCTCCAATTCACCTCTCTTGCTCGTCTTTGGACTGTGGGAGGAAACCCACGCAGACACATGCAAGGGAGAACATGCAAACTCCACACAGAACAGACCAGGACCGCCCCACCTGAAAATCAAACCCTGGACCTTTTTGCTGTGAGGTAACAGTGCTACCCACCGAGCCACCATGCCACCCAAAACAAAACAACAAATAATAAAGGAATACAAAACAATACAGTGCAACAACACTGGAAGTCTTGTTTCTCTTCTTTACTGTCTTAAATTAATAAATATAATATAATTGTCTTAATTTTTCTATTAGATTTTAATGGTTTATTAATGTCTGTTACTTTCTTGCTTTTGTAAGGTGCCATAAATAAAATGGATTTTTTTTTTAATTATTATTAAAAGTTCCCAGAACAGGTCGTTTTAAACCAATAAAAGCAGGATCTAGAATAAACTTTTATGTCCACGAGAACAACAGAAATATATGGAACATTTACACTTGTTTTAAAATATAAATAAATGTGAATCTTTACTTGAAATTTCAATTTAGAAGTGCCTCCATGCTTCCCAGCTATCCACGTTCTGTTATTAACGTAACAGTATCCAGACCTGTCAAAATTATTTGATTTTTAACCAATTATTACCACATTTGAGACTATAAACGACTGCAATACATTAAAAAGTCACTTATTTTGAACAGCAGAATCGACTGTGCAGTCCCAAAATCTTTAAAAATATATCTACTGTTTACCTCAAAGGTATTTAACAGTATTATTGGACGAAGAAAACAAGATACAAGTACACAGAGGCAGGCTGGCTTTTTAACTTTCCCCCAATTAGTTACATCATACACGTCCTTTTTACTCTCCCACAACCTTATTTGCTCACACATGAAAAAGTGGAAGATTCCTGATTCCTGTACTGAACAGATAACATTTTATGACATAATAGTTTACCTTATAACCAATGCAGCCACAATTCCTCCTCATGCACTTTTAAGTGCAAGTCATTTGGAAGTATGAGATGACCATAATTGGTTAACAGCAAATGAATATTTTAATTTAATACACATGTATCAAGCACATCTAACAACACTGCTCCACCCAGCCCAAAAATGTGGATTAGTCATACGACTGTAGGGAATATCAGATCATTTCCATGAATGTCTCATGCACAGTTGTGTTATTATAGATTTATTACAGTAAACTCACTGTTATTATAGCGCCTGCAGAACCTGTAACACAATGTGGCAATGAGTTATTTTTTATTTCCACAAGCAACAAAACAGTAAGGCAATACAAATAGGCTGGGGAAAATAAATCTTTGAAGTTTCTAGAGAAATTCTTTAAAATGATCATGAACGCCCCACAAACATTGTCCAATAACATAGTTAGATTTACAACAGATACATGAAAAAAGGGTGAACTTGGGGGTTGGGAGGTGTTCTAAAAGCATAGTCATACAGGTTATTTAAGAATGTCGATATTCAGGCAAATCCATTTATTGTTTTATGTTCTATAGCCTTAAATAAAAACTAATTCTTGTTACTTGAACAATTTCATTTTGTGATGCCAGGACATGAGCTAAATCTAACACATATTTTCCTAGGTAGGATATGTAATCTTTCACACTTATTTGCCAGCCAGACAAGATACTCAGATACTGCCTTCTAAAGCCCTACATCAACAACATATCATTTAATAAATCATTTCTTTCGATTTTCTTAATTAACTGTAAACATTAAGAATCATAACAACTAGGAATGGGCAGGAATACTCGAGTTCTTGACCAAACTCAATAAAAAGTGGGTTTGCCAGTTCATTGAGTACATTTCACACAACGTAAGAGAAGAAGCAGAAATCCCTCTTTAACTTTTCAGTTCTGATAAAATAAAAAAAAATCAATTTGACAATTATATGGAACATTAGTAGAATACAGTGAGGAAGCTGCTAAACTGGGTACCACAAAATAAAATGGGTCCTGGTCACTGTCACTAAGGAGTTTGGCAAGTTCTTCCTATGTCTACATGGTTTTTTTTCCTGGTACTCCCACCCCAGACATGCAGACTGGCTGCTCTAAATTGCCCTTATGTGTAAGTGAGTGAATGTGTGTGTTTAATGCACACGTACTTATCAAGCACATCTAACACCAACATTGTTCCACCCAGCCCATGCCTGGGTGTTCCACCCACCCAGCCCATACTTCAGTGTTGAACTGAAGTAAGCTGGCAGCCTGTACAAAGTATATTTCTGTTTTGCATTTCATTTTTCAGCCTTTGAAGAAGTGTATTAATTACGAATGTCCATTCCAGCTCTGCCACATGCATGTAAACGGTTGTGCTTGGAGGCCTAATGTTAACAATAATTGCTTTTTATCCAGATTGGTGATGATCATAAAACTTTACCATACATGCATGCCACTTTAACTGCAGTTAGCAGAACCAGACTGAAACAGAAATGGATTCACACAGCGCACAATCACCCGACTGTTTGGGTGTCCATACATTTTAAATAAAAGTAATTTAGAAACAGCAGTCCAGCATGGGGTATGTCTAAATCTAAAACCGCTGAATGGAATAATTTTATTAGCAGTGTGAGAGTCTCTTCCACAGTGAATAATGAACGTTCTGGAAGCTTCAGGTCTTCTTTAGTTGGTCAGGCTTCCTTTCTTGCCAGTCCACAGTTCTCGAAGCTCGACCTGGCAGCCCAGGTCTCGGAGTGCGGCCCTTGCCACGTCACTACAGTCTCTGTGAGAGGCCAGGGCCTGACCAATCAGAGCCTCGGCTCCCATCTCCAAAATAGACTGGTTATAATCTCGGCTCCGAGAAACCAGGTTCCTGAGCAGCATGCACGACTGTTTCTGTAACAAAAACAATGCACATGTATTTATTTAGAAGACAGTTTTAGCTGAAGGATATCACCAAGTGGTGGGCTAAATGAATGATAGCACCCTTTAATAAATGTGATATGTGATCTGTATTTCTCTCACTAATAATGTTTTTTCTCACATGTGCTGACAGTATTTAGCCAGTAACTGTACTCTGTCTTGATAATTTGGTGATGTTTCTTCTGAACTATGGGCTGCTTTTACACATAAACCCAATTAGAATAGTACTTGGGTAAACATGCATGTGTACAAAGAGTTCTGTTAACCTGCACATTAGCTTCTGATGGATGGGTCTTCATGGCCTGCAGGGCAGCCAGCACTCCTCCGTTCTCCATGATGACTTTACAGTTATTGGGTTTGCGAAGAGCAAGTACACAGAGAGCAGCACAGCCCTGTTCACACACCTAAAACCATTAAAAGAGAAACGCACCAAGTTACATACACAGAAACTCACATTCCCATCGTGTGTTATTCTGAATTTAACATACCTGTCAGACACTAAGTCTTAAACGCTTATTTAAGTAGGTACATTAAAAAGTGTGTCTTTCAGTTGAATCCTTACTTAAATAATTTTTACCAAAATCCCTTTTTGTAACCTAGAAACAAATGCTGAAACACTTAAACACTGATTTCAGTTTGTAATTTGATCAGTTACTGAAAGATGACACACCTGTGCATTACTCATGTGACGGTTTATAGCCATGACAATAAGTTCTGTCCCTCCTGCAGCCACAACAGCATCTTTGACATCGTCGTTGCCTGCAATCGCCCGTAATGCACTCAGTACCTGCTTTACAAGGTCCTGTGAAAAAGAGCGAGTCATTAGATAGAGTTCACGAAGAACTGTGAACTCTGTTTTTAGTAATAAACCAGGGCACAATGGAATTTCTCGTAGTTTTACCTGATTAGCCATTACCAAAACCCAAAAATGACAACTGGACATGTAAATACTCTTATTTGTAAGACCATAAATCAAAAACTGGCCACCACCAGTTATCCTCTGACCATTAAACTCCTGATGATGATTTTGCTGTTGTAATAACTTGAGAAATGCCTCAAGAAATTACTAAGGAACCCAAAAATACTTAACAAAAACAGATGTGACAAGTTAAAAACTCTTACCTGACAATCCAAACTCTCTGCTAGCAGAGTCATCATAAATTTTAGTCCACCCAGATCCACGATATCCTGACAGAACTCATTTCTCACGGCCAGACGGGACAGGGTTGCACACAGCTCGCTGAGGACCGACATGTTTGCTGGATGGGCTGGAGGAGAGTAGCACAGTCTACAGTTCACCATCAAACCATCAGTTATACAGTCTTACAGTTTTTTCTATCACATTTGGTGTAAGAAGCATAAAATCTAGACCCAAGAGCAAAGGAATACTCTCAATAATCAACTCCCTACTAATTTCACAATGATTTACACCAGGGTGAAGCCAAGCACTTTTCATAACCCTCCCAATCACCAGATTTCAACAGCATTGAACCTGTATTAGAAGTTCTGGAGTGCAGACTATAAGGTAGATGACTTTCTCTTTTACCTCTGTAGGAAAATACATATTTTCTAAAGGATGCTTCTACTTGCCCGCAAGTACTTCCTAGATATTACAACAGGTTTCCATTATTACCTGTATACACACTGTTTAAATGCAGAATATATAGACAGAAAACCATTCTTGCTCTATTATCCAGCCACATTAGACATAACAATCCAGCTCACCTTTAGCAGCTTCTACAATGACCTTTAGTCCATTGTGCTCCAGTACGATCATTTTGGCATGCTCGTGCGCGTGACCAAACGGAACCCGAACATCATCATCAAAGGTCGTGACTCTAAGAGCGATACAGGCCTCTTTAACCACCTCGAGCCGTTTAATGTGTTGTATAATGGCACCAGTGAGTAACGGGAGCACACCGGCTTTTACCAGGTCCTGCCTGTTCTGCTCATGCTTCAGACAGCAGTGCCGCATGGTACGAATGCCCACACAGGTCAGTGTTGGATCTTCAGAGTGAATGCGTAAGGTGGCAATCAGAAACTCCAGACCCTCAGCATCCAGTAGATCTGGCTGACCATCTGTGAGTGCAGCGAGAGCGTCTAAAGCAGCAAAGAGCATTTCTGTATCCTCGCCGGCAGACTGGCAACAGGAGAGGATTGTGGGATAGGCCTCCTTCTGGGCTGCCAGGTGGCGCTGAGCAAAGCCAAGACAGCACTGCTTTGTGAAGAGCTTCAAACTCTCCAGCGCTGATGTGGAGGAGTCTAACGCACTTCTGATAGACTGCAGAGCCTGAAGAATGATCAGAGAACGTAACGTCATGTGTACTGTAATGCAGACTAAGTCGTTCATTTTGTTTGTGCATATTCTGTGTCAGTTAAAAAAATCCCCTACAGCAGTAATTCTCAATCTGCAGTCCCTGAGCCATTCGCAACACACAATACATCAATGTGTGGCCTGAGAGCTAATAAAAAGATTTAAACCACTATATTACAGTGTTTGTAGCCTATGAAGAATTTTTTTACATTTATGGCATTTTAGCACACATCCTTACAATTGTAGTCAATTATGGTGTAAGCAATTGAGGTTTCAGTGGCAACTTGTGGTAATGGTGGGGCTTAAACCAGCAGCCTTCCAAATACGAGTCCAGTACCAATGAGATACCACTAACCTAAAATGGACAAGAAATTGCCCACATTTTTGTCTAGTTTGTTCATTTTTAGAGAACAAGTTCAGTTAACAGTGCATGATAAGCTTTAAATATGATGGTAGAGATTGAGTGCTGGGTAATACAAAATTATAACCATAAAAATATAAGTTAATCAAACTGAAAATAGTGGTCACACAAAATAAACTACAGTTATTTACTGCTACCTCAAGGCAATGCTAACAAACCAGCATCAGCACAATTATCACTAGAATGAATCCCTAAATCACAAGTCAACCTTAGCTGAAAAAATGCCATGCCTGGCTGACTAGGTCACAATGACCACTGGCTGAAATCCTCTAGTCTCGGCCTAACCGCACCCCCTTTGCAAGTTGCCAAAATGTCAAGTTGTACCTGAAGAACTTCATGAGTTTGATCATCTGTGGCCTCTTCAGAAGCTGCCTTTGGTACTGCCTTCACAATGTTACTGAGGTCCACACCTTCACAAGAACAATCAAAACAAAAGATGGATTAAAACGTTACTGAGATTAATTAGCACAAATATTGGCATTGCTGCTTGATGCAGATTACATGAGCAACACACATTTCTATTGGACTGTATTTTGCATTTGAAAATGTGAGGATTCTGGATTCCACCAAATTCTAACTTTTTTAATATGTATATTTTTCCTATTTATATTTCAATTAAGTTATTGTCAACTCCCACCACCTAGGGTCTGCCCTAGTTGGCAGGCGACTTCAAATCTAGAAGGGTGGTGGCTAGCACATGCTTCCTCAGAGACATAAAAGTTCAGTGTACTCAAAAGAAGGTGTGAAGTGTCTTCTTTCATACATTACTTCATTCTTACAGACGCCCAAGACAGATAGTGTCGCCTGGATGACAGAGGGTACAGGTATGGTTAGTTAGTTATGCTTTCTAGGACTCAGTTAGATATGGCTACAGCACTGTTGGGACTAAATCTTTGTTGTGCCACTCAGACACCCGAAAAACTACCCAAGTGTGTTGAAGAAATGTTCCAGCATTTAACTTTTTAATACAGGCAGTTCAGTAATCCATTTTCAGTCTGTGATTAAATGATCTCCACATCTGTGGCAACAGTTTGGGGAAGGCCCTTACCTGTACCAGCATGACTCTGCATCTGTGAAAAACGTAGTGATAGTTCCAACAGGTTTAAACAAGGTAGTGACAGATAAATACAATGTAATTACCTTGTGATTCAAATTGTTCAATGGCTTCCTTAAGTGCTTCTGTCTCCTCCATATCAAAGTCCTCTATGTTCTCCCTCACCACTGCATCAAATGTCTCCTGTGTTATTCTGCGTTTAGCCATGTTGGCAGATTACAGTGGAATACCTACATAACATACGTATAAAAATATATATTACAGAATGTTTACAGAACATGAACTTATGCCAGGCATCGCTGTTAATGACAATAGCTGTTCAGCTCATGCACATAACAAGCACAACAATGAATGGACTGGTTAAGTTGCATCCGCTTGCTTATAATCAATGTCGGGGTGTTTAAATCGGCATGTCGCTTTATCTCCGTGAAGAAAAAAACCTTAATTTATTAGTTAAATTTAAAAACTTTAGATAACAGTTAAGCATCACCGATAACAACCATGTCACTTACCGCACCACCCAGCCTGCACAGCAACGATAAAGTCCCACCCTGCGTTTACGCAAACAGAGTAAAGAGAATCACACTCAGATCAACGCTGCAGTCTCTACGGCGCTGGCTGTGAATCACAAGCACTGCGCATGTCCGTTCCTTAATAAGGCTCGGGTTGAGCTGTGTATAAATGCTGTTCTCTCGTTTTCCTACAGATATTAATTCGTGATATATAGTGCGGAAAATACTATATTTAAAAGATACAGTTGGTTTCTTTGTCTCATTTTAATTCATGAAGGTAAAATTTGTCAGACAGAGACAAAGGAACCTGTGTAGAGAATTGGCTCAAAAACTTCAGAGTCGACTCTTGATTCATAAATCTCGAATCAAGGAGTCGATTCCTCTAGCGTTGACTTTAAGCGGGATTGTAATAGAAGCTGTGCAACTCAGAGTGAATCGGTACAGTGAACCGTAATTCCTTTTCACTTAACAAAATAAGTTTTAGATTTGACATTAATTTACACAAAATTATGTTTTAGTGATGACTGAAGAATTTTAAGGCGTTTATTATTCGCACCCCACTCTTCAGTGTTGTGTAATATTTAAAATATAGTCGAATCAATCAAATTTAAAGTGGAATCAGCTCTGATGATCCTCGTTTCTGTAATAAGAGTCGACTCTTTTTGAGATCGACTCCCAGCCCAAATGTACTGTATTTATATATACTGTACACCTAAATTGCAAACAAAGGCTTTGGCAAACAAAGTGGATTTTTGGCTATAAAAGATCAATCAAAATATATTGAAAATGCGCAGTCTTTTAAAAAAATTAAGCATTATGTTGTATGTATTAATGTTTTATAAATATCTGACTACTTGCTGTAGCCTAGGTATTACTAGGCTAAATAATTAACATAAACAATTAACAATAAATGAATATAAAATATATTTGAAATCTCCAAAATGGCTGTAATTCTTATATGAACACAAAATAGATATATATTTATATTTATTTAGATAAAAATATATTTTACTATAAACGTATTTACATAAGTCTTCATGCACTTGTATTGATTTCATGGCAGTCTTGGTTTGACTGACTGAAACACACTATATTTGCCCAAAATACTGACCTTAAACCCTTAAAAATAATTACGCTGGGTCAGAAATAAAGAGAGATCAACATAATAAATCGTTCCTTTGAAAGCAATGTCTTTGAAATGTATTTAAGCTAACACGTATAGTAGATCATCTCTGGTTCACATTGGTTCAGGGAAGCGGTTCCTCATCCTGCCACCAAGTGGTCCAGCAGGTTAACACACTGATCGGGGTGGAAATCATTACAACGCTGGTTCAAACCTCACCGTGAGTGTTTGCAGTAACATCAGGTCTATGAAGAGAAATCATGCACCACTCTGATGAGCTGATGTATAACCCTACCACAGTATCTGAGACCTGCACAACCCCACTGTTTTAATACTAAACTATCACCTATTCACTCGATACTCCTGAATATTCTCTAACACGCACCGGGACTTATTGCGCTGTTATCTACTCACTGGAAGAGTATTCAACCAAGTCCACTGTTCTTCATAATAGTATTCACATGTTATTCATCTAAAAATATATGTTTTAAACGAAACCAGCGGCTGTATTATTGCAAATATTTAATATTTACACACCGCCCCCTTCTGGTGGAATAATGTAATAACAGCAGAAAATAAAATCTTTTTTTACTTCCTTCAAGTCTTGACCTACTAGTTCTACTGCAAATAAAAATGATGTTATGTGGATTCTG
This sequence comes from Trichomycterus rosablanca, assembly GCF_030014385.1. Lineage (NCBI taxonomy): Eukaryota > Metazoa > Chordata > Actinopteri > Siluriformes > Trichomycteridae > Trichomycterus > Trichomycterus rosablanca. The sequence continues at coordinate 15,334,788 of NC_086012.1, forward strand.
ACATCTGGAAACCATAAGAAGTATTTCTCCAGAACATCTTCATATACTTACTCTGTTTGGGTCCTTAGACTTCTTAATGGCTCGTTCATTGTTCCTCTTATTGTATCCATCCATCTTGTTGCTGGTTGTCCTCTTCCTCTTTTACCTTCAACTACCACGATAGTAATGACTGTGTGTAAAGTACACCATCAATGTAACTATTGGTATTGTTTGAGATACAGCATGTGTGAATGTAAGCACATGTAGGGAAATGTATTATTGTGAAATATTTCTATATTTTACCTTAGACTGATACATACACAAATGGATCATAAAGAATTCAAAACTGCTTATACATGACTAAGAAAAATTGCTCATGTAAAGAGAAAAGCATGCTCTAACTTAGGAGTAATCCAAAAATCAGCTCTGGTTCAGTACAAGTTTACAAGTTGGAGATGAGTCAGGACACTTCACAGATTTGTAGGTGCAGCATTTGAAAGGACAAAGTAAAAGGCATTATGGCAGGTTTTAGGATAAAATGAAAGTAACATACACCTCTTTATAGGTATGACATGAGATAAATTCTAGCAACATACCCAAAAGTTGTGATCAGAAATAAACATGAGGTCTGAAACACCCACCCACAAGCAACTAGCAAATAGGAAATGGCTGTCTGGGTAAACATAATGACAATCTCTTGAAGCACAAACACAAAATGAAACAAGATGCTTTTAGATGCAGATCAGGTTTATTTATGGTGATAACTGTAATCCAAACTCATGACCCTTATATTTATGTTCACCCTGAAAATAATAATGCATCACTGTTAAGTCTTCTTGCTCAGATCAGGTTGACTGTGACCCTACATTTACAAACAGGTCATAATAAACATGTTTTTCTCAGGTGAAATGAATAACACTTGCATAAGCATTTAATAAGCACTAATGCATTTTACACAGGTTTTACAGTTCAACGCTGTTAAGTAGAGAAGAAAACCCTGATGTTATTTGCTCCCCAATAACAAAGCAAAATACAAAAACAGTTTTGAAACATGGACCCGTCAGGCTACATTAACAGTTATTGTTTAAACAGTCTTTTACACCCATTTGTGCTGAATGGTGATTAGATACCCGTTACTTAAATGAGGAAACACATGAGCTATCAAGTGTGGATATTTTACAAATCATTTAAGATACACAAGAAAGGCTTTTTGTCTAGCAGACACAAACGGTGGCCCAGACCGCTTAGTAAAAAAAAGTCCAGTATTATCAACTTAATGTAAATAATTTAAATATTTTTGAAGCAGACAAAATCATAAGTTTACATTCATTAATAGGGGCCATATCCATCTTCAATGGTTGTAGATTTCAGTTCTGTTCATTACCTTTAGGTTTGTTATTCAGCTCTGTATTATGGCCTCCTAATTCCATGTTAGTAGTTATGATTGTGTAATGTATGTAATGTAATGATTGTAGCTGGTGAAACCTTCATAACCATACAAATAGAACTGTACTGAGTGTACCCATTACAAAGAACATTACTGGTATCATGAACACAGTGGTCACAATGATTCAATGTGTTCGCTATTAAAGACCTCACACAGCAGGCAGGACCCTAATAATTAATGTACAAAGACTTTATTGTGCATCTTAACTTATTTTCTCTTAAAGTCTTACAGTCAGACATCATTGTAACATCTGACAGTTGTTTCGAACTCATGTCTGTATGGCCTATAAAATAACTCACTGTATTTTATTGGAGGCGAGTTACAGCACAGATGAGGATTTATTACACTAGACACAACAACAACAATCATGGGAGGCCGATACTTCTCCCTTGGATGACTTCTGTGTGTAGTAGTTTACACAAGAGTCTAAAGTGATCGATAGAGTTGCATTCATGGCGTTGGCATTTATATATTTCCAAGCACGTTAGGTGGCTCTCATGGAGGTATTCTTATCTCAGTTTTGGCACATAATATAGGGGAGCCTAAAGGTGCAGAATCCCCCAGCCTTCTAAAAAAAGCTTCAGCCACAACTGGTGGAAAGAAAGCTGTGATTATACTACATGGTTTAATGCAGATCAAATAACATTAAATCCAAACCCTTCCTAGTGATGTTGAAACAGCTGATTGCTAAATCAATGTACAGACCGTTCTTCATTTAGTTTAACAGTATCTAGGTCGGTCAGCTGGTCAATTCTTCAGTCAACAGGTTCTGATATATCGATATGGACCCGCATGACTCCCCAAAAGTCCACTAAGTCTCAATTATTAAGCAGGCACATACAATGTGCAGCTTTTCAAGAGGTGCAGGTGAAGGTCTGGGAGAAATAAGAAGTGCCTTCTAAATAATTCCACTATCCACTACACCACTCACCAAACCAGTTCTTCCAGTTATAGTGTACTTAACAAATCTGGAAGTTCGTTAGTGAGCAATTTGTGACAAAGCCCAAAGGTATACTTCTAACGTTCAGATCAATTCTGTGTTATTAAGTGTAGAATATGACCTCTGGGATTTGTCCATCCTCAACGGAAGTGCCATTGTTGTTGCCGGCAGCATAGCAGAAGGTGAAGCAGGTTTTAGTGCCGGATCCTGAGGATTCATGGGTAACTTTCCGCATGCCTTTGGTGCCGTAGTGAGAGTCTGGACCCTGAAAAATCCACACAACACACACATCATTTTAAGTCCATGTATGATTAAATATGAGCATTTTAAGTAAAATTAGGTAGCAATTAAGTTTCCTTTATGAATAAGTAGGTCCTAATTTTGTTTAGTAGGCCTGAGAGTTGACCTAATATTTAATTAGATAGTATGGGTCAATTAATAACTAATTTAAAATTACAAGCCAGTGTTTATTTCAGCACACACGTTCATTTAAACAGAAATACAAGTAAGATGAGCACAATCCAAGAATTCAGCCTGTCTATATGTAATAATTAAGTCATTAGCAAATTGCTGGTAGCAGAACAGTGACTGTTGGGTCCTACCTTAAGAGTAGTGCAGGCGGTGTAATTTACATTAGGCAGAACCTCCACCGGCTCTTTAAACATCACCCTGAAAGTGCTTGCTGACCCGTCACAACTGAAACCAGTATCATTCTGTCCGAGGACTGTGTTACTGTCTGTGTGAATTATCTGAAAAACAAACAAACAAAAAACAACAAACCCTAAAATGAGCTTTAAAACTTCTCAAATGAATCACTTCTAAACACAGGAAATATACTAGACTGTACCTGTATGTTAACCTGATAGTCTGTTGGTCCATGTATTGACCCATAAAGTCCAAAACCCACAACAAATATCCTGCGATTTACTGAAAACCTACAGAACACAGAGCAAAGAGAGAGTGTGAGGAATCCGGAAATGTCTGTTTACAAACAAACTCTATTTAATCTTCAAGCAGCATGTCTGTGCAGGTCTCAGAAACTGTGGTAGCATTTTCCATCAGCACATCAGAGTGGTGCATGATGTCTCATCACAGACCAGACAAAGCTGCCAAAAAGCCAGATGATTGCCACCAGATAATGCATTTGTGATACGGTAAGTTTACATCGAAGTGAATGAGTGAGTGGGTGGGTACTGACCGGATGCGATCGCTGGTCCCGCTGTATCCCCAGCGGCTCTCCACTTGGCCAAAGCGCGTGATGCTGCACTCTTTCCCTCTCAGGCAGCAGCGTGGTCGGTCGATGAACTCCACCCGTGGTTTGGGGTTTACAGTAAAGTGCAGAAACAGACTCACCACCTCCCTATCTGTCAGAATACCTGACTGTGCAGGACCTGTACACATTAACATTCCCAATCACACCGTTAAAGCAAAACCAGTCAGTTTAAATGGTCACTTAACATCATGGTCTTTTAAGGCTGCAGTATTTTAAACATGGTCATCATGCTGTGAAATCATTACACTGCAACACCCAGAATTTTGACAGGCAACCCAATGGTTCCCATTTTTCTGACCCAGTACCCAACACTGTGGTGTGGTGTTTCTAATCCGAGTCAGATTAAATGAGAAAGCATGAATCTAGTGCAGACTGGGTGTAAGAGTGCATGCTCTGGCATACCTGCTGCAAACTCCTCTATGGTCATTAGAGGAAAGCGGATGAGGATGAGGGCTTTCCCCAGCACACGTCTCTTGTTCTCCGGTGTGGGCTGCAGCTGCTGCCGATGGGCCTCGGCCTCAGCCCAGCGCACTGCCGCCCCAAACAACCGCACCTCTCTGACTCCTAACGTGTCCCTCTCCAGCACAGCTATTAACGTATCTGAGAAACAACAGTACAATGACAGTAAAAATGAAATGCAGAATACAGCGAGTTGATTTTACTACACTTTGCTGTTTTTGTAATGGTAATTGTTTAAGTAAAGCTAGGAAATGTGCAGTAGTCTGTAGTAATATTAAACATTGTTGCTTTGTTGTTCAAGGAAACAAGCTAATTAGGACTTTTGATTTCAGGCAAATCACAGTGGGCTACATATTTCCTGTTAACACACCATCACCATGTGGCTTCTTTGGGTTGACTGTTATGATGATACATACTGCCTGATGATAAAATGTGTCTAGCCAGACAGAAAACTACATTACCATGAAAACAAATGTGATTTAGTCACTTTTAAACTGCTAAGAGGAATCAGGTTTAAAAATCAGATTAAGGAAATAAATCCTATTTGCCCTGCAGACTAAAGAAAACCTACAAGCAGCCATTTTTTGTCATTTTATATAACTGTGACATTCAGAAATTTTATGCTACAGTTTATGTAATTTCACCCAGCCCTACTGTATCAGTTCCACTATACGTACCTAGATCAATATCTGTAAAACCTTCAGCAGCCAATGCATCACCCGTGTTCTTATCAATGTTCTCAAGGCACAGACTGGCCAGCTGTGGTTCATCAAACAGCCTCGCCTAAAGAAAGAGGCAACAAAAACAAAATAATGAAACATAATTAGTAATTCATGTCTTTTAATCCAAGCAAAACTGATGAAAGATCTACATTATGGAAAGTCCTACAAATGGTAACATAACCTAGTGAGTAAATGCTAGTAAAGAGCTAGACCAGTAACACAATATTGTAACCCAAGACCTAAACCTTTTCTTTAAACTATCACCCGACTGTGTAATTACTTTGTTTTTATTGTCACATTATCACATTTTACACAGAGCAAACCTGACTAAAATGTAAACATGCACATCAATCTACAAAGCAGATCCATGCCTGTGTGAGGAGCATAAAGGCATTGTCCGCACGGAGGTTCTTTTTGAGAAACTCCACACAGTGAGCCTCCAGAGCCGGAACAGCGTATTTCTTTGCGGTGTACAGTGTGGTCATCACAGTCTCGGGTCCGATCTGAACCTCATCGGAGTAGAGAAACCTGGGGAAATGTTGCCAGTTTGTAATCCTGATGTTACACTTCAGTTGCTACTAAAACTCAAAAATATTACTAACAGTATAAATCATTGTCTTACTTTAGTAAAGCCAGAAAAGCAGCGGGTTCTACATCAGGTAATTCTATTTCTGTAGAGGTGGTGGCCATGCCTCCATTAAACATGGCATCAAATACAGCACTGCCAGCTGCCAACACAAACCTGAAAAAACAATCACATGACATCAGAAACAGGGTCTGCAATATTGTCCCTATTTTTTGTTATTTATTTATAATTAACATACCACAAAGCCAATTAAGAATATACCCAATACTACAGTATATCTAAATTTTCCTACTATTGTAAATTTAAGATGGAGTGTGTTTATCCACCCGTTTAAAACCTTATAAACACTTCAGAACTTCCCAATAAGCTTTATTGTTGTTTAAATGTAGTCACCGAGATGCAATGGAAGGGACTCGACTTAATCCTGTGGTTCAATAAATAGAAATAAAAAATATAGTGATGTTTGTGTATAATTGGCATAATTTGGCTTGGCCAAAATTACAGTTGATACAGTTATTGTCAAAACACATAACACAATAACACATACTTAAAGGAGACATGAAGGTCATGACAGTTGTTGGATTGTAATGATTTGTGCAACTTTTTGGGGGCTGAGTGATTAACATACATTCTTGTCCAAAGGGTCAAACCCTTGATTTTTTTCTACTTTATGTTATTTAATTATTATTTAACCATGTTCAATAAATAATGTTGCAACTAAAAGTAGAGTGGCATTTAACTTGTAACAACACGAAATAAATGCTTTTATTTCTGCTATTCTTTTTAATAGTTTTTATACTTAGATCACGACAGAAATGTGAAGTCCTAGATCCTAAAACTTGTAAAGTTTTCAGTTTCCTGATTGCATGTGAATCTGTCCTGTTTCTGTCTAATTTTAAGAAATTGTTCTATATTTGTTGTTCTCTCTCATAATTTAGCTAATTTTTAATGAACTGTCTTATGCTGCTCTCTTTGTTTTTATCTTAATTATTCTTGATGTTGATGTACTATTTTGATTTTGTACTATGATTTGTATGGTGTATGTATTTGTTTTGATTATTTGTCTTATGTAAAGCGTCTTTGAGTATCTTGAAAAGCGCTATATAAATAAAATGTATTATTATTATTATTATTAAAAGAGATACTGTAACTGCGGTGGTATGTTTGTCACTCTCCATTGTTTCCTTTACTTTCTTATATGGAAAATATAGGCCAGTGGATTTAAGATAAACAGCACTGTTCTGTAACTAACTTTAGCGTTTTTAAATTATAATGCTTTGTCTATACCATGGTATTAATAAAATTGCCCATAGATAATGCATCAATGGACAATATATAATGCCATATCAGTTAGCCTTACACCTCTGTAATTGCTTGTAAAGTCTTATAGAGGTGTTATGGGCATTTTTCTATGACTTTTGGGCCACTGTGCAACTATCATGTAAAATGTACAGATTTTCTTATCACAGGGATTCAGGTTGTGATAACTGATGATGCTGATGCTGTTTGTTTATGATTTTAGCCTTTAAATCTAAACTTAAATAACTTTTTTGCAACTGATGCACCTGCAAGAAAGATACATTTTGGCATCTCTTTAACTCTGTTAGTTGCCTCACATAGATTATACATAATTACATAATTATAAATAATACATGCAATAATCTAACATGAAGTGTTTAAAATTATGGTTTAGTCACTTTATAGTCATTTTTTAATGTAGTGTTTGTTACTTTGTTAATTCCCTGTACTGGATGTGAATTACCTGTGAGCTGGAATCCTCTGCACTCCCAGTCCTTTACCCACCAGAAAGTGAACATCACTCAGCACCTCATTATTGAACAGAAAGGCGAATCTCTCCTTCACTGTACTTTTAGTCGCTTGCCAATTATAAACCGGCTCTCTGTACACTAGAACAGCTGCCGCAGCTGGAGGGGCGGAGAGTGAGTGGGTAGCAGGTGCTGGTGCTAAATTTGACGCCGAACCGGTCATGTTTGCCGTCATTGATCCGCCGAGCGCCCCCGCTAACCCCGAGGCCTGAGCCGCGGCTTGCGGGACCGAGTTGCGCATGTTCGGTGCGACTCCAGCTCCAACACCGGTGCTTTCAAGACCATTAGGCCCCGGCTGGGGGTTTGGTCGTCTTGTCGCGCTCTGGGAGCCTCCGGGCCCCCCAGAAGATCCTCCGTTATTTGAGGCTAATGTGTAAGGACTGTTGCTGGGTTGACTGTTACCCAGAGGTCCGGGCGAGTTAAAGTTTAAACACGGGGCCCGGCCGCCGTTGTCCCCGGTAGCCATATTTGACTTTTTCGTTCAAGACGATGGGATGAGGTAAACAATACGTCCTTAACCTACCCGTTTTGTGACAAACACATCATTGGCGTGTAGTTTATACTGACACGCAGTCCACCAATAGAACTCTTCAATAATATGTGACGCAAAATATTAACCAATCATAGTGTGGAATGCGGAATAAGCTTACCCAATCGTAGACAGGAGGTGGGACATGACGGAAAGTAGTTGGGAAAAATACCGAAGATAAACAATTGTACAGAATACACTACTGTACAGTAGTTACTGTAGTCAAAATGTATTGTTATTTTGTATTATTACTTTTGGGTGATCATAATAATTGAGAATTATAATTATTACTTTTTCTATTGTTATTACAATGATTATTATTAAAGCAATGCAATGAAATAACTAGTGAAGATGCAACAATTGTACAGTTGCAACTGGAGATATTTAGCCTCCCCACAAAAATACTAAACATTTCAACAAAGCTCGAGTTTGCTTTAAATTTAGTTTTTATTAATGGAATGATACAGTAAATGAACAAAGAAAATGAACGATGTTGTTGTTTGCCAATTTTTTTGAACAATTATTCAACATAATATTGCTGATCCTAAAATCTACAATTTTTGGGTGGCTCACAGCAAGAGGGTCTTGGGTTCGATCCCCAGGTGAAGCGGTCTGGGTCCTGTCTGTGTGGAGTTCTCCCCGTGTCTGTGTGGGTTTCCTTCGGGTGCTCAGGTGTCCTCCCACAGTCCAAAGACGTGCAAGTGAGATACAAAATTGTCCATGACTGTGTTTGACGTTAAACTTGTGAACTGATGAATCATAAACTATAATAAACTATTACTTTTTTAACATTACCTAAAGCTGGGTTTCAGCATGATTCAATCATTGGCAACTTAATTACAACCCTTAAACTGCTTTAGCTGTGATGTGTTATATAAACACCATCCAGCTGTTTAGATTCAGTTTTTCAAGGTGTGTTGCAACCATGGTGAAACTAAGGAGATGACACAAAATCTGAGCGTTGAATCAGTGATGATGTGGTCTTGAACATGTGCCTGGCGTAATGGATTCCCAGAAATACCAAGGCTTTTTGAGGAGGCTTCTTATGCCTTCTGGTGTAAACTGAACATAGGTAATGATTTGGCTTATACACAATCGAAGCTTGCTTACTACTGGAATAACCAGGAGTGACCTTCTTACTCACCAGATTTAAGCCCCATATTAAATCTTTTTGTGGGTTTTGAAGAAAGCAGTTGCAGAATGTTCTCAGTAATGTAAACTTCATTCTCATTCACTGTGCGTTATTTCTGGTGACTCCCCTGAACGTGGTGCAGCAGCGTTTAATAAACAGTTTTAGTGCCACCTTCAGGACTGAAAGCAAACATCCGGACTGCATCACTTTCTGCAAACACTGCAGCAGCTGCCCATTGTTCACTACAGTGCATGAGGAAGAGATTAAGGTTTTTTTATATCCCTTTAGAAAAAAATGTTTGGGGTTTTAATAATCGTGTTGTATGTGTAAATTGAATAGTTGTACATGTAGTGTAAATGTAGAGAGTGTAGGCTACCTGGGTTTATTAGTGAGCTCCTAAATCGACTATATTACTCGACATATAGATAGATAGATAGATAGATAGATAGATAGATAGATAGATAGATAGATAGATAGATAGATAGATAGATAGATAGATAGATAGATAGATAGATAGATAGATAGATAGATAGATAGATAGATAGATAGATACTGTATTAAATTAAGGCTTAGTAGCAAGTTACATAGATCAAAAGTAATAATACACACTATAAAGATTCACATTATACAAACACATACCTGCATAATCACAACAACACACTACAACAACAGGGCCTGTGGGTGCACTATGGAAGTGTTAATTCGGTATACAAGGCTGGTATAGATTGTATCAAGTATAAAGTAAAAATGTGCCTGTCTGCACACCCACATACATAGATACTGTATATACATATGCATGTGCCACAATTCTTCACTTCCTCTCCGCCCACCTGCATACAGTTAAAGAGCCTAATGGCTCTGAGGACAAAGGATATACAATTTAGTCCTACCATTTTGTCAAATATCAAGGGTGTATCGTGGTGGCACTGGGTGCAATGCTGGAATACAGATTTGCATGTCGCCAGGCAATGACAGGACACTTCGCAGGTGTGACCAGTAGTACAGAATCACTGTTACTGATGGTGAATGAATAAACATGAATGAATGAATGAATGAATGAAGATGATGAATAATTAGATCTATAGGTGGATTGTATACTGGTGTAGTATGAGGGCAGTGGGTTCTCACTGTGGTGTTTCTCTCTATATTGGCATTCAGCTCATGCACATTTCTGGGAGCCCCTCCGCGTGGGCGCGTGGGAGGGAGGGTTGGGTTGGGAGCCCGTGACGTCAGAGGGGTATGAGCTGTCCCCGGTGCGCTGGTGCTGAAAACAAGATGGCTGTGCGCTGACGAGCGGAAGACCAACAGCAGGGTTTTTAACAAGAAGTCCCGATCAGAGACGCTCACACGGCCGAGAGGAGACTAAACCCGAAGCGTTAGGATTAAAGCCCAAACTCTGATCTGAAACACCCGCTCAGAGACATGAGCGAGTCCTGATCGCGGTGAGCGTGGAGACCGGACACCGGAGAATCACGGCGCGTCAGGACTGTCCCGTTCTCAAACCGGAGACCTGGTAGAGGACAACGGACACACCGAGACACCCACCGTAAGACATGTCCCTGCTGTGTGTCGGGGGTAAGTACACTGAATTATCTCGGTTATTAGATTGATTATTTATTGTTATTGTCCTGTAAAGTTTGTTAGTCCGCTCGTAAAGTTCAGTGGACTGTGCAAGGGAACACTTCCACCCCTTACTAATACAATAATAATAAATAGTCAACCCCCTAACTTATTTTATTATTATTATTTAGAATCAATGCAAAAGATGAGTTCAAAGCATTTTAATAATTTACTAGAATAAATAAAAAAAACATCAAGTAAGAAGGTTGGCATTGTGGCACAGATGGTAATGTTGGTGCCACACAGAAGCACGGGTCCTGGGTTTGGTCCTCTCCGATAATCACTGTGCGTAAAAAAAAAAACTGGAATATTTCCCAGTGAGCTTCACAGGGTACTCCAGGGTGTGTGGTTCTCAGCATTGATGTACTGATGCCCTATCCAGGGTATATCCCTGCCTTGTGTCCAGTATTTTCAGAAGGCATTAGACTCACCACACCCCTGAACCATATAAAATAGCTAATGATAATGAATAATTTAAGATAGAACAATACAAATACGTGTATCGATTCCATGCAACACGTTACATGTCTCATGATAGAGCTTAGGCATTCGGAATGGAGGTGCTCGGGTGTCAATTGGATTTTATTTTACTAGCCCATCACGACACAGATCTGAGATCTGAGAGTTCGAGTCTTAGTGGTGACGCCGGCCACGACACCACTGGCACTTGACAGCCAAAGAAGGCAGTGTATGAGAAACAAAATGCTGAATGGGGAAGACTTTCTTTCTTCTTTGACAGTGACCCCCCACTGCCTGGTCAAGGCTCTGATGTAGGAGGTATAGGAATACATAGAGCATAGCATGATCACCGGTACAATATCAGCTCTTTGTTAGAATCCGCCTCTAGCCAGTGTAGTAAAGCAACTTACAATATGTCTTAGGTTTTTGCTAACCGGTGCCCCTTCTCTGCCAGTCATGCAAGCTGCAAGGGGCACCAAATTAGACAGGCAAATTGGAATAGGAAAAAAAATCCATACCCATTAAAAACTATGACATTTATTTCCTTGTCAATTTATTTCCTTTGATGATATATAATGTATTATCTGTGTGCTCTTTTCACCTGCATCACACAATTCACTTGCATAAACAGTCCATCTCTTTGTGAGGCCTATCACTATTGTAGAGACTGTCCACAGAAGCAATCATCAGAGCTTAGTTCAGTATACCCCAAAGCAGTGGACAAAATAAGAAACTAAAAGCACACTGCCTAGGTCAGACTGTCCCTCTAAATGTAGTAAACAAATTAAAATGGCACAAACAGTAATTCACAGATGCAAAAAATCACTGATGCAAAAGTTGCAAAGGTCAGTGGCTGTGCTTGAAGGTAATATGCATGGATCCACCAGAATACACCAAGATGGCTTTATCAAAAGAGTTGGTCTGGGTTGGAGGAGATAGGATTTAGTTCACTGCAGCGTTTGTTCCTCTGCTGGTATTCATGTGGCTGAGCTGGAGTGAGGCTGAGAAAAATTGAGTCAGAGAGAGGAGGAGAGCTGCCGCACTGTTGCAGGTGAAACCCTTCTCTCTCACGAGTGCTCTTCCTAGCTGTGCTCTCTCTCTAGCTCTCGCATCAGCTTTCTTTCTCTCAGATGTGCTCTCTCTTTAGCTCTTCTGTGTGCTTTCTCTTACTTCCTTTCTCCCACATGTGCTTTCTTTCTTTTTCTTCCTCTCTCACTTTTCTCATTCTCACTCTCTCTCCATCTTTCTCCCTCACTCTATGCTCTCTCTCCTGCTTTCACATCTGTTCTTTGTTCATTTTTCTTTTCTTCCTCTCTCTTGATCGTGCTCACTACCCCTTATGCTTGTTCTTGCTTTCCGTCTCACTGTTTAATTCTCTTATTCTCACTCTCTGTTTCTCATATTCATTCATATTCTTGCACTTTAATCTTACTCTCTCACTCTCTTTCTCTCTCTCTACTGCTCGCTAGCTCTCTAAATTTTGCTCGATTTCTCATTTGCCCCCTCCTTTTCTTTTACTCTCTCTCTGGCTGCAATAGAATCCCATGGATGGCTGTGCTTGAAACCGCCATTCACGAAAACAGCATCCACTGTTCATTGATCAAGCCTTACAGCAGTGATATATATAAATCTATGTACTGTATAATATAAGATTTGATTAATCACTTAATCACAGGCCTGTGCTGGGTGTCCAAGGTGGCATTGGACACACATGGTATCAAGCACATTAATAAGTGTAGTGAATGATGAGATGCACCAATCCAATTGTATAATCATACTGTTATCAGATCTTGAGTTATTTCTATGGAAGTCAGTTACAGCTCACTTTTAGGGGGCCTGTACATCATGGCAGCTTTTGGATTTGAATTATTTCTGCAACGTTAGTGTTTCATATTCACTGATTAAAACACACCTCATTGTCCTAAAAATGATTTTCGATAGGTTAATGTATAAGTTAGGTCAGATTATATGTGTCTCTCTCCTTAGAGTAAATAATGAATAAATGCATAATGTTAAAGTCGGAGATGTAATTGATGATCCTCTACCTGTGCTGTGTATTAGTGGGAACTGTAGGCTGAGCCTCTCTGCGCTTCATTAAAGGTGCACTGTGATTGTTATGCTGCATTCTATGTTTATATCTGGATGGATGTTTTCTAATAATGCTTTTCTTCTGATGAAGCACACTGGGAATTACTGCTCCCAGTCTCACCCACTTACATTGATCTCTCCTCATACCCACAGGGAATTTTGTAGTGTTATAATTATATTGTCATATTATATAAACACAGCTTTTGTCTTTGTGTTGCAACTGTAACATCATCCACCTCTCATGTGTAATAATGTAGGAGTCTATCTACAGTATAGTTATGTAATGATACGAGCTTAAGAGCTTCGCCTGGGTGGCTTTTAGCCCACGATGGTCTTTTATCTAAACATCAGATAAATATAGAAATCTGTATACAGTCATATGTAAAGATTTGGATGCATCTGGCCAAGCACATTTTGTGAATAGTTAAACATCTTTTCTACTTTATATTCAATTCAATTTAAATGAAAAACGACAGAAGTATGTGAGGTCCATTCCAAAAGCTTTAATCTCCTAAAGTAGTTCATTGTACATTGTTTTGGCCGACCCTGCTAGTGGCACCACAGCCTATCTCTGCTTGCAAAGTCTGAGCCTTTGGTGTATTCTCCTTTTATACCCAATCATGATACCAGTTCACCCGCTTATTAAGAAAGGTTTCACATGGTTTAACTTCACTATTCTAATGCTTCACTCCTTTTTAAGTGTGATGCAGGCAAATTCAAAATATGTTTCTGTTAAAATAGACTCAGGTTGGTCAGTCAAAACTTAAACTCAACTCAAATGTCAAAAATAAAGTCAAATAAAAAAAAAATTAAAAAACAACATTAATAATAATAATAATAATAATAATAGCAATAGAAAATATACAATAAATAAAAAGTTACAGATATACATGTAAAAATGTAAGAAAAACAGTGCAATAGGTAATAATAATTTAGAAATTTAACATTGCCATGAACTACATTTAAGCAGTAATAAAAACAAAAGTGTGTTTGTGTGTGTGTGTGTGAGAGAGAGAGAGAGAGAGAGAGAGAGAGAGAGCGAGAGAGAAAGAAAGGCATGGTCACCCACTGTCCCTGGTGGCAGGTGTGTGTGTGTGTGTGTGTGTGTGTACAGTGACGTTAGTGTGCAGCTCTCTCTGTGCTCCCCCAGTAGGTGGGGCAGTTTGTCGGGGTTTGGGAGGGAGTTATGTTAATAAATTGGGAGAAGAATTGGGACAAATTGGGTATTTGGTACATTGGGTGAGGAAGTGCAGTTCCGTCAACATTTATTGTCTGTTTTACCGCTCCACCTGGGAATCAAACTCATGCCCTTCTTGCCCACCCAGCCAATAAGTCATTTATTTAACAAAACAACTCTTGCTGTTACTGCATTCTACAAAATGTCCCAACCTTTCCAGAAATATGTATACAGTACTTACTGGAAGTCTATAAAATGACCAAACAATGAATAGAGGTTAAATACACGTTTCCTCTCTCTGTATTGTCTCACTATATGTGGCACGTCCTGACCTGAATTATTTATGTGAGCAGAGATGAATGAGTTGGTGTTATTAGAAAGAACTGCTTTCCCCTCTTCTGCACTACAATCTCCTGATTGATGTGATTGATTTTTGACTTTTATTGATAAATGACACGTGGCTGCTTTTACTCAGCGCCACTGAGGTGCTGCTTGATCCAGGCTTCACTGTAATCCAACTGCATTTATACTGAGTCCTTCATTTCAGTGTATAAGCAGACGACAGAGGGATCTTAAGTGCCTTAAAATAGTTTTGGTCAGGTACTGCAGATACAGACTGTCTGTTCTACCTGGATTTGCGTCATCAGTTTTAAGTGGACTGTGAAGATTTAATAGGAACAGGACAGATGCTGGACTATTTTTAGGACACATTAAACAGAACTTTGAATCTGCTGAAGATGCAGAAACAGGATGTTGCTGGCACATTCATATTAAGTTTTCCTGAACTATACTGAGATGTACTTGTAAATAATTAGCTGAGGTAAGCAAAATTAATAGTTTCACCACTATTTGTTACTGCAGTGTGTAGACTAAAATCAGTGCCAGGAAGTGACCTCCATTTAAATAATGAAGCAATTAAACAACAAAACAAACAAGAATCTGGAATCTGGGATTCCTGACGAAAGTACAAAGAAAATATTTAGACTTAAATTATGTAAATACAAACAAATAAAAAATTTAGAACCAGGCACTCAGGTGGCACAACAGTAAAACACGCTAGCACACCAGAGCTGACATCTCGAACTTGTCGGTTTGAATCTCAGCTCTGCTACCGGCAGGCTGGGTGCCTACAGAACATCGATTGGCCCGTTTGCAGGGTGGGTGCATTTACGACCTCTGCAGGCTTATTGGTGGTGCTGCACAGAGACGAGGGATAATGCTGATCAGGGTGTGGCTATCCATACACAAAGCTGATCCGCATATGAACTCGCCTCGTGCAGGTGAAAATATTCAGTCAGTTACTGCACACGTGATGGAGGGGGTCAACATCAGTAGAGAGGAAGCGTAATGCAATCGGGTAATTGGATACGACTAGATTGGGAGGTAAAATTGGGGGAAAATGCATGGTTGTTGGTGTCTGATGTCTATCAACATAGACTGAGATTTCTCTGTATTCCTTAAATCTTTTGTCACTATCATGTACTGTAGATGGAGTACATTATATAAAATTATATTATATAAAATATTTGCATATCTTGCATTATTATACCCAGTCCTGTTACCTGACCTGATTCCCTGACCTGTTACCAAATCACCTGCTTATTGTGGAATGTTTTAAAAAAGTGGAACTTGAATAATTTGCACCTGTCCCAACTTTTTTGACATGTGTTTCATGTATCAAATACAAAATGTGTTTGTTTTTTACAATAAATGACATTTACATTGATCAACCAAAACAATACAAGTGTATGTAATGTATGTCAAGTGTAAAACCCAAATAGGAAGTATTCACCAGCGTCTTATAAAATCTAGGCAGGTACTCAGTGAGACCTGAGGGAGCCATTAAGAGAAATAATACCACTAAACAGCAGCTTGTACTCGGCTAATCTGAGTAACCCACGGTCCTCTGCGATGTCCGCTCTCCCCGGGGAAGACCTCAGACTTAAATAGAACAGGAGAAACCGCCAAATGAGCTTGGCTAAAGGCCAGTTTTCACTTAATGTGGCTCTGGAAATAAACCTGACCATTCGGCTTGGTGCTGAAATGGCTCATGGGGGCACCAAAAAGGAAAGGGTGAGGAAGAGGAATGCAGAATGGGCAAACAGGAAATGGAAATGAGGGATGGGTTTTGTGCTCCAGGCTGCAGGCTACAAATCTTGACAGTTTATATTTTTGACAGTTGGATGAGTGCATGTGTGCTGTGCACCAAGAGAATGGTACAGGTCTGAATGAATATCCCTACATTTTCATTGTGACACTGGATAAAGCAAATGCCCAACCTCTCTGAATTTTAGCCTCTAACATTGTTTAAAGATACATAAAATAAGACATATAGCTTTGCAAACTTTGTAGGTAAATGTAGGTAGTGAAATAAGTCATGAATGGGCCAAACTTAGTGACTTTCAATATAGGTCAGTCACAGGACTAGCAACTTATTAACATGTTTGTCTGTCTGGCCCTGGCACTTAATGTAATTATGAACAGAATAGACTCATCGTGTACCATGTGCACTGACTGATGTGGTGTAAAGCACACTATCACTAGACTCTTGGGCAGTGGAAATGCATTTTTCTAGTCCTACATTTGTGCCAGATCTTGCTAATGCTCGTTGTGAAATAGGGCAGTTGTAGCCTAGTGATTAAGGTACTTAAATAGTAATCAAAAGGTTGCTGGTTCAAGCCCCACCTCTGCCTGGTTGCCACTGTTGGGCCCTTGAGCAAGTCTCTTAACCCTCAGTTGCTTAGACAATATACTGTCACAGTACTGTAAGTCACTTTGAATAAAAGTGTCTGCTAAATGCTAAAAATGAAAATGAACTGAATCTCTGCAGTCATGTTCCAAAATCTATTCTTGGTTTTGAAATGTTCATCATGCTCATACAGACGTGACATCAAGGTTCAACACACAAGATCAGCCCCACTACAACCTAACCAGGATGTGCCAATCAAGTGAAAATAAACAGATACATGAATACATTAATACATTCTGATTGATCAATATGATGATTTTATATGGGATTGATGCTGCCTAGGATGATTCTGCCCCATAGACAAGGCATAAAGGATCAGGGAATGGCTTTTGCAGTCAGCACATTCTGCTGCAGTGACTCTCCTGGGCTTCATTCTATTTGTCTGAAATGAATCCTGTAGTTTCCCGTGTACTGATCCAAACACAATTCAGTTCTGTCCTGCTTTTAAAAAGGTTTGTTGTTGGATAACTGCAAATTGCAGCCGGAGCCGCGGGGAATGTGTCAGGATGAGCCTGATACTGATGATACAGCAATAATGCAGCAGGTATCAAAACACTGGAGCTGATGGATGATGCTCAGTAGGAAGTGTGGAGATAAGAAACACTTAAAAGCAGTGTAATAAGTACTGTGTGTGTATGTGTGTGTGTGTGTGTGTGTGTGTGTGTGTTGCGCAGATAGATTTCAGCTGACTCAAATTTTTTAGATATCTTAGCTTGTTTTTATTGGCTGATCCTCAGCAGAGGAGAGAAAAGAGGGAAAAAAAGGAATAAAATGAGCGGCGATAAGAGCACGACATGTTCGATATGAATATTAATGCACTTTGTATTACGTGGCACAGACAGCAGTGGGCATCAATAATGCAACGATACTGACGTAAGAACCTTGACCTTACAGAGGACTGCAGAAAGAGAGCGAGCGATTAAAACACATCAAGTACACTGCATACCCTCCCTGTCGGTGCCCTCACACATATTGGCATTCTCTTAACACATCAGCATCGTATGCGTATGAGGAATTCCCCAAGATATTCTCTTGTCAGCAACTGTCTGTAGAACATAAGATTTAGAGGACAAGTTAAGCTCTACTTTAGTACGTGATCCCTGGGGCAGAACTGCAAACTGCATTGTGTGTTCCAAATGCCAGACAAATTAAAGAGAAAAAAAAAACAAGTTATTTGCCACCACAAGATTCCTGAGGAGCTTCACTGAGCCATGGAATAAAATAGTTTCCTGGAACAGCACTACAGGGATGAAATACTAGTACACTGTTAATTCATTAATAGCTCAATGGGTAGAGTTTTGGGCAATTAATGAAAAGGTTGTGGGTTCAATAGTGAGATTCAAACCTGAATCTTATCAGAGATGGTCTAGCATGATAGGCTTATAATGACTGATGACAGATAATAATTATGAATATCAAAAAGCAAATAATTGCAATTAAAATGTATTAAACTGGTTGAGTAGACAGCCGATTAATATGTGTTAGATATCCCAGTGTTCCCAGGACAAGGGCAAGAAGGTCCTGGGTTTTATCCCCAGGTGGGGCGGTCCGGGTCCTTTCTGTTAGGAGTTTGCATGTTCTCCCCGTGTCCACATGGGTTTCCTCCGGAAGCTCCAGTTTCCTCCCACAGTCCAAAAATGTGCAAGTGAGGTGAATTGTAGATACTAAATTGTCCATGACTGTTTAATATGACTTTGTGAACTGATGAACCTTGTGTAATGAGTAACTACTGTTCCTGTCATGAATGTAACCAAAAGTGTAAAACATGACGTTAAAATCCTAATAAACAAACAAACAAACCCAGGACTGACGAGGCTTGAAATGTTTACTATAATTTAAATACATGTTTAGTATATAAATGATTAATAAAGCTTGTTTAATGTAGCCCTAAACTCAAAAAACATTTATTCTGTTTCTGTCTTACAGTGAAGAAAGCCAAGCTCGATGGACCCCAGGGTGAGTACAGCTCAACAAATGACCATAAAAAACATCAGCATTCTACATAAAGTCCTGATGACTTGAGAAACGTGTATGTGACGTGTGTGATGTCTGCTTGCTCTTTGCTCTTTGTCATTGCAGAGAAATTTAATGCGTATGTGAGTCTGAAAGTACAAAATGTTAAAAGCACGACGATTGCGGTGCGGGGAAACCAGCCGAGTTGGGAGCAAGACTTCATGTTGTGAGTCTCTTTTCACACTTTCGTCATTTTATATTTCTTATCTTTTACACCATCATGTTATTTTTTTTTCCTTCCTCTCTCAGTCTGTCTAGTTTACCTTTCCTTGCCTTCTTTTTATTCCTTCTCTTGATTTCTTTGTTCTCTGTGCCTCTTCATGCTTTATTTTGTTCTTGTTTATTGTAATACATTATTAAAAGACATGACATACAGTACGTGTCCTAACATTTAAATAAAAATATAAACTCTTTCATTCTGGTTCTGCTTAACCCTGTTTACCGCGCATCCTTCCCGCTGCTTCTACCATCGTTCCTCCTCCTGTGAATGATTCAGTCATTGATTCGTTGCTCCGCTGATTCCTGATGAAGAATGGGGAGAATGTTATGGGTGATTAATGAACAGTTTGAGGTGCTGCAAGCTGCTAAAAACATGATTTGATTACAGCAGTAAAAAAGGAGCAAGGCTAATTTTATTATATGAGAATTGTGCAGTGTGTTCACAAAGCTACAAGCAAAGGGTTAACTGGTATTAAATGTCAGACTTTTTGCACAGAGTGGTATTCAGGTCTAATTTATGAATAAGCAATTCAACTCGTAGTACTTATTGTAAATAATAATTAGAGTAATTTTGATGGATCTGATGTGCAAATTATTAGAGGCGGCGTTGCAACGTAGCTACACAGTTAACTATGATTCATTTAGTTACTATTGAATAAATCAATCAGAACATTTATTTATTTACACCAATAGTGACATCCTGGTTGGGGTTGCAGTGGGTTTGTCCATGTACAAGGGTTCTTCAAAAAGTTTCCTTTTTTAAAACTCTATTTATTAAGAATATTAAAAACAAATGACACTTTTTTTACATCGTCACCTTCTGATGCATTTTCCCATCTGCACAAAATGTTCTGCTTTTACATTATCATTACATGAAAATCTTCTTTTCCTTAAAGCTTCTTTAAGCATCCAGATAAAGGTGGAAATCAGATGGCGCTAAATCTGGACTATAAGCGTCTCTCAGACACGACAGATTACTACTCCTCCCACCCTCACCATTTATAACCAAAATATAGAAGTGAGGAAACTTTTTGAAGATCCCTTGTACTTCTTATTATGACTGTCGTCAAACAAGCCCGGTTTATATGAACACAGATGCAGCCAATTGTAATCTTAAATTTCTAAAATGATCTAAGCTACACTATTTAAGGTATGTTTTACAGTATATTCTGTGTTTGAAGAAAACACAATAAATGTTTAAAAATGATAAACTAGTCATTTTAAAACCCCCAAATATTTTACATACAGATAATGAACAGTTGCAGTCCCAAGACTGTCATGTCCCTTATACCTAAGAGACCTAAACTTCAATGTGACTTCAACAGGCCAGTTTAGCTCAGCGGCTGTGTTACTGGACTACTGGGATTATGATTTCTCAGTTTGTTTTTGCCTGACCCCAACCCGCATTCCTTTTTTTCGAGGAAAGTTGAGACTCACGGCCTTCTTGGCTACTTTTTTTGTTGTAATTACATAAAAGAAAAAATGTGCTTACTAAATCAGCACAACATGCTGCTGGCAGTATCACTGACCCAGTTCTAATGCAAATCCTTTATTAAATATCATAGGAGAAAATGAACATAGCTCGAGTCTCTCTATTTAATTAAGTGTTATATTAACACAAATAAATGCTGTAATGTAATTATTCTGATTGCTGTTTAGTGCGCTGGTTGTGATGCATAACATACATACAGTGTTAAAGAGAAGAAAAGACAAATTAAGTGAATAATGTCCCCCAAACTCAGGTGACTCAGGTGGTGTTAGTGCTGCACAGCTCTGTGGTCCTGGGAATCTGAGTTTGATCTTTGTCTTCAGATGTTCTTATCATGTTTAGTTTCCTCCAACCTTTTAAAAACTCGCCACTGTAATTTGCACCTTGCTGGGACAGAGGTTAATGGATGAGCGTGTGATGTACACAGTGTCTTCACACCTTGCTCCCATTGCTTCCAGGATAGGCTTTAGACCCATGAAGGGCTTACTGTCCCTAAAATGTCCCTGAAGAGATGAAGCACTTACTGTCACGTGGGAAGAGAAAGGACTCAAATGCGGAGTTAAATAAAATAAAAGTTTATTTATTAAATGAAAAAACACAGAACATCACACACAAGACAGAACTCAAAAACAAACATAAGGAACCCCGATGGACTTTAGCTGGGGAATGCAGGCAGCAACAAAAAGAAAAGAAGAAAACTAAAAGACGCTGGGCGCGAACCCCGGCCGCTCGGGTGAGAGCCGGGCGCGTAACCAGCGCGCTGCTGCCGCGGGGGAAAGCAGATGACTTCATGCGCTTAAGGCGCTACAATTATTTTCGGCTACAAAGCCTCGAAATCGCCTCAGGCGCAGTTCGAGGTAACAGACGGCTCCATTATCAGCCGCAGCTAGAGCCAATCTGTTAAAGCACATAAAAGGGTGCGGATTCGAACCGGGGCGGCTGGCAGGACAGCCGCGCACTTAGCGGTGTCGCCACCCAGCGGTTGCTGAATCCCAGAATACTTGTTTTACGCTACAAAGCCCCGAAATCGCCTCAGGCGCAGTTCGGGGTAACAGACAGCTCCTTCATCAGCCGCAGCTAGAGCCAATCTGTTAAAGCACACAAAACAGAGTAAAGAAAACCGGTTAACAAAGCAGTTACCCAAGCTCCTAGTGCGGATTCGAACCGGGGGTGCTGGCAGACCAACCGAGTGTCTTACCAAGACGCCACCCACCGGCTGCCGAATACCACAGCTAGAGTAGCTAGAAAGACATTAGCGGGGAGAGGACCAGCGCCGTGTCACGGGGCTGTCTTCACCCGCTAATGCTTAATGCTAACGGGTAAAATAAAAACAGTACGAGGACTGCACGACATCGCACCACGCTACTTCTAAGAAGGTAAAAGAAAAGCTAATTACCTCAACCTTGCAGTCTACACACCCTGATGGCCTAATGCCACCGGGGGTACCTCTAAAACTACAAAAGAAGCGTGGGGGAGCCGTCAGCAGTCCCCACGGACACCGCAGTGCCCAAAACAAAAGGAACAAACAAGACAAAAGGTGCGACACCTGCAGCCAGGCGGCGTACCCTTAAATAAGGGAGCCGCAGCTGCAGGTCGTCCACCCTAACGAGCTGGCCTAGTATTAAAGGCCTAGCTCTGTACTGCTCTGTAAGGCCTGTGACGTCAGGGAAGAGTGGTAAGTCCCACAAACGCCACAGAACCATTACACTTACTGAAGATGAATTTAATCTCTCTCTCTCTCTCTCTCTCTCTCTCTCTCTCTCTCTCTCTCTCTCTCTCTCTCTCTCTCTCTCTCTCTCTCTCTCTCTCTCTCTCTCTCTCTCTCTCTCTCTCTTGCTCTCACACACACACACACACTGTGTGCAGTGAGATAAACAGGCTCGATCTTGGCTTGCATGTGGAAGTCTGGAATAAAGGTCTGATATGGGACACCATGGTGGGCACCGTGTGGATTCCCCTGCAAAGCATCCGCCAGTCGAACGAGGTACGAACAGGATCGATTCCTCCTACCTACCTTTTAATTTCTTCAGGTTCTTCTAGTAAACCTGTACGATTAAACATTTGTTTAATCTGTTTCAGAGGACTGGATACCAAACTACTTTGATATCATGCACTACATGCACATCTTAAAATTGGACACTAATTCTTTCTAGGTTGCAAATGTGTTTCACTGGGGTCGTGCTTTCAATTGTGCACCTTACACCATCACTTTCACTTTCACCATCAACAAAAATCATTAATGGCCATTGAGATCTCGAGCTCTCAAATTTATATCCCAGGTAGTGCGACTGACCTGTCCTGGTTGACTGAGACTGTGCCTGAGGGAGAGGGGTCGAAAAGGTTTCACTGGCACTGTCCTATTACAACCTCTGCTGTATAGTTGAAGCACCTGCACAAGTGATGGATGATTTGCTGAGTTCCTTGCATGGCTGTCCGTACATGATACAGATCTCAGCCAGCATAAAGATGCAGCCCTTCTCAGCCAGAGTGGAGGATGGTGCAAGTGGCAAAAATAAGCATGTTGACAGGATTGCATCATGTAACTGCTGCTGATTTTTCAGCTAAACATTCATGCTGCAAATTTTATCCACTCACATCCCAAATGTGCTCAAAATAATTCAGATCTGGTAACTGGTGAGCTCATTAAAGTACCATCATTTAAAATGACTTGATTTGTATGTAGGATAATGTGCAGTTCATTAGCAAAGTGCACAAAGCCACTGTGTTCCAGCTGTGGCATGACTATTTGAGCTATTTCAGCATTCAGTCCAGCCGTTTCCTCTCGTACTCTGATACAGGAGCAGCAGCTGGAAAGAAACAGTTACGTAAGCTAACAGTGGTCTCTGAAGCGAGGCACGCCTCTTCACAGTTTGCAGCTTTTATATCCTGTTTTATACATGAACCCGAGCTTCCTACATGCACTTTTATAACTGTGTATGAATAATACACCCGTCCTCAATTATGAATCGGTGTTCCTGCCCACCACGCCTCCCCATTTCTCTGTATGTCTCTCTGATCTGTATCACAGCTGACGTGGGGAAGAAAAAGTGCTGACGTGAGATGTGATTATAGCAGTGATGATAAAGGAGGGTGATAACTGGGTGTTGGCCAATTTTTCATTTGGAGTGATTCCAGCTGGAGTAATAGTGTGAATGCTTTGCCAGTGTAATGTATCAACAATGTATTTTTTATTTTTCCAGTCGATTGTTAGTAAAGGATTTGATTGTCAGCTTTGAGTAGTTTTATGATAGATCCGTCCTGTACAACTGGTGTCTCGCCCAGAGTGTTCTTGCCCTGCGCTTGGTGTTTTTGGTGGAAACGAACCCTCTGCCCCTCTGGCACACATGCAGTCTCTAGCCAGATCTTTTCACCTGTACGAAGAGCCACACTGTACACTCCAAAAATCATCCATTAGTAGTGTGGGCACCTCGACCAGACAGCAAAGGTCGCAATTGCTCAGAGGCAATCAAATCAACCTCCATCGACCTTTCTCCCTCAGGCACAGCCAATTTCTGCTCTGTCGAAAATTGTTGAACTTGAAAGCTCAAGATCCTAAACAAATAAGATTTTACTACAGTATTAAGCTAAAATACACAGTATGAACATATTATCCATTATTGCACAATACTACGGGAATGTGAGGAGGGTCTGGGGTCCGGTTTTGATATAGTTTCTGATATAGTTTTGCGTGTGTTCTCATAGGAGGGTCCAGGCGAGTGGTTAACTCTGGACTCCCAGGTGATCATGGCAGATAATGAGATCTGTGGTACAAAGGATCCAACTTTCCACCGGGTGCTACTCGACACACGCTTCGAACTGCCACTGGGTAAGATCTTCAAATCAGTTCAGATAACCACAAAACAGAACATACCAAAAGTATGTAGACACTGTGGGGGTGGGCATTGAGGGTGGGCAAAGGTATAAATGCTTATAATAAAAAAACTCATGCTCAAACTGTGTAAAAATTAATATCTGATTGGAAACACGTTACCTGGGTGTTCACTGAAAGAGGTAGACACACTTTTCAAAGAAGAATACCAAGCACAGGGTGTTTATCCACTTACTTGGGACCTTGTTTTGGCTAGAAACCTGTTCTGACATAAGGTCACAGCGGGTGAAAAGGCGTTTTCCGTTGTTCATAAGCAAATGCAGCACCACTGTGTTTATGTGGGAGTTTGTATGTGTGTGTGTGTGCTACAGAGAGAGAAAACATACATTTAATCATATAACATGTTTGTCATTTTCCTTATTAATATGAATAAAATGTGCAGTTGTAGTCATTAGCAAAAACAAATACATGTTTACACAAAATATATTGGGAACAAGTATTCAGACACCACCAACTACTAACATAAAGGCTTTGTTGCAAAGCTGTTGTTGACGAATACAACTGTGAGACATGTGGATGGATGGATGGATGGATGGATGGATGGATGGATGGATGGATGGATGGATGGATAGATCACTTTATTAATCCCATAAGGAAAGTTAGTTATTACAGCAGCTCAAGATACATTAAAGCAAAAAGTATTAAAGTTGTACAACACTATGTAATTAAATAAACAGAATAGAGAAATGTAGTATGCAATTTAAAAAAATATATTTGTAAGGTGCCATTGCAGTAAACATTATCAGATAAGATATGTAATATGTAATAATATGTAATATATTATGTAATAAAATGTAATGTACTAAACTGTACTGTAAGAAATAATTAGCTGTTTGCATCACTGTGTTTTAATTTTGTCCCAATCCTTTTGTCAGTTATCTACAAACCACCAAGGTTACGATAGTCCCACTGATAGACCTGCAATTTTGAAATACTTCAGACATTGTCAGTGAAATTCATGTCAGGAGAGATGATTGGCTAAGACATTAGACTCATTCTTGTTATTAGTCTAAGTTGTTCTTGTTTATTGTGCTCATCTATACCGCAACAACTTACCTTTTCACATGCAGATTACCAGACCGATAGTGTTGGTCTGTTTGTGTGAGTGTGTATTTGGGGGATTGCTGATCACCTGAGCATTGTGGATGTGGTCTTTGGTGCAGATATCCCTGAGGAGGAGGCTCAGTACTGGGCTAAGAAACTGGAGCAGCTCAATGCCATGAGGGACCAGGATGTAAGTTCAACCTTAATGTGTTGCTTCTTCTCATTTTGATTTCCTCAGCACTGAAACCAAGCACCATGAAATTGGTTCTGTCTCAGGAATGTGCTTTAAGCTCCATCATTTTATTTTACATGTTGCAGCCTTGTTACTCTAGGAACTTTCTTTTGCTGTTCTTAAGAAGAATGACATGATTTTATTCATAATATCCTTGTTCTTAGGAGGGCACGGTGGTGCATTAGATAGTCTTGTAAATATGGGTTTAATCCTTACATCCAGTCTGTCTGTCCTCGTGGCTTCTCTTTGGGGAGTTTGATTTGCTACCATTATTAAAATATGCAGATGTTGGTTGCATACTATAAAATTGGCCCTAGGTGTTATAGTATGTACACTAATGTCTAAGTGTTTGTTGCCCTGTGATGGATTGCCATCCTGTTTACCTGGGATTTCTGCCTTATGCTGAGGGAATTGGGAGTTTTCGGAATTGGGAATTGCAAAAATCTTGGGTATAATGTCATTAAAAGCTTTAAATAATCTGAAAAAAACAATGCAATTCTACACAACTTGCACATCTGTGAGTGCATATTTAACTATTTTTGTATGAAGGCCCGTACACCAACACATCTAAAGACTTGGATAATGGCAGAAAGTAAAATAAAAGTTCATAAGGGTTGGAATGAAGCCAAAATGGTTGATTGTCTGGTTCATTTTGGTCAGCTTTACTTCTCTGTGTATGCCAGTATACCAAATACTGTGAATTTAAATATTTTGATAGGATAGGTTTGACTAGTGTTAAATAATTTACTGACAGTATTATAATAAATGGGACAGATTCGGGCGTTCATGTCTACTGTAGGTATAAACTTTAGCTAGATGGCTAATTTCAGGTGGACAGGAGAACGTAGATCATTTGTTATTTGCATGTTCATTTATATGCATGTTTTGGTATTTTTATTTAGATTAAATATGCATTAACATTCTACATAATTTTTAATGGTGTCAAACGATCTATTCAGGAGCACTTTAATATAAACGGTTGTTATTTTTAGCCAAGCTGTTCAATATTAATGTGTTTTATGTTAGTATTCATACCAGGAGGAGCAGGAGAGGCCTCTTCCTGTACCCGGGAGCCAGTGCTGTAAGTGATGCTTTCTCAGATCAATACTAGACCATCAAAACAGGAGGGGTCAGGTTATCATGTCATTGTCTGGAGTTTCCCCACATCCTTAAACGCATCCTCTCAGAGATTTAAGATTAGGTTGTTATAGGTTGTCATTTTATATCAACCGGACATTGTTTATTTAATTTCCAGCTCATCTGATCAAATTATTTCACATTATTTTAATAACACATCACATGGCTGTTAGTTCTTATTTCAAAATAGAAATATTCTATTAAACAAATTCATTCAAATCCATTATCCATTATGCAGTGACCAATTATTTTTAACAGAAATTTGGAGACCTGGCAACCATTCCCTAAAACATTGCTTTAGATTTTTGATACCTGGTTTTGGGAGGCAGGAGAAATTGACCATTATCCTCATACTCCTCAGAAGCACAAACATTACTGGTTCAAACTAATTTGTAAAAAATTTTTTGTTGTGATAATTATGATATTTACAACAAGGTTTTAGTAACATGACACAAATAACGTGACCCTTCTTTGCACAGAACTGCATTTAAAATGAGTGCAAAAAGTCTAATATATAAAAGTCCAGAGTATGTGCTAGAATTGTGAATGACATTTGGATCTCTATGACCTGAGAGTATAAAAAAGCTTGAATGGGACTGAGTAGTTCAGTCAGTGTAAGCCGTGCTGATTCAGCTCACTATGTGGTGGAACAGAGGTGCGCTGTCATTGGCTCTGGCTTGGCCGGGATTGTCGCTGGCAAGCCGCCACAATCACGCTGTGTTAATCATGAGCCAGTAAGGCATCACCGCTGCCTTTTAATAAAGACTGTAAAGATTTTACCCACTGACCTTAGTGAGAATAGGAGAGATTACAGACAGCCTGAGTTCTCTCTGTACTAATTATATAAAACATAGATCCTCATTGGCTTTTTCAGGAGGGAAAAGCACCAGTGTTATTAAATTAGTAGTACTATTACAGTATTAGTTGATTGTCACTCTTTTTTATATTCTAATTCACTGTTCTTGTTCTCAGTTGATTTTTTAATAACAGAATAATTTATTGTAGCTAAATAGTAATAATAATAATAGTCATCATCATCATTATCATAATTATTGTGCAGGCCACTGCAGATCTTGGTTGATTATGATCAGTCATCCTTTATAATTGGAGTATTTTATGCACACTTAAAAAATGTGGGGCGCTTGGGTGGCACAGAGCTAAATTATGCTAGCTAACTATTTCTGGAATCCAGGGTTAGAATCCCCAGTGCTATCGTCTGGTCAGGCATCTACATACAGACATCATTGGCTCTTTCTGGGGGAAGTGGGATGGGAAGCCAAGGTGTGTCTGTCAGTATTTTGCTGTTCACTATTACTAAATAACTTTTGATTAATGTAAGTGCATGGCATTTAAGCAACCGGTGTAGGCCACTAGCCCTGCATTTCTTAAATGTAAACATGGCAGACTCTCATGCTAAAAATCTTTTTTTTTTTTGTGTTTCACAGTGGAACTACTTTAATTCTACTCAATGCACCTAAACATAACAACAAAGCTCTTTGTCTCTCTGTGTTCTTACAGGTAACTGGAATTTATGGGGAGACCAACAGAGTAAGTAATTGTTCATTGTTATTACATTGCATGATATGAAGCACTTGTCTGAAGGTGAAGAATATGCTGTATATTGTTTTATTATATTGTCACTGTTAGGTGTTACTACTGTATTTAAAATCTACTACTATAAATGAACAGTGAAGATGGATGATTATTTATCTAGCAAAGATTGTAAGAGCAGAAATATTGTATGTACGTTCTTCCAGATTGTCCAGTATGTTTAAATTGTATTCGATTTTCCCATTGAACATTACTCCAAAAGGTTTGGGGCTCATCCATATTGGGGCTTTCTTTTTAAAATAATGTCCGATTGGTTCTTCTTTCTCAGCCTCTCTAGATTTTTTTTACATTGTGGCATAGTTTACCTGTCGAAATTTTAAGGTGATGACTTGATTTCAGTGGAAATGTTTAAGGCAAGTGAGATGCAGATTCTACAGGGCTTGCTGAAATAAAGCCTGACTGTACAGTTAGCTAATCTGTCTTACAAATGAACCCTAGTTTTGTTTAATGACAATGTGAAATTTAAAATGGAAATTACATTTTTATTTCACTGTGCATATGTACAAAGTAGGTATACCCAGTAAACTGGCCACTTAAACTAAACAAATAGCCTTCACAACTCTGACGATTGCTATTTTAACCACTAAATACATTTCTATTATATTAGTGACTGACCACATTATTATAAAAAAATGAAAAATGATAAATCATTAAACAAAAGTGACCTGATGAGCACATGCTTTAATTATGACTGCTTTCTATCAGCTTTTAAAATGAAACCCAGTGCACCAGTAGAGCAGTAATGGATCACCCACTCACTGTGACACACACATACCTACTCTTACTGATGCGTGGATTACTAGATGGGCTTGTTGGCGGGAGTCCATTTGGCCCGTCGGCTCATTTGTCACACCACCCCTCTGGCTCACCTCGGTCCTGGTCTCCTACGTACTGTATAATGCTAATTAAAGGTTTGATTCTGACAGGAATCAGGCACTATGAGTCAGGGACTTCCTGGACTCTATTCCAGCCCCCATCCCCTTCACCCCTTGCCAGCTTTATTTTCTAATCAAAGTCCTTTTAAAAGCTAGCTGCTGTAAGAGAAGTGCCTGATCTCGCGGGGTTGTATCATTTAGGGTGTGAGTTTATTGTTCTTTTAATGTCACTGGTGTTTTCCACTGCAAATGACTGGTAAAAAGAAGTGGCAGGTGTGAAATAATTACATTTAACATTCCTTTCACGTGATTAGATGAAGACCCTGACAGCGCAGTGGATGACCGGGACAGTGATTATCGCAGTGAGACGAGTAACAGCATCCCTCCACAGTACTACACCACCTCACAGCCCAACGCCTCCGTTCACCAGTACCCCATGGGTCAGCAGCACCGCACCAACCGAGCCATGTACAACCACTCGCACCACGGCTGTGACATCACTGACTACGACCACCAGAGAGCAATCAGGTAAATAAACTGTGATGTTAAAGCAATTACTGAGGATGAATGCGTGTATGATTACAGGTTTAGCTGTGCTGTACGGATGGTGTGTCTACCTAACCACCCTAACAACCCCAAGGTAGCTGGGATTTGCAACCTTTCAGTTGATAGCCCAAGGCTCTACCCACTAGGCTACCGCTGTCCCAAAGCGGTCATTTCAATTCAGCAAAGCTGTCCTATATCATAATGCACCCTTCACCACGCTTCAAAGTTCAGACAAGCCTTTTTTAGCTTCATAAAGCTTTACAAGTAGTTTCTTCTGTGTAATTTGTTTAGATTGGTACATGGTTAACAGTAACAGCTTTTTATTAAAGAGCAGCACACACCTTTAATCTCTTGCCATCAATCAAAACTTTGACATGTCATTAGCCCAGACAGTTGGGTTGTAAAAAATTAGAAGCGGGGGGGTGTAGTTAACCATCTGTCCAGTGTGTCTCCATTTACATTTGCTGCATTTATCAGACACTTTTATCCAAAGCAACTTACAATCATGACTACACACAGTTTGGGCAATTGAAAATTAAGAACCCTGATTAGGGGCACAACAGTGCCTACTTTGGCAGTGGTGGGGCTTGAACCGACAACCTTCTGATTGCTTGTCCAGTACTTTAACCACTGAGCTATCGCCTGTAGCCTTGGTACCCTGTGTCTTTAATCCTAGTCTACATGGTTGGTCTACCACCTATTTAACAGCTTAGCATGGGAGGTAGGTGTCAGTGAACCCTGGGTCCAGTGTTTACCCTTGGTACCCTGTGTATTAAATTGCCCAATCCTAGTCCACATGTTTGGCCTACTACCTACTTAACAGCTCAGCTGTAATGAGGCAAAAGGTATCTATTGTTTGGGCCGTTTTTAGCAGGCAGGTAGCATCTGTGGACTGGGTTTAAACAGAGCAGGTGCTGACAGCATTGTCTGCTCTCGTGCAGGATGTGAGTGGGTGTGTGCTTTACGCCGCTGCCCAGTGGAATAAAAGAAGAGCCGTTTTTCTTTCTATCTTTTGTTGTTTCATGCATTATTCAGTTCACTGTCAACAGCACATGAGAATGAGAATGTGTGTTTTAGCAACTGAGCTCATGTACGTGTGTTAACTCGGCCTGTTTAAGCTCACAGATATGGCTATTAGAGACGGCAAGTGTGTGTGTGTGTGTGTGTGTGTGTGTGTTTAATAGGTTTTTAATAATTTTTCATCTCTGACTTTGCATAGTGTCCTTGCAGGAGATGTTTGGCATGTTTTTTCCATGTCTGAGAGGGTTTACTCCTATTTCTTTTTACCTCCTAGACGTGCAGTCAGGTGGATTGGCGGCTCTACATCCATCCTAGATGTGCTTGAGCGAGTAATGTTGGCTGTGTAATGATGGAATGAGATGGATCCACTCTGATTATGATCAGTATAACCATGATGAATTAATGAGTTGTGTGTGTGTGTGTGTGTGTGTGTGTGTATGTGAGAATGCTTTCATTGTCTTCACTACAAAAAAAGCTGCTTTAAAAAGATGAAAGACGGTGATGTTCCGGGTCTAATCATCATGATGTAACATCCCAGAATGCTCAGTGCTTGTCCACACATTTCTCTCTCTCAATGTGTTGATGCATTAGCGTCCGGTATCAGAGCGAGGACGTACACAGACTGAAGTGTGTGTAGGTTTGTTTTATGAGTCAGCCTGAACCTTCTTGACATTTTCCCACTTCAATCATCCCACAGCTTTTAGAGGAACTCCGTCTTTTTGACGGACGGATTGTTGTCTCCACAGTTTGTTTACTGTGCTGTGATATTAAATATAATATCAGATCCGTCTTCAGCCTCGTTTTTTTTTCCTTTTTTTTTTTTTGCTTATATGCGCTCTTGTTTTTTTCTGTTTGTATTGAAAAACACCATCATAGTCTAAGAAAACAGCACGAAATATAAACACCAGTATGATCTTACCATTACATGAAAGCACATGTTCTGACAGAGGGGTAAATTACTTATAGACGGGTAACATCAGTGACGGAGGAGTAATGTAAAAGTAATGTAGGAGTAATGTTAAAGAGGGGTAAGTTACTGATGTAGGGGTGAGTTACTGATAGAAACTGGTCATTTGCAACATGGCTGAGCATTTATTAATCCCTCTTTCTCTTTCCTGATGTGACTTAGTCCTGCAGGAAGTTACGCTTCATCGGCAGAGCTGAGCCACTGCAGCTCACAGCTAAGTGAAGAGGAGTACGGCGAGCGAGAGCTGTACGACGAAAACGACTCCTATCACTCGTGTCACTCGTCTGTCTCCTACAGCAAGGGCTCTCCTGACTGGGAGCCAGATGAGACACAAGGTGTCTACAGTGACGAAGGTGCCTACTGCAAAGATGGCGGTGAAGAAGGTGCCCTCTATGAGGGGGACGACGGAGACCTGTATGCCGAAGACTTATACAAAGGCGAAGAGGGAGACTACAGCTACAATGACGAAGATCGCTGCCCTGGGGATGATGTTCTTAGCGAGGACCAGGAACCTCCATACACCCTGACTCCGACCAGCACTGCACCCAAAATCCCTACATCATCCAATTCCAGGCCTCCGTTGGAGAAACAGGCATCTGTGCACCAGCAACCACCAGCACAGCAGACCCCACAGGGCCAGAATGCCAATCAGATATCCAACCAGGCTCCTAAACAACAACCAAACCAGGCTTCTACTCAACCACAACCACCTAGTCAGGTTCCACCCAAACCCAACCAAACCCAGCAGTCAGCACGGCCACCTCTTCAACAACAACAATCTACTGGCCCTCTTCCATCCGTCCAGTCATTCTTTGCCATGGCTAAACCTCTAACTGCTGTGTTTGGCCTGGGTGGATCTTCTTCTACACCTCCGCAGCCTCCTGCACCTGCACCTCAACCACAGCGACCCCAACCCCAATCCCAACCCGCAGCCCCTCATTCCCAACCTACTACGGTCCAACCGGCTGTTCCCGGAACCCAGCAAACAAGTCCAACCCAACCAAAACCAGCAGAATCCCCAACCCAGGCTCTTACAATCAACTCTCAGCTCTCAGTAGGTTCAGTCAAGCCACCTACACCAACAGAAGAGACACAGGTGATAGAGGAACCAGCAGTGGAGGAGCAGCCTGCTCCGAAAGACGAGGAGCTTTCTGTAAAAGGATCTCCACTGGAGGAGATGGAGAAAGAGATTACTCCTACATCTCCACCACCAGAGCAGAAGGAAGCAGAGTTAGAGCAAGAGAGGTCATTTTCAAATTTATATATTTATTCGATATGTTAAATTAATAACTATCATGTGTCAGCCCAAAGCTAGTGTGTATTTGCTGTATTTACATGCAGAACACCAGAGGTGGAAGAGGTTAAGGAACCTGTGGACCCAGCAGTACGGGCTAAAGAGAACTGGCTACGGATCTTCAACAAGGTTCGACAACAAATACAAGAGGTAGGCTTTTTAAATTCTTAACGTTTCTAAACATAAGAGGCCAAACTGAACATTTTTCATCAATCCTGAATCTGGAATTGATGTTATGCTAAATCCGAGGGGGCTTTACATGAATGCCAAAGTAATGCATGCTCTGCAAAGCAATCACGAAGGATCTTCAAAAAGTTTCCTCACTTTTATATTTTGGTTGAAAGCAGTGAGGGTGGAGGAGTAGTAATCGGTCGTGTCTGAGAGACTGAGAGACGCTTATAGTCCGGATTTAGCGCCATCAAAGAAGCTTTAGGGGAAGAAGATTTTCATGTGATGATGATGTGAAAGCAGAAGTGCATTTTGTGCTGATGAAATTAAAAAGTTGGTATGACGCTGGGAAAAATGCATCTAAAGTTGACTTTGTAGAAAAGTGATGTCATTTGGTCTTAAAATTCTTAATAAACAGAGTTTTAAAAATTTTGGAAACTTTTTGAAGAACCCTCATATTTCTAAATGCTTGTGTTGGATGCACCTACAAATTTGGAATTAGCATTAGCACAGTTGTCATTGCAGTTCATTAAGATTTACTGTCGAGTTTATTTGAACATGCCTGCATTTGCTACTTATTTTTATGCCAATGCTTGCTAATAATGTAACCACTGCAGATATCTGCTGCTATGCAATAACATCACTGCTTCTCCTTTTGTTTTCTCCCTTATTCTTGGCTGTTCTCTCGTTTGTCTGTACCCCACGTTTTTTTTTTCTCCCCAGCCTCTTTTGGTTGCTTTAGCGATTTGCATGTTCACTCAGATGGGCCTTGCTTGGACAAAAGTCAGGTGGGTCTGGTATGGTGGTGTGAACGTTGTGTGGTGGTTTTGTGAAGGTCTGCGCAGGTCTTGAGTGTTTGTGTGCACACCAATTTTATTTTACAAGTTAAGTATTAATGAGCAGGTAGGGTAAATCCTGAATGACTTTGTATTAGCTACATGGTGAACAGTGTAGTGTACAGAAACCAGTGTGGTCCCTATTTGGGTGAAAGTAGCAGGTCAGAAATAATTTAGGATTTTGCTCACTCAACTCAGTCGGCAACTGCTCACGTGTCAGAGGGGGAGTGTGTTAGTCACGGCTCTTCTCAGTCAGGAGTGGATTCAACATCAGAGGAAGCGTAATGCAATCGGGTAATTGGATACAACTAGATTGGGAGGAAAATTCAAATATATATATATATATAGCCCGCTAATTGGCACACAGCCCAAGTCTCTGTTCCTTGGTTTTCACTTGGTTTAAGAAGGTCAGGTAAAAAGCGTTCGTGTGAATGAGTGTGTTTGCATCTTGTCATTATTCTGCCTTAACCAAAACAACAGAGAACAACATTGTTGAAGACTTCAAGGAATTAAATGAACATGTTCATTCTCATTTGTAGGTCAAGATTAATCAGAGTTTGAGGAGTGCTCTCAGAATAAATCTCTCCCTCTCTTTTTAACAGTCTATCATTCTCTGTATCTCTCTTTTTCTTTTAGGAACGAGGAGAGACAGATTC
The DNA here is from genome assembly GCF_030014385.1 of Trichomycterus rosablanca. Classification (NCBI taxonomy): domain Eukaryota; kingdom Metazoa; phylum Chordata; class Actinopteri; order Siluriformes; family Trichomycteridae; genus Trichomycterus; species Trichomycterus rosablanca. The sequence goes on from NC_086012.1 coordinate 15,369,770, forward strand.
CCAGTCTCTGTGGTTTGGAAAGGGAGGGTAAGTCAACGGTCAAAGTCAAATACTCTGATAATGTTAAATAAACCAGTGGCAAAGAAGATGTTAGTATTTATGAGAGTATTTTATTTTTTATTTTGAGATCATGTTAATGTGCGGCACCGTGGCTCGATGGGTAGCACTGTCGCCTCACAGCAAAAAGGTCCTGGGTTTGATTCCCAGGCAGGGCGGTCCGGGTCCTTTCTGTGTGGAGTTTGCATGTTCTCCCTGTGTCTGCGTGGGTTTCCTCCGGGAGCTCAGGTTTCCTCCCACAGTCCAAAAACATGCAGTCAGTTTAATTTGAGACACTGACACTTGGAGACACTTGCCCTACAAGTGAATGGGTGTGTGTGTGTGTGTGTGTGTGTGTGTGTGTCTGCCCTGCGATGGACTGGCGCCCCGTCCAGGGTGTTACTGTGTGCCTTGTGCCCATTGAAAAGCTGGGATAGGCTCCAGCACCCCCCACAATCCTAACTGGATAAGCGGTTAAGAAAGTAAGTGAGATCATGTTAGTTTTGTGTGTTTTGTTGATTGATCTAGGATGGGAGGAGCTCTGTACAGTATAGACAGCATGCCTGACCTACGCAAAAGAAAAGCCATCCCATTGGTTAGAGACCTGGTGAGTGATCAAGATCTTCTCCATTGAAGAATAAGGGCCAGAATGTCTCAGTACATGCATTTATAATGAAAATGTTTTGTTTTTATTTTTTATTTTCCCTTTGCTACCTTTGCTTTCACACAGGCTATGGTAAGTACTAATCATCTAGTACATCTCATATACTGTACACTTCAGGTCAAATATGGAAAACAAAGAGTGAATTTTACATTTTTTATCTTCTTCTATCTACAAATTAAATTTGCCAGGAGGCAACACCAATGTTGTAATAATAATTTCTTCTGATTTTTCCTCTCTCTGCATGTTTAAATGCAGTCTTTGGTGCAGAACTCACGTAAAGCTGGAATCACGTCTGCTATGGCAAGTAGCACACTAAACAATGAGGAACTGGTAAGTGTGCTTATAAATCTATGAGAAGACTGATGGATAATTCACACAATTTTATACAAACACACTGTCTGATAATGCATTGCAACCTCTCTTATTAACTACCTGCAGAAGAGTCACGTGTATAAGAAGACCCTACAGGCTTTGATCTACCCCATATCCTGCACCACCCCTCATAACTTTGAGGTTTGGACTGCCACCACACCCACATACTGCTATGAATGCGAGGGGCTGCTGTGGGGCATCGCTCGGCAAGGCATGCGCTGCTCTGAGTGCGGGGTCAAATGCCACGAAAAGTGCCAGGACCTGCTGAACGCTGACTGCCTACAAAGTGAGACACTAGATTTTAAACCATATAATGGTGAATGATCATAGCTAGTGACTTCTCTGTGCACATATAAACAGGTACATGTTACAATTGTTTTTTACTGAGCAGAGATTTGTCCGAGTGGTCACATGTAGTCCAAACACCACCAAAAAACACAGCTGCCATAAATCAGACACAGCTAGGACACAGAGACAATGTCCCAAGTCAAGCAATCTTTACACTCACATGGCTTTATAAGCTGCCATGCAAAAAGATGCCACTGCTTCTGCTTTTTTATCATTTGATCAGTTGAGCTTTGAAGTGATGATTTTGGAGCAGAATCTTTTTTTCTGCACTGCAGACTCTATGCTCATGGTGATGTAAAGCTGGCGTGACTGTGGACAGCAGCTTTTAATATACTATTATTATGTTTGTACAATGTTGCAGGAGCTGCTGAGAAGAGCTCAAAGCACGGTGCAGAGGACCGAACTCAGAACATTATTATGGTCCTTAAGGACCGCATGAAGATCCGCGAGCGCAACAAGCCAGAAATCTTTGAGCAGATCCAGGAGGTGTTCGCTGTGGTCAAAGCGACCCACGCAACCCATATGAAGCAGATCAAACAGAGTGTGCTCGATGGGACGTCCAAGTGGTCGGCCAAGATCAGCATTACAGGTCAGACTCTCTTACTTAGTATTAAGTAATAAAATACTTGTGATTTTAATGTCTGCAACATTCTTTTCCTGTCACTAAATGAGTGCAAGTTCCTCCTTTGTCCAAAATAAAACAAACTGTATCCTAGAAAATCCACGTTGTATTTTTCTTTTGCATGATGAGCTACAGCTTTTGTGAACTGGATGCTAATGCCAGGATGAATATAGACCCAGACACCACTCACAGATACACACTGTGCCCTGTCACCTTGGTACATCTGGCCCTATATCAAGTATGTGTCTTTTCTTTTAGTTTGCTGCGCCCAGGGCCTACAGGCAAAGGATAAGACGGGTTCCAGCGACCCCTACGTCACTGTCCAGGTGGGCAAGACCAAGAAAAGGACCAAGACCATCTATGGCAACCTTAACCCAGTCTGGGACGAGAGTTTTCACTTGTAAGCACTTTCTGTTTCTCCTAATCATATTAGTGCTGCTTTTTGTTGTTTGTTGTTTCCATAATAGGACCTCTTTCATGTAGTTGGTAGTTGGATTTTTATTACTTCAGTGTAGTTTAGGGAACCTTTTCAGATTCAAGTCTAAATGTATAAATAAATGTCAATAAAATCATTTCTGCAGGTACACACAGAAAAAAAAAATTTATGTTCATCTAATGTTCCAACATGATCGTGCTCCATTGCATGAATCAAAGTCCATATTAACATAGTCTGATGTTTGATGTGGAGTTTAATGTGGACAAACTGACCTTAACCCCAATGAACATCACTGGGATGAATTGGAACACTGATTTCAAGCCACAAATAGGCGCAAATCCCTGCAAACACACTCCAAAATATCATGGACAGCCTTCCCAGAACAGTGGAGGCGGTTTTGGTTTCATAGTCAGGTGTCTACATACTTCTGGCTGTGTGTTGTACATTTAATTTAACAAATAACTCTGAGCTTGTGTCCATGTTGGCAGCGAGTGCCACAACTCCTCAGACCGTATAAAAGTGCGTGTATGGGATGAGGACGATGACATCAAATCCCGAGTGAAGCAGAGGTTCAAACGAGAGTCTGATGATTTCCTGGGCCAGACCATCATCGAGGTCCGAACTCTGAGTGGAGAAATGGACGTGTGGTATAACCTGGGTGAGCAGTACTTTGTGTGTGTGTGTGTGTGTGAGTCTGACAGGGAGTTTAATGATGCTGATCAATACTAATGACTGTGGAAAGAAGGCAGATCTAAGAATAGAGAAACGCTGAATTCATTTATGATCTGTCTCTCTCTGGTTCTAATTTCCTTTTTTTACTGTTACCCACCCAGACAAGCGTACAGATAAATCAGCCGTGTCTGGAGCCATACGCATGCACATCAGCGTAGAAATTAAAGGAGAGGAGACGGTGGCGCCATACCATGTCCAGTACACCTGCTTACATGAGGTCAGTCCGAGGCACACTTTCATCACACTGTCTGTAAAACGTCTCCAACAATCAGTCACAATTTTACAGCTCAAACTCAAACCCTCATTTATCTACATCATTATTATTACTGATAAAAATAACACAGTTCCTTTTATGTAAGGAATTAGGTCCTCCAAAACCATTATAACCACTGTCAAAAAATATTTTACCTCTTACACAACCAGATTTTATTATGAACCATCAAAGTTAATCAGTTACACTAACTTTCTACGAAAAACACTCGACCAAGATCTGAGAAAAGTCAAACGGTGGTTTGATTACTTGATTTCTGATCTCTTGATGCAGTGGACTGGCTATTTTGATTGGCGGGGTCTTGGTTATTAAAATAGCAGTGACACTGATCTGTTTAAAACCCCAGTAATGTTGTTGTGCCTGCTACATTACATAGTCAATTGCTACTTAGAAAATGTAGATGATGATTGCCAGTAGTCATCTTCCAATATTCCAAGAATACTGGTACAATAGAATGTTACTTGATGTGTACAATTGCATTGTATGACGTCCAAAAGCCAGTTCTAACTGATTTACATTAGTTCCTGTAACAGAGAAATCTCTGTTAACGGTGAAATCTTCCACTGTCCTGCAAGGACACTGACTGGAGTATAAGTATAAGGGTGTTTATTTTTTCCTGTATTACCACATTCACAGAGTCTCTGTGTGTGAGAGACAAGATTAAAACTTTTTTCTACTCAAAATCCAGTCTCTGAGCTATTTTATTAAGGGTTCTGGAGTGGGATGGTCTGTTGATGGGCAGTTCTGCAGGGTAGATGGGGCTGACAAAGATATGGTCAGTTAGATTTTTCCATATGATTAAGGTCTGTCTGCCTCTCAGTGAGTGATCCCACGTGTCTTCCTCAAGTGTCTCATTGACAGTGTTTATGTCTGCAGCACCTTTTCCACTACACCACTGAGGAGCAGAACAGCGGCGTGGTTAAGATCCCAGACGCCAAAGGAGACGACGCCTGGAAAGTGTACTTCGAGGAGACGGCACAGGAAATTGTGGACGAGTTTGCTATGAGATACGGAGTGGAGTCCATCTACCAGGCCATGACGTAAGATGAGCGATTGAAGCGTTTGAAAGGGGGTTTATTACAGATGCATATTGCCTTTTTTAATACTAGCATGAGACATGTAGAGTACAATGACTTTAGTTTCATTCATATTTGTAATGTTTATGTTTTAGTGGGTTTGAGGGGTTTTTTAATCTCCTGGCTTTGATATATACACACAGTCAGTTGGATTATTGATTTTTTGGTGTAGAAAGTACTTTAGTGTTGTTTGACTTTGGGACGTTCTTGTCACAGGGTCACTGCCCTCTCTTGATCAGCCAGTGATGTGCCATTATAACTGGTTAGTTAAAAAAACCACATTGGGATGGCAGGGATAACTTGTGGTACCTTGGCCTCTCCTAACAGAGATTAGTCTGCTTTTATCTTTCATTCTTACAACATTTTTATTTCTAGTCTAAAAAAAAAACTTTCTGTCAAGAGAAAATGACTTGTTTTACATAATTACTGAAAAAATAAGGCAGAATATTAGGATAATTTGCCTGAATTAAGTAATAACACATGCCATTTTGGACTTCCATGGCATTTCCATTATTTAATTTAGAGATAAATCGTGTTAGAGCCGCTCTAACAGGCTGTAAGGCATTCGTTTTCCGTAAACCATTACAGTAAACTCAATTATGAAATCATACAGGAAAAACATTTTCAAAGAGCTAGAAAACTATAAAACACCTTGTTAAGATGTGATCCAGACTCCACAGAGCTTTCAGGTATTAAAAGTGTAGTTCAGTCTTCATTTACATGTACAGAATTCCTTCTGTCTACAGATATAATCATGTACCATCACACTGTTTACACACCGAGAACTAAATGTACTAAGCTCAGGAGAAAACGCAGTACAGGTACAGATACTGTATTAGAAACACTTGCTCATTCATTCATGTACTTATTTAATCAAACAGACTCACCTCAAAAAGTTCATTCATTGTTCAAACATCATTATGAAAAAGGTGGAGTGTTTCACAGCATGTTTGGGTGCATATTGTGTGATTAGCTACAGCTTTAGTAAACTGAACCGATATTCTTAAACCAATGCAAGAGCATTGCTTGTTAGTTACATTTTTTCTTAAATTATTTAAATTAAAGCATAATCTGTGGTCATGTTTGGTCTGTATTACATTCTTAATTTAAAGACTGAGCACTGTGTGTGTGTTTGTTTTTTTTTGCAGGCATTTTGCATGCTTGTCGTCTAAGTACATGTGCCCAGGTGTGCCAGCTGTGATGAGCACCCTCTTGGCGAACATCAATGCCTACTACGCCCACACCACGCAGTCCTCGAACAACGTTTCCGCCTCGGACCGCTTCGCCGCCTCCAACTTTGGGGTCTGTTCACCTCAGTGATTTTATATTAAATGTGAATTTGTGATGAATTATTTGTGTGAATGTTTGCTTTACATTAGCTGGTTTCTATATTTTCATTAAATGGTGTGTGTGTGTGTGTGTGTGTGTGCGTGCGTCCTACAGAAAGAGAGATTTGTGAAGCTACTTGATCAGCTCCACAACTCTTTGAGGATCGACCTTTCCATGTACAGGGTATCGACACACAGTACACACATACACTCGTATACTAGCAGTGTGAAATATATCAAAACTTCCATAGAATCTCACTAATGTTTTAGATGCTAAAACAACTAATCACTTTATGTCTTGCAATATCTAATATTTATTTAATTTATTCATAACGGCTTTGTTGTCCACCCCATGTACTACATGTTGTGTAACTATACTATCAGTAGAGCAATAATTAGACATATATAGTATGATGTGTGGTTTCAATGCAGCCAATTCAACTGAGCAAGACTTTGGTCCCCTCTCACCATTAGACTAAAATTCTTTACACAGTTAATAATGATCAATTAAAAAAACACCAGTCTAGGCTGTAAAACACTGTATAAATATCACAGTGGCTTTGTGTCTGTGTGTGTGTGTTTTGCAGAATAATTTCCCTGCCAGTAGTCCTGAGAGGCTGCAGGATCTGAAGTCGACCGTGGATCTTCTCACTAGTATCACTTTCTTCAGAATGAAGGTTGGAATCAGATTTTCATATAAGTTCAACATATAGAGTAGATTCAACAATATAAATGAAACAATCATCAATAAGTGTATGCAAACGGACCTCGTTTTTTAAAAATCACAGATTTCATGGATTTTTAAAGAAAAGTGCCACATTTCACATTAAATTACACTCAAAAATTGAATGACAGAATAATGGACACTGCAATACACAGCACATCTACCTTAATGGTTAAATGTAAACCTTGAACACCCAGTGGCACGCCCCCCTCTGTGTCCACAGAATTGGTTGGAAATTTTTCCAAACTCAGTTACCCGAGTCGTGTTTTTAGCTGCTTTAGACTTCAACATCTTGGACATTTTAACTAACTGATTACTAACTGAATTGCCAGAGGATTGCTAGGACCGCCTCATAGTGAAGATTTTACCAGTAAACATGAGACAGTAATAAGAAATGTAGGTAAAGTGGTGAGTTTCTGGACATTTTGTCCAATAAGGACGCAGTCACTGCATTTTCTCATAATATTTAGCAGTCCAGCAGTGTTACACTGTGTTCAAGCTCTTTGCCAGAACTCATTTGCTATATGGTGAGCCATGTTGGAGCCCATGGCACTGTGTTGAGAAGTATTGCATAAGACAACAAATGACTGGAGCCTCCTGCAGTTTAATTGCGAGCCTGTACTGAAACAGTCGTTCTCCTGCTGACACACCAAATGAGATGCTGAAGAGAATCATTAATGCTGTTGTTTGATCCTGACTGTTGGTGCTATATGAACGAGTGTATGTGTGTTGTGTATATGAATGCAGGTCCAGGAGTTGCAGAGTCCACCGAGAGCGAGTCAGGTGGTCAAGGACTGTGTGAAAGCCTGCCTGAACTCCACATACGAGTACATTTTTAACAACTGCCATGAACTGTACAATCGAGAGTACCAGACAGATGCGGTACGTTTATGACGTGTGTGTTCAAAACATATCAAAGTAATCACTGTTAAACCCTGAATCAACATTTCTTTGTTGTTAATGGGACATTTGGTTCAACCATTCACTGCTGGATTGGCATCCTGTCCTGGGTGTGTTACAGCACTGCACTCAGTTATTCCAGGGAAACTCACAGTAAACCAGACCAAAAATTATAGTAAAACATAAAAAAAAATGAAATGAGGCACCCAGGTGGCACAACGGGATATTCTGTTAACACACCAAGCGCTGAGATCCTGAACACCCCGGTTAAAATCTCGGCTCTACCGGTCAGATAAGATAAGATAAGATAATCCTTTATTAGTCCCACAGTGGGTTAATTCACAGTGTTATAGCAGTGAAGGGGATAGCAAGGCAAGACAGCTGGGCGCCATTCAGTGGCCACAATTGCCAGTGCCTGCAGCAGACAGAATGGGCCATAGAGTCTGCTGTGTGGGAAAAGACCGGACTAATAAGTGGGTGGGGTCTTCAAATGTTGTGCATAGACCCTGGCTAGCAGACCTAACTGGCTACACTAAATCAAAAGAAAAAGGGAGAAAATGCATGACATGACATGACTGGTTCATTACATTTAGAACATGTGGATGTGGTATAAATGTGATTTTCCCTTTACACACATCAGAACCAAGAATAGAAAGTGTGTGTGCACTTTGGTAAAAGTCCCTGGAACAAAGTCATTTCTCACCGGCTTCACGCTCGACATGTCACGGTGATTCTGCCCCGGGTGTCTCTTTTTATTAAGGAGCAGAAATCAGTGAATAGTGCTCACCTTCCTAATGGACTTTTTATATAATAAAATATTGATCACGGCGGATGTGAATTCTTCCTCAGTTCTCTTCTCTGCCTTTATTTCTACTTGAATGAATGATGAACATGTTCATAGTTTTGACATTTCGTGACCTAATGGAGACCTAACCTGTGTGTGTTTCATGTTATTCACAGTCTAAGAGCGTCCTTCCAGATGAGCAGGGTCCCAGTGTTAAGAACCTTGACTTTTGGTCCAAATTTATTACCCTTATCGTCTCCATTATAGAGGAGGACAAGAACTCATACACTCCATGCCTTAACCAGTAAGTCCATGTCAGAATTAATCATTACATTTGGTTCTTAGTGTCATGCTGCTTTTAAGTGCTCCTCTGAAGTGTTGGAAGTACAACTTTATGTGTGTTCGGATAGTTTTGTTAGAAAGAATATGCATGACATGGGAAATTTCCCATGTGCCATTTAGCAAAATACATTGTAAGTGGAATGGTGACATGATGGCTCAGTGGGTAGCAAGAAGGTCCTAGGTTCAATTCCCTGTGTGGAATTTGCATGTTTGCCCTGTGTCCATGTGGATTTCCTCTGGGAGCTCTGTTTATTCCCACAGTCCAAAAACATGCAGTCAGGTTAATTGAAGATACTACAATTGCCCTTAGATGTGTGTGTGTGATAAGGTGTGAATGTGTTTGTGTGTCTGCCCTGCGATGGACTGGCGCCCTGTCCAGGGTGTTTCTTTGTGCCCAATAAAAGCTGGGATAGGCTCCAGCAACCTGTCTGACCCTGATTAGGATAAATGGCTTACAAAGTGAATGACTGACTGAGTGAGTGAGTGTAAGTGCAACATCCAAGCTGGTGCTCACAATGTGTATAAACTCTAATATCACATTAGGTAGCATTAAATAAAGCATAACCAGTGGATGTTTGTATGCAGTAGCTGTGAAGAAACTACATTACCCATGATACTTTGTGTTCAGGTTTCCTCAGGAGCTGAACGTAGGAAAGATCAGCGCTGAGGTCATGTGGAACATGTTTGCTCAGGATATGAGATACGCCATGGAAGGTAAGGACTGTCATAATACACTTTATTAACATCCATTGTAGAAATAAAAAGTTTACATACACTTATAAGAGACACGTATGTCACGACTACCATGGGATGTGACATATCAGTGACCTTTCTAAATATATGATGGGTCAAAACTATAAATACAGCAGCTAGTGTCATAGGCTCCTAATTGTTTAATTATTGAATACAGCTGGTGATTTGTATGTGTCTGTATTAAAAGGACTAGTTTGACTGTTAAGAAGTATACTAAACAGTGGTCTCTTGCCAAGATAAAAATGGTAAACGATTTGTCCAGTTGGTCTGATAATCCAATAACCAACTAAAAAAAAGCAACAGTACAAAATCTAAGTAAAGCTGATTCTTCTTTATGTGTTCTCTTTATCTCAGACGTCTGTTTTGAACTTGATCTGATTTGTCCCATGTTGTCTGTTTCTCAGAACATGAGAAGCACCGGCTGTGTAAGAGTGCAGATTACATGAACCTTCACTTCAAAGTCAAGTGGCTCTACAATGAATACTGCAAAGAGCTTCCGTGCTTTAAAGAGCGTGTGCCCGAGTACCCTGCGTAAGTGTGACGAATACAGCTAAATAATGAAGTAGTGTGAATTCTAGATTGAATAGAGTTGAGCGTGTTAGTGCAGTGGTCTAATGTGCTAGCCCACTACCACAGAGGACCAGGTTTAGGTTAGTTTTATGACATTTAACCACACTAGGCTGGTTTTTGAAGTCTGTTTTGGGTTGAAAGAAAAATTGTGTTTTTAAACAGAACAGTACAACAGGATATATGGATGCTAACCAGTGTTTGTAGGATGGCAGTGATTTTGGAGCACTTACAGTTTGCAGACTGACTTTGCCAATGTGCCATAACCCCCCACACACACGCCAAACGAAGCAGCTTTAGTGCAAACTATCAGAGCTACAATATTATTGTCCCTTTAGAACAATTCCAGATTTATAATGGTAGTGTGAACACAGTTTATTAAATAACTCCTCAATAAATTTGGATCAAATTATAAAGACATGCAGTGTCTATCCAAGAAATACTCAAATCAGGCACATAGCACCTGCCAAAAGGTTTATATCCAATTAAACCTGCATCCAGGACAGTCCAGCACTTTATGTATCCAGGTGTTTCTTGGATATATTTTTTATACAAGGTTGTGTGTTGTTTATATGTTTTATTTTAGTAAGTACTGCTATTCTTTAGAATTGGATCTTACTAGAGTGAGCTGGTATGGGACATGTCTGTCTGTTCCTTTCATGGTATGAAATGATTGACACTTCTTTTGTCTCTGTAGGTGGTTTGAACCATTTGTGATCCTCTGGTTGGATGAAAATGAAGAAGTATCAAAGGACTTCCTAAATGGTGCCCTGGCGAGAGATGCAAAGGATGGGGTAAAAATCACATTATGTGTTATTAACAGCTATTAATGCATTACATTTTAAGTATTTGATGTTTGTGGTGCTTAAATCAATGACTGGTTAAAAATAATGATTTAGGAAATGAATATGATTTGGCTTAAATGTGCTAAAGGTGCCAAGACAGGGTAATCAATAATGCATGCTAGCCCTGGAACGCTTACTGACTGCACTCTAATTGTGCTGAGATTAAAACGTGTGTGAACATCTAGCAATAATAAACCACAGAGCATCAAAGAGATGAATATATTAGTATATAAAGTTACGCTTGTGTCAGTTCTAGTAATGTGTACAAGAATGGTGGCACACACAAGACAGAAATATGCTTTTATTTCATTTTAGTTTGACCAATCTATTCGTATAAGGTTTTTTTACAAGCAAGTGTAAAGAACTATTTAAGATGTTGTTCTTTTATTTAACTGATTGAACATTTTCTGTACCAACATAGTCTGTGTTTTCCTCTCTCACTATACCCTACAGTTTCAGCAGACGTCGGAGCATGCTCTGTTTTCCTGCTCGGTGGTGGACGTTTTCTCTCAGCTGAATCAGAGCTTCGAGATCATCCGCAAGCTGGAGTGTCCTGACCCTCAGATCGTTGGCAACTATATGAAGAGATTTGCCAAGGTGCTATTTTAAACAAAACGTTGTCTAAATCTCCTGGATTTTACTGGTTTAACTACACTATTTGCTTTCATCTTAGTGGACTAGTAATTCAAAAGGTCGCAATTCAAACCTGCCACTGCCAGGTTGCCACTGTTGGGCCCTTGAGCAAGACCCTTACCCCCAATTGCTTAGACGATATACTGTCACAGTGCTGTAAGTTGCTTTGTATCAAAGCCTCTGCTAAGTGCTAAAAATGTAAATGCAAATCTTAATGGCATTGGTTTTTCTTTCCTGAACAAAAAGTGGAAAAAGCATACTGGTCTGCACAGACCCCTGACCTCAACCTTATCCAAGATCTTATTACCCAATACCAGCGTTCGACCTCAGTAATAATGTTCAAAAATGTTCAGCCATACCAAGTTAAGAATAGTGTAGCAACCAGTGAAGACCAACTCCATAAACATTCATCAGTGTTGATTTTCCAGTGTTCATATACTTTTGGCAATATAGTGCATGTCCTCATTCAGCATAAGTGATTGTCTCGCTGTTCTTTTTCCAATAGCAGCAGCCTGGAGAAATTATATTTACCTAAATCACGTCTAGTTGATTAATGGCCATTTGTTTGCAAGACTAATTTTAATTAAACCTGGATCAATAACTCTCTGTTCCTGTCTCCTCTCAGACCATTGGGACTGTACTGCTTTCTTACGCTGATATAATTGCCAAGGATTTCCCCTCCCACTGTAATAAGGAGAAAGTGGTATGTTTTCCTGTTGTATGTGTTTGTATTTGTGTAGTGCTTGTTTAAAAAAAAAATAAAAAATGTTTGTGTGCAGTGTTTATGAGAGTAGCTGTGAAGAAACTACAATACATCAAAAATATCAAAAATGAATCCCTGGATGTGTGGTCTGGACTCTTATCTGCATCTATATGTTTAATTGAATGGGGATGAAGTAATTAGATAAATGCAGTTTGCTGGGACTGAGACGAATGGTCCCAGTAGACACCCAGCACTAGTCAGCTCATACAGCCAACAGAGAAACGGATTGTCTTTGTCTGTCACGATTGGCTATGTCTGGGATGGATTGGCACTATGTCTAGGGTATTCCTGTCTGCTAGTGTTCTCCCAGACCCACTCCAACCCTGAACAGGATTGAATTGAATTCCCACTCTGATGGGAATGTGTTTTTTAGTCTGTGTGGATTCAATTAGAAGACAAAATATATAGTTTAGCACTATCTGTGTATTGTAATTTCTCTAATGTGATCTATAATGTTTATGTCCTCATTAATATAATCTGTTGTCTCTTCAAAACAGCCTTGCATAATTATTAACAACATCCAGCAGCTAAGAGTGCAGTTGGAGAAGATGTTCGAGGCCATGGGAGGTAAAGATGTAAGTGTGCATCCAGTTATACTGGATAGTTATCATATAGTTATCACAAAACGATCTCAGCTCCAGTATTGTTTCCATAGTCTTTAACAATGCTAAACTCAATGAGAGTTACACGTAGGCCAGTGGAACTCATCTGGGCCTCAGTGGGTTCCTGCAAGGCTTTAAGATGATGCTAAATACAGTCCATCAGTGGTGTGAAAAAGTATCTGCTGTCTTTCTGATTGCCTCTGATTTTGCATATTTCTCACACTGAACGATTAAACAAAGTTTAAAAGAGTAATCACACTTCTATAAAGGATTATTTTAAACTGCACCACATATTGTCCCATAACTGTTCTACCTTGTGGTAGTATTTGCCCTCTAACCTAGTAAGTGGTTGTACCACCATTTTTAGAGTCTTAGATTGAGACGTAGTGTTTATGTAACCAACTTCAGGGTGGCTGCTTGGCGTTAATGATATGTTTATGATCAGTGAGATTCTACAGGACTGGCTATAAAAAACCCAGCTGTGTTCAAATAGCTAGTCTGGCTTTTCAGTAAAAATGGATTAGTTAAATATTTTTTCAGTGTGAAAAAATAAGCAGTATTACTTTTGTTGTACAGCCGTTAGTCCTCCTGGATGAATTAGTTTTCCCTGAAAATGCCTCATACCCGTGTTTACTGGCACTCAGAGTTCACACTGCATCTCCCACTAGGTTAAGATTTATTTATTTTACGCTCACTTCAATTTCCTGGTCATGACTTCAGTCCTCTTGTCATTAATCAAGCTCGCTGGCGTTCCTTCTCATCAGTCCGGTGCTCTTTTCTGACTCACCCTTCAGTAAAAACTCCCACTCTGGGTTTCTCTTCCAAAAGCTCTTAGTCATTCCCTCCTCTGCAGCCAGACCCTTTGTCCACCTGGTACCCAGTCACATTCACTGCATAGTCATTACTGCATGACACACCAATCACAGCTCAGTCCCCCTGTACTGGACACAACATTTATACAATATATACATATTTACTGGTTATTACACTGTCAAAACGACAGAACCAAAAAGTATGTGGCCATGGTTTGTATCTGGTCCAATAGCTCTAGTGAAGGGAAATTAAATGCTACATCGTGCAGTAACATTATAGAAAGTTGTGCTTTCCACTTTGAGGCAACAGTTCAGGGAATTAAGCAAAACTATATTAAACAGACCAAAGATATTGGAAACATTAATGCTTACTTGTCACACATAGCATTGGAATTTAGTTATTAAAAGGATATTAACAATTTATACAGAATAAGGACAAACTCTTTTACTAAGAATGAGGTTAAAATGATTTTATTTTGATGTACTTTTAATGTTTTGACACAAAAAATGAAAAGCGTCCTCATGTTTTCTGCAGCTAAACGTAGAGGCCAGTGACTTCCTAAAGGAGCTTCAAGTTAAACTCAACAACGTAATGGATGACCTCAGCAGGATCTTCGCCGTCAGGTAGGTCAGTCATGTCAGAATAGGCAGATCTTACCTGCAGGTTTGGGCTACTAATGTTCTGAGAAATAAAATACATGTTTTTTGTAGTAAATCAATTGATCCTTTTATTTCTAAGCATTGATAAATTAATTGAAGTCAGTGACTGATATGTTCTAGTGATTAAATCATCATTGTTAATTAGATAAATAATTTCACAAAATAACTGTGAAAGTGTTACATCATTTTGGTCCAAAGAAAATGACAACAGCCATAACACTTTTTGTACATGTAGTCTGTAACTAAATGCATTTACAATTAAACCATGGATATGATGCTGAAATTATATTTTTGAAACCCAGATTACTTGCAAATGCTTTTGACCATAATAGAGCAACAGAATTGTAATTATAACTGTACTACATGTGCATTTTGCAACAGTTAAATTATAAAATCAAAAACAAAGTGTACAGGTCTAAACACCCTCACACATCAAGTGCACAATTTACTTCTCTCTGAGTCCTAGTAAACACCCTAGTAAACAGCTCATCATCACCGTGCTTCTGTGTCTGTGTTACAGTTTCCAGCCTCAGATTGTGGAGAACTTGAAGCAGATGGGTGACATCCTGAGCCAGGTGAAAGGTGCCAACGTTCCTGCCAACGGCAACGGCAGCCTCACACAGGACGCCGACAATGTGCTGCAACCCATCATGGACTTCCTAGACAGCAAGTGAGATCTGAGATCTGATGTTCTTAAAATGTGGCCTAAAAAAACATAACATCATTTACTTTTTACCTTCTTCTCATCCTCCTCTATACTTCTTTCCTCTCTCTCACTGCTTCAGTCTGTCGTTATTTGCTAAGATTTGTGAGAAGACAGTGCTGAAGAGGGTTCTAAAAGAACTTTGGAAACTGGTGATGAACACCATGGAGAAAACCATTGTTCTTCCACCGCTTACTGACCAAACGGTGAGAATTTCTACCAGATACACACATAATATTGCTTTATATATGAGGAGGTCTGAATCAGAGTAGCATTACAGAGTAGAACAGTATTTAGTAATAATTGTAAGCTGCTTTGGAAAAAAGCATCTGCTAAATGTAAATGTTTGGGTGCACAGTAACTCACTAATGCCAACCCTCGTCCGAAAACAGGCTGTCTCACTAAATACATTACCTTACAATCACTGACTGACCTGGCTGCTCTGTGCTAAAGAAGCTCAGCCATAAAGAAGCTCCTTCCTGTTCAGCCGAGGGATCGTATTGCACTACTGCGAGAGCAGAAACACAAATGTAATTCGGTGGGCAGAGACCGGAAAAAGCTTCTCGATGCCTCCTCTATTTAAGGAGGATGTGGCTTGCTGGTCTAATGTAATCTAGAATTAATGGTGGAGAAGCTGTGTGGGAGGTGAGAGAGCGGGCTGTGGAAGTGAATAAATGTGTGAAAGAGTAAAAGTTGGGATGTAATGAGAGTGACGCTTGACAGCGAGTCTGCTCATATTTTTGTTCTCTTTATTGTGTTATTGTTTCATTATTCTGTCATTTTTGTACATATAATACGCTGGTTGTGTATTTTCAGGGCACACAGCTCATCTTTAATGCTGCTAAAGAGTTGGGCCAGCTCTCCAAACTAAAGGTACACAGCCATGTTTTGCCTCATGCTACCCAAACTGCTGAATTCTGGTTGCTTGGTTGTTTCTGACATTAAATTCACCACTTTATGCCTGTCTACACAAGCACACTATATATAGCCAAATGTATTTGGACACCATCCTAGTTATTGTGTGTTTTAAGTATAGCTATTGCGAAATGTATAAAATAAATAAAATGCTTCCAACTTTGGGGCAACAGGAGCACATGGTGAGAGAGGAGGCGAAAGCACTAACACCCAAACAGTGTGCGGTAATAGAGCTGGCACTGGATACCATAAAGGTAAACACATACACATATCATCAACACAAAACTGTCTACACTTCTGTTTAAACTATTCACACAACTTTCAAACACAACATGTTTTTTATTCCATGTGTGTGTGTGTGTGTGTGTGTGTGTAACAGCAATACTTTCACGCTGGTGGAGTGGGTCTAAAAAAGACGTTTTTGGAGAAGAGCCCGGACCTGCAGTCTCTGCGCTACGCTCTGTCACTGTACACACAGGCCACGGACAAGCTCATCAGGAAATTCATCCAGACACAGCACAGTCAGGGTACACACAAACACACACACACACACACACATGTGAGTTCTATCTTACATTCATGACAGAATTTGTTTTAGGCTCCACATTTTTTATTTTTTGTATTGACCTGGATATAGTGATTGTAAAATTCTATAGTACAAGTGGTTAACTGTATGGAACACCTGAGTCTGGATCTTTGCCTGCACCAGACTGTCAGCATCTTTTCTGTTCTGATGTCAATACTGTCTAATTTAAATGCTAATGTGTGTCCAGTTGTTTCTTGTACTAAATGTCCTTGTCTCATTCTGTCTGTTTTCATTCCTTCCTCAAGTTCATGGAGGTAAAGGGGTGAGGTGCACCCCTAACGAGGATGTGTACCCAGAAAAAGGTAGGTCTCTCCAGGCTTCTGGGTGCAGAGAGCTCCACCTTGCATGGGCATGATCACAAATAAACCTAATCAGAGTCACATATACCATCATTATTATTTGCATTTACATGTTTGCATGTTAGGTGCTTCTGTGCTAAGAATTGCCTTGTAGTAGAAGTGCTACTTTAGATAAAGCAGCCTGGACAACAAGTACTATGTTTTGACAAGGTATATGGGTCTCTAATAAGTGTGCAGCTGCTTCAGTTGCTTACGATTTGATAAAGTCCTGGGTTTGATTCCCAGGTGGAGCGTCCTTGTCCTTTCTGTGTGGAGTTTGCATTTTCTCCTCATGTCTGTGTGGGTTTCCTCCAGGAGCTCCGGTTTCCTCCCACAGTCCAAAAACGTGCAAGTGAAGTGAATTGAAGATACAAAATTGTCCATGACTGTGTTTCATATTAAACTTAAACTGATGAGTCTTGTGTAACGAGTAACTACCTGTCTTGTCAATGTAACCAAGGTGTGTAAAACATGACGTTAAAATCTTAATAAATAAAAAATAAACATGAAGAAGGTGGATTAGATGCTCTAAGTTGTTCATTGGTGTGATTACAAACTTTTAATGGGCAACTAATATCAAAATACAAGTCCTGTCTAACATTACCATTTCCCCAATATGTAAAACTGCAAATAAACAGTAACTGTGCATTAAAATGTGCAGATGAAACATGGAATAATAAAGTGGAATTTGATCATGTATGTGGATAAGATGGTAGGTTAATAAATGTATATTTATAAAGATAAAGAAGAAACAGAATACTTCTTTAGGACTGGAACACAGCCTGTCTGTTCACTCTTCTATTCCATTAACTCAGTGAAATCTTGTTGATTTGGTACATTTCACTGCATCACTGTTCTGTTTTACTGCTGTGCTTCTTTTAGTGAATTACTTCACTGCAATTATGCGATTCATTACAGCAGTTTAATTTACTGATGGACTGAAGATTTAGCTTTACTGTCCAATACAGATCAGAAGGTTTTTGCACACATAATCGTACCAGTATCCAAGAAACTGCAAGAATATCCTGCAGTCATAAAATTACAGCACCATCTAGTGGGTCAAACCACATGCTTTATTTCTATAAAGTACTTTAAAATATCAGAAAAACTAATCGATTTGTCTTGAGTTAAAAGTTTAATTTATTACTGTGCATAATCCAGATCTGCAGAGTTTAAATCCTAACTTAATAAACACATATAAAATGCATGCTTGTGCATGGATGCATGGCTGAAGGTTTCAAAATTAAACAGTAGCACACTTGAACAACTGAACATGTACCAAGCTACATCATATGAGAAACATCTCATCTGTATGTATGAAAATATTGACTGTAAAACTGTTTTATGACCCTTTAGCTTCTGGTGTGGATGATGCAGTGGGAGAGGTGTGCATGACTGTGGAGATCCTCAGCGACCCCAACTCTAGTGGACACAAAGTCAACATTAAAGGTTAAATTCTCACTCTCTTTTATCACTAATGTAGATGTTTTAGGACATACCTGTCTGATCTACGAAATTAGAACACACACTGCTGTGTTATACTGCTTTTCTTTTTAACAATAGTTCATATTATTTGGAAAGACACTAATTGATCCAGTTGTGCAAGTCTTCAGCTGTACGATTATGTGAAGGCCTTTATTGTTTGTGCATTATAATGTTATTAGTAGATAGATGTGGACTGCAGACAGGCCAGTCTAGCACCCACACTTAATTATGCGGTCATGCTATTGTAATAGAATGTGACTTACCATAAATATATTTAAAATGAGCATGTTAAATGAGCTATAATTAGCTAAATTAGGTATTAGATATAATAGTTATATTATAGTTAAAATTAGCATGAAAAAGATCCATCCACAAGGAACTTTGTTGCTCTAAAATGTGCAGGTTTGTGTCAGTATTATTATTGACTCATTTGTGACACCTTACTGTATGTAATTTTCATTATTTGACAGTGGTTTCAGCTAACGACCTGCGCTGGCAGACCCAGGGAATTTTCCGGCCCTTCATTGAGGTCTACATTATTGGGCCTCACCTCAGTGACAAGAAGAGGAAATTTGCCACCAAGTCCAAGAACAATAGCTGGTCCCCCAAATTCCTCGAGTCCTACCAATAGTAGGTCTTTTTACTTAGAATAATTTTATATATGTTTTAATATATACAGCTGTGGAATTTTTTTCAGTGCTGTATATATTACGAAAGGTCGTATTTTTGGCTCCTGTAAAGTAATGGCGGACATTAATCTGACATTAACCTGAATGATGGTCAGTACACTACGAGTTAAATGTTTAGCGCCACCTGGTGGTGGAGCAGTTTACATGCATGTTCTTCAAATGGACTTTGAGAAACCTGGATTCCTCGTGATCGTTTGTGTATTTATGGAAACCAAATGCAATCACTAGGCAAAGTACATTTAGAGATTACCACAGAAATCTAATTTTTAATATGTATTTGAAATGTTTTTATTAACTGTGACGGGGCGAATCTAAAATTACTTCAAACTGGCTGTATTATGAAATTCCTATTGTGTGGTATGTAAACTAATGTGGGTAGTAGGGAGAAATTTGGGATTCAGCCTTTCCTTTGTATTCTCTACCATTAAAACAAACGTAATAGCCACCAGAAAATATTTGCCTGATCTCAAAGATGGCATTAAAATGTCTTGTATCTTTGTTTTGATCTCTGAGATAGGCCAGTCAAAAATGACACATGATGTAAGCTGTCCTACAAACATCATCAGCTCGTAAAAGGCTAGTATTTTGCTCTTGGTCCTGATCTTTTACTCTAGTAAAAACCTTCTGTTCTTCTCCTCTTCTGCAGTGTCTTGGGTAGCGAGTTGGGACCCGAGGGCTACGAGCTGCACGTGTGTGTGAAGGACTACTGCTTTGCACGGGAGGACCGGACAGTGGGCATTGCTTTACTGCAGCTCAATGACATAGCGTCACGGGGCGGCGGTGCTTTCTGGCTGCCTCTGAGTAAGCGTGTACACATGGACGAGACAGGCCTGACCGTACTGCGCATCCTCTCTCAGCGCAACAACGACGACGTGGCCAAAGAGTTCGTCAAACTGAAGTCGGACCAGCGCTCGGCCGAGGAGGGCCGTGGAAGCTAGGAGCCCGTGTTCACAACGTCCACCTGCACATAGTACACACAGTCAGTCCAGTAAACACAGACTTGTATAAAGGAATACTGTTGTGCCACTCGGTGACATCGGTAGTGGCATAACAAAAATAAGCACTAAAGCAATCAAACCTGATTCAAGCAAATAATGATGTCAGAGGTGCCACTCTTTCATCTTTGCCTTTTTTTGTAAAGATCCAGCTGTGATAAAAAATGCAACAGTATAGACACTTACACGCTTATTTACAGCCACTGAATTGATTCCAGTCTAAGTTTTGCACTGAAAAGAGATTTGTGCATGCCACAAAGCCTATACAAACCAACGATACAGTGTTACACTACATCTTTATTATTATTTTTTTTATGTTTCTTTAAACCTCGTCCTTTTTTTGAATGTTTAAAAAAAAATAGACATTATTAAATACTTGCCATGTGCATTGAGCACCCGAGCTTTAGGTTATGGTACATTCACACTGCAGCAACCAAAAGTAATTTTCAGTCCTGCTCCAATATTTTGTCGCAAGTCGCAGATGTTGCTCTGGGTTTGTCTCTTTTGGACGTGTAGTGAGCTGTTACTGTCTAGCTTCAGTAAGAAATAATAGAATACAAACCACTTATAGTCTGAATTACTTCAGCAGTCCTTGTCATGAGTGTAACTCACAAATTCAACAAGAATTTGGGACAGTAGTATGTAGTTTGAGGCACAAACACTTTATGGCCAAAGATATATAAACTCCTGTACATAAACTTATTAGGCATACCATTCCAAACCCAAGTAGCCCCAACTCCACTTTTCTGAGAAAGCTTTGCTCAAGATTTTAGTGTCTATGGGAATTTGTGCCTATTCTGTAAAAAGAGCATTTGGACTCCAAAGTTGTTCAGTGAGGTTGAGGTCTGGGCTCTGTCCAGGACACTGGAGTTTCTCCACACCAAACTCATCAAGGGAACAAAAAAAGACCTTCCCTAAACTGTTTTTACATAATTGGGAGCATATTGTTTATTTTACATAATGGATTTTATTAATTTTTTTAGCACTGTGACTGAAACACTTAAAATAGTAGTTTGAAGGGGCAGCAAAGAACCAGATATGTCCCAAACACGGCTTTGATTACAGCAGCATAAATCAAAATCACATTTTTCTGTCCTGGTATATTAAAATAAAATATGTTAACATAATAAATGCATATTTTTATCATTCATTAAAACATATCAAGCACGAAAGATAAACAAAAACACCCAAAAGCTGAAATATAGCAGGCGTGTTTTACCTTGTATTTTGTTAGAACACAGAACAACCCTAAAACTTTAATGCTTTTTATTCTTTAGTGCTAAACAAGCTCACATCACGCGACGTGCTACCAGATCTGCCCTGCTGTGGATGCAAATGCTTTTACTTTGCTGAAATGTGAATGTACTATTAGTGATTCTTGCATTGCTTAAGTGCTCTGCTCTGTATTCTACTCCTACAAGGACCATCATGTTGTGGCTGCCACGTTACCCACAATGCTTTGCACAGCGCTTCTCTGTCTACAGGAGCTGCATACATATCCCATAATCCTCCTATCATTTATAACCAGTTGAGTAAATTGTAAAACTGTAATAGGTCTTTTATTAATGGAAATACTTTGCACTTTGCCTTCTTTGCATGTTCTGTGGTCTGACTCCAATCTGTTCGTCCGTCTGTCTGATTCGGTCAGAACTCGACTCTGCAGTCCTGTGTCACGTCGTGCATGATGTAGTCAAGCCACTTTAACACTGTGACTCTCTCCATGTGATTGTCTCAGCTGCTCTGATCTATAGGGCTTTTGGTTTGTTTCATTGTGTTTGTCAGTGGTAGCTGAAGATTCAAACTGAACTCGGTGTGGTAGGTGAGGTAATGGTGACCAATGAATGAGCACAGCTTTATGATATTATAGACTGGACCAGTTAAACAGAACTGTCATAGATGGAGGCTAAAATACTTTATCAGTGGAAATGTCAGGATTGGCAACAGATGTGGTGCATTTCATTCTACAGGCTGTTATAATGAATCAATCGGAGGATTGTCGGTTCAAATCCAGGCTCTGCTATGCAGCCACTGTTGAGTCCTTGAGCAAGGTCCTAAAGTGTCTGCTGACCCTGCACTCTGACCCCAGCTTCCAAACAAGCTGGGCTATGCGGATAAAGAATGTCATTGTACAGTACACGTGTATATGTACATATGACAAATAAAGTCTTTATTATTAATGCAAAACAACACATTTCAGAGCAAAATCATGTGATTCTAAATATTGCAGAGACTGATTGAATTTAAATGAATCAAACAATCACAAATTCCTGGAATCGGTGGTTTATTGAAAAATAGAAGACCAAAGATTAATATGTGACGTCTCTGAACTGCTTTCTAACAGTTTTATTAGCAGTGTTAAGTGTGGCTGGATGTTTCTGCCATATTAGAAACAATCTTAATAACTTAAACACAACCACATGTCCTGTTTAATCTTGTAACGGTCAAATATGTGATATTATAGATTGTGCGTCTGTGTCCAGCATCACAGCTGTGCTTTTTCCTGTCATACGTAATGTTATATGTTTTAATTCTACAGCAATACAAAATACAAAGAGTAAATCAGAACACAAACATGCCAAATAGTCTCTTGATCAGAGGTCCATCCAGGGAGCTGAAAAAGCCTGTACGATCTAGAATAAACATTTATGTCATCCTAAATGTAAAACTACATGTGATGTGAGTCAAGAATTTATGGATTAGTGGAAGCACAGAACACTTTTAGCTTCAGGTCTGAAACGCTGAAGTCTTTAATAGACAGAAGTGGCTTATTTTAAAGATGTTACGAATGGTCTACCTGTACTTTATATTTAATCAACGATCAATTTTAACATACACTAACATAACATGGCCAAAAGTTCAGAACATGTCTAAGTGCTTGTTAGGCATCATTTTGTTGCTTTAGCTGCTTTACTTTTTTTTTTAATTGAAAAAGATGCAAGTAGAACAGTGCTATAATTCATTTTCATTCCACTGCCATAGCATTCACGAGGCAATAAACAGAAAACAGGCAATCAGGCCTCATTTACAGTCAGTGTTTTGATGCATGTCAAAGCTTTGTCCAGACAAGTCAAGTCAACTGCACCACTATACTGAAATAAATGGGCATTTCCATTGGCATAAAGTTGGAAGCACACTGCTCTTTACAGTGTCTGTGTGATGTCACGTAACCAAATCAATTTTGTTGGAAAGCAAGGGTCCAAAGATGGGGTTCACATGCTATTGTTCCTCCTCCAAAATTCCTGTAAGCTTGTATGGCCCATCTAGGTATAACTGCTGTTGTTGCTGCTGGACATTTGGACTGCTGTTTGAGAACTTACATCCTAAAGAATTGAGAAGTGTGATGTAAGAGATCCACAAACCTTTCAGTGTTTGTCTTTGGTGATGGCATGACTGCATTTTTAAAGCAGTTCCTGTAATTAAAATTGACATTCAGACATTTTGGCCATGTAATGTCTGTATAAACGTACTCGAGGGCTGTTTATGGTTTTCCTAAACCATAGTGCAATTACCCACAGGCATTGTGGTTAGTTTAGGTTAGTGGTTAGTAGAGCTATGAATATAAAACGTTTACAATGCAGAATGTATCAGCACAAAATTTGCTTGTTTGTTTATATAATTATTATTTAGAAGCTTCTAGGTTTTGTTGCAACTATTAAAGTGTAAGCCTGGAGACATGACACACATATGCAAACGCTCCCAGCTACAAGTTCTATTGTACATTGTGGCGTTCCCAAATGTGACAGAAAAAATCACACAGAACCAGACCAACTTTAGCAGTTCATGCTAATTTATGATGCTTGATGTACATTTATTTTGACAAGGAAAGTAAATATATAACTTGTCTGGGAGTGCTGTTAAAGAAAATGCCATGTGCTTGTGCTTGCACTACGTTGGTCTGGCATGTTTGGTTTGTATTAGTGTATCTGAATTGAGTCTTTCTAGCCTGTTCTGTGCGTTAAGTGGAAATACATCTCTTAAGAGGGCTTCAAACATCATGCTGGGCTTTGCAGTACGTAATTCCAACCCAGCTTTGAATGTCCATCAGACTGGCTGTTTGAATAGAACTGGTTAAAGGTGGACAATGTTACAATCCTTTGCTTACGACATATTTAGTCAGTTGAGATATTCTCAGTGTGCAGAGCATGCTTGGTTAGTTTTGCACTTTAGCTTCCTTGCTAATGCTTCTAAGCAGTTAGTTTAGTAGTTAGTTTACAGCTACCAGATTAGAAGCATCCAAAATGCATTTCCAAAGATGTGGTCACAACAGACAGTTTTTGTGTTGTTTTGTGTTTGGGAAATACTTGTGACTACGTTAGAACTGGGGTATTGGTCAAAAATAATACCTAACTGTGGTACAGTTAGCAATTCCGCTGTGACTTTGTCAGTTCCTAGTAAAAAAGAATGAGCAGAATTATGTACCATGGTAAATTTAAGTTATCAAATAATTATAAGTGACATTACAATATAGTACTTTTGTTGAAATGTGGTAGACAATTTGTGACATATTTTAACTGTTGTTAAACTCTGCACCCATAAAAACTAAAACACACAAGATTTAGACACTTACACCTTCTACTTCAGTACCAACCGTGAATGTTGCCTTTTTTTAATAGTAATTTTGGATGGTTGGCGAGTTATTAATACAATCTCGTGCTTTAAAACAGAGTTCAATCTAGCATTTTATAGCATTAAAATGATTTCCTTGTGACCTTAAGTTGATTTATTTGGTTCTGATGATAAAAGTCATAATAGTGGTAAGTTCACAGCTGTAACCTACATTCCAACTTTATACTGCATATTGTACTAATATTTTTCTCACTATAAACCAGACCAGTACAGTTTTACAACAGAGATTTATGTAGCCAGTGTGGTTGCTAATTTCAAACTGTTTTTGTACAATGCTAATCTGGTAGCTGTATGAATATAGTGCAAAACTAAAGCAGCCGGTTCCAACACAAACATGCCTTCAGTAAGCAGAGATCTGTGTAAATGTCATTTTTATTTGAACTTTTTCTCAGCAGTACTAGAGAAGCCATCGATCATGAGGACTCTCCACTCACGCTTTAACACATTCATACATGCAAACTTGCACACTCATCGACCCACTCAAGCACAAATGGGCATGAAAAATCATTGATATGCATGTGTGCATGCCCGCTAATGTGCGGTCCATCCAGTGCCCACTTTGTGAGAAACCAAGTGCATGAAAGAGAACTGAACGTTAATTGTGCCAGCACGTGTCTTCTTTTAATGTTAACCTGCCAATTACTGACGTGTATCTGTACATTTGCTTTACTTTTTATTTGGATCTTTTTTAAATGTATTTATTTTTAAAACAAAAAGCTTGTGAATACGTAAACGTGTCTTTAACAATGAATGTAGCGTGTACAAGCATGAGAGGATGTTTTTATACCGGGGATGTTTCTAATTTTCATTTTTGATTATGATGGTTTCTAATGAGGACCGTGGTGGAATAATTCTGCATTGCTTCCTATTAAATATGATCATTTAATCCGAGTTTGTGGATTTTTTCATGTTTACAGTAAACACACTAAAGAGTCAGATGAGAATTATTACTGTTTGGTTTCCCTGATTTTCTGTTATCACTAGTGACAAAAGCAGCTCATTCATTTATGTTCGTTGGATTTAGATGTTTGGAAATTCTTTGTTAAAAAGTTTTTAGACTCGTTAGATCTGTATTAATCACAATTTTTAATAAGATGTCTGGGAAATTTCATGAAAGAACTAAGCTATGGTTTAAATTGACTTATGGCCTTATTTCTATAACCCAACCCAAAACTTATATAAATAGCAGCTTTATTCTGTTAGAATCCTGTGTAAGAATTTCTTCTAATGCTACCTCACAGTCTGCACTAAACTTCTTATTAGGATTTAACGTCGTTTTACACTTTGGTTACATTCATGACAGGAGCGATGGACCTTCTTGCTGTGAGGCGACAGTGCTACCCACCTTGCCATCCCCACTAACCTTCTTAAGCACACATCAGTGTGATGATGCTATTAGAAGTGCATAAATTAGACACCACTATGTCAAGTGGCAACTTTTAGAGTTAAGTTACACTCTAGCGGATAATACTGATACTTACAGTCTGTACTTTCCCGTTTTTGTTAATAAATGACACAGTACTGTTACTAATACTCATTATAAAATCATTAGCTCTTTTATTGGGTTTAATACACCAATAAAATTCACATTAGATAATTGTGTTCTTTGGACTTTCACTCCCTCCCACTGAAACCATAACAGATGACAATCCTAAACACTGCAGTGACTCTAAACAATAAAAATAGGTGTGTGTGTAGTTTTAATCCTCTAAATAGAGCAATCATCCGACTACAGCAGCACCCTCTGGTCCCTAATGGATTGTGTATTAAATATGTTTGTATTCTCCATAAGTGAGCTAAATAAAGAGCAGACACACACATGTTTATTGTTTTACAGTAAAAAAATGAAAACAAAACGAGATTTTATTAAAGAAGCATAAAAAATAAAACTCTTGATACATTTCTTATAACTGACAAGTCAGTTCAAATTATAACATGTATACAATTGTTCCGACTCGCAGCTAAAAGGTCCATAGACTTTCAAATAAAATATATTTCAATTTTAAATTTCTTCAATAATTTTTTTTCATTTTGCTATAAATTGCCTATATGTTGTACACAGGAAACAAAAATATGGAAAATAAACATTAAATTTGCAGTAATAAAAGGGTCACATTATAATCTGGGATATTTAGGTCAAGGTAAGCAAATAAATTGTAAAAATAAAATGTGTAAAAAGTTTTGTTGTTAATTGCTTTTTTTAGCTTTAGAAAATTATTAGCTAACGCCTGATGGCTTCAAGACATGCAGATACTTAACTTACAAATAATGATAATGTTTTTAAAAACTACATAAACCTTATCAGTACTGGAAAACAAATCCCAATGATTGTATCTCAGGATATTTACAGTCAGGCCTGAAACCTTGTTATTGAAACGATTTTGGTTCTGCATATAAAACAATTAAAGCAAAAATCAACAAAGGCTAGAAAGGAGAGCAGAGTTACAGGGCTAAGTAATCCATGGAAGCTTGGCAGATTGGTGCCAGTCCAATGCGTAACTGTGCCCGAGATCAGGTCTCCTCTAAGAGCTTTCCTCAGTAAACCCTGTTTATAAACCTTAGGAGGGTAAATGGGGAACAATAGTAACACACTTCCTAATATCCGTCTGGACTGCGTGCTGTCGGCTAGTTTGGGTTTGGAGTGACGTTTGTGGAGGAGTTTTGTCCTCACTAGGCTGATGTTTCACAGAGATGCCCAGAACACTGACAGCACACCCTCAGAGGGATTTACATACAGTAAACTACAGAGAAAATGGAGCAAACATTTGTACCTTTTAAACCTGTTATGCTACTGTACAAACAAACCTGTTTCAAAAAAAAATATTCCTTACTAAGAACACCTAACCTCAATGGACAGTCTCCCGAAAAGCTGAGATTTAAAAAATGATCCAAAGCTGAGACATACTGTGTCATACTGAACAAATACTTTAAAAAGTCGCATTAATAAATCATTCTGCGTTTGAAGTAACAGCAGGGAGGAAAAAAGTAAAAGCATGAAGTGTGGATCCCTGGTACGATTCACCAACAGACTTGAACCAACACAAAATCGATCTCTCTATAAACAGGGAATCCACGAATTAAACTGAACTTCAGCAACGATCTGGACCACCAAGGCACCGAACTCAAACATCTGCGGTGGCACTACTGAGCAACATTCCACATCTGTAATTAAAAGCCAGAAGAAATATGGGCCAACGATGAGGATTTGTTCAGAAACGGATGATACACAGGGTTCATGCAACAAGAACTATTAATAAGAAGCCTCGAACTTTTAACAAATCATAAAATCTACAAGGATGTGGCTTATAGCTACTTCAACCCTAAACCTGACCTCGTATCTGCGGCTCTTGGTCGTGTAGTACAAAGTGAATGGAAGCCCTGGGTGAACATAGCTGCCAGGTTCTGATTGATTGGTTCTCAATCCTGGTTATTGTAAGTAAAGGAGACCTGAATAGCACTCAGAGGAAGCCCTTGTAAACGGTATGGTGTCATGGCTTGTCGAACGCTGCTTCTGAGGGCTTACCGGTGTGACAGCTAACCAAAATGTGCAGTCTAGGAGGCAGTCTGGGGTGAAGAAGAATCTCAAGAGCGCTAGTGTGATAGGAACGATAGAGCTTTTAAAATCAGAGCGAGAGCTCGAGAAGGGCGGAAGACCGACGTTTCGTAACGCCCGTTTGGCCTGATGCAGCCTCGAACCAAAAGGAGACTGAAAGAACATTGCAATGTGTCGCAGTGCACAAAGTGGGATGGATCTACAACAGTCATCTAAATTCGAGAAGAAAAATCCCATTGTTGAACTTTTTCTCCTCTGTAATGCACACACACACACACACACACACACACACACTTGTTTAATCACTCATACACAAACACACTGGTCGAGAGTAAGAAGAAACATTCTTGTAATTATGACTATCCTATTGAGCAAATTCAGAAAAATGTAGTTGCTTGGTGAAGAGCAGGGCGTGACCTTTCACCAAGCAGATGCTAATCTTAAAATAATCTCTCTATATAAGAACAATAAAAGTGTAACAGACAAGGTCATGGAGTAAAAATCGACTTCACTATATTCGTAAAATAAACAAAGCATAGCAGTAAATACAGAACTGTAATTAAGTGTATATGTAAAAAAGCTCCACAGGACGAAGCATTTGAAGGGTCTGACCGCACCCCCTGTACTGTAGTATGAGTGTTGTAAGGTAATAAGCAAAACACCGATCTCTTAACATTGTAATTATTCCTTATGCAACGTTAACTATTTCATCTACCTACATTATATTAAACATTAACCATTATGGATATTGATTCTTAACATGAATAAATATTAAGTGTTTCATTCTTCATTGATAAAAAAAAAAAAAACTGTAATATTTTGGTCTGACGAGTGTGCAGGCTCCACAACATGTTCCCATCTCAAAAGTTCTCAAAATGAACCATTAGAAAAAAGTGCAGACCTATGCAGCTTAAATCGAAAAATATCTGCAAGTAGAAAAAAGTCTCAAGCAAAAAAATAACCTGCGGGTAACCAGGCCGAGCTCGAAAGCCAGAATGGCGAGGACGGGCAAATAATACGTGGACAGATTCATCGGTGGTACTAATTAATGCCTAAACGAAGATAAGACACTGGTTTCCGTCCTCCTCACAACCTGCTGATTCCACAGCCTGCGATAAGTACATGAGTCAGTAATAGTTATAATAGACATTACCATAGTTATTATTATTAATAATAATAATAATAATAGATCAACATCAGTATAGTGTCATATTTAATAAGTAAATATTGTCAATCCTATGTAGGCAGGTATCTTTGTAGACTTTCTAAATAGCAGGATATATTGATGTTTGGGGGAAGGAGTAACGCTACCTAGGAGAAGATGCGGATGCACTGCGTGGCAGGGGTGTGGCACACCGGGCATTCAGGCTCTTGAGACTGGCAGATTTGACCAGCACAGTCCATGCAGAACAGGTTGTGACCACAGGGAACCAGCGCTGCCGTCACCTCGCTCTCGAAGCACACAAAACAGTCCCTGTTGCCACTTCCGGGCACCATGCTGCTTAAGGTGCCTGCCTTTAGACGGCTCAGCATGCCGGCGCTAGCTCCCACGCTGCCGCCACCCTCCGAGTCGGTTGGTGAGCCACCGGGCAGCGAGGACGCTGAGCAGGACGAGTATCCGGTGGTGCTGCCGCCACTGCTGCTGCTGCTGCCGCCTGAGAACGAGGAGCCTGTGTGCAACCAGGAAAGTGCACTTAACGGATCGCTCTGTGCCCGCCTCGCCAGCGGGTGCTCCAGCGTTGAGCTGTCGCCTGGTAGTGTCGGTGAAAGGCGAGGTGTGACTGTGCCCCCGCTCAGGCCACTGCTGTTGCGTCGGAGAGGCTGCGTCTGCTTGGTCCCGTTAGCCAGTGGTGCCCAGATGTTGCTGCTGCCAAATTCGAAGCTGAGCTCTTCAGAAGCAGGAGCTGCTAAGCCGGGTGCAGAATCGCCACTAAACGTGAAGGTGCCACTGGCACTACCCGTGCTGAAGGGGCTAGTGGGACTGGCACTATCAGTGGGTCTGCGCCCGTTTGGGTAGGCATCTGATCCCAGACTTCCATTGTGATAAGAGGCTGCGGAGAGCTTGCGGTCGGAGTGGTGGATGGACGGAGGTATCTGAGATGATGTGGCAGGGGGTGCTGTATGGTGCCCAGTGGTGGCCCCACGTGACCACAGGGCACCGCCAAGCCCGAGCGAGCTGAGACCTTCCAGGCTGACATCGGTGCCGTTGGTGTGAAAGTCATTGTGACCCTGCAAATCAACAAAGGCGCCCGTGCGCAGAGTGATGTGCGTCTCGATCTCCTCCCGGGCCCGGTCCACGTTCTCAGGCATGCCGGTCACTTCAAACACTGGATCCTTCTCACGACTCGGCGTCACAATGTACGTGTGAGTCTGCTGCTGAATGCGCTTGATCGTGGCTCCTTTAGGTCCCACCACCAGCCCCACGACACGGTACGGCACCCGGACCTGAATGGTAGTCTGGCCCGGTAGGTGTGGCGGACCGGGCAGGGAACCTCCGCCTCCTCCGGCTGCTCCGGCTTTGCAGCGTGACGCACGGATCATGGAGAAGTGCTCGGCTGCAGAGATGATCTCACGCTTGGCCATTTCAACATCCTCACGCCTGCCTGTTACAATGAACACAGGTTCCTCGCCTCTCACCGGTGTTTTGATGTAAGTGTTGGTCTTTGCTCGCAGGGCTTTGATCTTACAACCTACAAACAAAAACATACACAAAACATTTAAACAGACAGAAAATTTTAAAACAGAACTTCATTTCCAAACTTAAAATTCTTAAAATGTTTGTTATATTAATTTTATCATCCCATTTACTGCTTTGGTTAATTTTGCTTATAAAGCTAATAAATATGATACAAAATCAAAGGCTAGAATGTATTTTTTGAGCCTTGTGGACAGCTTTGCATGTGAAGGAAACTTCAGTACCCCAAAATAATGTATGCAGACATGAGAGGAACATGCTAAATTCCTTTCAGACAGTGGTGTGTTGTATGTGGAGACAGGGAAGGATTCCTGAACCCACTCTGACCTGTAGGTACCATCAACTTTTGTATATATTGCTGCTATTTATATTGTATTATAAATTATATTTAAGTTATTTGGTTCATTGTTTTTACGATGATAATATTTATTAGCATTAAGTGATACCCATTGCATAGCCAGCTTGTTTTCTGCTTCAATATTTTGGAATACTGTTCACCAATCTAAACATGACCAATCCTTTGTGTCTTCTTTTAAACATATATGACTAAAAATTATTAAGATGCGTCTGTGATGTAAACACAGAGGTTTTTGGTGCATTAGAGGTACTGAGCTGAGCAACATGTTTAGTATAAAGCTAAATATATGGATATAGTTTTTAAAAAGTACATTTTATACTGTAGTCTAATAAATATTATAAAAATAAATCCAAAAATGTGTTTTTATTCGTTTTAATCATGTCTATTATAGGCACTGGGCTGCAGATAAAGTTTTGTTTATTTGTTTGTTTATTAGGATTTTAACGTCATGTTTTACACTTTGGTTACATTCATGACAGAAACGGTAGTTACTCATTACACACAAGGTTCATCAGTTCACAAGGTTATATCAAACACAGTCATGGACAATTTATTGTCTCCAATTCACCTCACTTGCATGTCTTTGGACTGTGGGAGGAAACCGGAGCACCCGGAGGAAACCCACGCAGACACGGGGAGAACATGCAAACTCCACACAGAAAGGACCCGGACCGCCCCACCTGGGGATCGAACCCAGGACCTTCAGGTAAAGTGAATTAAAGTTAATTCATTTGAGGATTTTATACAGTATATTAAGGTTAAATTTATTTATTCACTGTTTTGTGTTTTCATTAAAATCAGAGCCGCTGCTGCTGTTGTGATTGATTTATGTTGTACTGTAGCTTTAAGTGCGGCTGCCCTCTCAGCCAATCAGAAGCGCGCTGTGTGATGTCACCGGCGGAGCAGAAAGCATGGCACTTTCAAACAAAGAGAACAAAGCGCCGCGCTGCTACACGTGTTACAGAGCTGCTTTCTGCTCCGATTATATATCAAAAATAAATATAAACTAATAATACATGCTCGGTTATAGTTATCGTAACGTTTCTGAGAGGCTCGTGTTCAGAACGGAGCGCAAAAAGCAGATAACCGCCCACCCAGCCCAGCCCGGTGCGCGCCCGGCCCTGTTTAGCATACACAAGAAAAACAACAAAACTGTTTCACTACAAACCCGCACATAGTGCAAACTAATTCACTTTATAATAATAAATAAGACTCTATACGGTTAGAGACACGTGGTCTTGACCGACCGAGTGCCTTAACAGAGCCGGTCGAAGCATTTCTTTTGTTTGTTCTTAGCCAGCACGTCTCGCAGTCTGTCCCC
Organism: Trichomycterus rosablanca; assembly: GCF_030014385.1. Lineage (NCBI taxonomy): Eukaryota > Metazoa > Chordata > Actinopteri > Siluriformes > Trichomycteridae > Trichomycterus > Trichomycterus rosablanca. The sequence goes on from NC_086012.1 coordinate 15,402,304, forward strand.
CATCTGCTGCTTTGTCTGACCCCATCTACCCACCCATCCCCCCCTAAACCGCCTCCGTCAACCCAGACAATACAAAAAACTATACTGATCGAATCTGATCCATGTCTGGGGTAAACAATACATTGTTCTCAAGTATAAATACACTAGTGGCTGTGTACAGTAGAATGGTATGCATGCTATTAAAACATGTTCAGACTTTGTGTTACAATCCTGCAACTGTTACAAACAAAACAAAGTGTGTGTGTGTGTGCACAATATACTTTAAAGTAAATAATTATACCAGCAAAACGTAATTTAGATCTTGTTATTTTTACTACAATAACAGACTAAATTGTCCCTTATATGTATATATTGTTCCCTAAACCTTACAGATATGCAATAATCTGGTTTTGTCTAACATACAAATAAGAACAAAACATCTTTGTGGTTCTCTAATCACATTCAAGCTAAGGACGCTCGTGTTAGTCAAACATTTGTACAGTAGTAAGACAGGTAAATAATTACATGGGAACATGTTTCAAAACGAGATGCATGTCAAATTTGGTAATCAGTTTTCTCACTATTTTCCTTTTTTACTTACTGTCGTCTACTTGATTGATCACTAAATACGTGCACTCCCATTATTTTAAGACATCTTACTCAACAACATACATGACAAAGTAACAAATTCTCCATTTAATGTACTATAAATATATTCACACTGCATTATATAAAGTACACATAACTACTAAAATAAGTACTTCCATCTGGATTGAAATTACCTTGTCTGCCGACAATCTCAGCCACATGCTCGGAGCTGGGCACGGGCACACATTCGGTCATGTTAACACTCCTTTTTCGGTTGCACATGACACTCTGCTCGTTCAGTACTGAGTGCGAGTGCGAAGAAGCCATGTGGTATCCACCCGTGCCATAGTACTCTGGAGACGGAGAGCAGGAGGTGGGCGAGCCCCGGGATCCACCCGTATGCTCAAGCATCAGATCAACATAGCCACTTCCACCGTTGCAGTTTTCAGACACGGTGCCCGGCGGTGTCCCATCCAGGGAATCGACTTTCTCCAGAGCCATGAGCGAGAGCTGATCGAGAGCGAAGCGCAGCACCTCATGGTGCTCCTCATCCCGGGTCTCCGGTTCTGGTTCGCCAGGTAACGCGACTCCGGTCTGCTGGCTGCTCACTACCGAGTCGTGCTCCATGATTTCAGGGTGAAACAGGGGGCTAGGCATGGTGCCCTCGGATGAGCATCAGACAAAGTTGCAAACTTTGGTTTTCTGTATGTGAAAAAGCACATTGATTTGTAGTAAGCATTTGTAACACTGAATAATAATGTATTGCACAAGGAGGACCCAATATCAAGTCATTCCCCAAAAACGCTGGACACTCTTGCTTTGTCCTCATTGTTGTTCACTGACTCAAGCTAGTATTGTGTGGTTACTTGCATGATAAACATGTCAGTCAATGTAGTATCCTATTTAGACCCAACCACATCTTTCTGGATAATTACACACGGACTGACAGAGCAACAAACTCTGGACTCTTTGTATGTAAAAAGCAAATGGTGTGTCCATATAAGCCTTTACATTAAAAACAATAATTGCAGGTGGGACTCCATAACAATTGACACTGCAAATACACCACTGATTAATCAGAATTAATCAGTTTCCCTGATTTATTGTTTCTTTGTCAGTTGTTAGAAAGCATAAGCGTCATGATGCCAAAGTGCCCACCAAAACATTAGTGACTCCTTCATGCTTTGTCCTCCTGTTTTCACTGACAATAAGCTTGGCATACAAGTGGCAAATTATAGTTTCGTGTATATAAAAACGTCTAATGATATAAAACGCATACATAAAAAGCCAATGCTGTTATTAAAACGCACAAAAGTGCCACAATGTCAGTTTACAACCCAGAAAACCTGTAGTGACTCCCACTTGCTTTGTCCTCTTTATTGTTTCAGTTGTTAGCAAGTTAGCTTAGCATAACCAGCATGAGTTGGTAACTTGGACGTGAAAACAAAAACAAATGTTCCCAACACATATCAGCGGTTTCGCAAAACAGTCAATACACGCCGTTTACAGACGTGTGTGTGTGTGTTTTTCAAGACAATTACAGTGTGGCACAAAACGGAATCATAAACACGGCATGCATTCTGTTGTTAGCATATTAGCTTTAGCCGGTTAGCACGGTCAAGTCACGTTGTCCGCTGCCTTTGTTTGTGGGCAACAGTCTAACCAGCAGCACTGAACAAAGTAGAACCAGCAAAACTCTACAGAAATAACACATGCACACAAACAACACGATCCTTACCTCTTCAGATCGCTCTCGGCTTGTAGATCCGTCCTAAAATCCAGGAGGAACAATAATGAGCCGGTGGCCACCAGTTTGGCTAAACAGATTAGCAGACTTGGCTAACTTGGAGGGCGGTTAGAAAGAAAATTACAGAAACAAAGTAATGAAAGCAGTTCGCGGTCAAATACACCGGATTGTCTACTCTCTCATGCCTGGAGCTGGTGCTCACATGTCCGTGATGGTGTCGGTGGTGTAGAGTATAGTGTGAGCAGCAGTAGTGTTAGTGTCTCTGTGTGTTTCTCTCTCTCTCTCTCTCTCTCTCTCTTTGTCTCGGCTGTGGCAGCAGTGGCAGCAGCAGCAGCGGCAGCAGTGGCAGCAGCAGCAGCAGCAGCAGCAACACGCGACGCCGCTCCGCCAGCCTCTCGCGCACAAGTCGCTGACGTCACCCGCGACACAACAATGAAGTTCAAAGGCCACGCGATAAACGGCGCATCGCCACCGAAAAGCGCGCGCGCGTCCCAACCGTGCGGTGTAAACAACGTCCAGGAAATACATCCATATCATTCATATCACCATTTATATCATTCATATCACATCTCTAATACTGCTGAATTACTTCTGTTATTCACGCCCAGTCAGCTTCACATCAGTACTGCTATACTACTACAACTACTATTAATATTATTATTATTACTATTATGTTTATTAGTAATATTTAATCTACACCCAGTCAGCTTTACATCAGTACTGCTATACTACTACTGTTATTATTATTACTATTATGTTTATTAGTAATATTTAATCTACACCCAGTCAGGTTTACATCAGTACTGCTATACTACTACTGTTATTATTATTACTATTATGTTTATTAGTAATATTTAATCTACACCCAATCAGGTTTACATCAGTACTGCTAAACTACTACTGTTATTATTATTACTATTATGTTTATTAGTACTATTTAATCTACACCCAGTCAGCTTTACATCAGTACTGCTATACTACTACTGTTATTATTATTACTATTATGTTTATTAGTAATATTTAATCTACACCCAGTCAGCTTTACATCAGTACTGCTAAACTACTACTGTTATTATAATGATTACTATTAATTCTATTAGTAATATTTAATCTACACTCAGTCAGGTTCACTTTAGTACTGCTATACTACTACTGTTATTATTATTATTACTATTATTTCTATTAGTAATATTTAATCTACACCGTCAGGTTTACTTTAGTACTACTATACTACTACTATTATTACTATTATTATTATTATTATTTTTATGTTTATTAGTACTATTTAATCTACACCCAGTCTAGTTTACATCACCAGCACTGCTTATTTATTATTATTATTATTATTATTATTATTATGTTTATTATTATGTTTATTAGTACTATTTAATCTACAGTACACCCAGTCTAGTTTACATCACCAGCACTGCTTATTTATTATTATTATTATTATTATTATTATTATTATTATTATTATGTTTATTAGTACTATTTAATCTACACCCAGTCTTGTTTACATCAACAGCACTGCTAATTTATTATAATAATAATAATAATTATTATTATTATTATGTTTATTAGTACTATTTAATCTACACCCAGTCTAGTTTACATCACCAGCACTGCTTATTTATTATTATTATTATGTTTATTATTATGTTTATTAGTACTATTTAATCTACACCCAGTCTAGTTTACATCACCAGCACTGCTTATTTATTATTATTATTATTATTATGTTTATTATTATGTTTATTAGTACTATTTAATCTACACCCAGTCTAGTTTACATCAACAGCACTGCTAATTTATAATAATAATAATAATAATTATTATTATTATTATGTTTATTAGTACTATTTAATCTACACCCAGTCTAGTTTACATCACCAGCACTGCTAATTTATTATTATTATTATTATTATTGAATCTACACCCAATCAGGTTTACACCATCAGTACTGCTATACTACTACTACTACTATTAGTATTATTCTGTTTACACACAATCAGGTTCACATCATCATTACTGATGTACTATTACAATTATTATTGCTATTTAATCAACACCGTCAGGTTCACATCAGTACTGCTATACTACTACTATTATTATAATTATTACTATTATTTTTATAAGTACTATTTATTCTATACCCAGTCAGGTTCACATCAGTACTGCTATACTACTACTACTACACTATTATTACTATTACTACTACTATTTACTACTACTATTCTGCACCTTTTGCATTACAAATAACAGAGTATTCTGAGAAGGTAAAGATAGTTACCTATTAAGGTGCAATCATTTAAGATTCTGTATTAACTGTATTAAGCAAGTTTAATAACCAAACATGAACATTTGGGAAGTGAAAGTCAAACAATTTGTTTTAAGAGTTTATTATACTTTTATTAATTCATGTACAAAATGAAGTCAATTTGCAATTATGCACCCAAAACTGTATAAAATTTTCTCTTCTGTAAACTGTATTTATTACAAATAAAAACACACAATAAGACAATTCATCCTCTTGGCAAAATACAAAATATGGTTTACAGCATAAATGTAATGTAACTGTACTCCCAAACAAAAGGTAAAAATACACAGTCGAAAATGTGTAGAGGTGTCACTAGTTTTATTAGATGTATATTCTATGCTGAAGTTAATTATGTGGTTTAAGTTTTATTATAAATATTTAATAAAAAAATCATTTACAAAGGCAGTTCAGCACTCTTAACAGAGCTTTACACATTTGGCCACACAAGTAGAAACATATATTCATATTACATTTTATCTTTAGCTCTGTTTAGAAAAACGGTTCTGTTAAACACCAGCAATTATTTGATTTCAGCTTGGCCAAAAATGTACAGGCCTACAATGATATTGCTTAGCAATGCTAAATTTAGCTTTTTAGACACAACTGTTACACATTCATTTTGTTTATAATGATACACCTGCAGTGGAGTGTGCATTTCAAAAAAGTAATTCGTTTTCTGATGGTATTTATGGTATTTCTGTTACACACAAACAAAACAAAGTGAAGTTTGGCAGTTAGATCGTGAACACAGAGCAAAAGCCTCATCTATATTTTTTGTGCAACATTATATTAATATTAAATCCAAAAGAAAAAGTATTGGAGAGTATGATGACTTGAAAGTTCCACAAAACACATTAATACAGTTTATATAAATGAAAGGGAATGGAATTTAACCGAATTGCAAAAATACAAATTCTTTGATTGGTTGACCGAGGAACAAGAAAGCCAAATAGTCAATAACATCCAAATAAAATAAGCACCATATTTAATTAAACATTGTTTATTAATCACAGGAAAAGGAAATGATTCATAATTTTAAGTTTAATGTAAAACACGCATCTCCAATTCACCTCACTTGCATGTCTTTGGACTGTGGAAGAGAAACCAGAGCTTCTGGAGGAAACCCACGCTGACATGAGGAGAACATGCAAACTCCACTCAGAAAGGGACAGGATCGCTCCACCTGGGAAACAAACCCAGGACCTATTTGCTAAATTATTTTGGGCTGTGATAAATACAGCACTAAAAGCATTCAACCAAAGTTTATCAAATTTTATTGCTGGTCTTTATAAGTGCAACAATTATAAGAACTATTGTAATAACAGTCTTATCACTAAAAAGGCAATATAATCTGTCCACTGAATAAGAAATGGCTTTAAATCATTTTAGAGCTTGCAGAGCTTTTTTCTTAATGGTTGTTTGACTGTAAGTGTTTAAAAATATTTCTACAACAATAATACAAATTGTGTTCATGTTAACTACTGTATAATAACTGTATAAGTGTAAACTCTTATCACTGAAACAAAGCTGCCAGTGATGCACAATAACTGCCTACATAGTCATAATCTAGCTAAAGCACCAGTAATTCAAAAGGTCCGTTATAGAAATGTCGAGCTTTAACAGTTTGACTGCCTCAATCACCTCTTTAATTTAAGCCTGAAGTTGCCTATACTCCTATACTCCCTAGCTTCTAGCTACCTAGATTCGTCAAAAAGCACTCGAGAAAATCAACTTGAACATACTTAACAGAAAGCCCATGTACAAAATTGTAAATCCTCATATATGCACCAGATGTGGCAAGATACCAATATTAAACACGCCTGAAAGACAACCAATGCTGAAAATTGTTCTTATTTTGTCCATATTTGGTTTGCTAGTCTTAACTGGTTTAGACTGATTTAGCTCATTGGGTATAGCTGGCTATCTCTCCTGCAGCCTAACCAGTCTGACCAACTATAAGCAGTCTAACCAAATGTGTCTGGTTACCAGATAAAACCTTTTCAACCAAGTTGTTTTATAGCAGGGCAGGTGAACTGTAAAGATGTTCAAGATATTACATTTAAAAGGATCAGAAAAAGTGTAGTAAAATGTTACTGTTCAATTGTGAGAAAACCAAAGGAATCAAGTTCTGGTGAATATTCTGTGTGGAGCGAAAGTATGAGGATCCATGATGCTGCTCCCTCCAGCCTCACTGAACACAGAAAAATCAATAATCAGAAAGTGTAATACAATAAAACTGTAAACATGGCAACTATACCGGATTTAGAGACTTTAAAATACCTACAGTTAAAACAGACAGTTTAAATGATGTTATATAATATCTTTTCATTCGTAAACAATTGTGTTCTCATTTATTTTTAAATAAACATTTCATCATTCTACACTGGTTCCTTGAATATGACTAAGTAACGGTTTCAATGTTTACATTCAAGCCACACAAAAGAGGCTGTTTTAGGAGAGGTGGGCAAAAAACTCCAGCAATAAAAACAACAACAAAACAAGAAATCATACCCAATATATCTTACCCAAACTATACAGTCTCCATCTCTTCACTGCTGTTGGTCTCGTCCTTTGGAGACTTGGCATCAATTGGCAAGTCTTCTACTTGAGCTAGCATGTCTGCCATAAGAGCGTCTTCCAGCCTCTTTCTCACGCTGTACACCAGGTCCTCCTGCTTTCTGTCACAAAGACAGAGTGGCACTTACTACAGGACTGTGCTGTGTGCAGATGAACTAAAACTGTACAAAAGAAAGTGTACTCCTCTGCATACTTTGGAGGTAGTGCACACACATTTGGTAGAGAATTACGACATATAAATATGTACTAATTAATAATAATATTAATATATATTATATATGAATATCAATACATGAGTCAATAAAGTATTTAGGCTTTTTATAAGGCTAAGAACTGGTTAACAATAAATGGTTTTCCATTTATTATTATTATTATTATTCCTTTATTAAAAGGTAAATAAGTAATAAGTGGGTTAATGTAGACACACCCACGTTTAATCACGGACAGCCTTCTTGAATCCAAAAATCACTCGAATAAAATAAATGTAAAGCAGACAAACAATCTCAACAATCTATTCAGAAGTAACTGGCCAACCAAAACCTATGGAAGTAAATCTGTCTCATCAGATTTTGAAATTTAAAAGCCTTTGAATTTTGATTACTGAACTTTAAGCCTTTGAATTTTGATTACTGAACTTTTTTTGCCTTAGAATTCAACCCACACATTTTACAATAACTCATTTTCACTTTCATTTTTCGATGTTAACAAATTCAAAATCAAAAATTCAAGTTTATAAAATTCAAATAATATATTCAGGTTGCTCAAATTCGATAGGTCAAATTCAGATCACAAAATTCAGATTAAAAAATTCAGACTAAACATCCGGGACACGCAGGATGAGCAATCGATTCCAGAGCCGTAGAGAGAACAGATGCAATTATATGTTATTTTCTATATATAATATTAATATAGTTGTAATTTTGTTTCACTTTTATAATTTGTCTTATTTTTAATATTCTGATTATTATTATTATTTTTATACTTGCTGCAATTATCTTAATAAAATACTTTCTGCTGCACAATCTGAAGTTAATCTGTAGAATAAATGTATTATTTTATCTATGAGGATGTGAAAGGAGAAGAAAACGGGAAATAAATGGTATCGTAGTGTTTTGGGGGCAATTCTGGCCCAGCTGCGCCGGAAGTGGGCCACAATTACAAGGCTAGCTGGGATGGGACAAGCAGCAGTGAATGAAATATTAAACGCTAAATAATAAACATTTGTACAATTTCTGGGTATTTTCAAGTACCTTTACATTTACTGCATCTGCTTTAATGTCAGTTTGGTATATGAAGTGGAAGATTGATGTATAATGACGTGTTATTAGGTCGTTCTTGTTAACACAGTACATTATATTAGCATACATTACATAATGCCATATCATTAAGTAGTAGAGACAATATACAGTACAGAGATTTTATTTATTTTTTTTTTTTTTTTGCATAAACTATAATCTCCCTTCACTTTCCTGAGGATTCATAATAATAATAATCATTTTGGTTAAACACTAAGCCATGTGGCTGGATTCATAAGGTTTTTACCTGCACTGAATGAACAGATTCATAAACACACTACCGTATCTTTAACATTATAGTGCAGGTACATGACATAGCTTCATTCATGTCTTATTTCATGAGTGATTAATAATTAATTCCTACATGTAATACATTAATGAATTCATTATGAATATGCACAAGTTCATTTTGTCTAATGTAAGTGGTGGACAAAGTACACAAACCATGTAGGTCAGTTAAAGTAGAGATAGCCAAGGTAAAATATTACTCCAGTAAAAGTAGTAGTAAAAGTAAAATACTCTTTACCTCCACTTCACTGAGTACAAGTACTAAAGTATTTACCTTCAAATGTACTTAAGTATGAAAGTAAAAATATAATGATTTATTATGGCTCTGATGTTTTATGATCATTTCTGTAACAAGACTCTTGATTAATCAACTCATTTAAGGTGAAAAGACTCTAGTGTCATTAATTTAGCTTAACTGACTAAGCTAAATTCAGTTATACCTATTAATTAAGATAAACATGTAACATTTAGTGCTGAGCAAATGCTAAACAATAACAGGATTAAGTATATTAATGACATCAAATTCATTATTTTTTTAAAACAAAGCAACATACAGCTGAAAAAGCTGCTCAGTAGTGGAAATGAACAGAGCTCCACCCGGAGCTGTGCAGAGAAATACACAGCGGCTCTCTATGGGAGTGTCGCTGCTCTGTTCTCTCTACGGCTCTGGAATCGATTGCTCATCCTGCGTGTCCCGGATGTTTAGTCTGAATTTTTTAATCTGAATTTTGTGATCTGAATTTGACCTATCGAATTTGAGCAACCTGAATATATTATTTGAATTTTATAAACTTGAATTTTTGATTTTGAATTTGTTAACATCGAAAAATGAAAGTGAAAATGAGTTATTGTAAAATGTGTGGGTTGAATTCTAAGGCAAAAAAAGTTCAGTAATCAAAATTCAAAGGCTTAAAGTTCAGTAATCAAAATTCAAAGGCTTTTAAATTTCAAAATCTGATGAGACAGATTTACTTCCATAAAAACCCTTCCAACCATCATTGATGGGCCAACCTTTATTCTTTAATAAATGAAATAATTTAAGAACTGTATTGTGTGTTTACTCAGCCTGTCATCTTGAATACTGTTGTACAATTAAAAAATGTGTGTGACAAATATACAGACATAAAGAATCAGGTTAGAGGTTGAAATACAGTAAGCCTACCAATAAACTAATTCCGTAACCCACATGTTGGGTTTAAGTTTTTATACCTGATGTCTTCATCTGTAACCATAAAGGCTTTGCAGAGGGGCTGTGTAGTGTTGAGCCAAACCCCAGGGTTTTTCTCCACAGCAGCAGACATCTGACCCGTGATGGGGGCGCTGCTGGTGTGCAGAGCGCTGGCAATGGCAGACAGGAGTGTTTTATCTGTGTAGCCTGGTCCAACCCCTACAAATTGAAGCAAGAAACGTATTTGAAAGCCATGTTTATTACTTTTCACTATGTTGGCCCTAAAATTCTATTCTATCATTGGTCTGATGCCAGTCAGCTACTTACCTTGAAGGCCTTTAGGAAAATCCATACTCTTCAACAGCTCATCAGCTATATCATACGCACACAGTCCACTAAGCTTCTTTTCCCAAAAAAGCTTTAGCAAAATTATAAACATGTTAACAGTTATTATTCTAATTTAGACTTAAAACAATTTTGTAATTAGTTTACTATGCGTGTAAGGAACTGGACTCTGTATGGCTACCTGTCTTGGCTGCTCAACAGCTTTTTGCAGATCTGTCTTTACTTTGTTATTTGGATGGTTCGTGACTTTTGTAACAGGCTGTTTAAAGATGGATGCCGTCTGCCGGACTGGTAGGGAAGTGTTCAAATCTGGCTTACCCTAAATAGACAAAACCATAAACACAGAAACATTTAATGAAGACATTTATAAACTTGATAAAATTAGTGTCAGTATAAAGACTTCTTTTAAATGTTTATTTGATTATTTATGGTGATAAAACCTTGTACAAACTGGTGTAGAATTTTATACTGCGATCTGTTCATGCAATTACAACCGTATAAGAGTTTCACACATAATAAAATACATACTTTTAAGCGTCGTCACATACACATATATTCCAACGTATGCGTCCACAACCCACCTTGTTCTGACCGCTCTGGTCATACCGTAACCGCTGCCTGTTCTTGTTTAATTTGCTCATAATCATTTTTCCAGTTCGAAAATCAAAAGAGCTCAGATCCATGGATTTACCAAGATAACGAGCCAGCTGTGGTTTACTTCTGAATTTTTTTCCTGTGGGGCTGTGAAGGCAAAAGAGAGGTGGTCAAACAAGAGCCCGTATTATAAATGCAATCATAAAATTGTACTACTAGAACTAAAACGTAAAGATTTGAGATTAGAATTTTTTTTTATATTTGTGGTTGTTAGGACAGTTTAATAAAGCTAACACAATCCCAAACTTATAGGACAACAATGAACCGAACCGTATCATATGAGCATAAAAACAATGTCTAACTTTTGAACATGCAGTGCACAGCATATAATTTCCATGTCAAAAAAGACTTCATTTATACATATTTCACCTGAACAGGATAAGAATTTGTGATTTAAAATTATTATATTAATTAGATCGTCACTGTTTCCAGACAACAGTGTGGAAATTTGAATTAATTCAGCAAATGTTCCTTTTCTGTGACTGAATGAGTGAAACACTTTGTTAATTTTTTAATTAGTTTATTAGATTATTGTGTGGTGCTGTAACAAGTTCTACAATGTTATGCAATATATACATAACTATATTTTATTATTATAGAATATATTACAGCATATATTCTTTCTGAGGGGAATCAGGAGATGAAGCTGCTCATTCTTTTTTTGCATTGCACGTTTAAAATGTAAAGGTAACAGACAAAATGTTATATCAGTTAGTCATTGAACTAATCAATTCAGAGCAATATTGACAGTTCTTATAAGCATTTATACAGCAAAATAATCTATTTATACTTTGGTTGCATGATCAAATGTTATTAAAGTGACATTATTCAAAAGTTCTATTAAATCTCTGTAAACAATCTATACTGGCAAGTTGATAGGACGTATAAAGGACTTTTATTGCCATGTTTAGTCTGATTGGAGAGCTGTGTGAATGAAATCTTACTCTCCTGTCATGAGCCCTTATTTCTTGTGCAAAAACTTACAAACTGCTTTGAACACTGAATTAGAAATGAAGCGAGTTCATGAATCGAGTTATTTAAACTTTAAATATCGCGATATAATCAGAAGAGCAAGTTATAATCTATCAACAGCAAGTTATAAAGCTCTTAAAACTACTTTACATCAGAAACTATCGGAACAGAAGACAGCGTTAGCAACAATGCTAACAACAGTGGGTCGGTTGGCAGCTAGCTAAGTTAGCTAACAATGTGTGCTGAGTAACAACAGTATCAGATGCGCCGGACCAAAAAGTCCCAAGTAACTTAAAGCGTAAATAAAAGTAGATTCACTCTCTGAGACTGTCCGATAATTCACAATTACACTTATTAACAAGTTAGTTTGTGTTTAGTGTCTGATCTAAGCTAGCACGCGTCTCTCCACACTGGCTAATCCATTAACAGTACCTAAAATAATAGACATCGCATTTCCCCGCGGACAAGCCCGACTTTCTGGTCACTTCTTCCCTTTTCCAACCATTTGGGAGAGCCGAGCACTCCCACCTTTTCTTCTCCATGCTTCTTCCAGAACTTGTGCTCGAAGAACTGGACCGAAAACGAATTTAGAAGAGGATGTTGGTTTATCACCCCTTCAGTATAGTTTCACACTCCGCTCCGCTCACCTTCTGACCTCCTACCAGCTTTTCACTCTGAGCTCCGAGCGCCCGGAGTCGGTTCCTAGTTCACTGATTCGGCACACCAAATTGAACTAAACCAAATTGAGTCATTTAGTCCTCGCCTTGAGAATTGTCAGTTTGAGTTTTCTCCAGGTGCTCTGGTTTCCTACATCCCAAACATGCCAGTACTACTCTTAAGCCGTAGCCTAGTGGTTAAGGCACAGGACTAGTAATCCAAAGGTTGCTGGTTCAAGCCCCACCACTGCTAGGTTGCTGCTGTTGGGCCCTCGAGCAAGGCCCTTAACCCTCAGTTGCTCAGACTGTATACTGTAACTGTAATGTAAGTCGCTTTGAATAAAGGCGTCTGCTAAATGCTGAAAATGTACTCTTAATTAGGTGTAAATGGAAAAGGCCTGACCCAAGACAGCTACAAAAAAATCTACAAAACCATCTTCAGTAACATGTATATCCTTATCAGGCTTGTGCTGTTCACACCTATGGATAATATAGTGTATATTAAGTACTTCAATTTTAAGTAAACCTGATAGTTGCCACCATTTTTTTTTCATTTAGAGTAAAAAAGGGGATGCTCTTGGGAGATGTGAGGAAATTTGAGTACTTAAAGCAGCAGATAAATATTAGATCGTAGAAAATCCTTTTAAGCTGGAATTTCCCACGGCTGTGGTCCACTCTAAAGTGATCATCTCTATGTAAGGCACTTTGGATTGGAATCACTCGCAGCATCCATTTGTAGAATTGTTTTTAAAGTTTACATGTTTCCTCAACATGACCATTAGAATGAGTCTTTCTTGAATCTAATATACAGTTTTTTTACTTTAAACAAATGTTGTTCGATCTGGTACATTTGCAAGGATTTGTAATGTGATGCTATAGCACACTTTGCCACAACTAGTTTCTTCTTTAATTTGTTGGCACAATACAATGGAACAGTTGAGTGTTCATAAGATAAAGCCACAAAAACAATATTTAAGAAAACCAACAGGGAGATAAAGAGATTTTAAAAATAGTAGAAAACTTTCACTGCAACATTTCCTATTCCCATTTGTTTTGCATGAAGGTTGGAGTGACAAATCGATAAAGAGAGCCGAAACTGGACCATCAATTATATTACTCTTTAAATAAAAGAAATATAAACATTACTAGCACATTACTAGCTCTAATACTGCTACTACCTCTAGTTATTGAAAAAAAGCTTTAAACAGATGACAGTGATTCAAATTGGCAAGTTTCAGAGCAATGGCCATGCATAACAGAATTATTTTTATTATTATGAACGTTATCAGCTGTGCTTTATTTTGCTCATAGTAAATATTTTTATTTATGATTACTGAGCCCCTTCGATTCATGAAAGTTTTTCAGATATTCATAATAAACTACTCAGCAGTTCACCACTTAACACTCCAGTCCAAGTTTTGTTCTTTAAGTTTATTAACAAGCACCATCAGTCAACCTGCAAGCAAGCAGGTGACATGGTGGTGGGCAGTTAAACAAAAACAAATCCAGAACAAAGTAAATACTCCATTCACTGAAGGAATTGCACCTTTTCGGCAAGAAACAAACCCATTAACAATTCACACCGACATGTCTGTAGTAATTCATGGTGGATTGGAATTAATCATCACATGGGAAACAGCTTGGTTTTAAATTCCGAATTAAAAATAAATATAAAATTAGCACTGAAACAGTAGATGACACGATGATTCACTAGTCCATTTTATGCAGCAGAGCTGTGGTCATGTCTCTTCAGGTAACATTGACTGTGACAACCATCTCAATTATCCCCAAACCATTCCCAGTATGTTGGATCTGCAAGAAATAAGTCATGTACAAATGTCAGTTTCCACTCAGGACCACCAAAGAAATGACATGACCATCGTAAGTTATGCAGAAAAAACTAAGCAAACCAAAAAATAAACATGGTCAGATATCCATATTATTTTTACCATATAGTATATTTAATCTTAAACATAAAGTAAATTAAAAAGAACTTTTTAGACTTGAAAACGATGCTGAAAGCATGTAACAAATAGCTGTCTGATTCAAACGAATCAATTCAAACTTCAGGATCTGAATACTCAAACTGATTACAAATTTTATTTGGTAATTTAATGAGCGCTGGTTCCAAAACCTAAAAAGAACCCCAACTTATTCACAAACACCACTATTTTGCTCACCACTGGAAAGGTCAAAACACAATTGAAACGTACCGAGTTCACACTAATCTAATCGTTTTTCTTGAATTTGCCGTTGATGTAGGGCACATAATCCAGGATCAATCGCCAGTCTGTAAAGTGGACCAGTGCAACACCTCCAACACCTCCCCATACAGCCAGTGTGGGAATCCTGCAGGGAAGTGACAGAGTGAATCTACAGAGAAGCTGGAACTGCCATTTTGAAAGGTAGAAACTGTTCTAACTGAATTAAGAATTATGTAAACACACACAGTTATCAGTCTTTACGTTGACTTTTATATGTTAACAGTATATCAAACATTAAACTATTTGGAAGAAAAGTAATTCCCTTGGCGTGTAATCATGTATGTATCTTGTCAAGAAAATTTCTTAGTAAATATCTAATGTTTTAGACTTTACATGCAGTTGGACAACAGCAATTTAAAACGACATTATTAAACCTCAAACACTAAGCTTTCCTATAGTGTTCAAGAGTCTTAGAACAGTTAAAGCAATAGCATCAAGGACCAGGTTTTACCTCGAAATATGCCTGTGTAAAAAGAAAGCATAAATATTCTTCTCAAACGGTCACTTACTGCTGTGTGAGTCATTTCATTTGACTATACTAATGCTAATAATAAATTTAAGAATATTACACACAATATTCATGTTCTATAAGTTAGTAAGTTACTTTTTGGTGATGGGACTTCATGCACACAAATATAGGTGCACTTTTTATGAGTTATACCTTTAATTTGCAAAAAAGTATTTATTTTCTATACTGTTCAACCTGTAATAATACAGCCCTATTTTCATCTGTATTAAATACTCACTGCATTAAACAAATATCTTTCTTTATCCCCACCAACACTTACTGTTTCAGATTCATTTGGCTGTTTTTTTACTCTGTACAAAATGAAAAACATCCCCTTTGCTTTAAAAACATTTTTAATTATTTATTGACGTTTAATTATAAAGGATGATTCTCGTCTGAGTGGTACAAATTAAGTACATAGATGAAATAGTATTTATTTTATATATATATATATATATATATATATATATATATATATATATAAATAACGTATAATAAATACTAGTAGCCCGAGATAGTAAGAGTGTGCGGAACACTGTGAGCTTGCATTATTAATATACTAGCTGTAATGTGGATTTGAACACAGCCACTTTACTGAACCAGCTTCTACAGTAAAGCATTCAATGGTTTTGTGATCAGTTAGATGCAATAAAAGTTCACGAATAACTATAGAAAATAACTATATAATGTCAGGCTGATATATAAATGTATTTAGTTTATAATGTACACGCATATTTATCTTTAATCTTCATCGTTTCTGTCCTGTGTGACCCAAACACACTGCTAACGGCTAACAGGTCAACCAGGACATGACTGTATTACGCACGCACTGAATTTCCCTCAAACTCTAAGTATCTCATCTAAATGTGTATAAAACGTTTATAAAATCTGTTAAGTCTTACCAGGCTTTACCCATGGAGACGTACTTCTGTCCGACTATTTTGGAGAGCATTTCTGAGCTTTCTCTGCTAAACCTCACAGCAAATCTGCTACAGAGGAACCAATATGGCGCTGAGAGTGACGGTTAAATATACGCGACCCAACCGGAACGCAAACTTCACTTTAATAATAAAAGTTTGTCATAAAAAAGGGTGTCAATAAAACTACAGTTATAAAAACAATCTAAACATGTTAAATAAAATCATTTTAAACCAACATTTTGTTATGTAGACTATATTGGTGTATGTGCAGTAGACAGTTTAAGTGCCTAGTAGACTGACTATAGCTAACTATGCTAACTGTACTATTAAGTTCATCTTATTGGTGGCAAATATTTTTGCTTATGTATTCGTTTATTTGTTTACTTTGTTATTTATAGTTGTTATTGTTCTCAAATATTCTATTCTTTTAAATGTTATGCCCTCATTTTGTATATGATATTTCCTTTTCTTTTATTATCCCTGAGCAGGATTAAACAGTAAGTGAAAATGTGAGAAAAAAATGAGGCTTATTACTTTTAGAAAGGCTTTTTCAAGTAGGAGACTTTTTGGCAATAATGTAATTAATTAAGTTTTCAGTTGTGCAACTATTCAGGGCTTACAGTGCAATACTATTTACATAAAATAAACAGGAGACTGGTCCGCACTGCAGACAGACCAGTCTAGCACCCACACACTCTCTGTATAATATATAGCTTTAATATTGTATCATGTACAGAATGTGGCTTGGGGTTGTCATGATAAAACTAGCATGAAGGTCCAGTTAATTAGGGGGGATCATGCGTGACGTTTCTGGACATCACATGATTCTCACTGTTCATAGTAGTCTTACCTTGCACTTCTGGACACAACAAACAATGGTAAGTAACAATGGTTTGTCAAAGTATTCTCAATCATTAATGATGTGATATCCATCACAGAAGCTCAGCAAACAAATTGATATATTGATTATTAATTGATTATATAGATTTTTATCAAAATCTTTTACAGTCTGTATACAAAGCTCAGTTGGAAAAAAAGATTTTTTTAATTGTAGAAGGAATCAATATTTTTAATGAAAACAAATTATGAATGTTGGCCTGTTATGGAAAAATGCATTGATTTTTTTTGTGCACGTTATAAAAAGTACATAAAAAATTCTAAATTAATATTAAAATGACTCCTTCTGTTTTATGTACACAAGTTCTGAATAGCTACTTTTTATTTACAATAGGAAAGTGGAGACATTTAGAATTCAAGACAATTTTGCAAATAAATATAAAACAGGATTTCAGCCAAATGTCCCACCCAAGTAAATAAGTGCACATTACACGTGACTTCAAAGCCAGTTACAGCCTAAAACTATACTAGATTTGATGCACTATTATTAACGTGCATGCATGTTTAATGGTTTGAACATTCGAGAGGAACCAGTAAGATTGAGCACCAGTAAGAGCAGCAAAAATCATCGGTGCTCCTTTGCCTACCCTCCAGGACTTATACACAACAAGGACCAGAAACCGGGCAGAAAAAATTATCACAGACTCTGCACACCCTGGACACGAACTCTTTAACCTCCTACCCTCTGGCAGGCGCTACAGAGCCCTGAACACTAAATCAAACAGACACTGTAACAGTTTCTTTCCAAATGCCATCAAACTCATTAATAACAAAAACTGAACTACTGTTTACTGTTGTTTACATGCCACACTGCACTTTATACATGCTGTATAATACCGTAACTGCATCTTACCTTACTCAACTATTTATCTTACACTATTTTTATATTTTCTGTACATATGCAAATTCTGCTGAACATGTAAATTTGTACATTGTCTACATAGTCTTGTCTGTATATTGTATTGTTGTAAATTGTAGAGAGCTAACAACAGCCGGAAACAAATTACTTGTGTGTGTAAACATACTTGGCGAATAAAGCTGATTCTGATTCTGATTAAAAGTGGTTTGATTCCGTAACTTTTAAAACTGTAAAATTCTAAATGACTTTTCCAACATCATTGATTAAACTAGCGTGTTTGTCAGTCATGTTAGCTTATCTAGCTTGTTTATCAAGTCATGATTAACATCCCTACCAAAATTACTCTGTATTTCACAAAACATAAAAATCAAAATGTCCATTGAAACATTCTGCAATAATTAACCTGTGATAACCGACTTCTAACCTTATAACCTCCACTAGCCAAAACATCCGTATGAAATCTTGCAGGCTGTGGACTGATTTAAACTGGTTAAAAAAATAAAGTTTGATCAATGTTACTAAACTATCTTTGTACAATAAATGTTAAAATGTATCTGACGTGGGTTTTCAAAATAAAAATGAAAACTAAAAACAGGTGAATTTAGATTTTATACCTCGTAACAAAGCTAAGCAACACAAAGCTTTAACCACAAAAAAAAAAGACAGAACACACATTTACAAAGAAAGTACTTTATTTGCTCAAAAGAGCAAAAGTTTATGTAAGATCCACTAAAAATCCCCCATGCCCCCCTCTTCATGTGAATTTATAAAATATTTAATTAGAGCCACTAAAACATGTGACATTTCAATTAAAACCTGACTTCAGGATTGAAATGAAAACAATATGCAGGCACTAGTACGGTTTCACTCTCCTAGAATGACATGGATGTCATCGAGAAGAACGAAGAAGGCCACCCTAATCGCTCCTTTACACACTTGCTCCTCCATCACAATCCAGCTTCAAAATACACAAACCAATACAGAGTATGTACTGATTGAAAGAAAAACACTGTTCAAATGACAAATCAATACTGTGTTTCCTTTCAGTTAACCCAAAACACAGCTTTTATGAAAAGAGTTTATAACAGTGGTGAAACCACAATACTACAATGACTTTTTTGATTCTGAGAGGGCAATAAAACATTTCATCCCTTTAGACAAAGACGCAACAAGGACAGGGAATAAGTTTTTCATAAAAATGAAAGAACAGGCATTCATAACCATCTTTTTATAAAGAAAGAATGCTGGTTATCATTCAATGCCCAGCAATTAAAATACAAAATTGAAAAAAATTAAAGAAATATGAATTACATTTGTTCCTGGCATTACTGAACGCTAGGTTTATCATACTTAAAATAGTAAAACATTAAAAACAAAGAACATTTAGAACATTTTATATAAAAAACAGAAACAAAATGTAAAGTCATCAGTCCAATATGATCTTTTCTTACAGACACAAATTAATTGATCAACTTAGTTTATTTTCAGTCTTTTTTTAAAGAAAAGAATTGTCCCGATTTGGCAGCAGACGCAGTTTTAGTTTGACACGATGCCATCAATGCACAAACATCCCAGTCATGATTTAAGCTTTAAACCACTGACCTCACACAAGCCTTCATTTTCTATCCTTTTTTCACTTTAGACAGGTGTTCAATGTAATGATCATTTAAAAAATAGATATCTGCTCTTCAAATTTGCAGTAGTCCTATCTGGACCCTGATTCTTAATCTGGACCTGGACTTTCTAATTGCTGGTAGTTAACTGGACAGTTCACATAACTGGTTGTCATCACACAAATCTCCAGGGTACACACAGGACTCTCTTACATTTCATCAAGCCCAGCAGGAAGAAGAATCCAGGATCAAAGATGTGGCAGAATATTGAAATGCTGAAACCTTGATGAGACTAAAATAATCCTATTCATGTGGATACCAAGGATATCAAGGAGGTGATGCATTGCTCCTTACAACAAACAAATCAAGTAAATAAAAAAGTTGATGCCCTGGCTGGGTGGCAGATTTACAACAATTCCAGTCAGACAGGAAATCGAGATCGGACTCTCGATATTAATGCAATTAAAACAAACTGAATCTGCCGTGTTCAGCAGTTGTTCTTCTCGCTTCTGCATTGATAGTATGAAACAGTGATAATCCAAAGGGTCGTTTCAGTTCCCTTATATGAGCCCTTTCTGCCCGGAGGATATTTATTCATGTGCTATTGTACTAGCACAATATCTGATTAACAAATTAACAGTGTAGTTTGTAATCAACATGAGCCTGTCTGTACTAGGAGTACACATTTAATAAAGGCCGTACATCGTGAGGACTCCTTCACTGCTTATGAACACAGACAGAGTGTTTGGGAATGTTCATCAGTCCTGAAGAAAACGTAGCTCCAAACTGTCATTGCTCCCGAGAATTGATATAAAAAAGCATAATAATCCTTGTTCGTTGTGCTCATAGTAAGTCTCTCTCTCTCTCTCTCTCTCTCATCAGTGTTCCGTAGAAGGCTTCAATGGTCCATGAGTATATCAATGCAAAGTGTGGCAGCATTCACCCAAATAGGCGTGTGCACATCTGCACAAGTTCTATCTATTCAAACGATTGCTCACAAAGTCAGGATGCGTGTGTGTGTGTGTGCACACTGAGTCGGTAGACAGAATAAGGCCACATCTAAACTGAAAAGCACTCAGAATCTGTGGGGAGGAAACAGAAATAAATAATCTGTTAATGAGGAAAAAGGATGGATGTAAAACACCATACATGTTCATACATCTTGTTCATAGCCATGTCCCCCCAGTTACTGGTAGTTACTGGTTACACAAGATTCATCAGTTCAAGTTTAAGGTCAAACACAGTCATGGACAATCTTGTATCTCCAATTCACCTGACTGCATGTCTTTGTATCGTGGAAGGAAACCGGAGCTCCCAGAGGAAACCCACACAGACGCAGAGAACATGCAAACTCCACACAGAAGAGACCCGGACTGCTCCACCTGGGAATCGAACCCAGGACCTCCTCGCTGCGAGGCGACAGTGCTACCCACCGAGCCACCAGGTCAAATAAAATGAATCGAATTAATTTACAGAACTAAGCTCGCTATTAAATGTTTTGAATACATTAACATATACCTAATTCCAAGTATGGTAGACACAGTGATGACAAACAGAATTGCAGAATTATGAAATACATACAAGCACAGAATCTGGAGACTTGGTCGAGGTGTGTTTTTCTTTTAGTGCCCGCTATTTCATATATACATGACAGTACAAAACTTACATAAATATTACATATGACTGTGCCCATCACTTCCCAGCCCGGGGTGGCCTCCGCCCAGCTGCATCTGTGGATCTCCTCCGATGCCCGTCGCCTTCTCCTCCTCTCTCCTTTTCAGACATGCAGCCTTTGGGTTCAGGTTACGCTCTACACAAAGTAAATCACATTAGTGACCGCTATGGCATTACAATTCACACTTGAACCAACACACATTACCAGGGACAAAAAAGGAAGATATAGATTGCAACACATTGGCAGTAGGTGCAGGTATTATGGGTTTGATTGAATGAAGGGAGAGAAGCTGCAGTTTAGAGTTATTGATTTAAAAAAAAAAGCACAGGGGAATGGCATGGCACAGACAGAGTGGACAGAAAAGAAAGGCAAGTCCAGTTTTTAATAAAGCGCAACCAAGCGCCTAATGGCAGCAGTAACTGTGGAAGTTCTTTTCCAGGAAAGCTGGTTTTGGACCCACATGAGGCGCAGGAGCGAGGGATGAACATGGACGTGGAACCCTACCTCGCACCTGCCTCTGAAGGCTCAGGATGACCTGCACGGCCTGCTGTAGGATGATCAGTTTGGTCTGTGCCTTGTCGCTCTTCAGGTGCAGCTGGCACATGCGCCCGAGCTCGCGGAAGGCCTCGTTGATGTCGCGGACACGAACTCGCTCGCGAGCGTTGTTGGCCAGGCGGCGCTCTTTGTCATGCAGCTCCTTCTCCTCCACGGTCAAGCACTCCTCTGATATGCTGCTGCCGAGGGCAACCGGGCACTCGTTAATCACCGTGTTAAGCAATCTACCTCTTCATTGATTAGCGTTTAACAGTCAGACAAGTACGGCATGAGTCAAGACCAAACAATTAGGTTGCCCTCGTACTGCACTATGCACAAATGACTATACAGGTGTGCAAACTGCCTTGCACCTACCTGACAGCTTATCCTTGATGATGTTGGCTATAGAACCACCAAATCTCTGATTAGATCAATTGGATCCTAATTAGATCCTACTTTACAGTCGCCTTTTACATGGTTATCACATATTACACAAACAAAGACTCACTAATGTACTGAATTACTAATGTAGGGCTGCGATCTTGCACAAATGTGTAACACCAGCTTTACAAATTGAAACCCGGTTCTGATCTGGATTCATTCATGAGGGTGAAGGGCATCCGAAGACGAGATCAATGGCAGAGCATAGAGAAAGAGCAACTTGACTGGTGTGCTTGGCCTTCACTTCCTTTTTCACTGATCAGATTTTCAGAGAATCCTCATTTCTTCTTATCACAACAAACTGTCAGTTTGTCCATCCAAAAAAACACCCGAAACATTTGTACCAAATGATCACTGCCTGTTTTCTGTGCCAGTGGAGAATAGGGGTCTGTGGGGTTGCTGCCATGGAGCAAAGAATGAAAGGGAGTGAAAGGGAGGTGTATTTAATAAACCAAATAAAAAGGAAAAGAGCACTGCATCTACTGCCAAGGGCTGCACAAACACACACACAGCGATTGTAAAAGCTAACAGAATAGCAGTAGCAAAAAAGAGCTGCCCGACACCTCATCTTAAACCCATCCCACTGCACAGAGATGTGTTTATTGGTGACTGGACAGTGACCTGCTGTAGTCTGTGAGAAGGGGAGAAAGGAAGAGAAGCATGAACAGAGATGACTGGGGAAAGAAAAAAAACAAAACAAAAAAAAAAACAGAATGGCAACCTGGCAAAAAGGGGGGTTAACCATGACAGATCAGAATGTGCAAAGAAACACTGCAAACAGAAACATTATAAAGCATGTTAATATAACAGAGAGTGGAAGCAGGACAAAATGGACCAGACGTTATGCAGTAAACTCATGTATGCTGTAAGGTCAGTTCATTCGAACTGCTTGACAGAATACAGTAAAAAAGCAAAGCAATAAAGAGCGGGATAGTAAAAATTAGACATCAATATAACAGCAGGCTTATACGAAAAAGCACAAGGTGGAGGTGTAGAGATTGTTCAGATATCCTCAGGTAAACTAGGAGTATTATGACACACTAATTTTAGAATAAAAAGTAATTTTGAATGATTGTAAGTTTGGGACCACAAGTGTGACCTTAATAAGAATGCAAGAATGTAAAGGTAAATAAATACTGGGCGATTTTTAAACCACAGAACTGCAGGGTTTCTCTGGAGAATGCACTGAAAGAACGTCAGTGTAAGTCATTTCGTTCATTTTTTTATATTTTTTGTATTTTTTACCCACTTTTCCCCCCAATATTTCTCCCCTAATCTAGTCGTGTCCAATTACCCTGACTGCGTCCTCTATACTGATTCGACCCTTCACCACTGACTGAGGACGCCTCTCAACTGACGTATGCCCCCTCCAGCACGTACAGTCAGTACAGACTGCATTTTTCACCTGCACGAGTCGAGTTCATACACTTGACAGGCACTAAGCACGGAGGGACACACCCCCATCAGCATTATTGTGCAGGCGCCATCAGTCAGCCAGCAGGGGCCGCAGTCACACCAGTTATGAGGACCTATGATCCGACTTTTTTACCCTCTAACCCTTGTTCATGCTGCCGCCCAGCCCAGTCGGAAAGGCAGAGCTGAGATTCGATACGATGTATTCAAAACCCCAACTCTGGTGCGCTAGCATACTTTACCGCTGCGCCACCTGAGCGGCCATTTTGTTCATTTGTTCACACTCAGACTAGTGGGTATTTTGTTTTTCATTTTAAACTACATATTATATGTATTTCCTCTGGCAAGCAAGAATTATACATTTCAAGTTCTAACTTCAAACATGTATCATTAGCTGCACAAGGGTGAAAACTGTGAATTAAGTTTGTGTTTGGCTACTAAGCAGCATCATGCAGAAGTGTGTAAAACTTGCACGATTTAATCCCAAAGCTCAAATCCAATTAGGAACTCCTGGTCCATTTACCAGTTCAGTTATAAGTTTTAATGATTTAGAATTATCAGCATTGTCAGTACATTGGTCAGACACACAGTCGCCGCCAAACATCTACAGGAAACCTGCAGGA
This sequence comes from Trichomycterus rosablanca, assembly GCF_030014385.1. Lineage (NCBI taxonomy): Eukaryota > Metazoa > Chordata > Actinopteri > Siluriformes > Trichomycteridae > Trichomycterus > Trichomycterus rosablanca. Next base: position 15,426,637 of record NC_086012.1, read on the forward strand.
CACAATAAACTAAACACATGTGCTGACTAAACACCAGATCCAGAAGCAGAGAAGTGACAAGAAAATGAAATGCGTGAACGAAGGGCAAAGAAACAAATGAATGAAATAAATGAAAATGCACGAATAAAATAAAGAGAGAGAGAGAGAGTGAGAGCCATGCAGGAGATCCCAAACATATGAAGAGATACAGCAGAAAGCATCATGCTGTCAGCTACCAGTCCCACTTTGAGCAGCAAAGTCAGCTTGTGTATTTTAATAAATTAGCAGATGGTTACATTTATGTGAAAACATCTGCAGAAACTAAAACCTTGATCATGTATGCAGCTGTTAGGAGTTCTGCATTGTTTTTTTGTTTTTTTATAAACCAAAACAGAATCTAATAAATCTGCCAATTTTTTTTAAATTCATGAGTTACCAGTGGAGTGACTAATCAGACCCCACAAAACCGAAGTGGAAACATCAGGATTACTTTCACTCTACTGCTTGAGTACAATAAATACTTTTCTATGTAGAAAAAAAAGCTGTTTCTGGTAATCAGAAGATGCATGGCTGTAGATAAGGTCATTGTATAAAAACCAAGCTGGACATTTCATTTCTAAGCAGGACTGGCAGCCCACCCCACAGCTACATCTCCACTGTGTGTGTCAGGTCTGGTTTAGCAGACATGGAGGCCCCACTGACCTCGCACTTGCTGTTCCAGGCTGAGAATAACGTTAACGGCCTGGTGCAGGATCAGCAGTTTGGTCTGAGGTTTCTCATTGTTCATATGAAGCTGGCACATGCGGCCAAGCTCCTTGAAGGCCTCGTTGATGTCGCGTACGCGCAGACGCTCTCGCGCGTTATTGGCCACGCGCCGCTCTTTCTCCCGCTCTGCCTTCATCTCCGGCGGCAAGTCCTCATCATCCTCATCATCATCATCATCATCGAGGCTTTAAAGACAATCGGTGAGGGGACAGAAGGGGGTTAAGAGGGGTTTACAGACATAATATACAGTAGGCTCATGATGTAGGTCAAGATGTAAAGCTGAAAGGACCGGTGTGGGGTTATGGCTTTTTGGTGTTGCCCGATACTCTGGTATGAACGTGTGATTGTTAACGTGCGATTATCTATCATCTCAGACTCTAAACTTAGACAGTTTTACTTGGCAAATGGTTTTATTTCCATCATACAAAGCTGTATTGCTTTGTGTTTGAATAGTCCTAGATAACACAGGGGCTTCTTCCCCATGAGTTTCCCCTAAATCAGACTAATACAGCCAAACAGGAAACTACAAAAATGACAACAACATACAACTGTGACCACATATAATGAATGCAACTGAGGATTAAGGGCCTTGCTCAGGGGCCAAAGAGTGGCAACTGCGCTTTTAAACTGTGACCTTCTGATCAATAGTCCAGTAACATAATCACTGAGCTCTGCCCACCATCGACCACCAAAAAAATTCTGTAAAATATTATTCTGCAGTATGTGGTTCTGTCTATACAAAAGCTACACACACATCTATGTTGCTGTGCTATACATGCTGAAATAGCTTCTTTATAAACTAGACAGCAGCAAAAACTTCTCATAACTTACTTATTTCATTTTCTCCACCACAAAACCACAAGCACCAAACCTCTTAAAGTAAAGAATTGCTGTTCATTAATGAAATGCTTTGATCTCAGATGTAAAGAAACTATAGTATCAACCTAGACCGTCTAAAATAGTAAATCCCCCCACTGGCCGATTGACCACACTGTGTGTATGAGCAGACAGGTACCTCGTCCTTGTGCGGCTCATTTTGCCGTCCTTCTTATCGTCCTCCGACTTGTCATTGACCAAACTGTTCTCATCGTCTTCCTTCTCCTCACGCTTTATATCAACACTGGAAGAGCGGGTCAGACTGCCAGGTAGACCTGAAAGGGTTAAAAGGTTTAGAAAGGTCTACCGTGGAGTACATAATTTTTTTTTTTTTTTTTTTTTATTAAATAAATTTGTACCCCTTTTTCTCCCCTTTTTTTAGCGCATCCAATTGTTCAATTAGCATCGTGCTTCCTCTCTGTCTATGCCGAACCCTGCCCTGACGGAGGTGATTGAAGCTAACCCGTATCCCCTCCGAAACACGAGCAGCAGCCAGATGCATCTTTGCCACCCACACATTGACGAGTTTGGCGCCACCTAGCGTTGCATGCGGAGAGACACACCCTAAGGGCACCCTCTCCCATCTCTGTGTAAGCGCCTCCAATCAGCCGGCAGAGAACGCAATCGCATTCTGACAGAGAGAGACCCACATCCGGTTCTTTGTCCCACCCCCCACATGAGCAACCGGCCAATCGTTGCTCATATAGCCACTCAGCTTCGAACCGGTAAAGCAAGGCTGGATTCGATACCACGCTCTTAGAATCCAGCCCTGGTTGCAGCGCGTTTCTTTTTACCGCTGCGCCACCTGAGCGGCCTGAGTACATAACTTTTTACACACAAACAGAAATGTCTATTCTGTACTAAAAACTGAACATAATACTGTTTGTTTTTACAATGCCATAACGTTTAAAGTTTAAAGAAACAGGGATGAGTACCCACGTTTTAAAAGAAAATCTAAATGACACTGTGTAATGCTTTCTACATTATTAGACTAATATATTAATAAACAATAATAATAATGTGACCACATGTGAACATTGGTTTACATTTAAATACTTTTCTTAAGTACAGAATTTACATTTTGTTTGTTTATTAGGATTTTAACATAATGTTTTACACTTTGGTCACATTCATGACAGTAATGGTAATTACTCATTACACAATATTCATCAGTTCACAAGGTTATATCGAACACAGTCTTGGTATCTCTAATTCACCTCACTTGCATGTCTGGACTGTGGGAGGAAACCGGAGCCCAGGAGGAAACCCACGCAGACACAGGGAGAACATGCAAACTCCACATAGAAAGGACCCGGACCGCCCCACCTGGGAATCGAACCCAGGACCTTCTTGCTGTGAGGCGACAGTGCTACCCATCTAGCCACCATGCCACCCCTTACATTTTGTTCCCAAGTTATGTAAAACTTTGCCATCGCAATAAAAGTTTTTTTTATAGGTTGGTAAACAAACATTAAAAGATCTTGTGTTAATTTGCCAGTTTGTGAAATAAGCACAATAGTTTTAGGTTCTGCCCAAGACTCAACATTAACACTGATTTTAAGCAGCTGTCTGAGTTCTTGTTGCAGTGCTGAAACATGTAACTCACTGGTAAAAGCCTCAGGCTGTGAGCTGGCAGGTGCCTGTGATGAGGTGTGGTGCCCTTGCAGAAGGGCATTCGGGCTTGTCCCGCTTGCAGATTCCTCGTGGTGGTTGGGCACCATGCTGGATGGTCGACCGTGCAGAGAAAAACTCTGGCTGAGGGCACCCAGGCCTGCAGCTCCTCCGGCAGCGTTCAGCAAGCTGTGTATGTCCGTGTTCAGGCCCGAGCCCACGGCGTGGTTCCGTAACACACGCAGAGCTTCACCCAGACAGTCCTCCATCTTATTCTGCTGTGAAATTAAAACATTCAGAGCACAGCAGGAGTTCACAGGTTATTCCGAGCTTACAGAAACATCAGCAAAATTCAAAGTGAATGAATTCTATAAAGAGAACTTCACACTGCAAACTTTAATTCTAATACCCTGCAACCTCTGGCATCTAGAACTTTTCAAGTATCTACCGTGTTTAAACATCTGCACTAGTCACTTATTTTAAAGCATACGTTTACATATGGATGTTCTATCAATAGAACAATAAATATTTGTCAGGAGGTGTCAGAATACCAGGCCTCTATTACAAAGATGTGCATTACGTTGAGCATAAAATCTAAAAATGATTTGTTCCATATATTAAGTCTTATTTAGGACACATTTGTGATCAGACTTGGTTTAATTTACACAAACAAACATCCTCAAATGTAATCCAGGTTTTACAGCACTATAGAAAAGTAAAAAAAACATTTGCTTTGCTGTAAACAAAGGTAATATTAAAAGCTTTAATTCTTCTGAAAATCATTTTTAATAAGCCCTCTGTAATCAATCAGCCCTTTAAACTGGTTTGTAGGTCGATTTTAATAAGATGAAGACAGTCAAGTGATTTTTTCCTTGATGATTTAAAATCTTTGGTGTTTGGTGCAGCAGACTAATGTCTAAGCAACAGGCACCTACAGAGTAGGTGAAAATCTTCTGTAAACGTCATGTGGATCTCAGGAGACCTCAGAAGGCATCGTGCCTCCACAAGCAGAGAAGCCAAAGAGGCTAAAATGATTCTTGATTACATTAAAACCAATTTGGCATGCTAACAATAGAAGTACCTCACCTGATATTCAGGTGTTTTCAGCTGCATTTGACCTTTCCTTTGTAAATATGAACCAAAATCCTCGAAAGGAATATTTGTGGGAACACACGTGCATATTTCAAACATACAGACAAACATACCAGTGATTGCAGTCCTCCCTCAAAGCTGGGTGATGGTGCAGACTGGGTGGATCTGGCCCACTGGGGAGCAGAGGCTGCAGGAAATAATATAATAATTTATAGTAAACATATGGTATGGATTTTTTTTTTTAGGTTTTTTAGACCCTCAATAGAATGAATAACATTTATACACCACCAGATGGCGCCACAGGACTTTTACCAAACTATCTGACACACTATAGAAACATGAACTCACACAAACCTGCCATGTTCTGTGGGGAGCCCACTGGAGTGGGAGGAGTGGAGGAGAAGTTGCTCCCGTTGCTGTCTGAAGGGTAAAGCTAATCAACACGAAAAATAAAAACGAATGTTTAAAAGGAACTGCAATGACATCAAACAGAAATAAAGATCAATTGTACACACTTAATATTTAACAAACAGTGTTTAACAAACATGACATTTAGACACATGTAGTGTAATAAAATATTGTAGTATTGCTTCTAACATTAGTTTGGATAGTTCTTCACCCCAGAATCACTCCTACTGGTATGAGGTGGACATGAAACGTCTACAAATTTTTGTAGACACTTCGTACCCAGTGCCACATATCAAATATGCACTGAACATAGTAGTGTACGAGAGCTGCTTAAATTAAAATAGCTAATTACAATAGCTTAGTTCTCTTCACTTTCTAAACAGTAGGTGGACTCAGTGAAGTACACAAGCAGGTAGTTATGCCCTGCAATAAACTATGAAAAATGACGAACAGCCTTTGTTGTTGTATTTTCAGATCAAATCTGGCTCAAGCGAGGTTTACACTGCATTCTCAGAGCTCTTATAAGATCAATACATCACACTATATGAATGATTTAAAAATAAAGTTTAAGTCTGTGTATTTACAAGACAACACACAGTAGGAAGGATATTCTCCCACCTAATTCCATCTGTAGAAGCTGCTGTCATTGTAAAAAGGGTCAGATTCCAATTTACACTGGTATGAAATAATGTAATCAATCTGCTATTTCAAGTGAATGCTTGGTTAAACAATATGAAATATGTTATTGTTTCTTTTGTTTTTGTTTTCAATATCTGATACTAGCCTGAACACATCACTCTCTTAAAAACTGACCAGAGGACAATCCTCCACCTAAGATCTGTCTGGTGTAGAAACGGGATTGAATAAAAGTCATATACATTTTGAATTTTACTGTTTGTTTTATTTGCACTATTAACTATGACACAGCTTCCCAAACAGTAAATAAAAAGACTTATAATACTTTAAAATTCTAATTAACAAAAACAATTAATGTCACGTTTTACATTTATGACAGGACAGGTAGTTACAGATTACACATGATTTATCAGCTTATCATCAAACACTGACATGAGCAAATTCATATCTGTGGACTGTGGGAGGAACCTGGAGCTCTCGGAGGAAACCCACCCAGACACGGGGAGAACATGCAAACTTCACACAGAAAGGACCCAGATTGCCCCACCTGGAAACTGAACCCAGGACCTTCATTCTGTGAGGTGACAGTGCTACCCACCAAGCCACCCCATTTTACTTTAATGAACCAAGCTCAACTGAGATTTGGAAACCTTTTTCAGAAAAGTGGAAGCTGTTACAGCCTCAAACGTTTTGGAAGTATGGTTTATAAACAGAAAATCAATTTGGGTTGCTTTTACCAGCAGTATAAATATACCATTACTCAGTTTTATTCATGAAGCTTACCAAATATTCTATACATCATGCTTTTGAAGTCGTCCTGGATTATTTATGACACTAAATATAAAAAATATTGCTTAGCGTGACTTACGGAAGCGAGAGCTTTTGCAATTTCATCTCCGGAACTTCCTGCTGCGTTGGCTCGGTTGCCTAAAAGAGCGAGGAAAATATCAACCTTAACACACGCATGCACATGTGGGTTACTGGGTTTTTCCAATCCAGGATGTAGAGGCTGGTGGGCGGAAAAACACGTGTCACGAGTCACTGATATTTAGTTTGCGGCTTGGACTCTTACCTATGATGCTCTCTGCTCCGTTAATGGGTGGCGTGAACGCGGACTGGAAGCTACCGTTGACCTCACTGGCGTGGTGAGGGTAAGATGGAGGTGACAGGGGCAGGGGCTGCCTCTTCTGCACAGCAAACGGAACGGACTGGCCAAGATGAGGCATGGAGGGGTAACTCGACTGAATCCAGGAATCCTGCAGATCATCTACAAAGTACAACAAGACTTCAGTCGTCTTAATTTAAAATAAAAAAACACCATAACCTGCTTGTCTTTATATTGGTTAAGATATTTTGGTCAACCTCAGTGAATAATTTCACCATGCTGTTTAATTCTTGATTATAATTCGACTAATTTAAGTTTTAACCTACGAGTTGCAAGTTTGATTATATAAATATAGTATATTGCATTCTTAAAGCATTCTTAGAGGTTATATATCATTTCCATAACAACTCGTGGTGTAGTTAAGGTCTTAAGGCTGCTATATGCTTCCCTAGTCACACATTTGAGAGCTACAGTGGTTTAAAAAAAGTAGGAGGCATGTAGACTTTCTTAATACCCAATTTAAAAAAAGTCTTAACGTAACAAAACCACAAGTAAAAAAATATCCAGATTTGTAATCTATTTAACTACCAACAGTGTTGGGCTGGCATACTAGACCGCTGCACAACTTAAGCACCTGTATGTAAAATTTATATACAGATATTATTTTAACAGTAAAAAGTAGTTGTAATGAACTGTTTTTATAATTAAAATATTGTTTTATGCTGTTTTTGTACATTAAAAAAATTCAAATTGTGGTGAATATCAAAGCTGATGTAACTAAATCAATTTAATTAAGAACAAAGGAGCATAATGACCAGAGCATTTAGTTGAGTTTTACTATTAATCAATGCTGCAATTCATTCAGTTACCACTAGAGTAACTCTTATTTACACTATTTAGTAGTAAACCATTTGGGACGAAGCCCTATGAAACATAGTGCTGAGCTACATTTGCTGGTGGTTGCCGTTTAGTTTTTCTTGTCGTCTTTTCCCCAGACTCCAGATTTTTAGATGCTGAATGCATGTCATACATGCTGTAGTTTAATGAGCAGTGCACACCTTGCATGTAGAAAGAGCTTGGATAAACACTGCCGGTTTTTGAGCTCGGGTAGCCTGCGTTCTCCTGGTTGTAGTCATCACTGGGAGCTGATGGATAGACCTGCACACAAGCAACAAAGTTTTTCAGCAATATAGAACAATGTAATTACACAGGTACTAATTTATTTATTAGTATTTATTGGTTACATTCATGACAGGACAGGTAGTTACACAAGATTCATCAGTTCAAGTCAGTTTTGTATCTCCAATTCATCTCATTTGCACGTCTTTAAACTATGGGAGGAAACCGGAGCTCCACACAGAACTTAAGGACCCGGACTGCTTCAGCTGGGAATCAAACCCTGGACCCAGGCTGTGATGCAACAGTGCTACCCACCGAGCTGTGCTCATTTGCAAGGTACTTCTAGCTTTTTAAGATTCAATCTCAAGAAGGTTTTGGATTTTTATGTAATTAAACAAATGCATTATATAAAAATAGGCTACGTCATTGTGACGTACTGTTCCTGAGACAGCCCGCTGTTACATCAGGAAACATTTACCACAGAACACAAAACACTCAACGCATGCCGTCCCAAAGGAAACATTTTAGATAGATGTGTGGGCTACTACAGCCACTCCTTCACAGAAAGAAACTTGCTTACACAATACAACCAGACATACGAATTGTGTTTGGCCTTGACAGCCTTCAAACTACAAATCCTTTACTAAATATAAAGTTAAAGGTCCAGGTACACATCCTGTCTGAATTCATGCTTCTAAACTGGTTCCAAGGATTAAGCATAAATAAACAGTTAAAGCTACACTAAAGCTAGATAGAGAATCCAGGGCTTAAGGGCTGGTTGTGTGATTTGATTGAACAATATGATGTGAGAAACTGCAAATAAATAAAGGAAAGTGAAGGTGTGGGGGAAAAGAAACCGAGTCAAAGATTGTGTATGGGAGAGAGAAAGGGCGAAAAAGAGAGAGAAAGAGCACCGCATTCCCAATTACAGAGCCATCTGCCCATTCCTGGAGGCCAGCCAGCACCACAGGCAGCTGGGAAGAAAGGGGGGCGAGCAACGAGTGCAGAGGAAGGAGAGAGATGGAGAGGGGGGCAGGGAAAAGGACAAGCGAAAGAAAAAATAATGATTAAAAAATGGACAGTAGAGGAGTAAAAATGTTTGAGAGGGGGGTAAAAATAAAAACAGAACAGATAGCAGAAGGCATTACAAATAAACCCCCGTTTTCTGGTTTAAAATGGGGTGCTGACCGCACTCACACATACTGACATCTGCTAGCAATTGTTAAAGGGCAGAATGGCTGAATTGTTGAAATGAAGACAAAGCTAAACAGGAAGCCCTGCCATCCCAATTCCCCAGAGCCCGACTAAAAGGCTAGGTATTAAAACACGGGTCTTGGTATGGGCTGGAATTTAGCTTAGACCAGGCCAAGATCCTGCGCACTGTGTGTTTTTAAAGATGGAGTAAGGTGACGGTTTATTATTCGGAGAAAAAAAAAGGTGCATGCATGAACGCTTAACAACAAGTTGCATGAGTAAGCACACGTCTAAAATAGGAATAGTTGCTTAAAGCGGTTATCAGTGCATGTCTGGAGGTATTATTTGTACAAGATCAGGCAACACAATGTTTAGGAATGTGACTGCAACAGTGCAATTCGATTCATTTAAAATTACATTTAAATTTAAACTGGCCACTGTAAAAATACATATATAAACACTTTGTATTTACAAAGTAAGGTGGGCAGTAATACAAAACCTAAACTCGAACAAGTGCAATACATTAAAAAAGCTACTTAAATATTAAATATTTATTTGTTTGATTTTACATTCGATTTTTACTTGTGTACATTTGTAAAGACCAATATAATTGTTTTATTTGTTTTTCATTTGGGGCATAATGCACTCTACACCATTCCAATAATCATGTTAAACCCTAACGAGAACATTATTTTATTTATTTATTGATTGATTTATTAGGATTTTAACGTCATGTTTTACACTTTGGTTACAGTCATGACAGAAACGGTAGTTACTCGTTACACAACATTCACCAGTTCACAAGTTTAATGCTAAACACAGTCACGGACAATTTTGTATCTTCAATTCACCTCACTTGCACGTCTTTGGACTGTGGGAGGAAACTGGAGCTCCCGGAGGAAACCTACGACACCGGGAGAACATGCAAACTCCACACAGAAAGGACCCGGACCGCCACACCTGGGAATCGAACTCAGGACCTTAATTCATGTGTGATTTTATTAGCTAAAGAAAGAAGCATTTCAACTTCTGTGTTTTTGGTGATGCCCATAGTGCAGCATTACTGTTTGCATCAGTCAAAAATTAATCACAAGCTTAATATTATGTAAAATAATATTAACCCTTTAAATAAAAATGTACCTGGTCACCACTGTCCATATAAATGCTAACCACTAACAAGGACATATCCCCTAGATAGCACGCTGTATATGCTTTTACACATTAAGGTTTACCCTCAAATGTCATGCAGATACGTGCATTTAAATATTGTGTCAATATATTCGTCACTGTGAATTGCTTATATCATTTAATCTTGTGTAACAAGAAACAGTTCTGTACATTTTCACAAGTCTCTTTTCTTGATAGGTGTAAACCTCAGATAGTAAAAGGTAAAAGACTACTTGTTTTTCAAGGTACAATAGACACACATTGAAAACAACAAACCTACAACTCACACTGTTCACCCAAATGTTCAGTCAAATAAAAATATGACTGCAATCACTTCCTGGCTTATGTCACTTCATAAATGTTCAGCCCTGTAGTATAAATCCTGATGAAATTATTAGAGAGACATTTTAAAGATTTTTTAAATACTGTCATGTGGAACATCTTAGCTTTGTAGATCCTGCATAGCGCTCAACATCCCAGTGAAACCAGAGAAAAGTGTAACTGAAAGGGTCTATTACAAACTGCTGGCAGTGTGTTGTACTTTAGAACACATATTTAGTTTTACATTCAATAAAACTAGTTAACATACAAATTAATTAGACTCGCATGTCGGCTGCCCTTCAAACACTACGGTTAACTAACGAGGTCACAGACGTGTTGAAACATCAGACACCCACAGACCACGCACATATGTGCTTACCGAGGACGGGAGACCAGGTGGTACTTTCCTGATCTTTTTCGGTGGTGTATCTAAACGAGGGGAAAAAACACAAACACACATCAGTAACAGGCACAAATGTTTCAGCGATAAAGCAAAGCTGTTTTATAAAAGCAGGCCTTTTGCAGTGCTGTTTTTTTTTTTTTTGCAGGGAGGGGTTCTGAATCCTCCGTGAGCTTTCACGGAGCCCCTCGCTATCTAGCTATCTTACCCAGCACTGCGTCCTGAGACCTCCTACGAGTGGCCGGGTACAAACCATAGAATTGGGATGGGGCTTTAGCGCCGGAGGGGGAGAGGCCATCGGGGCTGGATACTGACATGTCTCCTGGCAGGAACTGCAGAAGGAAGATGAGTTAACAAAATTAAAACAAAAAAACAGCCAAATAAAACAGCAAGATCAATTGAGACACATGTAGGCAATAGCCGAGCTTCTACGCACAATATAAGCACACAGCAATAATGACAACATGGTTAAAAAATGTGCACATTTTGCAGTCAGCTTTTTCCAAGTCATCAAATTGACTGTTCTAAAGGAAGTTGTGTCACCATTTTTGGAGCAAAAATCTGCTGTTACACAGACTAGTGCTAAAGTTAGGATTTTACTGCTCAAACGTCATGTTTCGTTATTAGTCTAGGTAAGAAGTTGCTACAAGAAGCATTTTGTTCACATTTTGTTTATTTATTTGGGTTTTAACACTGTGTTTAACATATACGTGTCACTTAATGGTTATTTTATCTTGTCTTTATGGCTTGTATATTATATTTACAATTACTCTTAATTTGCTGAATTTACCACAGAAACAGGGACATCAGGGGCAGCGGTAGCCTAATAGGTAGAGCTTTGGGCTTCAAATCAAAAGGTTGAGGGTTCGAAACCCAGCTCTTCCGTGTAGCCACTGTTGGGCACTTGAGCAAGGCTCTTAACCCTCTCGGCTCGAGGGGCGCCGTACAATGGCTAAATCAGAATCTTTATTTTCGCCCGATGTACCAGATGTACAAGGTATTTCTCTTGGTGCAGATGTCAACATATACAGTATACATTAAATAGTAGTAAAATAAACACTATATATATATATATATATATATATATATATAACACAGAATAAACAACACAACAAGACAAGTGTGCAATGGAGATGTACAGTAGAGTTCACTGACAAACTTCAAGTAAAAAATAGTGTGATAAAGTTTATTAAGTAAATAAGATGTGTATGTGTGTATTTATCTTAAAAACTAAATTAATTCTGTATGATGGTACCTGTGCGCCAAAGGGGTAGGGTCCTCTCTCCGATTTACCTGAAACACAGATCACATGCTTTTATATTACTAACAGACACTGAACACGTTTCCTTTTATATATTAAGACCATGGGTACCATTACACTTTCTTAAATGTTCCTGAAATCATTTTGCTTTGAATCTACACCCAATAAATGCCCAAATTACTAATCTATGGATACAAAAAGGTTATGTAAATATACATTATAAAGATCACACACTTTCATAGCCTGCACACGTTAAACAGCACCGAAGGATCGGCACACTGTAGTAATGGGTTATTCATTGCGAGAGGGTGCTGGATGGAGGGCTACTCTCTGAGTTTGGCAGGCCTCCATCTGGCTCAGCGAGGCTGCCAGAGTAGATGAGGTGTAGTGTTTACGGCCTCAGACTGTGCGCCCAACAACAAACCGGCCCATTATAAATTCTCCAGTGCTAATTAAGCAACCCCCTTTGCAAGCGGAGCTCACGAGAGGCAGCCGCCCCGTCGTTTAAGTCCCGGTGGAAGGGGCTGCGCTCCAGTGGACTTAACCCTACTCCGAACACTCTGTCCCCCTACACCCTCCCCCAAGCATGTAAGCTTTCACTGAGGGAATTCCGGTGTGACCCCATTCGCAGTGTGGATGCCATTTAATGTTGAGCTCCTGTGGGGAAGCCCGAGTATGTGGGTACGACTGCACAGTGCCAATACTGAGTCTATTCATGTAACAAGTATTATACACCAAAAGTGTATTTTAAGTCTGTTTAATATGCCTTTAGTGGTGGGTTTTAATATGCCTAGCAATTAGGAGGTGCACTTGTCAGCACGCTCTCAGTGCTGACCCCAAATCCGGATAAGAAATGAAGAAAAATAACAAGGGTTGTGTCAGGAAGGGCATCTGCCATAAAAAACTGTGCCAAAGCAGGTACTCAGACCAAAGTGATCCACTGTGAGGACCCAAAATATGGAAGCAGATTAAAGAAACAAGATCTTTATCTAGTGATCTGTTGATGTAAGCCAGACTGCACTATATGCTGAAATCTATAGGAAGACACTGATTCACATGTTACACAGCGAAACAGCATTTTATAGAGTGATGCAGCGCTGCTTACCCTGCCACTGCGCTACCTTGAGCACCATGCACCACACAGATTCCCCTCTTTGATGTTCAGTTTTTACCGCTTACCGCTTAATCAGATTAAACTTTGACCCATTTCGCTACTGACCATTACTCAGTGCCACCAATAAGACAAATTGTTTATATGACGTAGTCAAAAGTAAAGCACAGCCAGCAGAAAGCGGTTTTGTCACGTATCTTGTGAAAGGTGTATACACGGCGATAAGTGGCAGCACGCGCTCAGCCTCGCAGTGAACATTCATCAGTTAACCTATTGGATGAGTAGAAATACCTCCAATTCCTGAGCTGCAGAGCGATGAAGGAGACATGCTTTCATGCTCACTGAAATGAGCCCCATCAGGAAATGCCTGCACAAATAAACACACACACAAAGGAATCAACATGACATATTGTTCATTATACAGTTTTATCACCTGTATACCAAAACACTTAAAAGATACCCTCACTACCCCAAAGCACCCCACTTATAAAGAAGCTTCTGTGAAACTAGGACAAAGCTGGCATCACTGAAAACGTGGCTTTGTATGTTTATTAAGCTGTGTATTTACTACTTATTGCACTTACAATATAATGATGCTTTTGCCTTCATTTTATTGAACAAGATCTACAAGGCATAAGGTTCTGAGAAACTTCCATGTCTTTGTATCTGGTTAGCTTGCTAAAATGGAGCTGTTCTAACACACTACACGATCTCAACTAACATCAAAGCGCTTTATGATCTGACAGATTCAGAGGATCGTTTCATTTCTTACCCGTGAAATGAAGGACGGACTGTTCTGCTCTGCTGAGCCCCAGGAGCTTGATCCACCGCCGTCATTCAAACCTGCAGCACAAAACACACGTTGTTGTTTACAGAAGGTTTAAGTTAATAAACCTGTTAGAGCTTAACCATCAAAGAAATTACTTAAAGCAATTATTATTATGTTTAGAAGCAAGTCGTGTCACGTCTAGTTTTCTGGTGCTGACACGACAATGTAAGTGCTTAGCGAATCATTCCAGAAGATTCCGTCAGCTATTAATAAAAGCCGTGAAAACCCGACCAAAATAAAAATACACAGGCTGCGTGGTGCATAAGCGCTGAGCTCACCTCCAGCTATTTTTAAATCAGCCTGTGTAGCCTAACATTAAGAACGGATTTTATATAATCCATCCATTACAAAATGGATTAATTTAATATTCCAGTCACTAAATGCAGTCAATGAAAATGGAGACTAGGCAAGGTACTTTCATTCACCCTGCGAGAACATTAACAATGTGATCAGCATTTAAAAATAAAGAGTAGGTCAAAGAGCCGGTAAAAAAAAAAAAAAAAGACTAGGCTGTATGATGGAGCTCCAACAAACACATTAGCAGCACCAGAAACCTGTTTGATTGTGTGGACATACACAATTTGTTTGCACTGGCCACTGGTCATTTAAACTCTACAGTAGTGTTGGTTTAGGAAAACTGGTATCCAATAAGTAATGTGTAACACACACATGGAAACATAAAGACTATTAAAATACATCATATAGATAGAACCCAAAACCATGAATATACTTTAGTTAGAATTATGTTATCTAGCGTTGCCATACACAATTATTCCAGAACAAACAAACACACACAAATGTTAAAATTTGTCACTTGGACGACCTAGATAGTGCAGCAGTCTAGATTTCAAGCTCTTCGGTTCAAATCCCAGGCGGTACCATCAACCTGACCTGAGGGAGGGAGTTTGACAGTGCTCCAATGACACTCTTGTCATGAACTATTTGCTGCCAGCTTTGTTTACATTTAAATTCAGCTGAACAAGTCATGCTTACAATGTTTGTTTGTCTCACTGTTCTACATTACAGGCACTTTAACTACAATATGCTCTTTTTATTTTGTAAAGCATAAAGACTTGTTGAAAATATTTCAGTTAATGGTGAACTGTGGACTAGTATCACATTTCCATCATGTTGGCACACATCAGAGCCTGAATGACTGAATGAAAGAAGTTGGTTTGTCGAGTGGGATGTACTAAACTTGCGCTCAGCAACCTTCCCAAAATTACTCAGCATCTTTTAAATCTGTGATAAAAATCACATATCGCGCACTATGCAGTCATAAAGTTAGAATGTAAAATAGGTACATAAAAATGAAACTACATACATGAGTAACGTTACTGTCTGACATTGAGATCATGATGAATTATAGAAGCAAACTAGCACATGGCATGCCGATCTAATGTAATCTAAATGCACTATACTAACAAGTGTGTGTATGTGTCTGTGTCTGTACACACACACACTTACATTTTCAGCATTTAGCAGACGCCTTTATCCTAAGCGACTTACACTAGTTACAGTATACAGTCTGAGCAACTGAGGGTTAAGGGCCTTGCTCAAGGGCCCAACAGCTTCTGATTACTAGTCCAGTTCCCTAACCACTAGGCTACGGCTTGCCCACACACACACACACACACACACACACAGACACAGACACTCTTACGCTATTAAACAGACACTTTTATCCAAAGCGACTTACAATTATACAGGTTGAGCAAATGAGGATTAAGGGCCTTGGCAACTTTGCAATGTTGAGGTTTGAGCTTGATTACTAGACCAGTACCTTAACCACTGAGGTATCACTGTCCCTGTATATAGAGAGCGCAGAAATTTCCAGAACCCCCCCCCATGCAGTAATGCTGGCGAGGATCTCTGGAGAGAAGAGCCTAATTGCGAGCCTATTTGCATAAGTGTGCATATTAATGAACTCAACATTTATGAATATTCATAGTTTTGTTGTCTAATTAAAACTGAGGAAAGGGAGAGGAGAGATTCGTGACGGCGTCGGCAGCCGAGCAGAACCGGAGCGAAACGCGGGGCCGGCATCATTGCCGTGACAACCGTAATCTGCAGGCAGAGTTCCAGGGGTGTCGTGGAGTGGAGAGACGTGGGCTCGTGTCAGAAAATTCAATCAACTCATACGGTGCAGCGCGCACACACACACACACACACACACACACCTACCTCATCTGTGTTGGTGCACTGTGAGCTGTAGAGCTATCTGACCGAATTGGCTCTCTCTCTCGCTCTCACACACACTTACCTACCTACACACGTACACCATTGACGGACCATATGAAAAATAACAGGAAAAATGATGGAGGGTGTTACGTTTCACTATGCCTCACTACCTGCTTTTAGACAACGCCGGTGGAAATCTCATTAAGAGTCGTTTGTTTACTTATGCTCCTTAACAATATTGGAACTTCCTGCAAACAAGGAACACTTCACATGAAGAATGGCACCCTTTAAAAGAACAGGGTGCTTGCTATTAACAGCTATTCATGAAGCGAGGGGGAAGAGAGTGAGAACGAGACATCTAATAGTGTGGAATGTGAAAGGCACCAGGAGGGTGATGAAACGTGGGGGTGTATGTTAAAAAAAACCCTCAAAATAGCTGTAATCCATATTCATAAGCATGGCAGACATTCAGTATTATTAACAGAGGAAAAATGTGGATTAGACATAATACGTATTACAATGGCCATGCTTTATGCTGTACAGTCTACAGCTCGGAGCAGAAAATGTCCTGGGGTTAAAAACAGCACCCAGAAGTAAGCCGTTCTCCCAGCACCTGAATAAACAAAACCTTGCTCCGCAGGACTAATAAAACCTGGAAAGCACTTTTTCAGTCTCACTAAGACTCTCCAGCTGATCCACTCAAAGCTACACATAAGCAAGGAGTCATACAAGAGACCCATGGGGCAAAATCAAGACTTTAAACAAGCCGAACTATACATACAAGCTCTCCGTTCTTGTTTGTGTGTGTGTGCATGCCACTCGTTCATCCATCATTCCTCACCCTCTTTATGAGCCGGTGAGTCATTAGCGTCTGGAGATCCAGCGCGCCATTCAGAGACTCGTAGCGCGCTCGCACGCTACCTGTTTGTGCAGACACGCTGATTACGGAGGACAATAGAGATGCAAGCTGCGAGTCGTAAAGCATTATCTCTACACCACTCTCTGCCCTGAAGGCATGACTGAGACCATGAAGGTGTGTGTGTTTGTGTGTGTGGAAGCACACGGTATAGTTCTGAGTGAGTCAGGATGAACAAATCTGAACAACTGTACAACAACAGCAAGAGCGCACGTCGTCGTCGTCATCCCCCCCTCCCCCCGGCTCAATAAACAAAGGCCTATAATTATGGGGAAATGTGTCAGAATCGGTCTAGTCACACCTGAGTCATGAGCTGAGTGAAGCTGACACGTACACTTACAAGATCAATACAAAGAAAGCCAAAACCACACTCACAACACACACCCACGCATTCATAAATAATACTACAATGTCTAGTGTGCTACCACCACAGACTAATCAATATATATGGACCAGGCTGGTTTATTTATTTATTTAGATGCCTTATGTCGTGTTTACACAGTAAATATATTCACAGCAGGAAACGAAGGTGATTCAAATATTTCGGTTTATAGTCCTCGTCAGGTGTTGTTCCTTAGATCCGCTCTTTTAGACCAATTTTTCCCTAAAACTTAAGGACTGTTTTCATTTCGATTTAATTAGAGCTTTGCAATAGATTGTCGCTGCTCTAAGTTTGTTTGTTTGTTTATTGGGATTTTAACGTCATGTTTCACACTTTGGTTACATTCATGACAGGAACTGTAGTTACTCATTACACAAGGTTCATCAGTTCACAAGGTTATATCAAACACGGAAATTCACAATTCACTTGCACGTCTTTGGACTGTGGGAGGAAACCGGAGCTCCCGGAGGAAACCCACGCAGACACGGGGAGAACATGCAAACTTCACACCAAGCAAGGACCCGGACCGCCCCACCTGAGGATCGAACCCAGGACCTTCTTGCTGTGAGGCGACAGTGCTACCCACTGAGCCACCATGCCCCCCGCTGCTGAAAGTATTTAGAACATTCAGTATATGTATTCAGTATGTTTGATTGAAATGGGTATATGGCGGGTATCACAAAGAGGAGGAGCTTCCCCCTTACAGGATGTGTGTGTGTTAATCGTGTGTGTCTAATGCGGCATCTGGTATAAACCAGCTGATCAATACGTTTTTCTGGCTGTGTTTTTATTTTGAGGGAAAATGTCCCTTTGTGTGTTCCATTCTATTTGCCTGAAGTGACTTATGATTGTGACTAAACACAGTACAAGCAATTGAGGAATAATTAATAATCACCAGATAAAAAAATTAGGTGGCCTAATGTTGTGTCCCCCTGTGTTCTGACAGCACAAAGTGTTTTCTGCCAGTTAGGCACTTTGTCTTCAGACATGCGCTGAAATATCTCTGTTTATGATTAATCAATCTGGAAGAGCAAGTCATGTGAGAACTAGACTTTTACGCTTACAACATTTAGCAGACACTTTTATTTAAAGCGACTTAAAACTGCAATGCAAGAAATTGAAGGTTATGTGATTATCAGACCTACATTAATACGATACCTACATTAATACGATAAGACATTAATATAAACATGTTACTCTGCTTCAGGAAATACCTTCACTGGATGTCCAACTTTGTAAAATAATGCATAGCTTTATACTGTATGCATATAAAGAGGCTTAAGCCAAGTGAGTCAGAAATCAGCTATGGTTGTATTTATTGCTCTTTTTTTTTTCTCAGCCAAAAGGCCTTTGGCCGTCTGCAGGGATGGAAAACTC
Organism: Trichomycterus rosablanca; assembly: GCF_030014385.1. NCBI lineage: Eukaryota > Metazoa > Chordata > Actinopteri > Siluriformes > Trichomycteridae > Trichomycterus > Trichomycterus rosablanca. The sequence continues at coordinate 15,445,367 of NC_086012.1, forward strand.
TGCTTCATGCAAACCCCAGTGCTCCTCTGTGCTTTAAGCAGAACTTTGCTGTTATATTTACCCCAGTTATTCTCACTTTCATATACTCAGTAAATGAAACTTGCTGGCCAGCAACACCTCAGGGAGTTCGTTCTTCCTCATCACGAACGGCACAGCTGATAAACAGCTAACAAACGACTGTCAGTGAATCCGCATTTCTAACCGAACGCAGACGACTTCACAAAAGAGCTCAATTTATGTGCAAATCCATCGTACTTAACGACTTAACGACAACGTCCGGCTACATTTCTATTGTTTTTAACATGCCCAGTTAAATCACTATCAGCAAACAGCTATAAATAGTAAATATAACAACATTCATAAATATTAATTTAATTTCAGTTTCTTGGTTTCTTCTTCAGAAGGCTTGGGTTTGGAATAAAAAAAATATACAGTACAGTACAATACAGTAGAAGGTCATCATGCACAGACAGCTCTGGTGGTTTTGCGGGTGCTAACGCTTGTGAAAGACTGCGACCTTCACCTGCTCCGAAAGGTGTGAACACGCAGCAAAGCTGTGTGTTCACGCACATTCGCCGGTTTTAGGACCAGTTATAACAGTCGAAAGCAACTGACTGATTTCGCACTGAATATTAGCACCCAATTCACCATGTCCACAAAACCCAATAATACTGTATATTACACCCCAGCACTACCAGCTTTCTACAGAAGTCGGTAAATGTCTCAGTACGCAAACTGCTCATACCGAAACCGAAAACTTAACCACATGTGCTTCCTTGCTTGGTCTCATACAATTCCTTAAGACTGTTCATGCCTGGAACCATGAGTGTTGCAGAGGTCTGCATCTCAAAAGCCAGCCTCCCATTATTTTTCACTATATCCCTCTTTAAATTGGCACCGCAAATAAAGAATTCTCATATCTTACTGACATTATTTACCAGAGTTTACCAGAGAGAATCGAGTTTCACCCTAGTGAAAAACAGAGTAAACCCCCAACATTCAGACATAGCAAATCATGACTGAGTGGACACTCATCTGGCTGATGGCACAGCTGAGATTCAAACCCAGACACTCTGTGTTTACATGCAAGCTTCATCTGTACCACACGTGTTGCTGCGGTCAAACCAGAGACTGTTTAACTGTACACTCACAACATGTGCCAACAGGGTGAACCAAATAACAAGGCCAGTAAGTCTAAACATCATTAAATAACCCCAGATATACTGCTGCACCAGATACACCAGATACAAATACCAGGAAGGGGGATTTCCTATTTCAGTGAGAGATCATGAAGCAGAGGGAAATGACCAAATGCAAAAAGCAACAGACAGACTACAATCAGTAACTGTATATACACAACGTACATATGGTAGATGTAGTATATAGGATGGCCAATGAATGTACATGCATAGAAGCAAATTCATGAATATTCAGGTTTATCATCATGCCATCTGGGAGGCATTTGTAAAAGGTTTCCACTTGTCCAGCGCAAGTTTATTTATTTATTTGGATTTCTAACGTCTCGTACTCGTTACACAAGACTCATCAGTTCAGGTTTATTGCCAAACAGTCCATATCTCCAGTTCACCTCACTTGCACGTCTTTGGACCGCAGGAGGAAACCAGAGCTCCGGGAGGAAACCCACACAGACATGGGGAGAACATGCAAACTCCACACAGAAAGGACCCGGACCACACCATCTGGGGAGCAAAGGTTAGACAGAAACATGACTTACCTGATCCTCCAAACTGACCACTGACTTGACCATTGGCTTGACCATTGGCTCTGTTTTTTCCATTCTGGACTTGAAGAGGATACATCTACAGAAAAGCAGACAGAGTTAAAGCAAAATGATATTGCTCTATGTCAAAATAAAGCCGTGTGAGTGCACATAAGCATGCAAGAATGCCTGATAATACACTATGGTGATAATTTCTAAACAAAGTGAGAACACGAAGAATATCTGCACTTACAACACTGAAGTCCAGCAGATCACTGAGCTCCCGGTCTGTTGCTGCAGCGCCCATTCTGATATCACTCATATTTTGTCAGTGTGCACACAAACCCAGTGACTTTGCAACCCTGCAGAAAAAAAAGACAGAAAAATAAGTGGTGCTCATACATGCTCTGCTTTTAAAGACCTTTACCTGCTTTACCTTACCTCCGTATGCCCTATTGTGGGTTAAAGAAAACAAACCATTAAATTTGGCTCAGAAATCTTAAACCATTTCAATTATTAGAAGGCATGTCCCAGTTTCATCATTCAAAGCTTATATTAATAGCAATTTGACTGATAGAGATCCAACACCAAAATCCTTACAGTATCAGAGCTGCCGCTCTTAAGTTATGGAAAACTTACAAAAATAAACCCTTGGTGGTATGTTTAAAGAAATCTGCAGAATAAGACATCACAAAACAAAGCACAAAAGATTAGAAAATCTTTTTGAATCTAATCTATTAAGAATACAGTGAGGCTTGTTTGTGAGGTTGGTTTACATTGGTAATCTTTGGCTACTGAGAGGTGTATCATGTATAGAGAGTCACACTATGCTCTATGTGAAATGACCCCCCCCCCTCGCCCAAGTCATGTTGGCACCTTAACCAGTCCCGGGGGTCACATACAACAGCAGGATAAAAACCCCGACATTTCCTCCAACCAAGAGCACCTTCAGCCTTTAATTCTGACCTAGGTACAACATAACACAAACAACCGCTGAATAATTGCTGCTAAATAATACTCAAAGGTTTCTTTAAACTGTGCTGTATAACTTTTGTAAAATAACATTTGTACTTAAATTTTAGATGTATCAGAGACACAAAATTACCAACTTTCATGAACATAAAAAAAATCCAGCTTCGTATCGACAACAAAAATAAAATGTTACACATGATCCAACACATCTAACTTATGTTCTCATACTAATGACAACAACTGCAAAGACAGAATCCAGCTTAATAGTTATATTCTCTACATACAAGGCAAAAAATAACCAGGGTTTGTTTTCATAAAGAAAGAATAGGGGAAACATTAAAAATTAGGTCAATATTCAAATTGTGGTTTAGACTGCTGACATCATCTTGGCTTACAGAAAGACTCATGTGTTATCAATCAAGACTAGACACTAGTCAGGAACCATCAGCAGCTTTCTGACTAATAACTGAACAGCCCATGTGACCAGACTACAACTGGAAGAAAAACATTAGGTTTGTATAAAAGTAGGGAAAGAGCTGATGACACTGGTGCTACATTAGGTATAGGTGTACAAATGGCACATACATCTAGTATCAACAACAACAAAAAAATCACATCATGTCAACTTCCTATAAATCCACAACCGTCCAGTCAGAGTTAAAAACACATATTCGACATTGCTCTTTGGGTGTGAAGGACTGTTTCTTTAAGAGCAACTGAGCCAACAATAAATGAATTTTCTAAGAAGTAGAAAGTATGTTAACAATTTGGACATCGTTTAATTTGGCTTGCGTTTAAAACTCCACTGAGGTCTGTGCAGTGTAATTCTGAGACCACACACTTAAAATCAGGACAACCGTGCAAATGTGACCCACATGAAATTCAGTTACCTCACTAGTTACAAAACAACAATCTGGTGGTGAATCTGGTGGTATTTTCCAAGGAAAATAAATGTACCATGTTTGAATGTATCATTATTGTACAAAATAGGGCACGTGGTGGCATTGCAGTGAAGTTTAATACGTATAAAATATACATTTACCCAAGACTAACTGATGCAAATAAGAAAACATCTGAATGCTTCCATGTTTAGTTAGAGGATGAAACTGAGTTAAAGCGATCAGGCTTAATTTAAAAAGCAGAGCAGTAAGGTGATTTGACAGCACTTCTCCTCCACATCACAGAAAAACTTTAACTTGGTATTTAAATATGCACCACATCACATGAAGCTCTTGGTTAACCAGACATGAGCACTAGCAGTGAGTCTCTAGTCCAGAGGTCGACATCAACAAACCACATCTAAAAGAATATTCAAACTGTATTATAATTACTGGCCCAAACAGATTGACCAAAATAGCTTAATAAAGAATATTACATTACCCAACGCAATGAAGGAAGATCAAAACACAGCCCATGATATTCAACTAACTGGCCGTTATAACCACAAGGTTATAATTAATAAACCATGCAGTGCTGTGAAGTATTTTTTCCTGATTTCCTCAATATTTGCATATTTCACACTTAACAGTTTCACATTTGACTCATCAGTCTAAAGAACATTATCCCACAAGGCTCGGAGGACTTGATGTTTTTGAAAACTATAATACAAGCCATTATGTTCCACTTCACTGCTTGACTTGTACCTAATATTTAATTTTCATATTCAAACTTTAAACCTTACAGCATTACAATGTTGTGTTACACTAATAAAAGCTGTTCTTGCCCATTGTTATATGCCAGAGTACATTTGGACCATGTCAGGTATACTTTGACATGTATAAAATCATGAACCACGCCATATGTCAACGTGAATTGCTTCAGGGCCCTGGCATTATACACTATGATTTGTCAAACATATCAGGTTACTTTCTATTTCAGGATTTACGACGGTTAGAAAAAGAAAGCACTAATCAAACAAACACATACACATACTTAAATAAAATAAATAAAAATAAAATAAATGAAGATTCTCTGCATATTTAAACATGCTGATTGGATCACAAATTGAGTCGGACATCAGAAAGATCCTTCTTAAAAAAAAGAAGCCAAAAATTTGTCATGTACACACTCACGTATTAAAAAGAAGGGTGACAACAACCCAGTAAAATGAAGGCTATAAAAGACTTTTATTTGTTCTATGATTTACAGACACTTAAGTAATCATCTCTCACTAAACAGAGATTAAAAACACAGCTGAATCTCACAGGATGTACAGCTTATGCGTCATCACCCTCTTTGTGAAAGGACAGGAAACATGGACCAAGTCGACTTCCTTGGACAAAAGTGTACAAGCAAATAATAATTTATAAACATGATCCACAAATCCAGGTCTACAAAATCTCTCGTTTTATCAAAAGGGATCAGAATTATGTAACTGTGAGCTAATAGAGAAGCGAGCCTGCTCAAGAACATATACTATATCCATCAGAGCTTAATGAAATGCAGACAGAACTGACTAAATTATCAATTACTGACACCAAACATTGGCTGAAAGATGTGGCACGCTTTCTCAGCTTTGTATATGAGAGAGAAGCAAATGTCTGAAATCCTAAAGCTCTTTTTGACACAACAGTAAACGGTTCTTGGCCACACATCAAACAAGACCGCTGGTAATAAACACACCAGTGTGTGAGGAACTAAAGCACATCTTTTTTGAGACCCTACTAAACACTTAATTTAAATAAAATGAGATTAACGTAGTGTAAAACACACAAAACTAACACTACAAATCATGTTTAAGGCTAAATGTTTAACATGTAAACTACTGTGTAACTGTTTTATAAATAAGGTTGCATTTACTTGTAATGTAATGCTTAATATGGAATTCAATAGAATACAATAGTAGTAAAAACAATAAACAAAGTTGAAAAGCTTGTTTTATTTCGGCACATTAAATCAGTTGTTTACGTTGTTGGTTTCCTGCTGCGTCTGCTGCAACACGCAGTATGATAGAACAGTTAAATATTGCTGGTGTGCAACTAAAATATATATTAAAGTTGCACTGCTGCTCTAAAGACGTTTTAATATCCAACTGCTGATATTTTAATTATAAGTCAATTAAATTAAGACCCACATCGCTGTGCAGCTCACATTAACAACTGCCCTACTGAGTTAAAATAATCTTTGAAATATAAACAATACAATTTATAAATGCTGCGGTGACACGATTTAAACATGTTTACAGACAACCAGTGTAGTAAAATCTTTTATATGTACTTTTATTCTAAACATTTCTTGCGCATACAAATGTGGTGTAAAAATTGGTTCACAATGTAAACAGCAGCAGACTACGTTTTCCACCACAGCAGTAATTTCATAAAGTAATATCCATTCACCAAGGTCTGTGATGGAGTGGATGGCTCTTGGGGTAAAATCTATGATGAGATCATCATACGACTGGGAAGTGTAAAGTAAAAGCCCCCCAACCCGGACTTCTCATATTGAGCCTTATTCGCAATAGCAGCAACAAGACTGACCACATATGTAAACTGTGTGCATGTAAACCTCTTCAAAACATTTTTATATGTGGTGCAGAGGCAGCTCAGTGGTTAAGCACTAGGCAATCAGCAGGTGGTGTGTTCAAACCCCTACTTTGCCAAGCAGTCACCATTGGACACTTAAGCAAGGCCCTTAAGAGCATCTGGCTGTATAATGGCTGACCATGAGCTCTGACCACAGCTTTGAAACAAACTGGGATGGGTGTATGTACATATGTACATACAATAATAAATATTCTACATATCGTACAATATAGAAAACCACACGATTGCTCACATTTAAGGTAGATCGAAGGAAATGGGCGACAGTATTTGTATCACTTGGTGAAGAGACTTAATTGAGGATTGGGACGCGGCCTTAGTGACCCAGAGAAACTGCTAGAAAAACGGACTGTGTGAGAATTTGGGGGTCACTTTTATTTTGAGAGGATGAACAGACACATTGAATTCGCTCTTTCTTCCCTTCTCATTGTTTGTGGACTCAAATAAATCCTTATCGATCGATCTGAGGGGAAAACTCGCCGCCATCGTCACCACATCGACTGGGGAGAAAGGGAAGATTTAACGGAAACGGTTCCTGACTGAAAAGTGTTAGTGTGTTAAGTGTTCAAGAAACACAGAAACAGTGTCTGGGACTAAAATGAATGTAATACGGTCACCACATGGGCTACAAATACGCTTTAACTCAGAGGGTTTTAAATAGAAACTTAAATAACCAGCGCCGGTGAACGCAGCACAATAAACCGAGTCCCGTTGATATACTCTATGAACATGAGGTGCGTTCAATTTACCCGAGCGACTAACATAAACAAACTCGCCTATTAGTTACACGAAATGAATATGCTGCATTGTTCCGTGTGCACAGTAAAGTACTTTATATATTCTTTAAATAAAAGCCTCATTAAAAGTGCTTTGTAAGAAAAACTTTGAGACTTGACGTTGGTGCCTAAAGTGAACAAAGAAGTTTCCTACGGCCATGCGCGCGCGCGCGCACACACACACACACACGCGCGCGCGCGCGCACACGCATTGCTTTTACGATCTTTGTGAGGTTTATCCTATTGACTTGTGTATTGATGTACATGAAGGACCTCAGTAAACAAATATCATGATTAGGTTTCTGTGCATGGAAATCGACAATGAACTTATTACATTATCAAAACTAGTTTATACTTCTATAAATATTTGGACATGTGGCCTTAGCTAGAACTACTAGTGGTGATCTATGTGATCCTTGCCTTTTTACATTTTTATTTATTGTATAAAAGACATTTTATTTAATGGAATTCGCAAAGCACACTGTGAACCTTTAAATAAACCTGTGCTAAATGAAAAAAAACCTATAACAATCTACAACAAGCAGTGCTTTAGTGAAATATGATCGTATTTATTACCTAATATCTATCTATCTATCTATCTATAGTAACCTAAAACATGTACATATAAAAAGGTATCCACAACCAAAAAACACGTATTAAACAGATTTTAATTCTACATGAATAAATTCTCTAAATTCTCTGATGATTGAGAGAGACATGGAGACTTATTGATAAAGTTACACATATTCTGTGAGTTATATCTTTTATATTTCCTATCCATTATTTCATTAATGTTTACATATATGACTCACTTGTAAGTGTGTTATTGTAAATAAAAAGGTTATTAAGTCGTAATATAAACAATTTCACATTATTCGGTCCCCACAAGGGCCTAAAAACCTGCTAACACCCCAAATACACACGAGTGGAGACGAACAAAAACTTAGGACCCCCTTTAACTAAAAAAAAGTTGCTTGCAAGCACATCGAATTCTTCGCATAACCTTATTTTATCACATTTAATCAAATACAAAACAAATGCACATGAAGCTTTTAATAAAACAAGAGAAAAATGTTTACCTTTTGTCGGCTCGCGCGTGCAGCATCCAATAGGAGCGCGTTCAGGAGAGAAAACATAAAAGTTGGGGGAGAAAATCCCCCGTCCCCGCGTTTCACACCCCAAAAACAAGCGAATAACTCACGATACGACTGTAATGTATCCGAACTGGTTCTAAAACACGAACTACGAACTATCTCAGGAAGCTTCTGCGAGTTATTTTTTAGTATTTACGATCGCTGGACTGCCGACCGTTTCATCTTACGAGTAGACATTTTACTCCTCCACATTGTCATCCCCAACACTGTATCACTCCGCGCAAACCGAAGACCCAAGATGAAGCGGTGTCCTATTTCAAGCGCCTAAAAACGAACCACAGTAGCACGCTTAACAGCTTTGAAACAACGTATTTACGAGTTTAAGCAACACTCATTGTGAGAAATAATATATTTCTCACTTTAAGAGAAACTTGCTGTTTTTCTGTCGCTGACTGCACAGCACTATGCCACTGCGCGGAGTCAGACGATACAAACTGAGGAGAAGAGTAGGACTCGGGCGATAGCGCGATAACCAACCAGAATTGACCAATAGAAAGCCTTAAAGCGTTTGATTGACATATGAATGAACAAATAGTAAACCGAGAGAAGTATTGACCCCACCTCTTTTCCCTGCCACCCTACCCTGAGTTTAAAGAATGGCAACAGGAAGCCAGGGAGTCCAGCGCTTAATTTTTGTTTAACATCTCACACTTCTAATTCAGCTCTTTACTGCCTACAGAATGTTAAGCACACAGTCACACAGTTCTGATTACTTTAGTATATACATAATGAACGACAAAAAGCGCATAACATCCATTTTTTCTTTAGTCAGTTGGAAAATAAACAACAGTGGACTTGAGACTCGGTTACTCTGTGTGATTCGTTTTGTATGTGTATCTACTGTCTGATTGAATCTTGATACAGTGGTAACAAATTAATACAACTTGTTTACAATCGTATGTTCAACAAGCTCATGGTCATGTGTTTAAATACTTTTGGCCATGTAGTGTATTTCTGTATCAACATTGTTTAAGTGGGTCTTTTGCTAAAGTCTAAATAAGCCTAAAATGTCTTATTTGTCTGACTAAATGTAATCCAAGATCCAAAACATTGGTCAAGCCAGAAGCATATGTGAAGCTGTCTACAGTGAAGCGAGTATTAAATTGCCATAAATGCTACTACAGAGCAAGCGCTTTTATGATTCTGACTTTTTTTCTTGCGTTGTGGCCGTTAAGCCCACGATGTAAAGCTTGCTTGACTTTGGACAGCGTCACCCACATTCCAACAGCTTCTTATATGTGTCCTTTTTTGGTGGTTCTTAAGCATAAAGTGACATTTTATCCTATCACTTACCATGTGCAGTCAAATCGGTCCTATTTATATGGACACATGCTATGTTTAATCATTACTGCTAACAACACATTAGAAGGCCATGGCACAAAGTTAGCTGACAGTTTAGAACATAGATAGATAGATAGATAGATAGATAGATAGATAGATAGATAGATAGATAGATAGATAGATAGATAGATAGATAGATAGATAGATAGATAGATAGATAGATAGATAGATAGATAGATAGATAGATAGATAGATAGATAGACAGACAGACAGACAGACAGACAGACAGACAGACAGACCACTTTATTAATCCCATAAGGAAAGTCATTTATTACAGCAGCTTAAAATACATTAAAGCAAAAAGTATTTAAGTATACACGTATTAAAGTACACAAGTATTATGTATAGGCATTCCATTTATCCTAAATTATTATTAATAAAATAAGAAACACATATTTATTGTATATGTGGTCAGTAACTTAAGTGGAGCTTTAGAATGCTGCTTTTGGAGGAATGGGTAATTTCTTTTGCAGCAGTCCCTGGTAATGTAAAGCTTTTTGTTCGTCTGACTACCAAACACCCCCCAGTATTACATCATAACACCTGAGCTCCAGAAATGCAGTAATGGCACCTTAAGTAGCATTACTGACTTTGCTTTCTAAGACGTGTACAAACATTTCTGACTTTCCCATAATTACTATAATAATTACCAACAAGTCATTAAAATGTCATGCCACAAAGGTAATATATGCATTCTACAACTTTCTACACCACCAAACTAAAGGTAAAAAAAAGCTAAAAGTAAAAAAAAAACAGTCACATTTCCTTTACAAGCGTGGGTAAACGTTTGATTTCAACAGGACTTGCAGTCATTCACAATACTCTTGGTGTTAAACAACTCTGGCACACCCTCCACCCATCACAGATACCAATACCCTTAACACCTTACTGATTTAGGATTGAAGGATCTGTTATTAGGAGAGCAGGGCAAATGGCTTTCGCCTTAAGGTGTAAACACGCCTCTTTAAAAAGAGGAGGAAGCACGAACATTTGGTGTTTGCCAGTGAAAACAGAAGCCGTGTGAGGCTGTATCTCAGAGCCCTGTTATTGGCCTTTTATGAGGTCGTTGTGGTTTAAAGGGTGCAGGGCTTAAAACTGGTATATCCCCTATGACTCAAGTCTGTATAAACACCTTGCCTCAGGTGCTGGACCTGAATTTGTTTAGGAAGCCAAACCATTCTAATGAATTATAAAAAAATCAAAAGAAACAAACAACTCTGACATACAGGGGGGAATGCCCACGGCCGGCCTCATTCTGGTGAATATTTCAAGAATTGTTATTTTGCAGGTCATATTTGGACCTCTAAAGTTTGTCATAATTGCAAGCTAAAAATATTCAACATTATGTAGAAAGATCAACAGGTCTTGAATTGTGGCTCATATTAGAGTTTTGGAATGAGTAGGAATGATGGTAACATGGTTTTAAATTAGGGCAAACAGAAGTCAAGAGAAGGTTATGTGAGGTCAGGCTGATGTTAAATGAGAAGGCCTGGCTCACGGTCAGTGTTCAAGTTATCCATGAGATGTTTCACTGGGTTTAGTTCAATAAGGTTAAGTGCAAGTCGCTGGACACACCAGCTCCTCACTAAAATCAGCAATGCTTTTATGGACCTTGTGTTGTGTCATGTTGAAACAGTAACAGGCCTACCTCAAACTGTTAGCAATTGGTGTACCAACACTTAATTAGGAGTAGGGTCCATATATTTTTGGCTATATACTATAAAAGAATTGACAAATCAGGAGAAGGTGTTAATTGACTTTGTGTTCCACTCACCCATAATACTACCACACTTAGTTCAATTTCATGGTCTTTTGGTGGTTGGCGAGGTTTTAATACTGATGATTTAGTACTGATGAGTTCTGTGCCCAAATAAACTTGCCTGTAAACAACATGACTGAGCTGGTCGTTGGAAATGTGGTGTACTCAGCTTACTGCCTCACCAGTGCCTGGAAGTAAAATCAGGAGCATCTGCATCTGACATGAAGTGCATTCAGTGCAGGGGTTGGAGAGCTTTGGGCTGGATTAGCTAACTGAAAGCATCCGCCAGGGCTGCCGCAGCCATGGAAACCACCAGCCCTCGGTCGGCGTGCATTAAGGACGAAGAGCATAACAAAAGACAAGTGCAAATAACACACAATCCATAATGAATAAGGCCTACAGGGCAGCAGACATTAACCTTTGAGTTAACATCCAGTCTGATTAATGCAGAGTTTAAGACGCTCAATGGGAAGCTTGAGAAACTTAAATGGTGTCTGATCTAGACTTTTCTGTTTTGGATAAATTCCAAGAATAAAGTGTTGTGGCATGAATGTTTTCCAACCAGCAACACAAGGAGCAAAAATGTTGCTTTTAAGACTTACAATGATACAGCTTGTTTTCGGGTCAAAACTCTAATTTTAAATGAAAGACTTTTATTCATTTCATCATTTTTAAACTGTTTTACCTTTGAAATGTTTTTGCCGAAGGGATGAAATCAGAATCCTAGAATCCTAGAAGAAATCCACTCGGACACCCTCTCTACCAGCTGCGCCACTGTGCCACTCAGCTTCAGACTTTCAGAATTTAAAAGCGAATGTTGGGTGTGCCATTAATTTTGAGAAACATAAAACAATATTTTGTTTTTCTGACTGATGCACCTGAAATTCAGGCACACACTATTTTGTCTCTGGAATTGTGTTGGTTTCCTCACGTTCCTTTAAAGTCTCAGTTTTTTTAATCTAAAATACCTAAATCATGCAGGTAAACATGCAGGTAATGCATGCACGTAAAGCTTCATTTATGTCCTCTCATGTATAAGCAAATGCAAAAGCAGTTTTAGATTAGACACTGATGAACATACAATCATACTTTGATACCATACTTCACCCATACTTCACCCATACTTCACCATTACGGTGGTTCACCTGTGGTCAAGAACATGTCATGATATGACGATTCTGTGCACCTGTTTCTAGCTAAGTACACTTTGCGATGGCACCATGGCTTAGTGGTTTACAGTTCTCATGAAAAGTCATGCAGGGGATGGCGTTACATACACAGACATGAAGCCCACCACACACACAGCATCAAAGATTTTCTTCCCTCGCTCTCACACATGCACCATTTCCTCTGAGCCGTGCAACCCGTTTGCTAACTCATCACTCATCATTTCACCAAAATAACGTACAGTTCAATACAGTTCAGTTCTACAGTGCTATCATGCTCTCGATGAACTGCAGTACCTCACATTTAAGCATGTTTCGGCAAACACAGCTTCAAAACAACAAAATGAAATGTGTGTTTTTGGGGAGGCCCGACAAAAACCTGTACAAAACGAAGGATTTTGGGGAGGCCCTGTCTAAACGCCCACGCTTTTGCAAAGATACAGGCAACACACACTTCCTGAAAGCATACACCTCTACAAACCGAGCACCATGCTACTGTGCTGCGCTGTGGTTGCAGCGGTGCAGGTAAATAGAGGAAGTGTGTGTGATGCACAAAGATCTTACACATCCACAAACACACTTCAGATTCATGTATTTAAATTACCTCAGAACATGTCAAATATACCAGAAAGATGCACAAAATATATAATAACAGCCGTTTTGGCTGGAGGGTTGGGTAATAATGAAATGTAAGTATTTAGGATACATATTTATAATGCTAGAAACAGGAATTTGTGTAGTTCAAGATACATTTTGATTATATTAACATTAAACAGGACTGCTTTGCTCATAAACTGCTGATAAGCCAGTTTTTGAGTTTACGGACACCTCATCATCCAATCAATTTTAAATCTGCTTTACAAGTGACGTGGCTCTTTAGCTAAATCTTTCTGCACCACAATAGTAAAATAGTGCTTGAGTGATCGAGACTATCACATGCCCTTTCTGACATGCATATAGTCGCCAAGTCTCATAGAGAGCCGTATCACGTACTGAGAGCCAAGATATGGTGTTCTGTTAATCATCCATCATTAGTGCAGGCATCTCGTCCAGCCAGCAGATGTTGCATTTGCAGGAGCAAAGAGGAACCCCATCGACTAACCTCCCTCAGACACAGCCAGTTGTTCCTGTTGGACGTCCAGACAGGTCATTAGCATGAGAACAAATAATTTGACTTAAAGCTATCCTGTATAATTACAATACAACAAATCTTTAAAAAGCAGTTAACCATTTTAAATCATGTATTTAAATCCAAAAGTCATTTATTTGGTGTTAAAATTGGGCGTTTAACTGGTCAGTTTGTTAAATAAGGGGTAATGCAAGCCTTTTAAATCTAAAGAGTTGATTCTCCAAACATGCTAACATGTATATTGTCCACAGTTAAAAACAGGCTTATTTGGCTTTTTGCTCAAATAAAGTACTCAGTATGAAAAAATTGACTTTTACCATGAATAACCGTGATAATCTACAGATTATCCAGGCTGATGTATGTAAAAAAGCAACTACCCAATAATAAATCATGTTTTTGGGTTTTGGGTTGAGTGATACTTTACCATGGTAAGAATCAGACTGCACTGGGTGACTGAATGATCAGACTGTTCTTTCACAGTGAATCACATTAGACTCTCAAATCCGTTGAGTTGGAAATTCTCCAAGCGTGCTGGATACGACACAAATCTTAACTTGCCCACAGTTACACATTATGTAATGAAGCAGAAACACATAAAGTGGGATTTCAGTAGCAGAGAATCCATAAGACAACAGTTTATTAATCCCTGAAGGGAAGTTAGAGTGTTTCAGTGGCTTACACACACATAACACGAGCACATATAGAAGTAAGCTTAATAAAATAAAATAAAACTAAAAATAGATTGTATTTAGAAGGAATATAATACAATAACAATAGAGAAACATGTGGTATGTATGTATGTACATATACAAATGCAGTTATCAATTCTTTATTGTCTTTATGGTGTTACTGTTTTTTTTCACCCAATTCAGTCATGACCAGTTGGAGTTTTTCTTTCTCGACGTGACCCCCCACCCCCAGTCAGAAGGGTTAAGGGTGTCATGAGCCCTCTCTGACACCCGCACAACTGCCAATCACTTCTTTTTACCTGCCAGCAGTGGGGTCTCAAGCCTGTGCCGGCTTAACCGCTCAGCAAACATTGGACAGGACACCAATCTGACTGGCCATGAGACAAATTCCAGACAACATCCAATTCGCGATTACAATTATTTGTCATATATACATATAGACATGTACAGTACAGTACAACGAAATTCTTTTTCCGCGTATCCCAGCTCGTTTGGAAGCCATTGTACGGTGCCCATGGAGCAGAGAGGGTTAAGGGCTATGCTCAAGGGCCCATGGCAGAGCCAGGATTTGAACTCTCAACCTTTTGATTGACAGCCCAAAGCTCCACCCACTAGGCTACTACTGTCCCATCATCTACATCAGGACAACAAAAACAACAAAACACACTACTACAAAAGACTTGATGACATGATGAAGGCTCGGACAAATGTGTCAGTGGTCACCATAACAGGATCTCTTAAAACCATGATTTCATGGCCAGAAGTCCAGATGCACGCCACTCTTGCAATTTGGACACAGTTTTGAGTTGAACTGTTTGGCTTCATGGATTAGCAGTTTATTTAGTGCAAGAAAGGCCAGGCTTATGACCAGAAGAATACGATTCTCATGATTAAGCATGGAGGGGGATCAGTGATGATATGGGGATGTCCTTCTACTGCAGGAACTGGCAATCTTGACCATGTGACTGGCAAAATGGATTCACATATATATATTTAAAAGCAATATATTTACACTATTATTGCACTATTATTGATAAGAGATGCTTTAAGTGGCTGTTCTTTTAGAGGATATCATGTTTGCCTGTGAAATCCGGTGAATTCTCCAAGCGTGCTGCATTTGGCACAAATCTCCAAGTTGCCTACAGTTAGGCTTTATGTAATGAATTGAGAAGATAAACAGGAGTATTGAGAGCGCAGGGCACAGATGCACATTAGAAAGTTTATGATCAGAAGAACATGGGCGTGTGAGAGTGAAAGGAGTATCCGGGGAGCACTAAACAGCAATAACGGCTCTGTTGTGCGAGGATGAGAAGTCAGAGCTTGCCAAAACGACAACATGACATCATTTGCGCTTCGCAACACATATGCTGCCATTGTTCGAGCGGTGCCGAGACACCTAACCCCGATCTCTCACTCAGGTTCTCAACAGGGGGGTCAGATGGCGACTCAGCATACATGCCGAGTCATGCCAAAAAAACCCACACACACACAAACATGTCAGAGTCTATGGGAAAATATTTATGAAGCCTCTCGGCCAGCCACACCCTCTCAACACGGGCCAAAAAGTGTGGCCCTAATTTGCAGCTGGTCCATCAGCCAGAGCGACATCGTGTTTGGGGTGTTAAATTATAGTTCTACATGAAGCAGTGTGCCCTGTATTTTGTAGTGTGCCAGCTTAAGCATGTTCTTTATTGTGGAGGACAAATCAACTATTTATCAGCAGCCACAGTGAAGGTTTGTTCCCCCACTCCGACTCGCTTTCTTTCACACAGCGCCAGTACATCAAGTTCACTGCGCTTTCTCTCCGCCGTCATTCTTCTTTCATCAACCCATCCCCCTTTCTTGCGGATTAGAATTCATTAGCAATCAAAGAGCCTCTGTAGAACTCCCGCTCTTAATTACCCGCTCATTTGCATTTGTGCATATTAATGACTGCAGAGTTTGCCGCAGCGATGCAGAGGACTTAAAGCCACCTCGGCATGTTTGTGTGTCTCGAGACGGCCGCAGGTCAAAATACCCAGAATGGCTCCGAAATGCAGCGGCCCTTATTTACAGGGGCCAAAGTGTGGACCAATCTGGTATCTGGTGGGAGCTTATAGACACATGAACAGATCAGAGTAAAGTAATTTGATTGAGAAAAGAGAGGGGGGGGGGGGGGGGGGGGTGTTCATTAAAAATGCAATTAGAAAACAATGATGTCTGAATGCATACAACTGCACCAATGGACTAACAATATCACTAAGGATATTATATAATAATACAAATTCTATATAATATAATATCTATTATATATATTATATTATGTAACATATGAAACAAAACAGGAGATGATTTTTATAAAAGAATAAAATTACATTGGGTCGTTAATCAATCACTGGGCTTTGGTTAACCACCCCTCAGACACAGCCAGTCATGTCTGTCTAGATGCCTGGCCAGTCGACAGCACCACTGAGATTCCAACCAGGGTCTCAGCAGTTATAGAAGGGCTAGCATGACAGACCGCTGTACCATCTGAAAGCCCTGTACGTTTGGTATAAAGAGCAAAAGTAAATAAACAATTTTTAAATGTACATCCTCACATTACAATGGTTTTTTAAGACTGTTTCATTAAAAGCCTCTGCTCCAAAATCAGCACTCAAGCTTGAACTGCTTATAGTTCATTATAATAGCCAACGACAAGTTAAAGGCTCTCGCCAGAAAGTTAAATGACAATATTTCTATAACATTTAATTTATGACATACATTTTGCAGTCAGTTTGTGTCATTTTAAAGACACCAATGAACACAATAGAATACCAACGTGTTTCTCCAGACTCTAATTCTTGATTCTAATTTCTTATTAAAATGTATCCACCTCTTGGACTACCTCTACGCTGGCCGAGAGCTGGAGACAAGTTGATTTTACACTTTAGTTACCGGTTACTTTTTTTACTCTAACCAGTGGTGAATTCTTTCAGAGAGCAGTACCGCATACTTAAGGCCACACTTTACCCTATGTGTACCCCCACTTTATGTCGACACCTGAAACAGGCAGTGAACATTACAATTGAAGCAATGAGAAACCCTATCAAACCTCCCCTCCCTCAAATGCAGCCACTTGTGTCTGTTGAGCACACTGCCTGACCCGCAACACCACTAACAATCAAACTCGGGACCTCGAACTCTCTATAAATGGAAACAAATGGCACGTTGCTGTTTTTATTTCCAGTGACAACAAAATTAGCTTAATGTGTATAATAATTTCTATAGAGGTCCTTTATGATTCGGTATTTGAAAAGCTGAAAGGAATTGTACATAAGTAAATGGTCACATGATATGTTTTGCATGTCGGTGATCAGATTGCCGTCTCTGCGCAGTGACGCACAATAATCATGTCTGTTATTTACAAAGTGACTCAGAGCAGGATTAGTGAAACTGGATCAGATTTCTGCTGGCCATGCTGATGTCAATCACAATATATATAAATAAATACTTGCAGCACAAAAAGAGGTGGGTACATAACAGGTATACTTCACTTTTCCCACTTTTATGAAAGACCTGGAACACTATCATATCTTTTAAGAATCAGCATTGATCATTCAGTGGTCACTTTATTGGGAAGCCCTGTTCACATGCTTTTTCCTGTGAGTATCCAAATAAAAACAAGTGTGATCAGAGTGGCTCACATTTCTAATATAGACAGACATGGCAGCTCTAAAGAAAGTCCAAAGATGTCAGGCAAGCTGGGAAAATGCTTCTTTCACTGATTTCAGAGGAAACTGTGTATGCTTAATTGGTCAGAAAGGTGGAGTGTAATAATGTTCCCATTAGTTTTGTTTTTTTCTGGTAAGCAAAATTTTAGTTATAAGGTTTTAATCAATCAAATAAAAAAAATGTGTCATTAATAGTAATTAACTAGGCCTAATTTTTATGTCTGTGGCCCATTATTGCACTTTTTTTTCTCTATTTGGCCCCCAACATGAGAAGTTTGGACCCCTGTTCTAATGACCACCTTCAGTATGATACTGCATCATGTCACAGAGCACAAATCAGCTTAAACTAGTTCCATAAACATAATGAGTGCAGTGTACTTCAATGACTTCTTAGTCACCAGATCTAAATTTGCTACAGTACTTTGGGACGGGAGATTTGCCGAATGAATGAGCAGCTGACAAATCTGCTGAAATTACATTATGCAATCATGTAAACAAGAACCAACGCAATGTTAATGTTTCTAACAACTTGTGGAATCCATGACAAATAACTGTGCCCACTACCACTGAGATCTGGGGTTCTGCGTTTACACAGACATGACTGGCAGTGTGTCTTTGAGAAGTGGGGCACTAGGTGGAGCTTGAGGGTTGAACAGCCTAGTCATTAAGAACTGCACTTGTCAGCGTGCTCTTGGTGCCGGTCCCAAGCCCAGATAAAATTAGGAGGGTCGTGTCAGGAAGGGCATACAGTGCAAAATCAGGTATGCAGACCAAAACGATCTGTTGTGGTGACCCCTAAATACAGGAACATCCGAAAGGGAAAAAATTCTGAGAGCAAAGGGGACAACTGTCTTTTTCATGTTTGCTGTTGTTTAGAGCCAGTAAATTCATAGACACCTGCACAAAGAAAAAGTCCCTCTACAGTTTATCCTACATAAATAACCAACTAGAAATTCTAAAAGTGGCCCTCTAACTACAGTAAAATAATTACAAGGTTTAAATAAACCAGCACATGGTCAGCCCACAGGCCATAAACTTAAAGTGGAATCCGAGCCTTCACAGTACTGTAGCTGAAACTGACACTCAGTGAATCAAAATGTAGAGATGTATCTTCTGCCCCCTGCTGGTTGAAGAGAGACACTGCAGTATAACTATCGCTTTATAATGCACAGTGCTACAACCCCTGGCAAAAATGATGGAATCACCACTCTTGGAAGATGTTCTTTCAATTGTTTAATTTTGTAGAAAAAAAATAAATCACAGACATGCCACAAAACTATCATTTCTCAAACTGTCAACCCTCTGGCATTAAGAAACAATAAAAAAAGAAACAAATATAATAGTTGTGGTCAGTCACAATTGCTTTTTTTTTAGATCAGGTAGAGGAAAAAAATATGGAATCACTCAAATCTGAGGAAAAAATTATGGAATCATTAGAAAACACTGCACCATTATTACTTTGTTACTGGTGGCTTTTGTTTGGCTTTTCTGTATGTAAATCCCATTTCTTTTAGGTGATTTCTTACAGTTCAGTCACAGACATTGACTCCACTTTCCGGCCACTTGTTTCTCATTTGTTTTGTTGTGCATTTTCTGTTTTCAAGACATATTGCTTTGTTTTCTATCTTGATGCTTTGATGTCTTACTTGGTCTACCAGTATGCTTCCCTTTTACAACCTTCCCATTTTGTTTGTACTTGGTCCAGATTTTAAACACAGCTTACTGGGAACAACCAACATCTTTTGCGACATTCCACAATGATTTATCTTCTTGAAGGAGTTTTATAATCCTCTCATTTGTTTCAACTGACATATCTTGTGTTGGAACCATGATTCATGACAATCTGCTTTGTGCAACAGCTCTCCGAGGTGTGAGCACTCTTTTTAAACTGAAGAATAATTAGCAAATCTAATCTGCTGCAGATGTTTTGTTTTTAAACTGCAAATTACAGAGTGATTCCATATTTTTTTCCTCAGATTTGAGTGATTCCATATTTTTTTCCTCTACTTGATCTAAAAAAAGCAATTGTGACTGACCACAACTATTATATTTGTTTCTTTTTTTTATTGTTTCTTAATGCCAGAAGGTTGACATTTTGAAAAATGATAGTTTTGTGGCATGTCTGTGATTTATTTTTTTTTCTACAAAATTAAACAATTGACAGAACATCTTCCAAGAGTGGTGATTCCATAATTTTTGCCAGGGGTTGTATAAAACAGTAACTAACGTTTTCTAAGGACCTGTTATAACGTTTATCACACTAAATGATTACAGATAGTTTAACCAAACTTGAAGTGAAAAGACAGTATAAATGCAGACTTCTTTAAAAACAGGATGGCTTTTAGTCATGGACAATCATTTCCTATGTAAATCAAATGCCTAAAGAAGGACTTAAATCATGACTGCCAGACAAGTGCTTAAGGGGAACATTTAATATTTTACTGCATATATTAACTGTAGCATATAATGTAGGTCCAGATAAAGATTGTTTATATCTATACAAGTATTTCCTTATGCAAGATTCACCTGAGACGCCTTAATTTGATTCGTGCATGCATGTGTGGATGCAAAAGTACAGTTAATTTGTGATATTTCAACGAGCAAGATACTCTATAAAACAGGATGTAGAATGATTGCAATGTACAGGTGAAGTCAAACGTTTACATACATATGTATTTTTAAAAAATGTATGCTTTTTCTGTGACAAAGTCATTGAAACATTTACACAATTGTCCAAAGATGTCCTTTTTATAAATTCAACGTATGTATTTTATTAAGTTAAATGTTACTGAGCCTTTCGCCCATTGAAAAGCTGGAATAGGCTCCAGCACCGCAACCCTAATTGGATAAGTGGTTAAGAAAGTGAGTTTCTTTTTAAAATAATAGCAAAACCAGCTGGATTAAAAGAATACATACAGCTACAGTATAAGCATTTAACACAGACGAGCATGCTTGACATTGCCATGGGCTTAAAGGCTGCAGTACAAAACAGCCCCTGCTCCAAAAAAGCACATTAAAGCATGATTGAAGTTCGTAGCTAATCACATAAACAATAGAAAAGCAGAAGCAGGGGCTTTTTTTTACTTGCACAACAGCCTTTAAAGCCCATGATGATGTAAAGCTAACTTGACTGTAGACAGTAGCATCTCAAATCCAGCAGATTCCTAAGTATGGTGGGCCTGTTTTTCCCACCCCGAAATTTCCGTTGCATTTGTAATGGGTGCAGTCAGACGAGCTCTATTTATATGGGCTGAAGCCTCCTGCAAGAGTCAATTAATCACTAGACAGGAATTCGTTCAGGCTATTTTTTTTATCACACACTGAATAATCTTAGATGCTGTATGTAAATTCAGAGCTGACAAATTGTGTCACTTGTGGAAATGTCAAAATAATGTGTTTAAAATATTTATGCTCCTGAAAATGCCAAAACTGCCATGATATACGCCACACAGGCGTATAAAGTGTATCTAAACGTTTGACTTCAACTAAAAGTTGGTTCAGTGTGTCCCAGTGAAGCAGAGAGACTGAAGGTGAGCGAGTGAGACTGAAAGTGCTTCCGTCACTCAGTTATTCTGACGTCCGGGTGGGTGTGCTGGGTTGGTTAAGCCCCATTGTTTTACACAGCCAGCCTGCAAAGTCGACCTCCTCCACTTCAGCGCGCTTAATGAACGTGTGGTTCTGTGAACAAACATAACCCCATAACACTGTATGAAACATGTCCACACTGGCTGGATGTTCATCTACAGCACTTTCAGCTCAAAACGGAACTTTTACTGTGTACAAAGGTAAGCAAAAAATTACAATGTAAGACCCTCTGTGATAGGCTGTTACCTTTGTGTTTCATCTAAAAGGTTCTCAAACGGGTCCAACCATGGGATTATTAAAACGTACATTGTATGTTTTTACAGGGTGACCAACTGAACAAGATAAGGGACATTTCTGATGATTAGTGTGAATATAAACGCAGGGCGCTCGGGTGGCGCTGGGTAAAATATGCTATCCCACTCTTGGCTGTCAGGTGTCTACGCAGACATGAGCGGCTATGTCCGTAAGGGCGGTGTTCTGGCCAAACAGCCTAGCCATTGAGATTGTCAGTGTGCACTCACTGCCAGTCCCAAGCCAGGATAGAATAAAAATGAAAGGCAATTGTCATAAAACCGTACCAAATTAGGAATGTGGACCAGAATGTTTACTGAGATGGGACCTGGGTGCCTGTTTGATTATAGGTACTGCAAAGAATACTCACCATTAGCATCTTCAGGTCTGCTCTATCTGCAGGGTTTTTGATAAGACTAGAAAACACAACGACATTACATTAGCAACTGTATACATCATCAAACATACGATAAATAGAACAGGTTCTTATGGGCTGGTAGATACTAGCTATTTACCATTTGGTCACAAAGTCGTGGAAATCTGCAGTGAAGACTCCTTGAGGCAGTTTAGGAGGAGGCTGTGGAAGTAAAACACACAGGCACAAAATATGAAAAACAGAAAACAAAAATTAGCTGTGTATTTAGGAGGAATTAAAAAGACTAAATACAGCCTTCTTTACCTCATTGACTATGTACTCCAGCAGTTCAAATATAGCCATGACAGGGCCATGACCTAAAGAAAGAAGAGAGGCAAAAAAAACCAAACAATTAGTCACAAATTTAGGTGTAAGGAAAAGGACAGAGAAATGATGCTCATGATTCTTTCAGCTGTATGATGCTCATGGACAAACAGAAAGGTGCTCTGTATGAAGGGTAGGCAAGGTTGCAAGAAAGAACCATGCGCTAGCCCACCCTGCTAAGATCCCAAGCTCTCAGGTCTGAATCTTAGCTATGCTATTGACCTGGCTGGAGTTCCAACAGCTTGGGATGAAGCCACTTGGCTTGAGCAAAAGCTGTGAGAAGTTTTGATGAGTAGTAAAACTTAACTTTTTGGTATAAGGGTGCTCACACTGCTCATTGGCTATTTTCAAAAATATTTTTTGGCTGTTGATTTGGGTACGTCTCACATTAATTGTATAATGCAGCGCACCTGAAAGCATCTGCATTTTTGTCTCACTACTTATTTATTATATTTTTCTTTTAACTCGTCACCCACCTTTATTGTCATTCCCCCAAAGATGGATGAACTCTGGCCAGAAGCACTGATTATTACTGAGGTTTTTAATCTTATGTTTTATTTGTCTGTGACCCATTATTGCATGTTTTTTGGCCCTCAACATGAAGTTTGGACACCGCTGTTCTAATGACCACCTTCAGTATGCTACTGCGTCATGTCACAAAGCACAAGTCAGCTTAAACTGACTTTAATGTCAGCCCCAAGTTTAACTGGTGAGCAAAAACACATTTAGGATCCTACCGCTGACGGGTCTTCCTGGAGGTCTGGGTCGTGGGGAAGTACTCTGCATTTCTCCGTCGGCTATGGGGCGACCAAAAATAGCCTCCAGCTCCTTTGCGTCAGGGGAGGGGATAGGGTAGCGTCCAATAGCCAGTTCCACTAGAGACAGTCCCATACTCCAAACATCCGACTGCACTGAGTAATGAGTCCCCTGCAGTCGCTCCGGCTTTAACACACACAACATATATACATTTTATTTAAAAATTAAATGCTATTCGAGCATTAGCTCACAGCTTGACTAGATTCAAAATTACAAAGCAATATCACAATAATGTGATCACCTCCTTTTATTGCTTTAAAAGAGCATTGTTATAAAAATATTAATTTTGCAAGAACATTTTATCACACTTACAGACATGTACGACCTTGTGCCTACGAAAGAATTGGCCATGGAGTCAATGAGCTGGCCACTCACTCCAAAATCACACAGCTTGATTTCCCCTCTAGAGTTTACCAATATGTTTGATGGCTTGACATCTGCAAATAATAAAACATTTAAAAATGCTAATTAATATAAAACAGGCTAATTCAACATGTAGATAGAAAGGAGTTGAAATAAACCTTTCATTTACAGTGCTGCTTTAACAGATAGAGCTGTTACCTCTATGCATGATCTGATGTTTTTCTCTGAGATATGCAAGACCTCTTAAAACCTGGAGGACAAAAAAGTATCTTTTTTAATAAATAATAAAGTGATTTTAAAATGTTAACTAAGTTTTAAAATTGCCAGTTTAAACAAAAGTAAAATGTCTTAAAAAGCCCAAAAGTTTGCTCCTTTGGTTTTGTTTTGCAGCTGAACAGTAAGAAAATCTTAAAGCTATCAAATTAGAAGCATTAAAGCTAGATATCAAAATCACTACACAAACCTTCTAAAACCTCAAAGAAAACTTGGATTATCTATGATTTGATGGATTGGATTAACACAATACTACCTAGATTAAGCATTAGCAACAGTAATTACAAAGCAAGCCACTTTTCTTTTCCTAACAATTTCCTAACAATCCAAATGACTGCATGTTGTGGAGAAGCAAGAACTGTTGTGTATGTATGTAAGACAAACTAAGAGTGAATCAAAAGTGTATCTACATAAATATGGTACTTACAGCTATACTGACTTTTCCTAGGATTTCTTCAGGAATTCTCCGAGCCTCTTTGAGTACTTGATCCAGAGAGCCTCCATCCTGTGCCCAACAAGACAGAAAATCATCATTAATAGGTCTTATTTCATCCATTGTCCTTCATAATCCACAATTTGACACTGTAACACGTTATACAGTATAACACTTTTGTAATTTACATCACTACTCAATGTTTTTGGAAATGACTGCAGGCCCTGTGAACAAGTTTAAATAAAAACATGATTAGATTGGTTTATGTATTGTAGTGTGAAATCTCAGTCATTACACAACTGGGTGTCTTCCCCTGTAGTTAGTACATTTATACTTCCTGCCTGTGCTTCCACAATTTAACATTTTAAGTAATGACAATAAGCAATGTATTATAAGCATTATACGTAAGCATAAACGTATGAATTTGTGCCCGTATCTAGGCAAGATAACCCAAAACACACTTCACTGCTTTTTTATGCATTTTAATCTCTACCAAATTAAATATCTGGGGTTTTCAGAGGTTGTACTGTGTACGATTACTCTCATGCAAACTCACCATGTGCTCCATACAGACGCTGATCTCTCCATCATTGTAGAAAGCTCCATAAAAGCCCACTATATAAGGAGAGTTGCACTCATGTAGGACCTGCAACTCTCTAATGATCTGGTTCCTGATTGCTTGCTTGATCTCAAGATGAATCATCTAAATGTAACACACACACACACACACACAAAAACACAACTCTCATTAACCATTCAACAACCGGAAAAGATTATTAGTTATTAATCAAATAAGTAAAGAAAATCTAAACAATGTGACATGAAAACAAAAACACATTTAATGGTCACTACTGGTTCAATTAAGTTACATTTGCTTGGTTCTATGATTTAAAAAAAATATCATCACACAATCAATAAACCAAGCCATGACTGACTGTAATGGACGTTTATTTGACTCAAAATATTTTGTAAAAATGTCTCCAGAAATCTGCATATTTTCACTATTTGTTTATTTTCCCCTTTTTCATCCAATCCAAGGTCACTTCCCCAACACCCATCAATGACAATGACAAAATTATTATCATAATTTTAGCCAACCCAACTCCTAAGAATATCTGATTTTACTTCATAAAACTTTAGCT
This sequence comes from Trichomycterus rosablanca, assembly GCF_030014385.1. NCBI lineage: Eukaryota > Metazoa > Chordata > Actinopteri > Siluriformes > Trichomycteridae > Trichomycterus > Trichomycterus rosablanca. The sequence goes on from NC_086012.1 coordinate 15,470,946, forward strand.
TCAGTGGCCTTGACGTTTCAGTGCGAAAAAAAAATTATTGGCTGACAGTAAATCATGCAAATTCTTCTGTCAACCGTGTCTTACCTTTCTGGCCATGATCAGTCCTGAGGGTTTGTGGCAGACTTTATTAACCACACCTCCGTTTCCTGCACCGAGCTCACAAATGCGCTGAAAGTCATCATCCTTCAGCTCTCCTACTTTGGCTTTTTGTGTGAGGAAGGCTTCTAAACGCTTCTTCTGCTGTTCATCCAGGTCCAACTCCTCTAGTTTCTTCTGCAGGGCCTCAAGGTTTGCTCTGACAAAATATAAAGGCAAAAGTTTTAACATACTCTTACCTACACAAACCTGATGGTACACTTCTCCACACAACATTACATGAATGAACCTATTGCAATATATTTTTGTAATACCATCAGTCTGAACAACTAAATTCTACTTAAAAAGTGCTCAAGTGTGAAGACTTACTCTGAGGCAGCTCCTATATTTAAGGCTGTGTTCTTTGCTCCTTCACTGCCACCTATTTTTAAGGGGTCTGGTTTCTTTTTGGGAGCCATGACTCGACAACAAGTTCTGTTAAACTGGCAGGAAGATCAGCTGAAGATGAGGGGCTTCATTAGAAATATATCTGCTTAATCAGAGACTTTGGCTTACTCAGTTCTGAGCAGATCACTGTTAATTCTGTATTATATAAAATTATGAAATCAAGCTGATTCAAAACTGATTAAAACAACAGGCCTACAGTTCAAGACTCATGAAGTGAACAGCAGGTTAACAGGTGCTCGAGCAAAAAGCTTTGGTAAACTATGTACTAGAAAGCTTAGCCTACATAAATCCTTCTCAAATGAATTTATCTGGTCTACAAATAGCACATTTACTGTGTAAGACACCCAAATAAAAATCTACAAACATATATAGAAAACTAACCTAAGAAGACACTAGCATGCTAACAAGCTTACTAACACAAACACACATCGTTTATCTCCTTTAACGTCAACTCTTCGGCTAAACCTAAAACAATAACATTACCCTGATTAAGCGAAACGCTTAAAGTGTCCATTTAAAGGTTAGTTAACTAACTAACAAAACATAACAATATATGTTCAGCTGGTTGTTAGCTAATAGCCAAATTTAACCTAGCTAACGCTGCAGGAGAGTTTATAGGGGTGTGAGTCGATTCTCAGATTCAAGGTCTCAAAAACAGAGTCGACTCCAAAGCTTTGGAATCGATTAAACGCAGGTAGATAAATTGGGTACATGTTGAAGTGTTCAGCTATATTTTCACCTGTCAGACTCATTTTGAGGGCAATCAGGTAGCTGCACAACTTTTATTTAATTTTTATTAAACGCTCCATCCGGGTCAGGATCGCGGCGGGTCCGATTGTAACACACCCTGGACGAGGGACACTCACATTCAGAAACGCAAAACATGCAAAACTCAAACACTTTTAACAAAACTTGGTTCGAACTTAAGATCCAGGGACATGTAACTAAAAGATGTAGAACTAATTCCTTTTTGTCTTATCAGAGTAAATATGCAAATTCTGTTAAGCAATCTGCCACAGGGGTCGTTTCAGCATTGGGGAATATTTACATAATTTTGTTCTTTATTTGGGACCAAATGGGACCTAAATGCGTGTTGATAAGTGTAATCAATTGTGTATTATTAACATATATTATGATTGCAATATTAAAAAATCTAAAGCAGTTATGACTGCAACATTTACAATGTATAAACTAGGGCAGTACATTAGTACATTGGTATTCACACAGCACTGTGGGTACTCGGGTTTGATCCTTTCCTTGGCTCAGTATCTGTTGGAAGTTTAGTTAAAAATCCCAACAACTCTGCTGCACCTAACACACTTAACAGAACAACACTCACTATCATGCTTTTACCATCTTAATGTCACTGCAGTGTTGAGAATGGTTCACCCCAAAAATCATCTGATCAGTAGGGGTCATTTCTACATAATATTTATTATTTGTTAATATCATATTCATATATAAATCAAATTAAGTGTGCCACTCTACTTGCTCAAATAGACCTGAAGACATTTATATAGGTGTAATGCTCTAAAATGGATTGGCATCCCCTTCAGCGTTTTCCCACATTTATATATATCTATAAACTATATATCTATATGGCGATTATATATCTATAAACAGAGGGAGGAAAAGACACACACAAGACCAATACATGTCAGACACAAAAACAAACGTTTATTTACCATCAAAACATCAGCGACTGACAGAAAAAATACATACGTAAAAAAACATTCACAATCAAGAAACTGAAAAATACAATTTAAGAAATAAAATACACTGTAGGAATTCTTAATAGGACAAATTACTTCATATACTTTCCACCTTTGGTGAAGCACACTCTTTCAGTTCTTACGTGTGTCAAAACAATCTCCTCCCTGTGTACACCATCATCATCATCGTCAGATGAGCACTCGGTCAGATCCACAATATCTAGCACCACAGCATTGTTTTCTATAGTGCAAATGTTAAAAAGAAAGACCAAACCAGTGAATTTAGGAATAGACTTACATTGTGTAGCTGAGACTGACTGTTACTAAAGCTAATTTTTAAGGGGCCTAAAATCCACTGCTGCACCCCGGCCATTTTTACTATGCAAGACTGGTAAACAAAAGCAATACTCCAGCATTGTTACTCTAATCTCTATTTACCACATCTGCAGCAACTGTGCCATTACTGCATACAAGAAATTCAATGCATTTAAGCAGGTTTTTTGTTCATTTCTAAAGTCTACAGAATCAAGTCAAAATGCCTCTTTATGGTAATTCTTCAAATCCTGCAGATGTGGTAAAATAGACTGGGTTTAAAATGCTGAAGTATTTCAGGTACTTCAAGTTAAAGCAGGTCTTACTGTGGCCGGGTGGAACATGGTCTAAGGTTTTGCTGCACTCCTCCTTCCTCACTGCTTTCCAGGAGCCATTAGACAAGTACTCAATCTCTTGCACGGCCTCCTCAGCACACTGGATTATGCCACTCAGCAAACTGCACAACAATAACAATCCTCATCAGTCTTTATCACCACCATCAACCACAACAAAGAGTACAAACTCTCAACTTTATTTAGCTTTTGTGGTAGGAAAGTCTGTACAAGTCATAATGTACACATATACACAGTATAAACAAGGTTAATCATGTAGCTGAATGCTATAAAGTAGTAAATGGTAACTAATGGTATCTAGTAAAAGTAGACTTTTATGTTTCGAAAATTACTGAACTACTGAGGATGAAGTTGCCAAAATCTGTTTAAATTCTGGATGACCACTTTTGTTTTCGTTCCTAATATTCACAATGTTTTGACTTTTTATTTGTACAACATACCTGAGGATATCAGATAGTGAAAATAAGGCTTCAGATTAAGGTTCACAAATGAATGACTTCCCAACTTTGTTGTAAAGCTGCTATTGGCAATTAGAGCTTCGAGACATGTTTAATAAAAAATACATTTTTACAGCATTTTGGTTTATTTTTGTTTGATCTGTGTGTGTAACTGTTGTTCCTGTTGCTTTTTGGTCATCCTGTACTTTACAAGTGACTGCTGAATTCCTACCGTCCATATCATACATCTGAGATCATGTTGTAAAATCTTGTATAATGCACCTGTCCATGGACAATTTGTGGTTTCATTAAGAAGTCATTGAATAACTATTTCCTCCTATTTGTAAATATCCCAAAATGTACTCGAGTACACCAACAAAGTATTTCTACTTTATTAACTGAACACACCTGAGAGTCACAGAGTTTTAGAAGTAAACTGAAGTGGAAAAAGAATAATGTAGATTTTACACTTTAGGGATGTAGAAAATGATCCTTTATTGCTATAACTAATATTTTCCCTAGGCAACAGACATTTGATCTATTTATTGGATTTGTCTGCTGACATGCTTTCCAGCCCTCGCACTACCCACTTTTATAGATGTGGAGGAAGACACCTTGACTCAACTCCATTTTTTTCTCTTTAAACACTGCTGTCAACACAAACAAATACCTGTACAATGCTCTCCTGAATGGACCACCACAACAAAGCAGGGGTCTGTGGCGAGGACATTACCTATCGATCCGCAGAGCTTCGAACAGGGCAGGTTTGTGGCAGACAGGACATGTCCACCTTGGCCTTGTCTCGTTCATCTGAAGGTAAAAGGTGGCATCAAAGCACTGCAGGTGGGCACATGTCTGCGCTCGACAAGGGGTCGACATGCGCATTTTCGCCAGCTTTTAAAAGAGACACACGACAGATATCCACACTGATGATACACCAATAAAATTTACATGATTGTATTACTAGTCTAACCAATAATGGTGGAATCTTTAATCACTCCAACACCACACATCAGTGAAGCTCAGTCCCAGATTCTTTTGCATTAACAAACAATATAATAACATGCACATCTCAGATCCCCATTTTGGATGCCCAGACTATTTTATTTTCATGTTTTACCCCAGCTTTATCCTGGTCAGGGATGTGGTGAGTCAGGTGCAGTAACACACCCCGGATGCCAGTCCTTGAGCTGAAATTTAAACTCTACATCTCAAGATCTCAACAGTGTTTCTCTACCTGTTTTTAATACTTACCGGACAGATAAGAGAAACTTGTAGCCCAGTTGTTGTGATCTCATTCTCAGTATTACAGTGCAGCTTTTCACAAACTGTAACACACAGATTAAAGAACAGTGTTGTATATCAGGCTGATAGGATTCTGTGTGGTTCATCCATGAAATAATAATAATTATAAAAAAAAGGGTGGTCTAATAATTTAAGTCCTGTCTTGTTTACACATTTTATAAGAAGGAAGAAAGGGGTTTGCATTATTTTAGTGAGGTTTGCTTACTGGTGCTGATTTGATTTGGACACTTAATGTTAAGCCTGAAAGTAACAAACCACTCACTTCTCTGTCTGCAGCACTCCACACTTTCTGCTCCGCTTTTCTTCAGCTGCTCCAGCAGCTCTGACGATGAGAACACCCTCACCAGATATATCGCAGCAGAGTAGTGCTACACACACAAACACACGAGAGACGGTGAGCAAATGAATTTTTTTCCCCACAGTGTTAAAGCAAAAAAGTGATAAAAAGAATTGTTGTACCTTGCCGAAATTCTCCCAGATGATTGAGACATAGTTGTCAGCTAACTGATTTACCAGTGAAGTGAGATTTATTGGACAACATGGACGAGATGGTTCCAGCCCTTTTTTATTGGAGGAATATCGAGTCTGATCATAAAAGAAAACATAACCCATAAAGATTTAAGAAGAAGACAAAAAAAAACCTTAAAATTATTAAACAACTAGTCAGGGTCTGTGTGTCTGGTGGCTTTATGAAACACTGGGCATGAAGCAGGAATACAATTTTGACAGAGCGCCAATTCAGGCAACATGATTTTAATTATATTCACATCTAAGTTACAATTTACTCTCTCTCTCTCTCTCACACACACACCTGTACAGGACAGTCCATGCCGTTAACCAGAACTGAAATTTTTGTAGGATACTGATCATCTTCAACACCGATGCTCTCTGTGTAGCAAATTCTAAATGGCACAACAGGATTTATTGACACCAAGACCAATCAAATCTGCACTTTATGTGCTATTTACAATCTATAGGTATATATGTAAGAACAAAACATATGATTTATAGAAATACCTTACCTTAGCACCACCTGAACAGACTTAACTCCAGCCCTGATCTCTCTGTGGAGTGAAAGATCACCAGGAATCATTAAAATATTTGAGGTTATTTACAGTTTACAACATTTTTGAATATTTAAGTTACACTGTCTGAAACATTACACAATAAGGAGGTGAACTGGTAACAGCTGAGGGTATCAGGATTGGGTACAAAAAAGGATCCACCAAAAACTCAAGCAAAGATGAGACATGGTTTACCACTAGACTAGAAACCACAGTTGAATGTGTGAGACTTTCCAGCCCTTGGTCCCAAGCTCATCTCAGATAAACCAAAAGACAATGGAAATGTGTTCTGTGGTCAGATACAATAGTCAGTAAAACACTGGATCGTTTTTTTGTACTTTTGTCAGTTAACATTTCAAAAATTGTCCCAACTTCCTTGTTTTGTACTTAAATCGAGATGGCTGAAAGGATAAAACACAAATCTGTAATTAAAACTATAGCAGTTTTCTTATTGTCTGACGAGGTGCTTGACTTACTGACAGTTCTTGATCTGAGACCACTGTCTTGAAGTCAGGCTAAATGAGACGTAACTGGTCTGAAGAATATTTGCTGATAATGGCACTAAGAAAGAAGTTAGCAAGAATAAATGTGTACATTAAAAATAACAATGATAATCATAATAAAATATAATGCAAATCTGAAGTTTAGAAATCATAATTTGATTTCTATGATGCAGCTTCACTTGAGTTCCCAATTCTCAACCATACATGAAATCTAGCAAACATATATTGTATTTGAGTAATTAACCAAATGTACAAATAATATGAGGGAAAATGATCATTCAAGGAATGCTTGGGAGCTTGTTTTGGGTATCCTAAGACAGGTAAATATAGTAATTATATTTATCCGTAAAAGTAATACTAACAAATATTTACTGTGTACCTAATGATACTGGAGCAATGACAGTTTCCAGTGTTTGATAGAACGGGAGCTTGATCATCTGCCTCTCAGGTTTATAAACAGGTCTTTGGGCTGAAGGGTCAGATTTCCTGGGGTGTTTGACTGAGACATCAGAGGCAATCGGGATAGTGATGACCTGTGAGCGTCTGCTGCTGTCATTGCCAGTGGAATGGCGGCGGTTGTAAAGCTCACGGATGGTGGAGAGAAGCTCAGGATGCAACTCTTTATGGAGGAGATCCGTGGCTCTCTGTACCAATTCCTTCTTCAGTCCCTTCTTGTCCTTTCCCATAGTAGAAAGGAGGGACCGCAGCTCAGCCACTCGCAACCTCTCCACCATTATCTGCACAAAGAACAGTGTCAGAAACAGCAGGATGGGTTAAAAGTAGATAAGCACGCTAATATTTTTATTCTCTCATTTAATTTGTGCCTTGTTTTATTTTGATGAATAACAAAGTAAATGTGGCTTCCATCACCTCATAGTTATACCCCAGTATGGCAGGTTAAAAAAATAAGAACATGCTTCAGTAAAATTTGGCTTGGAACGATTTCTAGGACAGTTAAAGCATCATTGTGCAAAGTCATTTATATAATATTCCATTCAGTGCTCAATACATGACTGCATTCTATACAGTTGGTGGTCTTCATGGAGTTTTGTATTAAAGCTGCAGTTTATACATTTTACATACATGTATAAGTAATATAACATTACGATAGAACTTAATACTTCAAATTGTTTGTACAGATTAACTTTCCTCAAAATGTGACTTAGAAATGGCTCCAAGGGACACTAGACTCTTTAACTGTAATGCCAATCTAAAGTCCAACGTGTACAATCAAACTAGCCATATTTAAATAACCACAGAAGTCACCAGCTGTAGTAAATCATAGCTAATGAGGAATAAAGACACCATGCCAAAATAGGATAAATGACGTTACAGAATATTCTACACCACCAAATTAATCATTTAAATTGATGTATGTAAAATTGTATACAAAGGTTTGTGCACCACTGGCCAAAATGCATCTGTATTTCTGATGTTAAATGTAGTAAATACAACCTCTACAGCACACTAAATTAAATCTGGAGACTCTGGTGTTAGGTTATATTTGATTAAATCAAACAATAGATAAATAAAAAGTAAGTTAAGGTCATTAAACAATAATCTAGTCTAGTCATTTTCTAGTCTAGTATTTTCTGCTTTAGCACAGGTTTGTTGATTGGGTGTAAAATGAAGTTAATCCATATAAATGTTTAATATCAGTAATATTACATTTTGATTAATCTCGTAAGAAAACAAATATAGTTATTAAACATTTTAATTAAGCAGAACTGTATGGAACATCAGCTGTGACTGCTGTACGGAACACCGTGATTGTAAGTTAGTAGTACTGCTGCTTTACACTTAGCATTGACCCTGAGCTAAAACCTCAGAAGAAAAGCTGCTAGGAGCAAAAGTACAAAATAGAAAACACTATTTTAGACAACATATGGAGACATACCGTCGCTTCGAGCAGCTCTGTGGACATTTTTTACTTTGTTGTAGCGTGAAAGGTTACAATTTACAAACAAAACGCCAATAACAGACCGGCTGAGCAACACTGATCTATCTATAACACTGAGCTAGCGTGAGTAATTGGCTAAATCCCAAATTAGTCTTTATTTTATATTTAGTGCACTAGGTTGGGTGTAAAGACATTTATTTTTATACCAAACCTAGTTTACAAGTATAGAAAGTAAGAGCTATTTGGAACACACCCAAGGTCGCATGCTTTAAACACCTAGACCTGTAGAATCGGTTGGATTCAGGTGGGTGCAGAATCCATTGTAGATGCTAATAAGTAAAACATTCGCCAGAAGGAATAAACTTAAAAAATTGGGAAATATAAACAAAAAAGGTGTCATGAAAAGAAAAATCTTGTCAGATTGTGCATTAGAATGTGGAAATAAATGTAAAGTATGTTAACTTATTTTTCCACCAAAAAAGCCTGCCATTTGATAAGGAGAGTACACACTGTTGTATACTGCTGTAGAAGTCAGAAAGTAGTCTTGTTGCAACTTCTTTTCATTAATCGATGGCAAATTTACCTTCTTTCATAAATTGAATGTGGGTTCTTAAAGACCTGGTCATATCTTTAAAAATACACATACAAAATCTGAATTAATTATTGTCCAGATTGTCAAATGTGATTTTAGAAGCACCAAAACAGACCACCCAAATTGCTTTTGGCTTGGCTTAAAGTGAAGCACTTATTAAATGAGATTAATAAATAAATTACTGAATTAATAAATGCATCATTAATTTAAACAAGCTGAAATACTCAGGTGACCCAGCCACATAATAATAAAAAATACAGTTTGAAAAAAGTATTTTATTAGGAAATGTTTTTATTAGGAAAAAATAATAAAGAAAAACCTGAAACCATTCACCCTGATGTGTTTTCACAGCTATTACATCCACAGTATTTAGCAAAGCGATGTACAGTTATGCATGAATTCCATGCAAGATATTGAGTGTTAAGGGCCCTGCTCAGGGGCCCAAATAATACTACAGCTGTTATACCACCACAACAGTAACTACCACCATCTGTACCACTACTATCACCACCACTACTTCTCTGTTTATCTTCTTCTACTACTAATACTACCACAACAGCTAACACGACCACAGTCAATACTATTACTACTCCTAGTACCACCACCATGCTACTACTACCTTTACTTTTTCTACTACAACTGCTGCTACTTGCACTTTTACCACAACTACCATTACTTCTGTCACCACTACCACCACCATTACTATTACTACCGCTCCAATAACTACTACTACTTCCAACAGCAATGGTAACTTGGCAGTAGTACCAACAAGATTCTGATCACTAGTCCAGTACCTTAACCACTGAGCTACCACACTGCCCTATTTTTTATCAAAAAAATTTTTTTATCCAAAACCTCTTTGTGTTGTGCACTATTAATTTCCCCACCAATCCTGACAAACCTAGACACTGGTTTAAAAAGCATTTAAAAACAATAGTCGTTTTTTAGAAAATAATTTGTGTTTATGCGTCACTAATGCAGTCGTTTGGATCGTATTGTTCATCACAGATGTTCCAGATGTTGGTAAAAAAGACAGTAGGTCGAGTTCGGGTATCACCAGCAGGGTGCGCTGAAGCTCTGTAGAAAATCCCTAACACTTTACAGATTGGCGCTTCCAGGGATCGTTGCCATGACTCCCAGTGCCTCCTGGGACTGGGGTGTATCCATGGCGACAGGTCTGTCCAGCGCAGTGTCCAGCGATTGTTGACCTTAGAAGGTGACCCTTGGCCTGGGGGTCAGCAAAAAGGGGTCAGGGGGTCAGCAGTGGCCAGAGGGCAGCGAGCACTTGGCTGATTGGCTGATCTTCTTAACTCGGTGAAGCCTCATCTAGATGATTAGAGCATTGACCAATTTGCTAAGCGTGCACGCTGCTGAAAGTGGGTGTGTGCAGATGAATGACATACAGCTGGACATATCTACATCCCAAACTACGTTATTTGTGATTTTCAAACATGAAAACACACATTTTGTGTGTTAATGTGGAGTTGGGTAAATTTTTGCTGCAATAACAGCATATACTCTTCCGGAAAGGCTATTTACAGAATTTGCAAAATGACTGTAAGGATTTATGCTTTGTTTTAACCACGAAATCTCAGGACAGGCGCTGATGTTGAGAGTAAAGGCCCTGCTCCAATTTTTCACAAAGATGTTGGTTGGGGAGGCACGGCTTGCTTTGTGTGTTTGCCGTGTTGCAAAATGAAAGGGCAATTATATATATATATATATATATATATATATATATATATATATATATATAAAGATATTTCCACATACTTTTACTTATGTAGTGTAGATGTTTTCCATTAGCATTACAGGCTTGTATAGAACTGTATAGAAATAATTTCATATTACTACTCCAACCACTTCTACTAGCCTACTTACAATACTAATAATACTGCCACTACTATGACTACTATCACCTATGAATACTAATAATAACTAATACAGCAACTATTATTACTCTTACTACTACTACAACGATTACTACTGTTACTATTGCCACCACCACTATTAGTACTTCACTGCCAGTACCACTACTATTACTACCACTGCTATTAAAATTACAACTAGCATTAATATATTACAGTTATTATTACTACTAATGTTATTGTAACTATAACCACTACTACTATTACTACTAAAACTATTATCAATTGTGTTACTCATACCACAGTACTACAATACAACCACAGTAATGGTGACTTAATCTTATACACACTACTACAATAGGCCTGCTAATTTTACCACTTCTAATACACATACTGACATTATTACTACCATAACAACTGCTCATACTACTACCACAGTTATACCGCTACAATAATTACTACCACCATCTACTACCACCACAATACTACTACTACTACTACCCTCTACTACAACTGCTGCTACTCACACTTTTACCACAACTACCTTTTCTTCTGTCACCACTACCACCACCATTACTATTACTACCGCTCCAATAACTACTACTACTACCAACACCACCGTTTCTATAACACTTCTTTTCTACCCTCACACTTACCACTACAGCTATTACTACTACTAACTTCACTTTTATCATTATTTTTATTAATACCACTACTACTACTACTACTACTACTACTACTAGCACTTCCACATCTACCACTTCAACTGGTACCACCACTACCACCTCCATTTCTGATATAATTCCTTTCTTTAATTGAAGGGTCTTTACTCATGATTCTACATAGACATAAATAAATAAAATGTGTAAATGGTAGGTGTAATGAATTCCAGTGAGTTTAGTGCTGATTGCTAATGTTACTTTAAACATACATCCATGAGCCTTATTTTTAACAGAAGAACCAACAAATACCCGTTCAAACCTCTGTCTGCCAAACGCGTTGCAAAATGGCACCTACAGTGGAGTGTCCATCCCTGAGGGGGTGTGTATATCATCATGGATGGTAAGAGTCACGTGACCAAAGCCTTCTTCCTTCCAATAATTTATGCCTGTGGCAGATGGCTTGTCAATATCAATATATTAATTTGAAGGCGGCCGTGTGGCGGAGAGGGACGTGTGTTAGAGCTCAGAAATAAGACAAGGACGAGGGCAAAGCAAGGAGAGGTTACCTACGGAGGAAGGGAAGGAAATCTAAAGAAAAATGTCCAGTAGATAGTGACAATAAGAATGAATAAAAGGTATATAAGTGGTAGGATTAAGCAGAGATGCAGGCCAAGATGAGGTAATATGATCAATAACACTGTCCATGTTTAATGCCTATCAACGTTCAAGAATACTGAACATTGTTTAGTCTAATCCATATCTACAGCATCTGAACGTAGCATGTAAGTGATTTCAATAGACAATAGTTTCAACAAAATACAAGAACAATCTTGTTTATAACTTTAACAAAAAACGATAAATAATAAATGTATAAGAGCAGTTATATAATAGATAATAGATAAACATTAATGTAAAATAACAACGTAAAATATCATCTTCTTCGTACAAGTCAATGTTAGATGTTTCGAGATTGAAATCATATGTTTCATTGGCAGTCTACATAAATCCTTCCACTTTTCAGTTATTTAAAAAAATATTTTAATGTTTTACTTACGTGAATAATAATAATAATAATTGTAATAATAAAAACATTTTCATGATTTTTTAAACACTCTCATACCGTTACTTTACTAACAGCTTCATCGTGGTCAGGAGTCATACACCCTGAGCATGGCACATCCTGTATTCATCAAAAGTCAATTTACAATCATGCATTTTTAACCCACACCCATGGGCAAATTGGAGCAACATCCTGCATGTTTTAAGGGGGGCAAAAACCCAGAAAAATCCACACAAACATGCGCCGAGCATGCACACCCTCTCACAGTCAATGACTTGAGGCTAGAATCAAACCCAGGATTCTGGGACGTCATCATACAACCTGATTACAAAATGTAATTGTGGGCCCTACACAGATTTTAAGAGATTTCACTTCACACAGTGCATTAAGGATTTTTTCAAGGTCATTGCTCATACCATCTGAGGTGTTTAGTGTATCAGCAGTGCTACTCAAACCACAGTTTCACAATCACAGGTTTAAATCATTTTATTGACAGAATTGAACAACTGCTTATATTTTATTTTTGTTGTTATCATTCATTAGCATGGCTCCCAGGATCTTTGGTTTGATCCTTGCTTCAGTAACTGTTTGAACGATTGTTACATGTCTTTACCATGTTTGTGAGGGTGTCCTCTTAGAGCCAATATGACTAATAATCAAGATGGTCAGTGCTAGTCAATAAATAAAGTTCAATTGATCAAAAAAAGAGTGGAATTAATAAGAAATATGATTAACTATGCTGGCCAAGAGGAAGTGAATATAGTCAGTACCAACATTATTTAAAGTAAACTTTAGCATGCTTCAACAAAATCTGTATGTACCACCTATGAAGCACATACGTTATTACAGCACACAATACACAATTTATCATAATATCAGAACAATTTTTAGAAACAATCAAACACAGACTGGAGGTCTTAGAGACAATGTTAAGCTTTTAATAAACCTTTATGCTTAATGTTATTCGATGGAAAAACCTGTGGTTGTTCTACTAAGTCTTGTGGTTCTACTTCTGTTGGAAATTTAGTTAAAGCTACATTAGAACATCTTTATCAAAGGTTTAATTATATTAATTTTGCAATGTATTTTAAATGTTTTTTTCTTCCTTTTTTGCTTAATTCAACAACCGGTCATAGACTTCCAAAATATTACAGCTACTCTTTTAGGAAAATTATTCTGGGTATGTTGATCCATGTAGAATTCACTGTGCTGCAGGGTAGAGAACTGCTCTGTTTAGAGGTCATGTCAGCAAATCAGTTCTGCGATTGATTGTCCTCTACAAAATAAAGAGAAAATCAACATGTTCAAATTTCACATTAAGATTTTATGTGCACTGAAAATTAAAGATGTAAAACTGCTGAATGCAGTGACTGCTAATTTTGCTTGTATTTTATTTTATATTCTTGCTGCAAGGAAACTTGACCAAATGAAAGTCCCTGGTTTTATCTGTGTGCTGCAGAAGTGGTAAAAACATTATTGTTAATGACTAAAATGTAGTATATGTACACTACACCCAGAAAGCTCATGCTGTTTTTGCAGTTCATGATTTAATTCTTGATCTTTCCAGCGTTGGGCCACATCGATAGGATTCATATATTATGAACAGGCCGGTGCACTTGAGTGGACTCTCGCTGCTTTTATGATGCACTTCTTCGAAACATGGAAGAATTAAGCAATACTGATTTGTCAGTAAAATTTTAGAGCCATGGGTTGAGTATTGTGATTTACAGGTAAGCACCCTGTTATTTAAAATAAGGGTTAATACTCCCTGAACCCTTTTGACCCTTCACTAAAACGCTTCCTTTGAAGCGCTGATAAACCATTTCCTACTTCTGACAGATCATAAACATGGCCGTGCAGCTCAATATAGCCGGCGCTTATGTAATCTTCTACTTGGAGAATTTTACACAAGCCGTGCACCTTTGACTCTTCTATTCTACTCCTGACCTCTGAACCCCTGGTTTACTGGTTTATTTGGGAAGTGACAGTGAAAGTGAGAGGGTTAGCATCTCCTGAAGAGGATATCTCCAGACCTGTGAATGTGATTGATTTTACAAAGTGGATCCTTACCGTTTTACAGAGTCCGACTGATTCTGGCATCTTCACAGTAAATGTCCTTTGATTTTAGTTTCTGTTGCTATATCATGCAAAATTCCATCTGTGTACTGTTCTGTGCATCATGCATCATGTATGCTTCATCACATGCACATCACATGCAATTACAGCCTTAAATTTGTGTATCAGGTTAAATACTTCACCAAAACTGATCCAGTACCGAACAATTGTACCAGCTCCTATACAGTATTTAATAAGCGCATCATTATGCTTTGTTTTTCAAATATGAAATATTTAAAAGATTCCAATTATTGCAACAATAGAGCCTTTAACCTTCGGTCTTCCTTTTTACTTTAGACTAATAAAATAAAGCCACAGACTTGTAGAGTTGCATTATTGGAAACAAAATAAAAACACTATTAGCCATAAAGGTTGAACATAGGAAAGGTCTACTCGTAACAGCACAGGTTTGAGTGCTTTTAACATCAGTGCATGTGTTTCTTACCCCTCAGAGAAATGACCAGTGGGATGAGAACACAAAAGTCTCTTTCTTCTGACCCGTGACCTCTGACATATGGCCAGGACGTTCACGAGAAAGGGAAACAGTAAAATTTGATATGAAATTGTAGAACATTCGATACTTAGAGCCCACACATGTTGTAATGACACAACACAGCCAAAATGGCACGACCTTCTAATTATTTATCTGCTTGTTAACATAAATGTGCTCATTTATATGCACAGTAACACACGTGTACGTGTTTGCTTAACAATACACTGTATGCTGGTGGTTGTGATGTTGTGATGATGTAAATATTGTCCTTATACATCTTGAAGGTGTGGACTGGATTTTGTTTACATAGCTGTAAAGAAGGGCAGGTGGCTCAATATAATTCTCATTCTCTGTTGACTCTAACATCGATGCATTTAGTCCACCCACAAAAAACACTTACTATATATATAAAGTAGTATATATATATATATATATATATATATATATATATAAAGTACTATATATATAAAGTAGACTATATCTATTTTATAGAGTTAGTGATATGGTTTATATGTTATCGTAGCCTAGAGTACACTCCAATCACAATGTTTTGCTAAGATAGCTGAGCAACATCATAAACATTCATTATAATTTTATTCAACATGATAAATATGAACAGAATCATGGACCCTGTGGATCTTGGTTTTATACCCACTGTTGGTCTGTGAGGAGTTTCTGTGGGTTTTCTTTAAATATTTTAAATAGAATGTCAAGCATGTCAAACTCCTTACAGACATTAACAAAAGCAATTTTTAAGTCTAGAACCGAGGACCTTGGTGTGACACACATTCTGCCAGCTGCGCCACCGTGCTGCCCATTTTGTTGAGTAGAAATAATCAATGCAATAGCAAATCCGCCTATTCATTAATGATAGATCAGTTGTTTGGTGGTCAATACATAAGTGCAGCTCAAGAGGATTCTGTAGCCTGAGATGGAGAAGTGAAGTACAGAAAAGCAGACTGACCACATTAAACCCACTCTCTAATTATTATTGACTGCTATTTTACTGCAATTTTGTTCTGATGGCAATTTTTTTGAAGACACCTTAATAGCTGTGAATTCTTTTTTACTTCTTAATGAGTCCGGTTATTTTAAATCCTGTGATTCTGTTGTTTACAGATAAGCGCAGTGTGAATAAAGCAGCTGAAGCTTTAAAACATTATTCATCAGGTTACTATTGGCTCCTGCATCCTGGGGAGACATTGTTCCAGATACATTGCTCTATAAAATCAGAAAAGATAAATGCACAGGTGGAACAGCAGGTAGGCTATGCAATTTAAACTGATCACTTTCGGGTGTGAAAAGCTAACCGACTCCTTCCTGATTGCTTCTGTTATTACATACTTGTCACACTGAATTATTACAACACATTTGGTAAAACCTAATGTTATTTATTTAAGAAACAAATTATCAGTCATGCATATCACCCAATTGGTTTACAATATTCAACCCGCAGGACAATTTATCAAACAAAACACGGTCAGGCTTCATTTCCTCGAGAGCTGATAAAAAAAAGTTTAAATATATCAGTTTGGAAAAGTTATACAGTTTTTTTTTTACAGCTCTAGGACTTCACCAAACCACAGTGAAAACCTTCAAATGAAGTCTTTAAATAAAAAACATGGTAATTCTAACCAGGAGTCACCGGCATGTACAAATGCCCCTAAGGTCAGTGTTCATGAAAAGAGACATGGTGGTATTGGGTTTCTTGGTATGGAAGCTAACCAAGAACAACACAAGTCATTTGACATATAACCCAAAATAAAACAAAAACAAACAAACAAATCAACCAATCAAAATATGGGAATATGGGATAGTGAACTACGGACGGTTAATTTAAATTTGAAACTAGTTGGACAACAAAAGTCCCATTAACACTGTCAAAAATCCAACACGGCATTTTATTCTACTCCATTTGACACCACACCAATAGTCGAAAACAGCAGTAGTAGTGTGATGATGTGGGGATGCTTTGCTGCATTAGGACCTAGCTTGCCATTTAAAGAGAAGAATGAGTTCCACTGTATCAGAAAGTTGTTGTTTGTTTGTTTATTACGATTTTACCATCATGTTTTACACTTTTGGTTACATTCATGACAAGAAACGGTAGTTACTCATTACACAAGGTTCATCAGTTCACAAGGTTATATCAAACACAGCCATGGACAATTTTGTATCTCCAATTCACCTCACGTCTTTGGACTGTGGGAGGAAACCGGAGCACCCGGAGTAAACCCACGCAGACACAGGGAGAACATGCAAACTCCACACAGAAAGAACCCGACCACCCCACCAGGGGACTGAACCCAGGACCTTCTTGCTGTGAGGCGACAGTGCTACCCACTTAGCCACCGTGCCGCCCCAGAAAGTTATTGATGAGTATGTAAAGTCATCTTCCTACAAGCTAAAGTTGAGGGATTTTTGGGTTTTGCGGCAGACAATCCAAAATACAAAAGTCAGTTTACAGCCAAATGTCTGAATAGAGACTAAAAAGTCTCTATTAAAAGTTTAGCTACTATGGTGGGACCTGTATATGACTAAATCTGAATTATAGAAAGTGTTAAGTTGCTTTTACTGTGGCTAAATGTGGTGCAACCATTTCTATGGTAATATGAATGTTGGATAACTTTGTTCCTTAAATAAATGAAATTACTGTATGTTTTACTGAATAATTTATGATTTTACTCAAGTTGCCTTATTAAAATGTTTTTAATGATCTGAATTCATTTATCTTGACAAACAGGAAAATAAAAAAGCACAGCACTGTAGCTACACAAACACACATTAAACGAGTGAAATTATACAGCCTTTATATCCAGAGCCAGGCTGGATCCTTTGCACTCAAAGCTTTTGTAGTGCAAATTGTAGACACTTGGTGTAGGTCTAATCAAGGACAAGAGATCTCACACATAGAAACAACACACACTGGTTTTATAACAGGAGACGTTTTCACACCCAAGTCAAGGATTTAGATCAATAATATTAACCATGCCTGCGCGGTCCTCAGGAGGCTTCTCTTCATTGTTAGGCAAGCTTCCTCTTGGCATTCTGGCCTCCTGTTGTGAACAAGAGCTCTTCAATCAGTTTAGAAAACCATCATCCAGTGCAAAGGCCTGATTACTGACAGCATTTTACTTAAGAGCACAGGCCAGAAGTTCATCGGTAAAGAAAACAAACATATTTTGCAAGCCAAGGACCTTTGGAGGGCTCTCTTTATAAATGTTATGTCAAATGGATCAACAATTATGGATCATCATTCTTATTGGGTTAAAACAGGCATTATATTGATTGAAGGTTGGGCTTGGCGTGTCAAGGCAGCGTGTCTGGCTTTGCGCGAGCCAGAACCGCTTATTTTCTTTTGTGGATGGTGAAAATAACATGTCTGAGACTAAATAAAGTGGCTATTGTATGTGACCGGTGTGCTGTTGATTTTGCACAATGCAAAGCCTATAAACCCCCGTCAGGAGGAGAAGGCTGCGGACCACAGCCGCGCCGTTTCATCGCCATCAGAGGCGGTCAGAAGTATGAGTGTTTTCCTGCTCCTTCTAATTCCAAAGATTATTTGTCATCTACAGAGTAAAGGATTTTTAAAAGTCAACCTGCAGCCCACTGCCTCCCTCTCCTCCTCCCTCCCTCTGCCGCCCCCAATCCCCCTGACGCTACCGGGCTACGATCAATACCATATTGATCAACTCTCTCTATCGCTGGCCAACCAGACTAATCACCTACACACAGGCTCAACACTCTCACTCTCACTTTCATACAGTAAGAAAATAATAACCACAAATACACACTAAAACAGAGTTACAGCTATTCATGCATGCAAACATCACCACGACATGACTGGATTCCCCTGCTTCTTTACATGCTTTAAATAATAATGCATTACAAAACTGTATAATTTCTTACAGAATTTTTAAATAAATATACAGAAGTGTGTTGAGTAAATTAAGTATTTACTTAAAAGTTGCAATTGCTTGCTTATTTCAAACAGCAAAGCTTGACTTAATAGCATGCTTTGTCCATTCCGCATTTCTGCTACTCTCCATCTTCCTTTGTTCCCCCCACAAAATCAATATGCCTGTGGAAAAAAGGCAGCCATATTTCTCTTCCGGTTATGAGTGGAGAGTTGAAAAGATACAGATGCAGCAGGATTAGAATCGGACCATCTTTAAATCCAGTTGGGAAGCATGTGAAAGTTGTGTGTCGGTGTTCTGCTTTCTGGAAGTGAGTTTGTTAGTCAACTGGGTGGTAAATCACACCAGAACAGGTTGTTTTAAACCATCAACCTCTTGAGGTCTCTGCATGATGTTGACACTTCCACCTGAAATTGAACAAAATTTAAGCTTTTTTCTTCAGGCAGGAAACAGAAGCAAGGCATAACAGTTTTGTAATAAAACATTATAAGGAACCTTTAAATGACATGAAAAATCTGTAGGAAATCTTATAATAAATACAGAAAGTCAGACAGGTCAGTGTTTACGCTCAGCTGCTTTTTCTACCTGGTCTGTTTTTCCCCTGTAGAATGAGGAGTTAATTTCTTGTGCATGTCTATAGTTAATAGACAATCACTCGAACATTTATTGTACTAACAAATTCTAAAAGAAATGATATTAATTATATTATATATACCATAGGTTCTACATGATACATCAACATTGTGTTGTGCATTTATATCATCTGAACGCTTTACTGTGCCTTTAAAAGCCTGAGCATCCTGTTTGTTTACATCCGTCCACATTTCAAATGAAGTTTCTACGTGTCTGATTGTTGTAAATACTTTTATTGATTTTGTCTCATTTGCAGCAACCTTTAGACGATCTTGGCACATTAGATAAAAATTAAGAGTTTATATTGACTGGAGAAATGCAAAGCAGGAACGGCAGCAGAAATGAGATATTAAGGGCCGATTTCTGAATTGTGTCAGGACCTGGGAAACGTGCTGTTATTGAGGGGATGATTTTACTCTGTCAGAGAATTTTTGACGAGGTCGTTCAGTTCATGATACATCTATACAAGCTATACATCTGAATAGTTAAAATAAACAGAATTAAAACTTTGAAGTGGCCTATTGAAAAGTCCAGCAGTGTGAAGTGAATGGCTGAGTTTAACTTATAAAGTTGCAGTTTTGGCTTCTAAATGTGACGCAACCTGTTATTAAGGGTCAAATACTTTTTCACAAGGGCGATATGACAGTTGCATCTTTTCCCATCAAATAAATATCATTATATTTTATGTGTTGCTTTTTAACTTAGGTTTCATTATTAATATCATATTTTGTTTAATAAAATCATAAATAACATTATAACAGAGGCAATTACTTTCCACAGCAGTGTACAACATGATGTACACGACATGTGACATGATGTTAATTCTTACATCCACCGTGTCCTCTTGGACATAAGTTTTGTACTTTTTTTGTTTTTGTTTAGTGTAGATTAATTAGATATTCAGTCATTAAAAAAGTTCATTGACTGCACCAACAACTGTCTTCAGGCCTCCATTATAAGTAGATTTTAAGGAAACAAGTTTTCTGTGCAGGTAAACAGATTGCTATTGATGTATAATTACACATATGTAGTAGATTAACATTAAAAAACTGAATTTGAAATATTGCTTTAAGAATGCAGATTGTGTTCTTATTATCTGGCTGAGAAGAAGAACAAGTGTGCTCAGTTCAATTCCCATTTTCTTTGATTACTCCAAACCAATGTATTTCTAATTGACTCACCACAGTAAACAGCGCTCGCCTTGGCTGTGCTGTCGGTCATTCTCTGCTCTCCTTTCATTCGGCCAGTTACATACCTACATGTCTTTCACTGGTCTGGGATGCCTGGACGGTGGACCTATAGTGTTTTATCTACCGGCATTAGCGGATCTATTAATCCCCATTGTGAATGCCAGAAGTGAGGGGCCGGCATGTCTGATTGCACACGGCGTGTTCCTGGAGATAAGAGTTAACCTGCTCCCTGCACTGACCAGCCAGGCAAAATCAAATAAACCTTGGGACCTTGCTGGACATGCGATGACCTCGTCAGGTGCCCGAAGCCAAAGGGCACAAGCTGTACGTGTTTACAACCCGGACTCAGAGGTCATTTAAAAACACACTCATACATACATGTCAGCTTTGTGGAGGTTCAGTGGACACTGATGGCTTCGCTGCATGCATTTGTATAAAAATGCAATAGAGCTGGTTAATGCACAACCTACAGCAGCCATTCTGCACTCCTACAGATACATCTACTGGACATGTGTTTCACATATTTCCATAATGGATGTAAGCATGTGGTAATGCTTATGGTCGTTTATGTCACTTTTATTAATTAGGATTATAGAACGGTGTTGTTGACCAAATATTTATGAGTAACATTTTAAGTGGGGCAAACGTAGGGTTGCTCAATTCTCTGTTTCCATAGAGATGTGGTTATTTCTGGCCTTTTATGAATTTTGCACTCCCTCTACTTTAGTAAGTCAGCTCTAGACTGAATGACACCCTTGGTAAAAAAGTCATAAAAATATCATAAAAAAGCTTCACAATATTTTACAATAATCATTAAATTAAAGGAATAAGAAAAAAATCCGAATTGTTAAACAAAAACATAAAGCGTGTTAGGATTTATTTCAATATATTATTTATTTATTAGGATTTTTAACGTCGTGTTTTACACTTTTGGTTACATTCATGACAGGAACGGTAGTTACTCTTCAAACAAGATTCATCAGTTCACGTTTTAATGTCAAACACAGTCATGGACAATTTTGTATCTTCAGTTCACCTCACTTGCATGTCTTTGAACTGTGGGAGGAATCCGGAGCTCCTGGAAGAAACCCACACAGACACAGGGAGAACATGCAAACTCCACACAGAAAGGACCCGGACTGCTCCACCTGGGAATCGAACCCAGGACCTGCTTGCTTTGAGGCGACAGTGCTACCCTTCGAGTCACCGTGCCGCCCCACACACATTTAAACAAAATTTTTAGGAGCTCCATTTGTTGTGACTGCACGTCTTTAGACTTGTGGGAGGAAACAAGAGCACCCAAAGAAAAACCACATGGACACAGGGAGAACATGCAAACTCCACATAGAAAGAACCCTCGCCACCCCACTGGGGAATCAATCCCAGACCCTTCTTGCTGTGAGGCAACAGTGCTACCCACTGTGCCACTGTGCCACCCCATCATTATCAAATCTTCCATACTATTATTAAAAGCCACCTCTGTTTCTATTCTCTAAGTAAATTAAATTAAATGCCAGTAACTTTTATTTATGACAAACACAATCTTCTTAGTTTCTAAACTTTTTTTAAAGCTCATTGAAAACATGCGGTGTAAGCCAAAAAAAGACAACAACAGAGAGCCTATAGCCAAAAGCATTCTGTATTGAGATGTGCTCTCTGACATTTTACCCCCTTTTTATCAAACACTATAGGACAAGGCTCAGCACTGTTACAGTATTTTGGCAGTTGCACAAAGTGCTAAGTACTGCTGTGCATGCAGGATGGCTCATAAATATCTTAGAACTCGAAGCATTTTTGCTGGAATATTGGATAAAAATACCCACAAGTAGAATAGAAAGACTCCCAGCCACATAGAAAAAGCATCTGCAAGCTGTGATGTCTGTCAAAAGCGTTGCAACAAAGTACTTACTCAGTAGTGTCCATATTTTTATGTGCATAAAAACAATGTAAAGTTTAAAATAGTTTGTGCTGTAGTTATATTTACTTCTTTTAATTTTAAAATCTAGAAGAAATATTATCACCACTTTCAATCTTTTATACAACTTTCATACAAGCCTCATTTTAATTCAACCACAAACATAAAGCCTTGAGATTCTGCTAGATGCTGCAGGAACAAGGTTTTATTGTACTGGAAAGGACAACAAGAAACCGTTTTAGCAACAATTACTGAAGTGGATTTGTCATAAAAAGACAGATTAAAGCTCGGGTTTTTTTCATATGTAACCACAAAGACATTTGTAATCGGCTTTTTAGCCATCTTTACCAAGAATGTCAATACTACTGAAGCTGACTGTGAGTGTAAACAAAGAAAAAGACTGCCAAGAGAAAGACAGGAAAAGGGAAGGAGAGAGGAGGGTATAGAAGGTAGGAGTTTGACATTTAGTGTTACTGTAGCTCAGATATACTATTGTGTGTGAAGAATAGAGATCAGATACAGCAGGCTATGAAAGACTGGAGCTGACTCCTAGCACAGATCAATACTCATTCTCCATATGCACAAGCATAACGCTATGCAGGAGTGTGTGTGTGCGCGCTTATGGACCTGCATGTATGTTTCTGTATGTTGGAATTTTTTAAGATAGGCATTTTAATATAGAGGATTCTACTATTTAATCCCCTTTTTACTCAGCAAGTGAGTTTGTTGATGCATAGCCCACAGACAGAGATTTACATCAACAAAATGCATTTCTGAATAAGATACACAATTGTAGTGTTTGAAAGCTAGTGTGTGTGAACAGACTGTCTTCAGGTCACATCTCCAGTTACTACAGAGATACTAATGCATAATACATTTAAATTATTTCTTAATGCACAACTTGCAGTCTAGAGCATTTTAGCAAAGAATCTGGCTCATACAACACAACATAGAAACACACACACACACACACACACACACACACACATACACACACACACACACACACACACACACACGCACACACAAACGAACACCTCCCTGCAGAATTGATCGACTATTCCTTCTTAATCCATCTCTCCCTCTGTTTCTTAGCAACCAGTGCTCCAGTGAATTTAAAGGGTGGGCTGTTTTATTATTTTTGTTTTCTTTTTTACATTAAGATGCTCCTGCCAGCATCGTTTGTGCCCAATGTAATTTGGATATTAATGTGAATTCCGAGTGAGACACTGCGCAGAATTTCAAATGCAGTGTGGTTTAGTCTGAGGGAGGACTGAGATGTCAGTTGTGGTTTTTAATGCATAACTATAATTGATAGAAATACAATGTAAAAAAAAACAAAAAAACATTTGGAACAGAAACATTAACAATATTAAAGAACACGTCTAACCACTTATTTAACTATAGAAGAAAATTTAAGGTGACCATTACGTCAAATGATGCTTTACTTTCAGTAAAGCCAGTGATAGCTCAGTGGTTAAGGTACTGGACTAGTAAACAGAAAGTTCCCGGTTCAAGCCCCGCCACCACCAAGTTGCCACTGTTGGGTCCCTGAGCAAGGCCCTTAACCCTCAATTGCTCATTGTGTAAGTCGCTTTGGATAAAAGCGTCTGCTAAATGCTGAAAATGTAAAATGTAAATGTACTTTCCATAAACAAGTAGATAGTCATTAGGTAGAGGTCATTAGGTTCATATGAATAATGTGGTTTTACTTTGTCAGTTTTTTCAGTCCTAAACGCTTAGGGTTTTACTTTTTAATCACCCATATTCTAAGAATTACAGAGAAATTGATATAAGTAAACCTTTACCTCAACTTTATGTGTTTTCCTAACGCCATTTATGCGTATAGTATGCATATAAAACGTTTATTGAAAATATTTCTCTATTTTCTTTTATTCATTTTATTTCTTTTGGTTCTGGAAATGCAAACACATATCCTCTTTATAGTTTATTATAAGTACAGCAAAGATACCCTACAGTACATATTAAACCCCAGCACCAGCAAACAGTAACAATAAGCCAAATTAAATTATACATACAGATCAGTGATATTTAAACTTTTTGAGGAGGCCCCAAGAACACATTTAAACATTGCTGACATTAACAGTGGTCTATGTGTGTGTATGTAAAAGTAGGAAAATATATATTTGCTGTACATTACCTATTACTCATATCATATACCATTAATATAGACGATTCACTGTGCAAGTCGCCTACAATGATACCTGTTATGCGCATTAGTACATAGACACATACAGCGCATGTACACAAAGTTTTACCATTTACACAGATCACATATTTCACTGATTCTATAAATAAATGAAAACAAAAGTAATTATGATTAGATTATATGTTATACATATACGTTAAATAAACGCGCATGGTGCAGCTCGACGGCACTGTAAGTAGTGTTGGTGTCACACGGATTTGCGCTCCAGGTTTGATCCCTTGTCTTCGTCGTGTCCTATGGGCTGGTATTTATTTTCACGCTTTTAATCTAGTGTTATCAGGACCAACCGCGACTCTCATCAGGATATATCAGTAACATTTGTAAGTATAAATGAATAAATGCTTGTTTATGGAATAATAAACAAGGTATGAAATCAATAACTACTGCGTAAAGTGGAGATTTGGAATAAAGTTAGTATCTAATAGTCAATATTAGATACTTATATTTAATGCTTGTAATAGTTACTCTGTTAAAACTGCTGACGTCCCCAGCAATCTACTGTTTATAAACCCAAAAATATATAAGCAAGCGTGAAATGTATTGTGTATTTTGTAAATCTGAGCATCATATCGGATTATTGCGTAATCACTAAAGCCAGACTTGGACTGACTTTAAAAGAGGACACAATCTTGGTATTGGCCTGTTTGAGTCAGACATGGCTGGTCCAATAATGGATGTAGGTGGGTGTTTCAGTCTGATCAGTCGGTGCTCACTGGGGACAAATGCATTTTATTTCTACAGCTCAGTTCAGTCTAAGCTTATTTCAGCATAATAGAAGGAGTCAGTATTTAAGGTAAAGTGAACTTTAATGAACATAAACCAGTAACCCCAACACTGTTCTGCATCTGTTTTAATCAGTAAAGTTTAGTTATATAAGTTTCTAATGCTGTCACGTTGTATTGCACTAGCTTTCATCAGTATTATAGTGATTAACAACCGTACTGCCTGTTTTTACAATGAGACTTTCACTGCAACTACGAAAAAACATGCATTCATAAACAAATAAATCTTACAAGAACCTGTAAGAAATCAAATAAATCAAATAGTACATAAAACATTCGGTCACAAAATGTATATATGCACAGATTACATAAAAATAAAAGCTATATTCAGACAGTAATCTTGTAAATAATAAAAAAGCCCTCATGCAACTTGCACCATTTTTATTATAAAAGATGTTTCCTTTACCATTGATTGTAAAGATATTACGCATCATGCTGAAAGTGAATGAGCTTCCTAAAATTCTTATGGACAAAATGATTAAACAACACTTGAATGAAAAGGCTACCGTGCCATTGTAAAGACTTTACACACTACTTTCATTACAAGTGGTAAAGTTTATGGAACCACAAATCAACCCCCTGACACAATAGTTTACACCGTGCTCTCTAATTATAAGAAAGGGAAAGAAAAGCCTGTTGCAGGACTACCTGAAAACTACAGGAGCAACAGTAACATACATTATAGTACACAATAAGTACTAAACAGTAAACTGCACCTCAGTGGTTTTAATTCCTTCACCTAATGCAGAAATCCTCTGTTAAAAGAGCAGCTCAGAGATTTACCTCTATAATTTACACAAAAGCATTTAACCAAATGACAACTATGGTCAGGTTAAACACGAAGCCAAAAACAGGACAGAACAGAATAAGGTGCATATTTTTTATGCTTTCTAAAATGTATACATTAATAAATAAAGCATTTCTTTTTTTATTGACTGCAGCAAATGTTCCAAGGTCTTGTGGTGTTTTGATTTCCATCAGTGTTGCTCGCATCACAGTTTAAGAACAGCTGTGTAATTTTCCTTATAGAAACAGTGACCCGTTAAGCTTTATGTAACATCATATAACATCAGAAATAAGATCATCCTTTTATTTTACTGGAGAAATAGTTCATGCTCTCATAGACATTTGATTAGAAGTGTGGTCCAGCAACCACATATATAATGTGAGACTTGTATAATATACATCTTGTATCTTTAATAATCAATTTAATCAATAATCAATCTTGTTTGTTTCTTTTAGTTTAAAAGGTGTTTAAATTAATTTGTAACCACTATAACCCAGAAAACGTTAGAAGGCGCATTTTTCCACTGTACGTGTTTAAAGAATAATAATAATTAACATTGCATAAGACATGGACTCTTTTAAGATCACTTTACGTTTTCTTTATGATTCAATACACTGTCATAATTTATCAAAAACGCAATTAAACAAAATTTATTTTTACCGTTTAGGGATGAGCTTTTAAATAACTGAAATATTACAGATATATCCTAATTTAATTAGGATATATTGTTGAATATGCTGATACTTGTCATATATTTATTACAATATTTTAGAGAGTTATTTTCATACGCAAAATACATGCAGTGTTAATCACACTCAAGTCTGATGTGTTTTAGAAATTAAAAAAGACAATTCATTTTTTACTGTTAAGTTTTTGTCTTAGACAAAAGGTCCTTAACCAACCAGTTGTAGGTAAAATATACTTAGTTTAGCCTTATTTACACCAAACTTGCTGTTGACAACAGTGTTCTAGTGTAAAATACAGTAAAAATACAGTAGCTTTACATGTATATTTATTTGTGTGATATTACATGTCACTGCAGAAGGGTAAGAAAATGCTAAATTAAATTGTAGTGACTCAGTTGTTAGATACGGAGGTCATTATTTAGTATCTTTGACATTTTATCCAACACAAATGTTCAATATTTTTGACACACATTTAGGTGATCCTTTCTGAGGTAATTAAGCTCATACTTTCTAAACATCTGATATATAGAGGGGAAAAACAATAAATTAAAGACAATACGATTTATTGAATTAATTTTTAATAGAATGCTTAATGCCGGTGTGCTTGATCTGTGGTTATTTTCTGTTTGCTAATTGTTAAAGAGCACTTATTAAAGCACTTATTAAAGCACTTATTACAGCACTTATTAAAGCACTTATTGAACTTCCACTGTTAAGACTGAACGCAGAGACAGGTTGTAATATATTAGTGGTGATAAGACGCTGTTTAATCCGTCCTGCTCAACTTTAGGACTCGTACGTTTGTCTCTCTGTGTAACTGCACAGTTTGCTTTAGATCCGCACAGTTCCATCGACTTAAAGAATATCGATTTCCGATCATATCGAGAACCGCTCCTCTTCATCCAATCACTCCCACACCATGATTTTCCTCTCCATTTCATCACTGACACTTACTACTCAAAACAGCTTTGTATTATTAAAGAAAAAAAATGCTAAGTGCTTAAATTAAACATTATTATTATTAAAGAGAAAAGACCAAGTATTTTAATAAAACATTAATGTAAAAATTCCTCGTGTTCACTGTTTTTCTGGAAAAAATAAAACAAAAACTGCGCTACAAACTTTGATGATCTCTTGAAAAGGAAAACAAAAATTTAATTGATCAATATATTAATAAAGAACATCCTTAATAACTTTCGCTAATAATAAATAATCACGCATGTGCCTTTGGTGACATTTAACTCTTTATTGAGTCAAATGAAAATCAGAGAATACAATTTTTTTTTACAACTAATTTCAACAATTATTACCTTTTTATAAAAGACAGTGGTATACTAATGTAAGCATAATAATAATAATAATAATAATAATAATAATAATAATAATAATAATAATAATAATAATTGTTTTACCAAATAACTCAAATATAAATAATAATAAGTAAGTAAAGTAAGTGAAAAACATCCCTAAAATAAAAACTGTAATGGCATCATAATTAAAAAATATATTCTGAGTTCATTAATATAAATAAAAATTCAATAATTTTATAACATACAAATGTAATATTCCAGATAAACATCACAGTAAATCATTTTAAATTAAAATAAGGTAAATGAAATATGTAAAGCCCGGCATTGTTTCCTAGTGCATCAGTTTAGCACTGATCTTCCTATAGGCCTTAATCAATAGTTCATCAATGCAACAGCTGCTCCACATCTCATCAATTCAGAAAAAAACACGAACAAATAAAATATCGTGCTGGATGTAGATTTAATAGCCGTGAAAGTGGACAGAGTGCAAATGCTTTCGGCATGGCCAAGATTCTCTTAATTATAATGCATTTAATTCACACTTTTCAAGCATGGCTTTTTTCCTCCACTTTGCAGATTGGTCTGAATAAAGGTCCTAACGAAATTACAGGCCAAAGTCAAGAATTGATTAAAGGGGATTTTCCAAACCCTTGAAGTTTGAAGAAGAATCAGATAAAACCTGGAGTCAGTAAGCCCTTAAAGTCTAAATAAAATATTTTAATTAATTAATATTAGAAATAAATAATATCTTTCTGGATTATATGAGTTTTTATAAACATGCCTATGGATTTATGCATTATAATATTCAATGTCCTCATGTAATAATTATTTACAATGATATTTGTTTATATTTATATAATAAATAAGTAGCAATAAAGACGAAAAATACTGAAAATCCAAACCGACTTAAAAAATTTGTGAAAAACTACATTGTGGAATTCGGTACAAATACAAAGTAAATTAATAAATTAATTATTTACTCAGTTTTATTTTATCCAGTGACTTTGAGTGTACAGGACAATAAATATAATCATTTTATCTTAAACTTTAGGTTATGTAAAGGTAATAAATATTGATAAAATAATTACATTGGTTGTCCTATCGGATTAACCTGTAAAAAATATATATATTTTTATAAAATCTGAAAAGTTTAGCAAAGTCTTGAATTAAAACGTACAGTAAATAATTAATTTACACTATTTAGGTTCGGCCTGGTTTGAATACTAATAATAATTGATCAAAATTAAATTTGCCTGCTCAAGACACATGCATATTAAACATGCATATTAAACAAGAAGTAATAATATATAATTTTGTCTGCATGTGTCTTGAGCAGGCTAGATGCTCGGCATTATAGTGGAATTATTAAACATAATTTCAACAATATATTTCATTCATTTACTGTAGTGTGTTTAGTATTTGCCCAGCTGTAATTTGGGCTATGGGAACAATAGTTATATCATTAAATATCATTAAATATGTACTGACAAACTACACATACAGGGTATGGGCACTACATGCATGGAAAAATCATTTAAAACCCCAATAAAGGTTTGTGCATAAAACCTGAAAACTTAAATTATACTACTACTACTACTACTACTACTACTACTACTAATAATAATAATAATACAATAATAATAACAACAACAATAATAATGACAATAATACTACTACTACTACTACTAATAATTTGAGTAGTATACGGTTCACCCACAGGTCTGGAACAGGCTAAACTCCCAAAGCTACAAAATGACGTTGGGTTGATGGGTATGAGCACGTGTGTGTGTGTGTGTGTGTGTGTATGTGTGTGTGTGTGTGTGTGTGTGTGTGTGTGTGTGTGTGTGTGTGTGTGTGTGTGTGAATTATTTTGGCCTTAAAAGGGGCCAAAGAAGAAAACTTTCCAACATTCCAGCATCCAACACCCCACCTTCCCACCCCGAAATCTTGAAAAGAGAAAGTTGTGTGTGTGTGTGTGTGTGTATGTGTGTGTGTGTGTGTGTGTGTGTGTGTGTGTGTGTGTATGTGTGTGTGTGTGTGTGTGTGTTTAAGTGCAGGTGAATTAAAGGCATCGCTCAGTAACATCCATCACCCGCTGTAGTCAGTCCGCCGATACCGGAGCTCGAGCTTTTGCGTGGCGCGCGGATTTAACGGGAAGCGTAATTTATTTCCGATAGAAGGCGCTCATCGATAGAGGAACATTAAAGCGAAGAGACGCGCTCATTTGTGCACAGCGTTCACTAAAGCATGCCCATTAAGAGATTTCTGCAGCCGGTCACCAACTTTAAACACTTTTAAAGTTTCCTCCTGCTGGACTTCTTAAATGCTTACTCTGAGTATATATTAAATAATGTATATATGTGGCACATACGCATCTTTCTGTACATCTATCTGCACATTATTTTATATTTGCACTGTAGTTCACTTCATAATTTATACTTTACAATTGTTACTTACAATCTATACCAGCCTTACGATGTATATCGAAAAAACACCTCCATATGTACCCTCAGGCCCTGTTGTAGTGTGTTGTTGTGATTATACAGATACTTGTTTGTATAATGTGAATCCTTGTAGTGTGTATATACTATATATATATATATATATATACACACACACACACACACACACACACACATACACACACACACACGCATGCAAAAACGTGTCACATGTTCAGAACACAGATATTATTACAAAACCTCACTGCGTTTTAAACCCCAGTCTGTTCTGCAGGTTGCCTTACCTTGGTTTGCCAAATCTGGTCCGTTTTACTGAGCACCTTCACCGCTTCCTGCTCCCAACTTTCTGGCCTACACGATTGCTTCTCACCCCGGGTCAAAAAACATCATTAATCAGTGTCAGTCGATATATCGATTGTATTTATCGATGAGCACCGAAAGCGAGAGCGTGATCTCTCGCGCCAGCAGGCCGGCAAAATCTCGCAGTTAAAACTCTGGGTGCGTTTCTAAAATCACAAAAGCACCAATTTTAGAAACAATCGCCTTTGTAGAATCGTAGGTTTGTATCTTTATGATTAATGGCTGTAATTTTGTATTGTAAGGTGTGTATGATGGGTGTGGATGTAAGTCGAGATAGTTAATGATGCTGTTAATTTTTTACATTAATTAATTTGCGTTTTATTTGAACTGAAACTCTTTAGAATGAGACTCTTAGGATAGTTGTTGTTGTTGTCAATAGCGTTTAATATGTGCAACTACACTGTATCGATTAAATCTTATGGATTGTCATTTAACTTTTGAACATTAGAGCAATATAGTTAAATATAGATCAAATATAAATATAGTCAAATATAGTTTTAGTCTACGTTAGTTTTTTCTTAGGTTTTTCCTATAATTGATGCGAGATAAAACAAGCACATTATTACCTGTTAAAAAAAGTTCCATCTTTAAATGGTTTAACATTTTAAGCTCGTTTTGTCAAAGAAGGGGTTTGGACAAAATGTGGTTAAAGCTTTCGAGAACACTATTCGTTTCTATGGGTAAAATCTGGCAACCCTAGTCGGAGTCGTATTTGTATTTACTATATGACGTCAGGTATTCTGTTCCCAGTCAAACGTTTAAAATTTTTGCTTTTTAAAACTAGACATTGGCTACTTTTTGAGCAATGCATGTTCCTTATACACATACGTTATTATAAATGCATCAAACTATGTAATCTTTTCCTTCCACAAACATTGTCTTGATTTTGCTTCTGCAGCACAAGTTTACTCACAATGTTTATCACATCAGTAATGAAACGTCAGTTTCTGGTACAGTTGGCTTTAAATTACATGTTGGCTTGCTGACAGCTGACAGTCACACTCCCTTCTGCAAGAGCTAAACTGTTAAACTAGAGCTGTTAATATGTTGGATTTCACAGTGTATTTATTTTTCAAACTTGAAACACAAATTATATAAGCAATTCAATCTTTATGCAACAGCTATTAACTAGGGTTAAGCCACTTTTGTCAAATCTTTAAATATTTTATTGGTCCTTGTAAAATCAGCTGCGCACCCCTTTTAATGGTCATTTCATTAATCTTGCTAGTCTTTATGATTTCATGATAAAGATAATAAGTATGCATATTTTTATTACTGCCTAATAATCAGTATCATAAACAATGTCAATGGGCCACCTGATCAAATAAAATCGAATTTTTTTTTTTTTATAAAAATGGCATATAAGCTGTTGAGTAGAACTGTGTGTGTACATGTGTGTAAACATACCTGCATACAACAGTGTTTATGGGTGTATTAAATTGTGGACACCTTTGGTGTTCTTTCTGTGCTATCTAAACAGGATTTAAACTTTTAGACATTTTATAAGATTTTCAGTGATAGGACATGTCTATATATTTTAAAAATCTGAAAGTGGTCAATCAAGCTGTAATAAGTGTCCTATTTTATATACTACATATATATTTGATGTTCTGTATATAACATAGCATATAATTCAATATACATTGAACTGTTTAGAATTGTATGTGGAACTGCCTGTGTATCATTTAAGATTTATTACAGCAATAAAAAAAAACCAAATATTTTAAAAATATATATATTTTTAAAAAACAGTATAAAATACATCGCAATACATCCAATGTCTTAATACATTGAATTTCAAAATAGCATTAAATAAATACAGTTTAAGTACACAAACTTAAAATGTTGCTTATACGATCCCTTATAATGCAAGCTGTCTGACCAGTTTTCAAAAAAAGAACTGCAATGGCTTCAACCTGAGATAAATTAAACCAGGATTTGCAGATATTAACATATATTATTTTAGCAATTGTCGACAATTAAATATTTGGGAACCTTCGACCATAAATGGTTCAGTATATCTTAATCCACTTTATATTTAATACATAACCGTGATATCAGATAGCAGATGCTAGGTGATTTATGACCACTACATGTCCCCACACAAAGGATGCAATTAATTAGAAGCTGATGTATGTAAACACTGGATTGGTGTAAGGTGCGACTTCAGGACCCCGGACAGCGCGCGCGTGCCCGTGAGAGTTGCGCGCGCCCAATCAGCCAGCTTTAGTCTCTCAGCAGAAGCTCTATTGCGCGCAGAATGAAGTGCACACGCACATCGTCCACTCACACAGCGACCACGGCGCGCGTTTACAGCATCATGCTCGACTGACTGATCGCTTGCAAATCAATGGATTGGTTTTGAAATCGTTTCCTCGAGAAGAAGTAAAGGCAGAAAACAAAAGAATAAATCTGTGGGAGGTTTGTGGAGAGAGCGCGCTGTGTAGTGAACGAGTGACCGAGCGAAGAGGAGGAAAAGAGAGCGAGATATAGAGGGAGACAGTGAGGGAGGGAGGAGGCGGAAAAACAGCGTTTCCACACCGACATGGAACTTACAATGGAGAACATCGGGAACATGCACGGCGTCTCGCACTCACAGGTGGGAGAATTAATGAACGCCTCGCACGGGAGACCCTCATCCTCGGCGTCGCACCGAAATCTAGTGTCACACGGGCGCTCCGCGATGGTCTCCAGCATGGCTTCGATTTTGGAAGGCGCCGCTGGAGAGTACCGGCCCGACCCCGCTCTGTCGGGTCACCTGCACCCAGCGATGAGCATGTGCGAGTCGGGCATGAGCCTGTCCAATACGTACACGACTCTTACTCCGCTCCAGCATCTCCCTCCGATCTCTACAGTATCCGATAAGTTTCACCACCCGCATCCGCACGCCGCGCATCACCACGCCGCGCACCAGCGCCTTGCCACGGGCAACGTAAGCGGCAGCTTCACGCTGATGAGAGATGACCGTGGCCTGGCTTCCGTCAGCAACCTGTACGGACACTATCCCAAAGAAATGTCGGCTATGGCGCCTCCCCTGTCGCCACTTTCCAATGGCCTGGGTTCGCTGCACAACTCACAGCAAGCGCTTTCTGCCTACGGTCCGAGCGCACACCTGGCAAACGACAAGATGCTCTCGGCCGGCGGCTTCGACTCCCATGCAGCCATGCTGTCCCGGAGCGAGGAGCACATCGCCCGTAGTTTAGGTGGCCACGGGCATGGTATGATATCTAATCTGAACGGCATGCACCCACACGGGCACTTGCACTCGCAGGCCAACGGGGGGATGCTGTCCGATCGTGAGAGGCACGCAGCGGCTGGCGGTCACGGCGTCGGAGGCAACGGAGGAGGTTCGAGTCAAGTTGAAGAGATCAACACGAAGGAAGTGGCTCAGAGGATCACGGCCGAGCTCAAACGTTACAGCATTCCTCAAGCCATTTTCGCGCAAAGGATCTTGTGTCGCTCGCAGGGCACCCTGTCGGACCTGCTGCGCAACCCCAAGCCGTGGAGTAAGCTGAAGTCCGGCCGGGAGACCTTCCGCAGGATGTGGAAGTGGTTGCAGGAGCCAGAGTTCCAGAGGATGTCCGCGCTCAGACTGGCCGGTGAGTGCGCCCTCACGTTTGTAAGTTTGAAAATTGTTTCATGACCGCATGTGACTAAATTCATGCTTCCATTAAAGCAAATGCTTACACGATTAGAAAAAAAGGTTCCAGATATTTGTTATTTGATGTGTGCGGAGGAATCACAATAGAGTCTTTGTATTTTTGTATCTAGATAAACAAATCATTTAAAGAACCCTTTAGGAACCTGTTTTTCTAATATTACATTCTCCAGGTTGCCAGATTGTATTCCTGAATTCATGTTTAAAACCTACCAGAAATTATTGTAAATATCACAAACAATAATTTCAGCCAAAATGCTTTGTTTGCTATTGTAATGTGACTAAAGCTTACAACAAATGGTCAACACAAATCTGGCAACACAATCTATCTGCTCGTCATTTTAACGTTTTGGCCTAAATCTTCCTCTATGCTAAAGTGCACTAGTTAGGGAGAACTGCCATCCAGTAGTCATGTCCGAAAGCATCATGGAGAATATCCAGACAGTGCACTCATAAAATCAATGCACTACAAAAGGTTAGTGTAGGCCTAAAAAGTTGCAGGCCAGTTAAATGAGAATGCAAATAGAGCATTGCCATCAATACCATTTGTGGAGATGCTTTGTAATCAATAATGACCGGTTTCTTAAAATAAATTAAACAAATAATTAAAAACGACATCTAAATAAATATCACTATACATACCGCTTTATTTTCCCACAGCAGGATTTCAGAATTATAAAAAGATTAAAAAATACACAGTAGCTTATATAACTGGCATATAATGCATATAATTACATTGCATATAATTTTTTACAGGTCTGAATCCAGCTATTTAAATTTAAAATCATTTCAGTTTTCTGTGTATGCAACACTATAAGGGACGAAAATATAACAGTCTGAAGACGTTGGTGTTTTCACTTGTTTACATAATTTAATGTTTACTTAACAAACATACATTGCACAAAATTATTAAATTATTATTTAAAAAATTGTGTTTTTGCTTGTACACATTGTTTGGTATACGTGGTACACGTGGTTTAAAATAATGTATAGTCCATTATGTTCAGTTTTGCACCTTAAATCAATGTTAACAGTACATTCACAAAAATATTAAACATTTATTTAACTAAAATGCTGCATTAAATGTACCTGATACAAAGGTGTGTGTGCAAATCTTAATTAATCTTAATCTTAAAAGTAGATTAAATACAACCCTTTATTGTGAAATTACCATGCATAAGCCCTGGTGTAATTCTATCTAGGTTAAAGAGTTCGTGTTTAAATTTCTTTGTATAAATAAAACATATAAATAATATTTTGCTGTTGGAAGCAGGGTTGCTGTTGATTTGAGGAGATTTGAGGGAATGAGTGACCAAAGCATCCATCAATGAAAAAAACGCAAAAAAACAAAGATTAAAGATTCATTTTGGACTGATTTATTCTTTATTAGAGCTGGTGTTTGGAAATGCTCTGATGACAATTTCTATTTTTAATATAATATAAAATATTAAATCTAATACATACATATGACTCTTTAGTTTAGCCTTTAGTTTAACCCCAATTTTGATCACCTCATTGTCAAAACGACACTGACCATTTAAGTTGATGCGTCTCATTTTTAGGGTTGTGAGTTCTTTACCATCCTTGCATTCATTCATCTATCCAATTTCACTAAATGTAACACTGGATGCTGTTTTTTCATCATGAGGATTGTGCTGAGTGTGTAATTAAGCAGTTCCACACGGTTAAAACCTTTTGGCGCTTTAAGATTGAGGAGAGAAAAAGCGAGGCTCAGAATGAGTGTTAAACTGGATGGCCATCAGACATTTAAGGAACGATTAGCTGTCAGCGCGTGATGAGTGTGTACTAACCCCCCCCCCCCCACCCCAAAACCCCTTTTCCCGAACTCCCCCCTCCCCTCCCACAGCAGATGGAGAATCTCTGCACACACCGGGCTTTTCCTGCAAAGGTCATTTTTTGTGTTTTCGGCCATGTTAACTCTCGTTCACCCCCTCCAGTCAACCGGAAATTAATCCTCTCGAGGCTCTGTGTACCGTAAACGACTTCAGTTCATTAAACGATAAAATACAAAAATCACCGGCCATGCGCAATAGGGCACAAGTGCGCCCACATCCACCCATCCACCCATCCACCCATCTATCTATCTATCTATCTATCTATCTATCTATCTATCTATCTATCTATCTATCTATCTATCTATCTATCTATCTATCTATCTATCTATCTATCTATCTATCTATCTATCATCTATCGCCAATGCTATGTTTCATTGATTTGTCTACTATACACTTTGCTTCCAATGTTCCCTTCCTGCGATAAAGAAAATGTATTTATCAGCTTTAATAATTAATTATCTGTTTCTACATTAAAATATTTGTTTAACAACTAAGTTTAATAGGCTAGATATTTTGAGAGGTTGCAGTTGTCTTTTCATTCTAAACATTGCTACTGAGTTTTGCATATAAAACAAAAATGTTGCTGGATGAACCGCGATTGTAAGTATTTCAATGATGGAAATAAGTCTTTAACCGGCCTCCAATAATTTATGAATGGATATTTACTTCTTTAACCTAAATGTTTGGTCAATATAAGCACATTCATGTCTAAACAAGTCTTCCCATGTTGAAATGGAATGGTCCAGTCGACGGTAGGGAGCAGGGTGACCTCCAGCTGATCAGTAAAGCCGCGTCTCTTTAAATGGAGCAACAAATCAATACTCGATTTGGAACCAAAATGTGCAGATATAACCGCACTGCTGCTAATTTAGTCCTCTATGGTTTTAACGCTGTGGGTCAGGCTGGCTTCTGTTCATGCTGATGAGGACAAATGTGAGCTTTTGATATCTTTACCACCCCTTAATAAAAACACGCCAAACCATCATATTAAATAAATATAAATCACAAAGGATAAAATATTGTAGCCTATTTAATGGTTATATTGTGCATATGTGCACTTTAGTTGATGTCAAGAGTTCACACAACCTTATAGACAGTGTTATGTGTATAGAATTAAATTAAAATATACAACAAGAAGACAAATATTTAGGTATTAGGTTAAATGAGCTCTTCTGCTTATTTCAGTTCATTGACTTTTAATGGTTTTTATTCTGCAACTGCTTTCTTTAAATCCCATCAGATATGTTTTCTGTAATTTAAATCTGAAGAATGAGGAGCATATTCCAGGACTGATTCTTTACCCAAGCATTGGTTGACTTGGAAGTGTGTTTACCACACATGGCATGAAATTCTTCCTCAGAATGTCTTATTATTTCTGTGAATCCATGCCACCAGTCACATGGTCAAGATTGTCGGTTCAAGTAGCAAACACATTGCCACATTATTAATGACCCACCTCCATGCTTGACCACACCAGACTAACCACTGAT
The DNA here is from genome assembly GCF_030014385.1 of Trichomycterus rosablanca. Lineage (NCBI taxonomy): Eukaryota > Metazoa > Chordata > Actinopteri > Siluriformes > Trichomycteridae > Trichomycterus > Trichomycterus rosablanca. The sequence goes on from NC_086012.1 coordinate 15,509,141, forward strand.
CCATGTGGCCAAACAGTTCCAGTTTGGATTTGCCACTTCATAGAACTGTTCTAAAAAACAGCACCTCTCAGTGCTTCCTGGTCAAGAGTAGATTGTGTTGTGAAGTCTAACCATAAAATCCTTGGTTTTTAAGGGAACTTATGGTTGTTACTGATATACAGTACTTTAAACTAACGTTTAAAGCAAATAAACAAACAAGAAAACCTTCAAAAATATTACTGTAAATGCATTTATCAAGCATTTTACTAGTTTAATTACCAATATATGCTTTACTCCTTAAATAGACATTGGTCAGCAGCTGTCAGCTGTCAGTTTTGTTAGAGATAAATCCCAAAGAAAATCTTAATAGAAATACTGTGCTGTGAAACCACATGGAAATATTGTTTTCCAATAGACCAATGGGAAATTCAATGACTGTTTAGACATCTGGACATCCCTTTATAGAGTGAACATTGAATTCTGGAACTGCTGTACAGTTAAAGAAAAATAAAAACAACACGCTCATCGTGTAACTGGAGATGCTGAAATGCATCAATATAAAATGATGTTAAAAGGTTTGACATTTTCAAAACGATCAGGGCAGGTTTATTGTAATGTGTGTCAATTGCCTTCTTAAAGAAGACGATGGTCTTAATAAAAGGACACATTGGTCTGTGTACTTTTAATCTCTAGGTGGTCAAATTGGATTGGCCAGTGATCAGTTTAACAAAACCTGAACTAACCTAGTGATAAAACTAAGGTAGGGATTGGAACAATCTAGAAAAGCATCTAAAATTATACAAAAAATGAATGGTACAGATGCATGTTGTTTTTACATAGGTATAAACTGTGTAACATATAGTAAACTCTGCTGGGTGCTTTAATAATAGTCCGCAAAAGCTATGCACTTTTAACTACGAGCAGGTAAACAATACAATAGTGTTATCAGTTTACTTACACGCAGTTAGTATATAAAACCTGGTTTAATACACTAAGCATTAAAACAGTTTACAGTATGATTAAAAGACAAACCCTATCTATTCTATATCCCACCATTCAACTATTCCTTACTTCTAATTTATTGTTCATACTGTGGACAAAATTACTTCCTATTGATCAATACAAATTGTTCCTCAAAAGTAAAGTGTGGGAGTTCAATAAAATGTATCTCCATAGACTTTTACACAAGACAACAGCCAAAGAGACTATGTCATTTTGGGCAAAACATATTAGATTATCTATTTGCAGAGCATTTGTGGGTTAAAGACTTAAAATAAATCAGATTAAATTATAACTGCACAGCGGAAAATTATGTAGTACATTAATAAGCAATCAGGAAAACATCACAAATATAATGTACTGTGAATCTTTTGTTTGCCATTGGAGCACAATTGTACTAAAGTGAAATTATAAACACACATGATGTTAGTGTACAGCTATACACCTTTTACAAAAACAAAACAAAACAAAACGAAAGATCTTCCAAGCATTTATGACTTCAGTCCAGCACAGTTTGATGATTACATAACACACTTGCTTCATCTCAGAGGTTAATAACCAGGTTAAGTAGATGTGTTAAAGCTAAGGATTCACCAAACTGCCGGACTCTTGCCAGCAATTTAGTTAAAAGGGAAGCCCAGTCCAGTGTACATCCAACAACCCTATTCTTCTAGCTTTCTTACATTGATCTTCGAGTCTCCATTTCTATAAACTCAAAATAATCAATGTAGAGCATATACAAAAGCTTCAACAATACTTAATCTAATTTAGTTAATTTAGAAGTGAAGCCTGGACTCATTGCAATGTCTCCGAATTGCTTAAATAGTAATAATAATAATAATTTTGGACCTACATTTATCTGAGGTTTTCATTTTAAATTAATTCAATTTACCAGCAGCTTGGTATTCCTCAAAGGCATAGATAAGGTAATTGATCTCTCACTTGAATAATGATCCTGTACTGTTATGTTCCTCTAATTAAAAGCACCCCAGTGACAAACTATTTTTCTTTTTGTCTTTCTAGTTTAGATTATTTTATGACCATGTTTTTTCTATTCCAGAATTATTTTAATAGGTATAGTACAATTGGATCTGGCTGACCTTTGTCCATATGGCTATAAAACAGCATGCCAGCACATCTACAGTTTACAATAGGTTTGATAGACAAACCACATCTGCTCTAAGATCCTCCCTCCTATTCACAGATGCACAGAAAATTCTATATTTTGAGGTTTTACATTCACATAAACTGAAAGTTATTAATCCACTGCGCACACTGTGGTAAAATACTTTGCTCAATAGAATTCAGGTTATCATATTAAATTTATTATGATCCCAATCGATGCAAGATTGGAATCTCTTTCTCTTAGGCTTGTGGAGGCGGTATGGATTGACTGTTCTTCTGACCCTTGAGACAGGGTCTTGCGGTTAGGGAGGGCAGCATTAGTGACCTGCACGCAAACACACGTCCAATCTGGGCACGTTTGAATGCCTAATGGATAGCTGTGATTAATTGCTCCTCAGCACAGTCAAGACACTCTCTCTTGGTGTCCTCTTCTCCGCAATGATTAAATTATTCATTAACAGATATAACAAACGTCCTAAGGTCTGTGAAATGACCAAAGTATGTGTTTAACAAACCTTGCTGTACACATGTTCGGCTTATGACCAACATGCAGTGAAAAACTGATAAAACATAAAATACAAAAATAAAATTCAGAAATAATCAAAAGCAGCATTACAAATTAGACTATGTATATGTGCACAGGGCTTTGAGCAGGGCACTACAGAGCCTCCATGGCAAATTAATCAAACCCAAACCACCTAATTTGGACCTTGTATTTGTGCACATGGGCCCAGTTGTGGTAAAAGAGAAAAGAATGAAACTAGAAAACATTCCCCAAACCGCTGCAACAAAGTTTGAAGCAAATAATTTATTTTATAGCATTAATTTTATACACCTGTTAACACCTGGTCTAGTACCCAGAGAAAATTCATGTGCACCCAAATAATTCAATATTTATATAAATATGTGAGCATTTATAACAAGACAGATGAAAATCTGAGCCAGACTGAGATCTCACTTTAAGCTGTATTTACTGGCTTCAGTGGTTTTCCCCTGACTGCAAGCTCACCAGGCCACAAACCTAAAGAGGTCGGTGTGTGATTGTGTAAAGTAGTGAAATCCTGTTTGTGGTAGACCTCATGCAGGATCTCAGTGGGTTTATTACAGTGTTGTTAGCACTCTCTAGCCTCAAGGTTAAAACCTGACAGTGATCTGCCATTTAGAGAGGAACCAGTGGAAAAGTCGCTGGTTGTCCTGTTGTGAAGGTGTGACATTTCCCACAGCAAATGGTTTCCATTTATAGTATTTATCATGGGATTTATTCCAGACCATTTTTAATAATTTGGGTCTTTTCATGTGATTTAATCCAAACCATTTCACATATAAATATTTTTTAATGCTTTCTTCCACACCATTGGCTTGTCAGATGCTTTACTTGATATTTTGCTATTTTAAAAGGTTTAATCAAAACTATTTACATAATTCTGGGCTTATTTGAAAAAGTCCAGACAATTTTATCATTTGGCTTTAATCTGCTTATTCGATTTTGATCAGTTATTGTTCATAAGCTTAAATTTGCATTTTGGAACCCTGATCATAAATTAGTTTGCATATATGCAGAAAATGCTGCTATTGTTTAAACTGTAAATAAGGGATTGGCAACATTTGGTGAGTCTGATGTATTTCACTAGCCCAAGTGATAACAAGTGAAACAGTGTATAACTGATTATGGTTTCCTAATAAACAATGATATTCTAGCAGTGATATATACATATATAAATTTTTCCTAGTTACATTCTGCTTTAAGTCAGACTACTCTATACAGCTTATTGAGGACTTTACCATCTTCTCCCAAAATAAAGGCCTCTACAAGCTTCCACACAGTTGAAGTCAAGTTTATACCTGTATATTATGGTAGTTTGAGTATTTTAATGATTTCCACAGTTTGTTATACTGTGGTTAACATGTTTTCATGAACATAAACATGAGGTTTTATCAATTTAATGTCAATATACATATAAGTGGTTTAGCAAATTTAGTGTTGTGAGTGGCTATGTTTCTACAATAAAGACCAATTAAGAACTGTGATGGGATATAAGTGAGCTTGGCTTTGTAGAAGAACCCTCATGTGAAATCCAGCACTTCTTTAGAAGAGGCCATAGCTCAGAGTCTAGAGCACACAAACACACACACACACACACACACACACACACACACACACACACACACACACACACACACACACACACACACACACACACACACACAATAGTTCAAATTCAAGTACTGTACAAGATTTAATTTAAAAAGCCTCAGTTGTACCTCTAGTTCTCTAGTCTCACAACCATGTAGGTGTGAATCAGAGCTGTTGTATTCTTACAAGGGTTAATCAAATATTTCTGATGATCCAAACAAACCTGAGTTTATTTTTATAAACCCTGAATTGCTTTTCACAAGATTTTAGAGTTTGTCTGTTGGAATTTGTGCTCTTTGTACAATTTGTAAACATTGTGAGGTACTGATGTTGGCCGAGAAGGCCTGGCTCACAATCAGCATTCCAGTTCATCACAACGATGTTCAGTGGGGTTGAGTTGAGGGCTTTGTGCAGGCCACTGGATTTCATTCATTCATTCATTGTCTGTAATCATACTTTTGTTTCCAGCTTTTATGTGTTTTGTATGTCCTTCACCACTCTTTTACATTAATGTTGGGTGACTTTAGGGTACTCCTGATGGAAAATGTCAAGCAGCTCGGCTTTGTTTGATCATTTATGACCATCCATTTTTCTCTTGATCATGTTTCATATGTTTTAAACAGGCCTCTGCTTCAAGTGAATATAAGAACAGCATTTATTAAAAATCTTGCATATTATGTAGAAAGAACGATGACCTTTGTTCTGAGCTGGCATTTTGCACACTGGGTTTTAATTACGCAGCTACATTCAGACACGTTATTCTCTCCACGCAGGCTGAGCACAAAGTACATGCCAGCAATTGAATTTAACATGTAACATTAGTAAAGTCGCCATTCCCTGTGAATAACAAGTAGTAAGATAATAGCTTTAGTAAAGCAAATCCATAAAATTGCTAATCTCAGGAAATATCATAATTAAATAAGTGAAATGCTAAAGTGAAAGTCCGCAGTTGGTCAGAATCGCTGGCTGTGACAGAACCTCTGACTCCTCTGTTCCAGTTCTGCTCGTCCATCGAGCGCCATTACAGGTTCTGTTGCTGCTGCGGCTTTGTCATTCTCATATGTTTGCCTGGCTTTGCACGTATATGAGGGATCAATAACACGGCTTCCCATCCCCCTTCTCATCTCTCGCTTCTTTCTCTTTGCAGCGCATTACGAACGAAAAAAAAATTGACCTACCATCCATTATGACTGCCACAGCATCACTGAATTAGATCTGTAGGTGCAGTAGATTTAGCAAAGCAAAAGAAATCACCGTGTTCCTGGAAGAGCGTCGGCCTCAGTGGAATGATATAAGATAGCTGATGCTATTTGAGGATGAGGATGAGAGAAATCTAGTCAGCAACCAAAAAAAAATCCAGTGAACAAGAATAGTTTGCCCTGCTTTGATAAAATGTGATGCTCATCCTAGTTGTGTGGGCTGAACTGTGTATAAAAGCCATTTACAAATGTGTGGGCAAATGTGTGAGGTGTGCCAGACATGAGGGTGTACAGCAGCGTCAAAGTGTCAGACTAAATATATAGTTTTAGTAACCAACACTGAGTATACAGATATCCTAAAATATACTTTTGCTTTTTACCTCACATTTTAATCTAACACATACACATATCACTTACACTATATGGCCAAAAGTATTTGGACACCTGAACATTGTCTTTTTGGACGCCCTGGTCTAAAACCACAGACATTATGGTTTGTTTACTCTCTTTGGGAAATACATTTTTCACTTGATTTTGGAGTGTTTCTGTGAGAATTTAAGCCCAATTAGTCAAAAGAGCAGTTGACAGTGATGTTGGACAAGAAAGAAGTGATGTTGCAAGAAACAGTTTAATTTATTCGAAAGCTGTTCAGTGTGGGTATGGTTAGGGTTCTGTGCAGGCCACTTTCTTCAAACCAAACTGGTCAATGCATGTTTTATGTGCTATCCTAGCACACAAAGGCACAATCATGCTGGAACTGGAACGTAATTGACTAAATACAATGCAAGCATATGAGGGTGGAAGGCCTTGTTCAGGAGCCCAACACTGGAAGCTTGGCAGTGGTGGGGTGTGAACCAACAGGCTAGTACTTGAACTGCTGAGCTACCACTGCCTCAATTAAAAGTGGTGCCCACATATTTTTGGCCATATTGTGTATTTAATAGACAACAGCATATTTTTAATGGTGTTTGATTGACAATGTCAGTTATGTGAAGCACCAATTTAAGTACCTCTTATATAGACACTTACATATTGTTACAAGCCAGGTCCATTTGAAACGAGACTAGTGTGAAAGATGAATCTGCATTATTGTGTAACAGAAACGCTTTTACCATTTGTTGTGACATTATGAAGTTAAGCCCCAGTTATGGCATAGCTGTTATTGTTCAGAAGTTCAATAGTCCTGTTTTTGAGGGATGGATGTGATTCCATTGCCAAACTGATACTAACAAATCTTGGGCATCTGTGAGATTAAACAGTTATTAATGTCACTTAACTTTATGGCAGGGCCTCTGACTTTCTTGCTAGAAATCATGATTAACTACCGTTGGCGAATTTTTCTTGCATCTAATTTGGGCTTGTTTGTCTGAGCCACAATACCATTACAAAAGCTAATTCTAAAAAGCCTCATAAACACCTTACAAGTCTATTAGAGCCACTAATAAGCAACTTTAGATTTCATAACATCTGTACAAACAGTTGTCTAGATATACAAAGTATGTGGAACAGTGGTCTTTTTGCCCAGGTCGAGAATAAAACACACACACACACACACACACGTTCAGATGTATTCCAAAAATCCCCAAGAGTTAGATGCTGCTGGATAACAATTGGCACTAACAACAGTCAAGCAAGCTTCAATACAGTGAGCTTCCAAAACATCTCTGAATAAATTTAGAAGAGTGTATCCATCACTACTCTGAAAAAGTATCATGCTCAATAATTTATCAAAAACATACTAAAAGAAACTAAACTTAAATAAAAGTTCCTGATGCTTCTTTTCAAAAGCACCTTTGTGTGATGAGCCAGAGTCAGATATAAACCCACACACAGTCTCAGCTTCCTCCAGTTCAAATGAATTTTTCAAAAAAAGCTGCTGCTCTTATTTCATCCAAACTGGGGAAATGAATGTAAATATGCTTCAAAACTCCTCAAAACGTCGAACAGTACGCTAAGAACTGTGTGCTCAGTGAGATAAAAGCAGACGACGGGGTGCAGCGATTGATTGAGGGTGGGAGAGATTTGACTTTGTGAAAAGCAGCGGATCGAGGCGAGCTGCTGAAATGATCGATTCGGGCGTTAATAATTGATAAGCGTGAGGGGAAAGTGGGGAGGGAGTCGAGGCCTGTGGCTGCTCTAGCCGAGTCTGTTCTTGGTAAGCAAAGTAGAACGTGCGGTGAATGTTTAGAGACAACATTAACATTGGAATGATATATAGTAGTGTGGGTCAAATAAGAAACTGGAGCAAGGAAAAGCCCTTCGACCTGAGCTGTAGGAGATTTCAGCCTGTGGTCGGCTGGTGGAGGAGGGGAAGGTCCTCGATCTCATTTACATGCTCGGCTGATTATCATTTTGTACTTGTCAGCAAATACGATGCGAGGTTGTGATCACTTGATATTTGAAGGTTGAACAGAGGCATAGGTCACAGGGCGCATGGTCATTTATTAATGTAAACATTTTTTAGAAGCACTTCATCCTGATCAGGTTCACAGTGGCTACACTGAGAGCAAGGTGGAAATACACCTTGGACCGGGTCCCAATCCATTTGCTCACTCATGCCTAGGTTTGATTTAGAACAGCCAATCCACCGTGTGCATGTTATGGAAGGTAGAAGGAACCCAGAGTAGCCAGACAAAATCCAAAGAGACACACCAAACTCCTCACAGACAAGGACAGGGAAAAGGTTTGAGAGCCCACACTACATGATGCATTACCACGCCGTGTCTATTTCTAGCATTCGTTCAATTAATATTTGTGTATGAATGTGCTGGTGTGTTTGCACACATGGCGCTTCTGTAGCCTTATTGTCCATCCATGTACAGTATGTGTGAAGGCAAGTAGAAATGCTCATGGGAAAAAGTGTGTCTGAATGGGTGTTACACACAATATTAGTGTGAAAGTGTGTGTGTGGGCATGTCTGTGTGTTACATGTGTGTATGCGTATGTGATTGGGTTATAGAGTGTGTCTGTGCTATATATTGTTAAGGCTTATCTGACTTGAATCTCTGACTCTGAATTTGTATTGATTTCCTTTCCCCTGCTTTCTCCCTCCATCTCCGGGGCTCCCAGCAGCAGCAGCTAGCCAAGCACACACACACACACACACACACACACACACACACCAGCCAGACACACACACACACACACACACACACACCAGCCAGACTTACACACACACACACAAACACACACTCACAACAGCCAGAAGCCAGTCAAGCAGGGGCCTCGGCTCGGTTCACAGTATTTTCCCACCGACAGATTTACTGGTATTGTAACACACACACAAACACACACACACACACACACACACACACACACACACACACACACACTCAAACTCAAATACAGACAATGGAACAGATTCCGTTTAAAGAAGCCCAAACCATTCCCCTGCTTGAAAACATAGACATCCTGGTAAACACAATAAAAGCTCCCATTAAACATTAAGCACTCCAGATGAACGCTCGAGTATAACTGTGTTTACGAAGAGAAAAAAATCAGATGTGCTTACCTACAGCCAGACAGTGAGTCTTTATTACCTGTGCTGGCTTTTACTGTCATCATGGCTGTGTGTGGTTGCAGTAAACAATATGTTAATTATAGTCAACATATAAAAGTCATTATAAGTAATTACAGAACACAGATTTGAAAAGAGACCTTTTCTAACAATATAGGCAACAATAATAGCCATATATAGATATGCATTATGATTAACACATTCAATCATAATCAGTGGTACTTTCATTTATAACATGTTTTACTGACATAAAAGTCTGAAGTAAATCAAATTAATGACAAAGAATGCTTTTATTATTAGATACTTAAATACATTAAAGCCTCAATAATTAGCTGAATTTTAGGACAACTTTCTTTTGACACTTTGACTTTTAACTTAAAGTTTCCTGATCATCTAATTCGTCTGCATTACTTTTTCACTATATATGTTGTAATAACTTTTTATCATTACTTTATATATTGTATTAGTTAAATATTTTTTCATAAATAAACAATTGGCCTCTGTATCTTGTACAGACTCAGGGTCATTAATTATCATTAAAAATAGTAAAACTGATTTATTTATTTAACTAATGTACCACAGAAAGTAAATACTGCTGTATGTATAGAATACTAGTGTATTATTCCAGCCAAAAGGATTTGATAAGAAGTGAAGATTAACAGAAAGTGTCTTGTTTGGAAGGAAAAAAATACCTTACAAGTAACATTTAAGGCAAAAATGTTTATTTTATTTAAAAACTCTTATTAAACCACGCAAAGTAAGCAGATGTTAAATATCCAATTATCTACTCTTAGAAAGTGAGATTTCTGAACAGATCAGATGAGATTTGATTCTCTTGTGTTACAGAGAGATGATGTAAATGACTCTATCAGTGTAATGTTGGATTAATATAAGATCTGTTATAGATATTTCACTCCTTGGCTTACAGATCAATCCATCTGTCTATGAATGGCATTTAATTGAGCTGCTCGCCATAGATCTGGCTCGTCAGATGTTTGTCCACTGAGCAATTGATTTTGGAGAGCAGTTAGGAAACGATGTGCACACAGAGGAACTGCCCCTGACCTGAAATATAGGAATGCCCGGCTTGTATTACACCTCTTTGTAAAGGCCACACTCACTATGAACGGTTCCCACACCGTCTCTTATCCAATTACAGCCTGGAGATGCTGAGGAGATGCCATGATACTAGGAAATGATGTAACAGGTGATAGAAGACGCATAGAAGACGCATTAACTCTAACCAAACCAAGAGAGTAAAAGATAATATGCAATTATTAATTTCACTGACAAATGGTCCAACAGGGATTTACTTACAGAAGCATTTAAAACGAAAACAAAACAAACACATGAAGCCAATTATGTTCAATATACATAGTTTGTTAGACTTTATTATGATCTTTAGATTCTGTTCCTGTGTAATAATAATAATAATAATAATAATAATAATAATAATAATAGTGGACAGCATGGTTCCTCTGGTCTGCTTTTTCAAAATGATCTCAGTGTCTGTGTGAATTTCCTTTGCACACTCCAGTTTCGTCCTATCTCCCAAAAACATAAGAAAAACATGAGAAGGGTTGGCTACTTCATTCACCCTGAGGTGTAATTGGTTAAGATATAGAGTAAAATTGAATAATTTAACCGGACCTAACGCAACCCTGGTAAAAATGAAGCGGTTAGGAACATTAAGAGAACCTTAATACACGGAGCATTTTGGTAAGACTTTACAGTAGCACAGGGTGACACCGCACCGCCTTGGAGAACCAGGATTTTCCTTAGTTTATTCTCTTATTTTCTTTTATTTCAGAAACATAAAGGACCGAACAAATTCAATAACAATAAAGAATAAAAGCTTTTATATGTACAGCACGTAAAACAGCATCAGTGTTGATGTTTGGTAATTACTTCAGCAAAAAACACTAAAAAGCTTAGACTTATTTATCCTGCTGTTTATTTTAAACCTGTTTTCATTATGATCTTGGTCTTTTCCTTATTGTTTCCTCTGAAATTATCACATCATCTAAATCCTAAAATTTGCTTACAAATAAGAATATGAATATTTGGTTTTGGTTTTACAATGAAATGTAGAGCATTGTGAGTAAACTGACACACAGTCTCTACTGGAAATGGAAATGAAAATATATTTGGAAATGAAAATATTTATTCAACTAGTTCAGCTTCAGAATAAAATGAAAAAAAATTTAAATGATAAGACATTAAGAAATAATTACATTAAAACAAAAAGTGATTGCATGAGGTATCTATCCATCTAGGTCAGGTGTATTTTGAACAAACAAACAAAAATAATATAGCTTTCTGTCAGTGTTGTTCATAATTGTTCATAAGTAATAATACAAATCCTTGTCACTTTCTGTAACTCTTAATAATAATTGTAATCGAAAGCAATTTCTCGCCTCTTTCTGTGTTATTTTATATTATTTTTGTTGTGCTGTGTGAGATGACGCTTGGTTAAATTCAGCCCTTGATAAAAATGTCGGAATCGAACGGAAACGACTTCTTCCATGTTGTGTCCGAAGATCTTGACAGTATATTGATGGAGACAATTGACTTAACGCTTAAATCACCATAAAGCGCCAGTTAGTGGTGCATGTCCATGTAAAATCCAATCCAACATGCAAATCTCTCTCATCCAGTGTCATCACATCAACACGGTAAAAATCTTCAGTTTGGTGATATTATGTATCTTTTAATCAAACAAACGAAGCCTGATGAGCCCGAGTAAATGTTTCACAAAGGAGACTGAGACCTATCAATAAACAGCTCTGTCTGGTTTAATAGACCGTTTGTTTGTGCCTCTGATAAATGGCTTCCGATCAAAACCTCGTGTGTCACATGAAACTTTTCCAATTTTGCCAGCCTCCAGATTCATTACTGAAGTTACACTGCAGTTACTCTTTCGATAGCCACGTTTCACCGCACCCCAAAAAACAAAAGATCGGTCCTGTGCATCGATCTGGGCCGAGCGCTTCTAGCTGCATGCTGCGGTTAGTTATTGATCGCGGCCTTGTTCTCCCTCACCCCGACCAACCAGCACTGAGGGTCCGACACCGACAACCCTGCCTCTGTATAGTTACAAGCTCCTGTTCTCGTGGTTTACCTATTAGATTGGTTTATTGCAGTAAATGTGGACAACATGCTACAAGATGCTCAAACCACTTTATAACAATTATCTTATAGCATTTTGCCTGTTAATGTAAAATCATCTGACGTTTTATAAAAGATAAGGGAAGTCCTGCATCTCATACGTGCGTATTTACCGACTTTTTAATTCGTTTCAATGCTGCTTTGAACAAATTTACTTTTTGGATGACAAATTAATGTTTTTTTGAAGCACTATAAGGTCGACATGCTTTGGACAAATTAAGTCATAATTTCGTTCACTTGACAGCTTTCTATAACAGCACAGTTTAGTTCTAAATACGATCTCTTAAAAATCTAATCCATTATTTCTATTGTGTCGGTTTTAGTTACAGAATTCCTAGGTTTTTTTTTTGAAGAATTTAGGTCTATTATATAATAAAAAAAACACAGCAACAAACCGTACAATGTCTATTACGTGCCTATTACGTCATACTTTGGTTTGTTTATAGAAATATTTCTATATCCATAATATGTCTATTGCGAAATTGTAGAACATTGCAAAATTAAAATGACGTAAAAAGTGGATTTTAAAAATAAAATAAAAAACTACAAATAAATAAATACAACGATCTTGAGTTTGGTTTTTTTTCTACGTAGAGTATTTCTTCTAAGCAGTTACTGCATACATGTTTAAACAATAAAAATACATTTTAGTGCACAGAAATAAACGAAAAAAACTATGTCAACTACATTTAAGTATTTAATTAAAACATTTATTTAAGCTAGGCACAATTTAACTACAGCAAAGTCGTTTGCTTTACATCATTATAGAAATTGACCGCCAGTATTTTTAGGGTGTAAAATTCTGTCGTTTTGACCAATTTTACTTTGCTAAAGTGCATAAACGACATTCATTAATTTTGCACTATTTAAACAGGCCAGATTTTCCCAATTAAGCATGCATTAGACATCTCTTACTAAATCCATTAACAATTATCCTGCAGTCATTTGTTGGCTATAAAATTGTTTTGTCCCAGTCGGTGATATAATTTAATTAAATGGCTGAAATAAGCGCGCCTTCACATTTAAAATGCTTAAGAGGACTATAACTCAGTTCATGGATAAGTACTTAAAATGTATGTGAAGAGTTAAATTAATGGTAGATTTTAAGACTTGAAGGGTCTGTTTATAATAAAAGCCTGTATTTGTATTTATTGTGAAATGTACAAAGCAAGAACTCTAATCATTAAAATATCAGTGTAACAGCTACGAGCTTTTGTTGTGTAACATGACCAGGTCTAATCACTGCTCATACAAATTGAAAAGCATTTAATTTCTGCTCTTTCAGATGTTTGTTTGTACTGTCTGTGTTTAGTATAATGATCAATACATGAAAATGCTCTTACAGCAATCAAGCAGCCTGAAAGTACAGCACGGGTTTAAGAGAACAGAATAAAATAATTGCTCTCAGCCACAAGCATCGAGAACTTCATCCATCTTTGTGATAACATACCAATAACTGTGATTACTGCTGGATTACAAAACAGAATTTTCTCTGGCAATTAAAATGTAGTTTAAAAACAGTCAAAGAACAAAGTAGCATTTCATTTGTGAATGTCTCAGCAAACAGTTCTAAATTAAAATAGCATACAGCTTTTTCATTTTTTCTTTCGATAATAACTTTGGTTAAACCGCGCAGTTTAATATATTTAATGAACAACAACAACTATACTATCACATTCAGTGTCCTGACGCATCGATTACTGTGTAATGTATTTAGGTGAACATGCTAAAGACATTCCACATGTTGTGGTCTGTTTGGGAACTTGTTTGCACGCATATCCGGAGTGTATTTTTATTTTAAAACTAAATAAATCAAAAATCAAAACAGTGCTGCGGCTTTATTAATTAGTATTTTAAATATTAGCCCCGTTTTATATTCACCTTTGTACTTACATCATTACTGTTTAGTTATGTAATTGTACAATTCAATGCAATATCATTAAGAGTATAAGACTATAAAATATCAAATTAAACGTAATGTTATGATATTCAAGTACGGCAGGTATACAGAAAGTAATCATCAGTAAACTCATTAACTTGGTAATTTAAATACTTTTATAGAAGAGTAACACATATGCAGACGACAGATGTCTAGATTCAGTCAGGAATTAAACAAAATCATTACACGAAAATCGTATAAAGAATAAAAACAACAGAGCAGAGTTATATCCTGACTGTTTTTATATTTAACAAATACAAGGACACCACAAAGAGCTTGTAAACCTGATGTTTGTTGAAGCCAGGTAATTACAGCAAGGTCTCATGGATCTGAAATAAACGCCCCCCCCCCCTTCCTGTTCCTTTAAATATTTAATAGAACAGAATACATTTACATGGTAACTTTGATCTCAGAAACACTAGAGATAAAGGGGGAAATCTTAATATTGAGGACTGTCATGTTTCTTTGTTTTTTGGATGTGTATAGCATACTATAGCTAGAATGATAAATTAATAGGTGTTTTACACACACACACACACACACACACACACACACACACACACACACACACATTATACCTATTACATTTTATCAATCTATGCACTGTTATATTAAATCTAGACTAAAACAAAGACATTTTGAAAGCATCGTGAAAAACGTTTGGGAGTAAATGATTGGGTAAGGAAAACAGACATTATATATTAAATTATCAGTATATTAGTGCCAACACTCACTTATTACATTATAGAGTATTGAGTCGGTAGAACTCAGAGCCAGAGAAAGCTTGGCATGGCCTCGAGTGGGTGCCGACTGAATTAAAGAAATGCTTCATGAAATGGTCTTAAAGCGCAGGTCAATCGATATTACGGACTATTAGTCTGTGTGGAAACTCGAACCATGGACCGCGGCACGAATTTTTTCGCGTTGGGCAAACATCCATCACCATCCTTGTATAAAATCCAGATCTATTCTAATCTTAATATGAATTCATTATCCTGCACATTCTGCTGTATAAAAATAGCCCGAAGACGTTTAACCTAATTTATGCTGGTTCAATTCCTGCCAGAGCAACGGAAAGAAAATCAACTTTCACTCCGAGTTCCTTATGGCTGATAAGGTTAGTGTTTGCACATGGACTTACCTCCTTCTTCTCATCAGGGCAAATCAAATAGGGGACAATCAGCACTGGCGGACCCAAAGGAGTTCAATATTGAAACTGGCTTAATGTGTCCACCCAATAAAATAACTCCAATAATGTTTAAATGAATTACTCATGTGGGTTGTTGCTAGAATATTCTTATTATGTTACTCATGGATTTGGATTCAAATGTGGCTGAAGCTGTTTAATGTTACATATCGACAGTAATAAAATAGTAATAAAAACTTATGTTATAGCATTTACCAATTTGCTATTTAGTATTACAACAATACTGTTAAATAAATACTATTTAGACTAAGAGAAAAACCCTGCATATTTCATAGCAAACAGTTACAAGAAAAGCACGAAATTCTTTTTATTTTAATATTCTTGCATTTAGGCTTTTGTTCTGGAGCTGATTACCATTTATTTTAGGGTTTCTTGATGAAATATTTAATAGGCGTTTTCAAGTTATTTGATTTTACTTACAGTATATGTCCTTTATCTCTTTTTTTTAAAGATGTTACGATAACTAGGACTATTGTTTTTATACACACTTTAATGCTACTAAAATTAAGTTTAATTATGTAAATTAAATTAACACACACAAGGACTAAAACAAATAGCATAAACAGACACTGTTTGGTGACAAAAACAGTCTTTATACCTGCTGTTACAGGTGCTGAAAATGACCCCTCACCACCCCTTTATGGTGCACTTGCATTACAACTTGGTGTGCCAACATGTTCTGCATCTTTTTACTTCAATCGAGTTTGAGTTTTTGAGTCTTTGTAGAACCTGTCTGGGTTGTAGATGCAACAACAAATCTACCAATAACAACAAGTAAAATAAAAATAAAACAAAAAGGAGATGTTAAGGAGATGAAGGGAGCAGAAAAGACAGACTGTTTGATACTGTGCATGATCTGAGCAGCAGTGTAAAGGTGCTGTCAATAAAAATTAAAGCTAAGATACATAGTGCACGCAAAAATGTATGTAAATATTACATTAAAATAATAGGCTGCACACAGAACAGCGAGACCACTACTGTAGCCCCAAACAGGAGGGCTGTGTATCAATTTGCACACATTAACCTATACAGTGTACCCAAAGTAGTAGCCTTGCTACGGGTTGAAATCTAATTGAACGCACTGTAGGATGGTATAGGAAACACAACAGCTTTCCTCTGCTCATACAGTAAGTTACAAGCTGATCATGGAAATGTGATGCTCCTCATCCATTTCATTGGATATATAATCCTATTTTACATCTCTGCTCTATCAAATTTCAGTTTTTTTGGTGATGGTGGTGGATGTGGTGAGAGGGGGGAGTGCAGCCCCAGGAGCACCCCACTTCCGGCACCTATGAAAAATGCCATTAAAGAAACATTAATGGATGGCTATTTAAGGGGTTTGGGTAATCAATAATTCATAATCGCAACACAATGATTAAAGAGCCATTCATCAAATGTTCTTTAGGGAAGCAAAATTGAACTTCTATGCCAACAAGTTAAAGAACAGGCTTTATTTCTAGGAGGGCGAACACATGACTAACTGGTACAAACAGAGGATGAAATTTGATGTTGCCACCAGCTGGGCTATTTTTTAATCATATTGCACATTGGTTTGTTTCATTTGGGGTGTATTTTTGGATTGGTTTACAAACAACAAAATCCACTGTTGAGTTACCACATGCTGTGTTGAATGTACAGCCGCACTGTCTATCTGGATTTGTTGAAACACCACAGGTGTTCGGTCAATACTGAGGGATTTTAAATGTGCAGTGAATTTAGAGCTGGGTTTAAACCGTGTTTGGACTGAAACAGTCAATCCTCTCTGCACATGGTGCCGCAGGCTAGTATTTTGACAAACCCTTTGATACTGCAATAGAAAATTGTGGTAGTTCTGGGTTTTGGATGTAACCCTGGCTAAGAGTATTTGCGGTAATTATGCTTTGTGCACATTACGCTTTGCAACTGCATCACATCCCTTTTACGATGTGTGACCCAAGAGAATAGACTAGGTTATGCGTGAAATTGGACTATGGGGAGAGCTTTATTGATAGGTAGGCTTAATGTTATTTTGTATCGGCCTACACAGCGTACATCCCCAGGGCTTTATTTTGCATTCTCAAAAACAAAGTAGAAAATGTTCTGATCGTGCCATTAAATGAACATTTTGGACGTAATTTTGTTTATGCCACATTTTAAACAAAAGAAAATCTTTCCACACAGTGCCAACATGGTGAGGAATACGTCTCTTACTTACAGCTTCAACAAAAGAGTGAAAACTCGTCAAAAATGATTTAGAAACATATTTTATGGCATTGCACCGAGACCTTTTTATGGCTTCATATCCAGCCATGCCATGTAGCCTTAAAGAAAAAGTCATAAAAGGTTATAAGAAATAAAAGCCCCTTTATGCCCTGGATGTAGGCTCGAGCCGCCGGTTGCAGTCTCGTGTGCTAAGTTTGAGCACATTTTACATGGATTTTTATATAGAACACACTGCGCGCTTCAGCCTCGGCTTTAATGCACAAGGCACAAATGCGCGTTTTTGCTGCTTTCTGTCTGCACGGCTGTGGCCCTAAAAGCTGCAGTGATCGATTTTCCCCCGGTTTCTCCTGCACACGTGGTGCAGCAATCAGGGCCCCTTCCCGCGCCATCGACCCGTATTGATCCCCCCCGAGCCCCAGCGCGCGCCCGCTCTCGGTGAGGCGCGAGAACAGAACCGCACCGGTACAGTTGACGTCACGTGCTGGAAACGTGGGAACGAACTGGCGAGATGGCACAACACACACACACACACACACAAACGATGGTGAACCCAAGAGACAGCAAAAGGTCTCTGCAAACCCAGTGGTTTTAATATCCTGCATTGTACATTTACAATATAGGTCTACATCTATATGTATGTAACAAACAGAGATATATATGTTTGATTTTAACGTCACGTTTTACACACTTTGGTTACATTTATGACAGAAACAGTAGTTATTCATTACACAAGAGTAATCAGTTCACAAGTTTAATGTCAAACACAGTCATGGACAATTTTGTATCTCCAATTCACCTCACTTGCATGTCTTTGGACTGTGGGAGGAAACCGGAGCACCCGGAGGAAACCCACACAGACACGGGGAGAACATGCAAACTCCACACAGTAAGGACCCGGACCTCCCCACCTGGGGATCAAACCCAGGACCTTCTTGCTGTGAGGCAAGGGCTACCCACTGAGCCGCACAAATTGCATAAATAAAGTATAAATATATATATACTACAATGCACAGCTATATTTCACCCACATCACTATTTGGTTTAACAAATCTAAATCATGTTCTCTCAACCATTGTTGTATTTACTTACATTTAACGAGGCTACAGTTTCTCTTCAACTGATTTAATTTAATTAAATTTTCATCAACGGCTTTATTTATCAACTGTTGGGCAGCTGTAGCCTAGCGGTTAAGGTACTGGACTAGTAAGCAGAAAATTGCTGGTTCAATCCTCACCACTGCCAGGTTGCCACTGTTGGGCCTTTGAGCAAGACCTTTAACCCTTATTTGCTTAGACTGTAGTGTATACTATCACAGTACTGTAAGTCGCTTTGGATAAAGGCGTCTGCTAAATGACAAAAATGTAAATGTATTGTATTCAGAATTGAGGTGGGTACGATTTCGCCAGAAACACTGGGTGAAGGGCAGGAATACCAATCCATTACAGGGCTTTAACCAAAAATCTGGCATTAATTAGAAGCTGCTCCAACACAGTTGTCATTATCCACAGTCAAGAGAGCTTTACAGATTCCATGGGCTTGGTGGTTGTCAAGCAAGAAAACCCTAAAGTGCTAAACTGTAGTTTAACACTGATCACATGGACAAACAATATTCAGCAATGTGGACTCATGGTGATGTCAAGCTTGCTTGACTGTGGACAGTGTCACCTGCATTCTATCTGCCACTCATCCACGTCCCTCCCATTTCTTATAAGCATAAACCCCAAATAAATCTTAAAAATGCAAACAATTGTTCAAATTGTAGCATGAATTGGACTACCTAAGATCAATTTCAAACTGTTATTAAGTGTGTTTAGAAAATGGTAGTATTGTGGGTAAAGCAGTGGCCCAATGATTGGAAGGTTGCTGGTTCAAGCCCTACTACCATCCAACTGCCAGTGTTGGCAAGGCCCTAAACCCTCAGTTGCTTGCATTGTATACAGTCACAATTGTAAGTCACTTTGAATAGAAGCGCCTGGTAAATAATGTAAATGTTAAGAGGTTTAATCCAATGGGTTCTCAAGTAAATTTCTACCACTGATAAAAATACAATGGTTTGCAATTTAATATTTTGCCCACCACTAACATATCCTTACAGATGAAGTATACACTATGAACAATAGATAAAGACAGTACAGTCTGTGTATGCGTCAGACAGAGGCGGTAGAATTGTATTCACTGGTGCGTAATTAAGTTTGCATGATAAAAGCATGTATGCATTAGTTTAAACGTGGAGTGGGATGTGATGCTCTGGTCAATAATGAATTTTGCTGTGTGTTATGTAGGTGGTTTGAGTGCATGCTTGCACACTTAAGTGCATGTCTTTCACATGACATGTCCTGAGTGTGTGTGTGTGTGTGTGTGATGTGCAGCGGTATATGAAAATGATGGATGAGTGTGCTGTTGGTTTAGATGGCAGCAGTAAACAGATTTGACTGTGTAGGGGAGATCGATCGGCTCATGGCTCTCTGTAATTAGACATACAGTGCTAGGGCCTAGCTTTTCCATTCTCAGCACAATCTCACTGGGGGAACCCTCACTGCAACACACACACACACACACACACACACACACACAATGTGTTTGTGTGTGTGTGTGTGTGTGAGAGAGAGAGAGAGAGAGCGAGGACAGACAGAACGTAAGAGGGAGGGAGAGAGAGGACGAGTGATGGTGATGGATGTTTGTAAGAAAGAGATGAAATTATACACTCAGAAAATCCGAGCACCACACAGGATCAGACCTGGTTTTACATAATGATGCATAAAAGCCACACAGACTGTTTAAATAAATGCAAGCACATCAAAATGCGTGGACATGTTTAAAATAGTACACATTTTAGACCTGCCGCATGATCTTTTAGTGATGCCTGAGAATACAGACGACAGAAAATACTTAATTAAATGTGCATCAGCAGATTGTGTTTCCCTGCATACACAGTCTGCTAAGATGTCCGGCTTTAACAGTGGAGTCTGTCATGTTTTTATTTGTGAGCAGTATGGCACTTGTGGCGTAAAACTCAGGAACATGACGAATGGAAGGAATATAATCAAGCAAGCCTAGCTTTGTCTTTTACAGATGCAGTTTTCTCAGACTCTGTCACTTGCTTTAATCACTTTGCAGCCCCAAATTTTGTTTGCAATTATTATATTGTTTGTAATTGGATTTAAATCTGTGCTGCTTCGTTTACATGTTTATTTAAGATAAGATTCCTTTATTTATCCCCATGGGGGAAATTCGAATGTTACAGCAGCTCCAGTACAGTGTAAGTACAGTAAATAGAATAAATAAAAAGGGTAGAATAAAAAATATTTTATATATATATATATATATATATATATATATATATATATATATATATATATATATATATATATATATATATTTATAAACTATGAAATGCAATTACTGTTAAACAGCAGTATGACAATTACAACTATATGATAAAACACTATATTCTATATGTAAATACTATATATACATATGTGTAGTTACAGATACAGAGTCCAGTGCTGGGAAATGGATGGGGGGAGGGGGGGGTTAATTGAGTAATTTAATAACATTTAATTACATGATTTTGTAAATAATTGGATATGTAACTAGATCTGATAATATGATGGTATTAAATCTGAAAACATATTCTCTTTAAATCATTTATATTTATTAGGTTATTTAATCATTGTGATTGAGGATGTGCTTATGTTCTATGCATTTCATAAAATACAGTAACAAAGACAAAAAAACAACCAAACGTTTTTCATTGAACATACAAATAAATACAAAAAAAAAAATAATACAGTGTGGGTGTGTGACCAGTCAAAAATGTAGAATATATATGCTGCTATATTCCAAGAATGATCAGTTTCACAATATATATATATATATATATATATATATATATATATATATATATAAAATGAACTAATTTAATGAAATATTCCAACATCTTTGTATGTATAAATGCTTTTTTAAATCGTATAACTGACTTTATTGTCTGGCTTTTTCACCTGTCCGTGTATTTTTTATGCAGTCAGGTTTCATCTTCAGCCATTTGGTCTCATATGTAGAGGTTGAAAGGAAGCACCAGCACATAAATGTAATTCCTCTGAATGAGTCCAAACAGCATGGAGTGGTAGTGGATTTTGCTCCAGGGTTCTCAAACATAAGTCCCTGAGGATGCCCTCATCCTATTTAAAACACACACACACACACACACACACACACACACACACACACACACACACACACACACACACACACACACACACACACACACACACAGCCAGTGTTTTTAAGAAAGCTGTTTTTTTAAATTACAGTTAAACCCAATATTTTTGTATATAAATGTTAATGCCAGACAAGTAAAAAATGCTTCTCAGTGCTTGGGGCAACAAAAAGGCATTTCAGCTGCCAGAATGTTCAGAGAACTTTACAATTTAAAAACTATGTAATATGTAATTGAAAATTTCTATCCCCTTTTATCTAATTATGGATTAAAGTATAATGTTTTTTTTTTTTTTAAATATGTTCTCACAATAAGCAAGAAGCAAGCCATTCAGTATGGAGGGAGAGGTTATGGTAGGTAGAACCAACTGCTTTGCTAATAAAAGGCTGGATCATGGTAGATGGTGGATTTAAACAGATCACTGCACTAGCTGATTTGGAATGGTAGAGTTAAAGTCACAGTAATAGCTGACCCTAAAATACATCTGGAAAGTGCAAATAGAAAAACACTGGCTCACATCCTAACAAATCGATGACAGGCCAGCATTATACAAACAAATTATGCTTTCACTACTGTAGTATAAAATACACTTCCTACAGCTTAACCTCACAGATACACAAAATTCATAAAAAGTGATCTATTCAGAATATCAGCAGCTGTCTTTGGGTTTCTTTTCTCACTACAGGAAAACATTTCTTTAAATTATTTTCCAGAATAATTCCCCAGATGCTACAGATGTGTTAGACAGAGATCAGGGGTAAACATTCAAATTTACTGTCCATTTCTGCCTTGCTGGCCTCACTCTGCAGTACTGTTTTCATTTCATTTCTTTCTTCTCATCAGCACTATGCAAAAATCTATATTTTTATTGTAGTTTTATTGATATTTCCATTCTGTCTGTGACTGTCTGGCTCTCATTCTTTCTTTTGTCTGTATGTAGCCTGCAAAAGGAAGGAGCAAGAACAACACAAAGACCGCAACCTGGCACCAAAGAAGCAGCGGCTGGTCTTCACCGACCTGCAGCGGCGTACGCTCATCGCCATCTTCAAAGAGAACAAGCGACCCAGCAAGGAGATGCAGATCACCATTTCGCAACAGCTCGGACTTGAGCTATCGACCGTAAGCAACTTCTTCATGAATGCCCGCCGTCGATGCGTGGACCGGTGGCACGAAGAGCCCAATGCAAGTCCTGGGCAGCCGGGCACCTCGGCCACCACTTTTTCTAAAGCCTGAGCACCTATCCAAAGTCTCAAAACAAATCCTGCTTGGGTGGGCATGGCTGATACTGGATGCCCTGCTTGGACACCAGACGTCCCGTGACTGATTATAAGTGGGTCAGCGGACATAATGACTTTTAGCCTGTGATTTTGTTTAGTAGATTCTGAAATACACTGTAGGATGCAATTTTTATTTTCAATGACATTTCGAGTTTACATGTCATGTTCCCAAAGAAGGCCTAAGGCCTGGTCCTGAGGGATGGCTTGATATTTAAGCTTTAGACCCTTAGTAATTTGGTGTGTCGTGGTAAATCAGGATCTTCGTCTCTGACTGGCTAGGAACAAACAGGGGATAGATGGCAATAAGTGTCCTGGCACATGCTCCTATTGTTCTCTACAATCAGTAAGCTAAATCCACCAGGCCTGCCCACGAAGGCTTGTGATGACGCACCAGTGAAGTCACAACAATTACAAAATTTGCAATCATTCATTAAAAGAAAAATACAATCTTTGATACAATCTTTGGCAACTGGCCTTGAGACTTTGGACGAATTTGGAGAGCACGTCTCAATCATGCCTCAGACGCGCCAGTCGTCTAAATTCTCGGGTCACGTCTCATGTCCCGATTTTCTCGATCCTGTCTTGGTTTTTTCACTGCCAGTGTGGCGCCGTGTTCTTGCTTCAGCACAAAGGGATAGGAAGAATCAATCAGTCCTCTGGGCCGGCGCCTACAGAATCATTTTTCATGCCACAGGGCCCATCGGACAGCTCTCCCTATGCACAGAGCAATGGTGCCACCTCCTGGACTACACTCAACCCTTCCTTCTGAGTTTTATGTTACAGTCTTGAGTGTGACAGGGGCTTAACCAAAGTCTCACAACGTCCAGCGTTTAAACTGAAATGCCAATAACATTTGTTATTTTTTGCATGAGGTTTGACATTTGTATCCAAAGACGTTTTAATTTACCAAAGATAAAAAGATGAAACAATCATGAACCAAAGGGAGTCGGGTCGAGTTCAGCTGCTGCTTGCTTTCTCCGGCGTGTGGAGCAAGGCAGTGTCTAGTGGCCAAACGTGAAGGTAAAATGTCACTGTATGATTGAGTGCCAATGACAAATGCCTTAATGATAATCATAGAGGATGGTGTGGCTCCGAGTCACTCCACCTTCTTCAAACCCCTCTCTTCCCTCTCTTCAGTTTCATAGGAACCGACAAATCATGCAAAACCACCCTAGACATCAAATGTGTTGAAATAACTTAACAAGGTTAGAAAGCTCTAAAACATACCAAATATGAATGTAAATATTTTCTTTCTTCTTCGTATTTCATCTTTTTTCCTTCCCTCTCCTATCCTGACCCTTACCCTTTTTTACCCCACTTCTTCCCTTTCTTTCTTCTATAATAATGATGCGGGTATTTAGTACCATAGACACAAAGTTTCTATTTAATGTAACTCTTTGTGCTCTGTCGTGCATAAACTACAAGTGTAGAAGCACCTTGTTAACAAAGTTGCGCAAAACTAAGTGAAGCGATCTCTCTGAAAAGGAAACCAAAGGAAACGGAGACAGAAAAAATGCTGATGTATTCTGGAAAGTGTGTGGAAAAATGGACTCCCATCTGGAGCACCTCTGAACTTTAACCTCTCTGATGTATGAACTGGACATTGTTTTTACACATGGCTCCTGTTCAGATCTCAAAAATGCCCAAACCTCTTCAGAACTGAAGGGATTCCGGTGGCATTAAAAATCTCACCCAGAACTGCATGTAAACTGTCAACTGAACTGAAGTCATCAAGCTGGATGTGTGAGCATAGCTGGGTCTCCCAGCAGTCATCATCGTCGTACATGGGACTTCAGGTGTGTGAAAAGGTCAGACTTATATTTGTAGCATCAACCAAGAGGAACGACAGACCCACATCAATGATCGGTAATCAGCGATCGTCTGATAGTCAGGCGGTCGATTCTAGAGTCAGAGAGGTTCAGAGGTTTCCCTTTTTTAAAGCAAGGTTCTTAAACTATGTTGTTTCAAAGTCAAAATGTGAAAAAAAATCTGAAAACATTCTTCATTTGTAGTGAGAACCAGTGCGGCTACCTCACCAAAAATAGTGGCACATGGGACACAGCCACTGATACCAAAGATATTTCAGCCTGCCAGTTCTACCAAACCATACTCAACCATCAACCCTTTCATCTCCATGTGTTATCACACACACACACACACACACACACACACACACACACACACACACACACCCTTACACACATTGAGTTTTCACTTGTTATTGAAGTGTGAACACAGACAGAATTAAAACACTGCGGCGGTTTACTGATACCAGACGTAGCACAATTCTCTGGTAATTACGGGTCAGCTCATGTAAACCAAAGCCATTCATTTTCTGGAAAAAGATGTGCTGGTACTATTAGTTTACACAGATCTTTGGGCAGTAATGGATGACCACTGTGGTTCAGCTTTAAAGCTACACGCAGAATTTATTTATGCATTCATTCCATTTTTGCAGGCTTTATAAATGCAATCGATTGGTCCTACATGCACACAAAGTTATACACATTAGAGGTTTGTTGTAAATGTAGATGTAGACGCCTGTCGAGAGTTGCTGTTAGCCAGCTATGCTAAAATGGCCACTGTAAACAATCAAAAAGATGAGCATAAGCATTTAATTTACTTGCACCAAAAAGTGCTTCACATGAATAAAAACTAGCCATAATCCATCACAGCCATCGTACACACGGCTGCAGCCTGATAAATTACAGATTGAACCTACAAGTGTGAATTATGCAAAGCTAGAACAAGTAATGCTAAAGCACTTCAGTCTTGTGTTGATAATAAAAGGGGGCAACTCATACAAACATGGAATATTACTGTAGCTACAAGAACACACACACACACACACACACACACACACAGAGCAGTCAGACTGCATTATGCCACGGTGAAGGAGGTGGCTCCTATGCAGTATACGTTGAGTGCCTTTTTCCTTCAACCACGGGTGGGATTGCTCTGGAGGCATAAACATACACATGAATACACACTCATACACACACACTGAACGTATTCATCTGTTCATGAATCTGTACTAAATCCATAATGGCATTCTTCATGTGTGCTCACATTAGGGGCATCACTTTCCATTCTGATAAAGAAGCACTTTGTTTTTGTAGAAATTGTTAATCTGTCTGTATTTATTTATTTATGTATGTATTTATTTATTTATATATTTATGTCTTCAGTCAGCAGGGAGCGATTTGCTGACGTGCAGTGCAATTTTGCTCCCAATGCACTGATTCAGTTACACACACATATACACTCCCAACAGAGCTATTTTTGTGTGACAGTATTACAGGAGTGTGTTTGTGTGTGTACGCCCAATGATCGACCAATCATATACTAACCATGACCTCTTTTTCTTTTCTCGCTTTATTTACAATCATGAGCCAATCCCATTAAATTACCAACGAATCCTCCACTAATCACGTGTCCTTCGGCTAGTGGTATGTCCTGGCAGGCATGTGTTGACAATGAAAATTCTGATATACCTCAAAAACTTTCATGTAAAGGCTATGTAACGAAACAATAACAAGGATAGTACTGATACCTAACAATGAATATTGCTAAATAATAGTTGAAAATATTTGTGACTTGAAACTTTATACTGTTCTGTATTCTTTCTTTTTTCACTTCACCATCTTTGATTTGTATATCAGTAGCATGCTCCCTGAACGTCGACACGTTTGCTTTTTTGTATTTAGGACTTCCTGAATGTTGGTAGAGTTGGATAGGGATAAAAAAGAGTTGTTACAGAGGTGCCCATTCCAGTGAGAAAAGATCAGTCTATACTGTAAACTTCCAGTATTTAAGACAGCTTAAGATTCTAAGTATTGAATTTAATCTGATTTAGTAGAAAGAACTGAGTTAAATCTAATTTAAAGAATCAAAGGCATTTATTAATAGCATTTTTCTACTCAAGTGTTTGAGACATTCCTGAATGTAAGCACACTGAGTAGAAAAGAAAACAGTTAAATATGTCACTGAAATCACTGTTTACTCATATAAAACCTAGACAAGCTCACTGATTGCTTTAGGTCCGTTGATTAGGGACAAAAATGTATTTGTTATTGAAGTACTTGATTTTTTTTCTCACTGAAGCCAGAAAATTTCAGTGTTCGAGAAATTTTTTGCAGTTAGATCTGATTCAAAATTATTTGATTTCAATTCAATTCAGTGTTTATACCAGCAGCACCCCCCTAAACATCAAGCTGTTTATATAATTAAGGATCTTCTGGATGTTTTGGCCTACAAATGGGAAGAAAACTATGAAACTGTACTCTTACCTTTACCTTTATCTACCGTCCAGCATTTAAACCTGCACCAGACGAATTCAGTTCAAAGTCGTTTTTCATTCCATTTGATTTAGTTCATGTGGATTTAATTCAAAATCAATCTAATTCAATTAAATCAAATTTTATTCTTTTTGATTGAATTCAAATCAATTGAATTGAATGATTTGAAACACTTATTGATTTTTTGTAATAAGAGTAGCATGCTCCCTGAATATCTGCCCATGTTTTTTTAATTGAGGACATCTTGAATGTTGACACAGACGTGTCACCTGGAAAATGGAAATGTGTTAAAAGTAGGTTTTTAAAAAAAAATAGGATCTTTAAAAGGAAAAGTCCAGTGTTTTAGGCCACTTCATTAAGATTTTAATTTAATTCATTCAGCTTTTGTACTAGATACATTTTATTAATTTTAGCTTAATTATTCCAGAAACAAGTTTATAGGGAACAAAATGAAGATGTATAAAAATAGACTGTGAATGATTCATGGAGCAAACCATCACTGATTTCTTTTGTTTGTTTGTAAGTTGTATTTCTTTTTATTTCATTTACACCGATGCATTTTTGTTCTGATGTTACTTGTGTGTTGTTCAAGTGATTCTGATATTTAAGAAAAAAAAGAAAAAAAAAAGAAATCCAGAAACAGCAGCTCTGTTGTTAGGGAGATGCAGACCATTCTTTTATGCATGGATATTAAACTAAGTGTTTAGAAACTGCAGGATTTACTCGTCTGTCTAGGCCAAGGAGAGGGCGAGGAACGAAGATGTCCGACAAAATTGACACAGAGGTCATCTGGTTTCATTTCTTGTGCTTTGTTTTTCTTTCGTATGCTTTGCTTTGCATTTTTTCGAACTAAAACGCATGCACTGTATTCTTTCCTCTCTTCTTCTCCACCTCTCCTTATGTTGCATCTGATCTGTATATACGAATTCGAGACACAAAAGGCTGTGGAGGGCGTCGGCCGCCCGACTCATCAATGTTCATCATGGCATTGTGTTTGCTTTCCAGTCTGCATTCCTGGTTTACGTTGTTGTCTTTTTACTGGTACCACAGTTCTGTGCTCTCGGTGGCCGACCCCTCTTAACCGCCTGGTCATCTTCTTGTTCCGCAGCTTTCCATGTTGTTTTGAGTCGGAGTGGTGAGTTTGAGGGTGTTCGAAGCCCCCGGTGGCCATGTTCTCTCCCTCCTCTGGTCCCCGAGAATCAATCAGAAAACAAGTGTCTTTGTGATGGTAGAAGACAATCAATTTCCAATGAGGAGGAGAGATAAACACAGGAACAGAGAAATAAAAGAAAGAAAGCTTGAAAGGTTGAGCTGCTGTCGAGCGGCCGAGATTCAAAGACAAAGAAAGACCCTCAGAGAGATGACCATGCTTTACTTTAATTACTGACCTTACAAAACAGTATCATTATATTCAGAGGAACAAATTACCTTCACTGATTTAAGGCTTCAGATTTACATTTACTGGGTCAGACATCACCATTATTACTTTTATTTATTAAGTTAGAGTGCTGGTTAATATTTAACTTCGCCATTTTTTCAAACCTACTGCAGCCAAACAAAGTTCTTTCTCTGCCCTTTTACCCAAAATTTCAATTGATTTACTCTTCATTTTATTTATGCTTCATTAGACATGAGCCACCACTTTTTTAAACTGCTGCTTTAGGGTGCAAAGACTTTAAGGAGATCCGGCTCTTCTGTAAAACATGATCTTACCTGTTTAGATTCCTGCTAAAATAAGTCTTTAGATTGATAGAAACATGTGGAATGCCATCTAACCCAAGTATGCTTTGTTGGACCCTGACCTTGGATGGCTATGTTCTCCTCAACTCCTCAAGCCTGAACTTACAACCTTTAGACAAGAGAGTGGATGATTATCTGTTCTGCCACTCAAGAATCACACAAATTAAATTTTTATTGACCAAACAATCCTCACACAGATGTCGACAAAGCACATTAATTTCCCTATAAGAGCTGTTTATGTGTTTATGCTCTTATTTGTGACCTAAATCCTGCTTTGCTTCCTGAATTTTTGGTAGATGAGTAATATTTTATCAAATTACCAATCGTTTATCCAGAACCCTCTAATTCGAGCGGTGTCTGGAGAGTCTACAGATTGAGGAGTGAATAATTCTTGCACAGAGAGCTATGCAAACACTCCCGCTGTCACCTCTCACTCTCTCTGTCCACCCCATTATCCCCCCACACTCCATCTGCTGGGTTCCTCAACATCACCTCTCACTCAGGGTATTGGGATTGAATGCCTGGAGAAACAATCACAGCACAGAACTTTCATAATGTTTCCATATCTGATAGATTATCAGTTTTAATCTCAAACAAGTGCCTATACGCCGAAACTCACCAATCTTTCCATGTTTCTCTCTCTCCTGAGGGTGTTAGGCTACACCAAACATCATAGAGCACTGCAGATCACTGTGGGACCCCATTATATGATCAGAACAAAAACAAATTAGACTAATATTCATGTCACAAAATATGTTTTGTCATTCAAATGGACTGTAACTAAAACCACATCATAGTGCACCAGCCGTGTTCATTTATTTATGTTCAGTATCGGCTTTAGTCTGGTCAGGGTAGCAGTAGGTTCAGCGTTACCTAAAAACAATAAGTGCAATGCAGAAACACATCCTGAAGAGGGCAAAAAATCCACTGTGGGGCCTCACACACTAACACATGATGTCATTTATGCACAGCTAAGTTAAATTTAGGCTAAAAACATACTTAATGGAATGGAACGTAAATGGAAATATAGTGCAAGAACAGTGAACAGTGAACTATTCTGATTTATTCTGAACTATTCTTACAAACCTACGTCAATAGTTTCTGTTGTACACTGCACCGCTGAGAAAAACAGTCCTTGTTAGTGTGTAAGGATAAGGTGCTAATGGGAAACACCCACTTAGAAGTCACCCACTGACTTCACCAATACAGCAAAATTTCAACGTTTGCTTTGTCACATGCCCTCACCGCTGATATAAACACTGGGTAACAGCTACTAGTGTAGCATATTGTATTGGTAGCGACATACGTTTTAGGGTTGTAACATCTGCTGTTCCAACAAATGTGGTTTGGTGAGAGAGAAACAGGCAGAGAGACAGGTGAGGTGTAAGACAGTCAGACACATGATCTTTGCACACATGATCTGCACTACAGAGTGCCTGTGGGGAACCAAAGATTATAGGGCTGACAATCTAAAATCACACCATACAACTCATTTCTTCATTCCTGCTCTGACCCAGCGGTCTGACCACACACAACACAGCACACTTGCAGATGTTTTGAAACGTATGGAGCGCCGTCATTTCTCTGAGCGTCTGTTCTCTCTGTCTTTATCCCACTGGTTCAGAGGGCCTGTACAGTTCCTTATGTTCATGTGTCGCATCCTTTAAAGAAGGCAAAAAACAAGTAATAACTGTTACAGAACATAAATGAACTAAAACGACTAGTATTGATACATAAATTGTGTGTTTTTGGTTAATTAAATAAAGAAGCAATTGGAAAACGTGTCTGTTAATTAACATGTGTCATTTAATTAACAGTGCATTATGAGACTCACAGCACCACTTAAAGAAATAGCTGTCAATTAATCAATGAAGTCAATCAACTCAGACATGGTGTCTGAGGTTTTCATCATTAACTCACGGAGGGGAGGCAGATGGCTGGTAGATGGTGGTGGCCAGACTGTATATAATACAGGTACTGGTACTGTATATAACTCATGGAGGGGGGGCAGACTTTGGCTGGTAGGTGGTGGTGGCCAGACTGTATATAATACAATCTAGTCCACTGCAATATTGGAATTTTAATACACTGATCACTTTTATAAATTTGGATTTTCTAAAATCAACCTGGGTCAAAATAAGAATTTTAATTAGGTATAGTAGTTTTTTTTCCAGTGTTCCAGTCCTAGAAAAGTGTAGTGTTCTGCCAGTGTAGCACTGAACAGAAATGTGTGTTGCTGGATTATCTGCTATATTAGATTGAACAACGACCTGGAGGAAGTCATGACAGTTTACATATACACAAAGACACATAACAGACAACAGATCTACACTGTACATCATGCTTTTATCCCTTTTTGCTCATTTTCTTTACAAGACAAACAGAAAACATGATAAAATATCAATTCATAATAATTCAGACAGGACTAAATGCAATGGGGTTGGATGAAATCATGTTCAGTTTAAGGATTCAATCCAGGCATTTAACAGAGGACTTTTATTCAAACAGCTCAGAAATGTAACCAGATGCACTACAAGCAACTGAAGGTAGAGGGCCTTGCTCAAGGGACCCACATGAGCAAGTTGGTAGTGACCTTGAATTTATTCAGTGAATTGATGAATAAATAAAATCTTCACACTTTTCCTTCGACCAATGCAGTCAATAAATGTCTAAAATGTCTTATTTTAGTCTCATATTGTAGCTACATGGCTTACAAATAACAGAGACTTATAGCTACCAGTGAGTCAGTGTGCAAAGTAAAAGTCTGAATCATGATATATTCCCCACAAAAGACTGTACTGTGTTTAGCCCAGGTATGTATTAGATTATTAAAACTGTATAATCTAGAAGAACATGCATAAAGAAATTTGACACCATGGTAAACAGGGACAGCTCCTCTAAAAAGTGCAATTTACAGGATAAATTAGATGTGAATATTAACACATTATTTATTTTAACCCCTTACTTACCTACCACTAATGAACAAATCTTTATGCTTCTTAATAAAATAAGAAATTAAGTAGAATAGAGATATTAATTAGAGATAACTTAGATTTTATAACCAGGATGTAATTTCACTGGCTCAGTTGTGTTTAACATTAGAACTTCTTGCTATAAGAGGTCTGTTTTCACCTTGCTGAATCTGCACTGCATAGAAGCTTCATATAATGTATCTGCTCCACCAGGTGAGGCATGAATAATGGTTTTAATTTAAAAAAAGGCTTTGTAACCCCTTCAGTGTTTTATAACTACAGCAATAAGTAGTTACCTTATTGAACTACCAGATTAAAGGAAGCCCAGTAGTGTAGTGTGAAAACCAAATCAATACTTTCATGAATATTCATACCTGTGCAGCACAAGGCAAAGAAATCAGAAGCTGTGAAATGTATATCCAGCCAGGATGTGATTGGGTGTCCAAATACCTTTGGCCATATAGTGTCTTTTCAAAATTGAGCTGATGGTAGTTACCCCAGTATACATGTCAGATGCAGCAGATTTGGGTGGGTGGGGGGATGTTATAGACAGAGAATCTTATGCTCAGATTTGATACACAACGCAGAATTATATTGTTGCATCCAATCATAAACCATGTATAAATGCATATTGTATCAACTTTAAGTAAGATATGCACACCCCTAAAGAAGACAAACAGTAGGCCTAGTTCTGAAAATTAAACAGTACTCTTTAATCAAAGCACATCACTCCAGTGGGTAATCGTGCACATATGGCTCTTATTCACCAGGATGAATATCCTACATATTATTTTTATATCCAACCCCACAAAGACATAAAATGGGAAATACACAATCAATATGTGCTTGGTAAGTGTTAGGAACTGCAAACAGAGGCATGCATAGATCACAAATTCACAAGAGAGAAAAAGTTCAACAATAGCATTCCTAATCTCTGAACAAGATTTATTCATCAGAAGTACAAACAGTTAACAAGAAGTGTGTCACCAAAATTATGGCACTTTAAATATTGTTTATATGGCCTATTCTACTTCCAGTCAGTCTTTCACAGTTATTAACACATATTTTACCATGTTCCCTTCAACCGATTACACCTGAACATCAGATTCAAAACCAATGTGACTAAAGTAAACGCTTAAATGTACTATTTTAACTATTTTAATTCTACACGAGTTAACCTTTTCATTTAGAAGAAAGAGATATCAGCATTTTATTATTATTTGTGGCTAACAGTCAGGCAAACAACTCTGTAAAAATACTCCAGAGCAAATGGCAGCTGGTTCGCTGTATGTAAGGTATGACTGATAAATATCACTTCAACTCTTACAGGTCTTCACCACCAGAGGGCAGCAGAACTTGACTTTAGATTCTGTTACTAGCACTACTATAAATGTATGGCTTGTCACTTAACGGACTATGGCTAAATCCAAAATCACAAAAATATAAATTTAAATATTAGACTAATAAACAGTAACACACTCCATCCAGATAGTAGGTGCGTCAATATAAAGAATTAAACTGTGAAAATATTTCAAATAAGCAGATTTATATTGGCAGGGCGCAAAGCTAAATTTGTGATACTCATATTCAAATGTTTAATAAATAAAAGCACACATTTCATAATTCAGTTTTCTTCATCGTTTAAGGTAAATAAAACCTGATTAAACAAAAGAACTTGTTTTACATCTGCCACCCAGACACACAAAAGTAAAAGTAAAAGAGAAAAGCTTCGTCAACAGGAAGCTAAGCCTGTTTGTATTAGCATGTTTACAATATGAACAGGAGCACAATCAAATTTTTGTTCTTAAAAAATAAGTAGCGATTAAAAACAAAAGGTTGATGATAGTTTAGTAAATTTATAGCACTACTAAGGTTAATTCATTTATTATTTCCAACTAACCATTCCATCCTGGTCAGGGTTGTGATAAATCCAACCCTGGGTGAAAGGCAGCAATACTTTGATGAATGGCTGCAATTCGATTTAACATTTTTATTGCTTTTAAAGAAATGTTTGAAAGTAGTAAGCAAATAAATCACAACATTGCTGAATATACCTGTTTTTAATATGATTAAGTTCTTTCACCAGAGGAGCTTGTTGCTATCTTTAAAAAAGAGCTAATGTCATAAGAAATAATATCACTCCACCAAATTTGGCCTTGATATATGTTAGAGATAATAATGCACAACAGTAATTAAAAATTATAAAACGTTATTATTTATAACTCAATCCAAAGGTCTGAGAATGCAGGCTGCAAATTAAGGGCATTATTAGTTACTCTTAACTAAATGATCGGGTGTGATGGATTAATCAATAAGAGCATAAAAAATGAGCATTTGTTAACATAGCTTGTGGCAGAGATATTTCACTGAAAAACTTAAATGACTTATGGACTTGAATTAAGACTGACTTAATGCCCTTGCACAAAGACTTATAGCAAAAGAAACTGTGAACTGATTTGCAGAAGTTAAACAGAACTAAATGTATTTTTTAATCAACTGTTTTATTCCAATCAAAGTCGCAGCCGGTGACGTTAAGCACTACTAAGCGCCACTGAGTAACACTAGGTGCAAGGCAGGAATATCCTGGGCAGGACACCAATCCATTGCAGGGTTTCAGCCAACCCAGGACAAATCCAGCCAGACAGCGAGCTAGTGTAATAGATCGCTGTGCCACCCAAGTGCCTTAAACAGAGCTGTATCACTTATTTAACACACTACTACCAATCCTACCAGTACTGATCCATTTTCTGTACTTTGGTGCCAAGTTGATAGTCTCGACATCCTCACTGTGTACTACAGATAAATATTCTGTTGTATGTGAATTTCTGCAATTTTGTTCTTACAGAGAAAACGAGTGCTGAAGTGGTGTATACGTGGGTGTTTAAAAGACAGGGGCATGCTGCTGCCGCTGTGTGCAAGAAAGTTCAGACAAGGGCAGACAGATGAGGTGGGTGAGGGAGTCAGACCTACTTTCTAAAGCGCTATGAAATAGAGAAGCTATTTTGCACTGAAAACATGACTCACACCCATCAGCATGAAAATCTGTGGCATGTCAGCACATCTTTCACATGAATATTAAACTATTTTGACAGTGTAGTTGGGCTGTGATTTTAATGAACACGTATAAAAGCTAGATAAGCTTCTGGGCAGGTTGTAAGAAATAGTTTACAACATATTTTGAAGTTACTTTACTCACAACATAAATCCTTTAAATGAAATGTATTCTATGTTAAGCAATGTATTCCAACCAGATAACAAGTCAACGCTATAAACAAAACATTCCTGTGATTTCCAAACTAAAACCATGGAAGATTTTTCAATACCTCAGCTCTTCCGTCTTTTGTTATTGCTACAAAGTGTGTGTCTGGGAGGCAGGTGTCAGAGCTTCAGTCCTCGGAGAGAGAAAAAAAATATATATACAGAGAGAAATGAATGGCAGATTTCTGTCTGTCATCCACACAGATGACACGCTCAGCAGGGGGGCAGAACAGAGTCAGTGACAGAAGTGGAACGGCTTGACTGAATGTGTTTGATGAGACCTGAAAAGTGTCAAACAGTCTGAAGATATTGTTCCATCGTAGATGTCATTGTTCCTCTTCCATAAATCTGATGCTTGTAGGATAAAGACAATGCTTAGTGGTAAAAGAAATGTTCCAAGAATTTTTCAACCTTTTTTATCAACTGTATTAAAAAGAACGTAAGTGATAACATGATTTCGGTATTCATGTACAGCACGCCAGCCATCAATCTGAGAGGGTAATGAATAGCACGTGCTTCCTTCTAAACATGTTATTGTTGTGGATTTAGTTTCAACTGAGATTTAAAAGCTGTAACAACTAAACATTGATTATCCTAGAATTAAAAAGACTTTTTTTTGGGTTAGGTTTTCTATCTATCCATGGACCAGCCAATACTGGTATCATTGGTATCTTATTACAATCAGTTATTTTCTATGGAAAATGAAGACTTATTACTAAAATGATGAATAACACAGAATCAGGACATAATTTAAGTGTTCTACCAAAATATGTTTAAAAAAAAACACATATTGATGGCCTGAGCAAGTGCTCATGGACCTTGTATTTGGTGGTTCAAGGGGTATTTGTCTATTTTTGCAGATAAAGTAGGTTGTAGATAAAGTAGCAATTAGGTTGAAAAATGCTGGATTATCCCTTCAAGTATAAGAAATCAATTCAAATATGACCAAGCATGACATCAGATATTAAATATGTGACACTACATGTTCTTTTTTCCATTCATAAGTACAAGAGAAGGCAGAACACAGTGTTAAAGCATCTCACACTTACGGTATTGGTGGAATTTACTGTTCAATTTCGAGTTGAATGCTTCACACTGTGTTTTACATATTTTGAAGTGTTTACAGCAAATCAGTAAAAAGTGTTCTGGTTGCTACGCAAGTCCATGGACGCCACACTCGAAGAGGATTCCGAAGAGAAAGTCAGGTTAATAGGTCATGTAATGCCGGGAGGGTGTGTCTCCACATCCCGGCTGAGCCTCCATTCTCACCTTCTACAGGCACCACACCTAAAGACAGTGACTGACTGCACGGCTAGAAGCTAACGCTAACAGAAGTGTTAATAAACTAACTAGAAAATAAAAAAATCAACCGACCGAGCGAACGAACAACACTGAGTCACAGGCCACAAGGACAACATCGACTGCACTGACGACAAGAACACTTCACCTACTGCACGGCTGATGATGTCGGTGAGGTCTGTAAACATTTAGCTGAGGTTTAAATGAGCGAAACGAGTAAAATAAGGTGGCCACCGAAATCGTGACTAGTTTAACTACAATCATTACGATACTCATGTCTCTGTTGTTTGTTGATCTGTTCTCAACACCACTCCTTTTAATAAAAAAGTGGTCAGTGTTATTGGGATGCTATTGGTAATGTCTTAATTATTAATTAATTATGAATTCTCTTAATTAAGTGCACCATTAACATTATTGGTTAGCTCATTTGATCTATTAAGCTCATTCAATCATTAGTAATTTTACCTACCATATAGATGCACTGTGTCTGTATACAATTACTAACTGTTGTCAGTTTGTTGCTAAATACAAGTCACCCTGCTCCAACTCATCAATTTATAAACAGGGGTTCCACACAACCTCCACTAACCAGATATCATTTGCTTGGTGGACCATTCTCAGCATTGCAGTGACACTACCATGTTTATAGCATGGTGGGTAATAACTGATATGAGTGTATCAGGTGCAGCAGTGTTGTTGGGATTTTTAATCACCTGAGTGTTAATGCAGGGAGAAGAATAGTTCATTGATAAAAGGCTTGAGGAAGAT
This sequence comes from Trichomycterus rosablanca, assembly GCF_030014385.1. NCBI lineage: Eukaryota > Metazoa > Chordata > Actinopteri > Siluriformes > Trichomycteridae > Trichomycterus > Trichomycterus rosablanca. The sequence goes on from NC_086012.1 coordinate 15,546,444, forward strand.
CTAACTGTCTATAACTACATTCCTCATAAAAAGGCCAGTAAGTGTAAACCGTTTTCAGAAATCCCAACAACACTGCTGCATCTACTACACCCATATAAGAACATCACATGTTATTAGTCATTACCGTTTAATGTCACTGTAGTGCTAAGTACATTCAATTACACAAACGATAAATGGTCATTGTTGGTCCTAGGGGGTACATAGCAACAGAGTCAGTGATTGTATACCCACAATGACAAGGGATCCTAATAAAGTGCTCAGTAAGTGTCGTTGCAACAGATTTGTTTTAGTTTGGCAATGGAAGCTTCATTTAAAAGAAGCAGATCTCATAAAATATATTAATTTTAGTTGGATTTAGTTTAGTTTTTACAAATTAGTCCTTAACACTAACGTCCCTAATGCTGACCTTAGTTGTACGTCATTTATTACTAATCAAACTTGTTATAATTTTGCACTTATGCAATGTAATATGAATGACTTTATTGGAATATTGTGTAAATTCTATATATAGGTAAAACTTTGCATTTAGTTCAAATTTGTCAAAAGTTTATGACCAATAGCACACTTGGTAAACTGTAAATAATACATTTTAATAAACTTTTTTCTACACCAAGCCCACCAGGTGTCATGTTTTCCAAAAGGTTTGGCTTGTAATTATAGGGACGTTTATGCACATCTGTCAATTAATGCCTAATCTGACAGCATATGATGGCAACATCAGTCCCATGTAGGACCTAGTTTACCTTGATGGAATATCATATCCCACTGCTTATATATTTCATCTCATAAAATGTATAAACCTATAAATGGCTAGAATATAGTATTGAGAACAGATCGTTAAAAATGTAAAAGTATTCACAGTAAAAAATAAAGACAAGACACATCTGAACAAAACATACAAAGCAATAGCACCTTCTACAGTCAAATACACATGGGCTAGATGGGTGTCATGAGTTTCATTTACATCTACGGTCTCCAGCCAGGGACCCCTCTCTTATTGAGACCCAGTCAGGGTGTGGGGGAATGGGAATTGATGGGGGGGATGAAGACTGGGCAGGAGAAGCAGAGACATTCGCACACTGGCCGCCAATAAATCAAAACTAGGACACAGTGGGTGTTACCAAAAACCCTTTTAAAAGGTGTGTTTCTATTATTTATATTGTATTTTGTTCTAATGTCATATTCTGAGCAGTGGTGAGTGTCTCTACACTAATAAGCCAATAAATTATACTGAATGACAAATGTTTGCTCAATGTCAGCATCTGCATTCTGACATTTTCACCAGTTTAGTGCCCCAATCCTGCAAACTTGTTTTGAAAAGGACTATCTCACCGGGACTATGTAAAAGTCATGGCTATGTAAGATTATTATTCCAGTAAAAACTCAAATGGCAAACGACCTCATCTCTGTGAGAGTAATGCTATTACTGACAGTGCCTACAAAATAAACTTGCCAGCAATTAACATGATTTATAAATGTGCATGGCAAAGCTTAGGCAATAACCATGAACACACCATGATGTTTAAATTAAATATTAATGAATTGATAAGAGTTGATAGAACACAACGACTTTATAATGAAAAAAGAAGCTCAAGTGTAATCAAGCTTATATAATTAAGTCCTTCCTGCATAGTACGCTGCTTTAGCTATAACATGTAATAGCTTGTGTGTATATTTGTTAATATGTGTACCTGACATCAAAACTGCCCTGACGCCCACACAGCCTCCCCCCCACGAAGGCTTATGGGTCGTAGGCACGTACCTAGGCCCGTAGGTGGAAAGGATAAGTGGAAAAACTCCCATAACCGACCCTCCACCTGCCTGGTCTAAGCACTCTCCATCCACTAATAGTGCAGCCAGTACCCAGGTCTTGACTTCCTAACCAGACCTGAGGTCCTGGCTGCACATTAGCTTACAGTATATCCACTGTGATACAAGGCTGACATTATACCGCAGTACCAGCAGTGTACTCACAGTGTTGCGGCCAGTGTGCTCGTCCCAACTCACACAGCACGTAATCGCAGACACGACGGCTTTAAATGCCTTGCTTATTGATTTCTGTTGAGAATGTTCTGTTGAACTGTACTGTGGTCGACTGCTTGTGTGTAATCAAGGATGTCTTATTTGGATTCTTGTCTCAGTACCTGCTTTCAGCTGTAGCATAACATAGATTTTAAAACCTAAGTGTAAAATTAAATAAATATGTATTTAAAAATAACATTGGCTTTATTAATGCATTAATTAAATTTATACAAACCCCATTTCCAGAAAAGTCAGGACATTTTGTAAAATGCTATAAAAACAATCTGTGATTCATTCAGGTTCTAAACCTTTGAACAGCGGTCTAATGCGCTAACTCACCAGCGCTGTAAACTGAGTTCTAATATAGCTGTGCTGTCAACCAGCCAGTTACCTACACAGACATGACAGATCATTTGCAGTCTTGTCTTTAGAAAATCAAGGTAATATTGTTTCTATTGTGAAACCTTTCAAAATAGTGTAACTTAAATTTTCTGTAAACTTTTCACATAATTTTATTTAGCCTCTGTCCCAACTTTGAGTGCTTTACAGGCATCAGTTCTAAATGTGTTTGTATTTACACAATACAAACAATGAAAGTCATTTCTATGTACTTTTGTCAGTTAAATAAAGTTTGACAATCATTATCAAATCAGAGATTTAGTTTTTTTAATTGCATTTTACAAAAATGTTCCAACTTTTTTGGAAATGAGTTTGAGATTGGTTGATAGTCCTTCCTTGCTAAGGTGCTATAAGGATTTTGCAATGATAAAATTCCTAGCCATAATAATAGCACATCCTCCAAATTAACTGCTAATGCAAATAAGATTTATGTAAAGAAATCTTATAATAAATATAAACAAATAATAATGAATTTCCAGATTTATCAGACAAAAAAACAATATATCAATTATAAAATATATTAATTATGTGAACATCAGCTGCTATCTAAATGTTAATAGCGTTTTCCAGCTTGGGAGATCAAGATAAAGGTGATATTACTTAAGGTGTTAGGTGATATTACTTATTTCTTATTTCTAAAACCTTTATACTTTTTTCTGCGAATCAGAGCTGTGTGTTTGTGTTGGGTGTTCATGCCTCCCCTAGTGGGCCCCTGGCTGCGTGGTTTCATATCATTTTCATGTTAAACTTGCGGGTCGCTCCAGAAGTCGAACTGGTCGTGGGCCCCTCGCTTTTCCTGAACGAGTACTCCACTGTGAAGTTGTTCTTGCGTTGACCCCTCCCGCGGCTCCACACGAACAACAGCAGGAAACAGAAGAGTACCACGCCCAGGAAAGTGATGCAACCCATGGCGGTGGACACCAGGATGGTGGTGAGGTCCAGTGTGAATTTAAGGAAGACACGCGTACTGTTCAGATTGGTGTCGTTAAAATCTACTGCATACAGCGACCTGTTGCCGAACAGCGCTGAGTCCAGAGGCTGTCCTTTCACTGTCAGCGTTGCGAAGTAGGTGTCATTGCCGCCTGCATTGCTGGCAATGCAGATATACGTGCCACTGTCTGTCACTTGGGCATAACGAATCTCTAGTGTTCCACCTGGTAGAACTGTGATCCTGCTGCTGCTTTTTGAGCTGATCTTTCGCCGTTGTGGTGAGATCCAGATAATAGCAGGCACCGGTTCACCATCAGCATGGCACAGAAAGGATACCAACTGTCCCTCACGCACTGTCATCTGCTGAAGCTTCCGGTTACGAATCTTTGGCTTCTGGCAGGTGAAGTAGTCAAACAGCGCAGAATCTGGAAAACTGCTCAGTATATTACCCTGTACCTCAGCCGGACCAGCACATACTGGCATCTTTCCATCAAAGTTTAGAGTACGTCTGCGTTGCAGAATCCAAAGTAGGCGGCAGTCACAAGAAAGAGGGTTTCCATCAACGCGTAAAGTCTCAAGGCTGTTGACAGAATGGAAAGAGCTCTCCTCAAGTGTAACCAGTTCATTGTTAGACAGGTTGAGTACTCGGATCTGCCTCAGACCACCCAGAGCATAAGGCTGCACCGTCTGCAGGTTTGTGCTGACCATGTGCAGCTCTTTTAGCCTCATGAGGTCCTTGAATGCCCAGGGTTCTAGCACAGATATGGGGTTATAGGAGAGATTAAGGGAAGTCAGGTAGGCTAGGTTGCGGAAGGAAGCTGACGGGACAGTGGTAATGTTGGTATAAGTGATGGACAGCCAGGTCAAGTTTAGTCCCTGAAAGCTTAAAGGGGAAATGTAATCCAGGTATGGCCAGTTGTCAATTTCAAGCCCACGCAGAGCGGTCATCTTGCGGAAGTTTTGGTCCTCAAGGGCAGGAATGCTAAGGTGGCGTAGTCGGAGGGTGAGCAGGTTGCGCAGGTAGGACAGGGTTTGTCCAGAGATTGAAGTCAGATTGCATCTTTCTATTGTTAAGTCCTCCAGTCCCAGCAACCCTGAGAAGGCCTTATGGGAAATGTAGACCAGGTCATTGTCACCAACCTAGACAGTGGGGTAAGAACCAGGTAAATACAGTAAATTCTCAAATGTCAGCTTAAATATGTTCAAATGATTGTTATATACTTACAGTACAGTTATTTTTGGTACTAACCTCTAGGTGTTTGAGGCTATGCAGGTCCTGAAATGTATAGTCCAGCAGAATGACAATCTTGTTTTCACTCAGGTCCAGGATGGTGAGGTTCGTCAGGCGAGCAAAGGCACCCATAGGCACCAGCTTCAACTGGTTTCCTCGAAGATGCAACGTGCGCAAGGCCTGCAGACTGGCAAAGGCATTGGGCTCTAGGGTGGATATCAGGTTCTCACTCAGGTCCACCTCCTCTAACCTAGGGTACGGTGCAAAGTCTCCAGGCCCCACCCAACGCAGCCGGTTCCGACTGAGGTCCAGCAGTTGTGTCTCAGTCGGGATGCCTTCAGGAACACCCGAAAGTCGCTTGCGCTGGCAGGACACGGAGCGGAGCTGAGCCACACAGTCACAGCGTGGCGGGCAGCTCTGGCACACTGGGGCGAGGGCCAGCAGGGCCAGGCTCACACCCAGCCAGCCCAGGCCCCATTCGGCAGCCATGAGCTCCCCACCACTTTACTCTGAACGGATCAGTCTACCATACACCTAAAGAAAAGAAATAAACAGAGAAGGTAAAATAAATGGAATTCATGTAGGTGGTAAAATAGTGGTAGGGCACATGTAGAAAGAGAAGTAGGTGTGTTATTCAAACTGGTTTTCTTAGGAAATAAAAAGACATGTACATACAGAAAGACACACTGTATCAAAGCAGGTGACCCAAGATAAAATAAATGTCTGGGATAAGAAAGTCTCACTATATACACTCAGGCCAGTGAAGTTACTGACAAAACCTACATTAGACTCAGAAAAGTTGATTTTGACTTACTGATAGCAATATCAAATTTTACTGCCCAGCCTAAATCTGGACTAATTAAAATCTAAAATGGTGATTAATCTTGCATGTGAAGAATTTTAAGTCGTGTCCTGCACATACTTCTGCTTAAAGACTCATTTACAGCACATTAAACCTATCAAACCTACTGAATAGTGCAGTCGGACGAGATGCCTAAAAGCATTTCTAAAATCACTCACAGAAAGCCCGTCTGAGGGAGCTTTGCATTCACGGCTGCCTGCACAGGCTGCCACTTCACTTTGAATAAATTAAAGCCGGTAGATAATGTGCTAGCTTCTGATTACATAAAAATGGATGATTTTGTTGCTGCAGATGAACAGCAGATGACATTGAATTAAGCTTAAAACAGGACAGGAAAGAGATGTGAGAGTCATTGTCCTACAGTATTACCCAGTTTATATTGCTCACATCTATCAAACCACAGTGTGGTTAAGAGGATGACACATATTTACTGATAAATTATACAGTCTGGTGTAACATCAGTGCCAGGTACAAACCTGTTGGGACATTTTGTAAAATGCTCAAGCTGTTTTTAACCTTTATTAAGTACAGGTATGTTTTAGCTGACCAAAGTTGGGCAAATAAGGGTAAACGGTTTATAGAATATTCAGACATTCTTTCAAAACAATTTCCAATAAGCAGGTGAACTGATAACAAATGAGGGTATCATGACTTGGTACAATGCTAAAACAAAATAAATAGAAAACCATACAGTGGAAATGTGGGCTGTGGTCAGATGACTCCTAAGCATGTTTCACTTCATGATTATGGGTGAATTACTGTGGACTGATGGGTAAAAATGGCAATTTTATCAATTTAAAATGTGTATAAAATTTTAACCTGAATGCTTTTTGAATCCACTGCATCACACTAATGCACAAACATCACAATAATTAAATGTGTGCTTTTGACCACAGTTATCAAACCCTAAATGTACCCAAAATGTACATATGATCCAGCATGGTGGCAAACATGTTAAGTAAGTGATGCACAGCAACATATGACCTCAAGACCCGAGTTTAATTCTCACATCTAAGCAGTGACTGTAACATTCTGTGTTCTGAGTTGAAGCATGAGCTTAGTTTGTGGACAAAGCTTTCTTACAAACTCTTTCTTATCAAAAAGCATCTGCAAACACATCCAGAAACATCTAACATATCTAACACATCCAGAAACAACTAAATAAGCTGGGCTCAAGCTCACCTAAAATAGCAGAACATGTATCATGATCTGAAGGTTCAGGTGCACACAATAATCAGGGTTAACAACACACAGGTGAACACAATTACAGGGCAACGACTAAACTTATGGATATGTAGAGCTATCAAGAAAAGAACAATGATCCCAATAAAATACCTCTTATCCTCTTACATCCCAACCCTTATTAAAACTGTTTAATTGTTGTATTAAAATGGTATGATAAAACGCCTAGACGAAGCAATAGTTACCAAAAACTTTATTACTGTACAAAACATCCTACTCACACATTTAATGAAAGCTTTATTAAAGTACTCACATAAAGTCAAAATAGATTACAAGCAAAATCCAAAGAAAGGCTTTTAATAATAAAAAATACAATAGTTCAGCAGAGTATGTATAGGCTATTTCACTGTGAAGACTATTTGATCAAATTTGGTCAGTGCAAGAGGCAATGTATGATGCAGCAACTGTTTGGCTTTTGGCACACACTTATTCACTCTGTGGTGTTCTATCACACTCCAGGTCTTCTAGCAATTCCTGCCAAATCAGAGTCCTGCATGAAATTGCCAAATCCGACACTGTTCAGTCCTTGCAGGGTCTCAGTAGGATTCAGAGTCACATCAGCTTATGTCAGAAAATTAAACCTTTACACAGCAAGTTCACCTTTTGGGGCTACAAAATTTAAAAGGGCTTCTGTTTCAAAAAGGGCTTGATAATTAGCTCATGAGAGGACGTAGGATTGGGAGAAACTCTGAAGTGAGCCATGTGGTGGTCCTCTACATTGGTAAAGTATAATTCATAAAACTCTCCAACAATCATTTTAAAACTGTAATGTTATGGGTTTGGTGCCCTAGACAATTGTTGCCATCCTGGCAAAACGTGAATCACTTCTTGCCCTTTAACTTAGCAGTAACAGGGTGATGAGGTGGTATGAGATAGACAGAACACATTAGAAGTAAAAAGCACAACAATAAGACAGTTACAGCATACAAGCTTATTAAATAACATCCCACATCTTGACAGCGTTAAACTGACTTCCATTATTTTTGATACAATGAGGACCACCCCATTAGGTCAAAGCTCATCTTAGAAATTACATTCACATGAGAAGGCTGATGCCCTTAATGTGATCTGTTTATACTGCAATTAATTAAGTAAAAAGATGGTATTTTCAGTGCAAAATAGCAAATACTTTTGCCTAACTACAAATTTTATATTTTAAATGACTTTGTAAGGTTTTTAAACAATAGCAAATCACTTTAGTTGAATTTTTTGAAGTTAATTAAAAGCTTAATAAGCTTGAATTTATAAATTAGAGCTAAACTAACTCAGGCTAACTAAAGCATGAAACGAGGACATGAAATGTTGGCCATATAAGAAAAGTAGAACCTAAAGTACATGCTTAAACCAAAATTCACTATGCAACATGTTAAGTATACAATTATTACCCTATTTACCTTTACAATATGGCATTTTAAACCAATAAACTACTATTAAATATAATCAGTGTGTTTCAGCTTCTATTTTAATACAGGCAGATGTTAACAGGTTGTCACGAATAATTAAGGTGATCAGCTCTCGGTGATTCTACACACTGATCACGCTCAAGCGTCTTCTACTAAATTATTCTAGCTATAAATATGTTTCTTATTTAACTAATTAAATTATTAATTTATTTACTCATTTGTTTACATATTTTACATTTGAAGGCGACCGTTTCAAACCAGCCTTCCACCTCACCGGCTGCGTCAGTCTGAGAGACACAGCAGTGTGCGGCTCCAAGCTAACGTTTAAATAGTGCCGAGTGCACGTGACTCGAATGAGCGCTGATTGGCGCGGTAGCCCATGGGAAATGTAGTTCATGTAGAACTACAACGCGTCCATCTGCACTTCCAGATGTTGGTGGATGCGGTGAAAATAAATCAGATACAGTACATACATACACACACACACGAGTACGATTTCAGTATATGGCTCTTGGTTTACATCATTATATACACAGTGATTACTTAACAGTGGGGAACCCTGTCGAAACACATTGCTATTTATGGAATTCTTATATCCAGCACAGCTTGGGGCTTAAAATGCTGGCTGGACCACAAACCGTGTAATTCCATACCAAACAGTGTCAAATGATTGTATATAAATATTCTGCCACTATACACTATAACAAAAGGGTTAAACATACATGTGGTTAACTTAACATTAAAGAGCACCATGGCTAGCTTACCACTAGCTTACTACAGTTTACATGCCAGATCAGCTAGTTAAAAGACACCTAGTATCTGATACAGAAATCCTGAATCGGGTAAATCTAAATACACCATAACAAAAGGGTTTTTTAAACATAGATGTGGTTAACTCAACATTAAAGAGCACCTTGGCTAGCCTACCATCAATGAGCAGCTCTTATTGCCCTACTACCTAGCTCCTACAAGTAGCATATAAAGCTAATCCAATTATGTTATGCATAGCTTTTGACAATGACCAGTTCCAAAAATAGATATACAGAAATTTATCAAATAGTTTTGAAAAATGTAACTTGTTTGTGTGAAATGCACAGTGTAGATTAGATAGAAGATGTAGACTGGGTAATGAAACAGGATATTGCATACAAGTCGCTAATGCTGTTTTAATGTGTATGATGCACAATCCAACAGAGCAAAGGAAATAAGAGTCCATTTACACAATGTTTCTAATTACCATTAGAGTTTAAATGATTTGGATTTGTAAAATGTGGAAACCAAACATAAGAAATGTTTATATTTGGGTTGTTTTTGACGATTGTTTTTGTTGTCAGCCGGATGGATTCAGTGGCATAAATGTTGGCAGTTCCCCACTGATTTGTGCATTTTGCCTAAACAGAGTCGATTGACTGCACTCATGGATAAATTAACTCTGAATGCCAGACATGCCATCTAGTCTAGCCACCCATTATTCAGAATTTATTATTCAACATTTTCATCCTCCCCCGGGGAGAAAGAGTGAGCAAGCTACTGAGAGACAGAGGAAGACTTTCTATAAAGCACAGTAAAGATTTTCAACGTGAATCTTTCAATTACTGAGATCTGATATGCAATTTAAGTGTTATATTTTTAAGCAGTGAATATATAAATGATTATATTTAAACACAGCTTTCTGCAGGCCATAATTCAGATTAATGGATAATGTGAAATAAATGAACTTATTGCACACAAACCAGAATGGCTTGTTTGAAATAAAAAATAGGCTTGATTTGGCATCATAACCTCAGTGAGTATGATTTTACCCTTCATATAATTTGACTGTGAAGAGACTGGCCTCATTCTTTCTTGTTCTCTATTTTTAGTATTCAAATAGCTACTGAACACATAAAAAAGCACCAAAAATGGACAAGAACACATTAGAGTATTCAGAAGTGGCCTGCGAGTCCTGATCTAACTCCTATTGAACATTTGTAACAAAAGCTGAAACTCTCAGATGAATAATTGCTCCCCTGAAACTTGATATCAGGAATAGTTTACTACAGAAGAGCAGTTCAAAGGTTCAAACTGCCAGCAGATAAATGTAGAAAGCTTAATGAGAATAACTAGATAAATGCTTAATTGCCTTCAAACATTGTCCAAATATTAACTTAATAGATGCCAATATTTATGTCCATGCCATTGTGTTTGTTTTATAATTGTAAATAATGCATAAATACAAATAATAGATACAATATAATTGTCGTTTTCAACTTGATTTGGACAAACATTAGGAAGGTAAGAGGGTACCAACATCTATACAAAAATAATTCCCAATTTTTTTTCTAAATCAGCCATTCTTATGTAGCATGCTACAGATAGGTATGATATTTATGGCCTAAAATTTAATCTTAACTTATCAATGTTCAGGCCAGAGAATATAAGAAATATATAATTTAAATAGTTTTAGTTCTCATCAGAGGATTCATTTATGCCTTCTGCCTTGTGAGCACAATATTAAACCAGGTCAGGTGGACTGTCTGTAGACAATGTCTTTATTGTATTTATTGTACTGTTTTTTTTTTTATCTGCACTGTGTCTATTGTGTTGTTTGCACCTCTGTGTTGCACCCTGGTTTAATTTCAGTATGCACTTGTATATGGCTGCAATGACAATAAAGCCTCTTGAATCATAAATCTTGAATTGTTTGTATTTGGCTTGAGGTTCATGCCATTGTTTAGCAGTGAATATTGTGATGGTCCTTCAGTTGCTCATGTGACCTTGCAGGAGCATGACCCTGAGTCTCCCTCCCTGTGTGGTGATTTATGCTGTGGATTAAAAAACATCATATGTGTCAACACTGAGCCCTTCACACTCTGCCATCGACTGCAAGGACAAGTAAGGAGTGGCGAGGGAATCATTTCATCACTCACACTGTAAATGGAGCAAGGAACCTAAAATGCAAAGGGATGAAAAGGTAATGGGTAAGATGTGGACCAAATGGTGTGTGTGCTTTGATACTCAGCTGAAGAAAATATATATTATTTATTATTTATATATATATATATATATATATATATATATATATATATATATATAATTTATTATTTAATTCATTTTATTTTTATGTTTTTACACAGCTTTATTCTGGTCAGAGCTTTGGCAGAATAACTGGGTGCAATGCAGTGACACAGCCTGGACAGGGCGCCAGTCCAAGTCTAAGTATGTTTAGAATTATTTTAAATTACAAATATATTTAACACATATTTTTGATTTTGCTTATAAAACAATGTAAGTACATTTAAAATATATTTGCACTGCAAGTATTACAAATAAGCATTATGAATGTGCTAAATACCCCCCATCATCACTCACACTCATGACTAGGTGTGTTATGACCTTGTTTGATATCTGGCAGGGCTCAAAGGGACCTAGAACATGATTAACCAAGTCTCTCGGAGTTCTAAATGCGCTGGGGTAGAGGGCTAACAGCATGAACAGCATGTCTCTCCGGGGAATCGCATGGAACGTGGCATGAATGCTCACCCTTGGCTTAGAGGAGTCACGGTGCATTCTATCACACAGCTTTTCCGACAGTCTTGAATAGGTCTCGCTGAACACTCGACTGCTTTTCAGTGACTCAGTTAGGTGAATTTAATTCAGTTCAGTTAGGTTAGTCTACCCTTTTGACAAGTAGTTTATGTAAGTACCCACTGGTTCCTTTAGTAATTTAATTTTAACTGCACATGGTCAGAATGTTGAGTAAAGCTCATTAATCCAGAACACCACCATCACCAGCCTGAATTGTTGATACAGGGAATTTAATTTTACCTTTGTGGCATTTAGCAGATGCTTTTATTCAAAGTGACTTATGATTGTGACCAATTACAGAAGCCCAACAATGGCAATTGGGTGTATGTTCAAGCTCCACCACCACCAAATTGCAACTGTTGGGCACCTAAGCCAGGAAACTATTGCCTCTGTAACAGAGAGAAGCTAAAAATAAGCTTCTTTTGTGGAATAAAGTAAAGGAAAATAAAGCCAGAAATGAGTCAGCTTGCTTTGTGGAACAGCTTTCTGGGAGCAGAATGGTGTTCAAAAGAAATGCTATCACAGCTCAGACAGGCTTTTAGCTCTGTATGTGTACAGCCGCCAAACATGGACAATGACTGAACATTTGGAACTTACAGTCTAAACTGCATTAGTAAGCTTACGTTACTGGCAGTCCACTTAAAACGTCCAGCTTCGTTATGAGTATAACTTAATCTGTGTCCACATGAATTAGCTTTAATAATATCTATATAAACAGACACACACACACACACACAGTTGATGATGCATGGGTTTGGTCAGCGATACAGATCGGCTGATTTCTATAGACATGTGACTGGACCCTTAGACGGAATAATGTTGAGGTATGGCTCAACATTATCATGCTTTCCCTCTTGATCTCTCATTCTCTCTTTTTCTTTCTCTGACTGTCTGCCAGTGAGAAGATAAAACTTTTTGGGCTGCCTATTATGAAGCCATTTTCTTAGGATTAATTAGTCATATCACTGACTAATAAGCTGGCTAACAAACAGAGGTGTGACTAATGGGGCTTAAAAAGACTCCAAAATCAGCAAAAAGGACTGGGATATTTCTAAAAAATGACCTTCAACCCTCAAATACACTCTCACTCACTCACTGTCTTAACCGCTTATCCAATTAGGGTCGCTTGGGTGGCACTGGGGGGGTGCCTGTGGGCACAAGGCACACAGTAACTCCCTGGATGGGGCACAGTCCATCGCAGGGCAGACACACACACACACACACACATACATACACACACCCATTCACCTATAGGGGTCCAATTTACTTGACTGCATGTTTATGGACTGTGGGAGGAAACCGGAGCTCCCGGAGGAAACCCACACAGACACAGGGAGAACATGCAAACTCCGCAACAGAAAGGACCCGGACCGCCCCGCCTGGGGATCGAACCCAGGACCTTCTTGCTGTGAGGCGACAGTGCTACCCACTGAGCCACCGTACCGCCCCCCTCAAATACAGTACAGACAAATTCTCATAGCTAGATATTTTAATTACAGAGAGCGCTAACTATATAACATGGTTACTAGAGGTCACTTTGGTTCATGGACAGCTGGTGTCACTTTACATCTAAAGAATCCTAAATAAAGAGCCAAATGATCATATAACATACACTTAAAACTGTTAAACTTGTAATGTTAGACAGCATGTAAAACAGCATGGGAGAATGTTTGTTTTGTTCAACTTTCCAATCCTGAAGCAGTTAGATACTGAATATTTTGTCGACCATAAATGAGCTGTTGGAAATGGAAATATTGTCCTGTGAAAAAGTAGTCCAGTCTCTGAAAAACTTCTTCTATTAAAATAAGTTTTTTTAAATAGAAAACAAACAAACAATAAAAACCTCTTTTTTCTCAGACAAAATCGATTTTTAATAATCTGCCGTACCAGTGATTTTCAATCTGGGTTGCAATAAGGCAACAGTGGACAGAAACCTGTGGGCTGCAAAATTGCGCTAGTGTGTACAAATGATTATAGCAGAATTATAGTACAGAAGTGTGAAATGAGCCTTTAGGTTGCAGGTACGGTACGTAGCGTATACACCACACAGCCAGTAGACAATTAAGTTAAATATTGCTGGAGGATTTCTATCCAGTTCTGATTGTCTGACACTGACTGTGTTATAGACATTTTTGATAAATATACTTATACTGTGTTTGAATATATGTGAGTGTAAAATAAAACAGGAAAGCAGTCCTAATCAGGCTTATATTGCCATAGAGTAAAACAAATTCTGTCATTATATACTGACAGAACATTTTTTTTTAGTGTAGCCCTTGGCAACAAAGCCCAAATAGTGCAGCACGAATGAAGATAATTGGGTTCTGAAAACTAATACAGAGCTACCAGAGGCTTCAAAAGCTAAAGTCACTAAAGCTAAAGTCTTTCTTTCAGTTGTACCACATTTTTGTAAAACACTTAAATAGAAACATTTTTAAATGACACCAAGCTGAACAGATATGGTAGACCAAATCAGATAAGGTAGATTTCTCTAAACCTGTGCATGACAGATGGCAGATCCGGCTCCATCCAATTATAACAACGTAGCTGGAGCTGGCCACTTTTTAATCTCCTTCCTATCCTAGTGGCCAGGATTTGGAGAGTCTGGTGTGACAGCATCCAAAATGCTATTTCCAGACAGACACATTGGCTGTCAGTTGCATGGTTGACACCTGATGGAAACATGATGGCTCTGATGGAGTGATTTTTTATCACATAGCAGATTACTAAATCTGCAGGGTCTGTAGGTAACCAGCATAACTAGAATAAAGAAACAAATAGTGGTCAGCGATGAGCAATAATGAGTATAACCATCATATAATCACAACAAATGCTGGTCAGTGACCAACAAAAAGCATAAAATACAACAAATGTTGTTTGCTTAATTATCAAAAAACCCGAAACAAACCAAAAAAGGGCAGTTATATCCTATTGGAACTGACCTAGTAATCAAAAGGTCACCGGTTTAAGCCCCACCAGTGCCAAGTTGCCACTGTTGGGCCCTTAAGCAAGGCCCTTTATTGCTTAGACAATATACCAGCACAGTACTGCAAGTTACTTTGGATAACAGCGTCTGCCAAATGCCGTAAATGTAAAAAAAAAGTGGTCAGAGACCAGCAACAGTATTCTGTTAACATGTGTATAATATAAATTATATGCTTACAACTTTGTAGGAACAGTTTGGAAAAAGGCCTATTCCGGTTCCAGCATGACTGTGCCAATATTACCAGCCATGGTTTTAAAATATAATGTCCAACAAGCTCCATATAGCATAATTACATGCTGTTCTGTAGCTCCACTGAGCAAACCTTGTGAGTTACAGCGATATATCAGGTGGATCCAGTCCAGCCCACTACAGATGGCACTGGAATAACTCTCAGAAAGACCATTAGCTCATGCACCATGTTCTGCACTGTGTGCCACTAAATTATGTCCAGACATTCATTCCTGTTTTGGTTTGTTTCGTGCCAATATATAAATAATGGCTGTAAATGCCTTCATATTTTGTTGAACAAAGAGCAGCTATTGCAGCGTGACAGAGCACATTAATTATGGTGCAGGACACAAGAAGTATATTGCATTCAGGGAACATGAATCTGCTGATTTCTTTTTAAAAGCATAACGGTTCATTACCAGTTTTTAAAGACTCACTTTTAATCAGGTCTTACTGCTTTAAAGTGGGTACTGTTCTTCGATAAGCAGGATGATGTATTTCTAATTAAAAGCAAGATATCGTGTAGCTCAAGAACCCATGCAGGGACATAAACTGGTACTTATAAACAATTCCACCCATCAGATAACTATTAGATACAAAGTCATAACTGATTAATATGCACATAAAAATAGGCCATTAATCAAATTACATTTATAAAGACATGGTTTAATGAGTTTGATGTGCAACTATATAGTAAGTGTCCTTAAGAAAATGGACAGTGGGTGCAAGTGGGTGCAAGGGATCTTCAAAAAGTTTCCGCACTTCTATATTTTGGTTGGAAATGGTGAGGGTGGGAGGAGTAGTAATTGGTCATGTCTGAGAGACTGAGAGACGCTTAAAGTCAGGATTTTGCGCCATCTGAGCTTCCATCTTTTTGGACGCTCAAAGAAGCTTTAAGGGGAAGAAGATTTTCATGTGATGATGTGAAAGCAGCGCTGCATCAGTGGCTACACGCTCATCCAAAAAAATTTTTTGCTGACGGCATTAAAAAGTTGGTACGATGCTGGAAAAAATGCAATGAAAAAGAAAAGTGATGTACTTTGTTTAATAAATAGAGTTAAAAAAAAATGTAAAGAACCTTCGTGTAACTTATATAATGTCAGTGATGGGAAATCAGAAAGCAACCCACCACAACAAGCTGTCTAGTGCTTTACTGAGCTTGTACAACACAGCCGCTGTACTCACAGCATTTAGCAATTCAATGCACCCAGTGAAAATGTGTGACAAGACTGCTGTGTACTGAATATATGAGGATAAAGAACTAGTAAAGAGACAGAACACTGAATAGGACATAACACATCTCTGGAATGTTCAATAAAAAGAGTGAAAGACAGTAGGACTGCATTCCTCTCCACCAGAAGAAACAATAAAAGTGGAATAGCAGGAGTGTCCTTCAGTTACAAACAGATGAAGTAATGACAGAGCTTCTCTCTCGGTCTCTTTCACTCCGGCTCTAAATGAACCTCTCGGAGACGAGGAGCAGATGAAGATGACCAATAAATCAGAAGGTGAGCAGGAAATAAAAGGATGAAGAGAGAGTGGTGAAGAGGTGGACATAACAAGCTAAGCTTGATTGAATGGAAAAATTAGTTTAAATTTTATTAGAAACTATTTATTATAAACACATACACATTTATGTAATGATCCAATTAACCAGTCATGTGACTGCAGCAGCACGATGCATTAAATCAGACACAGAATACAAACACATCGCAAGAGGTTTATATAAAGCTCCACAATTTACACAATCTCTCTCATTATAATCACTGAGTGGGAAGTGAAGACATGATTTGCTTCTGTTTCGCCTCGTCTGAACCAATCAGAGTTAAATCTGTACCCCAACACACTGCATTTAAAACGTGCATGTGTAAGAGAAAGCTAATGCCAAAGTTACTCAAGGTCATGGTGTTGAGAAGTAAACAGCAGAACGATCTTGCCACTTTCCAGGCAGCATTTTCAATCTCCTTTCAAGTGTTAGAAAGAAATAGCGAGAAATTGCATCATATTTTTTTGAACTGTATGAATCTGATTCTCACCACAGGGGGTCTGCAGGGTTCAAAGCACTCGGAGAGGAAAAGGAAGGCACGGAGAGGAGAATGACAGCCCACGACTCGCAGCAGAATGCGGTCGGCTGGCCTCAACAGTAACGTGCACTTCAGGCTTTAGGGTCGGGGGAGAGACAGATGCAGATGTGGTGTTATGAAAAGGTCAGTAGTGGCCTGCAGTTTGGTCAAAAATAAGTCCATCATGACAGCAGTGTGAAATGTAAAAGTGTGTTAGAATTTCATGCCTGTCCTAGCTTATTTGGCAGACTAGATTGACTTTATCAGCCCCACTGCCCCCTACCTAACTGGACAGGACCAAATAACATTGTGCATTGTGTGTAATTTGATTTTTGCTTATTACAAACCAACCTTGAAAGAAAGTACGTAGAAAAAACAGCTACTATACTGAATTTATCTGATTTCCCAAGACTTTCTTTTATAAAGTCAAACAAAACACAAGATCCCTTAAAGCCTTTTCTTTACACAAACTCTGCTGAATAATTTACGGCAGCAGATGTTAAATAAAGAAGGAAATAAAAGTGGAAGTAAATAAAGAAGAGTGGCCCTCACTCCACTTAAGGAGCAAAGCCATAAATCCAAGCTGGCAAACACATTATTCAACATGACTATAGTGCTGCTGATAAAAGCCCAGCCACTGACTGCCACACACAAACACACACACACACACACACACACACACACACACACACACAATGCTTACCTTACAAAAAGAAAACGATCAATTAAACCAGGGCAGGATGAACCACAATCATGGTGTATAAGTAAACATTAGACACTATGTATGTGTGTCTCAAATGTTTTATTCATTTACAGTTCAACTGAATCATGAGTTCAGCTCAGATTGTCCAAGTAGGAGCTTAAATAAGTCCTTCTTGGACAGATTTATGAAATACTGGTGGTATTTTAATGCATTTTAAAATAGTCGTCTCCTTTACTTTGGAACTGGTGGAGAAAACTCAGGGCGAACTGCACAGAAACAGGACATTAATAAAGTTAGAATTTAAACTAAAAACCGCCTTAGCTAGCAAGTACTTTCTGTATTTGACTTGAACATAGTGCTTAGTCCTTACACTAGGATCAGCAATGTTTACAGTGTTTACCATATTCCGTGCACGGAAGCTTGAAACGGTTCAGTGTATAATATTAATTACATCTATTTGATTCGGTACACCGTGACCTTCTGTGATATAAAGTGGCTATCAAAATGTACAATATTTGTAATTCCCATCCCTTACACACACACACACACACACACACACACACAGCTTACCTCACTTTCTCAATTCTATGCTACACTGCAAAAAGAAAACAATCAATTAAACCACAATCATGGTGCATAAGTAAACATTAGACACTATGTGCGTCGCAAATGTTTTATTCATTTACAGTTGAACTGAATCATGAGTTCAGCTCGGATCGTCCAGCTTAAATCAGTCCTTCTCGGACAGAATTGTGGAATACTGGTGGTACTTTAATGCATTTCAAAATAGTCGTCTCCTGTACTTTGGGATTTGTGAAGAAAACTCGGGGCGAACTGCACCAAAACAGGACATCAATAAAATTAGAATTTAAACTAAAAACCGCCTTAGCTAGCAAGTGCTTTCTGTATTTGACTTTAACATAGTGCTTAGTCCTTACACTAGGATCAACAGTGTTTACAGTGTTTACCATTTTTTGTGCACGTATGCTTGATACCCCTCCATCGTCTGCCCACTTCTCCTCTGTTGTCCTTTTCCCACCGTCATCAGTTTCACAGAGTTAAAAACCCAGCTCTAATTCCCTGCCCCTGCCTCAAGCATGCCAGCGGTCCTTGATGAATAATTCAATGTTTTCCACACAAAATATGATCATGACATTCACGCTTAACTTCGTTCATGCTGATATAGAACTGAAGCCGTATCTTCTCACTCTGAAACCAACCCACGCTTATGCTTACTTGCGCGTTTCGTCTGTGCGTTGAGGCTTGGTTGATTGATGGTAGATGCTGACAGCCTGTAGTTGAAAGGAGGTTGAGCCATTTCCTTTAAAAAAGCAATATGTTTCCACATAGTCCCAATTATTTATTAATTCATGTTCAATAAGTCCTTTATACTGAATATAGTAGTGGTGGGTCCTGTGCCAGTCTGAAACACACACTCACTCACTCACTGTCTTAACCGCTTATCCAATTAGGGTCGCAGGGGGGTGCTGAAGCCTATCCCAGCTTTTCAATGGGCACAAGGCACACAGTAACACCCTGGACGGGGCGCCAGTCCATTGCAGGGCAGACACACACATTCACACATACAGACATACACACACCTATTCACCAATAGGGCAATTCAGTGTCTCAAATTAACCTGACTGCATGTTTCTGAACTGTGGGAGGAAACTGGAGCTCCTGGAAGAAACCCAGACACGGGGAGAACATGCAAACTCCATACAGAAAGGACCCGGACCGCCCCGCCTTGGGGATCAGTCTGAAACATTGAGTGCAAAACAGAAATACAGACTGGGCAGAACATACCCACATAAAAAGCCATGGAAAGAACAGGCACAATGCATAAACACATTTTAGATAGAGTGCCAATCTGAAGCAGGGCAACACACACACACACATACACGTTCACTCAGTAACACCTACAAGCAATCTTCACATTTTAGTAGGTGGAAGAAAACCCACATGGACACAAAAAAAGCAAACCAAACTCCTCATGGACACTTCACCCTGATAATGGACCTAGGTCCTTATGAATGTTGTCCCAATGAGCCTCTCCTCTCCCTAATTATTACCAGTCATTTCCAATTCCCAAAGTTCTTTTCCTGTTACACCACACTGATGTCGATCTAGAAGGATAAAATGCTATAAAACACCTCGTTTTGTGAGAGTTTTTTTCTGCAGATTGCTGACTGTGGCAGTGTGAATGTGACAGACTGTTGGATCGTGTTTGAAATTGTGGGTGATTACTTCTAAGAAATGAAAAATTACAAAAACAAATGACAAACTCATATGAATTCTAAAAAAATCTGTTTTTATCACTTTCAGTAGACTGCAGGCTGGCATAACTGGCATAACTGGTGGTCTCTATTATGGGTTTAGAAGAAATTTGGCATGTGCTATCCCTGTGTCTGTTGGTGTCCTGTGACCTCTCAAAAACATGTTGGATTTGGACTGGCTATTTCATATCGTCCTAAGGTGTGAGTGAGTGTGTGATGCTTTGATGTGGATTATACAAAGTGTCTTCTCACCAAATCATAGCCAATAATATGGTGTTGAAACCCCCAGTCAGGACGCCACGCCTCTGCAGCTATACCAGCCCTCTTCCTTTCGGAAAGGCTTTCTACAAAATAATTGAGTGTGCCAGTGGGAATTTGTGTCTATTTAGTAAAATGAGCATTTGTAAGGTCAGGCAAGGATGAGATAAGCTGACTCACAGTCAGTGTTTTAATTCATTATTCAGTGAGGTTAAAGTTCAATTACAACAAACCATGCCTTTATGGACCTCTATTGTGCACTGGAACACATACATGAGTCATAGAAAAGGACTTCCCTAAACTGTTGTGACATATTTGAAAGCATAAAATCAGTTGTATATTGTAGTTTTTCCAGTTGTTTTTAAATATCTGATGCTTATTCCACACAAGTATGATGATGTTTTACCGCACCGCTCAAGCCGAGCGCTGAACAAAGCAACAGTCGCACACATGTCAAGTTTAAGGGAAATGTCAGGTTTAAGGGTACAGATTTCTTGACAAAGGACGTGAAGTTATCAAGAATTTGAGTTTAGGAGATGTAGAGTTACAAGGTACCATTGTATCTGTTAGCAATGAGTGAGGTTAACACAACTAAACTTAAGAATTAAGAAGGGTATTCACGCGTGTTTGGCTGTTTAGTGTAGCTTTGTACAAACTAAAATGTTACACAAAATAATAATAACAAAGAATAAAAAACTATAAGGCAACACTAAACACACACACACACACACTTTAAAAGCAAAATGGAAAACGATTAATTCTGCGATGGATTAGCAGACTGGTGTCTCCCTGCCCTGCACCCACTATTTCTAATTAAGCTTTGTTAATTAAAACTTCTATACCCTACACACACTTTACTGATGCCGTGAGATCTCATGAACGATCCTGTATGCTACCATATCATCCTGTGAGCTTTTCCGATTCAATTCTAACTTCAATCAGACGCCGTCATAACATCGTGTGCACTGAATTAGTTTAAATAAAAAACAATAAAAATGTAAAGATACATTGGGGACGATGCCACGTCTAGTACAGTTTATTACACTGCTCTGCCACGCTGGTATCATGGGAGAACTGTAAGCTGTCAAATGTAAAAGTACAGAAAAATTAATTAGCTAAACCTCAACCCTGATTAGCTTAAAGCAGTTAATGGAAATTAGGGATTAAATAACTGAATTAAGCAGAGTGACTCTTAGTTAGTACTTAGGAGCAGGACACAGTGCTTGTTTAAAATGCTGAGAAGTAATATTGTTAATTTCTCTCTAAGTTTCTTTGTTCAAATTGGTTTTAAATTTGAATACTGCTTAATTGTTTAAATCTATAAATATTAGTGATGTTCTCAAGTGCTTTTGACATTTTTTAGCCCAAAATAGATGTTTTTAAATAATTAATTGCCCTATAGGTGAATGGGTGTGTGTGTGTGTGTGTGTGTGTATGTGTGTCTGCCCTGCGATGGACTGGCGCCCCGTCCAGAGTGTTGTGCCTTGGGCCCATTGAAAAGCTGGGATAGGCCCAGCACCCCTCGCGACCCTAATTGGATAAGTGGTTAAAAAAGTGAGTGAGTAAGTGCATTTATACAGTATACAAGGGGCAAAAACATACCAGTATAGTAAAAAAGTAGGGTAGGTAATAGGGTGGTGATACAGAAAGAATATAAATAAGATAAGACGTACATGGCAGAATGTGCAAGCTGTGCATTTAGCAATATGGCATGTACTAAAACTATATATAGCTAAAAATAATAGAAGTAATAAGATAGAAAGACAATGATATAAAAAGATATAAAAAGACAGACATGGTGGTAAACATGTGAACATTTAATTCACAGCATTTAGCAAGGTGCTCTCATCCAGATACTTACAGAATGAGGGGAAGTTCATTCCACCACCTGGGTGCTAGTACAGAGAACAGCCTTAATGCCTGTCTTCCTCCAGTTCTGACTGGCATCATTGTAATAAATTGAATGTGGGCAGCTACATGAAGCCACTGAAGGGAGAGCAGCAGTGTGGTGTTGTGGTAGCAGGTGTGAAGCTGCATGTTGGTCTGACCTTAAAATGCAAGGTTACTTGACTAGTAATGCAGAGGTCACCGGTTCAAGCTCCATTATGTCCAAGTTCCCACTGTTGAGCCCCTGGGCAAAGCTCTCAGTCCTCAATCGCTCAGGATTAAAGCGTCTGCTAAATACCAAAAATTTAAATGTAAATAAGACTGGACTGGATAATCTGACCGGCTTATATGGAAAAACAGCTGTATCTTTCTGTTGTAAAGGAAGAACGAACATGAACATAACAGGTCAGCAACATGAGCCGAGAGGAATAACTGGCTATCCAGGACAACACCAAGATTTCAAACATATTCAGATGGTTTGATCTGAGAGTCATCAAGAGAGATGACAAGGTCCTGGCATGAGACTGAGCTAATATACATCCCTGGGAATAGAATTCAGACGATAAGTTGACAACCATAATGAGATCTGCCAGACATGCTGAGAGGGGAGCTGAAAGGGGAGCGTATACTAGACTAAGAAAATGACAGGACGAGCCGAATATCATCAGCAAAGGAAGGGTAGGAGAAGCCATGGGAGGAAATTACTTTATAAAGAGAATGGAGCAAGTATAGAACCTCATGGTACTCCAGTTGAAAGATGACATGAAGGAAATGTAGAACCTTTCCATGAACCTTGTAAGAGTGGCCTGGTATACTGGATTATTGACTCTCTAACTGGCAGGTCCCAGTATGTGAGTCCAGGCAGACTGTGAGCAGCACTGGCGCTCCACAGAGAACTCTTCTTGCTCCTTTTCTTTTCAAATTTTTTATATATAGCTCTGAGAAATGCCATGTGCACAAGTTCTTGGGAAATTAGGTGGTTTCCTGGGGAGATGCGAAGGGATACAGGAGGCTGTTTAACAGCTTTGGATTGGTGTTAAAGCAAAGATTGAACACCTACAAAAAAAGAAGATTGTGTTGGATGTCCAAAAGAAGAAAGGTCTACCAACGCTCTGTTACCATTCAAGAAGAGACCATTAAAGTGGTTAAGTACCTGGGTATTCACATCAAAAATCTAATCTAATCAAAAATCTAATCAAAGGTAATGTGGACAGTCTGCATAAGACGGGTCAGAGCCAGCTTTACTTAGAGAAGGCTAAGGTCCTTTGGTGAATGTGGTTTTATGACACTGTAGTGCTGTAGGATATCAACATCACATCAAAAAAACAGATCTAATAGAATGATTAAGCAGACTGTCTGATTACTAAAGCTTAAACTGAAAAAGAGATACCTTGAGATTTAACGTCTTTTAAACTCAACGCCACTCCCAGAACCAACTGACGTCGAGTTTCAAGGTACCGCTGTACCTGTTGGCATTTACAGCTTTGAGATGTCTATGTTATGAAATAGATTTTTTCCAGCATTGTGGTTTAGTTTTGGTCCATTCCTCTCTGCAACTTGTTTCAATTCTTCAAAGTTATGAGGATGAGGGTCCTTCTAAAGGACGTGCAGTTTTAAAATCCTCTATAAATTTTAAATCGGATTCAAGTCAAGGCTGAGCACAGGACATGATTTTAAAATAGAATGTAAAGGTACTTTCATGGCCCACAGCCAATCTCCCGACTTAAACTGAATTGATATTGATGGAGGATGTCTGTGCTATATTATAGAATTTTTGTTTAAATATTTATAAGTACCATGTCAAAAGGCATTACATTTGTACATTCATAGTGAATATATGCACTAGAAGTGGGATATTAAATATAAAAAGAAACATAGATGAATACGTTTCCCTCAGAGTTTGACCTTCATACAGATCTTATCATGAGAGAATTACAATCCAGCTAAGAAACCGTTTTTTTTTTTCATCCTAACAACAATCTGCTACTGCTGTGAGATCTAGTGAAGCGATCTGTAAAGCACTTTCTCTTCCTGTGGGCTTTTCTGATTGAGTTCTCACTTCATTCACCCGGTCGTATCCCTGTGTGCACTGAATTCATTTAGGTCAACAAAAGGAAATAAATAAAATCAAATAAGAGGGTACGATGAGGACGATGCCAATCCTGACATGGTACATTACACTGCTCTGCCATGTTGGTACCAGGAGAGAACTGGAAGCTGCCATGTGTGACAGGACGTTGTGAGAGACCAAAATACAGTAAAATATGACACGCATGTCAGTTTTGACACAGAATGGAGATACAGAGCGAGTGGATAGATGAGGATAAAATACGGGGGATGAAGAGGAGAAAGTAATACGTGGGTTTTTGTAGAAACTGTGTGTCTCTGTCAGTGTCTGTACTGTGCTGGTGTATAGTTACATCGCATCGCTGCAGTCATGCCCTTCATACAGACAAACATGCCTTACAGCTATATACAGTGTATCACAAAAGTGAGTACACCCTTCACATTTCTGCAGATATTTAAGTATATCTTTTCATGGGACAACACTGACAAAATGACACTTTGACACAATGAAAAGTAGTCTGTGTGCAGCTTATATAACAGTGTAAATTTATTCTTCCCTCAAAATAACTCAATATACAGCCATTAATGTCTAAACCACCGGCAACAAAAGTGAGTACACCCCTAAGAGACTACACCCCTAAATGTCCAAATTGAGCACTGCTTGTCATTTTCCCTCCAAAATGTCATGTGATTTGTTAGTGTTACTAGGTCTCAGGTGTGCATAGGGAGCAGGTGTGTTCAATTTAGTAGTACAGCTCTCACACTCTCTCATACTGGTCACTGAAAGTTCCAACATGGCACCTCATGGCAAAGAACTCTCTGAGGATCTTAAAAGACGAATTGTTGCGCTACATGAAGATGGCCAAGGCTGCAAGAAGATTGCCAACACCCTGAAACTGAGCTGCAGCACAGTGGCCAAGATCATCCAGCGTTTTAAAAGAGCAGGGTCCACTCAGAACAGACCTCGCGTTGGTCGTCCAAAGAAGCTGAGTGCACGTGCTCAGCGTCACATCCAACTGCTGTATTTGAAAGATAGGCGCAGGAGTGCTGTCAGCGTTGCTGCAGAGATTGAAAAGGTGGGGGGTCAGCCTGTCAGTGCTCAGACCATACGCCGCACACTACATCAAATTGGTCTGCATGGCTGTCACCCCAGAAGGAAGCCTCTTCTGAAGTCTCTACACAAAAAAGCCCGCAAACAGTTTGCTGAAGACATGTCAACAAAGGACATGGATTACTGGAACCATGTCCTATGGTCTGATGAGACCAAGATTAATTTATTTGGTTTAGATGGTCTCAAGCATGTGTGGCGGCAATCAGGTGAGGAGTACAAAGATAAGTGTGTCATGCCTACAGTCAAGCATGGTGGTGGGAATGCCATGGTCTGGGGCTGCATGGGTGCAGCAGGTGTTGGGGAGTTACATTTCATTGAGGGACACATGAACTCCAATATGTACTGTGAAATACTGAAGCAGAGCATGATCCCCTCCCTCCGGAAACTGGGTCGCAGGGCAGTGTTCCAGCATGATAATGACCCCAAACACACCTCTAAGACGACCACTGCTTTATTGAAGAGGCTGAGGGTAAAGGTGATGGACTGGCCAAGCATGTCTCCAGACCTAAACCCAATAGAACATCTTTGGGGCATCCTCAAGCGGAAGGTGGAGGAGCGCAAAGTCTCGAATATCTGCCAGCTCCGTGATGTCGTCATGGAGGAGTGGAAAAGCATTCCAGTGGCAACCTGTGAAGCTCTGGTAAACTCCATGCCCAGGAGAGTTAAGGCAGTTCTGGGAAATAATGGTGGCCACGCAAAATATTGACACTTCAGGAACTTTCACTAAGGGGTGTACTCACTTTTGTTGCCAGTGGTTTAGACATTAATGGCTGTATATTGAGTTATTTTGAGGCAAGAATAAATTTACACTGTTATATAAGCTGCACACAGACTACTTTTCATTGTGTCAAAGTGTCATTTTGTCAGTGTTGTCCCATGAAAAGATATACTTAAATATCTGCAGAAATGTGAGGGGTGTACTCACTTTTGTGATACACTGTATTCACTCTGCCCTTGTGTAAAGGACGCACATTAATGCATGCACCAGCGTGACCAAAAGTATGTGGACACTAACTAGTGGGTTTGGCTTTTTTCAGCCACATTGCTAAGCTAAGGTTAAATGTTTTTTTAATGTATGTATATATATATATATATATATATATTTGCATTACCCAATTGCATTACGCTTCCCCTCTACTGATGCCAATCCCCGCCCTGAATGAGGAGAGCGAGACTGACACAAGCTCCCTTCGACACGTGCAGTAGCCGACTGCATCTTTTCACCTGCACGAGGCGAGTTCATTTGCGGATCAGCTTTGTGTACGGAGAGCCACACCCTATCAATGCATTATCCCTCTACTCTGTGCAGGCGCCATCAATCAGCCAACGCTTACTAAGCACAGTTATAGGATGACGTAAAAGGCGTCTATGTAGAAATATCACCCACTTTTCAAACAGACCCCCTGTTTTCTTCTCTATACTAGACTAACACACACACACACAACATTGGTGTTTGTATATTTTTAACCATGGAATATGTGTCTCCAAGACCGCGGGTTATAACTGAGTTCAGGTGCAGAGTGTAATTGAGGGATATTGTGAGAATAAATGGAGCACAACTGGCTAAGCCCACTCCCATTAAAGCCAGCGCTGGCACTGCAATCTCTGATTGCTACTATTCAGTCAGGAGCCAAAGCTCAGAGCAGTGGAGCTCGAACGGCCTGTGCTATTTTTGAAAGGGTATTAAAATTTAATCAATCGAATAAATCTTGCAAACATAAAACCCGGGATCAGACTCGGCTCCTGTCCCGAGCATATGTAATTTCCCCGAGCGAATCCCTCCAGCCACCTTCTCCTTTGATTAGTTAATGCTTAATCAAATGCAACATTGATCAGTGTGGAAAGAGGAAGAATAATGTCTGATCTGGGTGCACAGGCTGTGCTTTTGTGCCTTTTCTCTGTCTAAAAATATCAGCTGGTAAAAGCAAAGCATTAAAAAATAACAGCAAAGTGGAAGTCAAAAGAAAAACATCAGTGCACAGTAGCATCTCTGATTTAGTACAGATCAAACCTGTCCTCATTCTGTTATACTGATCAGAAAGGAATGTTGTTTAAAATCTCCCCATAGATCATTTAAATCTAACAATTTTGCAGCCATTCACGTTCTGCACCTGTTTTGATTTGAAGCACCATGAAGCAGAAGCAGAATCTGTTTTCCAGGCTGCTTTGAACCCCAGCCATGTGAGAAGGGGGGCACTGGGGTAAACTCCATGGAAACAGGGCTCTTGCTGCCCTCGTCGGTCTATAAACGAAGGCAGAACGCGGCATTGACCTTGACGTGTGCCGTGCCCACGTGATCTGCTGGCGTCTCGCTTTAAACGAAGAATAAGACAGTTAGCGCAGAGACTCAGAGCGTGTGCTCGCACGTTAGCAATGCTAGCTTGATACATTTTTGTTGCGCCCTTGAAAGCCTCAGTGTGTAAAGCATTACTGAACAGAAGCTGAGTGGAGATGGAGATAGAACTGTCTTTTGTTTACTGGTTTCTTTTAATGGGCGACAGGATTAAGGAGCTTAGTGAAGGGCTGCAGTTAGAAGATACAGTCAGCTCCAGAAGTACAGCCAACCCGATTAACACGGTCATGAAACGTCCTTGTTTTAACAGCGCCAAAGCGATTCACTTCTCACGGTATTCCAGGATCAAGCATCTCCATGATTAGGAAGCATAAGGAAACAATAAAGAAGTAAAGCTAAAGTGCAGGTTTTATTGTATTTAACTGTTTTTTAATTGTATGTCAGTGTTTTTATATTATATTTGTTATTTTCACTGTAGAAGTGTCAAAAACAACCCCATTATTTTACATTAGCCTAATATATATGCAGTTCCACGGGACCATGGAATGCATTAACAGGTTTCTCATACATCCAAAAAATACCTTAAAACTCAACGTCTCAACAACCAGCTGATGTCGGGTTTCAGGGTACCACTGTACTTTCTTTTTATTACCTCCAAATATATATTTTTTCAAGTGTCGGGTTTTCTTTCAGTATTCTCATTTTAATAGCTTCTACTTCATCCCCTGTCTAATTAAAAAGCCTTTATGCAATTTCAGGTAGAAAGTGTAAACATGAGGAGTTTAACACCGTGGGGTCTGACGAAGTGCTTCATCCTGCTGATTCGAATACAAATTCGATTCTCTGACCAGTTGTTTTGATCTGATACAATCCATCTGCGTTAATTTCAGTTAGCTTCTTGGCCGAATGTCAAAACAATAACCTGCTGCTCAAAAAATGGATTTTTTTTCTGTGACTAAGGAGCATTTTGTTTCTCTCTCACTATCTCCCACTCATGTTCTTTTCTTTCTGTTCTGTTTCAAAACAGATAATACAGCTCGATACTGAAGTTCTATCTGTTGAAATGACTGAGTTAGTCATGCTTCAAATCAGACAGACTAATATGTTTTTAACAGAGTAAATCATGAATAATGAATGGAGTAAGTGGAGCGGACAGGAGATTCTCCTACACACCAACAGCATTTAGGCAAATCAGGTACACCCACAGCCTTTTAAAGTGCACCAGTGAATAAGTGAACAGAAACCCACGCGGCTGGCATTATTAATGTAAAGAGAAGGTGTACTGCATGGCATTGGGATGAGATCTGTCACTGTTCCTACTTCATGCAAATCCAGAAAACAAGTGACACAGCTAAACAAGGATCCATGCCCAGACCGGGCTTAGGAAGAGTTGTGCTCATTAGGATCAGAGCCAAAATGGCAAGTTGTGCCATAACAAACCCTGGAAATGAAGGAAATGCATTAGCACCAGACACAATGTACTGTTTGATAACTAAACATCGCCTCTCTGAAACTGATATTATTGTTCATGTTGTGCATTTCTAAAGCTGTAACATCCATCTGGCTAATCAGAATGGTAAACATGTTCTGGAAGGAAGGCGGGTGGGTGGTGGTGGGGGGGTGCAAATACGCAAATAAGAATAAATACAGTGGTGCCAGCTGGACAGGGTTGACAGCATTTTGGGTGGTCGCCATAATGAGTCTGTTATGTTTTAATTAAGAGAGCAGTGAACGCCTGAGAGGAAGCAGGGAAATAAATCTCCGGCAAGCTGAAAAATGTGGTGCACTTACAAATTAGTCTTAAAAAATGGTCTTATCTACTAATGGACAAAGTTGTTATTTCAGGGTCTACTCTTTGACTCTTAAATTGGCCACGCCCAAGGTTTGAGATTATGTTTAATGTGAGCAAAGTAATTGTACAATTGAAAAACAAATGGCAGTGATTAATCCAATACAATTGCAGGGCAGTTGTAGCCTAGTGATTAAGGTACTGGACTAGTAACCAAAAGGTCGCTGGTTCAAGTCCCACCACCGCCAGGTTGCCACTGTTGGGCCCTTAAGCAAGGCCCTTACCCCTTAATTGCTTAGACAGTATAATGTCATAGTACTGTAAGTCGCTTTGGATAAGCATTTGCTAAATGCCAATAATCTTGACCATAAGCTTGATGGAGACATCATTCCAGTGTTTATTAAGGGACAGTGGTACCCTAGTGGGCAGAGCTTTGAACTACCAATTGAAACGTTGAGATTTGGAATCCCAGCTCTGCTATGCAGCCACTGTTGGGTCCTTGAGCGAGGCCCTTAACCCTCTCGGCTCCAAGGGCGCCGTACAATAGCTGACCCTGCGCTCTTACCCCAACTTCCAAACAAGCTGAGATATGCAAAGAAAGAATGTCCGTGTATTCTACATGTTCATGTATACAGTATGTTCATGTATATATGACAAAGGCATACAAGGCTGTTTGTATGATCAGGTAATGATCTTGCACGCCACATACTTTTTTAATCCATCTCAATAGCGTTGAGGTCAGGGCTTTGTGCAGGTCACTAGAGTTCCTACACATCACACTTGTCAAACCATGTATTTATGGACATTGCAGCCAACCATTGCAAAGCAATAACAACATATTGACATGACATGACTCTCCTATTGTATTAGTGAGCCAACACAACACCAACGTTCTACCTGAAAGGCAATGACTCAGCATCAAACTGATCTCCAGGCTTCGCCTAAATAACGCTGGAGTCAGCTGATGGGTGCTTCGTCTTTTGGGTTTAGAGCTACTACTACTGCTGCTAGATTCGTTACAGAAGCAGAACAACCAGTGACCAATGTCATAAGAGTCAGAACCAGAAATACAGAGCAGAGAGAGCTATGGAGGAAAATGGTTCTGATGCTGACACATTCACGCCTCTCTGCTGTTCACTCTGGTTGTTTGTGATGCCACCGTCGCCCGCCAAAGGTTCTCGTCTTGCCTGTTTAAAGCTCCTCATTGCTCAAGGCTACGCGGTAAAGCGCCTGTCAGAAGCGCTCTTGCTGATAATGGCATGGCTGAGCGAGCGAGGGGGGAGGCAGCTTGCACAAGCCACGCGTGCATGCACACAGGCTCACAAACAGCAGCTTCTGTACCGTTTCAATAACGAGAAGAATTGTGCTCAGGATGGCTCTGCTATGTGTTGTATGTGTGTGTTTAGGCATTTGTTGTCTTTAGAAACATAAGACATGCAGATGCCCACTCAAAGACTCGCACACAGTCAGAAGCTTCTCCTGCATTCGCCATGCATCTCAATGTCACCCATAATGGGACCATAATTACAGATGAGAGGGAGCAAGGGCAGGAATTATATCAGCGCCTCACAAAACTGAAGGGTGCAATATTTGTCTAGAGTGCTGATCTCATGTCAGATAAACACTAAATGTGATTATTTGGAGAGACAAGACATGAATGAACCAAGATCCCAAATCAAACTGCAATCTAACAAAACTAAAATCTTTGTTAAAGGTGATAGAAATAGAAAATAGAATGCATTGATTTATCATATTTACATATACATGTGTACAGTACAACAAAATTCTTTCTTTGCATATCTCAGCCTATTTGATAGTTGGGGTCAGAGCGCATGGTCAGCCATTGTACTGCGCTCCTGTAGCTGAGAGGAATAAGGGCCTTGATCAAGGGCCCAACAGTGGCTGCATGTCAGAGCTGGAATTAAAACTCTTAGTTCTACATTTTCGGCATTTAGCAGACCAAAGCGCCTTACAGTTCTGTGACAGTATATTGTTTTAGAAGCTTAGGGTTAAGGGCCCAACAGTGGCAACCTGGCAGTGATGGGGCTTGAACCAGCGACCTTTCGATCACTAGTCCATTACCTTAACCATCAGGCTACAACTGCCCTTCAATTGATAACCCAAAGCTCCACCTACTAGGCTACCACTGTCCCGAGTACATACAGTAGTTGCAAAGAGCTAAACAACCACCGTGTCCAGCAACCTCAGTGTATCCTCAGAACCTTGGGTTAAAGGTGTATTCTGCAGTTTTGACAACACTGACCAATCTAACCACTAAGGAAAATCTGGTGGACATTGGGTTGGTCTTGTTCATGCAGACAACTAAAGGACATATGATTAAAGATGCACTGACTCAAGCAATCAATATATAAGGCAACATCAACCACTCAACAAAATAATGTTTGGATTCCAGGATTAAATTCCTGGTTTGGACTTTTCTTAGCATCCTCATGCATCCCATATGAACACAACCTCATATCATCCGCACAAATTCAGATTAAAGGTATAGTCAGCTCTAACTGAAGCTACAACTACAGGCAGGCTAGTGAATGTTTTTCATGTGCATATCAAATTCTTAGCCTTGAGGAGAGAATGAGAAGAGAAAAATGTAATACTGAAGAAGCTAATGATGCAGGCAGCCTCATATGCTCATCAGAACTTCAGATTAAAGATACTGTCAGCAGTTTTGGCAGACATCTTGGATTCATTAGTCAATCTTATATAGTTATTAGAATTTCTCCCAAAATACTGGGTTCGGGTTATTCCCACGTAAACCAAGCAAGAAAAAGGTTTGCCATAATGTTCATACACAGAGAAAAGCCTCTGATTCTAGTCCCTAAGGATTAGAATCAGTTTAAGGACTCCGCATAAGTGCAAGCAACCAATGTGATGGCCAATTTCATATAGTTTAAAGATATAGTTTTTGCAGTTTGTGCAGATATTCCTGGTAACTAACATTAAATAAACCAAGCAGGCATCACGATGGCACCTCACAGCCCTGAGGACAGAGACAAACGTATCGACTCAAGCAACCCTTGTTGTGTAATCTCAAATAACCATAAAAGTGTTACCTTTAAAGTTTCTGCCATGGCGGTCTTTTATATGAACTACATGTTCCAAACTCACGAGCCACACCAGTCCCCTTCCTATAATAGTTACATAATCTTAAATTAATCTTCAAGCAGATTGAATTGATCCAGCATTCAGACCTTGTGTCTGTTTAGTGTTTAGACCAAAAAACATTAAGGTTTTTACTAGAATGACATCTAGCTAACAGACTGGGTTTTTTTCACTAACACCTTTGCTGGCAGTTTCAAACTTCTTCAGTCTCAAATTTTATCCATGGGTGGTGTGTCAGCTTTCTGCTTGTTTTGCCACTTCCAGGTTACTGAGTTTTCCTGTCTGCTTCCTGTGGAGTGTTTGGGTTGTTCTTGCACCCAGTGGAATCGCGCTTTTGTTTCTGCTCAAGTTCGTCTCTATGTTTTACACGTTTTTTTTTGTGCAGTGTTGTTGCTTCAGTTTTATGCCTGTCTTTTGTTATTCTCGGAAAATATGCTTTAGTAATGATGCTGCTTTTTCACTGAAAGCTCTTTAATTCCTAATAAGAGCTTTTGAATAATTAAAAAGGCAAATTTAGACCAATCAAACTAGAATAATAAATCATACTGAATATCTGAATCTGTTATTACTGTTTTCAAAAGAAAGAGTTAAATGGAGCTGACGTATCACCTTTGCGTCTGTGACTGACCTTCTCATCCAGCTGTTAAATCAGTCAATAATCTGTTTATTCCTGAACAAACACACACACTACCGCTGGCTGAGCAACCACGATCACAGTATGTACACAACCTGTCAGTTGCCCTTTGCTCTGGATTACCCATAATCACCTGGAATCAGAGGCGCATCCATTAGGGTTAGTGTGTTTAGTCCCAATTTAAACGAATACCATCGTGTTTTTCAATCTAATCCCTCAGTGTAGAATCTGAGTTTGTGTGATTACCACAGACAATCATTAAGTTATGTCTGCACTTTACATAACACTGTTTACCTCACACATATCTGCACAAGTATATACCCAGTAAGGCCATATGTATGGTTATTTATTGTACATACTATTATTACTATTTTTATACATACCCAGCTTTCCCATTCTTAGGCTTATCCTTATTATTATGTATATATTACTATGTATAGACCTAATAATCTATCTATCTATCTATCTATCTATCTATCTATCTATCTATCTATCTATCTATCTATCTATCTATCTATCTATCTATCCATCCATCCATCCATCCATCCATCCATCCATCCATCCATCCATCCATCCATCCATCCATCCATCCATCCATCCATCCATCCAACCAACCAACCAACACTGTATTGAGTATGCGCTAGCCCACCACTGCTGAGATCTGAAGTTTGAATCTATTGGCTGGCTGGACAGTCACAATGGGATGGTCAATGGGGTTCCTAATTGGTACTGCACTTACAGCCTATGATGGCTGGTTGAGGCACCTGGGTGAGAGATTGTTGATTCACAGACAGTAGTAAGTGATTCTCTGTAATCAATACTGCTCTCTGTAAGACTCTGTCAGGTAAAAAGAAGCGGTTTGGTACTGCTTGAGTGTCGGGGGAATGCGTGATAGTCTGCATCTCTGTTCAGTCAGGGTGTGGGTCTGCAGCAGCGGAGGTCACAGTTGGAGAATTGGATATGACTAGATTGGAAGGAAAACTGGACAAGTACTCAGTCTGTGGTATGAGATGTAGCATATGGGTTGAGGAAGGGACGAGGTACAGCATCAAACTGTAGCAAATTTAACAACAGCAAGGTGAATAGGGTGCTCTCTAATTCATTTTTAATTATTATGACTGACTATAGGTGTGACTTCACTGTGCCCATATGAAGCTTGTCTTAACCCATTAAAAGTACATAAAACACTAAGATAGTTTGATAAAAAAAATTTAAATTCTGCCATGAATAAAAAGCTGCAGGCGCACTTGAGACTCTGTCTTTATTTAAGCAGGCTTTGCATCGTCCATCATTCTTGTGCCGCAGCCTCTAAACCTCTTAGGGCAACTTAAAGCTTTTTTGAGTGTGGACAGTGCCAGCCCTGTTCCAGCAGCTTCTAATACACACCATTCCTGTTTTGTTAGTGTTAAAGCTATTAAGTGGTAGTTAAAAAAAGTAATATTTTAATAAATTAGGACAACAGAAAATACATCTAGTGCTCTTTGTTTTTGATCAGTTCATAATTAACACGTTGCGACACCACTAATCTAAAAATGTTGGACATTATAAATACTTTGTAAGATTCTCTCACCGTTACAGGCTGTCGGATTATACGCTGGGCTGGACAGTATGATGATCTATCACGTCTGATGATAAAAAGGTGTTTAGGGATTTATACTGTGATATAGATTAATTATCAGACCTGTGCTGTAAACTGTCAAAAACAAAGTGAAATGAAAATCGACTGCTCAAAACTGATTCATTTCATTTCATTGGAGGAGAAACAGTAAAATATTGCAGAGATTTCATTCATACAGGACTCCACTGAACCAGATCAGAGCTGGTAGTTAAACGGTGCGGCAAATATACGTATCATGTAAGTATGGTTTGGTTTTTAAAAATCCCAAAACAGCTTGGAATTATGGACAGGCATTTTTACCACACTTCTGCTAAAAGTACTCCAAAATATATATTCTTTAACTGTGATATAAAATAAACAGTTAAATATGTGAATGTATTGAAATGTGTAATTATGGCTTTATTACCCATCCCTAATAGTAGGTAGTAATAGTAACTGTTGCTTAGTTCCTTAGGAACTTTAGGAACCAAATGTTTCAGTACTCTGCCCAATGTTAATGAACTGCGATTATATTGTATGCGCAATTACCAAGGACAGCAATTAGTACAGGTAGTGGTCAAGTGTGAAATGTAAAACAAAAAACAGCAATAAAAGGAGTCTGCCTAAGCTGTTGCCTGTGTTAAATATTAAATTGATAAATATTCTTTCTACAACTTTCCCCAGACTGTTATACATGTATGCAGCTATGTGTAAAATATTAAAATAACTTTACTTACAACCAGCTGGAATGTGACTGCTGCTGCTGCCTCGTCATATGCATGTTAGTGTAGGTGAGTATACACAGAGGTGGGTGTATGTGTGTATATGAGTGTGTGTGTGTGTGTGTGTGTGTGTGTGTGTGTGTGTGTGCTGTCGTGCTCCTCGTCACCTCTTTCTGTGTCCATAAGTCAGACGATGGTGCCCTTGTATCTCCTCAGCTCAGAGTTTGTAGGATTGTGTTCCATCCACATGCCAACGCTTATCTCCTCCTCCTCCTCCTTCAGTCAGGAATGTGTGTGTGTGTGTGTGTGTGTGTGTGTGTGTGGCAGCTATTCAGTTTTCATCAATCAGAAATGACATTAAAGATGACAAAATGGGGTAATGTGATGCACCTCCTCCTCTCTCCTCAGCCTTCCACAGAATGAGCCGCTTCTCAGCCAGCCAGAACATCAGCCTCCAGACCTCTCTCTCTCTCACACACATTCTCTCTCACACACACACATTCTCTCTCTCCCTCTCTCTCTCACACACACATTCTCTCTCCCTCTCTCTCACACACACACATTCTCTCTCGCTCTTTCTGTCTCACTGTTAAGCATCACCATACGCTGCTGATAAAAAGGGAGCGTCTCACAAGTGCAGTCACATTCAGACATGTACAGTGAATAAGGGATCGTCAATCATTACCATGATAAAAAAGGAGAGTCTGGGATTCAGATTTTCCAGGATTTTACATTTGGCCCTATCCCTATCTAATCTAAAAGGAACAACAATAGCACCTCACTAACACTTCTGTTCCACAGTAGGGCTCAAACCGACGGCTGCATCCCAAACCACATAATTAATACTCAGCCACAAACTGTTTATCTGGCTCATAGATGCTTACTTAAGCAGAGCAGCAGCACGGAAGTCTTTGGCCACACCAGTAAGCTCATTTATATTGGCCAATTACTTTGAAGATGAGCATAAAAGTCAGACAATGTTCTTCTGGAGAAACCATTCACGATCTGAAGCAGCAATTTGACCATAGAGCAATAAATACATAGAGAAAGACACCAAATATTGTTTTGTTTTTAATAAAATAAGATTTGCAATGGATATTTATGACATTTAGGAGATGCTTTTTCATCCACAGCAAATAACGGTTGTGAGCAATTAAAACTTAAAATCATTGCTTAGGTGCCCAACAGTGGGGATTTGGCGGTAATGAGGCTTGAACCAACAACCTTCAGATCAATAGTCTAGTATATCTACCACTGCCTTTTAATCTTGTGGATCCAGAAATATTATTTCCTTTGCAATCTGACCACACCACTGGTCAGTAAATATTTTCATTTCATTTTCATCAACTGCTTTATTCTGGTCAGGGTCTCAGTGGGTCCGGTTTCACCAGAAAACAATGGACACAAGGCAGGAATACCCCAGACATAACAGCAATCCATGGCAGGGCTTTTGCCACCCTCATAGACACAGCCAGTCATGTCTGTGTAGACACCTGGT
This sequence comes from Trichomycterus rosablanca, assembly GCF_030014385.1. Lineage (NCBI taxonomy): Eukaryota > Metazoa > Chordata > Actinopteri > Siluriformes > Trichomycteridae > Trichomycterus > Trichomycterus rosablanca. The sequence continues at coordinate 15,583,332 of NC_086012.1, forward strand.
CAGTCTATAGCACAGTTGAGATTCGAACCTGGATCTGATAAGGATAAAGTAAGGAGGGTTTTATCAGGAAAGGCATCTAATGTAAAAACTGTGCCAAATCAGGTATGCAGACCAGAATCATCCACTGTGGTGATCCCTGTATACTGGAGCAACTGAGTTTACTGGAGTTGTTCAGTTTTATTAGTGCAAATCAAGTCCACACTTCCCTCCTAACGCATTAGGAATGTCTGTCATGTTTCTTAAAATTAGCATTCAGATCTTATCTGCTAATAATGTAATTAAAACTTTACATGCTTAGTGATAGTATAACCTAGTCACCATGTTGACTTCTGATCATGCTGGAAGTAATTATAGTAGTAAAAATTTTATTCCCCACCAAAACCTAGAAGCATACACACATTCACACATATTCAGATGTATCATATGACTTCATTTGCACAGCACCACCGGTCACTTATGATACATGAGGTAATTACCCATGTGGGTTTGGTTGCAGGCCTAAACAAATAGATGTTACGTGAACAAGATGACAAAGACAATCAGATCTTCCCAACTTAGATAGATAGACAGACAGACAGACAGACAGATAGTCTTAATTTAAAAACATGACTGTGTGGAGTCTGCATCAAAGTGAAATACACGAGCTGTAAACCCCAGGTCAGGGTCAGAGCTATTATCAGCTTTTACTAGCAAACATGAATCTCAGGCTACTGCAGCCCACAACAAATAAAGCTTCACTGTCACCTCATACACCACCAAGAAGAGATCTTCATCTCAACGCCTCTGCAGAACTCCAGGATCAAGCACGCCTACCACAGACAGAAGTTCTGTATTGTATTTATTTATTTATTAGGTTTTCAACATCATGTTTTACACACCTTGGTTATATTCTTGACAGGAAATGTAGTTACTGGTTACACAAGATTAATCAGTTCACAAGTTAATATCAAACACAGTCATGGACATTTTATCATGGCTTTATCCAGTGGGTTTGGTTTCTGGTCAGGATCACGACTACATACTACATACCAATGGCAGTAACAACATTAATGTTGTACAAATTTCACAGGTACATGGCTTGATAAGATGTGGATTAGGACACAGCCAAAGATGCTGGTAATCTACCAGCCTCTCTGTATACTGGATGTGAAAACTAAAATCTTGCTGTTTCAATAAAACACTTAAATAAGCATGAGGCTGGTCATGTATAGAATATGCATTTTATTAAAAGTTTAAAGCTGGTGAATTTAAGACATGATGAAGTGATGAAGTGTCATTCTTAAGCAGGAGCATCTGCCAGTCTGTGTGATCTGTCAGCGCATCATTGTCATCATAATCAATAGCAGCAGTGTGTTTTTCTGCAGATGCTGGAAATGTCATTGTCAGAGCAGCCTTATTCACATACACGATACTGAGCAGTGGATCAGCTGATGAAAATAAAATGACATATGTATATAACATAAATAAAATATATAGTTTTTTTTGTTGCAAAGCCACAGCTGGTGTTTCAGGTGATTACAGTGAAGCCAGACCCTGACCAGGATGATCAAAATGGTGGTAAAACATGAAATGAAATGAATTCTTTACAATGTTCTGTTTGGCCGCACACGCTGGAACCAGAGCTGGGATCTGGAATACATCGTATCGAATCTCAGCTCTGCCTGCCGGCTAAGGCTGAGCAGCCACATGAACAATGATTGGCCTGTTGTTCAGATATGGGTGGGACTAAGCCGGATGGGGTCTCTCACTCATGACTGATGCAATTATGACCTCTGCTGGCTGATTGATGGCGACTGCACAGAGATGAGAAAAGAGTGCTCTCAGGGTGTGTCTCTCCGTACACAACGCTGAGCTGAGCTGCACTGCACTCGTCAAAAGTGTAGGTGATAAGATGCATACGGCTGCTGCCCACGTGTCGGAGGGGGCGTGGGTTGGCTTTGTTCTCCTCAATCAGAGCAGGGATCGGCATTGGTGGAGAGGAAGCGTGAAGCAATCGGGCAATTGGACGCGCTAAAAGGGAGGAAAGGGGAGAAAATGCATAAAGAATATATATAAAAAAACAATGTTCTGTTGAATTAAGAATGCTTAAATGGTGTTTATCATAAAAAATAGCATTCAGATCTTTAATGCTAATCACTGGCAGTGTAAATGTTTGTTTACTTATTCACTGTGTTAACTTTTGATCACAGCATGTTCAAAGTAATTATAAAGCAGAAAAAGTCACAGTGCTACAGTTTATGCGTCTGTATAACTAATTGCACAACAATATGTGCGACATTTATTTCTTGACAGAGATGCGAAGGCGTAAACATTCAGATATATTACTTCATTTGCGCTGCACCAACCGGGCGCCCATGATACATAAGGTAATTACCAATGTGTGTTTGCTTGCTGGCCTGAACAAACAGCATTCTCTCTTTCAAAATTTGTGTGGCAGTGTTGGATGGCACAATAGATCAGGGCTGACAGCTTAGGTTTAGCATTAGCCAGGAAGAGAGAGAAAGAAAAGGAGAAAAAAGAATATAAAGACTATCGCCAACACTGCTGCCCTTATCAGTACCAGCGAGACAGGACGTGCACTGAGTTTATTATTGAGAGAGAGAGAGAGAGAGAGAGAGAGAGAGAGACGGGGTGAGAGAGGAAACTCGGACTACATGAATACACGATGAGAAGGACTGAACACACAGCACTAAAGGCCTTTTCACACCGGCCTCGTTTCCTAATGCACACAGCAATTACGTTTCCTTTTACACAGCTGTTTTAATCCACATCGCTTGCGCTTGACACAGATCGTGTGACCTTTAACCTCCTGCAGCATGTGTCTTTTTTCTTGCCATCATATACACCGATCAGCCATAACATTAAAACCACCTCCTTGTTTCTACCATCTTCCATCTGTTTCTCTGCATGCTTTGTTACCCCCTTTCATGCTGTTCTTCAATGGTAAGGACTCTCCCAGGACCACCACAGAGCAGGTATTATTTAGGTGGTGGATCATTCTCAGCACTGCAGTGACACTGACATGGTGGTGGTGTGTTAGTGTGTGTCGTGCTGGTACGAGTGAATCAGACACAGCAGCGCTGCTGGAGTTTTTAAATACTGTGTCCACTCACTGTCCACTCTATTAGACACTCCTACCTCCATATTTTTGGTTGGTGGACTATTCTCAGTCCAGCAGTGACAGTGAGGTGTTTAAAAACTCCAGCAGCGCTGCTGTGTCTTATTCACTCATACCAGCACAACACACACTAACACACCACCACCATGTCAGTGTCACTGCAGCACTAAGAATGATCCACCACCTAAATAATACCTGCTCTGTGGGGGCCTTGGGAGAGTCCTGACCATTGAAGAACAGCATGAAAGGGGGCTAACAAAGCATGGAGAGAAACAGATGGACTACAGTCAGTAATTGTAGAACTACAAAGTGCTTCTATATGGTAAGTGGAGCTGATAAAATGAACAGTACGTGTAGAAACAAGGAGGTGGTTTTAATGTTATGGCTGATCAGTGTATTCCACAGACGGTGTAAAATCAACTTTGAGCCAATCAATCAAAGATGTTAATGTCAAGGTTCCTAGAAATGTCTTACACATCCTCCAAATACACAAGTGGACAAAGCAGACTAGCCAAAACCTCCCTGAATTATAATGTAGCCACCGACCCTCGCACTGTAGGGATCAATCATCAGGACTGTACCGGCCTACCGTGCTGTGTTGTGAATGATAAGATGCAGCAGTAAAGCACTTATGTTCAGAAAAAGTACAACTACCAGCTGTTGTCTTTCAATGTCTGCTGTCAGTTTTGCTACAGACTTATATTTTAAAGTCTAAATTTAGCACACAGGTTTCAAGCACATAGCAACTCCAGCAGCAAACATATTCGAGAAGTCAATGATCACCTTTTTTGTTTTGTAAAGACGTATTTGTTGGCACTTGGGTGGTGCAGAAGTCTCAAGTTTAAGTCTCTGTGGTCCTAACAGCCTGGTCGGGCCCTTAACAGACAAAATAGTCCATGTCCAAAAAGGGGTAAGTCTGGATGGAAAGAGTTTGAATCTCAACTCTGCTATGGGCTGGCCATGTGATTATACAAACATGACTGGCTGTGTCCGAGGGTGTCAGATTGAAGGGATTCCTCACTGCTTCTGTAGTTATGACCTCTTCTGTCTAGAGACAGGGAATAATGGAGATCAGTGTGTGACTCTCCATAAGCAATACTGATCCCTGTGTTAAAAGAAGTGGTTGGTTAGAGTCGTACTTAACATGTGTTGGTGTTGGTGGTCTGTACCAGCAGAGGAGATACAACTGGGTAATTGGATATGACTAAATTGGGAGAAAGTGCCAAAATAAATAAAATTTAATTAATACATTAAGAGAAGAGTATCAAAGTCTCCCCAATTAGTCAAACACTTTACTTTATTACTGACTTGCATGTTGTAAACATACAGACAGTCATAGGTGTTCTGTTCCAGGTGTAGTCTAGGTTTGAACCCAAGGATAAATGCATTGCCTGTAGACAATGAGCTGGACACTCCACCGTAGTTTGTAGGCCAAATGCCTTGTCATACCAGACTATTAGTTTGTGCTCGTACATGGTTAATTATGCAGCTGTAGAAACCTGCACTGATTGGATATAGAAAACCATCTCAGCACTTCACTTAATACTCCTTCCCATATAAAATTCAAACTATTGGACTTCTGTCACCTTGATTTATGTATCAGACAGTAAAAAATGATGGCGCAAAAATAGAATTAATTTGCTGAAATAGAATGAATTATTTTTTAATGAGAATAAAATGGGAATCGGCCTCTGTGCGATACAACACGATGACAAATTTGGCCATCTAAAAAGGACCCGCCTTGCCTCTACATTGAAGGTGACAGCCATGAAATGGCCGATTGGCTCGTCAATAGGACCGTGTGAGCGCCTCGAGGAGCGAGAGATGGACTGTTTTTTTCTCTCTTTAAATGTCAGACTCTTTACCGGTGTGTCTCTGGTTCTGTGAACCCCCCGGAGACGCCCGTCTGTGCTGCAGCGGCTTTGTCACGCATCCTCCGCAGCCATGAGGTGCATGTAAATGTGCTGCTGCGACTATATCCGTGAGCGGCTGCAGACTTTTACTCTGCACTTTAATTGATCACATTTAAGGCAGGAATACCCCCAGAACTGGGTGCCAGTTACTCAATCACACCTTGAGGCCATGTAGAGCAGCCAATCTATCTTCTGCATGGCTTTGAGTGTGTGTGTGGAGAAAACAAACACAGCTATGAGGGAAACAATCCAAACTCCTAACAGACAATGACCAGAGGCGAGGACTGAGCCCAGGTCCTTAGAACACATGTTGCCATGCTGCACCAACTCTACTAGCTCTTTAATCTTGACATCCCCAAATACCCTCAAAAGTACCGAGGTGTTAGTGTCACTATAGTGCCAGAACAGCTGTGATGTGACATGGCACTCATTTTGTAAGTGTTTAAAAGTCTACTTGATATACATAACTATTAATAGCTTCTTTTTAAAATAAAAAGACGACAGCTTGAAGTGCCGCACAGCTCTGCAGGCACGGTGTAAGGATTATTCAGGGATTACTTGGTTAGGGAAACTTTATGAATATTAAAATGTGCTTCCTATGGGGGCTGCTCTCAGTCTTCTCTACATCAAGGCCAGAATCCTTATAAATACGAGGGTTCTATGCTTAAAATACTTCCCCAAAGTATACTGATGTTAAAATTATGAATAAACATATATCACTCAATAGCTTTGCGTAATGTAAGGATCCTGTTTCCATCAGGTGTTGGTATGGCAGGAACACCACAAGGTTATTCAAGGTGCTCGGATGGTGATCGGCCATCCAAGTGTCTACACAAACATTGTCTAAACATTGGCTATGTCTCATACGGTTTGGCCAAAGCTTATGATGTTGTGCCCAATGTTCTCAGGTAGAATTTGACTGGCCATGACCCTGACCAGGATAAAGCTGTTGATATAAATGAAATAAAAATAAAATATAATGACATTCTGTGCTATTCCTAGCCTAGAATTGTCTGCGTTTTATCCCTTTGAATAAGAAACAAACCTAATCTGTTAGATGCACTGAAGATGGAATTCATAATGACAGGCAAATCGATAGTGTTACCAGAATTCATTTTAATGCTGGTATAGCTACCACCTCTATATTGATATAAGAATCTCTCCTAGATTTTGATTAGTCTACAATAGACTGATATCAGACAAGCTGATGCTAGTTTAATAACACAGAATTTGGTAAATGACAGACTTTTGGGTGATTTTTTTTCTGTTTTTAGGTTTATTGTTTCATCTAGACCAGTGGTCCCCAACTACAGGGCCGCGGACCAGTACTGGTCCATGGGTCATTTATTACCATGCACAGAAAGAATAAATAATTAGAGATCGCTACAAGAGCAATGACATTTCTAACTGTCCCCAGTCACCACTAGGTGGGAGCAGCATCTCATTGCAGCTAAACAAGCTCAGGATTCACACTGATTTTCCATTCTATAATTATTTTATTTTAAATGCTCCCGCCCCCGCCGGTCCGTGAAATTATACCTTATATGAAACCAGTCTGTGGTGCAAAAAAAGTTTGGGGAGCGCTGATCTAGACTTTTGTTTTTATCCAAAAATGTCTTTCTGACCATGTAAACTTTACCACTGCACAGTAAGTTTGATACGGGTGTTCCAGCGCTGTGGGGTTACAAACCACTCTTTAACTGCAAGTTTGCTTCTATCCTGGTAACTTGCTGATCTGATTCCCTTAAGCTATTTTCCTTCTTTTTCAACAACACGTTGAGATTTTCCCCCCTAAGGACTGGATCAATAGACCTCCGGCCTCCACCTCTGAATCCTAATACACTCTTAGTGAGAGATTGAGTTTATTGAGGATGTAGGATTGGAGACGATGCTGCCCTCAGGCTGTTTACTTTCAGAAGTTTTCTGTTAGACCAGCATGTGTGGGTGAGAAGTACCATTTACCGACATAAACAGCATGTGTGTGTTTATATATGTGAAAGTGCCATAAATAAAGAAAAAAAAAAGAGAAAGTGAGAAAGATCTGCCTCCCGTGTTCAATTCATGGCTACGACCTTGAGTCAGTCCCTTCATATAGTCACTTCACTTTATTTGTCAACACAAGATTGCAAATAATTAAAATAGTTTACATCAATATATCCTTAGTTATGTTGGTGCTGGAGGTGAGACTGAGACGCTAAGGTACAGAAATAAGTTAAGCTGTAAAATGTTGTAAAGCTGTTGTAAGCAGAAAAGATACCACAGTTATCACAGAATGGAGGTTCCAAAGTCCAACACTTAATGTGATATGGCTAGAGCAGTATAAAGAGAGGGCCATAGTATCTGTTTCTTGTTCTTCAGCTATTCCACTGCTGTAAGTAAACGGTATTCTTTGTTTTCATTGTCATCATCTCACCTTATTTTTCCACGACACGTACAAAATATTATTCCAGGAATCTGGAGAAATCTCAGTCTTTGTGTAGGGAATTGCTGGAAACCACTGTTGAGCCCTTAGATGGCATTGCAAGACATACTGCATGCTGATGTGATAATTATAGCCAGATGGACCGTGAAGTACTTCGGAAAACCGTTGTGACTTAACACAGTTCGCCGCTGAATCAAGACATGCAACCTGAAACTGTATTATGTGGAAAGACAGACATTAATTCTATGCAGAAATGTTGCAAGTTCTCTGGGCTCGAGCTAATCTCAGATGGACCAAAAACAGTAGAAACATGTGCTGTGGTATAACTGAGTCTTCTCAGCAAATGTGCAGAAACCAACATCTGTCATGGTATGGGGGTGCATCAGTGCCCATGGGTACGCTGAGGTGTATATTGGGTTTTTAGAGAGACATATGCTGCCATCAAGGTCCCAGGAAATCTGGTGCTAGCTAGTTGCATCATTATGAGTAAAACCAAGTTTGAACTTCCCAAAGTAGAGAACAGACAAAGGGTGAACAGTTTACATTGCATTTCATCATAAACAGAGCAAACACCATTTGGGAGGAAAACGAGTGTGTTGCACAGATGATCAGCTAATTATTAACACAATTTTGTTTAGGGTTTGTTCTCAAAGGAAATGTGGGTAAAACCATACTGAGCTTCTCAAGCTGTTAGGTTGCGGCGCAGGCTTGTAAGAAGAACCACAACGCTTATGTATTTGCTCCAATTCTCAAAATGCCATCTGCTCTCATTAATGAGCTTCCCTCTTCAATGGCAACGGGCAACTAATTAGTGCACTCAAATGTGAAGCTACGTGGTTGAAACAAATACTTTCAGATGCCCTCTGGGATTTAAATTTGCACCCCTGCTGGAGGACTCGGATGTGGAAATGGTTTATTGGTGTAGCATGGAGTGATCTAAACCTTCGACCTTCTGTTTATAGGAGCTTCAGGTTTTTTAATTATATGACTGCTTTCTGATTAAGTTAATGCTGGTATGTAAGTTTCTCATCTTTCTATGTCAACATCCTAAAACTTAAAAAACATTAAATATGGTTCACATGAAAGATGTTTATGATCCCACCCAGTTTTAACTGGACAAGAACCCACATACAAAGACAGATCTGTCTGGGATTATCTTTAAGGTATTAACCCACCTCATATTACAAGAATTACACCAATTAAACCACCACAGACTTACAGACAAATCAAATACCTAATTGCCATGAGATCTTGTGGAATCTTTAGTAAAGAAACATGACGTCAGATATAAATAAATAAATATGATGGCCACCAACCAGATAGCTGATCACGCTATAGATTGAATGGCAGCAAGACTGAAATACTTAGTGAAGTAAAAAGCCAGAATTATAAGTCTGTATGCTGTCTATATTAGGCTATATTGTGTTAAATAGTGATATCATTCACTGCTTTTGTGTTTTCAATGGTAAATAATGATGGGGAAATTGTAGTGAGGGTCCTACATCCTGCACTACATCCTGCACTATAGGAAATACTACAGGAAATACTTTTTAATCTATTTTAATTAAATAAAACACTTCATGGAATTGGAGAATTGAAATGGTGGTTTTTAACATTAGTCATGTAAAAATGATATTCAGAAACACCAGACGGTGTATAAATTCATCTTTAATGAGTGGTGTACAGATTTACAACCTATATACACACAACAGGATGAGGCAAGGCGGTTGCAATCCGGGTAAACAAAACAATGAGTGAAAGGTCTTGTCTCAAAAAAGCGAGTTCAAATAAGTGAATGTGTGGTAAAATCTCACCTTTCATCTATAACTAAGGAAAGTCTTTTACCTCCAAGAAAAATCCTTGGGGAATTTTTGCTGTTCACTTTGGCATGAGCTGCTATCATAAAAATCCATCAAAAAATCCCCACAAAATACCCAAAATTTAACACAACAGCTCTGACAAGGTGTGAATTTCATTTCAAACTTCAAACGATCACGTCCCCCAAGGACCTGCCTCAGGGATTTAGCCCTACTCTGAAAGCGTGCCAGAGCATCCTGCCCGACCATATGCAACAACAGCTGGAGTCTACAAACCTCTCGGAGGGAATCAAATCCTACAGGCTGCCTGGCAGAAAAATGTGATGCACATATTAGGATTCTCAGACAGGTGAAGTGAGACGGCTTCCGAAAATATCTAGGTTAGAGCCAAGCAGTGCCAGGAAGACACAGGGGGGCTGGAATGGTGCTAAGAATGAAGGATGGAAGATGAAATGTGAATGGGTAAGAAGAATCTTTCTTTATGATCCCTATTAGCGTAGAGATTTAACAGTGTGGGATTGCAGATGCTGCTGCCCCAAGGCTTCTTTATTTTCACTTAAAAAAAGGGGTTGTGGGTGAGCAGTTCCATTTAGTGAGTGAGGTAGACCAAACCATACAGTCTTGTTTACAAACCATTTACATGATCAGATTTTACCCTGAATACCAGGAATTACATTTTACATCAAATGTGACCTACAAAGCTAGATAAAAAAAAAATTTTAACTAAAAAGAGATGAAAATGTTCCTACACGTGCAGAATAAAATGCATTTGTGTAAACATTTGTGCTCAGTAGCCAGCATGCTAGTGCATTCTCACTTTTGATCTGAGAGTCTATTACTTATGCAAATCTAAGACAAGTGAAGGAGTGATTTCCTTAATCAATAATTCAACCAGAAACTTTTATGGAAATTAGGGACTCTATTAAGCACGACCTCTATAACAACCTTAAATAATTCTACAAACATAAATGCAATGTTAAAATACTGTATTAGGTCGTTTAAATTTTATAAACTAAAACACACAGTTCTAGTTGTATAGTCGCAGCTCTCAGCTTGTTGGGACTCATTAGGCAGGTCAGTTATTGTCATTATGAACTGTCGGCTGATTCTCATTTCCAGAATATAATAAATGATTATTGTGCAAACACTCAACACCACCATGGGCTCCTCTGAGCAGCTCACGAGTACCTAAACAAATCTAACTGATGCCTTTAAACAAGTTTAGACTATACAAAGAAAAGATATCTTATGCTTCCTTGCAAAAGCCCTTTAGTTCCCCAAGTTTTTTGTGCAATCTTACCCAAGCATGCTTGGGGAACACTTGGGGAACTAATGGGCTTTTGCAAGGAAGCATAAGATATCTTGTTGGCTGGTGTCTGCTTAGACAAAATACTGACTAGAGTGACGAGAAACATATAGAGTGCCTTTGCACATACCACGAAAATTAAGGTGAGATGATAAAAGAAAACAAAGATTATAGTTGACTTGAGTGGATTTGAAGAATTCATTGGCATGATTGTGGGTTTTTACAGCAGTGGAATAGCTGAAGAACAAGGAACAGAGCTGTGGCCTTTCCTTTATATTGCTCTAGTCACATCACATTGGGTGTTGGACTTGGAAACCTCCATTCTGTGCTAACTGTCTTATCTGCTTACAACAGCTTACTTCTGTACTTTAGACTCCTAGTCACATCTCAAACACAATATAAATAAGGATTTAATGCCAGGCAGCATAAAACTAATATTCAGGCGACATTAGTAAGCATAAAATCAAATCTTTCCATAATAATAATTGTTTTTATATTTTGTATTGGGCAAATAAAATACAGCTAATATTTTCACTTCCACTTGTCGCTTTATTCTGGTCAGGTTTGCAGCAAGTCAGGTTCCATTAGGAAACACTGGGCGGAAGGCAGGTATACCCTGGACATGAAATTAGCCACCCCCTCTCAGATATAACCAATCATATGTCTGTGTAAAACTTAGATTTTTCTTTCTGAATTCTTTCTGTACCCACTATTACTTAACCTGCCCCCAAGCAGGAGAGTCATACAGAGTGAATTCCTGTAGAGACGGTGAAATTTTGAGATGCCATTAAGTCTGATGAAATCTCAAACTTCGCTCATTAGCTCCCAAATCATGCTTTGTGTTTTTGCTCTCTGCAGTGGAAATGCATTTAGAGTGAAAACAGCTTTTGTGGATTCACGAAGTGGAAAAAGTGTGAGGTCAGTCATTAAAGTAGAAGTGTAGCGTTTCTCTGCATTCAACTCCAGGCTGAGTCTCATTATCACATCGAGAAGCGTTAATAATAAGACACGAGAACTTCCCTGCAACGTTCCTGATGCTTCTCTCACAGGTACATGCACAAACACCACATTATACTAATATCCTAATTCTGGTTATAAGGGCACATCAGCAGACCTCTTTTAATTCAGGATTATAAATGCTTATAAACTCATTTAATAGAGAAATGATCTGATTAATCATCAAAGCATAAAAGTCACATTTTTTGTTGAAAAGTTTTAAGTTCTTCAGGGGAAAATACACAAAGTGTAAGATCCCAATATTTAAATGGTGTTTATTTACAAATGGAATTAATTTTATGCATTCTGTTTAAAATTCTTCCTTTATCTTATGTAATATTATTCCTACAAAACTATTCCCAGATCTTCAGTCAAACTTTAAGGTGCTCAAACTTTAAAGCATCTATTTTGCACAGCAGCCTTTAAGTCCATGGCAATGTAAAGCTTGCTCAACTATGAACAGTCAAATCTGACCATATGCTTGATGGACATCCCATTCCAAAATTATGGGCATTAATATGGAGTTCACAACAAGCCTTATTCCCACTTGAGGCATGGAGATTTTGGGGTGTGTCTGTCAGAGTTTTAGTCCATTTCTTCAAAAGTGCATTTGTGAGCTCAGGGAATTATTAATAATTTCCCTTGAGATAAACAAAGCATCGATCTATTAATCTATTGATCTATTGATCTAATATTGGACAATAAGATTGAAGACAAGATTGGACAAGATTGAAGTCCAATTCATCCAAATGTGTTTAACTGGATTCAGGTCAAGGTTCTGTACAGGTCACTAAATTTCCTTTACACCAAACCTATCAAAATAAGTGTTTATAAAACTCACTTTGCACACAAAGAACTGATTTTATACGCCCACTGACGATGGATGGGGCTGAAACACCGGCATTTTAGATTCAGGTTGGATGCCCACATACTTTTATTCAACCTCTGCATATTATCGTGGATGTTGCAATCAAGAAAACTTTGCCTGAGCTGGAAAAAATAAAAGTCCAATCAAAGTTTTGCTACAAGTTGGAGTCCAGATACACAAAATCAGCTAATCTGATCAACTGATAACAAGCTCTACTATTTTAGTCCTGCATGGTGACACTCATGTAGACAGAAGATTTGTCTGAAGAAGAAGAGTTGCTTGTATAACCCGAGTTACAGCTTTTAATCACTTCACTTCAAAGCCAGAATCCAGTTCATCAAGTGCAGCAGAGCCTCGGTGGATATTTACAGACACAAACAGAACATGTAGTGTGTGGGAGTGATGGCAGACCAGAGAGCCAGACTGTCAGTCAAATTTAAAAGCACCATCCATGCATGATGCACATTCCCAACATTAAAATAAATAATAAATAACCTCGGGCTTATCTGAAGAAGGATTTTTTTCTTTGGCCCTTCTGACATTTAAGAAGCAATCTTCAAACACAGAGGAGAGGGAGAAAATTACTTCTCACTTTAAGTATGACTATATATATATACGCTAGCTCACTACCGCAGGGATCCAGGGGTTAAATCCCTTGCGGTGCTATCTACCAGTTGGGCGTGTACATGCAGACAGGATTGAATATGTCTGAGGGATGGGAGATGACCCTCAGTGACACTGATCAGGATAAAACTGTGGTACACCATTAAAAAGAATGCAAAAAAAACCTCATTGAATAGCGATTGAACAGCCCAGTTTAACAACATGTCAATGTTTATTTCAAGAAATCTTCCATCTACAGTGCATAATATTATAAAAAGACTACAAGAATCCAGAGACATTAGTCTGTGAAAAGCATAGCTGAAAAACAATATTACATGCCCATGACCTTATACTCTACAGATCACTGAGACGATCAGTGGGACCAGGTTCAAATGGGATCAAACACCATTAAGAAAAAGCACCTCATTCTTTCTGTGAAACGTGGTGGTGGATCTGATATTGTGGGCCAGTTTTTCTTCCAAAGGTCTCGGACAGTTTGTTCAGATGGATGGTATCATTAAGCAGATATCGAGCAGATATCCAAAGCACAACACAAATTGAGAGGAAAGCCCACAAACAAAATCTAAAGCGGAATGATCTCAGATTCCAGCAGTTTTTAATCAGTTCTTGTAATAAGGAGCTTTTTGTTAATATTTTGAATGAAGGATTAAACAAAAACAACATTTATTGCAGCTCATTTTGATCATGTTTTCCATGGATGCCATTATTTGTAAAGAGAACTTTAATCATATACTAGACTTATCTATTATTTACCAGCTATTGATTTTTGTTTGATGTTCGGTTCTGTGGCACATGGATGGATTGTGAGGGCAGCAGCAAAGGCTAGACGGTCAAAATTCAGAAATAACATTTACGGCAGGTCAGTGGAGGATAGAGAAAGGTTAGGGATCAGAGAGGTAACAGTGAGTAATGAAGCTTAAATCTGGGGAGAAAATAAAGCAAAATGAAGCTGAAATAACAAGTTCTGCATGTGTGTGATTATAATTACTGATCTGAAAAAAACAATGAACCTTTGCTTTACATGCATAGTTAAAAATATCCCAGTTTAAAGCAGATATAGTGAACTAATGAGCAGAAGCAGGAGAAGTAGAGATGTTACAGTAGTTCCTTCTAATAAAAAAGAGCACATGAATATTGGTTAAGCTAACAAATGTTTTGGGTAATACTCTTTTACTACTTTTATTAGAGGAGGGTTTTTCAAACCCTGGGTCACAACCCTTGGGTGGGTGCAAGCCAAAAAAAGGGTTGCACAGAATAATAATAATAAAATAAAAAAATTTTCACGGTGGCTTGGTGGGTAGCACTGTCACCTCACAGCAAGAAGGTCTTGGGTTCGATCCCCAGGCGGGGCGGTCCGGGTCCTTTCTGTGTGGAGTTTGCATGTTCTCCCCGCAGTCAGGTTAATTGGAGACACTGAATTGGGTGTTGAATTAGGTGAATGGGTTTGTGTGTGTGTGTGTGTGTGTGTGTGTCCAGGGTGTTACCGTCCACGGTGTTACTGTGTGCCTTGCACCCATTGAAAAGCTGGGATAGGCTCCAGCACTAAGCAAACCCTAACTGGAAAAGCGGTTAGAAAAGTGAGTGAGTGAGTAAGTACATTTTAACAGGCACATAAACATGACTTGTACACAAACGCCCCCTTGTGGAGGCTTTACGTTACATCCTGTAAACCACAGTGGGACGAGATTGGCACCTTGTTTTGTGTTTCATTTGGATGCATTGGAAATCATGGACAAATCGTGGGTCATTTAAAAAAAATTGGAAAAAACCCTGTATTATAGGGACAGTGCAGGATGAATGTTTCTGAGACAAAAGGAGGCAAGACTGAGATGGTTTGAGCATGTGCAGAGGAGAAATAATCAGGCCAACATGGGGGGTTTATGGATGTGGTGGTTGTGGTGACTGAGCTGGATGTTCAGGACTAAGCAAGATGGAGACGAATTATCCGCTGTGGCGACCCCCAGCCAAAAGAAGAGCCATGCACCACACTGACTCGTCCCTCAGCACAACCTTTACTTCCATAGGCATCGGTCAAACTGACCACATCTTTGTCTAATGCTTACAGAAATACAAGTGTAGAAGGACGGGTGTGTAGTTTCAGGAGTAAGCGGCTTTTTTAGCCTTTGTAACATGATGGTGGGGAAAGTGAACATGACCATGACCTACATTTCACTTTTGCTTTCCCTGCTACTGAGAGACAGGAGAGAAGAAACGGCACACTGACCACTGCCATCTGCTCAGCTACACACACCTACACACACACACACACACACCTCTACACACACCTACACACACACACACACACACACACACACACACATTTGTCGTTCTACAGTACTCTTAAAAGCCTGAAAAGGTTTTCCACAGTCTGTCTACCTCTGGTTTCACACATATACACTCACCGAGCATTTTATTAGGTACACCTATCTGGTACATAGATTTTCTTTATTTCATCAGCTGCTTTATTCTGGTCAGGGTTGCGGTGGTTCAGGTTCTACCAGGAAACACTGGGTACAAGGAATAGCAGGGCTTCACCATCCTCCATCCTTATCCTTCAATACATAGCTAATCATGCCTGTGTAGACACCCAGGCATACAGCAGCATAAAAGACCACCATTGATTATCTTATATGCAACACCTACAATGAGCTGGGGGATGTTTGCTTGGTTACACCTCGTATCTGGAACTATTCAGCTTAGTTTCAACTAACCAAAACAAATCTGGCACACATTCTCTGCCTAGCAGGCCAAGGAAATCTCCTAGTACTCACCATGCCCAAACTGCCCTCCCTGAATGTACAATTATCAGGCCTAGTTTCCATCTATCTCAGTTCACTCACAATATTTATTTAATGATGTGCTTTTTAAAGCATCACTGAGCTTTAACGAACAGGCTAGAAAAGATGAAAGAGCTTTTTGGTCTATTGTACCATGTAAGACAGATTCCCAAATGAGGAAGTGGATTAAAAGGCACAAACAGACACAGACAGAAACAAAGAGGATGTGATCTGTATCCCAGCTAGAGATTCAATGAAACACAGATATAAACACACACAGAGCAGCTGCGAACTGAACTGGAATCCAATTACAGCATTAATACAACGCTGAAGCCAAACTCCCACCATCACCCAGCTGCCCACTGCGCACTCTCCACCCACACGTACGCGCTCCGACTGCAGCGTCCTTTATCAAACACAGGGTTCTTTTTTTTTAAAACATATTCAGCCCCTAAACAAAAACACATTTTATAACCTGGTTGTGAAACCCAAAAAAAGGAAAAAGAAAGAAACGTGATGGGCTGGCGCAAATAATAGGCACAGGACAGAAATACATCCAGGACAAGGTGCCAGAGCCCGGTAATGGATTGGCACTCCGTATTGGGTATTCCTGCCCTGCACCCAGTGTTTTCCAGTGAAACCAGACCCATCACGACCCTGACCAGGATAAAGCAGTTGATGAAAATGAAAAAAGTCCTCTTACATACATCATTGAACCAACCTTGTGATGTAAACTATATACATACACCGATCAGCCATAACATTAAAACCACCTCCTGGTTTCTACACTCACTGTCCATTTTATCAGCTCCACTTACCATATAGAAGCACTTTGAGGTTGTACAATTACTGACTGTAGACCATCTGTTTCTCTACATACCTTTTTAGCCTTTTTAGTTCTTCAATGATCAGGACCCCCACAGGACCACCACAGAGCAGGTATTATTTAGGTGGTGGAACATTCTCAGCACTGCAGTGACAAGAGGCTGCTTAGTAGCACTTAATTCTTCAAGTTTGGCAGCTATTTTAGCTGGCAGTGATTTTAAATAAGTCTATTAATTTTGCATAATGTGATGAAGCTATTTTGACCTATTTCTGTTTACAGATGTCTTAGTTCTACCAGGTTAGATGGTGTAATTCTAGTCATTCTCTCATTAAAATGTTTCTTGGTGAACTTGGTGAACAATCTCACATTTAACAGTTAGCATGCTACCCAGAAGCAGGTATAGTTCATTCTTCTCAAACTTTGTGTTTCAAACTGTATATAACCCAGAATTACTCACATGGACGTCTTCTCACCTTCCTGTTTAGAAAAGTTCCAAACTGACATTTAGGTGTCCTTAAATAATGCCTGGGCAAGTTCAGACATGCTCAGTGGACCCCTGTTGGACTGATCTATTTTGAGAGGGGGGTTATATAATGTAAAAGTTCCTTTTATATAATTATATCATCGAATCATTGTCATGTGTTTTTAGTTAGTTATGCTTTAAGAAGCCATCTTGAACAAGTTGATTTGAAACGTGTATTGATTTAATTAGTTATCGTCTGTGGTTATAAAAGTCTCACCATGCACAGGAGAAGGACTGGTATGTTCTGGGTTGGGTAAACCAGTTGAAGTCTATTTAAGGGCTGATAGTTGGGCGGAATGTTGTTGTGTTTTGAGGTGTATCAGTGATAAAAGATAAAAATGAATGCATGAAGGATCTTCAGTTACTCATTATAGCACAACTTTTTGGCCGTGTAATCCAAAACATAACTCAGAGCTGCTACTGGGAATACACTTCTCATCCTTACTGGGAAAAAGCCAAAAGACAACATCTGCTCTGTGCATCCCAAATGGCGCCCTGTACCAGAGTTTGCTCCAGTGAACTAAACGTCTTATGACATGCCATAATTGTACCTTACAGACCACCCAGTTGTTTTAATAACTTAATTATTTACAGAGTTAGTTAGTATTCTGTACCACAGCGTTCTTCCAGTGAAGAAAATTAAACGAAGAGCCCTGTAATGTCTTACTGGACTACCAGTTTATATTACTGCTGAGGAAAATAGAACTGAATTCATCATTGCTGTTGCAACACCCATAAGGACGCTGTCTGGTCAAAGACACATGGACAGAGAAAGTAATAATGGAGAGTAGTACGTGACTTTGTGCATGTAATACTGCTCTCTGTGTGAAATAGAATTTAAAAAACATGATTAAAGGCTTATTCTTACTTCTGTGGTCTCATTTGCAAACTGCTTTGGATAAAAGCATCTTCTAAATGAATAGACATAATTGATTAGATAGATATCCTATGTTGAGGCATCATGCCCTGTGCCACTTTGCTCAGAAGGTTTTGCCAATCAATCTCTAACGGTGGCCCTTAATGGACTCATGATGCCATTTGTTTGCAATTAAGAGAGCAGGAGGAAAAGGTTTTGATAGCAATAGGCCTCCCTTCGACCATCATCTGCTCTGCCTTGAAGGGACAAAGAAATTATGGCAATCGTTCTCTTCAGGGACAGATGGTAACAAAGTTGTGCTAAGGACGAGCCTTAAAAACTCTCATGCAACCAGATTCATGTAAAATCAGGATAAATGAAGGGAGGAAAATATCATTTTTGGTATTTTCCTCCCAATCTAGTCGTATCCAACTACCTGACTGAATTATGCTTCCCCTCTACTGATGTTGACCTTTACTCTGACTGAAGAGAGCTGTGACTAACACACGCCCCTTCAGACACGTGTGTATATATTCACCTGCACAATGCAAGTTCAGAGGTGGATCAGCTTTGTGTACGGAGAGCCACATCCTGATCCCATAATCCCTCGACTCTGTACAGGCATCATCAATCAGTCAGCAGAGATCGTACTTGCATCAGTTATAAGGAATCCCCTTCAACAACCTCCATGCCGGTAGCAGAGCAGTGTTTTACCGCTGTGCCACCTAAACGAGAGATTATTTTTACTGTATTGAACACATTTTGATGCTGGATTAATTAAAAGCCAGACTCAATCAATGCCAACATCAATGCCAAATTTTACAAATGCTTTTGTGGCTTAATGGAAGACAGTCTTCACAATCATCCTTTATAATCTATTGGTAAGAGGCTGGCTGTTATATAAGCAAACAGTGGTCCAAAATATTACTTTCTATAGTTTTAAATTTTCCTTTCGCCCAAGCAGAGTATATAAAAATATCTAAAAGTATTGTGATACTTATGCAAGATCATGTAAGGCTATTTCCCTTTGACCCACAAGGTGCCCCTGTGTGCCAGTATATTGTAAGAACCAAACCATAAATTCCTTTCTCTCTCATTTTGCCGCTCCATTTTCTCTCTTTTTATTAATTTATATTCTAACAGAGGCAGAGGGGCTGAGAACGTCTCCTCAGAATACCTGTTAATAACACACTGTCTCCAAAGGAAATTAATTCATTTTTTGCTCTCTTCCTTTCATACAGTCTGCTCCGCAGGTGAAGGACCGGCCAAGGGAATAGTCCATTAGTGGGAGCTGAATGAGTGAAGGGACAGAATGGAAGCAGATAGTGATTCAGGATTATTTATCTGCTTAGTCCCATGACGGTGCTTCAGTCTCTGCACAAAGAAGCGGCAAATGTGTTCGATTTACATACACAGCTCATACACCCATTTAAACAGCACCGTGTCTGATCATTCAAGGTAATTTATAGTATTAAAAGTGATTTGTAAAATGGTAATAGATCTAAAAGCACTTACATTAATAAATTAAAACACTTTGGTTTTGCCATCGCTTGTAAATTGCTACCAATGTGTGGATGTGTGAGCTGTGGGTGAAGAATTTATTACATGATAGGCTAGGTCACATGCTAAACTAAGCTGTAAAGACACATTTTTTTTAAATAGGATGCCCTTGTTGGCCAACTTCAAAAACTTTCTGGATTAAGGACATCCTGAAGACTGAAGGACATCTAGGATAAGAACCATCAGGATCTAAGAATCAAGAGGGACAGTATATTTCTTTGGAACAAAGACCAAGACCATTTTTTCACTGGAACTGAAAAAATCGGACCCTCACAGCCTCAGACATGATTAAGCTTAGCGCCTCCAAACGACTCATCTATAATGACATTCATTCCAAATGAGATTCAAGCAAACACCGAGAGAGAGAAAAAAAAATCCAATATGGAGACTGTGTCTGTAGGGGTAAGGCCCCTCGCTGTGTCAGAATAGATTACTGCTCTTTTTCCATTTCACCATGACTGAGGTCCAGGGAGATTATTTCTGCAGTTAGCCTAGAGATGCAGACTTGGGCTGTGTGGCAATCTGGGAGAGAAATGGGTATGGATGATGATGGAGTGAACAGAGGTCACACACTGCAAGCGATGCCTTAAAATACAGGACACACCTACTGATAGATGGATAGATAGACAGACAGAGAGACAGACAGAGAGACATACAGATAGATATATAGACAGACAGACAGAGAGACATACAGACAGACATAAATACAGATAGATAGATAGATAGATAGATAGATAGATAGATAGATAGATAGATAGATAGATAGATAGATAGATAGATAGATAGATAGACAGACAGACAGACAGATAGATAGACATACAGATAGATAGACATACAGATAGATAGATAGATAGATAGATAGATAGATAGATAGATAGATAGATAGACAGACAGACAGACAGACAGACAGACAGACAGACAGATAGATCATTATATATGGAGAGAAAAAGCAATTGCACCACAGATACATTATTTTTTGGGTTTGTGTTGTAGCCAGTGGTGCAGGAACCCGTCACATGTGTGCATAATTTGCAAATTTGACAGTGTAAAATTTCACTAAGGCTAAAAACGAGGATGGCTTTGGCAGTAATCCAAAACAAATCTCAAAATCCTCCATGAACTACTACAAGACATGTGAACGTTTCTAACAGGTCCTTACAGTGCCCTGACTGAGACATCAGTAAAATCTGTGGGTAGATCTAAAACATGCTGTGAATGCAAGATGGCCTGAGTGTATTTTAGAAGTAGAAGCATTCTGCAAAGAAGAGTGAATAAAAACTCAGAAATGAAAACAGAAATAGCTGTGATATCGACTGGAGAGTGCTGCTTGTATATTGTATATTGTATATACATATATTAAACATTTATTAGTATTTCATTTACATTTGTGGCTGCTTTTATCCAAATTATTACTGAATGTAATTCAAGCAACAGAGGGTTAAAGGCCTTGCTCAGGGGCCCAATAGTGCCAACAATAGTGCCAACCGCTGAGCTACCACTGCCTCATTTTCATCTTATTTCATTTTCTATCACTGCTTTATACTTGTCAGGGTCATGATAAGTGCCGTTAAGTGATTCAGACTCTATATCATATGAAGTGTTTCTCCAGAACATCCTGTCTTCTGTTTGCGTCTTCAGGTTTTTTAAAAGTAGAAAGCAAACGACTATATAATCACGGCTATTTAACTCTCTCAATATCACAACCGGGTCATATTAAGCATTTAATAATAAATTTCTGGGTAAATCTGAAATTCACGAAAATGAAAATTATATAAAAAGCTAGTCTTCTACACACACACACACACACATCTGCAGGCCTGTAAGTGAGAGATAAAGATGTGGGTGACTGGCTATTTGTCAGACCGGGTGTGACTGCCAATTGGTGATTAACCACACGCTCCACACACTCCTGCTCCGAGATGAGTGATCTGACTCGGATTCAGTAATAAGAAAAAGAGATAAAAAGAGATAAGAAGCAAGAACGATAAGAGAAAAATATCAAAGGAATTCAGATACAAGTCCGAAAAATGATTACAGTAAATGAAAATCAGATTTTACACGCACTTTAATAATCTGATAATGTACAGGTACAGATGTGCATTAGCCGGCGAGTGAATGGATTTTTCCAGCATTACGGCTTTCAAATAGAAACAAATACTTTTAGTCTTGGAGGATTATGAAGTGTTACATGGCAACTCGTGCAAAACCTATCCTGGGATGTCAAATGCGATGCTTCTTTTTCCTGATATAACTAGAATCAGATAGTGTGAAGGCCTCAGAGAAGTGAAGGTGGGTTTACTAAGAATCTCTCCCGAGCACAGATGCATGGTGTTTATACATTTATCTTTCAGTGTGTGAGGAAGTCTGATTAAAGCAACCATATACTGTACAATGTAATTTCTCATTTCTAAGTAGTAATTGATTGTGTTAATACTTTAACATTTTTCTCTCACAGGAGTTTGTATGTTCTCCTTGTGTCTGCATGGGTTTCCTCCAGACTCTCCAGTTTCCTCCTACTTGCCCACAGACATGCAGTCAGGCCAACTGGTGCTATTAAAAATTAGTAATGGACTGGCATCACTAATCCTGCCTTCCTCTACCCATATTTGCCACAATTAAAATCCAGTTAGTCATAAAGCCAAGTGACCAGCAGTAAACCTGAAATCTGAAAGATCTAATAAATAAACAGCAGTAGGTGATATGAGATGCAAAATCGCCATGGTGATGTGAATGCAGGGTGATGCAAACAACCCAAACAACAAGCTGCAACATAAACGACAGATCTGAATGATTATTAAATATGTTTACTTTAAGCGGAATAAAGCACAACACAACTTAAAAATCACCCAGCGAATGATGTCAATCAGAGCTGCCACCCACTCGCTGTTTACTTTCACTTAGCACTCACCACCCACGTGCCAGCCCTGATGATGTGTGTATCTGTGTGTGTGTGTGTGTGTGGCGTGGTAGCAAAGCTGTTAATTCAATGTGTGGGTGCACCACACACACACACACACACACAAACACAGAGAGGACGTACTGACAGTTCATATGACGTGTAGAACAATCTCTCCCCGTGAGAATCAAATCCAGAGCAAAGGTCAGAACCGGGTCACTGCAGCACTTTCGGACAGTTTATTGCTTCCACAGTCGCAGTGTGAGAGGATGAAAGATTTGTCACTGTCACATCAGGCTGTAATTAACGTGTGTCAGACAGCAGATGATGAATGGAGCAGAATGATCTACAGTACGTTCACTTCAGTAATGCTTCTGTAATGGCATGAAAGTTTGACATGGAAAGTTAATAAGGTTAAAAACGTTAAACAGTTACAGCATTACAGTTGTTTCTAGTAATGGAGCCGTGCTATATCAACAACTAGCAAGCATAAAAGCACTGGACTAGTACACAGGACTCAAGACTGTAGACTCTCGTTTGGAGCTCTCTTATTTCAAACACATTATGGGTAACTAATTTAGTGGAAAAGATGATGATGCTTGGAAGAGTTTGAGGTAAAAGAGAAAGAGGATGGCCAGCAACAAGCAACCTAGGGCAGGATGTTCTGGAGAAACACCATCCATGTCGATGCCAGGAGTCAAAATCGACCTGACAGCACTTTATAATAATAATATTGTAATAATCATAATATAATATCTACAAATACACTTTATAATAATAAACTCATAGAAGTTTGAGTTTTGGATTTTACAAGCCTTTGGCCATATTATTATAAAAATTTTTTACATTTACATTTGAGCATTTAGCAGGCGCCCTTTTGCAAAATCAGGAATCTTCCATTTCATTTTCTGTATTTTATACACCAGTAAATTAGCAAGTCGTGTATTTTCGTGCTAAAAGAATATTAAGTGTGAGAGTCAGATAGTGCACCTGTCATCTGTTTGGATTATGAG
Organism: Trichomycterus rosablanca; assembly: GCF_030014385.1. Taxonomy (NCBI): domain Eukaryota; kingdom Metazoa; phylum Chordata; class Actinopteri; order Siluriformes; family Trichomycteridae; genus Trichomycterus; species Trichomycterus rosablanca. Next base: position 15,606,847 of record NC_086012.1, read on the forward strand.
GTACCAATTAAAGGCTGTAAAGCTGCAAGTATTTGCATTCGGTCTCTGTGTGACAGAGATGTGAAACAAATCAGATCTTCACAAGCAGGTTACTGACGCTGGTGAAAATATTCAGCTTATTAGCACATTTCATGGTAAACATGATAAACATTTTACTTCTACACAGATCTTGTCATCATGGTTACAGGAGTTTCGTTGTTGTTATTGGTGCTGGTTTGTTTTTATCGGTACCTTTTATTTTGTTCTTTTTCTTTTTTCCTGCGACGCCCCCCGAAAGCGCTCTGTCTGTAAGTGCTTTTTTTCAGCTCGATGGCGGCCGACTGTTGATTGAGGATAATTGCCTATTTGGTGGCAGCTTTTCAGAACCTGGCGCTGGCAGAGCGGTCAGCCCACATGTATGACGGAAAAAAAGCTTTAATAATGCTACCTTTTCTCCTGCATATTCTTATTCATTACCATTCTGATATCTCTATTTAAAAAGAAGGCTGCATGAATTGTTAATATTGCAACAGACGTATTTAAGATTCTGAAGATTGGACGTTAAATTGATGGCCAAATGATGCCAACCACAGTGACCTGCACAGAGCACTGACCTCAACCCTACTGAAAAGATTTGGGATCTATTAGAAGGTTCATGGCAAGACAGGCCTGCTTCAAGAATGGGCACAAATTTCCTTCACACACCTTCTAAAAAGCCTTCCAGGTGTGGAGTGGAGACTGTTATACCTGTGAAGAGGGGGTTTAACTCCATATTAAGGTTCATGGTTTGGGAATGGAATATTCCAGCAGCTGGAAACACAGTTGACAATAATCAGTAAACTGCACTGCAATTATTCTTCTACCTACATTTCATTTCAAAAGAATTCACAAGAAAATGGCAAAATAGTAAGGATTTACTATTAAAATATATGTTAATATTTAATTTAATATAAAAAGAAATAATAACAATCCAATTTTATTATGACGTTATTACATATATATTTTTATAAAGGACTCTGTGGCAATAGTTTAGTCATTTTTGAAGAAAGAAGGGTGGCTGCATCGGATTCCAAGAACATCATATCATATCCATGATCTCCACTCTGATTTATGGCAGTGGGATCATCTTGATATTGGGCTGCTTTTGTACAGGCTGTAGTCAGGCTTTATACATAATTGACAGAAACAGGACAGAGGAGAATTTAATCTCATCAACCAAGACCCTAAACCTAGACTTCACTTGTATTTATCTAAAATGCGTGTGTACATTTATTACAAGCAAAATAGTGTAACCTGGTTTCTTTTACATTTTAAATAGCTGTAAAAAGCAGCAGATTTCCAATAGTTTAGAATTTTGTGTCCCGGGACCCTGTCCTGATTTTTTATGAAACTTACAGGAGAAACTAAGTGTTACGTCAGTGCTTTTGGTGCTGATCCCACATGCAGATCCACTGGGTCGCAGCTCTGATTGACAGCTAGCAAATACATGTTAAACCGCCGAGTTGATCAATAACGTGGGGGGCAGTGATGGGGTGAAATGGGCTATCGATCAGCGAGAGTGGGAATATAAAAGAGCCCCCACAGGAATAAACACGATAGAGAGGGAGCAGATAGGAAAAAGAAATAAGACAGCGGATAGCAAACTGGCAGAGATTTAATGGGAGGTATGTTAAAAGCTAATGGAGTCTGCCCTTCGAAAAAAGGCTCAACACATAAACTCTAGCCAGAAGCAGAATCATTCATTATAAACCCAAAGGTCATTTAAGATTCAGCCTGAATCCCAAATAGCATCTCATAGTATTTAAACTTCTATGCTCCAGCACTGTTTTTAACAAGACCTTGATCACCTTGATCTTTACTACTGTTAAAGGCTTATAATAGCTTTATAGCATAATAACCACTACCAAAATTGATAGTAAGTACATTGTTGTTTGGTTTAAATGCCTTACCATACGTAAATTAAATGCCTTGACGTACTTCTGGTCATCTGACAACAAACTCTCCTCCAGTGGGCTTTTCTTCATGCTTGTGCTCAGCAACTTAAGCTTAACAGCAGATTTATTTATTACACAAGTTTTGGTTACATTCATGGCAGGACAGGTAGTTACTGCTTACACAAGATTCATCAGTTCAAGTCTTTTAATGTAAAACACAGTCATGGACTGGACATTTTGTATCTCCAGTTCACTGCACATGCCTTTGGACTGTGGGAGGAAACCAGAGCTCCCAGAGGAAACCCACACAGACACGAGGAAAACATGCAAACTCCGCACAGAAAGGGCCCAGACCGCTCCACTTGGGAATCGAACCCAGGTGTGAGGCAACAGTGCTACCCACTTAAAATAAAGCTCACTCAACTGTAGACAATTTCACCCACATTTTTTGCATCTTCTAAATCACAGCAGACCTTTTTGTGATTCTTGGATTACATTTGACAATCTGGAGATTTCTCCCAACCTTGATAGTAGTATGAAGTTCTCACTGTAAATATTTAATAACAATAAATAAGTAAGACCATGCCATCAAAATAATATCTCATACTTTCTACTACACCAAGTTGATGACCTGTTAAAGATAGTGAGAGAGACTACAGCAGTAAGGAATAAAAGTCAAAGCCAGGTTGTTGGCCGGTGACATTATTGAAAGCCGAGGAGCTAATCTGCAGTCTGCCGGCTTTTGCCCCAGCCAGAGTCCTGTTGGTTCAGAGGCAATTTTAGTCCTGTCTAAGAAAAAAAATGGACCACTGCGGGATACGCTGTGTTTGTAACACAAAGATCTCCACTGTGACTACAGAAACGTGATTATCAAATCGGGTCACGTTGTTTTCTAACACCCAGACGCACACACATTACCAAACCCTCAGAGACCTGGATGTGGATGTTCAGCGCTTTTAAACAACAGTTTCATCTCCGTCTGCCTGTCGTATTTCTCTCATCTGTGTGTGTGCTGTCAAATTTTTCAGGACCATCATCATTTTGTTCTGCAGAGGTTGTACTGAAACTCTTTACTGCTGAAAGTCAGATTGTTCAGAACAAGGTTAAACGTGCATAAACTTTGTACAGTCAGATGGATGGATGGATAAATGGACGGATGGATGGGCGGTTGGTTGGATGGATGGATGGATGGATGGCTGGATGGACGAATGGATTGATGGATGGATGGATGGTTGGATGAATGAATGGATGGACGGACGGACGGATGGATGGCCGGTTGGATGGATGGATGGATGGATGGACGGACAGTTGGATGGATGGATAGACGAATGGATGGATGGACAGTTGGATGGCTGGATAGACGGTTGGATGGATGGATGGACTGTTGGATGGACGGACGGCTGGATGGATGGATACACGGTTGGATGGATGGACGGATGGATGGACGGTTGGATGGATGGACGGTTGGATGGATGGACGGTTGGATGGATAGGGAGAAGAACTAGGTGGAAGGTTATAATCTATATTATTACTACATACAGTATATTACTATTATTATCTGTATATTACTACTATTGTACTATTGTACTCATTCATACCTATACCTATATTCATACCTTACTTACTTTATTTGTGTTTCTATCTATCTGTCTGTCTGTCTGTCTGTCTGTCTATCTATCTATTTATCTGAACCCACCCAACCAACCATCCACCCTGATGGTGGACTTAAAGAGGTGTCTGCATAGTCTTGGTAGTCTTTTACTATTAGATGTATTACAGGAACATTCCAGTTACATCCACACGTTTCTTCTCTGGTTTATTCCCACCTCCCGGGTTCTGTCAGACCCGCCATGACCCCGATTACAATGATTAATGTATGACCGAATAATGCACACATTTCCTGTTTGGCAGTGGTTTATGTTAATTTAACAAATGTAATCAAATCCCAAATCTGAAAAAAGTAAAACCAGACACACTCGAGCTCTTCTACAGGCGGAAGGTACCTGGCCCCTGCCCCAGCTCTCCAGTTTCAAAGCCATCCACGCTCTAGTCCTAATGTCAGTGATTACCGAGTGTCAGCCTGTTCCCAACAAGAGTGCTGTCCCACGCATGACCAATTTATTCTCACGCCGTCTGACACACACATTTATATATACACACACACAGGATCCTCTAGGCACCTGAATGACTCATAACAGCAGCTAAATCTCATAAAGTCATACTGAGTTTAATCCATATTTCAGTGTCCCTGTGTCTCTCCTCACCACAATCATTACACTTCATCAAAACCAAAACTCAAACGACTACAAATAAAAAGTATTAGAATCAATTCTTGTAGAGGTTACGTATTTCTAAGGGACGTGAATGCCTAGTCAGTCCCTCTGCAACTGTTCCTTTTCTGTGAGTAAAATATTTTTTTCTTTCTTTTAGCAGCTCCTGTAAATAGGGGTCACCACAGCAGATCTGATCTGTGTACAGTATTTCATACTTGGTGCAGTTTTTATGCCGAATGTCCGTCCTGACACAACCCTTCTATTTTTATCCAGGCCTGGGACCAGTGTTGAGAGTGCACTGACAGTTTTAGCCACCCCCCTTTCCTCAGACATTAACCAACCATGTCCATGCAGGTGCCCAACCAGTCGATAGCACCACTGAGATTTGAACCCTGGATCACCAGATCTCAGCAGCAATGGGCTAATGTACTTAAGTGACTTAATAATTAAATTGATTAAAGGATTGGCATCCTGTCCAGAGTGTGTTACTGCATTGTGGATAGAATGCCTGTTTTGTCATATATATACATATACAGATGTACAGTACAGCAAAATTCTTATTTGAAAGCTGGGGTCAGAGCGCAGGGTCAACCCTTTCACGGCATCTCTGAAGCAGACAGGGTTAAGAGCCTTGCTCAAGGGTCCAACAGTGGCTGCATGGTAGAGCTGGAATTTAAACTCTCAATCTTTCAATTGATAGCCCAAAGCTCTACCCACTGGGCTACCACTGTCCATAAAGTGCCCGGTCATTCCGGGAATATCGGACCTACCACAGCCCAGACCAGGATAAAGCTGTGGTGAACCATGAAAATAAAAAAAGTAGGTGTTTGTTTAGGTCTGAAATGAGGGATAAGTGGGATTAGTATATAAAAGTAGAAGTCAGAAAAAGGGCAAATTATTTTACAGCATTGAGCATATAAAAACAACCTTGAATAATTTTGCTTTAAACACGTCAGATTGCTTTCTAAACCTCTATACTCCAGTCCTCTGTTGGATTTCCAATTTAGACCCCAATTCTTCAGACGAAGCCCATGATGAAGCACATCCTGCTGCAGAAAGTAATTGGGGTTATTCAAGTTCTTTCTGATCCTTTGAGAATGGAGTGTGTCCCAGCCTTACCAGGCTAACAGATACTAATATAGATATTAAACTACAACCTAATGAAAAGCTGCTAGGAAAAGGAGGCACTTCAACATGGCGGTTCCCTCGGCACCTCATTAATTTCTTGTTCTACATGTCTGAAAATCAAACCTGTAATCATGAGTCACTGCATGAAGGATATCCTGGATAAGAGGTAGTGAACAATATTTTACCATGCGCTCTGTGTTAAATGAGGTCATTGATGAGGTGTTTCGCCTCTTTTTCTACCAGGGTTCTTCTGCACTTTTATAACTCTATTTATTAATAGAATTTCAAAAACAAATGATATCACTTTTCTACATGTTCATTGTCGCCGCACAGCAAGCAGGTCCTGGGTTCGATCCCCTGGTGAAGCGGTCCGGGTCCTTTCTGTGTGAAGTTTGCATGTTCTCCCCATGTCTGTGTGGGTTTCCTGCGGGAGCTCCGGTTTCCTCCCACAGTCCAAAGACATGCAAGTGAGGTGAATTGGAGACACAAAATTGTCCATGACTGTGTAACCAAAAGTGTAAAACATGACGTTAAAATCCTAACAAACAAACAACATCTACATGTTCACCTTCGTACCAACTTTTTAATTCTTCTTCGAGCGAAAAGCTTCGAGCGTCCAAATAGGTGGAAATCAGATGGCGCTAAATCCGGCTATAAGCGTCTCTCTCAGCGACTCTCTCAGTATATATATATATATATATATATATATATATATATATAAAACCACATTTAAAGGTTCAGAAATTCAATTCAATAAGCATGACGTTAATAATAATCAGCTGTTAATTAAATATGAAAGACTTCATTAGTTTTACATTCTCCTCTGTAATTTGATTATTTGATAATTTGATTAAAGTGACTAATTTATTTCAAACCCATTAAAGTTCTCAGTTCTCATTAAAGATGAAAGAAAAATACAGAAAGTTTCCACGTTATATGAATACGGTTCATCTTTTAGACAGCAGAAAGGAAGCGCTAGAGGCAGCCAGAACTGCATCATGCATGTATTTATAAAGAAATGCAATTATTTTTTGCATGTAAAAGTACTTACTGTGCTGTAATGTGCAGCCATAAAGTTTGTCTGGATGCCCTGACACTGAATGTACACAAATACCTAATGCTAATGCAGCGTGGGCGAAAGAAAGGTTTCTTTACAGTTACAGTTACAGTCATTCAGTTCCAGAAAAAGAACAGCTCCTTTTCATAGCGTTGAACTTCCAGAACATCATTACATATAATTCAAGAGGTTAAGTTCAAGAGAGGCTTTATTGTCATTTCAGCTATATGCAAGTAGATATTGAAACAAAACAACGTTCCTCCAGTTCAGATAAAAAACAGTACAATATACAGTGCAGATAAAAAAAAACAGTACAATAAATACAGAAGACATTTCTAATCTAAAGAAAATGAGGGGGGTGAGACTAGAGACGAGTGTAGTGTTGGCCAGTACATGGTACTGAGTACCAGTTTCTCTACAAGTGTATGGAAGTGTTTGACTTCTACTGTATGTGTGTGTGTGTCGAAATGTTTGCTGTGCAGAAGGTAGGTGGGTACAACAGACATCAATTCCAAGAAATGACAGTTTCTCTTTTTGTCGTCTTTTCCTGAAAGTATGAGCAAAGAACCCAATCAACACGCTCATTAACACACATTTCTAACCACATTCACACTGATCATTGCTACCTGCTGTGGACAATTTAGTCAGCAACTGTAAATGTCACAACAGTTTCTCCATTTGCCATCAAGCCAGATGTGATTAGTGCACTGACACAGCTCTAAAACCATCATTCATTTATTTAATCGACGCCATAAGTGATGAACCGAATCACTGCACATCTGCTTGACTGCTAAACAACTGCTGGTGGTACACACACCTATGATCACAGGCGTCAGATGTTTCTCAGAGAAAACCGCATGATAGTAATAAGTCAGAGTCACTCTAGTCCTCACAATCATTTAGCTCAAAACCGTAATATATTATTCAAATTAGAGAGGGCTTAGGTGAAGGTTGTAGTTGAGGGTTTATGACATTCAGTTTATCCTTGCACTCTATACTAAAAGTTGTTTAGCTTATCACAGTTTTTTGTCCTTTGCTGAGTTTCTTTTACAAGTCTTCTCTGTGTCCATACTAATGATGGTATATTCCTTGCCAAGGAGGGTGCAGAGATGGCACCCTTGTGTCCTTGGCACAGGGTTTGTAGAGCACACTGATGCTCCAGGCTATGTTAGCCTATTTTGTAAAATCCTTCAAAAAGTAGAAACAAGTTTAATGTAACAGAAGTGAAAAGGACAAACGACCGGCAAATGAGGTCTAACTGAGGCTAAACTGAATGTTATATATTCTTAATTCCCCCGTTGAGAACTGACTGAGCAAAGACTTGAAATGGACCAATAACTCTTACAGGTCAGTTATGATCATTGACCTGGTCCATTTATAATCAACATCTCATTGCTTAATATTAAGTTTAACATCTTGTATTCTTGTCCTAGGAGACACGGTTGCATCTGGTTATACTTGGTGTAGTCGGACCCACCACAATGCAGACCAGGATGTAGTGAAAAGAATAAATAACACAATGAATAAAGTTTGTAGTTGTTGCACTTACTTAAAAGATAAAAAAGCCAATCGCACTTCAGAGCCAAGCAAAGCACAGAAGCACTAAAAGTTGCATCCAACAAACCAAATAAATGTGTCCCAGGACTTGGTCTAGTAGAACAGACAGCCAGGAGTTCTTAAGCTGAACAAGACATAGACAAAATCGTATTATTCATTCAATGGGGTGTAAAAAAAAGCCTATCAGGTTTAGATGCATTGATATACAGTGAATTATTACTATAATTGTTATTATTATAAGCGGTCAGGTACTGCACATGTTTTAGAGGAGACGTGTTAGTTACGGCCCTCCTCAATTAGTAGTCGAGGTCTGCAGCAATAGAGGTGATTGGGTCATTGGACTAGATTGGCCTTGAGCCTAATATCGTCTGGATGGCCTTCTTATTCATCACAAACATATTCAGTGTGGTTGAGGTTTGGGTTCTGTGATGAGTTCATGTTCTGTTACAAAATGCAGACATGTATTATTGTGATGTAATAGCGCCTCCTAGTGCTGATAAATAACACTGCACGTTACACAACGAGGGACAAAATAACGGAAACTATATTTTCGTTAAGTAGTTGGTTAATCGAAGGAACACTGTAAGAGCTTTAAATAATCAAAACCATACATTTCTCCATAGTTACTGGTGGGATGTTGGACCATTATGTAAAAAGTGAGTCTTAAAGTTTATTTCTATCTGGTTGGCATCATCACTGGTACCAGTTCATTCCCTCTGAGCTGGTTATTACACAGGCATCATGAGCAGCTCTGAAGCGCATTAACAACTTCCCACTATAGCCTGGGTGGCAAGGATTTTGGCTGTTTCATCACACTGCACCTGTTCTCCGCCATCAGACAGCATACAGTGTGTGTGTTTGTGTGTGTGTGTGTGTGTGTAAGAGAGAGAGAGAGAGAGAGAGAGAGTGTGTGTGTGTGTGTGTGTGTGTGTGTGTGTGTGTGTGTGTGTGTGTGTGTGTGTGTGTGTGGCTCACAGTAGGACAATGACAGCAAAGTCAGTGGTGGATCTTCCTTCCTTGTGACCCTCCTCATGTCTAGACAGGTCAGTCTCTGTATGCAAAGGACAAAGGTCACCATGTGAGTAGAATAAGAGAAAATTCTCTTATTGTTGTGAATCAGCAGAAATAAATTTTATTGATGCTGGTTTATGCTGCTCTTTCATGCAGTGTGACACTGTGTGATGTTTTTATGAGTTGATCAGAGTCTAATGCCAACCTGAATAATATTTGAATGTAACTATAAATCTGAAGTAGGTCATTTTTTAATTCAAGTTTAATGTCTACCTGCTTTTGCTTTAACAGCTATTTTAATAATGTAGTCTGTTCATTGAGTTGATGATTTTGTCATTGTCTATACAGTATGTTAGATTTCTTTAACCTTCTACACCCTCCCTTTGTAGCAGTTTTTGTTATTTTGTGCATTTTTATTGATTATCTGAGGCGCATTATTAAAACAGTATACTTTGACTGAGACCAATTTCATGAATACAACAATTACATTTGCAGCATTTAGCAGACACTTTTATTTAATGTGACTTACACTTTAAAAAGACTAAATACAGTTTTGAATACAAATAAAAGGACAGATCAGACATTTAGAATCAGCCTGAAACCTGACCCAAACTCTGCAAATCACCTGGCAACCTTATCTGTATAAGAAAAGTGTATAAGTGGTGAAATACTACAAATGATTCCTCTAAAAATAACAATGTACCTTTATACTGAATTCCGCCTGTTCAAAATACATCCTAAACTAAAGCTAAATTCTGGGAAAATGCTTAGGGTGGCACATTGACACAGATGGTAAAGTATAGCAACATGGGTTCTGGGGACTTGGGTTAATCCTCACCATGCCGAGTGTCATTAATTATATTTTTCTACAATTAAAGTCTTCTGATCAAAGGTAGGCGAGTGTGTGCTGGTCAACCTTGGTCTCCAGTCACTGTCTATGGAAAGTGTTGCCTTTGAACATTCCACTTTTCCTCCCACCTCCAAAAAACGTGTAATGACATCGACCGTCTTTAAAGGACCTCGCCCTTTTGGTGCTCAATTGGTGCCCTGTCCAAGTGCATTGCTACCTACCTTGTGCCCATGTTTTCAGGTGGTGAACTACGATGAAGCATTTAATGGAAATGAATGAATGCATGAACAAATAAACAAAATACTTCTAACACAACCACCCTACAAATGTTTGTCTATTAAAATTTATCTGCTTTGTCATGTGTAGAATGGACGAGAGCACTTTTGAAACGTTTGATGAAGAACTTGGGACGCCGCTGAAGGATGTTTCACCACCAAAACCTCTCAGACAAACACGTCGGCCGGGTCGGTTTCTCATACCCCACTTTATGAGCATTTACACATTATAGATGGGAATTTATTGGCTAATCTAACCGAACATCTTCTGCACAATATTATAGCCATGAAAGTGAAGTGTTGGTCCTGATGGGGTTAAAGAAAACAAAGCTGCTTGTTTGCTGTGATATTTCAGGACCTAAAGCACCTATGTGTCTAATTTTATTCCAGAGCGGCCGTGACTCACATTGCCTACATACTGAAGCATAGTCACAGAGCAATAGTAACATGACACCAGCTAGCATGACAAACACTTCATCTCAACCCCGTCCTTTACTTCAACTTATTTACATTCAATCTTTCTAGATGGTTGATAAAATAAGTTCTAACTGCAAGTCCTTTCATTTCAGAAATGTATTCACAAAGAAGGGTGAGAGAGGTGAGTTGGAAAGTTAAATGTTAATGCACAATGATTAATGATTCAATGCTAATGTTAGCACGGTTGCATCTGAACAACTGGAAAGACTGCAATCACTCCAATTTATCAGCATTAACTTTACTTACAGGAACCTCCAGTCGTTCAGCAGGTCCCAAAGTCAGTACCGATAGAGACTCCAATCTCAAGAGGAAGTAGGTCTTTAAATTCAATATGGTACAACATTGTGTTATTAATAATGCATGACGTTGAAGCTAAAAGTACCAAGAATTGCTAACATATAGATCATGAACCCTGTTTTAAAGGTATATCATCCTATAGAATTAAATTAAAGTCATAGTAATTACAGCTTATTTGGCAAACTGATGATACAGGTCAGGTGTGTCAGATTTAGGTAGAACTGGTGCTTCTCTGATGGTTCCTTTTAACTTGAGTTGTTGTAGATATAAAGTCTTGTTTACCATGTTAATTATGGATGTAAATGATTAATTGCTGGCAGTTAAAAATGTTAAAATGTTATAAAGAGAAGTGCTTGTGTGATGGATATTTTCCTTTTTTACAAAAATGTGGAAAGAGTTCAGGTTTAGTCTCATTAGACCAGAGAATTTTAACCACCTGAATGAAATGTCATGCCACTTAAATCAGATCTTACCAGAGTTACTCAGTAAAACTCAGTACTGAATTTAATAAACCCTTAATTCCAGATCATATTTTTATTATAATTTCAGCAAAGCCACTTTATCATGATTGAGTATTGAGTGAATGACCCAGTTTTTATTGGAGCTTTAATGTATTCACAGTGTCACTGCGCAAGGCCTTGTCGATGCAGAACGTGACTCAGATCGAGCCGCCGTGGGAGGGCGTGACGCTGAACCGCTGCCTCTTCATAGCCATCACTATTCTGGTCCTCGCCTCTGGATGCCAAAGGCTACATGGTCAGTACAACGTGCCTACAGTGTACAACAGGCTAAATTCCCCTACTGTCTTTCTATCAGTAATTCAATTCATTTAAATATCATATGCTGTGGCTGAAAGTATGTGAACAGCTTTGGTGAGTTTGGTGTTTCAGACCTACCACATGGGTTTTAAAAGGGGTGTCCACATACCTTTGGCCATGTATTGTTTATGCACTGATCTAGGTATTGTAAGCCACAAAACAGCTGGAAATCAGCTGATGTGCTGGTCTTTTTTCCAGAGTTTCTACGAGGACGTAAGGTTGGGACGGATGTAGATGCTGCACTGAACATGAAGCACAGCGCTTTAAAAAAAAGTCACTTACTAGCACCTGAGGTAAGAATAAACACCATGAAGTTTATATGTTTACAGGACACAACCACATGATCGTACAGGACGGGTTTTGAATGTTTTTGAGCAGTGACATTTTAAGGGCTTTGTATTTTCACAACCTGACCACAACCTCATCCCTCAATTTACCATGTTTTCACCGGGTATTGTGGATTATTTTATTTTTTATAGTTGGCAGAATTTTAGCTTATTTGTTTAGTTTTTTACACAGAATACAAAGCCCATACATATAGACTGAAAGAACCAATTGTTTTGCATTTATCTGTTCATTCTTAACCTAAAGATGGAGACGTCTCTGTGGGACACGTTCTTCAGTTGGCTGAGCGACGACTACGATGACGACGAAGACGATGAGGACGACGAGGAAGAAGGAAGCAGAAGAGACATATCGAGGAAGGCAACACGAGGAAGAGCGACTCGAGGTCTAAGACACAAAACCATACCTGACAGAAAGCTGCTAAAGAACAGAGAGGGTCGACAAAAAGGACGTAGAGGAAAGACGAGACCGGATAAAGACGAGACTAAGACGAAAGTGAAGGCACAGAGAGAGACGGTGAAGAAACCAAAAGAGAAGAAGATGGAAAGAGAGAGAGAGCAGGAGACAGAAAGGAAGAAAATAAAGGAGAGCGTGAAAAAAGCTGGTCTGAAAATAGGGAAAAAAGACATAAAGCAAAAATCAACTTAAAGAGGTGCGAGAATAATTTAATTTGAAAGTGAACGAGTTGTGATGATTGTGCACTAAGCAGTTATGAATGTTGATCAAGAGGTCAACAAGACTTTAATTGTTAAATCTCTAATGACATTGTAATAAATCTATTTGCCATATGAGTAGCCTTGTTCACATCAAACATATCAAACTTAATTTCCTAAATTTACAGTTATTGTATGACATTAAAAAGGTACATTTAACAATTAAACCCCTAAAGAAAACTCAACAGATTCTAAAAGCATTACGGGTGAGGCAGTGGTCATGCTAGCACACTACTGCGGTGTACGAGCTTGTGAGTTCGAATCTCAGCAGAGCCAAGACCTGGCTGGGCGTCCACACAAACACAATTGGCCATGTCTGAGGGAGGGCAGGTCAAACTGCTGCTGAGAGTGAGTGGGGGTGGGAGTCACATTAGCTTAATGTGGTTTTCTGTAGAAACCAAACATTGGCAGGTGATAAGAAGCGGCTGTGTCAGAGGGGGCATGTGGTGCTCAGGCCAAACTTGATCAGATGGAATCAAAATCGGGAACTGGAAATTACCAAACTTTTAACCTACATGGTTTATAGACCAGAAATAAACACAACATGAAAGCATGAATGTGAAAACATTGTCAGATTTTATTTATACAAAAAAAAATTCATGTTAAGGTGGCTGTGGGGGTCTTATAAAAGACTGTATATTATTCCTAATGACCCGCATTTGTCACCAAGCTTGCTTACACAAACTGAAATAAGCTCTTGGTCAGATATAATAAGGTCACTGCAGCAGATGCTTGAATTTGCTTGAAATTTGGAACATTTTTAGAGACAGATTGATCATACTAAGCACATCTAAATTCAAATAAAAATACCATAATTACCACCAAAGCCTGCCAAAGATGGACCTCGTGTTATTTACAGAACCAAGCTGGTATAGAAAGTTCACAGACCACCTGCTGAACAACCTCTCACATCCAACATAAAAACAATCTCCAAAGCTTCACACTCAGCTGCTTAGTGGAGGAAGCATTCCTCATGGTCCATCAGAGGGTAACGGTGGGCGTAAGTGGGGTGGCAAAGGAGCATTAGGAAGCATGCCAGGAACATGGGCACTGGGTGGAGGTGGAGGCATGCCTGGGATCCCTCCGGGTGGAGGAGGGGGCATTGCGTCAGGATGTGGTTGACCCCCGAGGCCAGTCATCAGAGGTGGAGGGCGCTTCACGGTGGCAGGAGGTGCCTGGCCGGGTGGGATTAGAGCCTTCTCAATTTTAAAGTGGAACTGAAGGAAAAACTGGAGGAGAAGGAGGAGAACTGTATTATAGTAAAAACACTCAACACAGTCGATGATTTTCATAAAAATGCTTAGTAAAGAGTGATTGTTATTAGTAACATATAATGGCATAATTATGCAAATATAAAATAGGTAAATGAATTGACGGACATTCTCACTGTGCCTACTGGTACAAAAATTATGAACAACCAAACAGCCAGTAAAAGTGGCACTAAGAAAACCTACAAAACGAACCACAGAGAACCACAAGTTCACCTTTATGGTAGGCAAAGCTTAATCCACAAATGTAGGTGACAGGTATACCTAATAAAGTGCTCAGTGTGGGCACATGTGCGAGCTGGAGTGCATAAAGGTTAAATAAAATAAATCAAGTTCAACTATTAATAGTGCAAAGGCTTTAGTGGGGGTCGTTTTCCCCCTCACTTTCTGTCTGTAATACATTTACACAGGTACTTACTTGTTTTGTTTCCCTGTTCCAGTGAGTCCAGAAGCGACTTTCTGATTTGTCTATCTCTCTGCTTGGTACCTGAAGCATAAGAAGTGTGATCATTTCACACATTATAAAAACAGTTTTGTTTTTTACATTTACAGCCTTGAAAAATAAGGTAACAAATATAAAATGCAGCAGGTAGATAGAAATATACTTTTCTTCTTCGTAATGTATGCATAAACACCGATTGTCAATAGGTCACAATTAAACACAAACCCTGCTCTAAATGGCCACAAATTCCCACACAAATACATTCCAAAAAAATATTTAGGAGATCCTTAACATGAGTGGAAGCTGTTACAGCAGTTTGGGGGCTTTGTCCAACATCTCATAGTCACATGGTGTCCACATACTTTGGGCCAAATAGTGCATTTCCACTTCCAACTGTAGATTATATGCCCACTCTTCAATTACATCCACTAATAGAAACTAATATATAGCTAATTTATGTATATTAGCTTTTTTTGTTTCTATCTCATTCTAGTTTAAGATACTTTTAGTGCCTCTCCATATGGAGGAAATGTAAAGTATCTCTGCATGTAATAACAAATTCTAGAATAGCTCACATTTCAGCATGTAAAAAAAGCATCATCAATATGAATTTCTGAGTGAAAAAAACACCTTAAACGAGATGGTTTCGTACGGTTCTGCTGCAAAGAGGAGGTACTGCCAGCGACGGTCAGGAGGCTCAATGCGCTGCTCATATGCAGACATGAAGCGATGTCGAGGTCCGATACCCTCAGCGATCTCAGGGTAGTCGATCTGAAAAACAAACCCCACACTCTGACTACACAGTTACTCCAATATGCATTTAAATGTTTGTATAACATTATGAATTGCCCTACCTGGAAAAGCAGACTCTGCTGCCCAATCTCGGGATCCCTCTGTTTCGTTACTGAGGATGAACACAGAAACATAAGTATGGGAAAAAGCAAAGGACATATCTGAATCAGTTGCAGTTTATTATAGCTTTTTTTGTACCTTTGTAGCCTGGTCGACCGATCTTTACAAATTTCCTCACTTCTACCTTTACTTTCTCCGGGGCAGGCTGGGCGGGGGCCTCTTTGGCCTCTTTAGCTGCTCTCCGTGCTCTGAAAGGGGAAGAAATTAAGAAGTGAAGTCAAATGTATGCATATTTTAGGAAAATGCATAAAGCAACAACAGACTTTTTCCCCATTAATAACACTTTTAAAAGCTAGAAATCCCCCAAATAACTGAGTTTTGCAGGTTCTCTTTGTTCTTCAAAAGAACATGAAAATACAACAATAAAATCAACTGTATGAAACTGGATGGTATACAGAATATAACATGTTTTTTGTTTAGTATTACATATGTTTAATCAAATGACTCGTTCGGGAAATCTGTTGTATAAGGTAATGCAACAAACCAACCAAATTCATGCATTCAATGTATAATACTTACAAATTAGTCTGATGCTTCTTTCCTTGTGTGTGAGCGAGATAACTTCCCTAAACAATAACATAAATATGGATTAGATTAGGATTCCAAACATTAATCAGACAGATTAACAAAATCAGCAGGGTTTGCTTGGTAATTTACCTCATTGTTATGAAGCGTAAGACACAGTTTGCACTCATAAGAACCCAAATGGTTTTTCATAAAGTAGGGATCTTTGTTGATGTCGATGGTTTCTAAAGCGAGCTGGCGTAGGCGTTCTCGTCGATCTCTGTTACTTTCAGAGGACGACGCCACCCCACCACTGCCGGTCTTTCCACCGGCTCTGTGCTGAAAATCCATCTTCACAAGTGGGTGGATTCACCACCTGGGATTGGTGTTACTCTTACAATCCAAATGTCCTGTACACAGCTATACTGCAAGAGGAAAAAGATTAATTCATCTTTAGACGCTGTTTAAAGGTAAACACTGATATGTACAATGTTTCTGTTGTTAATTGACTCTAGCAACTTGGCTGATATGGTGGTATAAATGAAGACAATTTACCACAAGGTTGTAAACACAAAATCAAGACTGCTCATTAATATAAATACATTAAATCCGCCAAATAATGATCATGTTTGAGGAAACGAAATGTTGATTATGCCTATAAACAAGTGGATATTAAAATTGTTTACTGTTTATTACATTTTTTCCTATTTTCTCATTTTCCACATTAAATATTAACAAACTGCTTTTAAAGTTTTAAAAGGCAAATTTAATTGTTTAGAATGTTTGAATTATAGCAAAATAAAAACAAACCAAAACTCGTGATACTTGTCGTGTAAAGTCCAAATATCTACAAGTATCGCGATAATGTTTTCGATTATTGCAACTCTTTCTCCTATGAGGACTGTGCTAACAAAGCAGTTAGGCTTATTTATCGCAATTTAAATGTGTCCTTGGGCGCAGTTCTATACTGACACAGTACAACAAATGTTTATAAGAAATATTATAAAATAAATACTATTTCAGCGCCAACATTTATCCACAAGCCTTTAGAATTTATAATTCCGGCTAATATTGCTAGCCAGCAGGCTAATCCCCAATCAAACTGAGCAACCAAGTTTACGTTACATACTTATACCCATACAAAAATCACATTTGTTTTAATGGATACATTAACACATTTTTAAAAGCACACATTAACACTAAACATGTTATAAACCTTTATTTAAATTTGATTTGTTATCTACCTCGATGTTGAGTTCACGCTTGCCGCTGTACCATCCCCAACTGCGCATGCGCTAACTGCTACCTCTCGTTTTCCTGCCTGTTTGACAAATAAAAGTCTGCGTACAAACTAAACATTGCTCGAGGTAATAAAAGTAATAGAAATAAAATATAACTGAACATAAAACTAGCTAAGGCAGGAATTTATAAATAATACAATTTAATTATTTTTATAAACATTAAGGGAGAGAGAAGTTTTTAAGCAGTGTTAAGGTGCTTTTTGCCATCACATTTTCACAGTTTTAATGTATTAATGTAAGATATAAAGGAGGCCTTAAAAGTGTTGAAATTTATTCATGTAAATTATTCATAAATTTACAACAATGAATGTGATATTTGGATAATATTATTATTAGGATAAGTTTGACAACATAAATCCTGTCTGAATTCAATATATCACTTTCAATGATCCCAAATAGAACAAATGCAATGGTTAATTTTCCTATTAATAAAATTATTTAAGTCAATCCAAAAGACTGAACAAAATGTGCAGTCCCAAAAAAGTGAATAAGAAATATCCCGTTACAATAATCTATTCATGTTTTCTACTTTGACTATCTACTATAATGTCCCAGAACTATTAGCAAAGAAGTAGACAAAGATAATGATGCTTCTGTCTTAATACTTTATTACCTTGTTGCCAAAGAATACTAATTATATGCAATATGACAATTGTTCTGATTTGTCTAAATTTGGAACGTTTTTGTCATTCTGCAACTCCTTTTAGTCACTGAACTGTTGGCTTTTATTTGCCTTTCTTATTGCCCCTGCTTGTGTTTAAGGTGCTATCCTTAATTTTCTTCGGGATCCTTAATTTCCTTTGGGATTAATAAAGTATCTGTATATTTATAAAGTATCTATCTGTCTATCTATCTATGGTTCTGTAGATTTTTCCACTTAGGTGTTGTTTGATAATTATTATAACTCAGTAAGCTCTTTAACCCTCATCATAGTACTATCTTTGAAAAGACCTGCTTAAAATACATACTTTTGGTAATATTTGTAGGTGAAATATTAACAGACAGTGTATGTACATTTGTGGGTATGTGTATTGTAAGTACATTAAATAAAAACAAAAGTAGCTGAATACTTGTATCCCTTTACAATATTATTTTTAGTCACTTAGTTAGAAAGGTAGTGTATTGCTTTCCCTCCTATTTGAAAGAACACTAGATAGGGTAGAAATCAAGACTTCTACTTCCAATTGGCATCGAGCCTTGAAAGGCAGTTCGCTACCTGGTACGCATGCGCAGTGCCGACGACCATAAGACGTAAATATTGTGCGTGTAAATACTGCGCATGTGCGTTAGGGATCGGGCATGGATCCAAAGTGATCGGGGCGGTGAGCTCGGAGGATTCAAGTTTTGCATGAGCCGGTTATGCAGTGCCAACCAGCGTGGGAAACCAACACAGAAAACAGAGAATATTTTTAAAAAGCATCAGGATCAAACATGATTCAGTCGTTTGTATAAAACATCATGTGTAGCTGTTAAAATGATCCGGACTGAAGTGAATCGACTCTGTGATCGAGGATCTCCGGTACAGTCAGCATGACACGGTTATTAATCATCTAGCAAATCAGTGTTAATGAGATTGATTTAAGTGTGTAAGAGGAAATCATGCGGTTTAATGAGAAAGAGCTGGTGTTCCTGAGCCGCCAGCCGTCAGACAGAGCAGCTGAGCTGGGAATGAGAGGACCAAAGAAGGGAGATGGTAAGAGCTCATCATCACAAACAAAATCAGTATCAGTATTCATTCCTATTATTTCATTTATTATATGGGCTTTCAGTGCGACATGTAAGTCTACATACTGGTGTCTTTCTTCCTCATAGTTATAAAGAAGAGACTGGTGAAGCTGATAGTGAATTTCCTGTTTTATTTTCGCACCTACGAAGAGGAGGTGAGAATTTAAACTTCCTTATGATCTGGTATAGTGGTTCCCAAACTGTGGCATAAGCACCACTGGTGCTACTTACATCTCCATATGACCTTAGATGAAAAGCTCTGTGCACCTTTCAAAATGCAGGTCTTAGAACGCCACTTGAAGCCATCTGAGGACAAGTCATTGCCTAGTGGTTAAGGTACTGGACTAGTAATCAGAAGGTCACTGGTTCAAGTACCACCACTGCCAGGTTGCTGCTGTTGTGCCCTTGAGAAAGTCCCTTAACTCTCATTTGTTCAGACTGTATACTGTAATGTAGGTAGAGGTGGAAAGAGTACTAAAATATTGCATTTAAGTAAAAGTACTATTACTTTGATGAATTTTTACTTAAGTACGAGTAAAATTACTAGTCTATAAATCTAGTAAATCAAGTAAAAAGTAACTTATTTAAAATTTACTTAAATTAAACATTAATTAGTTACTTTTTTAACAGAAGGGGGGTTGTCTCTCCTGTGTAATGCACACAAGACAAGTGGATATATCTCACTATAATAGTTGTTTTTAATTAAAATAGAATAGAAAAAAACAAACATGTTGATACAACATTTAAAACATTTAGGGATGTGTAATGTGTCAATCTAGTACAGACCATCTCATAAAACATTTTCAAACTGTATAACCACTGAAGGGGGCATAAATTGTGGATTCTATAAACCAGCCTTCTTTTTTATCACCAACAAATACCAAACAACAGTCATACTGCAAATCTATAACTCAAAACAAGTCAAGGTTACAAGTGTTGTGGCTTTCACTAAATGTGACTTTTCACTAGACGCAATTATTTAGCGTTTTTATTTTACTCAGTAACGGATGTGATTTAAAATGTAGCAAATTATAATTCTTAATACAAAACATACTTAAGTAAAAGTAAAATTACAGGTTGTAAAAAAGTACACAAAAAAACTACTCAATTACAGTAACGCAAGTAAATGTTATTTGTTACTTTCCACCTCTGAATGTAGGTCACTTTGGAGAAAAGTGTCTGCTTACATTTGTTTTTAAGCCTTACGTTGAGAGAAAAAATGTGAAATATGTTAATTTTGACTTTGACAGCACTGCTAGACTGAGGAAGAGGCTACAAGATGGGGCAGCAACACAATTCATATAAGTTTGGGATTGACTTAATACTAACACAAAGGAGAAGTAAATAACATAACTGCACCTACAGAACTACTGTACTGTGATCCTGTAAGATCATTCTAGTTGGTACTTAAAGGGCTTGCATCATTGGGGGGAGCTTTATTTTAAAAGTTTAAAAACAACTGGTCTAGTGCAAAAACATCCAACTAAATAATTAAAACTGATATTTTTCATTTATAGCCGATGGGAGCTTTGCTGTTGGAGCAGTGTCGGATTGAAAAAGAAGGTGATACGGCCTTCTCGATCAGTAAGTTACCACCAGCATTATCTAACACAAGAGCAATGGGTTAAAGAAATACTCCAGTTTTCACCCCTTTCACAGTCCACCTTGTCTGAAGCATATAGTGAATGAACTAAATAATTAAAATCCATAATAATGTGATCATGTGAAGAGCCTGATAAAGATTGGGGGCTACACTTTTTGTTAAAAACATACTTTTTGAAAAGTCATACAAGTCATAAATGGTTTGTCATGAGATATTGACACATTCTTCAAAGAAATAACATAAATTTTAATTACATTTGGATGTTTTAAGAACTTCCCATAAATGTACACAATGTTTACTCTGGTGATTGGGAAGGTAATGATGGTTTTTAAACATATTTGATTATTTTCTGGTGTAAGATATGCATCCGATTTTGTCAAATTGACATGGCAAACACAGCAGTTGACAGCAAACTTGCTTGAACCCTTTTTTCAGTTCTGTTTTATGTTCTTTCACTTTACATTTAATAGTACTTGTATTGGCCTGTGAACATATCCTCTGTGAGTGTTCATTTCTGGTGTTCATTTAGGCATTTTCCAACTTCCAATTTCTAACTTGTATTGCAATACAAAACTCTGTGAGTAAATACTGACTGCACATTGTCATGTGATTTCATTTTCTTTTCCTTCACATTCTTTTCCTTATCAGCATTTCTAGATGAGGCTGAAAAAAAGTACCTGTTTGAATGTGACTCATGTGAACAGTGCCTTGAGTGGATGGACGCCATTAAAAAAGCCAGGTTAGAAGCATATTGCTATACACACCATACACTGTCCAAAAGTATGTTGACGCCTGTCCAGTAAATAAATGGACGTTCCAAAACCATAGACATTATGACATAAAAAATATAGTCTTTAAAAAAGCTTGTAGTGTATTGGTTTCAATTCTGTCAAACGTTCATTTGGAATGTTGATTTCATGCCACTGGAGCTCCTCCGCCACACTTTATTAATAACAATAATGTGGCTAATACACTTAAACTCAATAATCAGAAGGGTTATCCATATACTTTTGGCCATGTAGTGTATTTGATGATATGATTTCATATTTGTAACATACTGTTTTAGCTTGAGCTTCTCTTTCTGCTCGTAGTTACGAGTTCATGCGCAAGAACCTCATATTCTACCGATCTGAGATCCATCGACTGACCGGCAAGGTAAGAGTCTGCTGCTCTCCTCGGTTAGAGTGGGCGTCTGCAGCAGCAGAGGAAGCCACAAATGGGGAATTGGATACAACTAGATTGAAAGCAGGGGGGAACATCCAAAGATTATTAGTGTGTGTGTGTTTATTATTAGTTTATTAGGTTGTGGGGTAACACAAATTTAGTTTTGTCTTAAAACTGGGTCCTTACTGTGTAAAGTTTGCATGTTCTCCCTGTGTCTGTGTGGGTTTCCTCTGGGAGCCTTGGTTTCCACCCACAGTCCAAAGACATGCAAGTGAGGTAAATTGGAGATACAAGATTCCCCATTACGGTGTTTGACATTAAACTGATGAATCATGTGTATGTAACCAGTAACTACCTGTCTTGTCATGAATGTAACCAAAGTGTAAAACATAACATTAAAATCATTCACATATATTAATAAATAAATAAATCTCTTTTTCAATCACTAAACTAGTTTTGCTTTTTCTGTTCTTGCTGCTATGTTCATCTCAGGACCCGTTGGAGCAGTATGGCATTTCAGATGAGACGCGCTTCCAAGTGAGCAGTGGGCTTCCTCCTCTGCCTCCTCCACCTCCTTAAAAGCGAAACCATCTACTCTGTGTGGAGCATTTTTAAACACATTGATACACTGCTGTCAGCTGTCTCTTGTAATCAGGATGTCATGTCACTTTTTATTACCTGGTTCACAGGGTAGTATGGTGATTTTTTATTGATGTATAGTTGTCACATTTGTTGCTTTAATTGTGCACATTTTCATTGGAATGAGTGTGAGCTGAGTGAGCCAGTAGTAAATGTCTTGAGTGTTTGAGAATTTTTATATCCATATGTATTTTTGAGTTTTCTTTTATGTGTTTGTGTGATCATTTTCAGTCATAATGTCTGTCAGTGAAGTATGACCGGTCAGTGCTTTATGTAGACTCAGTAATCTGTCATATGAATAGTGAAGAGTGCTTGTGGTTTCATTATTTGAAAGTGTGTGTGTGTGTGTGTGGTGGTTTGCATGCTACATCAAAAGAAAATTCCAGTGAAAACACTCCAGTGACTCACAGCTGACTGTATAGTAGCACAATCACTGAATTATGATTTTATGTAAATTGTATGTTTGATTAAATAAACCATTTTGGCTGAGCGAATACTTAGACGTGATGTCTTTGTACTGTAGAATGTAACGCAGTCGGTTGTTAGCCTAAACCACACTGTCTTAATTAAAGGGGAACTCATGTTTTGCTGTATTTTAATAACAATAAACAGTATGAACATCCAGGTCTTTAATAAAGTTACTGTGCTTTTCTCTAAACCACTTAGAGAATATAAAGTTTGAGAAGATTGTACGAATAATATTACTCAGCTACTCAAACACACCACTGGTTCTAGTCTTCATTTCATTTGTTATTTTTATGTGAATGTCGTCTGAAAGGAAATGTTGATTTTTAAGCTTGGTGTGGTTTTGGATGAGAGCTGATAGCTGTGATTTATTTCTTCATTAATGACATAAATGATCCACAAGCTATTCCTATTCTTATTTACACATATTTATATGCATATAGACCGAATACTACATATGTATACAATTATAATTATTATATTAATCATATATACATAAGTTGACTGATTTTCCCACAATGCTACTATTTGCACTTCTGGTAGATATTAACTGCATTTTGTTGCCTTGTACTGAGCGATAACAACAAAGTTTATATATCTATAATTGATAACAGATATATAAGATAATAGATCTGGATGTGCTTCAGGTTCCAGAGGACTCTGGAGAATACAGCCAGGGCTCTGACTGCTCTGCAGCAGTGAAGATGATCTTGTAATGAAAATCCTGCTGAATTATTTACACATGCATTCTATCATTAGGGTTGATAATGAGATGACTAGTGTGGTAAAAGATCCACTATGTTTATGCATATTTAAAAGCTCACAACAGAAACTGGTTCTTCTCTTTCTCACTTCCTTTCCACTCCTGGCTGCACTGACCAATGACTGATGGAGCACAACAGCTCTGAGACAAAAGCTTTTTGTTTGATCAAACTACCCGTTTGTACCTTGATATAGAAATATGGACGTCAAACACTTATTTTACACCATCTGTATAAATAAAATGTGGGTGCTGTGTGCTCTGGATAATTTGATCCTAAGCACCTAATTCAGCTCAAGGTCGCTCTATTAAAAGAGAAGAACTGATAATCTTAGTAACATATAAACCAGTAGCTAACGGCATAGCCAAAAATAGCCATGCAACAGCAGAGCTGTGTGGCAAAACTACTGTCGTATTCTCTGTATAGCAACTTTATATCTGGATCAGATATATCCAAAAGAATTTAAAGTAAATTTGCATTTTTTTTCCTGTGCAGTTTTACTTTAATTTTACATTCAGCAACTCAGGAATGTTGATTTGGTGGTGTAGAAAATTATGCCAATTATGCAATTTTTGGCATGACCTTATTAGTGATTATGATTTACAATAGCTGGCCCATATAAACAGGAGTAGTTTGACTACACCCATCAAAAGTATAAGGTGTTCTCCTGCTACTGTTACCTTATGTCAGTCCTCAGACCACAGTCTTATCACATCACAAGACCTTTTGCCGTGGGTCTTTCCCACCATATTTATGTAACAGGTAATAATTGTAGTATTATCTGCCATCATGTGGATTTAGAAGTTATAAGAAATTGACCGCGGTGTTTGACACCCTCTGCTGGGCGGATTAGAATTATACAATTAAACTATTACAATTATATTACAACTGAAGAAAAGTTTACATAATTAAGACACAGCCTTTACTGATTATTATTGCACATTTTGCATAATTTGAAAGTGCCTTATTGACTGAAAAAAACAAAACAAGTTAAATGTGGTAAAGCTTTATTTGGTTAAAGATGTTTGTGTTCCAATAATTTAGTCACAAACAAACAACAGCTGCATAAATCACTAAAATCCCAGAACTGCCATGAAATATACTGATGAGCCAAAATACTAAATCCACCCCCCCACCCTCACCCCCATAATATGCATGGCAATTTGTTGCACAGTTGTGCATGTGATGGTCAGAGAAATATTAAATGTTTGGCTGATGGTAGTTAGAGTTGAATTTACATGTTGAATGCAGCAGATCTGATCAGGCATAAAGACCTGAGTGACTTTAATAAAGGCAACAAAAAGCTTCTGTGGCACAACTTGTATATACATTTATTACTGGTAATGAGATAAATGTGTTACCACCCATGGACAAGATGGCACCAGGACACACCGTACTTTGATCCACCCCTCAGTGTACAGAAGTTGAAAGGACCTGCTGGTAATGTCCTGTACCAGATACCACAGAACTCCTTCAGATGTCTTGTTCACTACATTTACGTTTGATTCAAGTAAATAAATTTGTTTTCTGGGTGATTATAACTGTTCTTGCTTGGTTGTTTTATCACGTACAGTCCCACACTGATGTTGGTACTTCAGATTGAATTATACCCACTAAGAATAAATGTGTAAATAGTATCAACGCAACTACATGTGCACTAGTTAGTATATACTGTTTAGTAGGTCAGTGTGCAGTTTGGGATGCAGCATCTTCAAGAGTAACGAGTGTGGGTGGGAAAAGGTTCAAGCTGCAGGTGCTCAGGTGGTGCACCAGTCTGAGTGAAGGAAGTCTGGATGGAGAATCGCCTCTTTGCCGCTGTAACAGCGACTCCTACTGTCTTTTTGTACATGATTAGCCTCCCTTTAGAACCCACAAGGGTGTCATTCAACAAGCAACAATTACTTGAGTATATCAGTAGAGGACAGTGTAAAAAGGTAAAAAGAAAAGAAAAACAGAAAAGAAAAAGTACATCTTGCCAAAGGTTTCAGATAAATACACATAGATGTACTTAAATGCAGTTATTTCACCTTATTGCTATGTGTCTTTGGCTCTGATTCAGCTTACCACTCGCAGCCTGGCTATAAACAGTGCTGCAGCAGCAGCTTCAAACTCACACATGTCCATTCTTGGCCCTTCCTGCTCCCTGTTACCAATGCGTGCCTCAGCCATAGCCTGTGCCAGCTTGGCAGGTGAGATCTTGGCACTAGCCTGCAGGAAGCGTGTAGCATCAGGCCCATGAGAAGTATCCAGTGCCTCCCCTAAGGCGTCAAGTACAGCGCTGCACAATGCCCGGTCCGCAGGCTCCTCAGGGCAGCGTGCTACATTTGTATACAGGCGCCGAGCTCTCTGAACGTATTCGGAAAACGCTGCACATGACAGGACAGACTGCCGGAAGAGCTCAAAGGGGACAGACTCATAGTCATGGCAGTGTAGGCGATGCAGAAGAGAGGCAGACGTCGTGCTTGATAGGCCAGCATCGCTGCACACACATCTCAGCGTCTCGTTATAGAGGCGTCCTCGGATGCCACCAGGGGCTCGTCGCCCAGGGCCGCACTGGCACAGCAGGTCGTACGCCGAGCGGATGTTAATGTTGAAGGCAGATCTGAAAGGAAGGGCAAAGATGAATGGAGAAGAGTGTGAAATTCAGGTAGAAACAAAAATGGAGCAGGCAATGCTAACAGGCAATAATGGACAATATAGTGTCTAAGAAATGTGTTGAGCCAGCAAGAGCTGCCAGAAACAGCTACATTGATATTGATTCTTTTGGAACTGCTATTGAAGTGAGATGGGATGCCAACACACACACACACACACACACACACACAAGGTTGATGCCGAGGTTGTGAGTTTGGGACAGTGGTAGCCTAGTGAGTAGAGCTTTGGGCTATCTAACAAAAGGTTAAGAGTTCGTATCCCGGCTCTGCAACTGTTGGGCCCTTAACCCTCTCTGTTCCAGTGGCGCCGTACAATGGCTTCTAACCAAGCTGGGATATGTGAAGAAATAATTTCTTTGTATGCTGTGTGATACCGTCTGGCCCATAGTACTAGAAAAGGTGACAATGTGTGTTCCACCTGACCCGTAGTTTAAGGATTAACAGTAACGACGTCTGGGACGCCTGTCTATGTAAGACAGAGATATCACCACAGACGAAATCGCTAAATGAGCGTCATTGTGTGGCAGTAGAACTTACTTTGTCTGCTGTCAGTCTGTGGGATGGTCTTAGTATTTAGTATTGTAATTTCCCCGTTAATATTTATAATGAATCCCTTATAATAACGTGTATCTCTTTTGTTTTAATTTCATATTCCCTAAATTGTATATTTTACTATATTTTCTTTAGTTTTATATGTTCTTAATTTTTTATCTCTCTTGTTCTCTTAATTGTAACTAAATGTTTGCAAGAAGTCTTTCTGAGGATTGTGGTGGAAAAAACCCTTTTAATAAATACCTTGAAGACTGGATTATAAGTAGAAAAAGAGGTTTATTCTTATCTGCAGATAAAGATCACACTGGCAAGCCTTCATGTAGAAACCTCAGCAGTGCGATCCCAGACAAAGGAACAGTCTTTCTTATATACATGGTCACAAAAGTTGTGGGACAGTGGGAAAGTACACACATTGACAGGTGTTTTCTTAGGTGGGAAGTAGGACCTGTTTGAAGTCTGGCAACTGTTGAAGGACAGGATCTGGTCATCACAAGTCACCACAGGATCTGGGAGTTGAAGCAAACCATGCACCTTTTGTTATGTGTATTAATTAACATTTTCCTTCACAAGATCTAGATCTCAGGAATGTTTTAATGCTTTTAATTTTTTTTTTTTTCCTTACTTTTTTCCTTACTTACTTGGCACTTTGAATTGCCAATGTGTATGAAAGGTGCTATACAAATAAACTTGCCTTGCCTTGTACTGTACACATGTACATGTATATATGACAAATAAAGGCTTTCTATTCTACACAAACCACTCAAACATAGCAAAATGTAGTGTCAATGTTGGGTTCAAGCCTTGCCTTCACAAGTGCAATACAGAACACACACACACACACACACACACACTAGTGCTGGTACCTGTGAGAATGGTGTGCCAGGCTCAGATGCCACAGCGCCCTGCCCAGCTGCTGCTGCTCATCCAGCACCTCCTGAATCTTTCCATCTCCTCCACCTTCTCCATCACCTCCACCATCACATCCTGCTTCTCCATCTCCTCCTGCATCAGCCTCAGACTCCACAGCTTCATTACTGAAGTGTTCAGAGAGGAAGGTGATCGGATCCTCGGGTCTCAGCTCCAGCAGTTTGAGCAGCGCTCCCTGCAGCAGCGCTCCCACTCCGGCCTGACCCAGGAACTCCTCATCGCTCTCCGCTTTAACACATTTACTGTCCGCTGCCACCCCGGAGCGCCTCTTCTCCGCCATTATTACAATCCTAATATCCTTTCATTTAAGCTGCACTGAACTTTATATTGGTCACGTTTTTATTTCTAATAAAAATTAAATGATGGAAGATTATCTTGTAGCATGCTAGCTAAGCACTTAATCATACTGTGGTAAAAACAGTGTTGCTATGGAGGCAGCACGCAGCTGCTGACATGCGCAGTTATGTACTGTAAACGCTTCATCTAAAACAATGATTGAATGAACTGCGGTAAAGTTAGTTTAATATTCAACCTAAGACCTACTTATTTTAGGAAATCTTACACAGATAACAATAAGCAACACACTACAAAAACAATTTCATATTAATTTCAAAATTACGTCTATTTGTTTAAAGAACAGTTATAATGAAACGACTGAGCAAGCTCCCACTGCAGCTAACGAGCCAGGGACCGTCATAAAACTAACGCAAAAACACTGCGCTAAAGTTGGTCTCATATTCGCATGTTCGTGCTATAGGCTTAATAATAGCAAATTATCGTTTTTGACATCCAAGACAAGCAGCTACAAATAGTTCAGAAATGTTTGTCTTCTGAAAACCACGGAGCACGTTATATTCTACGGGCAGCCATGAGCACAGCCAGTGCTAAGGGACCGTCTACAAATTACAATACACAGTAAAAACACAAGTGAAGATCAGCGAGGAAAAAAGCACTTCACGCGTTATTTTATTAATATATGACTTACTAAACCTCTTATACTGGTGATTTTAACATGTGCAGGCTTGTAGTGAAAGGTTCCTGTGAAAATTCCAATCTTGTTGGAAATATATTGCTTCAAAACAAGATGTAGTCCAAACCATATGCTACACTACACCACATATATTGGTTAATTTATCTTTTATTTAATCTTTTGATCAAATGACAGTGTTGTTCCTTAACGAGCAGTAAATAAACATATGCCTTCTACACAACTGGTAGCTTTAACATTTGCTAAATTCTGGTGGTAGAGTATTTTTCTGTGAATTTATTTACATAGCTTTTGAACAACTGGTCATATTGCTCCAAAACAAACTGTGTTTTATAAAAATACTCATTTTACATACTACAACTCTTACATTGACTGTCCAAAACCATACACACGTGCTCCTAAACAAGTTGTATTTTATCAGGTGTAACCCACATTGCATACTACAACTCTTATACTGACACTGTCACCATTTAGCATTGCACACCATGCACACATGCCTGTTTATATGTAAAATGTAGTACTGCACACCTTACACACATGCCTACATTATACATATAAACAGGCATGTGTGCATGGTGTGCAATGCTAAAGGGTCACAGTGTCAGTATAAGAGTTGTAGTATGTAATGTGGGTTACACCTGATAAAATACAACTTGTTCTGGAGCAATATGACGAATACTTTAAAAGCTATTAAAATTACTTAGAAAAATCAGTTTTTTTATGTAATAAAGGGTCACAGTGTCAGTATAAGAGTTGTAGTATGTAATGTGGGTTACACCTGATAAAATACAACTTGTTCTGGAGCAATATGACGAATACTTTAAAAGCTATTAAAATTACTTATAAAAATCTGTTTTTATTATGTAATAAAGAGTAACAGTGTCAGTATAAGAGTTGTAGTATATAATGTGAGTTACACTTAATAAAATACAACTTGTTCTGGTCTTGTATAATTTAATGTATTAAAGTAAAACTATTTTTTATACACATCAATGTCTCTCACCTACTACAAACCTTTTTTTTTGTGCGGATATATAAATCGATTAAAGTCTTAAGATAAATTAATGTCAAACCATTTTCATGAATGACTACGCAAAATTTAACTTCAGTTATCTGAAAGTCATCACTGTCTAACACGAATGTGTTTTTAGTTCGTTTTTAGAATATTTGTGCAGTTCATGTGGGAAAATATCTGTTTATTCTTTTATCAATTATTAATTCTTATACACATCTGAAAATCTCTCCTAATTCTCTGGTTTGTGTTTTCGTGCACGTCCTGATATTGCAGAGTAAGATGTGGCCCTGGGTCAACAAGGGAGGTGCTTAAATTGAAATTGTTCAACCAATCACAAACTAGCTGCTATGACATCACCACATTTGCCGGGGCGGGCCTTTCAAACTAGCTGCTATGACATCACCACATTTGCCGGGGCGGGCCTTTCAAACTAGCTGCTATGACATCACCACATTTGCCGGGGCGGGCCTTTCAAACTAGCTGCTATGACATCACCACATTTACCGGGGCGGGCCTTTCAAACTAGCTGCTATGACATCACCACATTTACCGGGGCGGGCCTTTCAAACTAGCTGCTATGACATCACCACATTTGCCGGGGCGGGCCTTTCAAACTAGCTGCTATGACATCACCACATTTGCCGGGGCGGGCCTTTCAAACTAGCTGCTATGACATCACCACATTTACCGGGGCGGGCCTTTCAAACTAGCTGCTATGACATCACCACATTTACCGGGGCGGGCCTTTCAAACTAGCTGCTATGACATCACCACATTTGCCGGGGCGGGCCTTTCAAACTAGCTGCTATGACATCACCACATTTGCCGGGTCTTTCTATTTTTTTAACCTCAACCAGAGAAGCTCCGTGCACTGAATCCCCTGCAAAAGGGAAGATATTTCTTTTAGAAGTTCCTTGTTATACATGCTTTTAACATGTAGTAGTCCCAGGAACATCATCTATGTGGTCCCAGGAACATCATCTATGTAGTCCCAGGAACATCAACTATGTGGTCCCAGGAACATCATCTATGTGGTCCCAGGAACATCATTTATGTGGTCCCAGGAACATCAACTATGTGGTCCCAGGAACATTATCTATGTAGTCCCAGGGACATCATCTATGTGGTCCCAGGAACATCATCTATGTGGTCCCAGGAACATCATCTATGTGGTCCCAGGAACATCATCTATGTGGTCCCAGGAACATCATCTATGTGATCCCAGGAACATCATCTACATACCACATATTTTTAATAAAACCAGGAGTATGTTGTACAAAAAACATTTCTTATTTGTATCAGTAATAACTACAACTTCATTTGACATCACCAACTATGCTATGCTTACAAATATACAAATATTTCTTTTTGTTAACATTGATAACATGCTAATAACAACACACCTTGTGATAACATTAGTGTTGTTATCATTATATGAGAATTTGAACCTTCCCCCACCCCAAAACTGTTCATATGACAAACTATGCTTGAATCTTTGCATTTTATAGCGAATAATGCTGGTAAATAGCTGTTTATTTTATCACATGTATCTTTTTATTTAATAATGTAACAGACCGGAACAATGCCTACTGCACTGAATGGATTGGCTATTATTTACAGTATCTGTATCCCATAATGGCCAACAAACCAAAATGTCTACTGTCTGTTTGCCTTTTCCATAGAACAAATGTTCTTTCCCCAGAATTATTCTTTAAGTCTCATGTGACCAGATCCCTGCATTTCATGAGATAAAAAGGATCTCATCAGTACTGCCCTCCTGTCTCATCTGCTCTAGCTGAATTGAGTGGCGACGTTGAGGTCTACGACACCTTGCACCTTCCTGTCTGTGGGTCTGAGTCTCATTAGCTCCTAGCCCAGGGCTTTCTTCTCCACGGCAAGGCTTTGAGGTTACATTACCAGTAGAGTAGCCTGGTAAGGGAGGTAAAAAGCCAGTGCTATGTGTTTGGTGCTTTAAACTCAACTGCTCTTGAGGCTTCCACTTCCTCATTGTGTTACACCCAGCATGGGCAGCAGGAGGCGCCAGAGAAAGAGAGCTTGTGCTGCTAGATAAATGGACGAGGTTTCTGCTCATAGGGACTGGAGGTAATGCTATAGTCCTGGCCTGATCTTCTAGGTGAGTGTCTGAGATAGAAAGGTTGAATGAGATAGCTGGTAGCTGAAGTAAATTTTGCTCAGTGAGAGAAGGTAGAGTGTTTCGCCGATTGTGAAGACGCTCCGATTGTGAAGAAGCAGAAGGTTTTTCCACATGGTTTCTGTACATTGTCTGGCAACAGTGTGGTTTTAAGCTTGCTTTTTTGAAGAAGCTACAATGACCTGCCTGCTGAGCAAGGTCACGGCCCCAGTGGTCAACCTGTCCATCCTCTTCTTTTTGCACAGCTCCCTGGTTTTCCTTTTCCTTACAGGTGCGGCTGAGTTGTGCCGGGTTGTGAATGGCTAGCCAGGGTTCAGAATTTAGTCGCTGCTGTTCTGATGCCTCCAGCTCCTGAGGCAGAGGTGAGGATGCCCTGCTACTCCTCTTTACTGAACCTCTGAAATTAAAGATGCCCTCTGTATCAGACTCAGAGTTTGGGGAGTTTGTTTTGAGCTCGATGTCAGAAGGCGACATACACATAACTGGTGAGGTGTCAGGTGATGGTGAGACATTTAAATAGCGGCGGCTTACTGTGGCACCACCCGTGCTCAGGTCTGTAGCAATGATGATGATATCGCGCCCTCTGGCTTTGCAAGCATCCAGCAACACCTGGATAGTATCCTGATCACGAGCGTTGATGGCATAGACCAGAGCTGAAGCTCCAGTGTAGTCCTCAATGGTGGGGTCAGCACCAGCGGAAATTAGTGCTGCAGCAACCTCAGCTCCAGCACGCTCCATGCAGACGTACATAAGTGGAGTGTGCCCGGCCTTGTCCTGGGCATTGGGATCAGCATGATGCTGCAGAAGAAAGCGTATCAGTCTTAGAGAGTTGGTGTTTCCGGATTGGTCAGCCCTCAGTGCTCTGCATGCAGCCAGCAGTGGGGTCTCTCCTCGCTGGTTGCGCTCATTGATCTGGGCACCCCCTTCCACCAGTAACCGTACCAGACGCAGCTTGCCAAGCTCCGCTGCTGTGATAAGAGGGCTTCCTTCAGGCATGAAGTCCTGTCGCTTAGCCATAGCTACAGTTGGGATGTGAGTTACCTACATGCACCTCATGTGTGTTCTGTGATTAGGTCTGGTCAAGATTCCATTATTGAGACTATTATGAGACTGGCTGGGACATGTCCACTTCTTTTCTGTTCCAAACAAGATGGTAGACAAAAGAAAAAAAGAAATATCCACCAGCCAAGATTACATTTTTAATAAAAACACAGACACAACATTTCATTCCAGCTAGTAGCCCTGCAATCCAGTAAACATGGAAAATAACTGGACTGATTACCCCCCTGCTATGAACTAAAGGTACAAAGAAGCACCTACAACACCAACTTCTGCATGTGCTTTCTCGTGGCATTGTTGGGATTCTAATGCTCATTTTGTTTGTACACGACTTACAATTTGTTTCATTTTATTAGTTATTAGATTTGTATAGTTTTTCTTA
This sequence comes from Trichomycterus rosablanca, assembly GCF_030014385.1. NCBI lineage: Eukaryota > Metazoa > Chordata > Actinopteri > Siluriformes > Trichomycteridae > Trichomycterus > Trichomycterus rosablanca. The sequence continues at coordinate 15,640,074 of NC_086012.1, forward strand.
ATTACTGTATTAATACACTGGTAGTCAATAATGGAAAATCTAAGTACATTTGCTTTAAGATGCTTTTTTAATCTTAAATTACTTAAATAGTTGTATACCAGCTAAGTCAGACAATCAGTTGTTCAGTTCTAAAAGTGGTTGGAAATGATTTCCAAATAGCTTGAAATGGCAGCACTACAAAAGACTCGGTCCTGTTTGGATGTGGACTGCTTTGAAACGCCTTTTTATCAGTAGGACGCCCGCCGGAGTTGAAAGGGAAAAAGAGGTCAGCTGTGCCTTGCCTTCAGAACCATTGTGTATGCAACCTTTCATTTCACAGCCAAACAAGATACAACACCTTTTACTCTCTGACCTCATATTTATAAGGAAATAATTCTATTATCTATCAAACAATAAACAGAATTTAATTTTGGAGTGGCCTAGTCAATGTCCTAACATAAACCCAATAAAGATGCTGCAGGATCTGATCAAATCACACATGTGCACAATTAGTGTGTCTTTTAAAAACTGTTCTGGAAGAAAATCTGAATCTACAAACTTGATTTTTAAAAACTTGAGACAGTAGAAAAAATTTACTAACTAATGAACTCTTTCCCAGTTTTTTTAATATACGTGTGTATTGTACATTTGCTGTTGACCACTGTTTTAAGTCACTCTTTCTTTACATATAGAGAACTTTCTGAATTTTCTGAATGTTTTAAATATTGTTGAATCTTCTTGCAATCATTCATTGAGACATTTGATTATTTGCTCCTGCAGTTAGTGGTGAGCCTCAGCCCATCCTTTCTAATAAACAGTTGAGCCTTGTGCTAGCATATCTTTCATACAAATACTGATAGAAGAACCTGTAAAAGATTATAAATATATTGCTAAGCACCAAAGCAGTATCTTTTAACCAGATACTCTTGAACAAGAACATTTTCCTTAACCTTTGCATATGAACATCAATAGCAATCTGCTCTTCTCTTCTGTAACTGCAAGAGAATTAGAACTGACCTGATGTTTGCTTTCAGATGCTGAAATATCTGCTGCAGGTCGTCTCCTGGCTTTGTGTTTTGTGAACTGATGTGCTACTGGCTCGAGGTTGAGAGAGGAGAGTGGCGATGTTTCTTCGAGATAGACCAAGGGGGTTTGTTTTACTGAGGGGAAAGAGGAAGGGAGGGCATTCTGCCATGTGTGCACTGGGTGAACTGCGGGGCCATGTTTCTTCAGCCCGTTCAAATACAATCTGGTCAATTTCATTTTTATAATAACAAATGAAAATTTATTAATAACTGATTAAAAATGTATTAATAAATATAATCAGTTGTTAGTTATTTGCACATTTATATTAGACAATTGATTAGTTCAAATGCTGACTGTGAACCTCAGAGCCTGAACTCAAAACTTTTTTGTTAAATGTATTTTTTTTATCTAAATGAATCTTGAATCTGAATTTTAAAATGGCATCTTATGTAGACATTTTTCTTTAATATAAGTAGGCATTATAATATTAAAATATATTTAAACATCTGCAAATACTGCAGAAATCAACTAAGAATTAACAATTTTCAACAGCTGATTATCTTAAACCTGCCAAATCCAAAGCTGACACCACAAATCAAGTTAGACCAGTTTAGCTCATAACTTGAAGCTAGATTTGTCAGCCTTGGGTTTGGATAAACAGAGTCAATAATTATGCTTAGGATCAGAGCTAGTTAATAGTTTGCCTGCAGGCTTAGAGCCTTCTGTAGGAATTTGGCTTCCTCTGGAATGGAAAATTACAGCTGATCATCTGTGTAATACCCAGTCAAAACCTGTAACACAAATCAAATTTCTGATCCATTTAATTAAAATTCACCACAGGATTTTCTACTTAGTACAGTAGTGGGTATCTTATACATATAACCAAGTTTTCAAATGCCAGATATGTGTTATAAATTTGGATGGCTTCTTATTAAACAGGATGAATAGTCAGTGCACAGGTACTGTTAGAGCTGGTTAATCAATCAGTCCTGACTGGTTTAATAGACAGTTTTATACCTCAGAAAAGATATAGTTTAGAAATATGTTTATAAATACACCTTCATAATACATTACTACACATTACTAGTGAGTTAGGCTCTGTATAGGTGGGTGGACATAGATCTGAGGTGAGGAAAAGTGGAATAATGATGCAAGCTTTAGATAAAATTTTAATATATAGTACATTATATTAATTATATAGAAAAACAATAGTCTATTATTGTTTTGTCTAGTAATATATGAACCATAAATAAAAATGTATAAGCAGGTTAGAGCCTACAGCTAAGGTTAGTACTTACCTTGAATGGAAATTTCCAACATAATCCACTGTTGTGGTTCTTAATTACTAATTATTTACTAATTAAGTTGATCAAACATTTATTGACATAAATATATTTTATTTTTGCTTTGTTTTGTGGGTATAGCATCGTAAAGAACATGAGGATGCCTTCAGTTGATCTTTATGGCGCACTTACAAGATTAGTAATCTATAAACATTCACAAATCTAAGATAAATGGTAACGAAACATGAACTGTGCGTTGTTTTTATATATTTATTGTTTACTGTTTATTCACGATTGTTAAATAAACATCTTCTTTACCAGCTGAATTTTATCTCTACTAGTGACAATTCCAGAAAATTCACGAGCGTGGAAGTGATTGGTCAGTGGGACGGGCTCGCGGAAGGTATAAATACAGGATCAACGCCAGTAACGGTCACTTCATAGCTCTGCTTCTGTTGTTGCATGTGGTGCTATCGGTGCAAGCTTCTGTATTTCCAGAAAAGTAGGTATTTATTGCACATAATCCAGTAATACCTTATGAAAACGCTTTCAATATTTAGACACCGTGTATTGTTTACAATCTAAGCCAGTCAATTTAGGTTCTATAGTTAACGTAATATAACGGCAGTTGCTACCAGTGTACTTAGCTACCGGCTGTATAATTAGCATGCTGTATTAGCCAGTTGTGTTTAATGGTTATTCGTGTTTCTTGGATGTTTTGCAGCTCCTCAATAATGTCCGAGAAGATTCGAATCAACAGCCCGAATGTGCGCTACACGGAGCAGTATATAGAGTCCCAGTACACGTACCAAACCTCCTCCGTGTCCCATGATGGAGAGACATACACGGTGGGTCTGTTTTCTCACACTTAATGCTGCCTGTTGTTAAATGAACATGACCAAGTGAGCCTAAAATGATTTAGAATATATAACTGTAGAGTGGAATGTTATATATAAGAGCACACGTTGGTACAGTGGTAAATACATGTTCAGTAAAGGAACATTAAAGGATAAATATCAGGCTGTTTATACTTGTATTCCTGTTTTCTTGGTCCTGACCAACCCAGAAAATATAGGTAATATTAAACAATTTAAGGTGCCCTGGTGTATACTTGTATATTACACATTAGGCCAAAACATATAAAGAACATAAACAGAAATGCTGGCTGCAGGTAGGTGTGTTTTCTTAGACTAAGAAAAGTCTTTAATCAATTTGGCTTTTATTTTATATACTTTAATGCAAATATTCACACAATGTTTTATTCATACATAATATGAAAAATATGAAAAAGATCATCATTCAGACATCATGGTAATAAATGTAAATATAGAAAATACAATATGGAAAACTGGGATACAATATGGAAAGCTTACAAAAACATTAAAACGATCCAAACAATACATTTAAATTGAAACAATAATGTAAGTATAGCATTTGGTGGTAAGCTGATTGGTAATCATATTTCTGCTCTATCCCCCTAGGTAACACCACACAGTACTATGTTCACTTTCCGTACAGAGCGACATGTGCCCAAACTGGGTGTGATGCTGGTGGGCTGGGGAGGAAACAACGGCTCCACAGTCACTGCCGCTGTGCTGGCCAATAAGCTCGGTCTCACCTGGGCAACCAAGAATGGCATCAAGGTAAATACCCTTTATAACAAATGGGACATTCATTATTATTTCACTATGCTTTATAAAATGAAACATAATAAAAATATTTTTTATAAATAAGCCCCCCTGCCTAGTAAATTGGAGAAAGAACCAAATAATGTGGACCACCAACATTTAGCCATCCAGGAAACAGAGCTTAAAAAAAACACATGTCGTACTATTCGGATGTTCAGGAATAGGCAATATTTGTGCATGTGTATAAGGGCTGTGTCTTAGTAGGAATGTAAGGGCCCAGTTTTTGTTAACTTTTCAGTTTTACAACTATGTATTTTACTAAAATTAACAAATTGCTTCTGATTCTCACTTAATGTTTTTGTTTTTTATCTTCTCCTAGAGAGCTAATTACTTTGGCTCATTTCTTGAGGCTTCTACGGTGTCTCTGGGCTCAGGACCAAAAGGAGAGATCTTTGTGCCTTTCAGAGACCTGTTGCCCATGGTGCATCCAAATGATATTGTATTTGATGGTAAAAACTGCACTAGGCATGCATGATCATGCAGATATGTTGACTGTTAGTTAAGTGTCTATTTTTTAGTAGGCTTTTGTGGTTTTTTTGTATTGTTTGTATTTTTTGAAGCCATATTGCTGTTGTAAACTTCCATTTTCCCCAGGGAGGCTAGGTCTTGGAAATTTCGCTGTAATCTTACAGTCCTGATCCTGTTAATCAGGATCATCTAGGCCACCATACTTGATAGATGAGTCTTGGATCTAAGCCATGCAGTATTGTTAATCCCCAGGAATTGGGCTGGGTCTCTGTCTTTTTTGAGTGAGACAATGAGAATGATGGTTATGAGTTAAGACTGTGCAATTAACATAATTTAAGCTGCATTTAATACATTTAAAGTTCAATTTTTGTTTGGTGGTTGACTGTTAACCGTCAAGCTTATAGCAGCCCATCACGAAGTGTCATGTACATTGTAACATAAATTGTGAAACTATTATTAAAAGTGTATCAGTGGACATTTCATTGCAATGTTGAGCACTACTGAGGTAGACTTCTGTTTCCTAGGCTGGGACATTTCCTCAATGGACCTCGGCCGTGCCATGGAGCGTGCTCAGGTTTTGGACTGGAACCTTCAGGAGAAACTGCGGCCCCACATGAGCCAGCTCCAACCCAGGCCATCAATTTACCTTCCAGACTTTATTGCTGCAAACCAGGAGCACAGAGCTGACAACATCCTCACTGGCACCAAGGCTGAGCAGGTAAGAGCTCATTTCTACAAGCGTGTATATACATTTACAACTGTAGGATTAGTGCAGCATAACTTGGTGTGAGTGTTTTTTCAGATGGAACAGGTTCGGAAAGATATCCAGGACTTTAAGAAGAAGAGTGGTGTACATAAAGTCATTGTGCTGTGGACGGCAAACACCGAAAGATTATGTGATGTTTTGCCTGGTGTCAATGACACTGCCAAAAACCTTCTTGCTACCATCCAGGTTAGTGATAATTATCACTGCTACTGCTTTGGTTTTACTTTTTATAAGAGCATCTTTATAACTGTGCTTATTGTTACATAATATAGTCTGTTAACGTCAGCTGCTTGTTAAAACACTTTAAAAAGAATTGTAAATACATGTATTGTTCTAATAGCTGGCACGTGTGAATTAGAATGCTGTGATTAAATACGTCAACAGTATTGCCCAGAGCGAGGGCGTTCTTGCATTACTCACTTCCTTTTTTAAGTGATGCTTCTTTCCAGTAGTTTTCCATTTTCTGTAGATATGTCAGAGCTGTTCAGGGGAAAAGCCAAACACATGTTGCATTTAAACAATGTTACATCAGTGTTATATTAGATCAGTAATATCACATCATGTCTTACTTTGTTTCTTAAATGACAGTATGCAATGTTTTGCTTCATATATATAAGAGGAATTCAGTAAGGGTTTGTAGTTTCCTAGAAATCATCTTTGTACATTATTCTGTTTGCATTATTTCCATACAGAATGAAGGAGAGGTTTCACCATCCACTCTGTTTGCAGTGGCTAGTATTCTAGAGGGCTGTGCCTACATAAACGGCTCCCCTCAGAACACCTTCGTACCTGGAGTTGTAGAACTGGCAGTTCAGCAAGGGGTCTTCATTGGAGGAGATGACTTTAAATCAGGCCAGACCAAACTGAAATCTGTTCTTGTGGATTTCCTAGTCAGTGCAGGCATTAAGGTAGCAGACGTACACCAGATTGTAATTTAATAATGACCTAGTAAATAAATTATCTTGTGTTAGGAAATTGAACAGACAGGGGTATTTGATAACCGAGTCTCTTTTACATTGCAGCCGACCTCCATTGTGAGCTACAATCATTTAGGCAACAACGACGGCATGAACCTGTCTGCCCCACAGCAGTTCCGCTCGAAGGAGATCTCAAAAAGCAATGTAGTAGATGACATGGTGGAGTCCAATCCAGTTCTCTACCAGCCTGGAGAGAAACCTGACCACTGTGTGAGTGTGTAGCACATGGCTTTGTATTAGGATATCCAACACGGTCATAGTCAGCCATCCATATAGCGGCTCAAAGTTAATGTTGTTAATTTAGTTGAGTGAATTCTTGTTAGAAATGCTTTTTGAGTTGTAATCCCAATTGTCTGTAATTTAGGTGGTTATTAAGTACGTTCCTTATGTGGGAGACAGCAAGCGAGCCATGGATGAGTACACGTCAGAGATAATGATGGGAGGCACCAACACCATTGCTCTGCACAACACATGTGAGGTATGGTTCAGCTAAACCTATCCAGCTGCAGTATGTATGTATTACATTATATACATTTTATTATACTTGCATTGTCCTTAATTGCAAGTATAACATATATTAATACTTACACAGCTTTGGACTGTACTGGAACATCAGTAGTAAGCCTACATATAAAAGTTCTGTCTTTATAACTTAATTTAGGACTCCTTGCTGGCTAGCCCCATCATCCTGGACCTGGTCATCCTGACTGAGCTGTGTCAGAGAATTACATTTTGCACACAGCAGGATTTGTCCTTCCAGTCCTTCCACAGTGTCCTGTCCCTGCTCAGCTTTCTCTGCAAGGCCCCTTTGGTACCACCTGGTGCACCGGTGGTCAACTCCTTCTTCAGACAGCGGTCCTGCATCGAAAACGTTATGAGGTGAAGGAGAATGCGTTCATGGTTCATTCAATATTTAGCAATAAATGTCAGATGTGCACTATTTTGTTTGAACTTTATAATTATAAACAATTTAAAAAAAATAAATTAGAAAAACTCATTCAACAAATGAATAAATCAATGATAGAACAAATATAGAATCAAAATAATTCTGCTATTATGTCATACAAAAAGTTTGTTGGCACTGTAGAAAAGTTTGTCATTAACTGCACATCTGCCACTTTTTAAAAAAATAAGTGTAGGTCTATATTTTATTTTCTTTCTGTGAAATATAACTGTAACTTTTGTCTTTCTTGCTTTTGTTAAAGGGCCTGTCTCGGTCTCCCACCTCAGAACCACATGCAGCTGGAACACAAGATGCAGAGACAGTTTGTGCCGTGCTATGAGAAGAAGCTCAGTAACACTGCAGCTGCAAAGGAAAGTGAGACTAATACCAATAGTTACAACAGCATTAAGTGTAACCAAATAAGTAACCAGAAACATGTGGAACGATAAAAAAAAAAATCTTTCAGTGACTAAATGGGCCTTTAATGAGGTTCCTCTCAAGGTTTCTTCCTCATAGGGAGTTTGCCACGGTCACCCTGGACTTGCTCATTGTATGTGATGTAGTACACAAAATAATTTTAATGTAATGTTCTTAATCAAAATACCAAGTATCAAAGAATGACCCTACACATAAACCTCTGAAAGCCTTACAAATATCCACTCCATTTTATATAAAATTTAAAGAAAACAAAGTCTTTTGTTTTGTTTTGTTTGTATTTTGACGTTAGAACAAAATTATGTATTTGTGAGCATACAACAGATTTAGACTTTAGCACTGATGTTTAAATAACATTCATCATTTAACTAATTTAAATTACCATTTGTAGTTTGTTGCAAAGCTGACATTAACATCAATTAATTTAATTTCTTTTCATCAGATCAGATTTAATTTCACATTATTACAAGAGTCCCTCTGGTAAACAACATTAGGGAATTATCCTGGTCATGCAATAAGTGTTGTTTAAGAACCCACTTCTATGCTGGCTTCATGTTTAGGCTGCTTTTGTTGTTGATAAAAAAATTTTCACCTTTAATTTAAAGGTCAAGTTCTCAATACAGCACACAAACTGTTAAGAGAAGCAGCCCCATATTATGTTGCTCCTATTTTGTGCTATGAGTATGGTGTACTTGGAATCATGAGGGCAATCGTTTTTTTAACGTTAAAACATTCTCAGATGGTACAAATTGCTACTAAATGTAGAAATGGATCACCCAAGTAGTGTACATCGTCTCTCCAGCTGTCAGTAACTTGCCCTTACAACGTTAAAGGTGTAGCTTGACACATTATTAAGCAATAAAAAAAACTTTCATTAAGGAAAAATGTGTGAGTTGTTTCTTATCATTGACTTTTTGTATTATAAATGTTTTATGTACGGCTGAAGTCGAAAGTGTACAAACACTGGGTGAACAATATTCATACTGCATACAACTTAGTTTCTTTCACCTTGATAACATTTAACTCTCTTGATAAGCTTTGTAAACTATTTTACTGACTGCTATAATTTCTTAATTCTCAATTGCTTTATAAGGAATAAAATGTAAAAAAAAAAAAAAAAAAGGTTAAGGTCTGTTTTGATTTGATTTGCATGTGACCGTATTTTTATTGAAGTTGTATTTGCTAGCCAGCAGTATGTCCTTCGATCGTTTATTAAATAATCCTCGATTGTAAGATTTTATTGTATTTTATAACAATATTAAAATCCATTTGTATGCCGTATCTCCTCTATAATGTCTCTAATTGTATTTCTAAATTCCACTAGAAGGGCAGTGGTGGCAGAGCTTTGGGTTAATGAGGGCTCAAAACAATTCAGTAAATACATATGAAAAGGTGAACCCCTCTCAGCTCCAGGAGCACCACACGATGCCCCTGCACCTTGATCCCAGGTTCCAAACAAGCTGAAATATGCTGTAAAAGTTATTTATTGTACTGTACACGTGTGTATATGGCAAATAAAAGCGTCCTATCTGTCCTAGATTGTTTCTGCTGCAATGTGCAGATGATAGGGTCTGAATTTAGCATGAACAGGAGGGATCAATCGACCCAACATGTCTTGTGCCAGCAGGTTAGATCGATGGTGTTGTGTGTGCGAGTTTTTCTTGGCTGCATTCTTTTACAGAAAACACTATTTATTAATTAATGTGATTCAGGCGTGTTTCAGGCACATTTCCGATATTATCACGTCCACATGTGGATATAAAATGTAATTTTATTGTCAGCATCCGCTCTGTCCTGGTCAGGGTCGCGGGGCATCCTGACCACCAGGAATCACGTGGCGCAGGGCAGTGATACCCTGGACGGGGCGCCAGTGCATCGCAGGACTGAACCACCGCGGTACTGAACCGCTGCCAGCGCGGAGCTTCAGCGTGGAACTTTGTGACGTCACAGTAGGACCTCAGGAAGATAAAAGCTCAGTTGATGCGTTTCTGCTTCATTTCATTGTTCAGCACGTCAAGGAACGGACACGAGAGAGCTGTAAGTCAAATTAAATGTAGTTTATACTGAATTTTATATATATATATTTTAAGTACAGTGTCTTGCAAAACATCTGTAAAAAGAATATTAAATAATGTTAAAGACATAAGAGCTGGAGCTACATAAACTGAAAATAAATAAGAAAACGTGATGGATGAATAGATGGACTTTGAGATGGAGACCTTCTGACAGACAAAAATACAATATAATATAATATAAATAAAAGTAGTTATATTGTAATAGTGGCCATAATGTAGAGACAGATGCGTTAAATGTGCCAGGTAAATAAGTGGGTTATTATTATTATTATTATTATTATTGGTGGCACGTTGGCTCTGTGGGTAGCACTGTCGCCTCACAGCAAGAAGGTCCTGGGTTCGATTTCTGGGTAGAACAGTCCAGGTCCTTTCTGTGTGGAGTTTGCATGTTCTCCCTGTGTCTGTGTGGGTTTCCTCCGGGAGCTCCGTTTTCCTCCCACAGTCCAAAGACGTGCAAGTGAGGTGAATTGGAGATACGAAATTGTCCATGACTGTGTTTGAAATCAAACCTGTGAACTGATGAAATCTTGTGTAAAGAGTAACTACCGTTTCTGTCATTAATGTAACCAAGAGCGCGTAAAACATGACGTTAAAATCCTAATCAATAATAATAATAATTATCATAATTAATCGTAATCACTAATTATTATCTTTTATTCATTAAATCATAAACTGGTTAGGAAGTTTTGTCAGGTTGTATGAATTATGCATGTCTGTAAATTAACACCATGATGTTTTTCTGTCATTAATAGAAGTCTTTCTTTATCAGCACCATGAACAAACTAAAATGCTTCAAAAGCTTTTTTTCCCGCTCTGACAGACGGGGCGAACAGGAAGAGAGTGTAAGTGTCCATTACGATCATCTTATAACAGATTAACAACCACCTTTTGCCATCATCCTAGCAACTTGCCATCTTGTATGGATCTTGTAATCTTTTACAAACATAAATCTTCCATCTTTTACAGGGGCCTGTGGACAATCTGCAGGATTTAATTGCAGGGATCCAAACAATATTAGTGGACGAACTTATAGACAACCTGCTTCCTCCACTAAAGGAGTTTGTATACAATCGATGTCCAGCAAAATCCGTCCATTTAAACCAGACCAGGAACCAAAATGACCCTGGACCCTCTGGACACAGTCACATGTTAGAACAGCAGCTTGAAACAGAGCCAGAAGAATGCACTGAGGGGAACATTGAAACCCTCAGAAAGGCCCATGAAAGGGAACCAGGAGCAGAAGAAGACAGTATGGACCTGAGGAATTCTGTGAGGCAGGTCCTGTTCAGTAGTGCCAGCAGCACACAGCAAGATAAAGTCATTCAGCCATCGATAGAAACTATGACTGAATCTCTTGCTAGAGTGCTCTGCCAGCACCTGCAGGACAAAATCACTCTTCTGCTCCAGAATGTTAAACAGCTAGTGGAGCACAGAAGCTCTCCGTACGACTGTCTTCCTACACCATGTGGCTGCAACTATTCATTATTAGATTTTTTTCTGAATCTGCTTAAGGCCAAAAGTTCCCCAAATCCAAAAGAGCTATCACTCTACTACAAGATTCTTCTACACACTGTTGTGGACAAAACAGTGACGCAATTGTTGACGAAAGGATGTGAGGTAGAGGAATCACCGATGGGCTCCCCTCAGTGTGAGCTCGTTTCATTGCTTCATCCCGTCCTTCTAACGACGATCATGGAAAATCTCATCCCTTCAAACCAAGGTAAATTATTGTCTTTCTCACTATGCGTTCACTATGGTGATGGTATATTTTTGCATCATTGTTTTGAAAACACATTTTAAAACATGTACTTATATTATTTCAGTAGAGGACGCTTCTTGCAACACAATACCGTCCTCTGAACAAAACGAAGACACCACAGAGGTCCTGGGTTCAGGACAGTGTGAAGACTCTGTCAATGGACAGACAACCACAGTTGGTAAGAAACAGAAAATCCCTTTTGAACACCTTTCAGAACAGAACCATTTACTACAATTATTGGATTAAAAATAAACGTTTGTGTGAGGTTTTGCTTATTCACCACATCGGTTTTTTATGAGCTTTTAACCATCACAACTCTCTTTGTGTTTCTTCTTTCTATGATACAAAGACACAAATCCAAGAAGAACATGGATGAAAAAAGTCTGGGACTTCTTCAGAGGAGTGTGGCAGAGGGTCAGACGACCTTTCAGCAGACGATCCAGTTCCAGCAATGTACTTACATAATAATAAGAGCTGATTTTATGTGAAACTGGGTGTTTAATGAGAAAATCTTGTATGAAAATTGTAATCTTTTTTAAACATAAATCTTCCATCTTTTACAGGCTTTGAATGTGGACAATCTGCTGGATTTAGTTGAAAGGGTCCAAAGTATATTAGTGGAGGACCTTAAGGACAACCTGTTTCCTCTACTGGTGGAGTTTGTAAAGATTCAATTTCCTTGTACATCCACTAGTTCAAACCAGACCAGGGACCATAATGGACCCTCTGGAACCAGTGCCACTAAAGATCAGCAGCTTGAAACAAAGCTACGAGGGGAAAACTTGACACCTAGTAACACAGACACTGTTGTGGACAGTATGGCCCTGAGAATTCGTGTGAGGCAGGTCCTGTTCAGTAGTGCCAGCAGCACACAGCAAGATAAAGTCAGTCAGGAACCATCAGTTAAAACAATGACTGAATCTCTTGCTGGAGTGCTCTGCCAGCACCTGCAGGATAAAATCACACCACTGCTCCAGAATGTAAAACAACTACTGGAATGCAGAATTTCTCAAGACGACTGTCTTCCTACACCATGTGGCTGCAAAGATTTTGCATTAGATTTATTTCTAAATTTGCTTAAGGCCACAAATTCTTCAAGTCCAGAGGAGCCATCGCTCTTCTACAATATCCTTCTGCACACTGTATTGGACAAAACAGTGACGCAACTGCTGGCTAAAGGATTTGAGGTAAAAGGGTCACCCATAGGCTCCCCTCAGAGTGAGCTTGTTTCACTGCTGCATCCTATAATTTTAATTACAATCATGGACAATCTTGTCCCATCAAAACAAGGTAAAGTTTTTCTTTCTCACTATGTGTTCACCATGGTGACGGTATATTTTGTATCATTGTTTTAAAAAAGCATTTATAATCACGTGTATATATTATTTCAGTAGAGGATGCTTCTTGCAACACCATCCAGTCCTCTCAAAAGAATGAAGTGTTCTCTATGGTGACAGTATATTATTGTATCATTGTTTAAACAGCATTTTAAAATGTGTTTCTATGTGATTTCAGTAGAGGATGCTTCTTTAAACACCACCACAGAAATATCTGCAGATCCTGTTGATGAATTCCCAATTCAATGTAAATAACAGAAAAATCTATTTCAACACCATTCAGAACAAAAAAAAATACATTTGGTTTAGTTATATGTTGGGTTAAATGTTTGCTAATTAACCACAAAAACCTTTTATGAGTTTTAACCATAATGACTGACTTTGTGTTTCTCCTTTCTATGATACAAAGGCACAAAACCAAGAAGGAAAAGAACCAAACAGGTTCAGGACGACTTCAGAGGAGTGAGCCAGGCAATCAGACGACCTCTCAGCAGAAGATTCCATTCTAGCTGATGCTGATTTATTTTTATTTTTAGTTTCATTTTAGCAATTAAACATTGTAAGAGATGTTCTAGATAATACTAAAGCGAGTGTAGCTGCACACTTTCCAATTGGTATACTAAATTTACAAGGTATTTTATAAGTAAACAGACAGGGATGAGATTGTTTAAATATCTCTCTGGCTATAGTTCATTACTTACAGATTGCTAATATTCATCTCATCGATCTGATTTGTTTTGAAGTGATTTGGGTGAAAGTTTTCCTTTTGTGTGACTTGAGCTCTATCTGTACTGAGGTTGAGCTCCTTTAATGATTGGATTGTTTGTGGGCTAAGTTATTTTAATGGGTTTAGTTACAGTAGACCAAAACTGATCAGTTTAAAACTGATCATGTTCACTTTTGCCACTTTACTTCAGTATTATTCAGAACCTTTTCTTGTAATATTTACTTTTTTCTCTGTATGTTTCTAAATAAAAATAAATAAATGATGCAGATAAAAAAAACAGCCTCAATTTTACTTATTACATCTAAACACTGTTGTTACTAAAGCTAGTGTTGTAGAACTACTAACCCTATTTGCCAGAAGAGTTGGAACATTTTTGTTTTGTACCCAAAGGGGTCATTGGCACTTCTTTGTAAAGTGCAAAATATAGAATAGGTCAATTCTTGAGGTTTGTATTTTTGGATAAATTGTTTTAAACCATTAGTCTTTCTAAAACTAAATATTGTATTATGTAAGTACTTTAAGGGTCATCATTTTAACACTTTTATAGAACTTACTGAAAATTTGATACATTTTTCAGTCATTTAATAAACTGGCTACTGACTGACCATAACAAATATAAACATGTTTGTTGCAAGATTTATATAACTAGTGGAAATGCATTTTTTCTGGATCTACTCTGCTTTTCATTATAAATCAGTAAAAGCTGAATCATTAAAAAAGGAAAGGAGATTACATTTTTACAAATGTGCTCACTTGATTTTAATTTACACCAAATACTAAGGAATTCTGTATATTTGTTGAAAATTCTACCTTTTTTTACTAGAAGCATTTTCACTAGTCATATGAAACTTTTGGCCTTTACAAAAACAATTTCACTAAAATAATTATTTTTTTCTAAAGCATTGTTACAACTATAAGCATCTGAAATAGGTTTTTACACAAGGGTAGACAATTCATACATGTACCAGCCAGCCCACCATAAATCATGGTCTTAGACTCATTTTGTGGTTGGCCAGAAATATCATTATCCCTTAAAAACGAATGATGATAAATAAATTAATAGATAAAATATAGCATCTGTTTATATTCATTTATCAATTTATTTCATAATGAATGGTTGAGCTTGTGGTGAACATTCAAGAGCAGAGATTCTACAATAAACTACAGCACAGTATAGGCTTACAAACGTCCCTACTTTATTTCATTATATAAAATATAACATTTACAAATTTACACTAATTTCATGAATTCAACTATGTAATATGACATGAAAATTCATACTCTTTTAAACATCCATCTGGAGCATGTCAAATATTCTAACCTACTGAATAAAACAGGAAAGTAACCACGATACATTGTTTTTAAAATAAAACCAGAAAAGCAAGTTCATTGTGAAACCGTCCACCAACTTTTAAATACAGGAGGTTTTAATGTGCAAGTGGTGCCATGGTTACAAGAGACAAAAAATGTGTTATACAAAAACCCTATATACACAGTTAGGACCAAATATCTGAATACATTAATAAAAATGCTTCTATTTCTAACTTTTTTTTTTACAAACCTGAAAAGATTTGCAAAAACTACATGAAAAGCAAATAATATTAATGAGAGCTGTCGTAGACTTTCATCCAGTCACCTGACCTAAACCCCAGTGAGCAGTTATGGGGGTTATGCATGCTCAGTAACATTACAAGATGCTCTTTGGAAAATTGTGAGATCATTCTGGGATGACATGGATCATCACAGTTCGCAAACTTGTGGTGTCCATGCCAGTGTACGGGCCTATATCAAACACTTTGCTTTTGTTAATGTTATGCTGATTATATGATTTGTGATGAAAACATTGCATTACAATGTAATGTAAACCAGAATCAATTTCACTAGCAGTTATCAGAAGTTCAGTCCTCGCTGAATGATGTGGGATCTGTTATGTTTTGGGTCTGTTTTAACTCCAAAAACCCTGGAAGGCTCCTTGGCATCACCGACTCTTCAAAGTACCATGAGATTTACATTTCTTTTTCATTCTCAGCATGATTTTACAATAAATTGTCACAAAGACATTTTAATGACATTAATTACCAAGAGTACCAATCAAAGGCTTACATGTAACTGTAAGATACATAGTTCATAGCAACACTGTCAGCAATAAACACCTCTTTACCACCTCTGTCCACTGTGTAGGCGGACATGTCTGAGACAATTATCCTGCCTGGAAAACATCTTTCCACAGAGCTGGCAGTGGTACGGTTTCTCTCCTGTATGTGTTCTTTTATGTGTTATCAGTCTCGTCCTCTGGGTAAAGCCTTTACCACATTCCTCACAACGAAAAGGCTTCGATATGGCATGGCAAACTGGTGCCTTTCCCTGCACAGGAAGCGGGTTCGTCAATGAGAAACTGTTGGTAGATAATTGTGTGTGGGGCCGAGATGCCATACCAAACGTGTTTCTGTGCTTTCCAGTGGTGTTTGGAGTTCTTTGTGTGGTTAAGTGACCCACAGGGTCCCTCAGTTGTCCATAGTCAGAATCTTTGTCTGTCCTGCCTTGTGCAGGACCAAAAGAGTCCACGTGTTTATTAGGAAAGCAATCGGTTTGCAGGTTCAAATTAGAGGCCATACACTGGTTCAGGTGAATCTGTTCATACTGCTCTAACCCCACACAGCCATCAGACACGTCAAACTCATTTGTCATGTCGTCTTCGACAGATGACCACAAGTGAGCGTCTCTCTGATCTGTCTTGGAGCTGGTGTTTGAATCCACCATGCTGTAATCTGCTCGTTGCAGGCTCAGTTCCTGATCAACAAGCTCCTCCACTTGCTCAATCTTCATTTCAAACTCCAAGCTGCTGAATTCATCTTCATCACAAGCATGCTGTGCAGGTTTCTGTCTGCCTGGCACTGATGCATGTGTCTGGCTAACTTTGAGTACTTCAGTTACATGATGTGAAGGTGGTAGTGCTCTTTCAGGTAATGGTGGTTTCTCTTCTTTGAGTTCTGGCATTACATTTGTATTTAACATCTGGACATGGCTTGCAGTTATTGGTTCCTTCCTGTGTGCCATCATCTCTGTTTGATAGAGAAAACTGTTAGTCAAAGCATTGAAAGACTTAAAAACAGTTTAAAATGGTATTATTATGGCTGTTGTGTAACAGTAAAACACCAAAGCACCAATATTAAGGCATCAGGTATTTCTCATTAGCACAGAGTTAAATCAGTACTGCAATTTCATTTACTTCTCTTTACGTCTAAGTGCATTGTACCATTCTGCAGTGCAAGTGTTCACATAGTTAACAGAACTACACTGAAAATACCTTTGTTAATTAATTAAATCATACCTTATTGCCCTGGTCTTGATATTTTCATAGCAATAGCTGCCAATTTCTGTGTCATCTATTTACTACAACTGCATGATTTTTATTTTGTTTAGCAGGAACACACAGTACCCTAATTCCATTATGCACATAGAGTTATTCTAATGCTAAACAAATAACACTTGCCAAATAACTTTCCATTGTTGTTCTAGACCTGTGACATATATTCAACTTTACACTTACCTGGCATCTAGTTAGGTATGATGATTTTTAAGCCATGATTGCTCACCTACACAATTATGATGATGAGATAACACGGCTCACTCTATAAAAGCACAATTCATGTTTTAGTTTTTATTATTTTTATAATTGTAGGGCTTTGTATAACATTAGGCTAAACGATTGCTTCTATTTATTTTCCTGTCATTTTTGTATTTGGTGTTTTCGTTGTGGTTCATTAGACATATGAGATAAAACTTTACACTCATCTGGTATCTAGTTAGGTAGGGTGATTTTTAAGCCATGATAGCTTACACGTGATTATTACAGGGAGAAAACACGGCTTACTCAAGTGATTCAAGAGTCCTAAACTGCATGTTGTGTGCTGCATTGTGTGTAACTAAACCATTGGCTGTGCACTAATTAAACATAACATTAAGTTTAGTAGCACATGCAACCTGTTTGCTGTTGCTTTGTAATTAAAGCACAATTAATGTTTTAATTTCATTAATTAAGACTTGTGGGCCTTCTATAATATTAGGTTACACTGTTGATTCTATTTATGTTTCTGTCAGATCTGTGTTTGGTTTGGGTATTTCAGATGAACTGTTTAAATCACGCGAGATTTTGAAGCTGTTAATTGTAACAATGTCAACAAATATCGCGATATTTCGCCCAGACTAGTACCTTTATAAAAATACACACATACACACACACACACTGACCTGTATCAATCATTTGGACCTGGACACCGACCGAGCACCGGTCTGAGGAGGCTAGCAGCAGAGTTTGTACTTTTTTCAGCTCTTTCTCGGTGAGTTGGAGACGTTTTTTCAGTGTTTCTATCTGCTCGTCTCTGCGCTGGATCTCTCGGTTAAACGCAGCGTTGTCCTCCTCTATCAGCTGGTTAATGTCCGTCCCTGCTGCCTTACTCAACCCATCTAATATCGCCATTATCCGCGTCTGTAACACCACTGCACCCATGTCTACCTGCGGAAACACAAGTTCACTACACAACACTGAGCTACGGATGAATTATCACTATCGACTGTGTCTCTGCACTTCATGTATAACCAGAATGTGACAGTAACTGTTAGCTGCTGGGAAGAAAATGTTGCTACTAGTCACAACAGCTGAGCTCATGTCCGGTCCCGAATCAGAGGAAAACACCCGTCAAAATACAAGCACGTCAGAACCAAGATCAGAGCACATTAATTAATTCATCATTAATCACTTATTTCATTGTTCTTCTCTTAATTCTAATAACTCTGTTTAACTGTAGCAGGGTGAACCTCGGTCCTGGACGCATACTGCCCTGTAGAACTTCAAACTACCAACACATCTGATTTAACGATCCAATGATGCTCAGTGATCTATTTGCAACGTCCTGGGTTCGATCTGTGTGGAGTTTTTGAAGAATTGCCACAAACAGAAAGGACCCAAACCGCTCCACCTGGGGATTGAACCCAGGACCTTCTTCCAATCTGCGTGGGTTTCCTCTGGGAGCTCCAGTTTCCTCCCACAGTCCAAAGACATGCAAGTGAGGTGTATTGGAGATACTAAATTGTCCATGACTGTGTTTAACATTACAACTTGTGAACTGATTAATCTTGTGTAATGAGTAGCTACCTTTTCTGCCATAAATGTAACCAGTGTACAACATGATGTTAAAATCCTAATAAAATAAATGTATCAATTAACTCTACAGGGCAGAAAATTTCGTTTAAAGTTAAACAACAATTTCACTATATTCAATCTTTATCTCATATGTGAATCATACTGGAGATGGCACAGTTAGTTAAGTAGTTTGGATGAGAATCTAAAACAATTTATTGTGGTAAAACAAAATGAAAGGAATGAAAGTGGGACAAATACCTTTTCACTATGGATTTGTTTATCTAAAACTATTTCACTTAGGCATTAGATTTAGCATCAGATCAAAACTGAAACAAATTCTTTTAATGATAGTCATAGTGTGTGTGTGTGTGTGTGTGTAAAATATCGTGCCATTTTAAAAGCCAGCTACTGGCACATGCCTGTCTGTGTCAAAGTACAAAAATATTCACAAGGAGATTCTTGGCAAACAATTTTTATTAAAAAAAATAATAAAATACCTTGCTTGCTTGTTTGTTCTAGTTGTATTATTATGCAGAGAAAAATATATAAATAGAAACCTTAAAACATGTATCAAATAGCGTATTATACTTGTTTTTAATTTTTGGAGAGTAACTACACCGGTCGTTTTTCCCTGCCAGAGTCGCCCTATTCGTACTCGTTAGTGGTTTTATACTTGGATTCCTGTAAAGCTGCTTTAAGACGATGTTTTTGTAAAAAGAACTATACAAATACAGTTGAGCTGAATCAGCCTAACTAAATTAAAGTAGCCGGTCCAGCAATCGTCAGAGAAGACGAAATGTTCATCTCCTCACACACTGCAGTCACCAGTAGTTGTAGGCCACCTCCTCCTCAGTGTGGCTGCGCTGATGCAGTTTTAGCGAGTTCAGATGGGAGTACGACTTGCCGCACTCCTCACAGCTGTATGGTTTTTCTCCAGTGTGGCAGCGCTGGTGTGAGATCAGGTGCGAGTTACAGTAGAAGCGTTTGCCACACTGGAGGCACGTGTAGGGTCTCTCGCCTGTGTGAATGCGCTGATGGATCTTCAGGTAGAAGCGGGTGGTGAAGGTTTTACCACACTGGATGCAACGTGAACTCTTATCCCCCGTTCCTGCCCCGTCGACTCTTTGCTCACTCACTGGAAGAGGCGCTGCAGGGTTAGTTAACCGACTCCGTCTGTGCTGAGCGGGGCCGTTACAGTCTGTGGGTTGCTGATACTGGATGGTAAGATCCTCTCGTAGATTTGGGGAAACGTTGGTGTTGGGACGGCCAGGATTTGTATTGATAGGTTCTTCTGATGTTTCCGGTGTTTGTGTCGAGTTCATGGTAATGTCCTCAAGATCAGGTGAGTCCCAAATGATATCAGGTTTTGCTTCATCACAACCTGGAATCAAAAACATTAGGATTTTTTTTTAAAGAAAGTAACAGCAAGTTTGTCCTTTTATATAATAGTCTATATGGTTTCCCATGATCTTAGCTGTGAGTCCTTAATCTGTTTAAAAGGTATAAATATTTTCTTTACTAGGTAATGGACAGATGATGACTTCAAAATCACTTTTTGTCCTTGCTCCAGGAGCAATTGTTTCTCCTTTTATTAAATAGCCTGCATCCTACCTCTCTATTTCTTCACATCGGAAGTGTCAGTAACTCACCTGACGTATCAAGTGAATGTTGCTCCCTCTCCCAGCAATCCTGAGTCTCCTCCACGTCTGTATAGACAGAACAGTGTATTACTAGGAATGTTAAGGAATGTTAATTATTAACCGATAAGCTACAACTAAGTTACGGTTCAATCAAAGCTGTTGGTTAAAAAGCTACAATAATTTTCAGTAGCTTATTGTTGATAGTTAGATTTAGTAGAGCTGCTGATGATATACCTCAGTAGCATGTAAAGAAAATCAGTTAAAGCAGTCTCATGCCCAAAAGTATTTGGACACCATACCATATGCTTGTTGGACATCCCATTTCACCACCTTAACCATTTTACCACCTTAAAAATAGATACCTGATCCTCAAGTATCCTTTAATATAAACTCTATCTGATAGAATGTCTTCATATTTACAAATAACTTTGTGCTAAACTGAGACTCATACTTCAGTATAGTGAGGTTGTTTCGTATGAGATCGTTACAAAAGAGGAAAAATAAGAATTTCCTCATGAGGGAAATGAACAGATGTGTTGTAAATATTCTCCAGATGGGTTGACAGTTTACCACCCTCATTATCCCATGATGTAAGCTCAGTCTGCTCCTCTTTGACGTGATACAGTTCAGCTCCATTTTCCTGCGTGATGAAATACAAAACATTAAAAAGAGCAGCACTAACCATCAAAATTTTAAAAAATAAACTAATAAAGAGAGACTATACCATCACACTGGTAGACTGAATTGGCAAATGATGGTGTGTGTCTGAATGTTCTTTTTTATCCTCTGTAGTTGGGAGAGAACAAAGTTGAGGATGTTATTGTCTAGCTTACACTGTGTCAGATCCATAACTGTATATGGTTCCACTTTACCATTACCTTATCCTGGTCAGGGCCACAGTGGTTTCAGTTTCCCCATAATCACTTAGCACAATGCAGTAACAGGACGCAAATTCATCATGGGACTTGGCCACCCCTGCCTCAGAGAGACCCATTCATGTCTGTATGAGATGCCTGACTGGCCGATAGCACTGCTGGGGATTTGAATCCCGATTCCCAGCACTGGTGGTCTGGTGTTAATTAATGCTACACCACCTGAGTGCTATTAATGTATTACCACCTATTGTATGTAGATGTGTGTATGAATGCCCTTCTGTATTCTCTGTATTTTACACTGTCACATCCATAACAATATATATATATAGTTAGGTTCCACTTTATAGTTAGGTGAGCTGATCTTGGTCACACGTGAATACAAAATAATACATCACTGTGTATAATGACTTAGTGTATTCTCACAATGATTATTTAATCATATATAGTAGACGGTACCTTGTAGTGTGTCAGTGTTGTGAACCTGTACAGCGACGGATCTGCAGTGGGGAGCAGGCGGCCGGGTCGCTGCTGCATGTCGGGCTGATCTGAGCTCACTCTCGGCGAACTGTAGTTTACACAGCAGCGCTTCCACTTCCATCTGTCTGCGGGAAATCTCTGCTCTCAACAGCGCCGAATCTTTATCGATGATTTTAGTCATTTCTACTAATGCACACTTAGCAAAGCGGTCTAATATTGACGCTAACTGAGAATGAACATCCACTGATCCAGACATCCTGCTGCTGCTGCTGCTGCTGCTATAGGAAACGGTCACACACACCAAGATCTCTGTTTAGTATTAAAAGAACACGATAAAAACCTCGTATTACTGCCTAATTAAAATCGGATTATATCTAGTGACAAGGACAGTTATAAACTGCACTAAAACCAAGTTAAAATAACTGAATATACTGAATATATTTCTTTCATTATTTAACAATCACTGAATGTTTACATTAGTTTCCACAAAGCGCTCAGTTCCTGGTTCACTGGCGTCACATGACTTGCATCCAATAGATTACCGAGGACTTTTATTCCACTAAACTCGTTTAAAACGGTTCTAGACTTCAGACTTTTAAATTCAGATTAAAACTTATTTGTTTAACATTACCGACTGAACTTTATTTGTCTGCTTATGCAACAGTAAACCCTTGATATTCTAGATCATTCTGTACTGCACACACCCGTGTTTCAGCACACACAGTTTCGTAACCCACTTGTTGACAGCAGATATGAAGATGTTTTTTCTGCCATGTTTTATCTGCTGAAACCGCAGTTTTGTTTGACTTGTCTGCACCTGTTGCAGAATGATTTTAACGTCATGTTTTACACCCTTCGGTTACATCCAGGACAGGAACGGTAGTTTCTTGTTACATTAGATTCATCAGTTCACAAGGTTATATCAAACACAGTCATGGACAATTTTGTATCTCCAGTTCACTTTACTTGCATGTCTTTGGACTGTAAACCCACACACAGGGAGAACATGCAAACTCCACACAGAAAGGACCCGGACCGTCCCACCTGGGGATCGAACCCCGGACCTTCTTGCTGTGAGGCGACAGTGCTACCCACCGTGCTGCCCCTTTGTGCTTGTAATAAAAGTTTGATTTGCTTAGAACAACGTGTGTGTGTGTGTGTCCATTCTTTTTGATCTCCTGGTACCAGAAAAGAGGAATCACAACGAATCAAAATACTCATATCTGAAGTGATCAGTTTTGGACCTAACACAGACTTTTATAAATAAATATAAATTTTATAAATTTCATATATTATGATTATTATTATTATTATATATTTATATTTATGCACTGCTTGGGAGTCGAATCCTGTTTCCCAGCAGTAGTGGACTAGTGTTAATTAATGCTACACCACCAGAGTGCCCTATTGTTATTAATATTATTATTTGTATTTATTAATTCATTCATTTTTATTGTTTAATAATTTTTGTTGTCTATCAATTTTGTAATCTAAAGTAATTCGACTTATTTTCCTTAATAATAGTATTTGTTATTAATAATTGTTGTATTATTGTTTTATTCGTATTAACTCCTATATTGTTTCTATATATGTTTTGTTTTAATTATTGTATTATCAGATTCTGTATTATGATAAGAAAAAAACCCATAAATAAAAACAATTATAATTGTGTATTTATTTTTTTGCTTTCATTTTTTATATCAATTGCTAATTTTCATAAATTTATGGTCATTTCATCACCTGTTGTGGATAGCTGAATCAAACTGCTTACTGTCATTAACATTTTACATTTCATCAACCTTATTGTAAGCATTGTTTATATTGTATTATGTTTGTATAAAAGGACACATTCACTCATCGTTTACAAGATAACTTTATTAAAATCCAGAGTGATATACACAGAGTAATATCTCATAAACAGAATATGGATTTCAAAACACATAAATGAATGGCTAGGATTCCTTACAAATTTACACATTCATTTTAAGGCAGTCATGTTTTTATACAATATAAGTGTAGACTACATAAGATTAAAGGTTTGTTCCCCATAAGTCCCAAAAAGCTACATCTGAAATTTTATCCCATCTCCTAATTTAGTCACTGCCTGTTACCAGCTTAGGCATGTCTCCCCTATCATGGAACACCCATCATTCTGTGAGGGTGAGGACTAACATGCTTTCTCTGAGACACATGCAATACCCATAGCACATCATATTTGTAGGCTCACTAATGAGGCTTTGATCAAAGAAAGCAGTAACTACCACCCAGAGAGTAAGGTCGGTCATGTTCTTGGACATGGTCTTGTGATGAGTAGTTTAGCATTTTTGAGACTTAAAAAATCAACCTTTCGATGACAGAGGGAACACTTTATTGTTGCTTTATTTAGTAGGCAATGTTACTGTGTTTAGTTTGTTTTTCTTGTTTGTTTTTTTGTCACTGAAAACATGCATATAGTAGAGTCTAATATACAGTTATCAAAAAGTTAAATTCTGTCTGAGGCAATGGAAAAAGAAAATAACTAATCTCAGTAGCAAAATTTCTAATAGTAAATCAGTAATAAATGTTCTTGTCTATAAACATATTTTACACCTTCGTAGTTTGCACTAATGACCAGAGACATCCATGGACCTTCATCATTGGAACTGCCGCCCTGATGTCCATGCACTTTGATTCGATCCTGACGCCTAAATATGTAATTTTTAAAATATATTTTGCTTGGATTTTTACTATGTAACCACAGTCGTGATTTTTACATCCTTAAAATATAGATATTTTTAGACTTTTTAGACCTTTTTCCTACAGTTCTTAATGTCAGTTAATTTTTTCATCCTCATCTCTCTGTCTCTGTTTCAGTCCTTCTTTCTGCTCAAACTTTTCTACCTGCAAATCCAGGAGTCTGTCTTTTTCTAACAATTCCTTTTCTCTGCAGAGTTTCCCTGTTGCTCTCGCAACAGCCTCATCAAAACAGATACTAATCGAGCTGACTTTTTTTGTTTCCCTGTCTACATCCCTCGGAATGTCTTTTCTCAGACTCCCACCATCCCAGGTGTCTCGTCTTTGTTTATGATCTTCTGTGTCATTTCTCAGCTCTCCTCCAAAACTATGGAACGCCTGTGTGTCCCTCAGCTGCTTTTTAACTTGATCTGCCTTGTGTTCCTGCAGCTGCTCTTTATCTGTCTTTTTTTCTGTCTCTGCATCATGATTCTGCCTTGTATTGTCATTTATAGAGTCACTGTTTTGTTGATGTGACATCTTTGGGTTGTTAATTCTAACCTTCTCAGCATTACCTTTCTTTATTTGTTGTTTTGATTTCTGTTGTTGTTTTGTATCGTTTTGCTGAAACTGTTGTTTAAAAGCGGTGATTTTTGAATGCTGGGGTTTGGGAGGTACTACAGGAACCGCTTTTACCTGATAGATTTTAGGTGAAGTGTGTTTGGATGCAATCACCATCCTTCTGACACCTGGCCCGAGGTTAACTCCACTGTCTTTTTCTATTTCTTCAAGTCTGGGATACTTCACTGGCTCTTCGCTATCTGTTTTTACTGGATCAGCAGGTTTGTCTTCGATTACTTTTTCTTCTAAAAGAACATCTGAGCTGCACTGTGGATCATCCTCAGACGTCGTGTGTTCTTCTTCATAAACTATTTTATCTTTTATTTCTGTAACACCTACATCCTTTACATCCTCTGTTTTCTCTCCTACATCATCTATCACCATGCCGTGGTCACTATTTTCCCCTCCATCTGTCTTCTGGTTCTGGGTTTCAAAGTTGATTTCATCCTCATCTTTCTTATTTTTATCTAAATTTGTGACCTCTTCTGGTGCAACAGCATTTGTCTCTACATTCATTTGTTCATCACTGATCTCTCTTTTCATCTTCTCTACCACTGCCTCCCTTTCGTCTTCCTTTTCTTTTTCTCCTAAATCACCCCTATCCTCCACTTCCTCCACAATACATTCCACCAAAATTTTTGTTTCCTCTGACAAAACTGTTGACTGTGCATTATCACAAGCAGCCACTAATACAGAATCTGTGCTGTTTGTAATTGTAACCTCACTCTCAGCCATATCAGTGTCACCTTCAGGACTCTCCTGTTGATAATCTGAGATGATTTCTTCCTCTTTAATAAAAGGTTGATCACTGTGGCAGGAAATATCAATGTTGCAAAGTTCCAGGAAAGCAAAAGTAGCATCTGGACAAAAACACGTGTTCGTTTGGGGTTCACTGTTTATGGAATGGCTCTCTTCTTGGCTGTAAACACAAAGCAGATTGAACACAATAAGTATTTGTCTAAGACAATCAGGGATACTAAGAAATTATTCAAATGAACCTTACTGAATTTCTAATGAATTCTGTTTTGGGAAATTTTGTGAAATCCAATAAAAACTAGAATTTATGATTTGTTAAATTACTTGAAGAAAGAAAAGTTCAGTCAAGTTTTTACTGATCAACTTATTTGGCAACTGAGTATATTTATGATACTAATGGTTGCATTTTTGCAAGTGGAATTTTTGCCCATTCTTGGACGCCGTTGTCTGTTTCTCATCTTCATGATGCACCGTACATTTAATTTTCAATAGGAAACACATTTGGACTACAAGCAAGCCAATTAAGCACACGCACTCTGTGTCCATGAAGCCATGCTGTTGTAATGCGTGCAGAATGAGACCTGTCATCGTTTAGCTGAAATAACCAAGAACTTTCGAGAAAAAAAAGATTTTGTACTTCTCTAAAATTCCAGTATACATCTGTCCATCAATGGTACCTACACACATATACAGGTAACCCATGCTGTGGGCACTGATACACCCCCCTCCATCCCATTCCAAGACAGATGTGGGCTTTTACATCTTTCACTAATAACAGTCTGGATTTTAATTCTGTACAAACACGTGACGTCTATTTTTCCCCAAAACAAGCTGAAACATAGCCTCGTCTGATCCCAGTGCACATTTCCAGTCTTTGAGTCAATCTAAGATGAGACTGAGCCCAGTTAAATCTTTTAATTTGAATTATATCTGATTAGTTAACATCCAATACCATTTTGGTATTTTTGGTAACAAGTCAACTTTTTACTTTACTCTGAAGCTACTTACCTACAGGAGAGTGTGTCTTCTTTGCTGTCAGTAATTTCCAATCCTTTACTTTCCTCTTGCATTATTTCATCTACATCACAAGCCTCATCTGGTTCACTTTCTTCTCCATTCCTGCCATCACAATTCTTCTCATCCATAGTTAAACACTCTGCCTCTAAAGGAAGTGGACTGAAATCTGCTTCATCCAGACATTGGTCACTGGAATCTATCTCATTATTTGCCATGATTTCAGTTTCCGATTGATTTTCTAAGATCCCAGGTTTGTCCACCGGGGCGAGATCTTGAACGTTCTCTGGCAGCTCTGAGGTGGGAGTCTGATTTAAGGCATCTGACTGATCTGTGGTTGTTATTGTGAAGGTTGGGGGGCATGTCCATTTTAAACCCTGGAAGTGACTTGATGATGGGAGACTTTTATAAAACATGTCCTCATACTCACTTTTATCAGATTCAATGTCATCATCATCATCATCATCAGGTCCTGAGTAATCATCTTCATCAGAGGAGAAGCATGCGATTGGCAGGAAAGGCCTTGATTTATAAGGGAGGCTGTGTGATTTGCCTGCCTGGAGTCGGTGTGAGTGTGTGGACAAATCCAATCTGGGTTTTTCTTTATCCAGATAACTCAGTGATGCTGGATAATGCTGAGATGGACTCTGCTTATCTTCTTCCTCCTCTTCATCTTCAAAAGCAGGTGGCTCCACTGAGAATTCATTTACCTGAAATAACCACAAAGCATAACAAAACAAAAATTTACTTGGATGTGGTTTTTGGCCACTTTACACACCTCTGAATAATGGGAAGATTAGAGTGGTTATTCCTACCTGATTTGAGGCAGAAGTGTCCATCAGATCCAGGAATCCAAAAGTGTCCTGAAAATCCAGAGGAAGGTCGTGTTCTGGATACGATATGTCTAGTGGCTGTGGGCTGAGGTCCTCACTGTGTTCCACGGCTTCTGTGGGACATGGCGGTAATACCGGTCTCATGACTGAGAAAACATGAGGGGATTTTTAAAAAATACACCAACATTTGGGTTTTTTAGGGGGTTTTGTGTAAAGCAGTGAACTCCACAATAATGGCAATGATATTTCCAGGAAATACTTAATTAATATTAACTAGAGTGGTTAATATTTCTAAGTAAGTCTGCTAACTCAAATGACCTATGTGCACATTCACTGTTAGCCTAGATAACATTAACCACGAGTTGTCCTGGTTTTCAGTATTAAATGTATAGCTTTGGACAACCACTTACAACCACTATTAGTTGCTCTTTCTTTTCACACAGTACAGTTTAAAGTCTAAGTCTTTGTAGGGCCTTGAATGCATGCCAATACTTGCACATTCAAAAGGCTTCAATTTAGGCTTTTATTGTTGCAGGTTGTACTTTATACATACAGGGAAACACTGAAACTCGTATTATTTACCCAGACACTATGGATATGAAAGAACCCTTTAATAGTCTTTTAATAGCATCAGGCCCAGTCTTACCCATGTAGTCTCCATCGCTGAGTGAAGGTCTGTTTGAAAGATCTTGTCTCTCATCTTTACACTCTTCCTCACTTACAAACTCTTCCTCTCTGTCTTCTTCTTTGGATTCATTTCTCTCTTCTGGCAAGTCCTTCTTCTCTTCTTCTTTTTCATCCTCTTTCTTTGCATCTCCCTCATGTCCATTGTCTATATTATCATTTTTTATTTCTTCTAGGTCTTCTGTTTTTTTCTCAGTTGTCTCCTTTACTTCTAACTCTTCCAGCTCCCTGTCTTCATCCTTCTCCTGCTTCACTGTCTTTGGCTGAACCTCCTCAGCCAGTGTCTGCGTAAGCTGTTCCTCCTCAACTCTACCCCCCTGGAGGACCCCTAGTGCCAGTCCCGATGTTATATGGAGAGGAACAGTTACTGAAAAAGGTCCAGAAATGTGCATTCCTGCTCGACGCTCCGCCTTGATGGTGGCAGCATGTGATACAGCCGGTGATTTGTCTCCGCTGGTAACGGCCCCCGTATCCAGGCTTTTGTATGTGCCCTGGGCCCCGGCCCCTCCGCTAACCACGCTCACACTAGCCCCGCCTGTGCGCCTGTAAGTAACTGCATAGCCACTGGACAAACCCCCTTTTCCAGGAGCCTGTATTTCTGTATTTCCAGGCGGCACTGCGACAGGAGACAGGTGTGTGCCAGCATGTCGTGAATCTGAGAGAGTTAAGAAATGATTTGTTGATGTTAGACTGAGTTGTGGTTATAATATACGAACTGTTCTAAAAATTTCATTTCTTATGAGATCAGATTTATATACAATTTACACTGTGCGGACAACTTTATGTTTAATCCAAGTTTATTGGTGGGGTTTGAGGTCAGGTCTTTGTGCTGGCCATTTTAGTTTTAGTAAACCTGGTGCTCAACCAATATAAGGATTGTCCCTGACTGCCAGATGATGAAATGTGATTGAAATTTATGTGGCTCCAGATGAACAGTATTGTAAAATAAAATTGTAGAACTAAATACAACTGAATTGTTTGATAAATGTTTAAATTAATATAAAATACAAAATATCAGTTTTTTTGTAGTGGACTCTATTTATAATTCTCAGTTAGCTCTATTATCCTTTTATGTAAATAGTCATTGGATGTTTTAAATACCTTCTTGTGTGTAAGGTCCTGAGCTCAAAGAGTCCATACTCTTAGCAGGTCTTAAAGAGTTCTGATCTTTTTCTGTAAAAGGTTGAGGGTTGGATGAGAACAGAGAAAGAAAATATACAGGGGGTACACTTTAACACTTTATCAAACAGTGCTCTATAGGAACACTAATGGTCAGTACATAGGCAAAACAATGTAATGATTGTGTACAAAAAAGTATTAAATCATTTATTTAATAGTTTTTAGATGATAAAGATTTTACCCTTAGGTGCATATTTGTTCTTCTTGCGGGGATCATGGAGTCTCCCACCCAAATTAAAGATGGATTTCCATTTTCTTCCTTTTAATGATCCCTTTCTCCTGTGTTCAGTACAAAAATATATACAATATTTAAATCTTTACACATAACATCCTACAACTCTAAATAGAACAACCAGCCTAATTTCACTCAAGTAAAACACTAGTGGTACATAAAAATACCTCAGGAAAGCATATTAACGGAAAAGCTCAGACCAAAACAAATATACTTAATTTCCAAAAGCTGATCATTTCTAGTTAGCCAATATAACTATATATACTTTAATATATACATATATACTGTACATAATTAATTTGTTATAATAAAGACATCTCTCTTGCCATGTGACAAACAGAGACCACTATTCCACATTCTTTGCACTTACATACAACAGTATGAACAGATAATTTTGGAACCTGATCCTAATGGTTCCAAGTGTCTGACTTGTAAAAATAAGTGGTCTGCTTTCTAAGATCTGTGCAGACCTTCCTAGACTCACATATAGTAATACTTATAGCTCAGTCTAATGTCACCCATAGTCGATTATATTCTTTAACAAGTTTTAAAAAATAGTAAAACTGTGGCTAAAACTTCTTCTATTTAAAAACAAGTTCAAAACCAATAAAGCAAGTAAGTTTCACACACACCAAACATCTCTTTGTCATTTGAATACATTTGGGAAAAGGAGAAAGTGTGTAAAATTGACTATCACTTGAAATATGGGGGTCCGGTTTCATTCTTACTTGTCTGTGCCATCAATGATAGCGTGGTACGGTCTCATTGGTGGAGGCCCGTCACCAGGACTCATGTTGCCTGGACATTGAAAGGGGATGGCTTTAAAAATGAACTCATCTTGCTGACCAGGCTGAAGGGAAGGTGACGGGAGAGACTTCCTGCGTTCTCTTCCCCATCCTGCAATAGCAATGTAAAGATAAAATACAATAAATGTTTAAATATTGACCGAATACATTTAAACACAGTAGAATGCAAATAAAAATTATGCACATGTTGCTACATCTTTCTAGTGTTGCCTGGCAGTCTTTTCTTCATGTATGTCAGCTGCAACCTAAAGATGATTCCCAACTAAACTAAGCTGGAGATATATCCATCGTCTATTAGAATTCCCTGATCACTCCCTCGGAAAATGCATTAGAACTGAACGAACGAACGAACGAACGAACGATCGATCGATCGATCGATAAGATAGATAAGATAGATAGATAAGATAGATAAGATAGATAAGATAGATAAGATAGATTAGATAGATAGATAGATAGATAGATAGATAGATAGATAGATAGATAGATAGATAGATAGATAGATAGATAGATAGATAGATAGATAGATAGATAGATAGATAGATAGATAGATAGATAGATAGATAGATAGATAGATAGATAATAATTAACATGGTCTAGACTGTAAGGGTACTTGCTCCAAGTAGATAATTAAGTACTTTTGGAACTGACATATGCAGATATGCTGTAAGCATCAATGTAAAGGTAAAGAATATGAGGTGAATTTGGTCAGGACCTAGTTCAGAGTCCGATTCAGGAAACAGCTGAGGCACGTGCGTCAGAACAAACTCCACCACAATGGACTGGACTCGCACCTCCATGAAGGCTGCAGTGCCATTAAAACCAGATACCTCAATGTCCTTTGATCTGCAGTAAATGAGATCAGATATTTACCACAGAATAGTGAAACATCTTTTAGCTGACCAGGCATTTATGTAAATCTGCATGTACACACCTGAGGAGATTGGGAGCCCAAACAATGGCAAGGTTTCTGGAATGCATGTTAGTCTCAGAAGAGTGCGTGCTCATCCGGACTAAATGTCTCATTAAATATTCCAGAGTCCTGCAGCAGAAACAAGGTTAATGGTACACATTTTCAAATTCGATTATTGCTTAGTTGTTTCCC
Source organism: Trichomycterus rosablanca (assembly GCF_030014385.1). Taxonomy (NCBI): domain Eukaryota; kingdom Metazoa; phylum Chordata; class Actinopteri; order Siluriformes; family Trichomycteridae; genus Trichomycterus; species Trichomycterus rosablanca. The sequence continues at coordinate 15,671,611 of NC_086012.1, forward strand.
CAGACAGGGTTGTGTGTTTACCGGTAGTGGGGCACTGGCAGCTCTTTGAGCACCTCCTTAATCTTCACCAGTCTCTCATGTTCTAACTGAACAGCTACTGCTTCCTAATAATAAGGAAACAAATGAACACAACTTTATACAGTACTACAAAAATGATAATAATAAAAAAAAGGTTTATTATGCTTTTCCATAAAACTGAGCAGAGCAAGTTTGTTCGCATACATTATGTGCAGATTTATAGGATTACATTTGTTTTCTGGTTGGTTATCCTCGCACTGCTGTCAGTCAAAGCAGCTCTACCAATCATTGGCATCTTTCTTATTACATATGCAAAATACACCAGTCAGTACTGTCCTCCAAACACGTTTTGGCTTTAGTTTACAAAGTGTGTTATACATCTTATGCACCATAGAAATCATCAAGTAAGTTTATTAATTCGATTGATACCCACAGCAAAGTGGTCATACAGCTGGTAGGTGAGCAGAGGGTTGGGCAGCTCTCTGAAGTAAGCCTTACAGAGCGAGCTGACGCAGTGAATGTCCTGCAGATACACATCCTTATACAGATCTGGAGTCCCCTCAGTGTCAAACTCTGACCTGCACAAGAGACATTAACACAGATAAAGCAGCACTCTTAAACAGGTGTGTGAGGTCCCACTAATCCCGTCTTCATTCATTCATACTGCGGTGGATTTGCGTGTGAGGTCGGCTTTGCTCACGGTGAGCCACGCCCCGATCTCTGCACTCCTCCACTTTCTGTACAAACACCCTGGGCAACCAGGGTCCTTATACAGCGTTTATAACCCCACCCCTTAGTCCAGTCTTTCCCACCCAGCAGACTGGAGGTAAATTTTTGTCTGCTGCAGGTGTTAGCCAACTGTGCCTGATAGAGGGCGCCCAGCCGACCAGTAGCAGAGCCGAGATTTGAACCCAAATTAAACAGGGATTTAAAATAAAGTTTGAATATTTTACACACCTTAGTTTCTGTGTGTTGGATGACACCCCGGACAGCCGGTAGATCCCATCTACTACTCCATGCTCTTCAATGAATTCACTGCAGCTACGCAGTACCTGTGGAACTGTGAAGGACAGACAGATGAACACGTAGTCATACAGAGCTACAGAGGTGGTCATAAATATCAAATCCAACAGAGATAATTATCAAACCGGTTCAAGGACTTTTTAATTATGCTGTATGTAATATGAAAAAATGCTTTGTAGCGCAGTCGACTTCCTAGCCATGGGAGGGGACATATCAGTGCACTGTAAGTGCTGGTTACAAGCCCAGATAACTAGGAAGGTTGCTTTAGAAAGGATATCCGATGTAAAAAAAAAACAAAAAAAACACAAAGACAGACAGATACTTTTTGATCCCGAAGAAAATTAAAGAAATATGCAGACAAATGATCCGCTGTGGCAAACCCAAATGGGAGCAGCCGAAGTAAATCAAGATCTATAAGATTGTTATTACTGTATTTATTATACAATCAACAATATGAGAATTGTGTACTTACTTTCTTGATTGGTCGTGGCTAAATGCTCTGCTAGGTCACAGCCGAACACTTTATCCTTGTTGCCACCTTTTCTTCGTCCTCTTTTCATCTTGTAACCACTTTTTCACCCCTCACATCCAGACGTGTGTGTGTGTGTCTGAAATTAGTTTTTTAAAGTGCTCCAGTGCTCTGCTACATTCTGAGTCAGTGTATTGTTGTTATATTTTATCTGATTTCACTAAAAGACTGGACGTTGTGATGGAGCTGGATGCCTGGGGTCTGTGCAAAAGAAAGGAAACAGTAGTAAGAGTCAGAGTCATGAATTACCATGAAATGATGATACTAAAATCATGGCACACGTGTAAAATTATATTGACTCCAGTCACCTAAAAATGACATCCAATCAAATAGCCATTGATATGGAATTGGTCTCTATTTGCTGCTATCACAGCCTCCTTTCTTCTGTAAGGACTTTCCACTACATATAGGAATATGACTACAGGGATTTGCTTCCTTTCAGCTACGAGAGCCTTTTTACCCTGATATTCACCAGGCCTAATTTATGATGTTGTTGGTGCGGTTCCTACATCTTTATTCTGTGGAAATGATCTAATGAATCCAAATCTGAATCACCAATCTGAAATTATACCCTAATCACACTTTTGAGTTCCATCCATCTCTGCTTCCTACTCTCGCTTTGTGCTATCAAGGCCACACCCTCACTATCTGTGTCACTTTTACTATATATCAATTTTTGACATATGAACAAAAACATATTTTCTGGGATCAGTTATATTCTTGAAGCACTTTATTAAAAGGTTAGTAGATGTGACATTTTGTTAGCAGATGCGGCAACGTTCTTAATTTTTTGCTTTCTATTACTTTCTGTTGCGCTCTGCACGGAAATGAACAACCTCAGCATTAGGCCTGCCTCTCCCTATGCATCAGGCATATGGTGTTAAAAAATACTCATTTTTCGCCGTACTAACCTACACTGGATGTAGAAGAAGCTGTTAACTGATGGCTATCGCTGTCTGCTACCAAACGTGGCCTAAAGTGTTTAACAAAGCAGAAAGTAAAAAAGAAAAATACTGAAATCGAATGCTCTTACCTTTTCTGCTCCACCGGCACAAGAAACAGCCTTAGTAGCATCTGTGACGCAAGAAACCACCAAACTTCCCTTAGTGACTTCCTGACTCGTTTAGTCTCTCTTTGTCTTAATTCTCCATTTTTAATCATCGGTACGTCTTACTAAATGGTTGAGTTTGCAAACATGCATGTATTTGTACATATATATCTAAATGGTGTCTTTAAATATATATACATTCTTATCATGCACATTTATGTGCACTCTGTGATTTCAGATGAACAAAGTACTCTTACTTTCTAATCTGTTTTGGTTGGTTGCTTCTGTAGATCATATTTTACTATGACAACTTTAATAACCTCCTCTGGACCCTCACCAACCAGAGTGTACTGGTGGTGGATCATTCTGAGCAAAGCAGTAACACATGCATAGACTGTTATAACAGCAAATTCCCTTATTATTACCATAAACCTGTAAAAATCACATACACTTGGAAAGTACACGCCATGATTGTTTATGGATGTCATAAACATATTGAAATGTATGTTTTTATGTGTAAGCTCTGTAACATGAATCATAGGAATCACAAGTCATGAATGTTAAAATTTTTTAAAACCATTTCTAAACAACTTCGGGCCTGAAAGTCATCTGCACTGGCAATTGTCCATTAGTAAAAAGTACATGAAACAGTGGTCTTTTTGCTAAGGCTGGGAAGAACTCCAGATGGTGCAATCCAAGAACCACAGAAAAAAACAGGCCTGTCATTAATCAGACATGGCTTGACCTTAGATGTCACAAAGAAGTATGAATTAATGTGTTAGTCATTCAAATACTCAAAATGAAATAGTGGCAATATATTTGAAATCTTAACACCACCATGACATTTACATTTTTGGCATTTAGCAGACGCTTTTATCCAAAGCGGGTTACAGTATACAGTTCAAGCAATTGAGAGGTAAGGGCCTTGCTCAAGGGTCCAACAGTGGCAACCTGGCAGTGGTGGGGTTTGAACCAGTGACCTTCTGCTTACAAATCCAGTACCTTAACTGCTAAGGGGCGGCACGGTGGCTTTATGGGTAGCACTGTCGCCTCACAGCAAGAAGATCCTGGGTTCGATCCCCAGGTGGGGCGGTCCGGGTCCTCTCTGTGTGGAGTTTGCATGTTCTCCCCGTGTCTGCGTGGGTTTCCTCCAGGTGCTCGGGTTTCCTCCCACAGTCCAAAGACGTGCAAGTGAGGTGAATTGGAGACACTAAATTGTCCATGAGTGTGTTCGATATAACCCTGTGAACTGATGAATCTTGTGTAATGAGTAACTACCGTTCCTGTCATGAATGTAACCAAAGTGTAAAACATGACGTTAAAATCCTAATAAACAAACAAACAACCAAACAACTGCCCTACTGCCCATGACATACAGTATATGTAAATGTATGTTGACTTCAGTTGTAGTTCTCTGTCTGTTCGCTGTGTCCACCTGTTGTCCAGACTGCAGCCTCATGTAAGCGGCAAGTTGGCTGAGCGGGTAGCGCTGTCGCCTCACAGCAAGAAGGTCCTGGGTCCGGGTCCTCTCTGTGTGGAGTTTGCATGTTCTCCCCGTGTCTGCGTGGGTTTCCTCCGGGTGCTCGGGTTTCCTCCCACAGTACAAAGACGTGCCGGTGAGGTGAACTGGAGACACAAAATTGTCCATGACTGTGTTTGACATTAAAACTTGTGAACTGATGAATCTTGTGTAAGGAGTAACTAACGTTCCTGTCATGAATGTAACCAAAGTGTGTAAAACATGACGTTAAAATCCTAATAAATAAATAAAATAAAATAGCTGAATGCAGGTAATAATTGACTCTCTGTCTGTTTGCTGTGTCCACCTGTGGTCCAGACTGCAGCCTCAGGTACCTGATGAAAACGTGCGGGTGTATTACAATGTTTACGGTAGTGATGCTACAGCGTTAGCGGAAGTGCTGTGTTTAGGTTTAGGTTTGTGCTAACAGCTGTGTTTAGTGAAGCGCTTTTCTGTACATTAGACCAAATAAAATAATTCCTGTTTGTATATTTTACTGAGGTGATAAAGTTTTTAACATTATAAAATGTCTCAGTGCGGTTTCCAGGAGCAGCTGTTATCAGTGGTGGAGGTTTTAGCTAAAGCGGCTACAGAGGAGATTAACCGCAGAGTGGAGGAGAACTGTGCGGTGATCCGGATTGAGTTATCCCGCAGTCAGAGAGACATCGATCATCTCAAAAAGAAATGCTTACTGATGGAGAACGAACTGAGAAAAGTACGTGGAAGAGCCAGGAGGAAAGGTACTTCAACGTTTTAAATCTACTGAATACAACCTTTTAAATATTGTGCACATACACTTACTGACCACTTTATTAGGAACACCTATAATCCTGACTGTCATGTAATTATTCATTCCCCCTCAGCATACAGACACAGGCCAAACACTTCAGTTATCGTTTACATCAATCATTCAAATGTGATCTGAGTGACCTGGCGTGTCAGAAACAGCTTTACAGGGTGCGACAAAACGAAAGACGTCCAGTGAGCGGCAATTCAGTGAGCCGAAATGCCCTGTTTATAAGTTTTTTGACCCTACCAATAACTTGTCTTACATTAAAATGTGATCTGACTAACCTGGCGTGTCAGAAACAGCTTTACATGGTGCAAAAAAAAAAAAAGGACGTCCAGTGAGCAGCAATTCAGTGGGCTGCAATGCCCGGTTATTAAGTTATTTGACCCTACCATCAGCTTGTCTTACATTAAAATGTGATCTGAGTGACCTGACATGGCTGTTTGTGTCAGAAACAGCTCTACACAGTGCAAAAATAAACAAAAGACGTCCAGTGAGTGGCAGTTTAATGGGCAGAAATGCCCGGTTATTAAGTTATTTGACCCTACCATCAGCTTGTCTTACGTTAAAATGTGATCTGAGTGACCTGACATGGCTGTTTGTGTCAGAAACAGCTCTACACAGTGCAAAAATAAACAAAAGACGTCCAGTGAGTGGCAGTTTAATGGGCAGAAATGCCCGGTTATGAAGTTATTTGACCCTACCATCAGCTTGTCTTACGTTAAAATGTGATCTGAGTAACCTGGCGTGTCAGAAACAGCTCTACATAGTGCGAAAAAACAAAAGATGTCCAGTGAGCAGCAATTCAGTCGGCCAAAATGCCCTGTTTGTAAGTTATTTGACCCTACCAATAACTTGTCTTACGTTAAAATGTGATCTGAATGACCTGGCATGGTTGCTGGTGGCAGAAACAGCTCTACATGCAAAAGGTGGATTGGCTACACTAAATGGCCATAGGCATTCAGTGATCGAATGGCTAAGCAGATGTTGCCTGTGTTGGAATGATGCCCTGTTGAAGGTCTACTTGCCTCACGGCCAGTGTTTTCAGATGGTCTCGATGACACAAGTTATTAAAGAGGAATGAAGAAATTGCAAGCATGTAGAAAACCATGTATTCACTTTTCTTTAGTGTTCATCTGTGGTTCTTCTGAGAAGATGCCGTTTCAGAGTGTTTGCGCCAGAGAAACTAATGTTTGCAGAGCTGAAGCCACTGTTACACCAACACAGCAGGATCTGGAACCATCTACACAGCACATCCATCAGGTATCAACAGCACACTAAGCTCACCTTGTTATATATTATTATAGGTATAGAAGTACAGACAATCCCCTTTGGATCAGAGCTATTTTGTGCACATATAGCATAATTGTATACTGTAATTATTTATTTTTGTGGTCCACCCGATCAGTAAACAGTTTGTGTTACAGACCATTCCAAATCTGGAAGAGCATTCAAAGGCGATTCATTCAGTCATTAAAGTGGAGGGAACTTCAAATGAGCTGTGGAGCAGTGAAGAAGGTAGGAGGACAACAAAATAACACCTACGTACTTCAGTAATTGTACTGACTAATATACACTCACTTGGCACTTTATTAGGCACACTTATGTGGTCATTACAACAGTGCTGCACCTGGTACACGTATACAATACACTACCATGTTATTACCATGTTATTGCAGTGCTGAGAATGGTCCACCATCTAATAATATATTTAACTGACAAAAGTACAAATACAAATTATGAGAAATCTATAAGAGTGTTAGTAAGTTAGCACATGTTAGCTTAAGTGCTTAGTAAAGAGGTGATGAGACTCAGATGTTCGGACAGACAAGGGAAGCTCGTTCCACCACTGGGTGCAGGTACAGAGAAGAGCCGCTCGTCTTCCTCGAGTTCTGAGTGGAGGATCAAGTCGAGCGAGACTACAGAGCATGGTTTTATTAGACCTCGAAGGTAGTTTTGGGCTGGTTCGTTTTTGGCTTTCTAGGCGAGCATCAGTGTTTTAAACTGAATGCATGCAGCTACAGGAAGCCAGTGAAGAGAACACAGCAGTGGGGTGATGTGGCAGTGTTTAGGTTGGTTGGTTAAACACCTCTGGCATCCAGCAGAGTTTACGGTGACATAATTCTGCTGTGACACAACATATCACTGTGCAAATACGTACTGATGTACATTGTGGAAATTCATAATCATCAGCTGAACATCGTCACTTATTTTGTGTTGCAGTTGCGCCTTTTAAACAGCAGAGGTCGCGCTTACTGTGGTCTGTAATTTCGTGTGTCGCTAATGTAATGTAATTATAGATCTTATTATAGATAAAATGTTCACACTGTTTTGTTTATGCATCAGAAACCAAAAGGAATCTTTTTTATTTACATTTGGTTTAATAGAACTGAGAGAGTTAAGTCAAGAACTTTGTATCATGAATTCAAATTGTGAGCTGAGTGAATCATTCATCATCATTCAACCAACAGTCCCCTCTGGACCTGTGCGCCCCAACAGTATCTGTTGAATAAATAATGTTTCTTTATGCTGCAGGACAATTTGCTTTTGAGCATCATGGCAATGAACCACGTGACCAGGTTCAGGAGACCCCTGTAGAACAGAACAGATTTACAGAAGCCACGGACAGACTGAGGACAAACTTCACATCTGCCAGTTCACCTGTGAAGAGCCACGAGGAGAATCTTAATCATCTAAGGCTTCACTTAAAAACTGAAAAAGAAGAAGAGGAGCAAACGGAAGTAAGAGAGGCAGCACTGGTGGAGGAAACTGAACCAAGGCCAGAGGACACAGATCATCCCAATCAGTTCTCATGTAACCTTTCAGGCTTTTCCCAGCCTGCAGAAACCATGGAACTATCTAAAAATGATGCCACCTGTGCTGAGAAAAACCAGATTGGGCTGTACATGGCTGAACAGACCCAGCCAGCCTGGTGCAGAGTGGTAACACATGAGTCAGATCACATGGTTCAGAGGCACGATGTGCCAGTCGCACACCAGCAGCAGCACAGGACTTTACCTCCACCCAGAGAAAGCGGAGTTAGACCCGGAATTTCCTACCAGACGGGTGCATTTTTAGGCAGAGGGCGCGGTGGGCTCAGACGGTTCCGATCACAGTGGATAACAAACGTCAATGGAGAGCGGCGATTCAGCTGCTCGTACTGCGAGCGGACGTTCGTGCGTTTCGGCCAGCTGAAGGAGCACCTGCGCAGCCACACGGGAGAAAGGCCGTATACGTGTACCCAGTGTGGACGCAGCTTCACCAAACAGGGCAATCTTATCCGGCACGCCGTGGTGCACAGTGGGGAGAAACCATACCAGTGCAACCTGTGTGGCAAATGCTTCACCCAGCGTTCCAGCATGAAGTCCCATCAAAAAACTCACATGTCCAACAGAGACAGTGTGATGGCAGGATTAGCTGCACGTCAGACGGTCAGAGAGCAACAAGATAGCCTGGTCAGAACTCACACGGGACATTTTGTATAGCAGCGATGCAGTATTAAAAATAGCCTGTTGTATGGTACGGGTCGTAAATCAGTTACACTGATGTACAGTGCCAGTGGGTTATCAGAAGAGCGAAAGATTCCCTTCGACTGCTCTGTGAACGCAGTATATTCGTGGGCAGGTTCTGCAGCATTCTGGTTCAGCTTTAAGTTCCTCCCACAATCACAGTTACAACCTAAAGGTGTGTGTCTGGGACATCATACAGCAGCCGAAAAAAATGGGTTGCAGAGAAAAATACTAATAATTCAATACATTTTAACAGGTTTTGTGGAGGCTTTGTTTTACATTGTGTAAACCACAGTGGAACCAGATTGTACAGAGATGCATTTTTGTGCTGCCTGGGTCGCTTAAAAAAAATCCGGTCATACATCGTGTCTGGGGTCTAGTGCAGTGGATCTCAGATCTTTGGGGCCAGACATAAATGTTGTCTGTGGGACCCTTTTTCTTCATAAGGATGGAAGTATCAGTGGTGATAAGAAATTAATAATAGCTGATATTATTGCCTTGTAATACTTTGCAATTCCTCCATTTTTTCTTTTAAAATAAAGTCTTGCATCCAAACGATTGGCTGTACCCATATGGGAGAGAAAACTCTGGAAATATGATGTTGTAGTACAGTTGCAGCCTCTGCTGTCTGGTTCAAGAGCCTGCACCAGCAGTGGATGGTCTAGGGCAGAGGTCCCCAACCACCGGGCCGGTCATTTATTACCGGGCCGCACAGAAAGAATAAATAATTAGAGATCGCTGCATCAGCCATGAAAACACTGCTTTTATTTCCAACACGCTGGTGTTTATCGTCTCATATCACCCCCAGGTGGAAGCAGCATCTCGTTGCAGCGAAAAAAGCTCATGTGTGAGCAGTGTAGTAATTGTATTTTAAGTCCCTCCACCCCCGCTGGTCCGTGAAATTATATTTTATATGAAACCGTATAAACCGTATCTAGAGAGCTTAGCGTGTCTCTTTGCAGGTGGGTAAAATGATGCCGTTTGGTAGTATTGGGGCATGATGCCAGTGGGAGGCTATTAGATTGGGTGTACAAGGGAGAAAGAAAAATCTATATAATGAATTCTGTGCATCAGGTCTTGGATAGTGTACATTTGATGTACAGCATATCTAGACAGTGTATCTAGAGATGAGTAGATCACATATGGACACAGATACTGCTTTACTCTCTTACTCTCTTAATTCTCTTTTCTATGAACCATATGATCATCAGTATTGTTTATTGTAGCATATTTTTGTCAATGTGGACTTAAATCAACCAAAACTGCTCACACATTCAGATTGTGCTCTTGAAAACCAACCACATGTACATATTTAGGTGTATATTTATTTTTATTAAATACATGTCATTTAAAGATCAAAATGTAAAACAACAAAGAATAAAAAATGAAATGATTCAAACATCTGATGTCAGCGGTAAATTATTAATTGTGCCACACAGACACAAAGTTATCACACATCCAGAGAGGAGAGAATGTAAACAAATAAGTTGCTCCGGCAGTTAAAGCGGCAAGCAAAAGAAGGATGTGTTACACAAACATGCTGTAAAGCTTTCAGGTAAGGTGAGGAAATCTGGTGAGGAAATCTATTTTACAATATTGATCATATACATCAGGTTTGGAATGTTATTTATATTTTAAGCTGATAGCTGATCAGAATGAATTGAAGGTACACTCACTTAATATTTTACTTAACAAAAATATTGTAATATAATAATAACCTGGCGAGTGCAGCCAATAGGGGGGGGGGGGGGCAGTGCGGTGGGGGGTTTAGTTCATGTCATGGAGGGCGTCTGCTAAATGCAGAAAATGTAAATGCACTATGATCCATGTGATGACACTGAGGTTATTAAAAATAAATAAATTAATAAAAGTTTACATAAGTACCACAGGTATTAAGCGACACTGTGGCTAAGTGGGTAGCACTGTCGCCTCACAGCAAGAAGGCCCTGGGTTCGATCCCCAGGTGGGGTGGTTCGGGTCCTTTCCGTGTGGAGTTTGCATGGGTTTCCTCCAGGTGCTCCGGTTTCCTCCCACAGTCCAAAGACACGCAAGTGAGGTGAATTGTAGATACTAAATTGTCCATGAGTGTGTTGATATAACCTTGTGAACTGATGAATCTTGTGTAATGAGTGACTACCGTTCCTGTCCTGTCACCAAAATGTAAAACATGACGTTAAAATCCTAATAAACAAACATACGAACCACAGGTATCAGGTGTGAACTGCACTACGCTCACATTTCCATTTCAAACGGTTGTGTCGCTTCTTTTCTAATGTTTACGGTAGCGCACAGGCAACTCGGAAGTGGACGTGACTGTTGTGGGGGCAGCTGTTTTATTTTCAATTATCATTAACTGTCTCTCTGTACTCAAGCTGCTGTGGATCTGTGAGTGTTAATCAGAAGCTGAATGATAGAAGATGGTTCTGGAGGAGGGCAGCATTAACACCATCAGCAGCACCAGCAGTAGCAGCAGTAGCGGTGTTAGTTTCCACAGCAGGCTGCTCTCAGTCATGTCGCTGCTGGCTCAGTCTGCTGTCACCGAGATCGGGAAACTGTACGACGATGCTTTCATTGTTCTGCGCTTAGAAATCTGCAGAAAAGACTCAGAGATGGAGGATCTGAGGAGAAAACTGGAAGCTGTAAAAAACGAACTGAGGAGAGTAAAAGAGAGTCAAAGAGCAGAGAGTCTGAAATCCAGTATTACAGAAAGAGCAGGTAAACAAAGCATAACAAAGCAAAGTCTTTCTATATATCTGTCTGTCTGTCTATCTCTCTGTCTACCTACCTACCTACCTACCTGTCTATCTATCTGTCTGTCTGCCTGCCTGTCTGTCTGTCTATCTATCTTCCTACCTACATTACCTACCTTTCAACTATCTATCTATCTATCTATCTATCTATCTATCTATCTATCTATCTATCTATCTATCTATCTATCTATCTGTATGTCTGTCTATCTATATGTGTGTGTAGATAGATAGATAGATAGATAGATAGATAGATAGATAGATAGATAGATAGATAGATAGATAGATAGATAGATAGTTTTTAGATTATTAGATACAGGTAGATAAGATAAGACTTTATTGACCCCCTTGGGGAAATTAACTTGTTACCGCAGTATGAAAGAAAGCTGGTAAAAATAGTAAAGACAACTTAGTAAACAACTTATTTACACTAAAAGGATTCCCTATGAAAAACAAGTGATGTACCTATATTATCGTGAATATAATATATACATTTAAATATAAGTAATATATTACATATTGCACTTCTTGTAAAGGTACACTTACAGTATACACTGTATACAACCACAACAATACAATAAAACCACTGACTAGTGAAGTAAATTACGTTCATTATCTCATTACATTGGAACCTGTCAGTTCTTTAAGTTAAAGTTGGCGTGTTGGAAGCAGGGAAAATGCACATATCTAAGCGACTTTGACAAGGGCTGAGTTGTAATAGTGAGATGGCTGGGTCAGAGCATCTCAGATTTTATGCAACAAGTGGAAATCTGGATTAAGGATGAAGGTAAAATGGCTTCAAAATGATCAAACAAGCAAAAAAGCTTGAGACACAAACACCTTGAACACTCCTGTCAGTGCAAATGGAAAGTTTATTAAACCACAAACGGCATTAACTCCCATTTAGAGTGTAAGGTAAAAAAAAGGTCACACTGTGTTAAGGGTAAAAAGGTCATGAAAAATGTTTTTTGGTTGACATCAGATAAAAGTCAAAATCTGATGGTTTAGGGACAACACCTAGGATGTTCTGCATTGGACTGCCAACCTGTAGGGTATTCCAGTCATGCTGCCAGTATTTATGAGTGGTTTTGGACCCACTGTTACCCTGATAAGTGAAAATTAACGAATGACTGAATGAATGAATGAAAAATCACTAGAATCACTAATTAATCCTGATGTCTCTTCCTTTCACACTTAGCCGAACAAGACGAGTCTACAGAGAAACATCAGCAGCTAGTTTCGAGATCTCAGCCTGACGCCGACGTGAATGATGGAATGCAGAAGGATTCAGCAGTAAATGTTCATTGTGCATCTCCAGAAGAAATGAACTCGCCGGACATTGACACTGATTCAGCGCTTGTTCCTGCAGGGACACAGTCCAAATCTCAACCTTCTACAGATGATGATAAGAATCCAGTTTCCCAGTTTAAGTCGGACCAGGAGATAAATACGGTTACTGTAAATGAAAGTATTGTGGAGTGTGTCGTGATTGAGGACAGAGAGACACAGCTGTCTTCATCTGCATCTGTCAAAAACAGCGTGGACCATCCAGAAGATCCCGACTGCTCTATCGTATCTGAGCAAACAGGTCAGAGAGCGAAGGTAGCCCAGCATCCTCTCATCTCTTCTGTGTGGAGTGTTGGCTCCAGCCCTTCCACTCCAGTCAATCACAAGCCAAACAGACTCAACATGGAACAAATAGGACAGCAAAGGAGTATGCAAAACCACCCCTGGAACCAAGGAACTCCGACAGCTGGCGACCCCTCACGACATGTCCTGCCTAGAGTAAACATTATGACCCAGCAGAGGTTCCCTGTGCCACGTCAAAATCCAAGAACTCAAGACCACGCCACTCAGTCAGGCAATCTTACCAACCAAAACCCCTACAGAGAAGCACCCAGACTACCTGAGAGCAGTTTAGGCGGTGTCAGACCTTCACAGAGGACAAAGCCGATGAGAGAGAAATGGTTCATCTGTTCGTTCTGCGGGAAAAGTTTTGACCGCATCAGCCACCTTCGGATCCATCAAAGGATTCACACCGGAGAGAAGCCGTTCTGCTGCAGCATGTGCGGGAAGAGATTCTCCCAGCAGAGTAACCTCCGCACCCACCTCAAAACCCACAGCAGCTTCGGGACTCAGACTGTATCAACGTGAAAAAAAAGAAGGAAAACATGCAGGACAATCATCATTTCATATTCAACAATCTGCTTCATTCTGGTCACAGTTGCAGAAGGTTCAGGGTCATTTGGAAACACTGGGCGCAAGAATTAATATACTGGACTGGTCACCAGTTAAATAATGCCAGCAGCTTCTGTGGCATTGTTTAACTGAATCTGTTATACAAGAACCACAAAAAAGCTCCTGAAACATACTGTGCACAGACAAGCAAGCTTAACAATTAAGAGGTTTGGAGGCTGCTATGAAAGAAAAAAGCACCTGTGTCAAAACTGGCACCTTAAAGCTAAAAGGTTTGTCACTTGGCATGTAACATGGAACATGGCAGCTTCTAAACCCATATGTTACATATTTTCGCTCATTGTGGCTCATCATCTCAATCTTTGTTTTATCTGCCGATGACACTCTTTCACAGAAACCCTGATGCTGATGTAAAGCTTGCTTGAATGTGGACAGTTACACCTGTCATCCAGCAACTGTTAATTGATGGCAGATCTGGGTTTTTTTTGGTTTCCTGGATTACTTTTAAAAATCTGGACAAATGTCCTCTTAGCTTAAGGTGACGGTTTGGGGTTTTGTTTAAAATATTGGTAAAGAAACAACTGTTCCATGTATTTTGTACTTACAGGCAATTTTTGTTGACAATATTATGGAAAACGAATCAATGATCTGCTTTCTGAGATTTGTACGAAGCTTTTTGGACTTTCACATTAAATTTATGGTGGATGGTGGGTCAATCTAATGGTTACAGTCAGGCTAGCCCAATTTATACGGACACAGAGAAGTCACCTGCTGTAGTTAATTGTAATCACTAGAAAGAAATTTGGAGGTCATGCCACAAAATGACATTATTTACATTTCTTCACCACTACATGATGTTTTTATACTTTTAATCCAGAAGTTTGTCTCATACTGTCAAAAAATCCACATTTTCATGTTGCAGAAAGTAAGAGTATGTAACCTTTTATCCTCAAGTGTAATTATTTTGGTTTTATTAATTTTCACCATTTATTTTTACAATAAACAAAACTTTGCAATAAAGGTTGTCTCAAAATGCACAACAAATTACAAGAATCGATCTCCTGCTGCCATATGATACAACTACAAACATTTCAAAGTTTTTATACACCTTTCTGCTACTTCTGTACTGTAGAAATAATCCCTGGTACAGTTTTTCATTCGTTAATATTTAGTGAATAATTACTCCTTGTCAGGGCCACAGTGGGTCTTGAACCAAACATACACAAGGTTGAAACATTGGCTTTGTGAGGGCCTGACAACCCTACTCCCTAACAGGGCACCTCTACTTCAAAGAGTATCACACACTCATGTATCTCCTTAAAGGAATTTAGAGTTGTCAATCCACCTAGTGGCATGTTTTTGAGGTGGACGGTTAACTATAGTACCCAGATCAAACCAACATGGATGAGAGAACAGCACCCCAAACTCCACACAGTAACAAGAGATGAGAATTGAAGCGGATTCATTAAACTGATTTATTTTAGAAAGTGATTATCCAGAGTCTGTACTCGAAATATAGTGTGGAAAAGGCAGAAATGGATCCCTGACAGGGTGCTAGTGCATAGAATAGAAATACATTTACTTATATATGGTAACCGGTGGCAAATATTACTTCACAGTTATTCGACATGAAAGTGTTCTGGACAAAGTCAGATCTTAATAAGATGCTTTATCCCAGATTGTAAAACCTCCCAACACTAACACTGATGTTAACATCACAAATCAGCTCAAATGTACGTAGCTCAAAATAAATGTTTATTTTCTAAACACATATGGTAGCAAATATGAGCCACAACAATTAACAGTTCATTAGGAGACATAAAAATTATTCATTTATTCAAATATTCATTCAAAATTATTCATTATCCTTATTCATCACAGGAACCATCTACATATGTGAACAAAAGCAAACAAATAGCAGCTGGTTGCTAAACTAAGCTGAGGTGCATTTCCCAAAAGCAAAGTTGCTAACATAGTTGGAACAGCCTTTGTTCAGTTGCGATGCAAGTGTCTCCCAAAACAATTTCGAACTATTGTGGGAACATCGTTAAGAGACACAGGTGTTTCTTAAAACCATAGATCCATCAACGGTTGGCAACCACTGTGGTTAAGTTGTGTAGTTCTGACTACACCTGTAGACCTGTGGTTATAAATATATACAGTATTTCTAGGTGTATGAAAAAGAAGTGTTATTGACTTCGTCTTTAGTACAGACAAATCAGAAGAGACAACATAGAAATCTTTATAATTGTTTAATGAATCAACTGTTCATCAATGAGAGATTTCATTTCCGATATGAAAAAGATATAAATATAAAAGCGCAGCTATTTGGGATTTGAACCCCCCACTTATGTAGCATTCGCACCCCTGTAGAGGTAAAACAAAAACCACAGTGTGTTCACATTTTATAAAAAGCCTAAAATAACCAGAATAATTTAGGCAGTGTGGAACATTACGTGTAAGCAGAATACACTCAGGACGTCTGTTTACAGAGTTTATTGCAACAGATTTTTTCTGTTTGCAAAACACTGACTACGGAGTCGGTCAGTTCTTGTGTGACCCCTATATTACTCCACCCAGTAAGTTTGGCTACAAGGCTTCACACTTCTGTAGTTGGAGTTATGCAGTGACCGGATCATTAAGTCCACAGTAACAGTAGTTAAATGAATATTTGTAAAGGTTGTGTGAGAAACGATTAAAGCCCTAAAAATAATTGGTTTAATAGGAAAGCATAAATAAGTGGCATCAGCACCAACACTTTATTGCTGATTCTGGTTCATTCATGGATAATCATTTAAACACTCATCCTGACCAGGGTTATAGTGATTCTAAAGGCTTCGAAAAACACCAGGTGTAAGGAAGGAACACACCCATGGAAGGGTGCCAATCCTAAATCCAAAATGGGCAAATCTGAGTGGCCAATCAATGTAACGGTATGTTTTGAGAGGTGTAGAGAGAGTACAGAACATGGCACACAGTAACCTGAACCAAGGATCAACATTTACATTTATGGCATTTAGCAGACATTTTTATCCAATGTTACTTACATTTGTGATTGACAGTTCAGTACTTTAACCACCAAGCAACACTAGCTATATGCCACCACGCTGCCGAAATGAAGAATATGTAGACCAAAAATCAGTTCATCATGGTGATTCATAGCTGTACTTTTAAAGGTACAACAAATATTACTTAACATGCAGACTTATGTTAACACTGGTCTTCTTTATTTTACAATTATAGCGATATAATTATATCGATATTGTAATAAATTGTCACAGTTTGTTTGATATACAAATTATAACAAACACTGACTGATGCCACCATTACTTAACAGTATAAAATAGCTCCAGTTATTCAGTTCTGTGTTAAATATACTTTATGACCCTTTGTGGCAGTGTAATGCAACAAGTAACAAAACAGATGTGTTTTATATAAGACCGTGGCCATAAAGCTTCTGTAAAAACACAGTGTTTTCTGGGTGGCATGTGAACGTAAACAAAACTACACTGCTTCCTTTTAAAATACAACATCGGTGTTTTGCTGGCAGTATACTGGTAAACAAAGGCCTTGTCAACACTACCACATTTTAAATGGAGATTTAGAATGCATCTTTTAATCCAGTTGCCTTTTCAGCCACACTAAGTGACTTTTTTGACCATTAAAAACACAAAGAATCTTTTCTAATCAGTTCTCAAATGCACCATAACCCCCTGCCCTAATATTAAAAATTCTAACATATTTTAAACATCAGTTGGAAGACAGGATAAAGACCTGCTTTCCAAATTTATAAAATCTGGTGTCTGGTGTGATGAGATGTTTTACAGTAAAATAATAAACAACCCACTGCGACCCTGAATAGGACACATCAGTGGTAAAACAGAGAATAAACGAATGAATGAATAATAAAAATAACCATTAATAAGATGCTATTAAAGATATCGAGAAGCTGTCCTAGTTAATACAACTCAGTCGTATTTCTGCTCCAATCTTACTTCCAAGTGCTCAGTTTGGTCCACTTTAATCCTGCGCCTTGCCCACACGTAGGTTGTGATCCGCTGGTTGAGAGATGTGTGGCTGCTGTGTAATAAGTAATACA
The DNA here is from genome assembly GCF_030014385.1 of Trichomycterus rosablanca. NCBI lineage: Eukaryota > Metazoa > Chordata > Actinopteri > Siluriformes > Trichomycteridae > Trichomycterus > Trichomycterus rosablanca. The sequence goes on from NC_086012.1 coordinate 15,689,089, forward strand.
GACAGTCATTAAGGGTTCAGTGGTGCTGATGTCTTTAATCCAGGGAGTGTAGATGGATTTTGGTGAAGCAGCAAACATGTTCAATACAAAATTCTATAACACAAAGTCTGCCGGGCCACACAGTTCATCCTGGTTGAGCCTGGCATGAAACCGTGCATCATAAAAACAGAGCTCACATGTTGGATGTCCTGTGGAAAACCAGTCGCATCCTCGTTGGCTCCTGAACTCGTAGTGATCGTTAGATGATCTGAGAATGTGACTGCAGTATAATAGCATTCGGGTGAGGTTTCGGTCTGAGGAAGCCGTTGCTGTAATGGAAGTGATGTGAGAGTGCCTCTGAGATCTGACATGAGTTTAAGGTGCCATCTCCCTCCTCTCCCTCTGGCATGCCTTCTCTTTGCCCCCAATCCTCTTTATCCGACCCACTATCTCTAGGAGGCCCCGAGCTAACAGACAAGGGTGGTGGGCTCATTTCCCTTTTAGGACAGCCCTACGGGAGAGAAAGAAAGAGATAAATTACTTAAGGAACATTATGAACACACAATAAAATTACATTTATTTATTTTAGGAGGCTGAGCCTTGGGGATTGTGTTACATGGAATGGCTCTGAGAAAAAAGTGAATATGGTTGTTTAAGATGGCTATACCATGGCGTTATAGTGTTCAGCTTTGTTCATGCTCATTAGTTACGTCTCTGTCATACAATGATAATACACAGATCTGCCATATTCTACCCAAAAATGCCAACTGCTTAAGTATCAAAAGTAGCCAACTTTAAATATGACCCAATGTGTTCTATTTATTCAAAATGAAGTGGTCTGAGGCATGGGTTGGTCATTTTTAGTGCTAAGTTGACTAATTAGCCTTTAAATTTCAGTGCAAAACCAAAGAAACACATCAGATTGCAAGCCACATTACATTAGACCGTTAGACCCTTTATCTAGCAAACATCCACTAATGGCAAAACATACAAACAGGGAGTGGACAAAATAACAGAAATGCATTACACTCTATTAATATCAACAAGCTAGGGCTACCATTTGCTCCTGGAACATCATCAATCAATCAGAACATTTTTGCAGATGCTGTTTGTTCATGTTTGCTATTTGCGGCCACAAGTTTTTTTTTAAACGTTACCTTACAAAATTAAACAGATTCACAATTATTTCAGACTGTTGCCTCTGCAATATTACACATCTAATCATCAGAGCTCCTTCTGTTAAATGTGCTGTTCCTGTTATTTTATACACCCACTGTACATCACACATATGTACACAAAGTCTCACCAAATCCACAGTGCTGCTGTTTACATAGGATTCCACTCTACGTATTCGCTCCTGTCTCTCTAACTCCGTCTCTCTCCTCCTCCCACTCCCTCGCTCTGAGCGAACCGGCGGGTAGATGGCGGGGCGCCCGAGGCTGTCGTAATCACTGAACCCCTCTCTCTGGTCACATATTGTGGAGTTCTCCTGATGAAGGAGTGCTTGCAGTCAGCATCACATCATCACTGTTTATTTCTTTTGCATCATCAAATGACTACATGTTACCTGCTGTGTTATTACACCACCCTAAAATGATGTGCGACTACGTGCCACTCTGTGATTTTATTAAAACTTTTTAAACAAGGCAGTTACATGACAGAGTACCTCTAGTGAATGAAAACTGCGTTTAACAGGAGTGCCCATCCTGAGGAGTGCATAATCTTCATTCTAGAAAAAAAGAAGAAAACGAAACAGTGAATCAGGTCACATATCTTTATAACCAGCTTAAAAAAGCAATGTTGGAAGGGTAGACCTGGTATTAAAGGCCTACAGCGTAACAGAAATGTACACTACACAGCAAAAAGTAGAGGAACACAACCATAAACTTGTTGAACACGCATTAATATTGAACTGCCTCAGTTTAAACTCGACTCAGGTTGAATCACAGACTGTAGTTAAAGTCAAAATTAAAGAAGTACATACTTAAAACAACCTGTTTAACCCATTTAAACCACTTGTAGCTTTGGTCGTGTGCTTTGGTAACTGCCTTGCTGAATTTTTAACCTCCTTTACAGAATAATCATCCCTAAAATTTAGTTGCCTTGTACTTGTACATCTAGTCTAATCTAATCTAATCTAAAATAAGATGCTACCGCCACCATATTTTAAAGTAGGGATAACTAGCTAATGCATGTTGTTAAATTTACAAAATACATACCATTTGAATTCAGGCCTAATCAGTCTAATCAGACAATACTAACACTTTGAATGAATATCATTAAATCATTAATAATTTAACAAGAGATTTGCAGTTTGGTTTGTGTCTCAGTGTTTGGTGCTGAAATTACATAACCATGAACTGAACATTACATTTAATGATTTCCTTCATCAAAATGATAAATACAAAATACAATCCAGACTAATTCATACACATACACACCCACAATACATACTGTTTTGGGCTAAAGACTGGTCTGCATTTTTTAAAATGCTTGTCTGTAACCCTGCTTTACTGCATTTTTGTACTGTTGTAGTGTTCATGAGGGCAGTTTTGTATTTCAGTGTTTGATGACAAGTCCATCCACATTCTTGTTCTTCAGCCCATGACTACTCTGAGTAAGCATTCATCTGTACTTAACCTGATCATACACATCAATAGATGGAATTCAACAAAGTGCTAATCACTTCCTGACTGACCGAATTTTAAAAATAAGGATTAAATGTTAAACTCTTTTGTCTCAAAGGAATGAAGTTTGGCCAAGTTTCTGAGGTTTCTACATACAGACTAAACAAACTTTCAGTTTGTAAATTATTTCACACTGTTTTGTCTGTATCTCTGATGTTGACAAGATACATAATCACGTTTATCTTTTATCAGCTTGTGACTAAAGAATACTTTTTACACCTTTACACATAAAAACAGTGCAGGTTAAAATCTCTTTTAGATCTCTTTTTAAGACTTCACATCTGCAACTGCACAACAACATAAAAATAACCAGGTAAAATATGTTCTAAATATGATTCAGCCAAATGCTGTTGGGGCATTGCCATGTCACCTAGTTTCTGCCATTGTTAATAGGTGTAACAGTGTAGTGACGTCCCAAGCTACACTGTAATATAATTATATTATAGTATAATTGGCAAAAATAGTGGTACCTGTATTCTGGGGTCAGTACTCACAGAGTTGAGTCTCCTCATAGAGTTCTGTCTCGAGAGATTATTTATCTCCTCTCTAAAATTAAAGGATCAAATAAAACAACATGATGTGAATACAAAAGAAAAAAGATTGTTATTATGAAGACAGTAGTGGTATTTAAGGAATGCCAAACTCACTTCTTTTCATCCAGCTCCCTCTTTAACTTCCGGGTTCTGCGTCTGTGATGACAGCTCACCAGAAGTATGATAATTGTCATGATTACCACCAAAGCTCCAGCAACAACACCTACTGTCATGACCGGGGCTTCTTTGAATATGCTCTCAAATCGGAACGCTTCAGCCTCTTAAAATGTAAAAGGGAGATAAAACAATTAAATACATTTTTACAGTGTGTAAACAGTGTGTACCTGCATTTCAGGTTGTACATATGTAAGTAAGTAAGTAAGTAAGTAAGTAAGTAAATTTTATTTATAAAGCACTCTTAAAACAACTTACGTTGACCAAAGTGCTGTTTATTTTTTCATTTATTAATTAGTTCTCATATTATTCAGTCTGTTTGTAAACATAAAAAAAATCTATTTTCCATTTTGATCAGCTTCTTTATCCAGGGTTGAAGTGGGAAACACTGAGCATAAGACAGGAATACCCTGGACAAAAAGCAATCTATTGCAAGGCTTCATCCATCCAAACACACACACACGCACATGCACACGCACACACACACACATAGGATATCATGTTTGTGTAAACACCAGGCCTGCAGATAGCAAGTTCAAACCGATCTGGGTTTGAATCTCAGCAGTGGTGGGCCAGCGTAATACACTGTTGCACCACCTGAGCACCCTAGAACACTGTTAGTGAAACATAATAATGCATTACCTCTTTAATAATATATTTTACATAAGTAGTTTTGTTTTTGTTTATGCAAGTTACATTACAGCTTTTCTCCAAAGAAACATACAGGGGTCAAAAACACAGAGGTCAAAATAGTGCTTTACAGAGAATGTATGTAATAATATGCATGCATTATTATTATTATTATTGCTCCTTTTATTCTTGTGATCTCATAAAGATGAATATAGAATAAAATATCATTACAATATAATATCAGAAATAATATAAAATTGCAGTGATCATAGTATCATTTTAAGAATTAACAATGCTAAAACCTACTGAAATTTTGCTTTTATTAAAACAAAAACTGAATAACAAAACTGAAATTTCTCACATTGGATACAAATCAAGAAAAATATTTACAGCCACCCTGCAAATTAGTTACTGATGGAAAACAGAAACCCCTACATTAAGGTTGTTCATAAAAGAATGTAGGCCAAAGCAACATGACAATGTAAACATAACATTTGGGAAACATTTTTGTAAGAGGCTTAGAACTCCAGCATGCTGTTGTTTAAAAATTCCCTAAACGTCTCTTTAGATGGTGCAGCATGTGCTCTCTTACAGTGGAAAAGGGAAGACAGAACTTAAGGAGGAAGTTTAGATAAAGAAAATGCTGTTTTCGTAACATCTCCTGACAGACTGTTTCATAATAAAGTCAAAGTTTATTAAAGGTCACCGTCTCATCATTTTGTTATATGCTGTCCAATCCAGTAAATACATGCAAAAAACCTGCGTGATTTTTGTGATAGACAACGTGTTCACATGGATCTTTACCTGGGATCTCGACATTAACTTCTGCCTTCACCGATCCAACTGAGTTCCTGGCCTCACATTCGTACACTCCTTCATCTGTCTTATTCAGGGGACGAGTGAAAATGAGCCTGTTCTCCTCCATGATTACACCTTTGGGCAAACCCATGCCCTTCCTACATAAAAAATGTTCCGTCAATATTACATTATTAAACACATTTATACACCTTTATACACCAAATCATCCATGAGAGCATTATTAAATAAGTATATATGATATGATATACATAAATTATGACTTCCTTCTTCACATTTTATGTATTATGCCACCTCTTTTAGTAGTGTTCTATATGTAGTCATTGTGTTGATTAATAAAGAGTGAGTGAGAGGAACCCAACATGTTTGTCAGGCATATGTGTGGTTTAATATTTACATAAGACTGAACCCATGGGCAAAATAAAACAAACACATGTGGCAGCAGTTCAGAAAACTGTATACCAGAAAGTGTGAATGTGCATTATTAAAGATCAGTAATATTTAAAATATATATTTATCATAAATTCAAAAAGTATTCCCTTGAAAAGAATATACTTGTATTATGTTGCTGCCAAACCCTGATGATAAATGATCTTACCTCAAAAATCTCTCCTAGTTGTCCTAGGCATGTAATAACAAATTTTAATAAACACAGTGTGGGAAGAGAGAGATCATCCAAACCCTAAAATGTATCACACGACCCACTTAGCAGTGCAAAACGAACACAAAGCAGCAGCAAGACCACACCTAAGGCCTCCATTTATCTAAAGGTTCTCATGTTTAACCACACTTATTTTTCAGTCTTGCAGGTACAGGGCTACATTTGGCGCCTCAGATATTAATGAGTTTGGATACAAAAAGTAAATGTTGCTTTCTGATGTCATTGGTGTCAGATGTGATCAAACAAACATGTGGTAATTAAAAATTGGTTTCATATAATGATAATATACGTACAAGCTGAAGAATTCTGTGAAAAATCAAAATGATCTACACTAACTATGAGTGTAAATAGGTGCAGAAGGTCAGCAGCATGTTAGAACAGAATAAAATAACGTCCCAACTTTGTCTGTGCCACAGGAGCCTGCTGAAATGATGTCTAATTACGTATGCAGGCGTCGCTCTTAATGTAAGCTCAGCATGGTGTCTCTAATCAAGCTAAAACCCTGTCGTTTTGGTGCACATTAAAACGATATTTAAAGTGCAGCATGGTTATTTAAGGCTTAGGACTCGTCTCCTCGTTCTCATCCCTCTATCACTTGCCCTCCCTGTTCTCATTCTGGCTTGCCGTGTTTTCTGCCCTCCCCCACCTCATGAGAAATGAGCTCCCCACCGTCTCCTCAGTAAGGAGTTGTAACTCTACACTACTGCTTTTATTTTACCCTCAAAAGAGCATTTGTGTAAGCAATGCTTAGGGAGTTAAATTCCTTTTGTGTGCATGTGTATGATTACAAGTGTGAGACAAAATGAGAGAGGGCGGCCCGGGCAGACAGGTTGCCCATTTGCTCCCAGTGGTGCAGAGATTCAAACAGATCATACCAGGCTGAATTTTTTTTGTCTGGTAGACAGAAAAAAAGGAAGGTGAGAGAGGCAGCCTGTACAAGCCTGCAAGTTGATACTGTAAAGTTTAAGTTCATTTTAGTGTGGCTTTGTTTTGTTTTTTAAATAAAACTAAAACTCTTTTACTTTTAAATGTAGTAATTTTAGTTCTGGGTATAAACCAAGGCCCTGATTCAATAAGATCACAAATACAACATATTAGACTGTGCATCTACTTACAGAAGTGCTGGAGTGAACTATCTAACCGTACTTGTGGTTTTTGTGGTGTTTTGTTTAGCTTTGGATTATGATTTAATTAAATATTTTGAATATAAGAAAACCTAAATCAACACAGACAGGCAGGCAAGGGTACCTGGTCCAGGTGAAGTTTTGTGGTTTGGGATTTCCCCCTCCCTCACACCTGAGCTCAGCTCCATTCCGGTTTACTGACCAGGTCTTATCATACCCAGCAACCACAGCATCAGGAGGAACTATACACACAAACACACACACATGATCAACAGATTAGCCCAACTATCAATCAATCTCTGTCACATCTGTAGCATATTAGAGATAAGGGACGGTTTCAGCATTTTTGTGCATTGGTAAATCATAAAAACTCCCGTTTACTTGAAAATATTCTACACTGTATTGCTGTAATGATGTAGACACCCCTTTTAATCGTAGTCACACCTATTTCCATTTATAATATAAAATGAATGATATGCTTACAATATTGAAGAAGGTCTTTTCCCGTTCCAGCAAGACAGTGCAAAAAGGCTGAATTATATGGAGGCAACTACTTTTTTTAAATGGGTGATGTAGGTTTTGAATAAATTTTTATTTTCAATAAATGTTACGGTAATTTAAAAAGCAATTGGGAGAGAGGCAAAATACTTTTTCACGGCCCTGTGTTTAAGTATAAAATACCGGATTACATGTAATAATCAGCGTGTTGCTGATCCTGTGAGGTTGCTTCAGAGCAGGGTGCCACACCAAGCAGTCCAGCTTGCGACCGTTCATGCTCCGCAGAGGGTGCAGGTAGTAGTAAGAGGTGATGACTCCACCCTCTGAGGTCTTGTTTTGTGTTGGACCGGGAAGGTCAGTGTCCCAAGACAGGCTGGGTGGAGGCAGACCGACTGCACGGCAGGTGGCGGCTATACGTAATGACTGACCCTCTATCAGGACGACTGGGTCCAGCGTAGAGATGGGTAATCCTAAACAACAATACAAACAAAAATACATTAGAAATAATGCTTTTCATGAAGGAATTTTAGAACTATAAGCTATATTGGGTTGATGGGGTCCCACCTCCTTCACCTATAAAAGTAAAGCAATGATACATCTCGAATGTCATCTATCTCACCATATTAAACACATTAACTGGCTAATGCACCATGTGACAAAAAATCTAAAATATGATTTTTATATGATGTTTTATGTGGAACTTTAGGTTCCCCTGCAATCTGTTAAATTACAACAACAAGTTTAATAATGCTTACATTCTTGCACTGTGCATGATTTTCATTTTGTGATTATCAATTTACCAGTAAATACATTGCAGCAAATATAAAGATTGTAACCAGTAATCAGTAAACAGGAACTGATCAAGACTTAAATGAATCCAAGTGATTCTTCCATGTTAAGCTGTACATTTTACTTAGCTTATGTGCATTGAAACATTGGTTAAAATATCAATGCTTCAAAACAATTGCATTTTGTTATAACAGTAAACTCACTTTCTTTGTGTTATTACTGTAATTGTTCCAGTTATGGGTAAAAGACACATAAAAAAGCCAACATTCCCACATATGGGTAGGCTGTGATTGACTGCGGTAAAACAATTTGCCCTCATCTATGGTAAATGATTGACTGCATCTGATTGTAATCAATGTTTTAATATTTTTAACAATTGTGTGTAGTCTTCTAGGTGAAATGCAGAGCTACACAATGGACGTTTGGAAACTTACAGGTGCATTCTGTACATTTTCTAAATGTCTCAGCAGTGTGAGAAGGTAAAGGTACTGCAACACGCTAAAGATGTTCCAGGAACATAAAAAAAATTGAATGTACTGTTCGGTTATATGGTCAAACACTTGAGCAGAGCTGTTTGACTTGATATTGTAGCAGCCCCGGTTCTGGACTGCTTTGCTTGGGGGGGCAGTAAAACCTAATGAGGGGGCATGTTGATAGTCATGTTTTTGAAGCCAGAAATATATTCAAGGCTTGATTTGTGCATGAATGATGACAGCCAAGCTATTGATACTGGCTTAAAGTGATGTATGAGGTAAAGAAATAAAAATGCATGTTTTCGAACTTAAACTTAAAACCCAATGATTAAAAAATACATGTTGATTATGTAAATGGAGAAAAAAGATGATCTAATTGTATTTCATTTTAATACGCCCCCTTAATTAAATTGCCATTAGTTCATTAGCCTAACCGCTAACGGCTAATAAAATAATTTAAGCAACACCTATGTAAGAGGTAAGTAACATTAAAGCAACGAAAAACCACAGTTAAGCAAATATTACCATGTGGAAGTCAGTTTAAACTTAGAAGAGTGTTTACCAGTATACCTGCCTCTCGCTCACACTAACAGAACATATACTGCCGAACTGAACTGTTTGGGGCAGTCTGCCGATTTTTATATGACTCAAAGAGCCAATCAGGAATAAGCAAGGAAATATCTTCACACTGTAAAACAAAATGCATTTTTGTGATTGGTTCAGAGATAATTTTAAAAATAGCCGTTGCTTGCATTGTGCTTGGGGGGGCAAAGACACAATTTGGGGGGGGCAATGCCCCCCTCAGCCCCCCCCTAGCGCCGGCCCTGTATTGTAGCATTATGATGGACAACTCTCTCATAAAGCCAGTAAAACCCCAAAACAATTGTACAACTAAACACTAAACAGTCATAAGTATTTGTCACTAATGACTAAGGCTCTGTTCATTTTCCAAAGACATCAGTGGTTTGTCATGCTGTGTGGGTGGAGAACATTTTCCCATGGTTTTAGGAAACTTGAGATAAATGACTTAATAGAATACTTACTTACAAATTGTATGTGCTCATTTGTTATATTTCTAGTATAATTGTGTGCAGGGACACCTGACTTTCCTTAAAAATTGATATTGGTTGTTTGAACAAGGAATTATTTTAACAAAAATGTGCACATGTTCTGACAAGCATAATTCTTATTAGAAATAAATTTTGACAAGTGATTATAAATGATTACATTAACTTTAGCAGTGTTTTTCTGTTTTTTAGATGGCTGGATTAGATGGTTAGATTGTGCAAATATCCTTCCCGCGTGTGGGTTTCTTTGTGCAAACATTTGACTTGGACAGGATCGCAGAAGTGTGGCCGACTGCCACGAAATCTCTAGTGAAGTTTGCTGGCATGTAGAATTTGATTTGAATGTAAAAATTTTGGAAAGATGAATTCACAAAGCTGCCAAGTGAAAGTTGGGCCACAAGCTGGGTTTAAAGTCACAGATTCAGTACGTATTTTGTTTGTTTGAAACTGTACATGAGGTTGTAAAGGCAGAACAGGAGGATAAAAGTTCTTACTCCAGACAGTGAGATGGACTTGTCTCTCAAAGTTTCCTGAAGGAAAAGTACTGATGTGGCAGATGTACGTGGCCTGGTCCGACTCTTTTGTTGTCTCGATCAATAATGTTGAATCTTTAATTGGGTTAGAACTTGCAAAACGTACCCGGTCGGTAAAGCCTGAAAACCCTGAACACACACACACACACAGAGAAAAAAGGAATTCATGAATGGTTAATAACATTCACCCAATGTAAAAAGTACAAATACTTTATATAAGCTTGATTGTGTGTATATGAAAGCACCTTGAACGCCTTCAGTCCAGTGCCAGGTGATCATTTGCTCCTCAGTGCCATCGCTCTTTTTTTTGGACCAGGTCACCTGAATCACACGTTCTTGGTCCTGCAGACTAAACTCACAGGGCAGCCGAGTCTCTTCTTCAGTACGGGTGATCAGGTCCAGGGACGAACAAGGATGAATGAACACACAGGCTTTGGGTTTAAGAAGGAAAACCACACACACACACAGAGAGAGACACACACACACACAGGGGGAAAAATGTGTGAAAATGATTCAGCTTGTGTTGGCATGAGAACAGGTGTGTGTGTGTGTGTGTTTGTGTTTGTCTTTAGTCTGTGGGTGTCCTAAATCAAGTGTGTGTGTGTGTGTGTGTGTGTGTGCGTGCGTGCGTGTGTGTGTGTGTGTGTGTGTGTGTGATGATTAAAGGTGACTGACCCAAGTTTTCAGTTAATGTTCAACTTTTTCTATCAGGTTCACACACAAAGTTTTACACAATAACACAAGGACATTACCCACTCACACACTCGCACAAGGACTTTCTCTACAAACACTAAACTAAACCAAACAGAATAAACATAATTCATTTATTTGACATTTACACTTTCTTCGGTGTTCTTATTTGTGAGTTGTGAGTTGGAAAGATGAGTTTGTCCCACTTTATGTGTTGGCTGTTCTACTGGCATTTCCTGTTCATATTGATATTTACCTAATGAAGGCACCTCCGTTACATATCCACACAAAACACAGAGGGTGGACCGACTTGTCACGCAACTCCTCAAGTGTCACAAGCACAAATGCTAACAAAAAGGTTCTCCACAGTTAGGGCTTAGCAAACCAAATACAAACGTTATAGTCAACTTAAAGGGAGTCCAAAACTACCACAAAATAGAAATAAGGCAATATTCAAAAAAAATAAATCTACTAAATTCAAACTAAAATCACACAAAACATCATTCCACAACATCTGTCTTCTTATAATTCGGAGTAGTCTATCCACCAGCTACCATGTTCTTAAATGTTGGGAGAAAACTGGAGTACCCAGAAGAAACAAACACAGACAACGAGAGAACTTGCTATACTTCACACAGCTGGTAAACTTGGCTGGGGTCATACCCAGGTCCCAGGAGATGTTCAGCACCAACTCCACCATGCTGCATTAGTAGACTCCTCAAAATACAGGATCCACAAAACACAGATCCAACAAAACAATATCTGGTTCCCAAAATAACTTTGTAAAACATGGCGTTAACAGATTTTATTCAATTAATTTCCAACTGGATGTTTGTGACAGAAATAAGCATTAATTTGCACCTTATTAAGCATTAATTTACTTAAGCTGGAGGAGTCCCTTTCAATCTTGGCCTCTAATTTAGCTCTTGACTGACTTCTCCATCATACCTGCACTGTCTTCTCTTTCTGAGGCTGTAATGCCAGGCTCTGCCCTGCCCGGCTTTACCGTCAACACGTATGTCGCAATTCGTTTTCTTCTTTCCAGCGAACCCAGCCGGCCATGTAGTGCTTTTCAGGTGGTGAGACTGCCCTAGACACAAGCTGCCTTCCAGTGCATTCCTTCACTCAAACCTTACACAGTAATCCACACTGGACACAAACGGCATCAGTAATCTCTTATAGCCGCTACCGGTTTGAGTTCCCTTTCTTTATCTTGTCTTTTTCAGAAAAATGGATTGTAACACAATGGTGGATTGAGAAGCTGGCACAGTAATGGCGAAGGAAAAGTACTTATTCATTTTTCTGAAGCACGCTGTAACCTCTGATTCGTATCTAATTGACATTAAATTACCCCAAGCACGAAGATACTCAGGGAGTGCCGACTGACACGGACTTTCCTTTATTGTCAAATGACCTTAAACATATCAAGTATTTAAGGGGTACTTAAAGACCGAGACAACCAGGCATTTAATAACTTTACATAATGGTCTTTGGAACACTGGGAAATTATGCTAGATAACATGGATAATCAGATTTTCCATTTCCGAATGTTTGCTGTCATTACAGCAAAGTGGGTCATAGTAGTTATGAAGAACTTTTAAAATTCACGTAAATATAAAAAAAATAAAAATAAAAATAAAAATAAGAACACCTAACTGCATAAAGATGCACTCTTTACAAAACCTGTCCCACTTCCTTTGAGTGGGTTTATAATGGGTGAGTAAGAATTAATCACTGTTCATTCTGTCTTCACAATCGTCTGCTCGACTCTACAGGAATGTCACTCAACTACTTTAAGTTTCCTGTCCACACACACTCTCTCACTCACACACACACACACACACACACACACACACACACACACACACACACCTGTATAACTTAATGAACACAATTACCTTACTGTTATTTATAGTCGAAATGCCATAACTCACCCATTATTGTTATTAGAAACAATCCAGTCCGGGATCGGTGCCTCGTTGTTGTCATTTTCCCCGGTAATATGCAACTGTGTCCAACTAAGTAAGAAGTAATACGTTCCAGTCCAGACTGCTGAATAAATTTACACATAAATGCACCGGTGCTTGTTTTCTTCAGCTAAAGTAAAGACTTCATAGAATCAGGTGTAAATCCCATATTGTTCAGCTTTCACTTTTATCATTAAAAGGTCCAATATGTTCACAGAACCGGATCCTAAACAAAGATTACGTCCGTCCAGCTCGGTTCACAGAAGAAACCCAACATTTCTGAGTTTATTAACTTATTTCTGTATTTTTTTGTAGTGAAACCGAACTAAAGTCGTTTAGAAATCCTCCTCGCGCTCTACCTGCGCTGTAGTCGCGAGCCCCGCAGGTGAAACGGTAAGCGCGCACCTGTTCGCTCGCGTGCGTCGCAGACTCCGCCCCTTCTGTCCCACCTTTCTTTTCTTTATAAAATCTATTTTCTACTTCAGTTCCGCTGGAAACATAAACAGCGACCTTTCAACAACAGATGCAACACAAAACCAAGAACAAAACCGAACCTTCAAAAAGCTGACACGCTGGAGAGGCTTTTAATACAAGTGCATGAACCTGGGCTGTTTGTAAACAAGTCAGGTTAAAAGACATGAAGGTTTCTTGTTAAACAATGATTCAAACACATATTGTTTGTCAAATAAATGTTGTATTTATTTAAGTTTGTGCTTTTATGACTTGTACATGCTGCAAAGTTTTGATGATTAATTTATTGGTGAACAAACTTTATTATTTATTTATTTATTTGGACTTTGGGAGGAGACCGGAGCTCCCGGAGGAAACCCACACAGACACGGGGAGAACATGCAAACTCCACACAGAAAGGACCCAGACCGCCCCACCTGGGAATCGAACCCAGGATGTTCTTGCTGTGAGGTGACAGTGCAACCCACTGAGCCACCGTGCCGCCCAAGAAAGTTTATTAGTGATTATGAATGACTACAGCTAGTAACTTTTCTGTGTCCATATAAATAGAGCTAATTTGCACCCATTAGACTGAGCCACAAGCATTACAATGGGACAATCATAGCTCTGTTCAGATCTCAGAAAGTGAAATACGAATTTTCACGTCATTAATGCCAATTGGAGCTATTTCTAAATCTCACAACCTGAGATAATTTGTACAAAAATAAAAACAGATACAAAGCACGCTGAACCGGGGTCTCTTAACCAAAAGCAAACGTCTTGAAGGAAATTTCAGTGCTAGGCCTGCTCGTAGCTTTTGTTTTAAAAAAAGAAAACCAAGACCAGCCAAACCAGTTTTAAGTTCTGAGCTGTTTTTGATAATCACCGGCAGCACTGAACACACACACACACACACACACACACACACACACAGAGAGACTCAAGAGCAAAACATGCAAACCAGACGGGAATTTAACACACAGTACTGTGTCTTCTTCAGATTCATACTCAGATACGAGGGGTGTGTGTGTGTGTGTGTGTGTGTGTGTGTGTGTGTGTGTGTGTGTGTGTGTGTGTGTGTGTGTGTGTGTGTGTGTGTGTGTGTGTAGCAGGAGGTGTCAGACAGACGCTTGTTTTTATCATGCTTTGTAGAATATAAAATTCTCATTCATGCTAAACCTTACCATCAAAGTCAAGCAAAGCAGTCACTTTAAAATTTGTACAGAAACACTGTGCAACAGTCTATGACAATTACAGATATGCTGGAAATGATGTCAGTCTGGATAGTGTTGCAAAATAATTTTAAGCACTCTCTCCAAATGTAAAAAAAACTTGGCACAAAAGTACATTTACTCAGCGGTGTCCAGCCTGCAAACATTTCTCTAGGCGTTAAATAACACAAATACAGTAACCCACAAAAAACAAAGTAATAAAGCCACAGCTTAACTTTAACTGTAGCTAATGGCAGTGTTAATAACTCCTCAACACAAAGCAGACAGGGTAGAATAAAGGGGAAGTTGGGACTGATGGGAATGATGGAAATGAGAAAACAACTTCTTATTCATCAGAATTCATTTCACATTTGTTCAAAAAAGAAACCCTGCATAATCCCTAAACCTTTTGGAATGCATTTATATGGACAGATCAATCCATTATAACGTGGCTAATTGCATTTATTACAAGGGTTATATGGGTGTATGATACGTTTGTGCCTTACATAAAAAAAAAGGTGTAGGATAAATTTGTTCCTTAAATAAATAAAATGTACAGATCATTCTATATGTGTGGGGCATGGCATAATTCTGTATATTGCCCTAGGCTGGAGACTGTAGAGTTTTGCTTACTTACCGGCTGAGTATCAATGACTTCTTAGGGAAATGTTAGCAGGTAAGCTACTCTGAGGTATTTTTATACAATATAATTTTCTACATATGGTTTATAATGTTGAATGTGTGGTTTGGTAGAGTTGTAAGGCTTATGAAGGCATTTAACTCCTATTTGCTCCTGAAAACAGTTGTTTCAACAAAGTAAAGATAATTTCACCTCCTACTTTATTGAAATCTATTGGTGTGGAACTGTTCTACTGATATGACAAATACACTTTTGGGATTTTTTATAACGAGTTTATTTTACTTCAGTGGTATACAAAGACTTATTTACATTCATTACATTCATTTTAAATGTTATCATTATTACTGGCCCTGATAAAGGACTTACAGAGACAAAAAAAAACTATTTAAGGTGATGAATGTTTATATTTACCCAAAATTAACTTCCCAATTTGGATGCTCTTAATTTCTTTGTGCAGACTGGTGACCTCCACCGGTTGCACCACACCCACTCGAGGAGAGTAGGGCTGCAGACTAACACTTGTCTTCTTCAGCTCATTTAAAATCCTCAGCCGCATCTTTTTACTGGTCAGCAGCGGACTATTACAGAGAGCCTTAACAAGTATGTAGGACCACGCTCCTGTTCCTGTATTCTTGTGCCTGAACAGACAGTAGGAGTCACTGTTGCAGCAGTGATACTCCATAAGGCCTCCCCTCCCTCAGACACAGCCAACTGTGTCTGTTGACACAAGTCAAGACCCAAAAAAATATTACACTGAGCCACCCCAAAAACCTTTTGGAACACGTAATTGTCACTGACCCATAAAGTAGTAAAAAGGAAGTGTTAAAATGAGTTAGTATATTAAACTTAAAACATAAATTATTAACTGCAGAGAAAGACCTGCCAGGATGTTTAGAAAATAATAAATGGCAGGATGGCTGGTTACAGATGAAGGTTGTATTACTTCTTCATAGGGAGCTTCTCATAGGTGTCCTGAGTGGGAACCCTCAGGTCCTGAAAGGGGAAAATGCAAACACATATTACAACATGCCAATACATGTAATAAGGGTAAATAAAATTGCGCAAAAGTCAAATTTTTTCAAATCGCTAATTGAACAACAGTGGTGGACCATTCCTACTAATGTCTCAGTTTATTTGTTTGCAGTTTGTAGTCTCAGTTTGACCACGTCCAGTTTCTGGTGTGACCAGGCTCTTCTATTCTTGTAACTAAAGTAAAAATAGTTTTAACATCTTACAATAGCTATATCTTATTTAGGAACAGTAAATGAGTTTCACATGCAGATCTTTCTGAATTTGATTTTGTAGTGTGTCTGTGAGAATTTGTACTTTTTCAATCAAAAGAGCATTAGTAAGGTCCTGTTTACCCCAAACTTGTCACATAATGTATAGACATTGCTTTACATTCTTTAATATTGTTATTGTGTGTTTTTTTAAAGGGCTTCCTCATTACATGGCAGACACCAAGCCTCTGCGGATGCTAAGTTTGCTTGTCTGTGGACAGGGAGGGACAGCTGTGTTCCAGCAGCTTTTTTGCACTGTCCCAATTTGGATAAATGTTTTTACAGTTTTAAGTTTCTTTTATTCATGGCAGATTTCTTTTGATAAATTTAAGGAAAGATTTATGCTTGGCATAACACATTAGTTTGTTTTTTCATCCTTGGCAGAAGAACACTGCTCAATATATATTTTGAATTGGTGCCAGTGTTGAACCCATATTGCTGTGCGGTACCCTTTTATCCAGCTGTATCACTGTCATTAAAATGTAGCACTAGACCTTATAACAAGCCTAAAATACAGATGTGACAGCAACAATTCCATGTGAAATGAGCCACAAATAGCCCATGCACAGCAAGTTGCAACAAGACCTTTAATAATTCAAGAGGTAAATTTTATTTGAATTGTGTAACACTGCCTTAGGTAAACACAAACAGTGACAGAATTATTTGCAATTGGCAAAATTAATTACACACTATTGAGCTCTGTTTTATTAAACACGCAAAATAACCTTTAATTCTCTAAAAGATTTGTTAGACTTAGTTCTTGATTAACATTAAACTAGAGTAACTTTTTTTATTTAACTACTGTTCCTTGTAGTATAGTGTCTTTATCAGAATCTGGTTCCTGGTACCTAGAAATACCAGTTTTGTACCAATAAAAATTGCATGTATATACAAATATGGCTTCTATAAAATATCTGTGTATCTGAAACTTTTTAAATCTTTATTTACTTCTTTAAGTTCACCCGGGTGTATATAAACTCCTCAGCCATTTGTGCCTGTAGGTTTACTAGGGTATAATGATTGGGGGGGACAAAGGGCGATTCTTTATTTATTAATTCATCAACATTGTACAGCTAATAATTCATTAAATGCTGATATAATAAGAATAGATTATAATCATTATATGCTGATTTTATTATTATTATTGATTTTATTACTGTTGTATTATAACCACATATAGGTCATATGGTGGTGCAATTGATATAGTGGACGCCACACAGTTATTGTCTTTGAGGATTTAAATGTTGTTTAAACCTTTTATTAGTAAAAGTACAATGAAAAGCATTTCCCAATTTCCAATTTGCCACCACTTTACCTTTTAATGGAGAAAACAACTACGTTTAATGACAAACATGTAATTTAAATGCTTATTCAGCACATTTGACAGACATTTTCTAGTGCCCTCTGATGTTAAGCAGTACTGCAGGTTCTAACAGAAATAATGAAACTATTCAGCCAAAAAGTGTTTTTCCTGATTGTCAGTTATGTTAGTTGAAATGTAATTGTGACTTTTAGGGAAGAAAACAGTCCATTAAAGTGGTGACTGGCTTAAAAGATCAGTAAAAAAAAGGCATACTACAGACAAAACAAGTTTGAGTACCACTCACACTGTTTTAATGCAGTTATTGGGACGCAACCTAACTTGTAATTATATGTGATTGGTCACATGTAGACAGGTGTGGAATTTTAGTATCAGATACTTGATTTACAGTTGAGGTTAAAAGTTTATGTAGCTACACTCTCACCCGAATCCAAGTAAATAGAGTCAAAGAAGTCAAAGATCCAAACAAAGTTGTACCAGAAACTTGTTGATGGCTTTCAAAAGTGGCTGATTCATGTATAAAGAGCAAATGAAAATCTAACCAAATATTTGCTGTGCTATATTTATTTTTAAAGTAGCAGATTTGTCATTTTCAGAAAACTCACAATAAGGTTAATTACCTCAAATTAAAAAAGAAGTTTTTTATTTTTATTTTTTACCAAACGTGTAAACATTAAAATATTAACACCAAAATAACAAGTGTGTACCTTACAGGTGTATTTAAACTATTGACCTTGATTAAAGATGATCATAATCTCAGTGATTTACAACAGTAGCAAAAAGTGTAAATACATTCTAATAATTATTTTTACCTAACTAATGTCAGCAAGTAGCTAACTCGCTGACAGGTTACATGATGGCTAATTAGCAGCTTTTTTAAACTTAAAGGGTCCGGAGGCATAACTAATCATTTAGTGATCAGCTATAACTAGCTTAGTCTCTCTTTTTTATTTATTTATTTATTTATTAGATTTTTTATCTATTTAGCCTACAAATACTGGGTAAGTCTTTGTTTTAAGTAGAAAATGTGACCAGTCATGAGACTTATATGAGAAATGTGAAAAGTACAGTACCTGGTAAAGGCTCTCTTCTTTCCCTTTTGAAGGCTTTAAAAGAAAAAGAGATGATTATTAGAAGTTAGAAGAGTGCATTGCAAGAGTGCATGCTCATTTTTACATGGTGTGATTCGCACTGTGACTTCCTCTTTCTATTACTTGCTTCAGATGTGTGGATGAAACAACAAAACCAGAACATGAAAACTCACAGACAGAAACAAAGCTGCACTGATGAGTTCCATTACATTCATTACATTCATTTGTATACATTTATAGGAGGCATGTACACTACATGGCTAAAAGTATATGGACACCCTCCGAATGATTTACTTCGTCTAGAGAATGTCCACCCGCCAGCTTATGACCTGAAGCTCAAGTGCACTTGGGTTATGCAGCAGCACAACGATCCAAAGCACACAAGCAAGTCCAGCTCTGAATGGCTCAAATGATGCAAAATTAAGCTATTGAAGTGGCCAAGTCCTGACCTGAATCCTATTAAGATGCTGTGGCAGGGCATTAAATCGCCAGTTGATGCTCACAAATCCTCCAAAGTAGCTAAATTAAAACAATTCTGCTAAGGAGAATGGCCCCAGTCACCCCCAGTGCCCCCAGTCACCAGATTTGAGCATAAACAAACATTATAAAATTATAAAATTGCCAGTATCCTACAAACCATTCAGAACTTGTATGACAGCATTTCATAAAAGATTAGGGCCAAGCACATCCTGATGCCTTATTATCATATTATTATTAATCTGTATTAATACTGCATTTAGATTTCAGTGTATTGCTACTTTCTTCAAATTTAGACACTGACATGTGAAACAACATTGCGCTTAGGAAAGTATGAACAAATATGTATAAATAACTGTTAGTGGTCAGTAGGCACAGAGGAAATAAACCTAAGCTGACAGAGGAAGTGAGGACGTGAACAAGACCACATAGACCAACCCGAATAGACACCAGTTGCACTCATTAAATGAGACAAAAAAAACCCTACCATTTTATTCTCAAACTCTCCAATCTTCATCTGCAAAAAATATCAGAAATTAATATTATCAGTCAATCTCATACATTATTACTTTATTTAAATTGAGCTATTGTTCCAAAAATATAATGTATATACGTGTATGTTCCCCCAACCTATAAAATATATTCATGGCCAAACGTATGATGATATATACGATGTCCACACTAACGGGTGGATTTAATTACAGTTGTATGTAAAAGGTTGAGCAGCTTTCATCAAATTAAATTTTTTTGCATTATGTAATTTAATTTTTCATGTTTTAGCATCGCTTCATCCTGGTCAGGGTTCGTTTTCCCCAGAATCATTGAGAACAAATGCAGTAACACAGCTTGGACAGGACGCCACTTCGACCATCCCCCCAGACATAGCCAATCAAGTGTATATGAAGATGCTCAACTGGCTGATAACACTGCTGGGGATTTAAACCCTGGATCCCAGTAGTAGTGGGCAAGCGTAATTTACCATTGCAATAATAAATCTCTTAAAAACTTTGCATATTTTTTGTGATTGTAAGAAGGTACACTTGATGCAGAATAAAAGCTAAATTAACCCACCCTCAGCCTGCAGTAGAGGACAGTCAGCACAATGCCGTAGAGCACCAGAATCCCATCAAGAACATAACAGATATTAGCATCAGCAGCTTCTGAAACATACACATATCACTGGCTTTGAGAGGAATGATTAATCATTTGCTGAATAATCTAATTACATTTTCTAAGGAACTCCTGCATGCAAAGTAAATGGACAACTGTTTGAAAGAGAACAGTCACTTTCAGCTGTTATGAAAATATCTATATTATGCCAAACCTTGAAGACGTATCTGTATCCAACAGGAAAATACCTTAGCTTTATTACCAAGGCTTTCTTTTTATCCTTGCTAGTTCTATTCCTGCAGTATACAAGTAAACCAATGCATTTCATCTTCGTCTGACTTTAAGAAATAAAGGAAATAAAGCCTTTGCATTACACAGCCCTTTCCGTCGATAAAAAGAGCCAAATGTGACTGTTCCACTTTTTTTTTTGAAACACATTTTTCATACATACATACATACATAAAGCAAAGAGATACATATTTGAGGTATGTATTCCGTAACAGAGAAAATTAGAACATATGTGGCAAACAGAAATCGAAAAACAAAAACATAACAGTCATAGTTACAGGTATCCCTTATCAAAATACAAATACATAGAGGTAAATCAGTCAATCCTTAGGCATTATTCGTTCCACTTTAATTTTGACAAATAACACCTATCTGACCACAGGACGTTTACAATGTCTTTTAGTCCAATCTTTCACTGCAAGATTTAGAAGACTTAGCATGACCAGAATCTTTTACAGTGTTATGTACAGCAGATGGTGAAAGACCTAAATTATTTGCAATCTAGCATTAAGAAATTTTATTTGATGGATCATGATATATGATAATATTCTATTATTAAATATTCTATTTACTATTAGCTCTTATTTCCCCACCCGTACCTTTTCAAGGGTTTGTTACAAGCATTCAGTTCAAAGTTTGTTGTTCTTTACAAAATACATACTGGTCAGCCAAAACATTAAAAGTAATTTTGTAAACGGTTCAAGAGAATTATCAAATCAAATGTTTATACAAACGGCATTTCCAGTTTTTTTAAAGTATCAGTGTCCAGTTGATTCAGTTTATTCCTTTACATTTTATACATTTTTAAATACAGTCTAAAAAAGTTCCTGTTTCATTTGTTTACACGTTTCTCAATCTCTCTAAATCAAATTTATTCAAATTTCTAAGTAACAAGATATTGTGTGTAAACACTATATATATAAATTATATATATATATATACATACATACATATAAAATGTATATTAAATAACAAAAACAAGTGTTTTATACCTTTTTTTTAATTCTATTTGATTCTATTAATATACTATTCTATAAAAATATATGAACGACTGAGGCAATACTGTGTCTATATAAACCGGATGTTACTTTTAGTTTGCTATAAGACCAAACCATAACCACTCCATACATATTCTGTATGTATAGTTAGCGTTATACATTAATAATTAGTATGATTATACAAGTATAATTATACATTATAAATACACTTTAAATACTAATTATATGTCATGTAAAGACAAACAAGCTGACTTGATTATCAGGTACCAGGATTGCCCTTATTTTTAAATGAATATCTAATCAGCAGTAATCTAGCAGTAAAGTAATTAATGACATCAGTGCTTCTCACCAACACTTCCAACACTCAGGAGCAGGAGGATCCAGATCCCTGATCTATTCATTGTGGCAGGTAAACAGAGCTGGAGCTGGAGTTGAAGCTAAGAGATAGTAAAATAATTGTATAGTGTGCGTGTGGGTTTGTCAAACAGTCCTTTAACAGGAAACTGTGGGTTGAGACCGAGTAGCCTTTCTAAAGCAGACAGCTGAAACGCTGGCCACAGCATTGCACCACCACCTCACTTTCAAACACTACTCACATGCACACTACTACATGCACTACATACATATTTTACTTTAATGTATTTACTTTATATTTAACCTGAATGCACATCTGATTTCTATTACTTTGTATACATTAATAAACCACAAATTCCTCAACCTGATCACTGTCTGCTAATGGCTGCTGCTTACAGCTATTAGCATGTCAACATTTTCATTCCCAGACTCAGAAAATCCCAGAAAATGCAATATAAGTAATTTTCAATAGTATATATGATTAAATCCATAGATTATTGTGTAAAACTACACAAATAAAAATAAAAATATACAAGGCCTGTCTATGAACACACATATGACAGAGGAAGTAGCTCTAGTGTGTGTGGTGTGGGGGGAAGGGTGGTAAACGATGCACAGTAATACAGTGGGATGTGCACATCAGTGCTCTCTCTTTACTGGTCCCAAGCCTGGATAAAAAAATAGGAGGAATGTGTCAGGAAGGACATAAACAAGTCTGGTTTGAGTCCCAGATCCACTGTGGCAAACTCTAATTTATATATTTAATAATAATAGCTACGTACGTAAGCGAAGCTGAATGCTAAAGTTATGGTAATGCACTTTTTAAATATTCATTTAAGTAACTTTCTAACCTTATAAATATTTATAATGGTAGTATAACTTGTGATGATACATGAGAACAAAGTTTGTTGTTTATTAGGATTTTAACGTCATGTTTTACACTATTTGGTTACATTCATGACAGGAATGGTAGTTACTTATTACACAAGATTCTTCAGTTCACAAGGTTATATAAAGCAGTCTTGGACAATTTAGTGTCTCCAATTCACCTCCCTTGCATGTCTTTAGACTGTGGGAGGAAACTGGAGCACCCGCAGGAAACCCACGTGGACAACATGCAAACTCCACACAGAAAGTACCCGGACTGCCCCACCTGGGGATCGAACCCAGGACCTTCTTGCATGAGAACAAGTAATCAGGGGAAAAAGAATCTTGTCTCAATGTCATTCCAGTCACCACTGCATAGATCATTAAACTCTCAATACCTGCTATTGCAATGCCCGTTTCATAAAATGTGCTGTCCAGGTCAGGAATATATTTTAGTCACACATGTTAAATGGAGCTAATATGAGCATTATCAGACCGGAGTGACTTTCGTAAGGCCAAATCATTAGGGCCAGATGACTGGGTTGACGTATTTCTGAAAGAAAAAAGTAGTGCTCACAGGCGGCTGTGGCGAATACTCACTGACGATAGTCTGAGAAACTACAAACATTTACATAGCTAAAGTAACTGTGGCTAATCGTAAACAGTAATGAGACCGCACCACAAGACTGAATGACATTTAAGAATTTATTTTCACAATAAAAATACAATTTGGATTAAAATGGCACATTTGTAAAAATTCCACAGGATTAAAAGAACTCAAATTACTCAAAAAGTCTTGTTTTACCCAAGGTATTAATGTTGTTAATGTTCCAGCCATTTAGACACAAAAAAAGAAGAGTTGCAGAAATGATTATCAGAGACAAAATGTTAGTGTTAATCCTGTATTTTTTTTGCATTATAATTTTTTTAGCCATTTTTAACAGCACTGTCATGTACTGTTATATGTTGAGACTGAAACCCGTGTACCAACTGGGTTTATAAAACTATCTGCAACTCCAGGAAAACTGCAGTAGAAAACAAACAAATCTGAATATCTTGTTTTATTGCATTTTACAAAACGTCCCAACTTTTCTGTAAATGTGTTTTATACTCGTCACAGCAAACAGCTGACATCACTAAACCTTTAGGGTTATGTTTAGGGTTAAAGTATGCTTTACGTGTGCCTAAACAATCAGCTGCAATATACATAAATGTTGCCCATATGAGGTATAGAAGGTTTTCCATCTTGACGGCAATAAAAATTCCTCAGAGATCTGAACATATTTTGCAATGAAGTGGAAAAATATTTAACTAAAGCTACACTGACTATGTCGTCAATCAAACCATGTCTGCCGGGCATAAGTGGACGATTATATTTTGCCTGTAATCCCAGTGGTCAATATGTACTCAATATATTTACAAAAATAGTGTCAACAGTGGTTTAACATTAGCTACCAGTTAGCAGATGTATTAAAAAACAATTCATTGTTTAATAAGTGTCTTCAAATCTTGAAAGCAGATAATTCAGAGCTGTTACTGGGGGGTATTTGTTCAATCCATCAAAACAAGTGATGAGGGCTTCATTATCTGGATGCACAAAGAATGCCAAAGACTGACGTGTGCTTACGTCACCTGGAGGAGGAAGTAAAACCCTGTGGACCTGAGAGAAAACATTCCAGATTAAATAAAATAAATAAAATCATGTCATTATAATTTTTTTGCTTTGCCAAAATAAAATTGTGATATTTACAGCAGACACAAACTTGTCACTGGTCCATCTCTGCATTAAGTCAGCAATGTTGACCAGAACAGCTCCAGGAATGCTGGGGGCTGAAATAAACTCGCCTTTACGACCCTGTACCTGAAAAAAAAAGACGTTAAAGCAAACTTTCTCTATAACACATTAGCACTAATGTATCATTAATAGATGCATTAGTGCCCCCTCTGGATGCAATGAATAAAGAGCAGTTTGAAAAAAGCTGTGAGGTTTGTGTGTTGAGGAAGCAGCTGAGAGTCCCATTTTAATTTAAAAATGACACAATTAGGAGACAATTGATCATCATCACTGGTAAAAATGCATCAGTAGTATTTACGGTTTATGCCAATTTTGAAAAGTACCTGCAGGCCTTCCTCATTGCCCTGGAAGAGTAGCGTGATGCTGCCATAGTCGGAGTGCTCACCACAGCGGAGCTGATCTTTCTTCACAATACCAGGATTAACCGATGGGTAATACAGAGAGCGCAGGGTGGTGTCATTATCCTTACCTTAAAATCAACAGAAAATCATTTTAACCACTGTGTTGGAAATGTAGAATAATGAATTATAGTGCTAAGGTATTTAAATCCTCATGGTTAAGTTCATTCATATACTCTATGTTATGAGCAGTGGAAGTTGGTATGTAACTGGTATGTAACCTGGAGTTCTCTAGGTTTGAGAGAACATCCTACATTCATGGGAGTTGACTGGGGGTATATAAGCTTATCTGATTAAACACTTGGCACTGTTGCCACACAGATATAACATTACATATGCCTTCATACAGGATTTTTGCTACATTCCACAATAGTACTGTCTATTGCTGTTTTGTTACTTGGTGGCTTAATTTAATACTCAGTTAAATATTTGTATAATTTATTGTATAAATATTTGGGTAATTTATTTAAGTAACAGTTCTCACAGTACAGCTTTGTTCTTATTATTGATTTTATTATAAATACTTTACTTGTTTCTTAAATCTTTTGATAATATCATGCACAACAGATGGTAGAATACTTGAAATTGTTGAAATTGCTCAACAAGAAAACTGCTGGATTATCCTCAACATACATCCAAGCACAACTGCCTTTAACATTTTACATCATTCCTAGTCCTACACTGCCACTCACCTATCTTTTGAGGAATGTTGTGTATATATTTTTACAAAAATAAAACAAATACAATATATTATGTACAACTGCCCAGTGAACCAAACCCAGTGTCTGTGCAACCCGGTTGTGTGTAATTAAAGATTAAGTGCGTTTAGCTTACTTCCAATGAACCTGTGTGTTTCGAGGAAGACCTCTGGGTCCACACCAAGACTGAAAGCCATGACTTTCAGTACACGAAGAGAAAGAGCTCTACAATGCAGGAAAAATTCCACTACGGTGGCCCGTAATCCTGTGGGCCATTTCTGAGAAAAGGAAACAATTGTAGTTTTTCATAATGACTTTTGGAAAAATAGAATTTGCTGTTAAAGTGAAAGAAAAGACATAATTACTATATTTTCACTTATAGATGTGATGTTAAAAGCCTCCTTCAGGTCACCGGGCCGGCGAGGATTCAAACTGTGGAAATAAAGAATTAAAATTAAAATTAAAATGACTTCTAAGTAACATTCCCACCCATGACCCTCATTTACAGCCGAAATTACTGTACAAGTTCAGGTAAACTTGTATAAGACATTTATGTCATGCCAGTTTGTGATTAGGGTTTGTTTATAAATATATTGTAGTTTTTCTATTCTTAGTATAAACACATCAATTCATTGGCGGTGTAAAGAAATGTATCAACCAGTTAATTGTTAGTGATTATGAATGACTCTGTGGACATAAAAATATGGCTAGTTTTGCTGCACCCATTAAAAAGTACATGGAACAGTGGTCTACAGTGGTTTGCCAAGGTTGAAAAGAAACCCCAAACAAAATGGTGAAAGCTGATTTGTCTGAATGGTCTGATGTAATCCAACAACCAAAAAAGTAGAGTTTTGTTTTCAGTTTAAGTGTTTTTACTTCCTTTTTTTATCTGGACTAAAACAGTGGCACGTAAGCACTGAAGGATCTGGACTAGTAATCAGAAGGTCACTGGTTCAAGACCCTCCATTGGCATGTTGCCACTGTTGGGCCCTTGAGCAAGGCCCTTAATCCTCAATTGTTTGGATTGTATTCAGACACAAATGTATGTCGCTTTGAATAAAAGTACTAAATGCTGTAAATGTGAATGCAGTAAATGTAATCTTTGTAGGGTTAAGCTGCCTTAGTTTTCTTTTCTTCTGGTTTGTATAGTCTTTTAAGTGTTTTATGTAGAAGATGAAGCAAAATACCTCTCCGTTTCTGACGAGACCCAGCCATGATTGACATTAATATCATAACTTCCTCTTTTAAAGGAGCTTTTCTGCTCTTCTGGGAGCAGAAAGAACTTCTTAGAAACATCCAGGACACGTTCAACCTATAAAAGACACAAAGATTTTCAACTGGCGTGTGTGTATAGAGCTAATTATTCAGTTTTCGAAGAAAGTACACCCACCTCTTTCTGATCAATTCCAGTATTTTTCAGATAAACAAACCCCACTTCTTCAAAGGCTGTTTGTAGTTCTCTACTTATTTTTTGTAGATCTTCTTTGGCAATATCACTGGTCCCGAGTTTGTAGACGCCAAAGTCGATTACAGGTATAGACAGCATGTTGTTCTTTGTGGTATTGTGGCTGAGAACAGATACCAGAAAGACCAACGATAAAGAAAGCCTGACTGATCAAATCTAAACAATCACCTTTAGTTTTTCAGCCGTGTAACATGCATGCAAGAGTATAAAAGAAATACATGTAAGCCAGTGGCGGAGCCAGACAATTTTCATAGGGGTGGCCAGACTGAGACCATTGCTCACACAGGGGTGGCACAGAAACTGATACCTTTTTTTATGTGGTCACTCACTCATTTACCTATACAGGCAGTAAGTGTCATATAGAATTACATCACGAAGAATAATAAGCTTTTTTTTCTCTTCATTTTCTCTGACAAGTGAAAAACCAAAATATAGCCTATAACCTTAACATTATGAGGAAGAATTTCAAAGATATTCCTTTGCAATACTTTATCATTTGGCTGCCAACTTGCGTGTAATGATGAGACTCATTTAAACCCCAGAACATGCTAGTGTGAATGCATGGAAAACAAATTTTAATTTTCTTTCAACAATATGATACAGACTGACCAACACTATTAAGCCAAATCAGCATTGAAAATAGACCTTACTTTTAATAGCCTTCTACAATGCTGGAGCTTCTTAAAACAGAATATATTTTTTTAAATAGAAGTGTTATTTAACTGCTATTAAATTGTTTTCCAACAAAATCCATCTGGCAACACTGGAACGCGCAGAGCCAGCTGGCGCCTTTACTCGTAGCTCGCCACAACTACTACTAAATAGTAATAGTAGTACTAGTAGTACTACTTCTGTAATTGTGTTGGTGGTTGACATTTATGTTGAGTGTATTACTGCACGGTTTTGGGGGAGAACGAGAACTACTTCTTTGAGGTGCGCTGTTGAATTGCGTCCCTGTGAGAACACCTGCGTGCACCTGGGTGGCCAAAGATTCATTTATGGTGGCCATGGCCACCACTGGCCACCACTGGCCACCCCCTGGCTCCGCCCCTGATGTAAGGCATCGGAGTTTTTATATCAGTTAACAGCAAAGGTGCACGGAAGTCAGAGTGGAGCATTTACAGATAAGCTGTTATTGAGTCCAAGGGGTAAAATAATTAAATCTATTTATTGGTCATGTGAGCAGTCAAAGTCCGGAGCGCTTAACCGTGCAAAATACAATGATTACGAACTGCAGACCCAACACGATATAGAACAGATGTCAGTAATTTTGCACTTCCATTAAACCAATAATAGTACTATGAAAAGTATGTATGGAACATTTCGAGAACCTTGGTCTCAGCATTACTGCCTGCAAAGGACAAGTGTCAACTGAATTCCTGTTTATTCCTGTAAAATATGTTCACGACGTTAAAAGTCATGCCAAAAACTTGAATTATAACTATTTATTATAATAAAGTGTTGACAGTGTTGACATGAACTGTTTATAAATTGTCATGTCTCATGTACGGTGGCCGAGAAGTGCAAAACAAATTTACATTTCAGAAAACAAAATTACAAAAAAACAAAAACAAATTTACAACAAAAGCAAAAACAAATTTACAAGTGCTCGGGTACCCAGTGTTTGTAAATTTGTTTTGGCATATGTAAAAGTGTTTCAGCACTTGTAAATTTATTTTCGGCATATGTAATTTTGTTTTCTAAAATGTATATTTGTTTTGCACTTCCCGGCCGCACATATTTGACGGAAAAGGCAGGGACAATAAACCGGAAGTGCGTGTTGCTTACCTGCTGTCAATCAAACTGTTTCTCAGCGGTAAAGTGAACGGAGTTTGTGATGGTGACGATAAACAAGGTTTTGTCTAGTTTGTGGAAATCATTTTATCCAGTTGACCCGCTATTGTTTTTCTTGTGGAAAGTTTTGTGCAGATGTTTAGACGTGGCGTGTGCATCTCTATTTACCGTCCGCTCTTCTAAACATCTAAGGAATTCCCACAAGAACAACAAAAGCGAAATAATGAAAATAATTAACACAAAATGGACAAAACATTGTTTATTAGGGACGGAACATTTGATACCGAGGCTTTAAAACTTGTTTCACTTTTGTAACAGTGGACTCAGTGTATCGGAGCTTATATTAAAGCAGCATGTACGGGACTGATGAAGCTTTGGTGCTGTGTTTTATCTCACTCACTATATAAGAGACAATCAAACCAGGGTTACCCACCGTCCTGTAACATACACAATCCTGCTTTATCTGGAGACTAAACACCGCGTTCAGTACTGAACTGATACAGGACGCTTTGTTCCGTATTTTTATCAATGGGAGACGGTGTGGTGTATGAAACAGAAGGAAACTGCTGCTTAATTCATTATATTAAATAGTGTTCACTTTTATTCTTAGTAACGTGACATAACCTGTTTAATAAACCGCTGTATGAGTAGCACAGTGGGCGGAGTGCGTTGTTTTGCCTAAAATATGGTTCTGATAAAGAATGAAAATAATAAATGTTAAACACCATAAATAAAACCTTTGTTCTCATGACTGTGTAAGGTCCCCCCCTGCTGCTATAACCAGCGCACACACACCGTTACTAAGAATAAAAGTGAACACTACTTAATATAATTCCCTCAGTCTCCCACTGATAAAAATACGGAACAAAGCGTCCTGTATCAGTTCAGTACTGAACGCGGTGTTTAGTCTCCAGATAAAGCAGGATTGTGTATGTTACAGGACGGTGGGTAACCCTGGTTTGATTGTCTCTTATATAGTGAGTGAGATAAAACACAGCACCAAAGCTTCATCAGTCCCGTACATGCTGCTTTAATATAAGCTCCGATACACTGAGTCCACTGTTACAAAAGTGAAACAAGTTTTAAAGCCTCGGTATCAAATGTTCCGTCCCTAATAAACAATGTTTTGTCCATTTTGTGTTAATTATTTTCATTATTTCGCTTTTGTTGTTCTTGTGGGAATTCCTTAGATGTTTAGAAGAGCGGACGGTAGATAGAGATGCACACGCCACGTCTAAACATCTGCACAAAACTTTCCACAAGAAAAACAATAGCGGGTCAACTGGATAAAATGATTTCCACAAACTAGACAAAACCTTGTTTATCGTCACCATCACAAACTCCGTTCACTTTATCGCTGAGAAACAGTTTGATTGACAGCAGGTAAGCAACACGCACTTCCGGTTTATTGTCCCTGCCTTTTCCGTCAAATATGTGCGGCCGGGAAGTGCAAAACAAATATACATTTTAGAAAACAAAATTACATATGCCGAAAATAAATTTACAAGTGCTGAAACACTTTTACATATGCCAAAACAAATTTACAAACACTGGGTACCCGAGCACTTGTAAATTTGTTTTTGCTTTTGTTGTAAATTTGTTTTTGTTTTTTTGTAATTTTGTTTTCTGAAATGTAAATTTGTTTTGCACTTCTCGGCCACCGTACTCATGAGATCCCTGTCGTGTTATCAGAACACATTTTGCGATTACAACTTCTCCGTAAGAGCAAATACAGCAGCTCAGAAACTAACATTCGTCAAATCTTTAATCTTTTTTCCACAAATAAGTAAAACTTTACACATTACATTAAAAGCGCACTGAAAGATTGTAGCGTCTGTGTTTTTAGCGCATGCGCCATCACGCCGCTTCTCTCGTCAAACAAACAACATTTCCATGAAGTTTCTTTAAATAGATTATAAACAGATTATCTGACAATAAATGTCAACACAAACACCTTGTACTACCTGAAGACGAGCTAAAAAATCAGCTTCTGTCATGCCGTTGGAACAGCTAACCTGTTTTCCTGTAACTTAAGGCCACTTCACTTCACAATAAAGATCCTTACGCACACAAACATGAACCGCGGTCAAATCAGCCTCCACATTGTTTGTGAAGATGTGCGTATACTAAACATTACGGTAAAAGCGTCTGGCGGAACTGGTAAAACGACGTGAACGTGAAAATATATATATATAAATATCTTAATTAAAATAATATAAAAATATATCAGTTAAAAAAATATATAAATATATTAATTAAAATAATATAAAAATATATCAGTTAAAATAATATATAAATATATCAGTTAAAAATATATAAATATATCAGTTAAAATAATATAAAAATATATCAGTTAAAATAATATATAAATATATCAGTTAAAATAATATATAAATATATCAGTTAAAAAATATATAAATATCATTGAAAATAATATATAAATATATTAATTAAAATAATATATAAATATCAGTAAAAAATATATAAATATATTAATTAAAATAATATAAAAATATATCAGTTTAAACAATATATAAATATATTAATTAAAATAATATAAACATATATCAGTTAAAATAATATAAATATATCAGTTAAAAAATGAATAAATAAATAAACCAATTTCTTGCTACAAATTGTATGTGGGACACAATTTCAGGCTTTGAACAAAAAAAATTTATTTAAAGTCAACTAAACTGTCATCTAATCTAATTTCCCTAATTGTTATTAAACGGAATAATCTTGATTACATAAATTGTTATTGTTATTAAGGAATCCTCTTGTTCCCACAGAACAATTCCACTTCATAATAATAGTACACCACCTGTAGTTTACACTCAGTTAATATCAAGACATTCTGATGGATCATTTCTAAATAATATAGAGTGAAAATAATAGAAATGTTACAATATAAAGGCCTTCATTAGAATTATTATTTCTTTGGCTTTGGTTTGTTTTGCTCGATTTTCGGTTTGAAATCGTGTGCATAATATTGCGATTTTTATAACGTTAACAATTAAATTGTTTGACTTAAAAACGGTAAAAATGTGCACTTCCCATAATGAAAATTAATAACTACATCTATTCCAATCGGATTTATTTATTTAATCAGACTCTATTTCGGTTTTTAAGGTAGTTTCGTTTCCTTTGATCGTATTATATTGATACATGTGTCTAAATAAACATAAACTTTGTACTTTGAACCGTAGCTATATTTGCTGTGATCTGGATAATATAAAAAATGCCTCTTGGTATTGCATTTATTTAAAAAAGATGTGTACTTATAATTATTAAAACTGAACCCTTACAGTCATGCAAGTGGCAGTACTACTACAAACTATCCAGGCAAGAACATGGAGGCGCAGCAGCTTGTGCCTGCAGACTACACATGTGATTACCGTGTCTGTGAACGCGCATGCGCAAAGGTTATATAACAGGAAATTCAGCAAATGGTTCCCAATGAGCTCACAAAGTTAAAAATCATGCCACAAACCGTAAAAAAAAAAAAAACAGGCAGTATTAAAAAAACGTTATTTATACCCATTTTATACTAATTTATTACCATTTTATATATATTTTATACCCATATTATAATATAGTGTTGATAGTGTTGACATGAATTGTTTATAAATTGTTATCTCTCATGAGATGAATCAGAATCAGAATCAGAATACTTTACTGATCCCAGAGGGAAATTGCAGTTTTTTACAGTAGCACCCATTTATGTAAAAATGATAAACACTCTACTAGCTTAAAACAAAGAAAAGAAGAAGAAAAATTTAAAGTTAAAGTTAAAAAGTTATATACACACAATTAAATCATTAAAATGCTTACAGCACAGAGACATGCTGTGAGGAGACGGAGATGGGGCAGCACTGTCTCCTCACAGCATGAAGGTGGGGTCCTTTCTGTGAGTGTGGAGTTTGCATGTTCTCCTGGGTTTCCTCCGGGAGCTTCGGTTTTCTCCCACAGTCCAAAGACATGCAAATGATGTGAAGTGGAGATACAAAATTGACCATGACTGTGTTTGACCTTAAACTTGTAAACTAATGAATCTTGTGTAACGAGTAACTACATGTCCTGTTATGAATGTAACCAAAGTGTGTAAAACATGACGGGAAATTCCTAATAAATAAATAAATCTCTCATGAGATTCCTGTCGCGCCATGCTAGGTATTGAAGTAAATCTTCTGACACGTGTTAAACTTGTGCAATAAACCACAACTTTATGAACCATGAACCAATAAATTATTTATTTTTCAACATTCATTCAACTAGAAATTAATCATACAGAGCAATTCAGTACTGACTGTGGCTTGAACATAATGTACAAAACTATTTTGTTAAAAATCCTAATTAATGTCAAACAAAACTCAAACTTTTCTCATGGTAGCAAAAAAGTAAGAATCTTTAGTTTATTCACAGTGAGGGCCCACATGGCCAGATTACAAAAATAATACCAGGTAAATATTCACAAGTACAAGACTGCTACTGTATAAGCCCTGTATTTTCTTACAGTGTGTAAATAGCCACTAAATATATACTGCACATAAAAGAACCATAAAATAAAAAACTGTAACGTATCAGTGAAAATGGAGCCACAAAAAGTCTGCAGCAGATTCTCAAAGCTGTCTGGATCTTCTTCTATGATGCAACACAAAACCTCTCTAGCTCCCTGGAAAAAAAAACCCAAAGAGGATTTATATATACAGTAACTTGTATAATATACTCGGTTTAACCATACAATCCATAAAAAAGAGGAAACATAATGCAGTTTTACTGCATTACACAACCTGTTATTAGAGAACAGTGCAATGTGACTCATTTCCTTTGGCTTAAGTAAATATATTCCATGAAACAAAAACAAACCACCACACAACCAAAAATACATTTGAACAACACTTTTTATCACAGTTTTAGACACTCCTGCAAGTATTTTGTGTAACCATCTTTTGCCGATGCATTCTTCAGAACCTCTCCAGATCCTCCAGGCCTTTGGAACTTTTTTATTTGAACTCTCCTTCTTAGCTCACCCATAACGTTTTGGTCTGGTTTAGGTCAGAAAACTAGGATGACCATGACCAAAAGCTTGATGTTGTTTCAAAGCAGACAGTTCTCAGAAAGCAAAACCACAGATGAAACAGCTTGGCATAAAGTCTTGAAAATCCATCTTGCGCAAACTGAACCTATAATTAACTTGAACTTACAAAACGTTCTCTGTTCCAGAATTTTCCGTCACAGATGCTCCTGTGAAATGAATTGTACAATTTTAGAAGCATTTACATTTACATTTTCTGCATTTAGCGGACGCTCTTACAGAACTTACAGAAGTGCTTCCATAGTAAACATTTCATTTCTCAAGTTTTAGTAAACAACAGTCGAAGAACACAAATCTGCTGAAACCTGTTAGAACCAAAGTGTTTTTTTCTTTCTTTCTTTTTTTTTTTGGAAATGGAAGAAAAATATTAGTAAATAAGTACAAGTCAGCTTAAGTGCTTAGTAAAAAGGTGGGTTTTTAATAGTTTTTTAAAGACAGCAAGAGACTCAGAGAAGCAAAACCTACAGAATAATTAAGAGTAACATTTACTAATAATCTGTACATTTGTTGTTACCTGAAACATCCTTTGAGGGAGATCTGTCTTAAAAATACAAAAGGGAATAAGTGAGAAAGAAGCGCTTCACTGTCAGCTCAGTTATTCAATATACAGTATATTATACTCACATGTATGTAGGGTCCTACTACATACTTCATACAATGGTTCTAATCAGCTTGCTTGTTCTACAGAAAGAAATTATGTGCAAATAAATGTATTCTAAACCTGAAATAGTCACACAAAATCAAGAATTTACTCAGGAAGTACTTTAATCAGGAAGTTAATTGCTGTATTAAGCGAATGTTTTGTTGTTAGTAATATTACGTATTAAGAAAGCTTTGTATTGCATCCTTATGTATAACATAAATTACATGCTGCTCCCAACTTTGTTGCTATGGTTTGCAAATATACTTTAATTGTTTTAACATGATTGTGCTTCTGTGCATAAAGAGATTGAGATAGGTGTTAGGTGAGAGTTAGATAGAGTTTGATAGGTGAAACTCCAGTAAGCTACACAGGGGTTAATTTAAATATCAATTGCAAACCAAGTTTTCTTGTCCAACATCAGTGGCTGACCTGAGAAAGAATGAAAATGAGTGCTTGACTGACGGCTCAGTTATTTAAGAAAAATAATACTTGCATGTATTCAGGGTGACGGTGAGTTGTTGTAGTCAGCTTCTTTTTTCTAGAATATAAATAAGTACAAGAATTTTGTCATCATAAAATTAACTGCAGTATTTCTATTCTATACGTATATAGGAATGTCTTGGAGCTAGTAAAATTGAGAACAGGCAAACTTGTGAGTATTGGGCTTCCCAGAATATGTTACCAAACATTTTTCCACTTACGTAGCTTTTCTGCGGGTGGTTGTAGTCTTTGTTGTCAAATCTAAAAAAAAAAAGAAGCTAAATGTGGAAATAGTCGCATGTGATTCACTGTATTAAAGAATGGCCAAGGAACCCCAAATCTTCTACACACCTACAGCTGAAGTCAAAGGGTTAAATTGTCTTGGGTTTTTAATAGTTCTTTTTTATAACTACATTATTGAATTTTTTTTTTTATAATTCTAAGTTATTTTACACATTTATTGTAGATTTTTAGATTTTTTTTTAGGGAAAAAACAACAACTATTATCTCATTTTACTTAATCACATGCCATCAATAGTTAACCTGGAACATGCCCGACAGTGTGCCTAATAAAAAATGTTGTGCCTTATTATTACTTAGTATTCTTTTAATAGTTGTTAAGCCATGTTAAGTGTTTCAGAAGGTCCCAGTTGGTGCTGATACCTGGAACTGGATCAGTGATGCTGAGGTGAACAGGAACCTGCAGATTTCCTGCACTGCACCAGTATTAACCAGTATCACTTCTCCTCAGTCCAGTAATCTGCACAGTGAATGAGCTCCGCCTATCATCTGTAATCTCCACTGCTGAATTCTGGAATCTACTAGTCCTCCCCTCTACGTAGCATTTCCACTCTTCAGCATCGCATCACATTTTTTTATCATACCGATATGCAGCAGTGTAGAAACACTGAATTGTGACGCTGCCCTTAATCACACCCCATACTTCACTGTCCAGCACTGATAAACCAGGATCTGCAT
This sequence comes from Trichomycterus rosablanca, assembly GCF_030014385.1. Lineage (NCBI taxonomy): Eukaryota > Metazoa > Chordata > Actinopteri > Siluriformes > Trichomycteridae > Trichomycterus > Trichomycterus rosablanca. The sequence goes on from NC_086012.1 coordinate 15,725,146, forward strand.
AAAGACACAGCAAATGTGTGAAGTGAACATGAGCTCTGAAACAAATATCAACACAATTTGTGAATAAATGTCCTGCCTTACACAATACTTACTTTGACTAACTGTTAGGTACACCTGAGACATGTCGTCTGGACCAAATTGCTCCACAGCACACCAGTAATATCCAGAGTAATACACACTGTACATTTTCACAATGAACAAATTCCTGGCTGAATCATCAATAACTGATGTTTGTCCGTATGTAGTTGCATAGGCTACTATCCTGCAGTTTATCCTGGCATCCCCCTGACACCAGTATTTATTGGATGATGTGTATTGACTAGCGTAATAGCATGGAATAGTTACAGGTCCTCCAGTTTTCACAGCTACTTTGCTTAGTGTCCACATACTTTCTACATCTGCAAACATCAAACTATGTTATAATTAGTCTTATTTCAAATATCGAAGTATTAACTTTTCTTAATAAAAAAAATAAATCTAATTTTAGGAACAGAACGTTTGTTTCTCACCTGAAATGCAGAGCAACAGAGCAAACAAAACAATCAGACCCACAATTGAGTGAACATGTGGTTGTTCAAGGATCAAATAAACACAATCTTCCTTCCTCTCACTAAAGTACCCTGTGAATACAGCACTTCCTTTTTCTGTTAACATCTTTACACATGCAGGTGACTCATTTTGTGGAAAAAAACACAAAATTCCAAAAAGAGCATCAGCTTTTAAACCAGCACCTTGTTAGTTAACAGTGATTGGAAGTATTGTTTATTTTCTACATACACAATCAGTGTAAAGTGGTAAAAGGTTATATGTATATATATATATATATATATACATATACTGTATATATATATATACTGTATATATATATATATATATATATATATATATATATATATATATATATATACTGTATATATACCGTGTATTGGTTTTTAATATACATGCTTTCAAAAACACATAAAAAATGTGAAACATGCCAGCAACAAATACAAAAAAGTTGTGTTGGGGCAAAATTAAGGTAAAAAGTGTGGATTATAATGGATTAAAATCATTTAAAAACATTCCACAGGATGCAGGTAAATTAGCACCATTTTAGCACTCAGATGGCATTGACAAACTGTCTTGCAACTGTGATAATTATAGCTACATGAGCTCTGGGGTACTTTGGAAAACCTTTAACACCTAACACAGTCCACCGCTGCATCAAGAGAGTAACCTGAAAACATGCAAAGTCATGCATTAATTCTGTGCATAACATATGTATTAGCAAGTTTTCTGGGCCCAAGCTCATCTAAGATGGACCTACGGATGGTAAAAATGTGCACAATGGTCACAAGTGCATGTTGAACAAATGTTCAAAAGAATGAAAAAAAATCACTTTTATTTTTATTGCATTTTATAATAAATGGGGTTTGTATAATAAAAGAACCACACTGGAAATGTAAAATAAGCAGTGTTTATTCAGTAATCAAGGCATCAATCTCTACCAACTTCTCACGCAGAAATAATGACATCATACATCAAAATCTTACTGTAAAATAAAAAAACCCACATCTGTCATCTTGATTTGGTCCATTGATGTTCTGTGCCTGTTAAATCAGGGTGGAGTTACAGAAAAGAATCGCCTCTGCTTTACTGTAGTATCTCTCAGTAGTGGTCATTCAGCTGAAAACATGTTCAGGTCCAATCAAACACATTATTGTTTAATTCTGTTTAGGAGAACTTAGAAAGAACATTACACGGATTCTGCTGCACTTATTGCACATCTGCTTACACACACACACACACACACACTATATAGACAAAAGTATTGGGCCCCCCTCTTCTAATGATTTAATTCATGTGCTTCAGCCACAACAATTACTAACGTGAAATAAATCACTTATATAAAGGAAATTATATGCTAACTTGCAGCAAAAGTTAAGGGAAGGTCCCTTCCTGTTCCAGCATGACTCTGCCCCTGTGCCCAAAGCAAGGCCTATAAAGGAATGAAGAAAAGCTCAGTTTAAAGAAACTCCACTCCCACTGAACAGCTTTGGAACTGAGGCATTCTTGAACATCGCTTGCCAGCCATGCAAATGCTGTTTTAATTGAATGGGCACAAATTCCCACAGACATACTTCAAAGTGTTATGAGAAGCCTTTTCAGAAAAGTGGCTGTTGTAATAGCTGAGAAGATCACACTGGGGTCACTTTATTATAATAGCATATGTTTTTACAAGCTCATTGTCAGGTGGCCAAAGAGTATTGGCTATGTAGTGTACGTATGGGCACACATGCATGGGTGCAGGTACGTGCCCACACGGATTTTACATGCACCCATGCATGTATGCAAGCACATGTGATTGTTTTGACCCTATGAAATCCTTTTCTTTATTTTAATTACCTACTTCATTATTTAAATCAATTAATTACTACAGATATTTTGTCCTATTTCATATTTTCAATAAAATCGACATTGTTTGGAAATACTGGTCAAAATTTTCATTTTTCCCACCTACCCTGGATGCCATTTGATTCCTGTTGCACTTTATTTTCGGCAAAGCATTGCACCAATCTTAGATGCTTGGATTGTATTCGATCATAATCGTAAATCACTTTGCATTAACGCACCCACTAAATGTCAAAAATGTAAAAAATAAATATATAATAAAAATGAATACATAATTGCTTTCATCCCAAGCACCTTACAACTATTATAGGACACAAATCAAACAGCTGAAGGGCCCAACAGCAGTGGTAGGACTACTTCTGCTTTAAAAATAGAAGAAAACAAGAAGACTTTTTTTTTTTACAGTAAACTGAAAAGCATATGCAATTAGACACATGTTAAGATCTTCAACGTTTTGAGACGTGTCCTTTCTTTTTACACTCCTGCAAAATGCGCTTAATGGCAACAGAAATCTGGCTCAAAAACTAGAAGATTTAGGCTGCACTAGATCCGATTATTCAGCTAATCAGAGCAACTCTGTGGTCTCTTATTATTATAGTTCTGAGGAGCATGGTACCATGAAAATCTGATTAATAACACACTGACTGACCAACTAGAAAAAGTGTGTGTGTGTGTGTGAAGATGGTGTAAGTTCAGCAAATCAGCGATTACATCCTTGTTCTTGTCACGGAAATCATAGGGCCCTATTTATCACACGTACACAAACAGGCTTTAATATTCATACGCTCAAATAATCAGTTAATACATTAAATTAAAAAAAACATTCTGATTAGTGCCAAACAAACAGTAAGCACAAATGAAAGGTCAGCATTTAAAAGTAAATATGGACATCTTTTCCCAGCTCACCATGTTCAGTATACCCACACCTGGCCTTGTGTCCAGTTTAGTCCAGTGTGGCCAGGTCCAGTTAAGAGTCTTTAATCATAGAATTATGTTGAAAGTGTATGTGTGTGTGTGTGTGTGTGTGTGTGTGTATGTATGTGTGTACATAAACAGTCCGGCTGGACAGCTGACAATCAACAACAGTCATGCTGAATCTAATGCTGGAGACTGAACAGTGGTACCGAATGATAAATTAATGCACAAGTCTGTACAGTGGTATTAAAGTCTGTGTGAGTGAACTGTACGTTTATTCTGGGTGCTTCTGTGGGCGGAGTCCGGGGGTTCAGTAGGTGGTCGCTGGGGTCTCGTGAGTGGAGCTAAATAGAAGCTCTGCCTTTGAACTGATGAAGTAGGTCAGCAGCAGAGATACCAGCAGAATAGCTATACCCACTCCCAGTGTCAACATCTGTGGGTCAGGAGAAAAAAATGTGATAATTATTGGTGTCACATCATTAATTCACTTCATCCTGATCACGACCCCATTTCCCTTTAGCATGTGTTTAGCAAACTCTCAAATAAGTTTATAAACTATTTTGTTTTCATTTTTAAGGATTTTAACGTCATGTTTCACACACTTTGGTTACATTCATGACCGGACAGGTAGTTTCTGCTTACACAAGATTCATCAGTTCAGGTCTTTGATGTGAAATAGTCACAGACAATTTTGTATCTCCAATTCACCTTAACTGCATGTATTTGGACTGTGGGAGGAAACCGGAGCTCCCGGAGGAAACCCAGACATGGGGAGGTCATGCAAACTACACACAGAAAGGACCTGGACACACAGCCATGTTTTTATTACTATGTTAGTTTCACTGGAGTACTGAAAATGGTCCATAATGCAAATTATATCAGGTTATTCAAGGTCCTACTCCATTAATCGATAGGGTAAAAGAGGGTGACAAAGTGTACCAAGCAACAGATGAACTACGATTAGTAGTTATATACCCACAAAGTCTATCAACAAGGTGGATTGATTCAGTCACTAGTAGTTATATACCCATAAAGTCTATCAACAAGATGGATTCAGTCACTAAATTTATATGCAAGGCAGTTAATAATCAATACCAACCAATAATGGCTGGTGAGTGTACATGATTAGTAAAAAATTTATATTACATAACAAGTACATTACCTCTAACTGTGGACTCGCTATTAGAAAGATGCGAGCATCCGTCCTCTTCCAGCGCGACTCGGTCCACGTGGAGTACTCTTTGGAACCGTACTCCCGAAGCTCAAAAGCAGGGGACTTGGCTTTGGTAAGGAAAACACTAGATCGGACACAAAATGGTTCCCCTGTAGTGTGGTTTTCAGAAGCAGGACCAGATACCCACTCGTAAGAATACAACTGAGAGAAAGAAGAGCACAGAGATAATCAGCACAGTGAAACAGTGTTAACTGGACTACAGATACAGCAAAGATGCCATTCAGTTAAAGTATATTGATTTCAACCACAGATTACGATGACCTGTTTACATTTACTATAACTATACAATCAAAAGCTCTGTAGGTTATAATTAACCCAAATCAAATGTTTGTTAGCATCTTTGCAACTAAATTGCCCTTAGATGTAAATAAATGAGCAAATGTGGCAGTACCACCTTACACCACTAGTCATCAGTGCTGCTGGACACCACATGACTCTGACTAGGACGTGACTGTGATAAAATGATTGCTTAAGATCATTTAGTGAAAACCAGATTGTCATCACGTACATCTTTGCTCTCGCCGGGAACATCTTTAGGACTCTGGCACTGAGTTTGGTTAAGGCTGGTGGCAGTGCCAGTCATATTGGCCAAAATGAACTTCACCAAGGTGGTCACAATCTTCACTTTGTTGCTCATACTCAGGCCTACATAGTACAGCGGTGGGGCAGAGGCTGCAAATAGAACAGACAAAGAGAATTACTATGCATACAAGTATGCATGTGTGTGGACGTATATGGGTGAGGGAGTGGTGGAAACGCACTTAAAATGGATTTGCGTCCATATGCGGCCTCCGGGGGCAGTAAGGAACGGAACCAGCTGTTATTGGTCTGAACCAAGAAGCCGTACAGCAGCTTGGCCATCTGAAACAGAGAGAGAGAGAGAGAGAGTTTATAGAGAGTTCATAGTACAGTTGTACAGTGCATTTATCATTTGGAACACACGTTCCTTACGTAAACTTAAAGCTTGCTTGACTGTAAACAGTGTCAATTCTGTTTAAGCAGCTTGTATCTAGTGGCAATTTTTGTGTGAATTTTTTGAAATAATTCTGGATAAGTACTGACCCAACATTGGCACCATTCCATTTATTTTGTAATAGGTGCAGTCAATTTTATTTTTACTATTTATATGGACACTGAGAAACTGCATGTTTTGTGGACAACAAGGATGTGCCACAAACATTCAGTTACAGAAAAACAACAGTTGCAGAAATGATTGCACCGCATCTTACCATCTTTGTACAATCTGGTCCCTCTGTGATTTACAAAATGTAACATAAAGCCTCCACAAGGGGGCGTTCACATATAAGTTTATGCAATTATTATTATTTTTCTCTGCGAACCATTTGTTCGACTCGCAACCCGACCCAGGGTTTGAAAAGCCATGATTATACAGGTCCACAATCAGTACAGCATACAGCATAAAGCTAAGGTTAGTGCCTTCACTCTTCCTAGCAAGTGATCACAAGAGAAAAACATTAGGGTATCATGTGACTCACTGTCTTGGTATCAGCGGTGATGTTGCTGAGGAACTTGTCTTCCCCTCCAGCCTGTTTGTACAGCGAGCGAGCTACCAGAGTCGCCACTTCGGTAAGAGACTAAAAAAGAAACAGCAGGAGAAAAAGAAAATAAGCATTTTCAGTACTGCTAATAATACTCTGTGTTTACGTTTGTGGAAAGGTAAGAGAGGTGTGTTAAAGTTATAAAAGTGAAACAGTTTGCAAACAGTTTACTCCTCCTTTTTTTTCCCCACCAGATTCTTTTGGCTTTAATCTTGTCAGAGAAATTATTTGACTCCATAAGACTAAGGTGTGTAAGGCTAGAATACTATACATGGTTAATATTACCTTGGCAGCTTTTGTCTCGTACTCTAGCTGGTCCTCTGGGCTCAGATCAGGAGGGTAGCTCACATGCAGGTATTCTGCTGTATCATACAGACTCTGATAGTACCTGTACAAGCCAAGCAAAAATGCTTCAGTTAAAGTTTAATGTCTATAACCCAGTTAACACAGTGTATTGTTTTTAACATGTATGGTTCAATTACATGCTGAGGCCACCTCTGTTCTCTTGTCTTTGACTAATCAATAGGTTAGTTCCATGGTTTCCCAGACATAGTGATAATCACCTTGTCCTCAGATCTCTATTATATCAGAATTCTACATCTATAATGCTGGGCGATTTGAAACACAGATCCATCCAAGCATATTTTATTGTATATTTAAAATAAAGAATAAGCTCAGTATCAAGATCATGTACACTTGGGTGCGGTTTTGCACAGACAGTATTCAATTACCAGCGTTTTCAGGTCATACTGACACACCTGTTCACGTATGAGGATCGATGGTCGGCAAGCAGCACACCCGGAATTGGCTGAGCCCTCAGGAAGCGCTGTAGGGACGCGGGTGGTAAGGGCTGAGTGGCGTTTGGCTCGTCTAGTGAGAGATTCAGTGCGGAGGCTGCAGATTTGATGTTGGTTACTAGAGCCGTGACCTGCAAAATAATTATAATTTAAATCTGGTGATTCATCATGTATGCCAGTGTCAGTTGTAGTCAGTACTTGGCCAGTAGTTCAGGTCAGTTTGTGCAAGATTTTAGTGTTAATTAGTTCATTCTTTTTACTAACCACATCATCTAAATTAACACCAGTTAAAAATAAATACTGCCACTATTTCCTGTCTCCCCTTGTGTTTTCTAACCTACCTCCTCATTAACTGATTCGTTTCTCCGAGACACAGGGTCTGAATGCATCCACAGTTTCGGTCCATCCCGAAGCCCGACCTGGAAATACGTCACAATTAGAATGTGTGTGTAGTGTTTGGTGTGTGTATTAATGTGTTTGTTCAAGTGCAGCAGAACAAACCTGTCCGATTTCCAGCACTGAGTGCACGTTGTCCAAATCGATCGCAAATTTATTGTTCTGCATATCGTAAACCATCCTGGAGCTGCCAATATAATCAAAAACTTCCTGAAAACGGCACAAGGAGCAAAGATCAATTATGCACTCACACACACACACATACTGTACACAGTTAGTAAGCATACACACAAACCCACTTACTCCCTGAAAGAAAGTAAAGAAGATGTTGCGAGGGGGCGGGGCCACTTGAGTGACCGCTCGAAGAGCCTGGGCGGCAGCCAGCAGGGTCACGATGCTGGACACGGTTCCCTCTGCTGCTGGACCAATTTCATAGAAGAACGATCGCCCATCCAGCTGGGAGAGAAATGGAAACACAAATAAGCATAAACTCTAGCCTGAAAGTAGGTAGATTGCTGTGCAGGTACTAATAATTACAAATAGCAAAACAATTAAGACCTAACGCTTGGGCGCTGTCTATTATGCTAGCTTCTGGTTCGAATCTCTGTGGTGCTAGTGACCAGCAGGTCTTCAACTCAGACATAACTGGCTAAATCTAGGGGGGGGGGTGATGAGTTTCAAAGGTCATCAGCCAATAATGCTTCTAATATCAGCATTGAATATAGGGAAAAATAAACAAAAGGAGCAAACAAGCTGATCCCAAACAGAACCACACTCGCTCTTGACCACTCGCTCTCGGTACTCACCCTGGTAGCAGCGATGACTACGCTCTCATTCTCTTTGTGGCCTTTGGCGGTGATGTTAATGGGCCTCAGAGGTGCCCACACGTTCCAATCTGAGAGAGGATCGCACACCTCTTCTGTTAAAAGAAAAGTGAAAGCATTCAAAGCAGGTTGCATTGTAAGGCGACGAGATGCTCGTTCGGAAAAGCGGGCGTGGGCACGGTTGTGTACCTGGGTTGATGCTGAAGCTTTGCTGCAGGTCTGAACGACGCATGCAGGTCACCGTGTCGGTGACGGCGTGCATGTGAGAGGAGATCTGCATGGCGCACAGTGGGTACTCGGGGGCGGTGCCGTTCACACGCATGTTGTGATCCTCAATACACTGCCAGGAAGAAGAGAAAGCATTAGAGAATTATAACTAGGGATTATGAACTTTCAAAAGAAATGAAAATATGAGGGTTCTTCACAAAATTTCCTCCATTTTTTAAAATCTATTTATTAAGAATTTCAAAAACAAACATTACTTTTCTACATGTTCACCTGCCAATTCATTTTTCCCAGCGTCGTACCAACTTTTTAATGCCATCACTGCTGCTTTCACATCATCGTCACATGACAATCTTCTTCCCCTTAAAGCTTCTTTGAGCGTGCAGAAAGGTGGAAATCAGATGGAGCTAAATCCAGACTATAAGCATCTATCAGTCTCTCAGACACGACCGATTACTACTCCTCCCCTCCGCCCTCACCGTTTACAACCAAAATAGAAAAGTGAGTAAACTTTTTGAAGATCCCTCGTAATTAATGATTATTTGCTGTTTTCACTTGATGTGATGGAGGTTGCACAATAAGCAAATCACACACAAACACAGACATGCAAACAGTTCTCTACCTTGCGAATAACTTGGGTGTTATTATTATCTTTAAATGAGAAAATGGGGAACGAGAAGTCTTCGTAGGATAGGTCGTTGCCAAGCGGGTTCCACACTGTTGTGCTGCAATTTGACAGCTCAGGACCGTACTGCTCGGAGTACACACCTAATAGAAAAGAAAACCACAGACCTTCAAATATGTTCAACACTTACTGTTTGGAATAATTCAGGGTAATTTTACTCGACGTGAACAGACTAACCCAACTATTATTGTCAGATGTACTTAAAGTACTGGCTATTTATATAGTCTTGTAAAAGATTTGGACATCTCTGTTTAAAATCCATGTTCTGATTTTCTGTGTAAGAATAAGTTAACACACTATCTACAGGGATCAAACATACAACTTTTTTTGACCAAAGGTGTCCAAACTTTTGCATAAGACTTTTGTATAACATGTGTATATACAAACATACAGATTTTATTAGTGCTCTTACACTTTTAAACTTCATGTAGCTTATGCAGACTCAAGAACTGTGGAGACAAACCTGTGTTCTGGTTGGGGCAGGACGTGTGTGGTGAGAAGCCTTGAGTGGGAGCTGTGCTGCCTTGTATCACTGCCACTCCCGCCACCCGACTGGAGTTCTTCAACCTCATCATTAAGGATCTGTATAAGAACATCGAGAAAGAACATGCTCAGTGAGTACAGGTCCTGAGTGACACTGTCCACAGTCAAGCAAACTTTATAGACATGAGCCATGCTAGAAAATAAAGTATTTCTTGTGATCTGCACCAGTACAAAAAGTCTCAGTGATACCTGTTGAATTCGCCTGACTCGATGAGTATCATGTAAGGTGGATGTGGCCCCTTGTTGAGGATCCAGTTCAAGTCGTCCTCATTCTCTAGCATGTGGAGAACCCCAGTGTTTCCTGATATAGATGCTAAAGCATAAAACACATGGGTAAATTAAATATAATCAGATCAAATTAATGCATTAGACTAAGATGCTAAATTTTTTTTTTTTTTTTTAGAAGATGGCTAAAAATCTTTTATCACAATATATCTAATGTTTAACCAACGTATTAGTATATTCCATAATTATTAGTAGTCTGATTGGCAGCAGTTATATTATGGCACTGGAACCAAACATATTAGATTACTCACACTGAGACCCTATCTTATTTGTGGCACTGATATGGGTATGCTACTGGCAGCTATTTTAAAGATTGAGCTAGAACAACACTGGTACCCAGACTAACACTTTATCTAATAAGTCACTGATACTGTACTTACACTGGCACCCTATTTGATGAGTGGCATTGAGGAGCCGGACACAGGGAACTGTGTTATTCAAGTTAAAGTAGATCTTCTGCTCTACTGAGCTACAGCTCACATCTAGATCAGGAGGAAATTAACACATGTAAGTCACAATAGCACAAATACAAATAAATAGCAATTATTAGTTATAAAAGATCTCTGCCAGTTAGGACTTTGACGTGTGAGCATTACATTCACTTCAAGTAGGTGTTTAAAGGGGTCAAATAATGGGTACACAAAATACAAAATACACATGCATCCCAAAAACTAATTTGATGTTGTAAGCAAAATAATCTTTAGTCATGACAGCAAATGCCAAACATGATCCGTTTTAGCAAAAAGTAACTGTGGTCTCAAATCCAGCTAAAGCTCACTGACCAGAATAGAAGTCATTTTACAGGATAGGTGGGTAGCACTGTTGCCTCACAGCAAGAAGGTCCTGGGGTCTGGGTCCTTTCTGTGTGGAGTTTTGCGTGGGTTTCCTCCGGGTTCTCCGGTTTCCTCCCACAGTCCAAAGACATGCAAGTGAGGTGAATTGGAGACACTAAATTGTCCATGACTGTGTTCAGTATAACATTGTGAACTGATGAATCTTGTGTTATGAGTAACTACCGTTCCTGTCATGAATGTAACCAAAGTGTTAAACATGACGTTAAAATCCTAATAAACAAACAAACAAACTGGAAAGCAAAATCTTCTCTCAAAATAGATAAGGAAAATAAAAAAGACCAATAGGGCAGGGTAGTTGTAGCCTAGCGGTTAGGGTACTGGACTAGTAATCAGAAGCTCGCTGGTTCAAGCCCCACCACTGTCAGGTTGACACTGTTGGGCCCTTGAGCAAGGTCCTTAACTATCAATTGCTTAGACTGTATACTATCACTGTAATGTAAGTGGCTTTGGATAAAAGCGTCTTCTTAGCCTAGTGGGTAAGGCTTTGAGCTGTTAACTGAAAGGTTGAGAGTTCGAATCCCAGCTCTGTCATGCTGCCACTGTTGGGCTCTTGAAGCCTCTTTGCTCCAGGGATCCATACAATGACTGACCCTGGGATATGCATACTGTACATCTGTATATATGACAATAAGGGCATTGTATTCTATTCTATAACTTGCAGTGTTTCAAACAGACAATAAATGAATAATAAATGACAGATTTTTTTTTTTTTAAAGGGGGGTGGACAAACAGAAATGTGTCCTGTTTAGTTGCACACACAATAAAAGGTGGAAATCTTGAGATTAGTCCTGACACACGAGTGGATGTAATCCTCAGACTTCAGCTGAACACTGCGGTGAGGGTGTAGTTCAATAATAAGTGCAGAGTAATGTTAGTTTCATTACAGGACAAACTGAAAGCAGTGTGTAATGAATGTGCCAGCAGGTCGAGGTTCTTAATAACCAGACTAGGATAATAAATCATGACTGTTATACTGAACATGTGATACACGGAGGCTTTATTACACAGCTGGGTGGATAAAGAGCTCCCGGTTATTCAGCGATCACTTACTATTCACCACCATTACACTGTTCCTCTAAATAATAAGAGAAGTGACGATAATAAACGGTACAATAATGTCATCATAACTTACATGTATAAAAGAAACTGACGAATAAAAACTGAAGCCATTTAAAGGAAAGCTGATCCATTTTCCTGCTTTCTACTCCTCATACACAAAACAAAGGAAGTTCAACAGCTCCAGTGATTTCCTTTTCCGTCTTGTGTGTCAGGTGACTCTAAGGCTGTATCCCAAATGCCAATATAGGCGCCCTACTTAGGGCATCCATTCATAAGTGCTAAAAAACAGCTTGAAAAAGATTATTTTATCGTCATGTTTTACACAAGATTCATCAGTTAACATGTTTATTGTGAAACACAGTCATGGACAATTTTGTATCTCCAATTCACCTCACTTGCACATCTTTGTACTGTGGGAGGAAACCGGAGCTCCCGGAGGAAACCCACTCAGACATAGGGTGGCCACTTTTATAGTCACAAAAAGGAGGACGTCATACCAGCAACAGGGGGACATGATACTGCAACACACAGAATGAAACCATAACCCATATAACAGAGCTTTTGACCAATTTAAGCAAGAATTATATAACAAATTACTGTTTTACTCACCATGTTGTGTCTACTTTTGAATTTTAAGTCTGTTCCTCGCTGCCTCCAAAAGTTTACTAATTGACTCAAGTAGAGGAGTATGCAGAACAGAGCGAGCGGCCGAAATTGAAAGCAACAGTGCTACCCACCGATCCACCGTGTCGCCCCAAAAGTCATCTAGAAGAGGAGGGCTTTTTATTTGTCATATGTACATATACACAAGTACGGTACAACATTTTTTTTCTGCGTATAACAGCTAGGTTTGGAAGCTGGGGTCAGAGCGCAGGGTCAGCCATTGTATTGCGCCCCAGGAGCCGACAGGATTAAAGGCCCTGCTCAAGGGCCCAGCGGTAAAAGGCAACAATGTAAATCAACACAAGGGTACTTTTTAATTGTGGCCTGTTTTGATGCTTTGGCTGTGTTTAAGTACCCATTTGCACCGTTGTATTTCCATTTTCTGCATTTAGCAGATGCTTTTTTTTAATCCAAAGCGACTTACAGTACCATGACAGTATATTGTCTATGCAATTGAGGGTTTGCTCAAGGGCCCAACAGTGACAACCTGGCAGTGGTGGGGCTTGAACCAGTGACCTTTTGATTACTAGTCCAGTACCTTAACCACTAGGCCATAACTGCCCTGATTTGGTTAGAAAGTTAAAATCATTTTGGGTTTGTTCTGCAACGTTATGTAGAGACCTTTCAAAAGTGTTTTGCAACATTTCAGTCTCATTTTTATCACAGCATTGTACAAATCTTAACAGGCCTACATTTGGTGTTTACTGGGGAAAAAAAACCTATTGTAAGTACTTTAAATATTTGTATGGCTATTAAAAGAGCCAGTAATTAAAACGACAGTTAAAACGAATGAATAAATACATCATATCTTTGGCATTATATTAAGGGAATCACTGGCTGTGTTGCAAACCGCATGTTAGCACACTAAAAAGCTTGTGAAATTAGTACACTAGTAAATGCGCGGTTTACACACTGTGTAGTGTGCAGTGTGTAATTTGAGACGCATCCAGTGGAACAAAAAAGTTGCCTTAAAATGCATTTACCGCCACCCACTGGTAGATAGATTTAACGTATGTTAGTAATATATAATTATATATGTCATTTTTGTGTAAATAATTGAACAAACGAACCTTTGCGTTGTGTAGAGTACCATGTAGAGTCTTGTTTAACCTATACAGATTTTGTAAGACTAATTTAGCTCTATATTATTCTGTTTTAGTTACAGGTTGTATTTGTGCCTGCGCCTTTCTTCGGTTGTTTACGGTAAGACGGTAACGTTAGTTTCTCTTCCGTTGTGTGGCTGTCCGGGTACAAACAAAAGCAATCGGCGGATTTGTGAAACCCGCAGCAATAAAAACCTTCAGTTCAATTGGAAAGTTGTTTAACAAGAAATAAACACCTGACGGAGCTGAGTTAGTTTGTCGGCGTTTGTATGAGAAGAAGATGGACAGCAGCATGTCCAGCAGTGGAACTCTACAGAAGCAGATCGCCTCGATCATGGACGAGCTGTCCAAGGCGGCGCTGATGGAGATCAGTAAAGTGGTGGATGATGGAGTGGTGATGTTAAAGTTGGAGATCTGTGAACGGGAGCATGAAATCGATTCGTTAAAGAGAAATTTACAGATGGTTTCTGAGGAACTGAGGCAGACCCGCCGGGCTCTGGTCAGACAGTGTGTCAGCACCGGTCGTTCAACACAACTGCTTAAAGGTGATGCATCCAGTGTCCAGACACTTTTGACTTCACCTCATTATGTCTAGTAATGTAGAGTTGTAGTCAAAGTTTAGCCTCACTTGTGAGTGACATGTCATGGCTCAGTGGGTAGCACTGTCGCCTCACAGCAAGAAGGTCCTGGGTTCGATCCCCATGTAAATGTAATGTAAATGTCTGCGTGTGTTTCCTCCGGCAGCTCCGGTTTCCTCCCATACAAAATTGTCCACGACTGTGTTTGACATGTGAATCTTGTGTAATGAGTCTCTACCGTTAAAGTCCTAATAAATAAATAGACCGTGGCAGTTTTGGGGTTTTAGTGGTTTGTGCGCCTTGAACTTTTGAATTGGAGTCATTTCATCCTACCATATACATACAGCCGAATTACATATATAAAAGGTCTAGTAATAGACTAGCAGGCACTGTTGGGCCCTTTCACCTCCAGGGAAATATCCATATGATAGCTGACCCCAGCCTATAAAGCAGTATGGGAGATGCGAAGGAAAGAATTATATCCTACTCTACACTTGTATGTATGCAATTAACAATAAAAGCTCAATCAGCTTTAGCCATCAACAAGCTTCTGACTCAACTCTGGACCTGTACTCACTATGCTTGGTGAGATTCTTGTAATTTAAGCCTTATTTAGACCTTCCAAATATGCCAGTTGGGTCCAATATTCAAGAATTATGAAGGAATTGCATTCCAGAAAGTGGGCGCGATAATAAAGAAGGATCTTTATTCAAGCTTTAAGGTGCCGAAACTGGAGCAGATTCGCCTTTTTACAAATCAGCCATTTAGTCTATAGCAATGATGTTTCAGCAGCGTTAAACCTCTGGCAGACCCTGTTTTTGTGTCTCCTGGATAACATTAGACTATTCAGACAAATGTCCTTTTAGATAAGGGGACAGTTTGGGTTTTCTTCTTGACCTTGGCAAAGAGGCCACTGTTCTGTGTACTTAAGGGCAATGGGTCCAAGTGACATTTCTGATGTAAGAAAATCCATAATTCTCCTTAGATTACAAAGATTGCTCTATAATATTATTCTTCATGTCTTTATCGACCTTGCTTTGTGCAAAGGGGCACAGTCATGCTGAAAGAGGAAAGGGACTTCCCTAAACTGTTGCTGCTAATTTGAAAGCTTATAATTTCCTTTATATAATTGATTTATTGCATTTCTTAGAAATTGTTATGGCTGAAACACGTAAATGAAAACATTAGAGGGTGTGTCCCAATACTTTTGTCCATGTAATGTTAATGGTAATGTAAACTTAAAAAAATATTAAATTGTGTACGACTGTAACAGCTCTAGCTCATATACTGCGTTCTACTTCCCGCCTCAGGTGCTAAAGATAAAGGTAAATCAGGAAGTGAAACAGAGACCAGAATTGAGGACTCGAACCGAGCGAGTAAGGAAAACAGCGCGACACCCTCCGGGGTTGTTGTAAAACTCGAAAGCGTGGATGAGGAGCATGCGGTCAAGAATAAAATCCAGTGCAAAAGGACAGAACCCGACTTGCTCCCCAGTTCTGCTGATACTGACCAATCCCCCCAGGTGTGGACGTCAGAGAACTCGGAGACGCACGATCCCCGTTTCTATACCGGTCACAACCAAAGCCAGCACGTACCGGATCATCCCACCACGTCGGAGCAGGACGTTCAGGGTCTGAGTGATGAAGACGAGCTGTCTGCAGACAGTCTGCATGCTGCTCAGGATGAAATGCTGAGAGTGCAGAACAATGCAGGACTTCCACAATCTCACTCTTACTCACACAATACACTCCTGCACCCACCCCCGGACTGCCCCGGGGATTTCGGCGCCCTCTCTCTCGGGATGGTTTCCAGAGGAAGGCCGATGACGGGTTTGGAGAAGAGACGTTACGCTTGTGCGTTTTGTGTCAAAAGCTTCGATCGGCTCAGCCACTTGGAAAGACATCAGCGCATTCACACTGGAGAGAAACCTTTCAGCTGCATGCTGTGTGGACGATGCTTCACTCAGAAGAGCAGCTTGAAAAGCCACCTGAAAACCCACAGAGGTGAGACCCTAGATGTAAGAAGTATGTTAGTATGTTTTATATACAGGTTTATATTTTCTACAAATATTTCATTGTTCTTGGTCATTTTGTTCTCATCAGAGTTGAAGGAAATGAGGTTTTTAATCAATATGGTATTTTAATTGATGTACACTCTGTGATTAATAGTATGTGGACTCCTCTTCTAATTACTAAGTTACTAAGCCTTTGTTTACACGTGCACTAGTGTGGCCACCTAATCAATATTGGTTTTTATGCATTTTATTCCCTTTTTCTCCCAATTTAACACAGTCAATCCGCTGCTGGGGACCCCAGTGGCGTCCAAGGAGGGTGTATATTCGCCTGACACACACTCCCTCCGATGGGTGCGCAGTTCACCAATCCTTTCTTATTCTCCCATACTTTGGTGGATTTTCGTGTGATGTCGGCTTTGTGTACGGAGAGTCACGCCCCAATCCCTGTGCTCCTCCACTTTCTGTACAGGCACCTTGGGTGTTGATAACCCCACCCCATAGTCCGTTCTTTCCCACCCAGCAGACTGGAGGCCAATTGACTGGTAACAATGCAGAGATTTGAACCCAGGAGCTCAGAATTTTGATGCTGGTCATCCTGAAGCATTTTATGAATGGAAGCTTAAACTTAGGGAGAACAAAGCTCAGGGTTCTCTTAGTGGTCCAACGTGCTGGCATTCCACTCATGGTCGGAAACTGGACATGACTAGATTGCGGGATTTAATGGGATGGGAAATCCTTTCAAGAACAGGAACCCAAAGTAACCCTGCTGAAACAACACCGTAGTGGTTTAAAATAAAGAAATTGGACGTGTCTGAGCAGTCAGTCATGTCAGCTTTCCCAGAGGTCAAACATCTGTGGCCAGATTTTAAAACTGTATTGTTTTTATTTGTTTTACCCAAATAAGACATAATTTTCTTTCCTTTTTTGTTATGAATTAGACATTTATTTACCAAGAAAGAGACATTAAAACATTTTGACCCCTTAGATGAATGTATAGCATTATCACCTCAAAAGATAGACACAGACAACTGGAGCAATGGTAGAAGCAAAATAATAAATGTATTACTCAGCTAAGGATCCTCTCACCATGTAGATACACACAGGCCTTTACAGAAGAGAAGGGTGGGTAATGTCTCCCCTGTCTCCTTATTTCTGCCCCCCTTTACTGCCCCTCCAGGCAAACTGTGATCAGTAATCGGGCGTACATGCTGGATATATATATATATATACAGTGTATCACAAAAGTGAGTACACCCCTCACATTTCTGCAAATATTTCATTATATCTTTTCATGGGACAACACTATAGACATGAAACTTGGATATAACTTAGAGTAGTCAGTGTACAGCTTGTATAGCAGTGTAGATTTACTGTCTTCTGAAAATAACTCAACACACAGCCATTAATGTCTAAATAGCTGGCAACATAAGTGAGTACACCCCACAGTGAACATGTCCAATTTGTGCCCAAATGTGTCGTTGTCCCTCCCTGGTGTCATGTGTCAAGGTCCCAGGTGTAAATGGGGAGCAGGGCTGTTAAATTTGGTGTTTTGGGTACAATTCTCTCATACTGGATACTGGATATTCAACATGGCACCTCATGGCAAAGAACTCTCTGAGGATGTGAGAAATAGAATTGTTGCTCTCCACAAAGATGGCCTGGGCTATAAGAAGATTGCTAACACCCTGAAACTGAGCTACAGCATGGTGGCCAAGGTCATACAGCGGTTTTCCAGGACAGGTTCCACTCGGAACAGGCTTCGCCAGGGTCGACCAAAGAAGTTGAGTCCACGTGTTCGGCGTCATATCCAGAGGTTGGCTTTAAAAAATAGACACATGAGTGCTGCCAGCATTGCTGCAGAGGTTGAAGACGTGGGAGGTCAGCCTGTCAGTGCTCAGACCATACGCCGCACACTACATCAACTCGGTCTGCATGGTCGTCATCCCAGAAGGAAGCTGACGCACAAGAAAGCCCGCAAACAGTTTGCTGAAGACAAGCAGTCCAAGAACATGGATTACTGGAATGCCCTGTGGTCTGACGAGACCAAGATAAACTTGTTTGGCTCAGATGGTGTCCAGCATGTGTGGCGGCGCCCTGGTGAGAAGTACCAAGACAACTGTATCTTGCCTACAGTCAAGCATGGTGGTGGTAGCATCATGGTCTTGGGCTGCATGAGTGTTGCTGGCACTGGGGAGCTGCAGTTCATTGAGGGAAACATGAATTCCAACATGTACTGTGACATTCTGAAACAGAGCATGATCCCCTCCCTTCAAAAACGGGGCCTCATGGCAGCTTTCCAACAGGATAACGACCCCAAACACAACCTCCAAGATGACAACTGCCTTGCTGAGGAAGCTGAAGGTAAAGGTGATGGACTAAACCCAATTGAGCACCTGTGGCGCATCCTCAAGTGGAAGGTGGAGGAGTTCAAGGTGTCTAACATCCACCAGCTCCGTGATGTCATCATGGAGGAGTGGAAGAGGATTCCAGTAGCAACCTGTGCAGCTCTGGTGAATTCCATTCCCAGGAGGGTTAAGGCAGTGCTGGATAATAATGGTGGTCACACAAAATATTGACACATTTGGGCACAATTTGGACATGTTCACTGTGGGGTGTACTCACTTATGTTGCCATCCATTTAGACATTAATGGCTGTGTGTTGAGTTATTTTCAGAAGACAGTAAATCTACACTGCTATACAAGCTGTACACTGACTACTCTAAGTTATATCCAAGTTTCATGTCTATAGTGTTGTCCCATGAAAAGATATAATGAAATATTTGCAGAAATGTGAGGGGTGTACTCACTTTTGTGATACACTGTATATATATCTATTTCTCTCTTTCTCTCTCTCTCTCTCTCTCTCTCTCTCTCTCTATATATATATATATATATATATATATATATATATATATATATATATACAGTGTATCACAAAAGTGAGTACACCCCTCACATTTCTGCAAATATTTTATTATATCTTTTCATGGGACAACACTATAGACATGAAACTTGGATATAACTTAGAGTAGTCAGTGTACAGCTTGTATAGCAGTGTAGATTTACTGTCTTCTGAAAATAACTCAACACACAGCCATTAATGTCTAAATGGCTGGCAACATAAGTGAGTACACCCCACAGTGAACATGTCCAAATTGTGCCCAAAGTGTCAATATTTTGTGTGACCACCATTATTATCCAGCACTGCCTTAACCCTCCTGGGCATGGAATTCACCAGAGCTGCACAGGTTGCTACTGGAATCCTCTACCACTCCTCCATGATGACATCACGGAGCTGGTGGATGTTAGACACCTTGAACTCCTCCACCTTCCACTTGAGGATGCGCCACAGGTGCTCAATTGGGTTTAGTCCATCACCTTTACCTTCAGCTTCCTCAGCAAGGCAGTTGTCATCTTGGAGGTTGTGTTTGGGGTCGTTATCCTGTTGGAAAACTGCCATGAGGCCCAATTTTCGAAGGGAGGGGATCATGCTCTGTTTCAGAATGTCACAGTACATGTTGGAATTCATGTTTCCCTCAATGAACTGCAGCTCCCCAGTGCCAGCAACACTCATGCAGCCCAAGACCATGATGCTACCACCACCATGCTTGACTGTAGGCAAGATACAGTTGTCTTGGTACTTCTCACCAGGGCGCCGCCACACATGCTGGACACCATCTGAGCCAAACAAGTTTATCTTGGTCTCGTCAGACCACAGGGCATTCCAGTAATCCATGTTCTTGGACTGCTTGTCTTCAGCAAACTGTTTGCGGGCTTTCTTGTGCGTCAGCTTCCTTCTGGGATGACGACCATGCAGACCGAGTTGATGCAGTGTGCGGCGTATGGTCTGAGCACTGACAGGCTGACCTCCCACGTCTTCAACCTCTGCAGCAATGCTGGCAGCACTCATGTGTCTATTTTTTAAAGCCAACCTCTGGATATGACGCCGAACACGTGGACTCAACTTCTTTGGTCGACCCTGGCGAAGCCTGTTCCGAGTGGAACCTGTCCTGGAAAACCACTGTATGACCTTGGCCACCATGCTGTAGCTCAGTTTCAGGGTGTTAGCAGTCTTCTTATAGCCCAGACCATCTTTGTGGAGAGCAACAATTCTATTTCTCACATCCTCAGAGAGTTCTTTGCCATGAGGTGCCATGTTGAATATCCAATGGCCAGTATGAGAGAATTGTACCCAAAACACCAAATTTAACAGCCCTGCTCCCCATTTACACCTGGGACCTTGACACATGACACCAGGGAGGGACAACGACACATTTGGGCACAATTTGGACATGTTCACTGTGGGGTGTACTCACTTATGTTGCCAGCTATTTAGACATTAATGGCTGTGTGTTGAGTTATTTTCAGAAGACAGTAAATCTACACTGCTATACAAGCTGTACACTGACTACTCTAAGTTATATCCAAGTTTCATGTCTATAGTGTTGTCCCATGAAAAGATATAATGAAATATTTGCAGAAATGTGAGGGGTGTACTCACTTCTGTGATACACTGTATATATATATATATATATATATATATATATATATATATATATATATATATATATATATATATATATATATATATATACATATATACACATATATATATAGATATAATTTGTTCTTTAACAGTCAAACGTTTCTCTTTTAGGATTCACTGCTGACTTAGAAGCTGCTTCTCTGTTGCCCAGTGAGGGCGGCCTTTTCTCTGATGAGTGGAACATGGCAAGTCACGGTGAGGACCAGATCCCACACCATTTTGACCGAAATGCAGAGGAACTGAATTCACACTCTTCATATCTGGACCAGGAAAGTTCTCACTTTATTAACGCTGAGGGAGAAAGCATACAGGGGTCGCACAACGATCAGGAGATCAGGAATCCACAGACCAGGCTGAGCGACTTCCCTGCTGAAAAAAACAACAGACCTGCTGACGTACACGATACAGAAGAGGAGGTGGAAAAAGATCAGCCTTTAGAAGATGGAGAGGAGCTGAGGCACCTCGATTCTGGTTCTGACAGTGTCATGGATGACGGAGAGACTGGGACGCACTCTTTAAACGCAGGAGGGTTTTGTAAAGACTCGGCGGAGTCCGACTGCCCTGAGATCACTGATCACGTCTCTCAGATTCCAGCTCAAAACCAACACCGCTTCGAATCTACCTCAACTGTGTTACACTCATGGGGAAGTGCGGCAAGCTCAGAACCTGAGAGTGAGGGTGTGAGCCAAATTCATGTAAAGAAGGAGGAGGAGGATGTATCCCCCTCGAATAAAGAACACCGCAATCACGAGACCAGTTACATCCTGCCGTCTGATCTAAACCCAGTCTCTCCAATAGATCAGAGTTCAATCGTAGATTCTCTCAGGACTATGGAGACTTCAGATGCGCCCGATTTGTCGTACGATGGGCAGACTGGGAGGCAGCGAGTTCTTAACGGACGTGAAAGACGTTTCCTGTGCGTCCTCTGCGGAAAGAGTTTTGACCGGCTGAGCCACCTGGACCGGCATCAACGCATTCACACTGGAGAGAAACCATACAGCTGCGGGACATGTGGGAGACGATTCACGCAAAAAAGCAGCCTGAAGGGCCACATGAGAACCCACACGGGCGAACAGGGCTTTAGCTGCGCCCTTTGCGGGATGAGTTTCCCAACACGAGCCAGTCAGTACAGACATCAGTGCAATTAGACGAGTAACCGCCGGCATTTCAGCCGAGGTGTGTATGGACTACATGAAGCGTTCGGTCTGGATTTTCCCAGAAAGTAGCATTTTTTTCGAGTTTATTCGTAAAAAACAGCTTATTTATGCTTGTTTTTTATCCCTCTCGTAGGTCTAGGCCTGGGCGATATGGCAAAGTAACATATCATGATCATTTTATTAATTAAATAGAAGCTATGAAGAATTTAGTTTACAAAGTACCAGCAAAAACATGTTAACAATATTTTTTATGGTTTTAATCAGAGATTAACATACTGTAGCTATTAAAATATCGAAACACCTCACTGTCACTGCTGGACTGAGAATAGTCCACCAACCAAAAACATCCAGCCAACAGCGCAACGTGGGCAGCATCCTGTGACCACTGCTGAAGGTTTAGAAGATGACCGACTCAAACAGCAGCGATAGATGAGCGATCGTCTCTGACTTTACATCTACAAGGTGGACCGACTAGGTAGGAGTGTCTAATAGAGTGGACAGTGAGTGGACATGGTATTTAAAAACTCCAGCAGCGCTGCTGTGTCCGATCCACTCATACCAGCACAACACACACTAACACACCACCACCATGTCAGTGTCACTTCAGTGCTGAGAATCATCCACCACCTAAATAATACCTGCTCTGTGATGGTCCTGTGGGGGTCCTGACCATTAAAGAACAGGGTCAAAGCAGGCCAGAAAGGTATATAGAGAAACAGATGGACTACAGTCAGTAATTGTAGAACTATAAAGTGCTTCTATATGGTAAGTGGAGCTGATAACATGGACATTGAGTGTAGAAACAAGGAGGTGGTTTTAATGTAATGGCTGATCAGTGTATATTGGATGATGTTATGGTCATTTTGGGACTTTAATAATGTGTTAACAGTCCAGTTCTTTCAGGATTGCACATCCATACGTGTAATACCGAGACACAAGTTTATTTTATATGAAAGAAATGCCAAAATTCAACAAGTCATTTAAACCTATTAAATGTTTCTTACATTTTTTTTTTACAATATTAACCTTGTACCTTGATATCGCCCAGGCCTATTCCCACCATGCTAGCTGTTTAATTAGGGTTTTTCATATTAATCATGTTTAATCCATTAAACTTACATTTAAGCACTTAATAAGAGGTTTGAGAAGATTAAACATTTTGAAATTGTGAAAAACAAACTAATGTAATTCTGCACAAGAAATGATGAATTCTAATAATTTATTGTGACTGAATACCTGTTACCCCTCACTGTATTCCACATCAGAGGTTTTAAATTTGAGTGTGCCCTACATGATCATTTTATGCCTATTTTTTATACATCAGTGCAGTTTGTGCCTGTGAGACCAACGCTTGATCACTGTTATGACCTGTTGTCGCCCAGCTTTCAACAAAGTGTGGAGTTTTTTTATGTGTAAAATGTGTAATAAGCACTTTTAATTACCCTTTAGTGTTTTTAAAGGCCATTACAGTGGTACATTTAACATTATTAAAAGTTAATTTAACTAAAAGGAATATTATTGGTACTTTAAATGGTCTGATTCCAGCTAACAGTCAGTACATGTTAAACCTTTACATCGTAAAGGACGTTTAGGGTTTACTGTTATAATGAAGAATAAATACAGTCCATGTCACTCTTTCAACAACTTGACTGGTCTGATGACTGCTACCAAAGTTTAAAATTGTATCCCTGAATTGCATTGATGTTTATTTATATAATTTAATAATTTCCTGTTCCAGCCGTTTGCACCAGTCAGTGAAGCGTATCATTTTAGACAAACTCTTTTAAAAAATCTGCCTTAACCCAGCTGTTGCAAAGTCGGCGTGCCCTGACTAGTCCAGGAGTAAATTCTTTTGACTTTTATTCTCTGTATCAACCCTGTACCCTGTGTCAACTCAAACGTCCAGTCATCAGGTACTGTTTAGAGTTGATGTTCTGTTGGTCAGGAAAACAAGGCCAGTATTCTCAGGTTCTCAGTTTTTGGACAGTTGATATGTGTGTTTTTGCTTTTTTTGTTCTTTGTATATCATTTTCATTTCTACCGTACTGTCTTGGTAATATCCAAATGAACAATTTCTCAATGTACACACATAACTATCATGTATCATTTAGATTCGACTGGGCTGCAGGAATCGTGTAGTTGCCTTTTGAGTAAACGTTCTGTCAATTTCACACTCAATAAAAGTCTTCATTTTGGGGCGATTGCTAGTATAGTGAGAGTAAGTACTGTAGAT